>NC_090449.1:71940488-73202215 GCF_031143425.1 Pleurodeles waltl
TAAAATGGTATTTTCAAATAGCTAAGCACACTGTCGATATTTTGCTGCCAGTTGTTCAAAATCCTTTAAAACTCTGGTGGTAGACAGCGCATCTAAATATAACAATCCAAGTAAATTTGTAATTGTATTTATATAGCGCTTACTACCACTGACCAGGTGTTGAAATGCTTTTCAGTGAGTAGCACGCTACCCCAGAGCTAAAAAAAAAAAAAAAATCTGTGGTGGATTAGCATAAGAAATAGGAGTTGATTTGTTCTCATTTAATTAGATAGAAAGTCGTTTTGAAAGTGTACCACCGTAGCTACTATGAAAGCATTTTCTTTTGAATAACTTGCCAAGAAACTGCAGACCAAGCAGAGTGTGTGTGACATGGCGTTAATGATATCTGCGGTCTACATGTATCCTTTACCTTTGAGAGAAAAATACTGTCTTTTCTCCAATTCTATAGGTGGTGTATATATATATTAAAGACAACTTTTGCAGCCCTGGCTTAGTCCACCAACCCTCTGTTTTCAGTGACTTGGATCGAACTAATTTGTTGCACAAATGTCTCCACAGTTGAGGTGATTTATACGAAGTTTAAATATGTACCCTAAAACTACTCACTGGACGTATTTAAAAAAAACACCAAAAAAGGTGCAACCCAGCCTTTCTTTTTTGAGCTGGCTACATTATTTTTAAAAAAAGAGGGGATTCTTAAACTTAATGGGAGTACAGATAACGATGAACAAATCTTTCAAACTGGGCCATAATTATTTGTATACAGAGGAAGATATTTAAATGTATTATTAGGATATTCATTGTATTTCTTCTACCCATAGCAAAAGGCATGCAAAACGTATGACACCATTGAGACATTGAATAAAAAAGCAATAAAAAGCGTGCATCCCAGTTTGGGCCTATTAATAACTCCAAAGCCTACATAAAACCTGCGCTGCATCAAGCACGCATCAATCTCTTTCAATGTTATTTCCTAGCCTTTTTTTGCTTGGTGTTTTAGAAACCTTTGAAGATCACAGTCACGGAAAAGCCAAAGCAAAACTGCACAATTTATGATAAGCATGCTGTCTGTCCCACTAAACTAGAGGAGGCATTGGAAACGGGGCGAGATCCACAGGTAAACAAAAGTGAAAACATTCACTTTTATAAGAATCACCAACTTCAGAGAGAGGGCAGCGTGACAAGTTAGTAATGACAAAGACAGCACTTCAGGAACGAACACCTATATGAAAGAATGTACAAACTGGACAGCATAAAAAATTTCTCTTGCACTAGGTAATTGGTATCAATTACTGTAGAAACCGAAATCTCTGAGTCGTTGTGGCACAAGGATTCATTCAACATGCCTTTTTGATAACCACACAGCAGCAGCCAGTGCCCAACGCAGGAGCACACTAATCAGTGACAGCGTTACCTCCGTCAGCCAACTGGCTGACCCCGCCACAGCTGAGCCGCGATGGCACCACTGGATCGGCCGACTTCCCAACTATTTTCGCGCCACAAAGGAGACAGATGGCGCTGGGCAGAGGTCTCTCATGCTTCACATGGGCGGCAACAAACTTTACAAACTTTTCAAGACCCTCCCAACACAGGGGGAATCGACAATTTCAATGCCGCAGTGCAGCATTGAACCAATACTTTGATCCCCAGCTAAACCCGGACTACGAAAGGTTTAAAACTACACCAGGCGGAACAAACGGACACAGAATCGGTAGACATGTTCTACACCAGGTTGCGCAAGCTAGCAAGCACCTGCGTGAGCCTCAATCAACATAATAAAATCCATGCACAGTTTATCCAGGGGTGCAGATCAAACATGCTACGCAAGCTTATTCTACGACAACCTAGCATCACTCTCAACGAGCTCCTGATCTTGGCTTGCTCACACTAACTGTCCGCCAGCCGGGTGGACGCCATGGCTGCTGCGAGAGGTCAGTCCTCAACGGTGCACAGCTCCGCATGACCAGCCGTGGTGAAAGAGGAACAGGCTGATACCCTGCAGATACGCCAACCTCCCCAGCGATAGCCGCGCCCTCAAAAACTAGGGGAGAAAGAGTACGGCAACTGTGGACTGGAGCACCAGACACCAGGGAGCTGTCCAGCAAGAGGGAAAACATGTGCCAAATGGAGGAAAATTAACCACTTTGCCAAGGTGTGTCGAGGGGGGAGGCCCAAGCTGAGGGCGGCACAAGATAGAGCAGCCGCTGTGCAGCAGCGAGCTCCTGTGGACCACGCTGGTGCGGACGCTGGTGGGGCGAACACGGGAAATGAGCGCCATGAGGAGGAAGAAATCTTCGTCATCTTGTTTGCCGGCTGGAAGAAACAGAAGCAGCACCCAACACCCCATGTACAAGGTGGACAATAATGGGGCGTTGGCGACCGTCTTGATTGACACTGGAGCATCAGTCAATGTCATGGACATCGGCCTGTATTGACAGTTGTCGCCCAAACCAGAACTGGTACCCTGTCACACCAAGATCTAAACCGATGATGAGTGTGAGCCGTTGCAGCTTCAAGGGGTCATTGAGGTGACTGTTTCCTCTAAAGGTCATGCAACCAAAGCCAAGTTTCACATGGTAGAAGGGAATCAAGGGACTCCTCTTGGGTGCCACACCGCCAAAGATCTGGAGCTTGTCTTCTATGCTCACCATGTCCACGACGCACATGCTGACGCGCTCCTGGATGAATTCCCACAGCTGTTCACTGGGCTGGAAAAGCTGAAGGAAAGCAATTCAAACTGAACACAGACCCGACCGTACAGCCCACGGCACTGCGTCACTGCAGGGCTCCATTCCATCTGAAGCCTGTGGTGGAGAGGAGCTGCGAGCCCTGGAGGAACTGGGCAAGATTGAGAAGGTCACTGGGCCTACCCCATGGGTATCGCCACTAGTGATTGCTCCTAAAGCGCAGCAGCCAGGCGGTATCCATTTATGTGTGGACATGCGCTTACCCGACTGTGCCATCAAGCTAGAGAGATACATTACGCCCACGATGGATGACATCATTGCCGACCCCAATGGTGCGCAATGGTTTTCCAAGTTGGATCTAAACTCTGGCTACCATCATCTTGAACTGACACCCGAGAGCAGGAATATCACAACGTTCTCCACGCATGTGGGGCTGCGATGATACCAAAGGCTCAATTTTGGAATCTCATTAGCCGCTGAGGTTTTCCAGAATGCCATCAGAGACCTTATCTGGGGTCGTAGGGGTGCTTAGTCTCAGTGGCAACATCCTCATCTAATCTGAAACCCTGGAGGATCACCACCGTCGTCTACAGGTTACACTCCAGCGTCTCTCTGACCCAGCCCTCACCTTCCACTGAAAGAAATGCGCCTTCTACAAGAACTCTGTTTTTTTTATTTTTTAGTACATCTTCTCACGCGAATGGTTGCAAGTAGACCCTAAGAAGCAGCGGCCATCCGCAATGCACCCATACCCCGACAGAAGTGTGGAGTTTTCTTGGTATGGCGACATACTGCGGAAGATTCATTCCACAACTAGCCACTATGTCCGAGCCTCTGCAACAACTCACAAAGGCAGACACCAAATGGGCCTGCAGTGAGGAAGCAAGCAAGGCATTCCATGGCATCAAAGAGATGTTGCTAGACAAGGTGACAATGGCATATTTCCACCCACGAAAGAGGACGGAGGTGGTGGTTGATATCTGCCCCATTGGGTTGGGTGCCGTCCTGCTGCATGAGAAACAAGACCAATAGCGGGTGCCCGTAGCGTACACCAGCAGGGCGTTGTCTTCAATCGAGTCTCACTATGCTCAAATTGAGAGGGACACGTTGGCCATCCGGTGAGCTTGTCAGTACTTCCACCTGTATCTGTACAGACATGAATTTCCAGTGGTCACTGATCACAAGCCCCTGTTTGCTGGATCGGCTCTAGCTCCACCAAGAATTGAGCGATAGACGGTTTTACTCCAGCCCTATAGGTTTCAGGTCATCTACCGACCTGGGGTGCACAATCCAGCTGGCTACCGCTCACGGCATCCACTGGAACCGCCTCCATGTGAGTCCTAGGTCGATGAGATGGAGAGGATGGAATGCTTCGTGAAGATGGTGGTGCAGACAGAGCGCCCGTTGGCCATGACAGTGTCTGAGCTAGCGGAAGCATCAAGCCAAAATCCTGTCAAATCAAGCGAAGGATGCTTTGTCCCGACGAGCTTGGAAGCATTTTCTCGAGGGTATCCGGTCCTGAGATCCTGATAAACGTCTGGCCATGCATGCAATATGGAGAGTGCTGGACGAACTGTTAGTAGGGGTGAGGGTATTCTTGTGCGAGGCCGAAGGATAATGATTTCCAGATGCCTGTGGGTCAAACTAGCTTACCAAGGGCACCAAGAAGAGGCCAAGACTAAAGCTCGTCTACAGAGCAAAGTGTGGTTTCCGGGGATGGACACCTTTGTTGATGACCGCATGCAGGGATGTCACTCAAGCACCATAACAGCCATTGACCAACCAACTGCACCAGTAATCACCAAAGCGCCCTGCACCAGGCCGTGGGTGAAACTCAGCATGGACTTTGGGAGTTTACTGGACGGCTGTTCGACTATGGTCATAATTGACTTTTGCACCTGTTACCCAGTTGTTGAAGTGGTCATGTTTACGGAGTTCGAAAACGTCCGACCACTGCTAGAAAAGACTTCTGCTCTGCTGGGCCTCCCGGACAAGATTCGAACTGACAATGGTCCCCCCTTTCATGGCCAAGAGTTTCGGGACTATTTGAACCATATAGCCATACATCACCAAATAATCACTCCCTACGGGCCTCAGGCCAACAGCGACGTCGAGAGATTAATGAGGACACTCAACAGAGCTTTGCGGATTGCGTTGACCAAGGGGAAGATGTGGCATGGTCCATGTATAAGTTCCTATGGGCCTACCGTCAAATGCCTCACAGCACAACAGGAGGCGCCCCAGCGGCTCTAATGTTCCGACAGCTCACACAGGACTGCATCCCGGCAGACGCTCTGACAGCCGAAGGAGCTGAACAGCGTTGCCGTGCAAGAGAGAAGGAGGAAGACCAACCAAAGTGCCAGTAACAGGAGAAGAACATGGCACTCTGATATCCAAGTAGGTGACCCCACAGTGGTCAGGGACAGGTGTCCTGGATGGAAATTCTGGACCCCTTATCAGCCGAACTGGTTGACAGTCACCCACGTGAATGGAACAATGGTGACTGCCCGACGAGATCAACTAGTCACCCGAAATGTATCATGGTTCAAGTGAGTGGAATCATCAGGTGGGGATACCGCTGGCAGTGATGACAATGAGGAGGATATGAGAGCTGGCAACGTTTTCAAGAGTGGCGAGTCCTATGCCTTCCAAGGATCGAGCCCAGTCCCCACGCCGCCGATTGGTGGGTCCAGTCCCAGTGACTGTAAGGGTCAAAATGGAAGATACCACCTCCAACCCAACCCTGCTCCTAGACTGCAAGACTTTGTGTGCTAATCCACGAGGCTGATCAGCCCGTGTTGGAGTAACCTTTAACTCTACTTTGAGATTGTCGCTGTGTACTTTTTCTCTGATTTTATTTCCCTTTTTTTCCTTTCCTTTTTCTTTCACACCATGGTGTCATGTGTCCTGTGTTGCCATTCTATGCTGAACAGGTTTTTAGTCCTTCAATAAAAAGTGTGAGGAATGTAGAGAACCACCCGGGCTCTCCTTTACTTTGTGCGAGTTGGGTGCATGAGGGTTGGGTGTTTTGGAATGTTACAAATAAAAGGGTCACGCGGCTATCGAGCTGCATGCACTTACACCCTCACCCTTAGTGAAGTGCTTTCTTTGCCGTGCCACAGATCCGCGCTTTGCGTAGCCAACATAACAGATACCATTATTTCCCTAAAACTGAATTAAGGAAGCCTGAAAAACAAACTAGTACAGTGTATTTCTGGTGGGGTGGTGAGGGGCTGGGGCTAATGCTATTGCAAATGCAGGACAATGAAGTTCAGACTAAATTAATCGGACAAAGAAAACAGCTGGGAAGATTTGGCCTTTGCTTCAAGGAGAGGAACAGAGAGAATAGAACATATTATTGTCAGTTCGTGGCCAGCTCGCCCTGTCCTTTTATTTTATTTTAATTGCAGGCTGGAATTCATTACAGCAGAAGCAAAGCTACAACAGTTAAACTGCATCGAAGGACCTTTTCCGGTAACCCGGTAAATTTCACAGCTGTTACTTAAATGGTGCAGCTCTGCTCCGCCCACTTCCACATGAAACACATCCTCAGGGCCACTGCGCACCAAAATATTTATACTCTGAGGCAAGTTCTGCCACCACTTCCCCTCTCCAAGCCGGAGCCTCAACTGCGCCGCGTGCGCCGAGTACCCTCACCCTCCGCACTGCGGGCCGCCCTCGGGCTCAGATAGGCTCCGGTTCCTACGGCTGCCGTAACGCCGCTCTCGGTTCAGCTCACGCCTATTTGCCTGTCGCAATGAAACGCAAAATGACGGATTTACGACAGTGTCGTCATAACAACGGGGCACGAGAGCGTCACTGAACACAGAGGAAGGACTACACCCTATCGCCCGAGCAGGCGAATAGTCTGAGCACTTTACAAGGATAGGACAGCCTCAAAGTTCGTAGTGCACTTCTGTTCTGTTTTTGCAGTCCAGCCCATTGTTCGAGCTGTTACTGTATACTCTTTAACACTAAAATAATAAAATGTAGTGCTTAATTTTCCCTAGCTGCCACGTTTACAGATTGCCTGTAAGTAACATTTCGAAGCAGTGGTGGCTGGTGACTGAAAGCAGTGGTGGAGCACAAATACAAGACGGAATTGCACCTTGTGAGAAAGCCTCACTACCCACGTATTTCCATTCACCTACTCACCCACTGCACTCATCCACATTGTCATCCACTGCCATTCACACAACTCTTATACACAGACACCCACATTTTCTCAGCCACTCTGTCAAGCCCTGCAAACACATTCAAACAAACACACATTGCCTCACCCATCTAGTATCCAGCAGTTTCAGTGATAAAAGGTACACGTTTATTTGAGCTGCAGATTACATGTTTAATATGACATATCATGTCATTAGTCTGCAGAAGAAATAAAACAATAACTAGCCATGATAAATTACTGGAACCATTACTGCCTTTGAGAGACAAAATCACCTACAGAGGCAGTGAAAGGAGAGGAGAGCTGAGAGAACAGATTATTTTCTTATTGTCTGTAAAAAAGATAGAGCTCCAACTTACTTGTATGCAGGGTTGTTTTGGCATATTTATGACTTGAGGTCTTCAGGTCACACTCCTGTCTCCCAGAGAGCCCTAGATGGAGTTATTTATTGTATTTATTCAATTTCCCTGCCACAGACTGGGGATTTTCTTTGCACAATGCCACATTTTTTTTTAAATGTGACCTCTGGTACGTAGACCCTTCTGATCACACCCCACCATTGGAGTAAATAGGAAAGGGTCGAGAATAATATCGGAGTGACATGAAGTTTTCAGAAACCCGGGCTGAAAAAAAACCGCTCCAGGCTATTTACAATCAGGGCTTCTGGTGGAGGAGGAGATAAGCCAGGGACGTCACTGCGTTCTGAGAAAACGTAAGGGCTTTGAGCCCTGTCAGCCCTACTGTGCAGCTTTCAGCCACATACTGACGCAGGCGCAGTGGGGCTTTTCAAAGTGCACAACTTTCAGTCTGAAAATGTTGTGCAGAAAATGTTTTACTTTCATCATGTAATTAAATGTATGCTTCCCTAGAGAGGCCAGAAAAGGCTAGGGGCGCAGCCCCTTAGCCCTTGAACACCAGCCGCCACTGTTTCCAAGATTTCAAGGTACTTATATATAGTTAGGAGTGATATTCTCCTGCCAAAACTGACAGTGACCTTTTCTCCGCCTAAAAACAAGGAACGAAGTAATGAGATTTGCAAAATATTACTAAACCATGGTGTGGTGGCGCACTGGCAGTTACAGGCACCACATATTATATTGCAATGGCCACTAAATTTGCAAAAAACTGTTTTAATGAGAAACCTATGTGGAGTGCAAACGATAATGTATGAAAATTTGGTTTCACTGAATGTTTCATTTGTGCTTGTTTTGATCCTTCTAAAATGTGTGTTTCTACTACATTTCAATTAGTTAAAAAAATGTGCTTCACTTGTGCTTTTCTAATTGCTGGTATATTTTGACAAAATTGTACCCTTCATTTATATTTATTTAGATTTTGTTGTGTGTTAGGGAAAAAAGGCATTTTATAGCCTTTACTTTCCCGCTCAACGTACCAAATAATATCATTGCATAGTTCGCTTAAGAAAATCCTCTAACTTTGCAGTTTGAGGAAGAAAAATAAACACCAAACCGTCTCTTAAGATAATAAGCAGCAGTTTGTCATAAGACATAGCCTTATATGTGACCTATTTGTTTGAACGTGCAGCAAGCGTGGCTAGATATATAAAAAATGTAAAGGCATCTTTATTCTTCTACACCTGCTAATCTAAGGTGCTGCACCACTACCCTCATCCCTACCTCCAACGCCTATGTACTTGCAACCAATCACCTATGAAGAAACAATACCAAAGTGGTAGAAATGCTGCAGCTGCCACAGGCCTCGCTAGACAAGAGCTGTACTAAATCACAGCGATCATCATGCTGCTGCTGGGGACGCGCTAGGAGGCAGTCTCTCGCACCTCATGCCGGGGGCTTCTGTTCTTTAAGTTCTGTCCACTGCTACGAAGGAGTCCTCTGACAGATCTGAGTCACAGACAAAAAACAGCAAACTGGATTCAGTTTCATAGCCGGGCCTACAAATATGCCTCACTAGTTCCCCTGCATGCAGCAGAGAGCCGACTCTTGTGGGTTTAGTGGCGCAGGCAGCTTTATTTCACCCCGGGTTTTTATCGATGTTTGGTTCTTTTTTGCCCATATATAGAATAGAGGCCAGGCACAGGAATACAGCAGAGTCTCAGCTTCACTCTGATCCATGTGAGGACATAGACAGCGCTGTCCAGATCTGTTAACAATGCTTTCGTCTGTGCCCCCGCGCTGAGACCACCAACCGCTGGTCCATTCAGAGACTAAGAAGGCGGTCTGTACTTGATTGAAGCGCAGGATTGTGAGTACTTCTCAGTACCCGTTTTAACAACACAGATGTGCCAGAGTATGATGTGTATTTTATTTCTGTGCTACTAGAGGCAGGCTCTTGTTGGCAGCACCAGTGCTGGCACTGCCTGATAAACCCATTTTAGCCACTGTCTGCTTAAATGCAGCTTTGTTAAGAGCACCTTGCACGGTGGGCCCAGAGGCACTATAATGCATGACTAATGCATTTTAGTGCAGTGATGCGGACACCAGCAGTAAACTGCGTTAGTCTAACCCCTGATGCATTGTACTTGGCAGGGCTGATGGGGCCCAATGTTTTCCACAGATGCTTTCATGCCGCCGGGCTGCAGGAAACCTAATCTGCCTAGTTTTGATTCCACTTCCTGCCACTCCTTTCTACAATGTCTCTAATTTCTCCTTTTGTCATTGTTTCCCTAACTTTATCTTCCTCTTCCTTCTGCCCTTTTCGCTATAGATCTAATTCTGAAGATGGAAAATAAGCACTGTCCCGAAAATTTATCACAGGTGCTTACCACCCACACGAAATAACGACTGTCTATACATCGTTGTTCCAAAAGGGCGATGAACATGTTTTGAGGAATGCATACCTATCGCCATTAGGAACAACAGGAGGGAGACACAAAAAATGGAAGAGTTTTTTTTTTTTTTTACATTAGCTTGTTTTGGAGTAAATTATGTTCTAAGCAGGACAAAGCGGACAATTGTTGTGTACAAACAGTGGCGTAACAAAACATTAGGGCCCCTCCTGCTAGGCGGTGAAGGGCACCTCTTTAAAACCCACATTCTAGCCTCCCCCTCGGCCTCCCACCTTCACAGGGAGTCACAGAGCCATAAAAATGCTCTCTCATCTGCTTCTCTTCTCCCTCCAATTCTCCCTCTCTTTATCTGCATCATGCACTTGCTTCCTCCCCATCTCTCTTGTTTCTCTTTCAACTGTCATGTTTATAACATGCCTGGCTTCATCAACCCATCCAGCTTGGTCACCTCTCTCCCTTGCCCCCCATCTTGCTGCAACTCTTAGCTGTCTCTGACCACTATCTGTCTCTTTTGCACCTTTCTTTCACAGGTCCCCCCTTATATATCGTTCAGCTGTCCTCACCTGTCTCCAGTGCTTACTTTGTGCTTGTTTCCGGTGTGGGTCACCAGCACTTATTTTTGAGGACCGGTGCTTATTTTTCTGTCTCAAGCATTTTCTGCCAGCGAAAGACACACATGGGACAGACGGAGGAAGAGAAAAATGAAAAGGTGTCAGAAAGGGGAAAACCAGGAAGCTGCAAGAGGGAGCTGAAGGGGCAGGGAGCGGCGGTAAATGGATTAAAGAGGCCCGAGAGGGCTTCAGGATTACGGTGCCTCAGTATTCTTTGCTCGCACATTTAATTGCAGTAGCCGCGTGTTTCAGAGGAGAGCTTTGGGCACCGTCACTCGCTAAGCTGTCTCTTTATCACCTCACTCTCCTTCGCACAACCCTCTCTCTATTTCTACCACCCCTCCCTCACCTGTCACTCTGCAATTCCAGTTTCCTCTCTTCTCTCCGCCACATTGCGTGGTCGACTTTCCCCTCTCGACTGAGCTGTATTTCTTCTTTCTGCTCAACAGTCAGTGGCATCCATTGACCTGGGGACACCATTTGGCTTGGGGGCCCTTAGCAGCCAGCAACAATTCAATATATTGTAACTTTGTTGCTCGTGCTTCACGAGGAAGACAAAATGAAAGGATGCCAGGCAGGCAGCAACTGCTCTGATTTGTTCTGTGTACATTCTGCAAAACGTTAGTAGCTACAAAGTGATATAGAAAAAAAGAGGACTATACAAGACCTACCATAGACATGCAGCACCCCAGGAAGCCACATTGACATCATTGCCATTGGAGAGCTGTGCAGAAATGTGCCAAATCCCCAAAATTGCTGGAGTGTGTCATGCAAAACTCACCTCATTACAAGAGCCTATTGCACAACAGTGTGGCAAAACTACAGCACTAGCGAAGGAAGAACCACACCAAAGCCTTCCAAATCTAGAGAAGAAAAGCAGAAATGGAGCAATGGTGATTACCAGATCCAAAGCACTACTGTAAGAAGGTGGTGATCCCCTAAGTGAAGCCAACAGAATTACGTTGGGCATATTGCTCTTGCAAACCAACAGCATTGCCCTGAGAATACTGAATCATCAAAAGCAAAAGCTCATTAGCGTAGAGTGTGCCTGTTGTGTGTTTACACCTTTTTATGCATTAGTGCCTCCCATATTACGTACCTGTCCCCATTCATCATTGCCTATGGAAACGCCTCACACTGGATTACGTGTTGCAATTGCTGTTTGCTTTTACTGCATTTGCACAACATGTTCACATATTTATATGTTATGATACTGTGACTTTAGTTTGTATAGCCTCGTACTGTGTAGGGCTTCACCTCATGTTTAATGGTCTCTCCTACAAGGATAATTATAAGTACGAATACCCGTGAGATTCTTTTTACATTGCATCAGAAATCGCAAGGACACATTGACATGCAAGCTCCGAGAAACACATGTCGGATTCCAGGGAGCTCAGTACTGCACCGTGAAGGACACTGGAAGATAAGATGATGAGTCCTCACAGACAGAGTCTGGCATTGAGGGTACAGGGGATTTTGCCCTCACAGAAGGGGCATATGATTATGAGATTATGTGAGTCAAATTTTATCAGGTCAAGCTATTTTTAGGCCCTCCTGACCTGTTCTGGTGAGCTGACAAAGAACAGGTGTTCTGTTTACCCAGAAAGTGAATGAGCAATAAAGATGCCTTTAAATCTTATTACCTTCTCACATTTACTCTGCTAGAGGCAGAGCACAAATGGCAACGTTTGTCTTCTTACAATATGCTGCTTATTTTATCCTGGAGGTTGATGTTTACTTTTCTTTCTCTGACTGCACAGTTCAAGGATTTTGTGAACTGTCTGATAATTGTGCTGTTCTAACACACATTTAAATAGCGTATAAAGGAACTGTACAACATTTTCAAAATATTTAACTGTAGTTATGAAAGCACATTTTTTGTAAAAGTGTGACATAAAAGGATTTAAATAGGATGAAAACAAATAAGAACGCTTTACTTGGTGATGTACAAATGATAAATATTTTTGCTGTAGCCCAATTCCACAGATTCTTGTCTATACGGTATGAAGTTATATCAGTGAAACTGAAAGTTACTGGGAAAGTTTGTGGCCATTTCAATGGAAAATTACCTGTTTGTAAATGAGAGTGCTCTATCACATCATTATTTAGTGATATACTTATTACAAGTGAGAACATGAACAGAGAAACATTCCTGCCCCCACCCTCATGGCAATGCTATTAGTGACCTACGAGGCAAGTCATGTTTAATGTGTACCCTATATTAGGTATGATTCTTATTATGCATGGAGCAAAGGTTTAGTTTATTCAATCAAACATGTTTTTTTTGTACAGCAGAAATGCTGAACGTATATATTTGAAGGTTTTTGTTCATATATGATAATGAAAAAAGCAACTCTGCAAAATAAAATGTTTGCCTAGGTTCACACAATTTAGACCACTTTTTGGGTCAAGTACATTACAGTAAGGGTGAGTAGATTATTCAAGTTACTAGATCTTCAGGTCTAGTAATGTTTTTATGATTGTTTTGAGGTTTGAGGTTTGGGTACTTTTATTGCACAAAATACAGTGGTATAAAAACCCATACTTCACAGGGAACATGGAAATATTTCATGGGTCCTGTGAGATATGGCTTTCATTATGATAATGAGAGCCCCAAACCATTCTACAGAGCTTTAACTATTGTTATAAACACTAGGATTATGCAGCATAGGACACCCAAAATATGTGGCATGATTATCTAAACTATGCAGCAATAAAATACCAATTATACATCACATTTTCTGGTAATATTGTTTTGATCGATATGATTACAAACATTTTTTTGTCAAAGTCTACAAATTACATAGAAAGAGCAGCAATTTCATAACTATACAGTAAAAGCAGCAGCCACAGAATCACCTAATTCTACTGCCACTGACCATTCACTCTTCATTGTTTTATCCACAATCTTTTCATGAAAGGTAAGAACAACATGAGCATATCAAATTACAGATGGGTAATAGTGAATAAAGGAGATGTTTTAAATGAGGGGTTCTGAGTCACATCAAATAGACAACAAGAGCACATTTAGAGCTGTCTGTGATGTCTTTCTGAACCTGAGGTACAAAGGTCCTCATTATTCACCGCTAGCTTCAAGAATTTTATTTTCTCTAAGGGTCCTGCTTTAACCAACTGAGCAGGGGTAGGGAAGAAGTGGGAAGCCATTCACAACGTGGCCTAACCTGTCTCAGCCCTTCCCACATTACAGCTGGTGTCCTGCCACCCACCCTCTGAATTTACCAAATGTTCCCCAACCAATTTTTAAATAAATAACTGGTGTCATGCCGTCCACCCATTCCATCATCTTTTCATTCCACCTCTCTTTTGTGCAAGAACTGCATATCAAGCCTCCTGCTACTTAACCACCCTCTATGACTTCCCTCCACCACACCCCTAAACCACTGCTCTCTCCTCTCCATCAGAGCAGAGAGTCAGAGTTGCACCCCATTATTTCATTATCATAGCAGTGAAAAAAACAGATTTAAAATCTGGTATTCACATTAGTGGATTTCAATCTCAGCCATTTATACCTAATTTCAATCCATGCCCATTGTAGCTGCATTTCGAAGACAATAGTTTCAAGAGTCTCTCTCTCCTACAGACACTAACATGAAGTATTTGTTGCTTTTGTGGTAGAGCAAACAAGCGAACATACCAGTATTTCCCTTACTGTTAGTTAACTACTTCAAAATAAACAAGTTAAATAAAAACCTGAAAGAGGGTAACTTCTAACGTGCTGCCACATTGATATGTCAGGGATCTGGTGACATTCACAAAACATTCACCATTGTGGTTTATGTCGACACCGGAAACCTTCAAAGGAAGTACTGGACCATATTACATCGTTAATCATTATTTATTTTGGGGGTGGGGTGGGTCTGTGAGTGGGTGCTTGAGGGTCTTAGTAGGTCTGAGAGTAGGTACATGAGTCTCTGAGTGCATCTGTGAGTGAGTGCATACATTTCTGAGTGCATGAGTCTGTGAGTGAGTGAGTCTCTGAGTGGATGTGTGAGTCTCTGAGTGGGTCTGTGAGTGGGTGCATGAATGTCTGAGTGGGTCTGTGAGTGGGTGAATGAGTAAGTATCTGAGTGCGTCTGTGAGTGTGTGTGTGTGAGTGTCTGTGTGGGTATGTCAGTTTCTGTGTGAATGATTCGGCCACAAAGCAAACTCACCTGCCCTTATATCCAACAAGACTTTCAAGAAACCTCAAACATGTCATGCAACAACTGTAAAATGAAAGAGAAAAGCAGTAGGAATATGGGTAACTAAGTATCCACAGTGGAAAAGGTGAAGTCCGTATTGGAAGATGGTTTGCCAAGTCGTGCTACATGTGTTGCAAAGAAAATGCAGGAACGAGGAATCCAAGATGGCCGACGAGTAGTCCAAGGGCTAAGTTGCAGTTCTAGTGTTGCATTCAGTTTTGGTTGTTACGATACGCGCAAGCCGCTAAAGAGCTTCGCACTTCAACTGAGACCTGACAGGTATCCAGACGTGTGAGAAGAGCGCTTGTTATGAGGAAAATGTTTTTGAGGCAAGTTCCGCTTCGCACGTTTTCAGAAGGACAATTCAAGTTTAACCTTCGATAATAAGTAACCATTAGAAACAAGTCGAACGTTTGTTAAGATGTGAAGTTTTCTTTGAGGCGAGTTTTGTTCGCACGTTATTAAAAGGACAATTCAAGTTCAACTGTCGATAAATGTGACCTTTACAAACAAATCCTGTGAGGAAAGAATTATCGAGCAGATTAGAGAAACCTTGGTGGTTATAAGCTCTAAAAGACATTCTATGAATATTCCAATATATTCAACATTCAATCTGACCAAATTATTTTTTGACTATCAGAACAACCAGAATTCAAAAACTGAATTAACTTTTGGTAATTCGAGTAAGTTAGCAAAACCACACAGGATAAAAAGACTGAAAAAGACAACACAAATCCAGAAAACAAGGAATTCTGGTTTTCATATCAAAACATCTTTAGTTGCTTATATATATATATATATATAGCAACTCCTTAAAACAATAAAGGAAGTTAAGATAACAAACTCAAATATACATAGCTCCAGGAGTGAGAAGCAACAAGCATTATATAAACTGAGAACCATTACTAGAAACTCATTTCCTACAATTCAACATATAACATTTACAGAGCAAGAGAGAGGCACATTCCTCAGAGAACTCAGGGTAAGAAAGTAAAAAAGGAAATATAAAAGTTAATGAAATAAAACATAGTAAATGTTAAAGAAGGTATTAGGTTTAAAGTGTGTCCTTAGTAATTATATTTGTGATTGTTGCAGATGCTGTCATCCATTTAAGACCAGAAGTGAGTGGCAGACTGAGCATGTGAAGATTATCCATCTCTGAGGCAGTCTCTCTAAATCTCATTCCCCTTTCCCCCTCCAGAGTGCTCAAGATGGGAATTCAAATTTGTTGCAAGCAGTCTCGGTTGGGATTGAGGACTTACCTTCTACTCCTGAGGGAATCGAATCTAGGTATTCTGACAAAGACTCCACAGTTTTGCACGGAATATCTTCCCAAGTGGAGTTCTTTTTGCCTCCTTGGATAAATGTCCAGTACGTGTTCTACACTACAGCTGCGTAATGGAGCACAAGGAAACGTCACCAGTGACCATGAGTGCATTTTGGCAATATGATTGTTTTTGGTGCGTCTTTAACCAGAAATACATGATAACATAATTTTGTTATAGAGAGGTCAAAAAGACTACAAAAATGTAAATCTCCATCTAACCAGGGTCTTCACTGTTATCTATATGACGTAAGTGCTTCTTTATTTTGTGGGGATATTCCTCAGACTTAAGAATGCACCACAGGAATAATTGGGAAACGCACTGGGAGGCCCTTTGGTAAGCTGTACATCATCCTGGCAAAAGGCGGGAAGAACTTTGTATACTACTAAGGTGGAAGGTGCGGGGCCTAGCAGGCAGAGCTTCCAGGTGATTTGCACATTTGCATACTCATAGCAATTTAAAGGGAGAACCAAGGACTCTGCTCTCACCAGGAGAGTAAAAGAAATAACCCACTCGTCACAGTCACATATAGATTGCGCTTCAATAGATCAACAATTCCTTCACCTCCAGGAAGAATTTTAGATCGTTTTTCAATATGGAATTGATGAAAAAACACACTTAATGGGGGAGTGGGTCTGCTCGGACCCCCTCCTCATGCCGATTTCAGGCCCAGGGATCCCATCTCTCAGGGCCAAGCCAAAAACAAATGGGGGAGGAGGGCCCGCTGGCCCCCCCGCCAACAAAGGCCGATTTTGGCCCCTGGTACCTTATTCGCCGTGGCCTGGCCATGTCTCCTGGGTGCCCTTTGGCACCCAGTGTGCAGGATCGTGACAGTGGGGGGAGCCTCAAGACCCAGACAGTCCCAGCCGGCACGCTGCCTTCTGCGGGAAGCTGGCATTGCTATTGCACACAGGGAGCTGCTGGAAATTCAGCTCCCTGTGTGCAGGAGCAATAGTTTAATTTCTTTCCCTGCCCACATGTCTGTGTGGGGGGAGAGGCGAAAGGTCCACTTCCAGTAGGAGAGAGGGCTTTGACAGCTCCTGCCCACTGGAGCTAGAGTGTTTTTCCTTTTGCTTGGTGGGAGCTGTCAAAGCCACATGCCCCCACACCTTCTATTTACATGGGCCGCCCCAGGGAGGTGGTGGTCCCCGGGGCTAAGAACATCTTGGGAGGGGGCCACCGAACCCCCTTCTTTTAAAAAAAAAAGGAAAGAGCAAGGGGTGCGGAGGGGTCGGTGCAGCCCCAGTAAGCATTTAATTTGCAGCCTAGGGGAGGTGGCGGTCCTTGGGGCTCCGGGAGGCCAGACGGATCACCATGCATTATTTTACTGTTATATGCTCCAAGGTGGCGGCGGTCCCCAGGGCGTGGAGGGTGCTGTGCTGGCCCCCCCTGCATAATTAATAACCAGTGTCCCATGGAGGTGGTAGTCCCTGGGGCTGCGGGGGGCTGTGCAGCCCCTCTCCACATTTTCTTAACATGCTTTGCCCAGCAGAGGTGGCAGTCCCTGGGGCTGCCATAAAGCCAAGAATGGGGGCTCAGTGCTCCCACCCTCCTTTTCTATTTTTTAACCCCCAGTGCCCCAGGCCCTGGCCCACCTGGGGACAAACAAAAGGAAGAGCGCAGAGATTGAGAGTTTAAAATACAGATATCCGGAAAATCTGCAGATCTAGCCGCAGATTTTTTTTAAAAAAAATGCTTTTAAGTCCTGTCTGGGTCCCTTGGGGACCCCGGCACCAAGGCCAGTGGCTCAGGGTGTCCCTACTGTGGCCTTGTTTCTTTTTTAAAATCTTCTTACGTCTTTGATGAGTTCTACAGACATACTAGACACATTCTCAGCACTGGCACTCGGGTGCTGAGGATGTGTATAGCACGTTGTAGCACCTGCCCGTTGGGGAAGCACTGGCGTTTCCACTGGAGGCCCACCTCTGCCAACATGCTTCTGCAGCCACCCCCCCAAACCCTCCCCCGGTGATCTGATGTCAGTAAACGCACAGGGCACCAGCATCATCGACAGGTGCCAGGGATGTGCTGGAAGCCATTTACTTCCAGCGTGAACAGGGAAGAGGATGTGTTTTGGTAAGTCCTCGCGCCCGGGGGTGAGGGGTATGGAAGACAGAGAGACAACAGGGGGAAGGAAAGAGTTTTTCCTTTCCCCCTGTGTCTTTCTTTAGTGCATTCCTGCTGCGGGATCATGGGTGAGACCATGATCGAGCAGGAGGAATGCCCCACGAGATAACAGGGATATGTTGAAGCAGGAGGAACAGTCCCTTGGGTATAGGTTATTCCCTCAAGGACGGGGGCACTAATTTTGGCAATTTTTTGGGAAAACCACTAGACACCAGAGATAGCAAGAGTGTAGGTTTGAAGTCATGGAGGTAATTATATGAATAGGTCTTCAGTTTCATGCAAAATTCAAGAAATGAGAAGGAGGCTCTGATGGGGTGAGGGAGGTCATTTTATGTGCCGAGTGTGATGTAGGAGAATGAGCAACCTCCAGTTTTGCTTTTGTAGATGCGTGGAATGTGTGCAAGTGAGAGTGAGGCAGAGCGTGGGTGTCTGGTGGTTTGGTGAAACTGAATGCAGATGTTCAGGTAATATGGTTGTATGTTGTATAGGGCTTTATATGTGTGCGTGAGAAGTTTGAATTTTCTGTGCTTGTGTGTGGGGAGCAAATGAAACTTCCTGAAGTGCAGTGTGATTTAGGTGCATCATGGGATGTCAAGTATAAGTCTGGCAGCTGTGTTCTGGATGGTCTGGAGTCTGTGTAGGAGTTGTTTGGATATTCTGGGGTAGAGAGTATTGCCTTAGCTCACGCTGCTGCGTGTTGGTCCGTCTGGTGTTCTGAGACAAACATTTGAAGATTTTTTTGCAGGGCGCAAAGGATGTGGAAGCTGGACATGCACACTGTGTTGACTTGAGCCGTCATGTTGAGTTTGTCCTCTAGAATGATCCCTAGATTTCTTGTGTGGTATGCGGGTGATCATTCTAGCTCCGATGGCCACCAGTTGGAATCTCATGGAGAGGTCTTGTTTCTGAAGACCAGTACTTCTGTCTTGTGAAAGGGGAGCTGCAGGCAGGTGGTTTACAACCAGTCTGCTACCATGGTCCTGCAGTTGGTGAAGTTGGTTCTGGCAGTGGTTGTTTATTCATCGGGAAGGGAATGAGTTAGGTGTCACTGGCGTAGGAGATGATGGTAATTTATTGTGATCGAATGATGTTGGTGAGTGGTGTTGTGTCATGCAGAAGGTTGGGGATGAGGCAGGATCCCTGTGGGGCACCACAAATCACCTTCTTGGTCTCTGATGTGAACGCTGGCAGCTTGACCCTTTGGGTTCTTCCCGTGAGGAAGGAACAGATCCATTTGAGAGAGGATCCTTGTATGCCAATCTCCAGGAGTCTTCTGATGAGGATGTTATTGGAGACAGTGTTGAAGGCCGCAGAGAGGTAGCGCAAGATGACGGCCGCTGTTTTTCCTCAGTCCAGGATGATTCAAATGTCATCAGTGCAAGTGATGAGTGCTGTTTCGGTTCTGTGGTTCTTTCTCAATCCTGAGTGAGTGTTGTCTAGAAAATGGTGATGGTCGACGTGGGTTGTGAGTTGCTGGTTGATGGACTTTTCAATCACTTTGGCTGGATAGGAAAGCAGGGAGACAGGTCTGAAGTTGCTCAGCTGATTCATGTCCGCTGTGGGCTTCTTGAAGAGAGCGTTGAATACAAATTTCCATTCAAACAGGAAAGTGGCGGGCATGATGGAGGGGTTGATGATGTGGCTCAGGATGGTGATGATTGGTGACGTTCCCAGGTTGTAGATGTGTGTAGGGGCATGGGTCAGTTGGGGTCCCAGAGTGGATGGTCCGCATGATTGCTCCTGTATCCTTTCTGGTGTGGGTTGTACATTCAGTCAGGTGGCCATCTTAGTTGGTGGTGAATAGGTTAGCAACAAGTTCTCTGGGGTTGGGTTGAAATGGGAAGTTACTGGAGATGTTTGCGATTTTGCTGTGGAAGAAGTTGGATGGGTTGCTGCAAAGTTGTTGTGAAGCAGCGATGCGGTGGCTGAGGGCGAGGTGAAAAGCTTAATGATCGAGAAGATCTCCATGCAACTGTTGGAGCTTCCTTTGATGAGGTCCACTAGTGCTTTTTTCTTGATGTCTCCTATTTCCTGGTGCTAGCGTCTGAGTGCAGCCTTGTTGGTTGTTCTGCCAGTTGTGTCGTGGTTGGCTCACCATTTCCTTTCTTTCTGGTTACAGTGTTGTTTGGTGTCTCAGAGGTTTTCTGCCCCCTGGGGCAGATAGGTAATTTTTTAGGCCAGTCTGCACCCAAGGGGGTCATAAAACCACTAGACACCAGGGATTTGGATTGGTGCAAGTCAGGGAGTGACCCCTTGGGCAAGAGTTGTCATGACGGGGCCACTCACCTGAAATGCAGGATGTCTGCAGGGGCAATAGTATGCCCTTCGACCTCCTGGAACACCTCTCGACACTTCCTCGTGGACACAGAAACCCCAGCAGGTGTCCCACAAGGAAAAGGGGAGTGGAAGAGAAAGAGACAAAACACTGCCACGTCTTGCTGGTCCAGCCAGGCACCCTGTATGTTTGGGGGGTAGGTCGTTGTTGACAGAGTGATTGTAGAGTTAGTGCACTCAACTTCCTTGAAACTGAATCTCTCTTTCTGATATGGGCACGGGAGCGGTAGAAGAACACTGGGATGCTCCAGCACTTTTCTTGGATAATAATAACTGTTGGCACAATTACAAACACTGCATTACCAAAAACCCAAACTGAGTATCATAACAATAAGTACTGCGACATTAGGGCTGGCTTCACAAAGATTCACTGTTGCACACTACAATTAGAACTGTGTTTGCACTTATCAAGCACAGGAAAGACAAACAAGGGCATTATTTATATCACGTATAACTTTCCTGCATGCATAGGGTTAAACTAAAAGGAACAAAAACAATCCAAGAAATACAAATGTCCACTCTGGGTTTAAACAGTTAGGGTGGCACAGTTTGGTTCGGTTTCACTGTGTGTGTGAAAAACCCTTCAAAAGCAAATTCCTCAAACCTGAAACACAGGCATGAATGACACAATTTAAATCCAAGAGTTTTGTTATTAGAGAAAGAAAAGTCACGTAAATGCTTTTTTAAAATTGCACTGTCACTTTTTGTAGTACTTGAGCCCAAGCAGATTTCCTGAAGCACACTTAGGCAAGTAACTAAATAATAATGTAGAATGTTCAGAAATGCATTTGTCTCTTCAAGATAAGCACTCTGCTAAAATACGAGGTCTGAAATACACCAGCTGTTCTAGGAAAGCGCGGCGCTCAAAGAACAAACTCCCTGGAGAATACTAGTCACTTAGCTGCAGTCTTTTCCGGAGTGCTGGAGGAATGCCTGCCGTCAGCTGGTACAGGAACGAAGAAAAGAATTGCCTCAAAAGTCCTGAATACGAGGATGACAGCAGGGGCTGGACTGCCAAATCAGATGCTGAAATCAGGAAGCAAAACAAAGCCAAGCAGGGAGGCATGCTTCACTCTGCTATTTGGAGCCAATCAGGAAAGCAGTTGAGTTTCCACATGAGGATGAGTCACCACATCCAATTAGAAGCACATGTCTACACCACTCCCAATTAGAAGATAACGCAGGAGGCACCTTGGGGATTCCTGACAGTCCTCCCCATCAAGGACCCTCTCAAAGGGCAGAGCTTGGTAGGGTACAGGAGATAGAATTTTTTAGTAAGACGTGGAGCATGAACCGTGGACGCGGGTTCCCAGGAATTGTCCTCAGGCCCATAGCCTTTCCAAGCCAATAAATAGTGTAGAACACCACGGACGCGCCTGGAGTCAAGAATTTTGGGCCACTTCAAATTCCCATTGCCCGTGTACTTTTACCGGGGGAGGTGATAGGGCATTGAGGGTATCAGGGGAATAGGGACGGAGTAACGACACATGAAACACGGGGTGTACCTTGAAATCATCTGGCAATGTCAGTTCTACTACCACAGGATTGATGATTTTGGCAATAGGAAAGGGGCCTAGAAATCGGGGTTTAATTTTCTGGATCCTGCAAGATGGAGATTTTTTGATGAGAGCCACACCTGATCTCCTATCTGATAAGAGGGAGCAGGTCTCCTTCTTTTGTCTGCTTGTTTTTTTACTTGAGCTTGATAGAGTTTTAAATGGTGTTGTACTTGTTTTTGAATCTCCTGCAACTCTTTAAGGTGTTTCTGTACTGATGGGACTCTTGTGGATGTTTGGGACCCAGTTATAGGTAGCATTCTTGGGTGCAGACTAAACAAACAGTAAAATGGGGATACTCCTGTAGCCATGTGGACACTGTTATTATATACAAATTCAACAAGAGGTAAAGCCTTATCTCACTCAGTAGACCATGTGTCAATGTAACATCTCAGGATTTGCTCCAGCGATTGGTTGGCACGTTCCGTCTGCCCATCCGTTTGTGGATGATATGCAGAGGACAAGCGGACGACCATACCGACAGAGGAACAGAAGCTATGCCAAAACCGTGATATAAATTGGGAGTCACGATCAAAAACAATTGTGGTGGGCAACCCATGAAGCCGTACAATGTGTTGGACAAACAAATCAGAGCTTGGAAGCCATAGGGAGGCATTTTAATGGAACAAAATGATCCATTTTAGTTAGGTAATCTACAACCACCCATATGACAGTGTGTCCATTGGAAGCTGGGAGATCAGAAATAAAATCCATACTTATGGTATGCCACGGGGCCACCGGAATTGGCATGGGAAGTAACAATCCTGTGGCTGGAGTATGTGGTGTTTTAGCCCGAACACAGGTGGAACAAGTCTGTACATAGCTTCTGACATTCTGCACAAGTGTGGGCTACTAAAACCATCTTTGACAGAGATCTAACATCTTTTTCTCACCCGGGTGACCTGCGAGGACAGAATCATGGCCCCAAGGTAACTCTGTATCCCGTAATTCTTTGGTAGGGACATACAACTGATCAGCATGGTATAGTAAACCCTCTTTTTCATTAACATCAGTTGAAAAGGGAACCTTATGTTGGGCTACCTGTATTTTCTCAAGGAACTCTTGGGAAGTGCACACAGCCAAGATTTTTTCTGGGGGTATAATGCTTCTGACCTGTTCTAGTGCAACATCAGAGGAGAAATCCATCCTAGACAACGTGTCTGCCTTTTGTTGTGTAGTACCGGGCCTATCAGTGATTACGAAGTCAAACTCGTTAAATTATAGAAGCCAGCGTAATTGACGAGGTGTCAGGGCCTTGGTCGCTTGAAAAAACGGTAAATTATGGTGATCTGTGTAAATAGTTACTGTGTGTCTAGCTCCTAGTAGGTGGTGACGCCATTCCTGGAAGGCAAGCTTGATGGCCAGAAGTTCCCGCTCCGCCACCGTGTAATTTTGCTCTGCGGGTAGCAATTTCTTTGAGAAGTAAGCTATTGGATGGAAATGCCCAGCCTCAGGATCTCGTTGGGACAAGACACCACCCACTGCCATTTGGGAAGCGTCTGCTTCCACGAAAAATGGCTAAGCCAGGTCGGGATGATGGAGAATGGGTGCTTCAGTGAATGTGTTTTTAAGATGTTGGAAGGCTTTCTCAGCTTCTGCATCCCAGAAGAACTTAACCCCCTTTCGTAGGAGACAAGTTATGGGAGATACCACAGTAGAAAAGTGTGGTATAAATCTCCGATAAAAGTTTGCGAAGCCCAAAAACTGTTGCACTTCCTTGATGGTTCTTGGGGCTATGCAATCCAGGATGGCCTGTACCTTGGACCTACCCATGGAAATTCCATTGGGAGTGATCACATATCCCAGGAATTCTACAGTTGTAGCGTGAAAAACACATTTTTCCAGCTTGGTGAAGAGATGATGCTCACAAAGCTGTTGTAAAATCACTCTCACATGCCCTATATGTTCCTCAGTGGAAGACGAATAGATCAAAATGTCGTCTATGTATACCACTACACAGATATCCAGAAACTCCTGCAGCACTTCATTGATGAAAAATTGAAACGCTGCAGGAGCTTTACCCAACCCAAAGGGCATCACTGTGTACTCGAATAGTCCAAATTTAGTTCAGAACGCCGTCTTCCACTCATCCCCCTTCATCATTCAGATCAAGTGGTAGGCGCCCCGGAGGTCAAGTTTAGTATAAATGGTCGATTGAAGTACCTGATCGAAAAGTACCGGGATCAACGGAAGTGGATACCGATATTTTATGGTCACTTTGTTCACTGCGCGATAATCTAAACAGTCACGCAGCTTGCGA
The DNA here is from genome assembly GCF_031143425.1 of Pleurodeles waltl. NCBI lineage: Eukaryota > Metazoa > Chordata > Amphibia > Caudata > Salamandridae > Pleurodeles > Pleurodeles waltl. The sequence continues at coordinate 71,964,529 of NC_090449.1, forward strand.
TTCTTCTTGGGCACGAAGAACAAAGACAACGATACTGGTGACGTTAAATGACGAATGATACCCTTAGCCAATAGATCATCCAGGTAGTCTCGCAGGCATCGATTCCCAGGCTCAGAAAGAGCATACACCCTACTACATGGTAGCGTTGCCCCTGGAATCAAGTCCTTACGACAATCGTATGACCTATGCGGCGGCAGCTGGGTGGCCTTCTGTTCACTAAAGACATTATGGAAGTCTTTATACGGTGCAGGAATGGCCAGTGTGTCGTCCGGCTTGATAGCCGTATTATGTGTGGACCCACAATGCAAGGGTGTCACTAGTAATAGTTTGTCTTGATAACAGGAGTGCCAGCAATGTTTAGAGTCTAATGTCACTGTCCTTGCTACCTAGTCAATTTTGGGATTGTGTAACTGAAGCCAGGGTATCCCCAAAATGGCTCCAAATACTGGGGTATCTAGGAGGTCAAACTGAATTCGTTCTGTATGGTTGTTTGCACAAAGCATGGACAAGGGTGTTGTTGGATAAACGATAAGCCCAGAGGACAATTCTGAGCCATCCACGGCTCTGACTGGTTCAGGGACGTCTTTTCTGACAGTCGTAATATTTAGGGTTTTAGCCAAACCCAAGTCTAAAAAGTTTCCGGTAGCCCCAGATTCAAGCATTATGGGAATGACCTTACGAACCTGAGGGGACAACACTAACGTCACAATAAGAGTTAGATGTTGAGGTACTGGACTGGTGGTATTAGCCAGAAGATGTGAGACCATATTGAAAGAAGCACTCGATAAAATGGTCTCAGAAGTTATCAAGCCAGTTAGTTTTCCACCTGGTCAGGAAGAGAGAATTCAGGCCCTGTTACCGCTCCAATGGCTTTCTTTGGAGCAGTAGGCTTGTTAGGACATTCCCGAGCAAAATGTCAAGCCTTACCGCAGTATAAACATAGTTTCAATTTTTTCCTGCGTTCTTTCTCTTCCTTAGATAGTGGGCCCAACACACTGCCAATTTGTATGGGCTTAGGTGTATCATGAGTGAGAATGGTGGACTCCTTTTTCTCAGTTTTGAGCACCACTTAGAGTGTGTCACCCCGGAATTTTTCTCCCTTACGTTCACTCAAGCGGTGATCCAATCGTACCACCAGGTTGATGAACTCGGAACACTCCGTAGGAGGTTCCACAATTTGGGCTAGACCAGCCTTGAGATTGTCCCGAAGGCCACGATAGAAGAGGGAGGTCCTCTTCTCCTCAGGCCACTCAGTCTCTGCCACCAACCGATTGAAAGAGGTGATATAGGACAGTAGATCCTTGTTTCCCTGGCGCAAATTCAGCAACTCATTGTCACTGGCTTGCACGAAGAGGTGCTTGGCAAACAGTTTCCGCAAGGCTTCCTTGAACCGGTTGAAATCATATAGTATAGGGTCTTTGCGCTCTACCAGCGGAATAGACCAATTAACTGCATTGCCTCCCAAATAAGAGATAATAAAAGCTACCTTTGCAGCATCATTGAGGAATGCAGCTGCTCAACACAAAACTGTAGCTGACACTGTTAAGAAAAATTTTGAACTTGGCACTATCTCCAAAAAACCTTTCTGGAGGAGCTAAGGGCACAGGGGTTGGTGTTGTGACCATTACCTGCATGGGTTGTGTGGTGGAAGTCGTTGGGCCTGAATTGGGTATAGGAACATGATTAGAAGGGTCAAACCGAGGGGCCTGTAGTACTGGAGATCTTTGTTTTAGTTTGACCCCTCCCCAGAGGTTGTCTTGTGGTTTATACCGCTGTAGTTCAGTGTGCAACTCCAGGTTCTCTTGCTTTAAGGAAAGAACTTCCTTCTGTGATCCCGCTAGGACCCGAGTTAAATCTAATAAAGATGGAGCATCCTGATCAGCTGGTAAAGCCTGTGCTAAACTTTTGAAAGTACCCATTGAGGAATCCATCGCCCACGCAGCCCTGTATGTTGTGGCTTGGCTTTATGTCGTGACGCGGCCACTCACCTGAAAAGCAGAATGTCTGCAGGGGCGATGGAATGCCCCTGACCTCCTAGAACACCTCTCGGCACTTCCTGGTGGACACAGGAACCCCGGCAGGTGTCCCAAAAGGAAAGGGGGAGTGGAAGAGAAAGAGACAAAACACTGCCACGTCTTGCCGGTCCAGCCAGGCACCTTGTATCTTCGGGGGCAGGTCGTTGTTGACAGAGTGGTAGTAGAGCTAGCGCACTCAACTTCCTTGAAACTGAATCTCTCTTTCTGATATGGGCACGGGAGCGGCAGAAAAACACGGGATGCTCCAGCACTTTTCTTGGATAATAATAACTGTTGGCACAATTACTAACACTGCATTACCAAAAACCCAAAGTGAGTACCATAACAATAAGTACTGCGACACTAGGACTGGCTTCACAAAGATTCACTGTTGCACACTACAATTAGAACTGTGGTTGCACTTATCATGCACAAGAAAGACAAACAAGGGCATTATTTATATCACATGTAAATTTTCTGCATGCATAGGGTTAAACTAAAAGGAACAAAAACAATCCATGAAATACAAATGTCCACTCTGGGTTTAAACAGTTAGGGTGGCACATTTTGGTTTGGTTTCACTGTGTGTGTGAAAAACCCTTTAAAAGCAAATTCCTCAAACCTGAAACACAGGCATCAATGACACAATTTAAATCCAAGAGTTATACTATTAGAGAATGAAAAGTCACGTAAAAGCTCTTTTACAATTGCACTGTCACTCTTTGTAGTACTTGATCTCAAGCAGATTTCCTGACACACACTTAGGCAAGTAACTAAATAATAATGTAGAATGTTCAGAAATGCATTTGTCTCTTCAAGATAAGCACTCTGCTAAAATACGAGGTCTGAAATACACCAGCTGTTCTAGGAAAGCGCGGCGCTCAAAGAACAAACTCCCTGGAGAATACTAGTCACTTAGCTGCAGTCTTTTCCGGAGTGCTGGAGGAATGCCTGGTGTCAGCTGGTACAGGACCGAAGAAAAGAATTGCCTCAAAAGTCCTGAATACGAAGATGACAGCAGGGGCTGGACTGCCAAATCAGATGCTGAGATCAGGAAGCAAAAGAAAGCCAAGCAGGGAGGCATGCTTCCCCTCTGCTATTTATAGCCAATCAGGAAAGCAGTTGAGTATCCACATGTGGGTGAGTCACCACACCCAATTAAAAGCACATGTCTACACAACACCCAATTAGAAGCACATGTCTACACATTAGCAAACACTCATTGGTAAAACAAGCATTGATAAAACCAATTGTGTAACACAGCACATTATGTTTACTTAGAAACATGAAGGTTTAACCAAGAACAGAGATATGATTTAACCCTAATCCCTGGGGACGCTGACAGATAACGCAGGAGGCACCTTGGGGATTCCTGACAAGGGTTACTCCCCAAATATATTCATGCATGGTTTAGCCATTTTCTACCACTCCTTGGGGGCAGAAAGGCAATTGTTTTGGCCAATCTGCCCCCAAGGTGCGAGGAAAACCACTAGACACCAAGGATTTGGTTTGGTGTTTTTTGGAGAGTGGCCCCTTGGGCAAGAGTTGCATCCCAAATATGTATTGGGAACTAAAATTGTATATGTTGGGGGAGTGGTCCGTTGACTGGCGATATGTGTGAACTAGCATTTGGATGGAGGTGTGTGTAAACTAGTGTTGAGTGTGAACTGACATTTGGCTGGCAGTGTGTGTTAACAGGCGTTTGGCTGGTGGCATATGTGGAATGGTGACTGGCCAGTTGTGTGTGTAGCTGGCAGTGTATGTGGCTGGCATTTGGCCGTTGGTGTGTGTGAAATGGTGTTTGGCTGGAGGCTGGGGTAAGGGTCACTCCACTCTGGGGTACCATTTTTTTTAATTTTCTTTGTGCCCCTGTTGGAGGCAGGTCAGATGTTTGTACTGCTGGTCTGCCCATGGGGGCAGACCTCATTGTATTTCAGAATGTTAACTGTTTTATTTCTTGTCTTAATTTATATTTGTGAATGTAATGTTTTATTTCTTCTTTTTATTATAGGAAAAATCTTTTGGCGACTGTGTTTGTGACACCTGCTTGCGGTTTCACCATTGGTAGATCTGCAGTTCATGTGGTTGTAGTCTAGTAAGAAAACATTTTTGTAATGTTGACTTCAAGTGAGTGTCATTGTCCCACTTGAATTTGTTTTATCCATTGTAATATTTGTAGCATATTTAGCTTATGTGTTATTGTGTTTCAAATTCACATTTGAATTTGTGCAAGATCTGTATTGTGTTGTCTTGTGTAATTCTTTTTTTGTTTTTTTTTCCATTCTAGTGGGATATCTTTGGTGCTTGCTGTGTCTGGGTAGGGTGGGTGCAGATGACCCCCAGTCTAGCTCTCTGTGGCAAGTGAGAGGTATTCTTTTGGAGTATTAAGTTAATTGTGTGGTTTGTTTGGTTTTTCCAGATCAGTATTTGTCAAAAACAATATTTACTGTTTGATACAGCCACGGTGTTTTGAGTTCCAGTTTGACACAGTGTTGCCTATTGTTGTCTTGTTTGTTGTGTTAGTTTTGTTAGTAAGCATTATGTATTCCTGCAGGCAGACCACGCAGCAGGCTGTTGGTTTGCTTTTTGAATCGCATGTGAAAATGGATCTGAGACTGACTCTGCATCTGAGGCAGAGGACAAAGTTAAAGATTCAGGCAGTGAATTTTCTGCCAGAGATGAATCATCTGATGATGAATCCACAGCAAGAAAGTTCGTCATGTTATTGAGGTGGAAATGTGGTGTCAAAGTGCCACGGGATATGCATATAATTTCAGGGTGCACAATGGTAGGGAATCTTCAGCTGACCCTCCTCCCCCGGTTGCCCTTCCACTTTTAGAATTACTGAAAAAATAGTGTTGGAGCTTGCCACAGGACCTTTAAATAAAGGGCACCATTTATATGTAGACAATTTCTACACAGGTGTGCAACTATTTAAGGAATTGTTCAAAGTGGGCACTGTAGCATGTGGCACAATCCACTCTAACCGTAAGGGTTACACATTGAGCTTGTGTGTAAAAACTTGATAGAGACAGAGTAATGCTCTGCAAAGTAATGAACCTCTTGCTGTGAAATTTTCAGACAGAAGTCATGCCCGCATGCTCACAACTATTTAAGATTAAAGGACTTCAGCTTAGACTGTTTGGAGTCAGGTAGCACAAGTGTGTAAAACGGTGTGCATTTTAGAGTAAAATAAGCACACTGGAGGTGTAGATAGAGTAGATCAAAAGTTGGAGCCTCATAATGCTGCTTGGAAGTCTTCTATCTGGTACCAGAAGTTGTTTGTTCATTTGTTTCATTTGGCATCCTTCAAACCATATGTTGTTTTCAAGGATTGTTCTCCAGATTCCAAGATGACATTTGTACAATTTCAGCAGTCTGTAAAAGGCAGCCTTGTTGCAGTCGAGCAGGCAAGTGTTCCTAAAATAAATGCGGTGGTCGATCTGGCTAGATTGAAAGATCGCCACTTTCCTGAATTAACTCCTCCAACACCAAAAAAGGACTTTCCTTGTCAGAGATGTAGAGTCTATGTCCGAAGAGGAGTACAAAAGGAGAATCTACTGCCCCGAGTGTCCTTCTGTGTTTGGCTACATGTTTTAAATTGTACCATACACAAATCAAGTATTGGGAGCAATCAGGAGATGGAACTGACTGTGGTCTGCACTGCTATATATTGTCTGTTTAGATAAATGGTTGGCAGTAGTTTGATGTGCTTAGTTACACTTTTGTGCAAGCAGTCAAAGTTGGTATTTTATCTTCTACCAATAGATTAGTTTGTTTTAATTGGAAAAAATGTGGTGTTTTTAGTTGGATGTTTTATTTATTTCTGTCTGTGCTTTGTGTGTGTGATTTGTTTATAGTGGGAGTGTTTTAGAAATGAAAGTGGTGTGGAGCTTCATGGTGATGTCTGAATGGCATTTGGCTGGTGGTGTGTGAGGTGGGGGCTGGCTGACAGTATGACTTGCTGCTGGTCACTACAAAAACACTGCCTGCCAAACGCCAATACACACACACACACACGCAGGCAGCCAAATGCCAGTCCACATACTCTGCCACCAACCATGTGGTGTGATTGCTATGTCTGTCCTGTGGGTGTATGAAAGTGACGGGCCATTGAATGTTGCTATGAGTGTTGTAATGTGTTGGGCTCGTGGCTGGCGTTGTGAATGGTTTTGTTTGTGTGACACATGAAAAGGGTGTGGATAGCCTGTAAAGCAGTTGGTGCCTTGTTGTGGCTTTAGAGCTCACAAGTTGTGAGTCATTGGTTCACTATTCTGAACCTTCAATTATCTTATTAACAGTGTTTTCATTTGTTTGAAATTTGTTGTTAATAAAATTTACATTTTGAACTTTTCACTCTCCATTATGTCAAACCCAACTAGTATGTGTGTGTACTCAAGTATAAGATGGCTATGCAGTAATATTTGTCTTTTCTGACTTTCACTGCAATGGTGTACATTGTCTGTAGGAAAAACCTACCAACCCCATATATTTATATTTGTGTAGAATAAACACAACAGGACTCTAGGGTGGTGTGTCTCACGTGCATCGGACAAGGGTTTCTTACCCAGAACCCTTTGCAAACCTCAAACATTTGCTATAATAACATATGCAAATCTCAAATGTTTGCTATAAACACATATTTTCTTAATATGTCTGAGACTGAAAGTATTGCACACTCAGTTGAGCCACACATTTCCTACCAACTAGCATTCCTGCATGTCTCACAATAAAATAGTACCTCATCTGTGTGGGTGGGCATAGCGCCCACGACAGGAAGGGGGTCCAAGACACAATGTAGCAGCATCAACAAAAAGGGGTAGCTGCAGGTTTTGGGCCAAGCCTCGGCAGCCACCCAGAATCACCTACTAAAGCAGACATTTCTGAAATCTAGACACTTATGGGAGTCTAGGGCTGTGTGACGTGTGGATCCTACAAGTTGTTTTACGCACAATGCTCTGTAAACGTTGCCTATAATGCACATGTTCCTTGTATTCCTCTAGCATAGATGTCTGGTATCAGCAGGAATCCACTAAATTCCTATCACCCAGTGTTTCCCCACTTCTTCTTATAAAAATGCTGCCCTACTTGTGTGGATGGGCCTAGTGCCCACGACAGGAGCAGTTACAACCAAGGCCAATAGGGATCCCCACAAGGGTACTCTCATTGACCTTGGTTTGAACGGTGCCAGTCGTGGGCACTAGACCTATCTGACTGATAGGAATGATGGGTGGTAGGAAATATGTAGCGCCCCCAGATTCCAGAAGTTTTCCTCACAGAAATGTGAGGAAAATGTGTTTTTTAGTCAACGTTTAAGGTCTGCAAGGGCTTCTGGGTCAGAAAAGCTGGTGTAACCCATGTAAGTTACCCCACCCTGGATTCCTCCAGGTGTCTGGTTTTAAAAAATAAACTGGTTTGCTAGCTTTCTCTATGTGTCGGTTAAGCTGGGCCCAGCATCCTGAGCTAGGCACATTGCAAAAAAAAGGTCAGTTTCAGTGGAAAAATGAGGTGTCCATTTTGTGTTTTGCCACCTTTCCTGTCACAGCTACCAGCCCTACCCACACAAGTGAGGTACTGTTTTTATTGGGAGACTTGCGAGAATGGTAGGAAATGTGGTGCTCCCTGCAGATTCTAGAACTTTCCTTCACAAAAATGTGAGGAAAATGTGTTTTTAGTAAAAGCTTACGGTTTGCAAGGGTAAGAAAACCTGTTGATAATCACACAAGACTCCACACGCTGGATTCCTCCGGGGGTCTGCTTTTACAAAATGTGCAGGTTTGCTAGGTTTCCCTAGGTGCCGGCTGAGCTAGGGCCCGAAATCAACAGTTACCCACATTGCAAAAAAAGTCCGTTTTCAGTGCAAAAATGTGATGTATCCATGTTGTGTTTTAGGTCCTTTCCTAACACAGCACTAGGCCTACCCACACACATGTGGTACCATTACTTTTGGAAGACTTAGAAGAACATATAATAGAAGAACATGTATATATTACCAATTGTATTTCTCTGCATGTGTGTAAGAAAGAAGACAATTTGAGAAATGCCCTCTAAGTCACATGCTAGTAAGGGTACCCACAAATTCAGTTATAAGTAAATACTACTGCCCCTGAACTCCATATCTAGTGCCCATTTCAGAAATGCAAAGGTTTTATTGATACCTATTTTTTACTCTTTATATTTTGCCATATGAATTGCTCTATACCCGGTTCACAATGAAAACCCATTGTAAGATGTAGCTTAGTTATTGGCTCTGGTTACCTCGGCTTCTTGGATAACCCAGAAAACCTATTTATCACTGCAACCAGAAGGGTCTAGCAGACAAAATGGTGTATAGCTTTTGTAAATCAGCCATCGTGATAAGAAGTTATACATGAAAACGTTATCACAAGTGGATATTTTTTTCCTACTCATTTCATTTTTATTTCAACAGTTAGTTTCTTTGGGAAAATCTTGAGAGATATACACAAATTACCCCTTGCTGAATTCAAAATGTTGTCTATTTTTCAGAAATCTAGATGTCTCCGGGATCACCCATGGGTTTCTTAGCAGTTTCCACCACAGACTGAAAGCAGGTTGGAAGCACATAAATTAGGAGAAATAGGCTACCTCTTTGAAAAATGCCAAAACTGTGGTAAAAATAGGATTTTTATTCAGCTCTTCCTATTATTCCCCAAAAAACACAATTTAGGTATTTTATTGCTATTTTCTAAGTCCTCTCCAGGGGAATCCATAAATCCTGGGTTCCTTTGGAATCACCAGGAAGTTGGAAAAAAAGGATGCAAATTTGGCATAGATATTTTTTGTGGAATAATGGTTTGGATGCCTAAGCGCAAACTACCCTAAATACCCCAAAACGGCTTACCATTCTGGGAGGGTGGGTAGACTTAGCAACCAAGGGGTTAAATTCACCAGGTGGCTGGTCTTTTACTATGCTTTACTTACTGCCTTTTTCATCCCACTTGGGTTTGCTTCTTTTACGATTGGTGTTCCCCTGTACCTCAATGCACTCCATTTGCCTGGGGGCGTCCCCCCATAACAGTCAACTGAGATCATGTCCATGATCACACAGACCCAATTTGCTTGCCAGACCCAGGCCTATTAGTTTGCTTTTTTCCAGTTGTCCAAACAGCTGTATATCTGGGGACTGTTTGGTCTCATTCAGGTGTTGTGGACATAAGATACAATAGGATTTGTACACAACTTTATTAAAATAATTTATGAATTCCAAACTGTAACTTCTAAGCATTGTAGCTTTGAAAAAGTCTTCCCAAGATGAAATATTTGTTGGCTGCAAGATGTGTATGGACATTTGGTTTGTCTATCAAGATTATCCATAGTACCGGAAGTGTGGAAATTAGAGGGAGAAAAGGAACACATGGACTGGTACTTTATATTAATATCAGAAATGGACAGTAGTTATTGATTAAAGTGTGTGCTAGTGTCATAGAGTGCTTGCTTGCTTTGCTTGTAGCTCTCATCGGATTACAATCAATTGTACACCGTATTAGTAGCAAAGTGTAAAAATACTGTAGGGAGTACCTCCGAGAATTTATTTTATATAGGACTTTCATAATGGTATTGATTTATAGAACCCCTACTCTATTTTTCTGACAGGATGTGCAATTATTCTTTACAACTGCCACCAAATTTGGTACATTTCATGTGTTCAGATTTTTTCAGGCCCTGGATGAGGCGAAGTGTGTAGGATGAACTTAAAGGGTGCTAGCGAGGAGTCTGTGAGGAAATGGGGCCTGGGATTACCACCATCCACAATACTTCATTATCTATGCAAATTATTATTCTCATTTTGGTAGCAACATTTAAACTGGTTTAGAGTAGATGTAAAAATATGTTTCATGTCAAACAATGCATCTACAGCGTATGACATTTGAGAATTTTAAAGCAAATGACATTAGGTTTTTCTGGTCTCAAACACAATTCATTTAGACTTAGAAAGAGGAAGTGAAGTTGCTAAGGAAAATTATGTTTTATTTCTATGTTATGTTTCAATAAAGCACCAATCAAGATGCAAATCCTGCATGGAAATATAAATCAAGACCATAACCTTTCAGACTTAAAGATTGTAAGGGTATTGTCTTGACTTATACTGTGTGCTCCATTGTGCCTGGACAAAGCTGTACGTTTCTGATGAGCTCTAACTAGAACAGAACACGTGGGTCAGGGGTTGCTTTTATTCATTCCAGGTTGGCTTGGATGGTATTTTACCAGTGCATAGCTCTCACTTTTCTGTTTCTTTCTTACCTTTTTAATTTTCTCTCCTTTTTTCTTTCCCTCTTTTTTATTCGCCCCGTTTTCTATCATCCTAGCTTGCTCTTTCCTTCTTTCTTAAGTTTTTATTTTTCTTGATCTGTTTTCTTCTCTTCTTGATTTTACTTTTGCCTTGCTCTTTCTTTTACTCTCTTCTTTCATTTTGTTTCTCCTTTCTTCATTTTTTGTCTGCTTCTTTCTTTCTTATTCTCCTTTTCTTCTCTCCTGTGTTTTCTTTACTCCTCTCCCTATTTCTTTGATGATTTACCCTTTTTTACTATCCTTTCCTTCTTCCTTTTTTCCTTCTGTCTTTCTTTTTTGCTTCCGTCCATCTTTTCTTTCTTTGGCTCACTTTATCTACCTTTTGGTCTCTTTCTATTTCTCTTTATCATTTCCTCTCTGTCTCTATATCTCTGTTTCCCCATTTTCCCTGGTTGCTTTCCTCCCTTTTTCCCTTTCCCTTTCTTCCTTTCACTTTTTCTTTCTTTTTATTTTTCATACCTCCCACCTTTTCTCTCTTTTTATTTTTCCTATCCTCCGTACTCTTTATTCCTCTTTTCTTCTTTCAATTGTTCCTGCCTTTCTCTATTTTGTTTCTGCATGTATGTATTTCTTTCGCTTCTTTCAGGATGCTTACGTTTTTAAAGCAATCTATTCATGCATTAATTTGTGTATCATGAATAAGTGATAGTTGTACCGTTGGTGTGTTAGAGAGAGAGAGAGAGGCGGAGGTGAACTGCAGATATATGTTTATTTGTATCTTTGCTAACAGTCATAATTAAGGATGCAATGTTCAAAAGAGCATTCTGTTTTGCTGGTTTGTGGACATCAACCACTGGACTTGGGGTAATTAGCCAGATTCAGGAAGAAATATGGACTCTAGCTAACAAAGGGAGATCAGTGTAATTTTATTTATTGCTTGGCAAAGATTCTATAAGCCACATTAAGATACTCAGCTCTTAGAGGTGATCCATTCGCAATAGAAAAGGAACAACATTGAATTTTGGGAACCCCACATGTAAATATTTTACGATACAGCTCTAGTGGCACTTGTGGTGTAGGCACGTTAGAGCAGAATGGCAGTAATCTAAGTAACTGAGAGGTGGTAAGGTTATTTGGCCTGTGGACAGTAGCTCAGTGTGGTGTTTAATAAATAGAAGTTGCCCTCAGTGTTGGAAACGTTGGAGACTGATGTGCTATGACTTTCACTGCAAATGCAGGATACCTTGCGAAACAGATATACGATATGAAGGTTCCTACCTTTTTAAGAAACTAGAAGGCACTAAAATATGTAATTGTCAAAGAAGGTGGCATCACAAAGCAGCATAAGAAAATGATTGGACTGGACAGGTTAATGCACAGAGTGAACACAGATAGATCCACAGAAGGAATGTTAACACACACATACAACACTAGGAGTTCTATGTGAAAATAAGCACTAGATTAAGAACACTATTTAATGTCTTATGTATAATTGAAATATATGTGCTTAGACACATTTTGACTCACCACCTCAGTATTGTGAATGCTGACGAGCATCATTAATACATGTCCAAAATGCAAGCTGGACAAACTGCTAACATCTATGCTGAAAAAGGACAGTATTAGATCTTCTTCTTATGCTCTACACTTTAGGCTAAGTGGGGATATTCTGAAGATGGCGAGCAAAGTAATAAGTTTTAAGATAGTTTGTTAAACCTTTTATCAACTAATTTGTTCTAATAGCACTCACGTTTTGTTATTACATGGCATTCTTGTATTTTAGTTTACCCTTGATGTTATTTATTTTTATATTTTAATTGTTCTATTTTATGATTTATTTTTATATTTTAAATGTGCTATTTTATGACTTGTACGTTTCATTGCAGACTGATTGTACTCCGCGATAAATGTGATTTGGTTGTTTCTGTATTGTAGGCCGCGGGGAGGGGTTTGAGTTTTTTTATATGGTCTTTACTAAATCAATAAACATTTTCACACATAATACATAACCACTTTTGTGCACGGAGAAAATAAAGATAGAGGGGAAGAAGGGGATATAGGCAAAGAGATGTATGGGATAGGTGGCAGTGTGTGTTAGAATCTGTGGCCTATATTTTCTGTGCATGAAGGCAGCTTGCAATTCTCTTGCCTGTGGTGCACCTGCTCTCTGGTTTAATTAAGGACTTTGCATTTCAGCACTCTCAGGCATGTGACTCTGGATCCCTGCCTACACCAGAGACAAGGCAGCACAGCCAGTGAAGGGCTCAGAAAGTACAGATGCCTGCAGGACAGATGAAAGGTGAAGAGAAACTAATCCAAGATGAAACAAAGAGCTCCTGTGTGAGGAGGAGAGGCATTACTTTCATTCTTCAGAAGCAAACTAATCACAAATAATGAATTTACGGTACAGGTAAAGGCAACCTAGGAATGAGGCTGGGAGCTTTCCAATGAGCTTCTATGGAAGGTATGCACTTCAGACATGGATCACATTCTTATCTATGGGATGTGTCAATAATAGCTGGATAGTCTGATCCCTATGGAATGAAGCTTAATTCCCTGCGGTATGAATCTCCTCTGAAGGGGAAATTCCACTTTACAGAGGAAAAGTTCAGTAAACTCCGAAGCCCCAGTGACAGGCATACAAGGGGACACCTTACAAGTGACTGAGGACCAGAGACATCCAGCGAGGGAAATAAGGCTTTAAGAGCCACTGCATCAGATGGACTCAGAGAACCATTGAATGTTCAAGACTGACTTCATCAGACATACAGTAAGGACAAGCTGAAGGTGTAAGGGCCACGGCACAAGACTGACACCAACATAAAGTGAGTGTTCAAAGGTGACCGCATCAGACATCTAGTGAGAACCAGGGGGTGCAAGGGCCACAGCGCCAGGCAGACAGAGACACAGCAAATGTTTAGGAGTGAACACAGTACACAAACATGGAAAACAAGGCGAGGGTGGCAGGGCCACAGCACCGGACCAACACAGATATACAGGGAGTGTTTAAGGATGACCTCACCAAACACAAAGAGAGAACAAACTGAGTGTGTAAGGGTGATGGCACAACATGGGTGCAGGGAGACACCTGAGAAGTTATAGGTGGCCTCATCAGACATACTGTGAGAACAAGCTGATGGTGAAAGGGTTACTGCACCAAATGGACCCAGAGAAAGAATCAGTGAGTATTCAAGGGTAATGTCACCAGACATACAGTGAGAACAAGCTGAACGTTTAAGCCACCGTGGCACCAGATGAACATGGAGACCCGACTGAGTGTTCAAAGGTGACGTCATCAGACATCCAGAGAGAGACTGAGGGTGCAAGGGCCATAGCAGCAGACGGACAAAGAGACACAGTGAGTGTTCAGCAGTGACCCTAGTACAGCAACACTGAAAACAAGGTGAGGGCGCCAGGGCCACAGCACCAGAAGTACACAGTGAGGGAGATCTTGTAAGGGCCCAAGGGCCAGAGACAGGCACTTAGCACAAATAAGGGTCAAGGAGCCAGAGAGCCAGACATACGCAGGGACACCGAGTCTCAGGCAATATCTTCAGAGGCAAAGAAGGAGAATACGCTGAGGGTGCAAGGCACACACACACATAGACTTACACAGAAAGAGAAATGGTGAATGTTCAGAGGCCAGTGAGCACAAATGCCCTTTGCTCTCACAATGTCTCTCATGAAGAGACAGGCTATGGGGGAGGAAGGAGCTGCTTATCTGTGCCCCAGCAATGAGCCACCGGCACAGTTTGAATTTTTCTTCGACTGTCAAAGCAGACATTTTCCAATTTGTACTTTATGCCTGCTTGCAAATTATGAATTTAAACATTTGCAATCCATGGCAGACACCAGAAAATCTTCTGTGTAGTTTGCTGGAGCATTTCTCAAAGAAAAAACATAGCAAAAAACAGGGGGGGGGGAGAGAAATGTGTCACGTATTTTTGCAAAGAGGTGGATCTACACACATAACACAATTATATCCACCGGACTCTTATTTTTGCAAATGTGTTTTGTTTGTAGTTTCTTCAACAGCATACATTACCCATAATGCCAGAGCTTCTGAGGACTTTTTTTTTTTTTTTTTGCTTTTGGGAGGCATTGATCACAACAGGGAGCCAAAAATACAGAGAAGCAGTAGCAAATGTCCAACATCCTGCATTCCTACTCTCGATTAAAACAGTACTACACAATTATTGGTGGACGTATTCCCCTGCACAGGGAAGGTCCAAGAACACGACCAGGATGTGAAGTTTGAATACCCTCCAGGAGTAGTGGAGTGAGGACTGAGGCACCCTAGAAGGAATTGTTTTGCAAAGGTTTATGTGGTATCTTAGTAATGTGTAAGTACGGGTCTTCTTTGCGCGAGAGATGAGAGAATGTTGAGTTCATTATGGAATGCGGTGCGAGGCTTTTGGAATGGAGAGAGGAGAGCGACAGTTGACGGGAGGCGAAGAGGACGGTGGTTGGTGTAGGGATTAATGCGTGTCTACTATCTTAATAAACCTTCTTATCAGCACTTCGGTTATTGGTGTTCTTCCGGCGCCTGTAGATACCCTGCTGACAATCTTACATTGGCGACGAGCGGAGAAAAAAAAACAGATGGTAAACAGGATCTCTGAAGCGGAACGTGAGGAGAGTGTGCGAAGCGGTACGCTGGTCTGTACACTACAAAGAAGAAAACAGATGGTGACTGATCCCTAACAACACGACTAGAAGGCTTCTCCGTCAAGGCCGAAGTATTTTATTAAGGTACTAACGTGTTTATTTTGGCTCCCGATCTTACATGATTTTTGCTTAGCAACAGTAACCATTCTGCTGTGGTTACTTTTGACTTCGGCACTTTCTCGAGCTTTGCTTAGCAACTGTCTCTAGTGACACGTCAAGAGACGCGTTCACAACTGCGTGTCCTTCGCAAAAAGCTTGTGTTCTACGGACACGTCAAGAAACGCGTCTCCTACTTCCTGCCTGCTTCGCGAAAAGCTTGTATACACTCGTGTAACCAACGCATCTCCTACTGAAGCTCAAAGTTATCGTGAAATGTTACCTACTGTGATCCTTGTATTGTGAAGATTGTGCCTTGTGTCATGTTAAGCATTTAACCGAATTTGTTTGAGAGAGAGGGGATCAATCAACATCTACTCAACTTGCAACAGTATTCTCTTTTGTTGCTTGTGATGCAGAACGTACCAGCTGCACCTTTTTTCTTAACTGTTCCCGGTGACCCACCTATTCAATGGCAAAAGTGGAAGAAAGTTTTTAACAATTATGCTAGGGTGTGTGGTACTTCATTGAGCACAGAAAGGAAAACATCACTTTTAATGCACTGTTTAGGCACAGAGGGCCAAGAAGTTTTTGAAAATCTTCCTGATCTCTCAGTCTCAGACTCTAATGGCCTCAATGAATTTGAAATTTGTATAAAAAAATTGGATTTGCATTACTTACCGAAAGTAAGTACAGTTCTTGAAAGGTACCAGTTCGGAAAAAGACTACAGCGTCAAGGAGAGACAACAGAACAATATATAACGGAGCTTAGAAGACTTGCTTCCACATGTGCATTTGGAAATTCTTATGAGGAACGTTTAAGGGATCAATTCATGCTTGGCTGCTCCTTGGACAAGGCAAAGGAAAGCATGTGGCAAAAAGATAATCCATCTCTAGATGATGTACTAGTATTAGCCAGAACCTGTGAACATTCCAGGAAATGCGTTGAAGTACTTCGAAAAGACTCCATCGTTCCTGACATAACAAGGGAAGAAGGAACCTCCGTGAAAGCTATACTGTGCAACAATATTGACAATAGAGGCGTTGGGGAGTCTGTAAAAACAAAGAAAACTTTTGCTGGGAAGTGTTTTAGGTGTGGGGGCATCGGTCACATGGCCAATAACAAAGATTGTCCTGCCTGGAAAATATTTTGTAGAAACTGTGGTAGAGTTGGACATCTTGCAAAATGCTGCAGGGGGAAGAATAACACTAAAAAAATAAGAGAAGTGTGGTGTGATGGTAATGCTAATGATACGGATGTTAATGATGCTGAAGCTGTGAATGTTGTTCAGATCTTACAAACAAGTGTTGGTTCTTTTGATGGTCCTGTGGAGTCAATCTTAGTTAATGGTAAGCCTCTCAGAATTCTATTTGATTCTGGGGCAAAGATCACATTAATACCAAAAACGTTCTATGATCAGTGTCTGAAGGGGATTGTTGACTTATTGAAACCGGATGTGTTACCCAAGGGATATGGTGGTGAACCAATCAAGTTGCTGGGTTATTTCTGGGGAAGTATAGAATTTAGAGGTCGACTCATTTCAGCAAAAGTGTATGTTTCTGTAAAAGGGGACTCTTTGATTTGTTGGTTTCATCAACGTGATCTTCGTATTCTGCTTGATCCAAATGAAGATCCTCCTGTGTTCCCTTGTTGGTAAAGGATAAAATGAAGGCCGAGATTGAAAAACTCATCACCAATGGTATCATTCAAGAGGTTGAGGCTTCAGAATGGGTGGCACCAGTAGTTATGGCTAGGAAGGCCAACGGCGAGGCCAGACTCTGTGTTGATCTCAGAGATTTGAACAAGTCAGTCATCATAGACCACTATCCACTCCCGAATATTACGGAGTTGTTGTGTTCACTGAGTGGGGCAAAGCACTTCTCAACTCTAGATTTGACTTCTGCTTACCATCAAATCAATTTGCATGTGTCTTCTCAGGAACTCACCACTTTTATAACACCTTTTGGAACATTCAAGTTCCTTAGAATGCCGTTTGGGTTAATCTCTGCGGCGTCGGTGTTTCAGAGGGCCATGGAAAGAATTCTGAAAGGCATGGAAGGGATGAAAGTGTATCAAGACGATCTTTTAATCACAGGTACCAATCTGGTTGAGCACAATGAGAGGCTGAGGTTGGTTTTAGAGAGGCTACGAAACAATGGTCTTACGCTCAAAGCTGAGAAATGTAAGATAAATATTTCCACGATAGAGTACTTAGGTCATGAGATTTCGGCGAAAGGGATTCGTCCCAAGGCGAGTCTAGTGGATACTATCACAAATTTACCCAGTCCACAAAATAAAGAGGAGCTTGTAAAATTTCTAGGAATGGCGGAGTTTTACAATAAGTTTGTCCCACGTTTTGCGGAAAGAACTTATAGTATGAGACAATTGTTAAAAAAAAGGGCAGAGTTTATCTGGGACCATGCTTGTGAAAAAGAGTATCAAGATATCAAAACCGGGCTTGATAAAGCAGCAGATTTAGGGAGTTTTGACGCACATGATGAAATTATTTTGATGACTGATGCTAGCTCAAAAGGTCTTGGGGCGGTCTTATTGCAGAAGAAAGACGGTCAAACAAGGACAATTCTTTTTGCATCTAGATGTTTGAAGGGAGCAGAACTCAATTATTCAGTTGTTGAAAAAGAGGCACTCGGTGTCTTTTGGGCGGTGAGAAAGCTGAGGAAGTTTTTGTGGGGACATAAATTTCAGATAGTCACCGACCACAAGCCTCTCATAGAGGTATTTACTAAGAAAGGAATAGAGATGATCTCACATAGGATCAGGAAGTGGGTTGTAGCATTGAAAGAATTTGTATTTGTGATTTCTTACATGCCTGGGGCATTAAATGTTCAGGCTGATTGCCTTTCGAGACTTTGTCCAGATGCAGGAAAAGATGACGAGATTATTGAAGGAGGGTGTTTTGCTGACATCGCAGCTGATGAGGAGATGAAGGTCTGTTTTGTTACTGAGGGAGCGATTTCAGAACCAGTGTGGGTGGATGAATTGTTAAAAGATGCCACTTTGCAGAAAGTACTAAGTAATATCGTGAAAGGTTGGGGTGTTAGAAAGAATCAATCTGAAGAGATGTCAGGGTACTGGCAAGTCAGAAATGAATTGTCTGTGGTGGATGGGCTGTTGATGAGAGGCAGCAAATTGGTTCCCCCAGCTAGCTTGAGGAAAGATCTCATAAGTCGTGCCCACTCAAGCCACATGGGCATTTCCAAAACAAAGGAGAGATTAAGGAACGCCTACGGTTGGCCCGCCATAGACATGATGGTAGAAAGAGAAGTGAGAAATTGCCATGAGTGCGCGCGTTCGGATAAGGTATTGAAATGTAGAACTCAGCCCATGGTCACGCGTGAAGAGTCCTCCGGACCCAGGGTTGAAATAGCTTTAGATATTTTAGGTCCAATCAGACTGAAATCTGTTGACCGATATGTTTTAGTATGCATTGATATGTACTCACGCTGGCCTGAGATCAAATTTGTGAGCTCAGTTGAGTCAAGAGATATAATCAACTTTCTTGATGATTTGTTTGAGAGAGAGGGGTTTCCCTCTACTTTGCTGACTGACAATGGGGTGCAGTTTGTCTCGGAAGCAACTAAGAGGGTCATTCTGACCCTGGCGGCCGGTGGCCGCCAGGGCCACCGACCACGGGAGCACCGCCAACAGGCTGGCGGTGCTCCAATGAGCATTCTGACCGCGGCGGTTCAGCCGCGGTCGGAAGCGGAAAGTCAGCGGTCTCCCGCTGACTTTCCGCTGCTCTTTGGAATCCTCCATGGCTGCGGAGCGCGCTCCGCAGCCATGAGGATTCTGACCCCCCCTACCGCCATCCAGTTCATGGCGGGAAAGCCGCCATGAACAGGATGGCGGTAGGGGGGGTCGCGGGGCCCCTGGGGGCCCCTGCCGTGCCCATGCCAATGGCATGGGCACGGCAGGGGCCCCCATAAGAGGGCCCCGAAAAGTATTTCAGTGTCTGCCTTGCAGACACTGAAATACGCGACGGGTGCCACTGCACCCGTCGCACCTTCCCACTCCGCCGGCTCGATTACGAGCCGGCATCCTCGTGGGAAGGTCGTTTTCCCCTGGGCTGGCAGGCGGTTTTACTGGAACCGCCCGCCAGCCCAGGGGAAAACTCGTAATACCCGCCGCGGTCTTTTGACCGCGGCGCGGTAATTTGGAGGGCGGGATCCTGGCGGGCGGCCTCCGCCGCCCGCCAGGGTCATAATGAGGCCCTAAGTCTTTTTTAAGAGAAAGGGATGTGGTACATAAAAGAATAGCTCTTTATCATCCAGAATCTAATGGTGTCGTGGAACGCTTTATAAAGGTGCTGAAAGAATGCATGCAATTAGCGTTTGTTAATGGCATTGAGTGGGAGAGTGAAGTGAGAAGAAAAGTACGAGAATATCGCTTGACACCACATTCAACCACAGGGGTGACTCCTTTCCAGTTGTTCAAAGGTAGGGCACCATACAGCGAAATCGAGCCTAGGTGGGTGATTAAAAAAAGGAAAGAGGTTAATGATCAGGTGGATAACATTGAGGGTTGGAGAGAGAATGTATTGCTACATACACTACGTGCATGCGGCAGCACTACGTGCAAGGTAAACAGTGGTGCAGAGTGTGGACCATTGGCCTCTGCTTTCATTGGCCTTCGCTTCCATTTTGGTTCACGACTCCATTTTGTCGAGTCTGGTTCGGTGCAATAGGCACTGTTCTGTGTTTTTCCACAAGCTTCGGCAAGCTGAAGGGTGGGGTGTTTTTCTGCTCAACTTCGCTCCATCTGTCTGGTACGAAGGGCGCTATTTACATTCCACGAGCTATCAGTTAGAACAACAGGGGGATGCGCCTGTACACAAGGAGGAATGCAAGCTTCACCTTGGAGTCCTCTCCTGGGAACTTGGGCCGTTCTGAGGAGACGTCTCGAAGGGTGAACAAGGTACCGCCGATTGCACAATTTGTAAAGGAGGGGGTCTTTTTCTAGAAAAGACTCCTGGGCGTTAGTAGATACTATAAAAGTTGGGGGCCTGGATGGGCTGGTTTAGGAACTCTCTTCTGGGTTGGACGCAACGCCAGGAGGACTGATTGTCCCGAACAGAGGCTCCCTGTGTCAGCTGATTTGGGTTCCCCAGCTTTGTGTACGGCGGAGGGATGCAGACGCTCTTTTCGGTGAAGCTTTTCAATTTATTAAGTGTATTGTGTGTGCGCGCGTAATGTGTACTTATTCTTGCAGTCATTTTCATGCTATTGAGCATTGAAGTATATTGTGTGTGCGCGCGTAATATGCACTTATTCTTGCAGTCATTTTCATGCTATTGAGCATTGAGGTATATTGTGTGTGCTTGTATTATATGCACTTACTCTTGCAATTATTCACAGAGTGCTTATATCTTTATCATTATTCTCATGTTATTCTCCTGATGTATATATATATATATTAGTGTGGTTTAGTTTTGCTAGCTGAGAACTTGCCCCTTAAATAAACTTGATTATTCTACTTACGAAGGTGTTTGAGAGTGATTGCTTTACATTGTGCCTTAAAATATCCTGAAGTGCATAGTTTTGATATTCTGAAGAGTAAAGCAGCACAAATTGGCGTAGTCGTTTGCAGGATTCGAAAAAAAAAAAAAAGGGAAAATGCTTAATAAGATCAAAGCGAGCTCAAAAGCAGGTTCTCATGTAGCAAATTCAGACATAGAAATACCGGGGTGGGAAACCGCTCCGTATAAACTTTTAGCTCAGGAATGGTCACGTTGTGCTGGTTTGTGTGAAAATTGGAATGCGTGTATGTTAAATGTGGAACCTGAAGACCTTCTCATATGTCTACGGAAAGTTTCAATTGACAAGGGAAGGGAGGTTTGTGCGTTGGGGAGGCGAGGCTGGATCTTGCTTTCTGCGTACCGAAAGTTGTATGAAAAATGTTTACAGTTACAAAAAGACCACGAGCAGCTGGAGAAGGAGTTAGTGGAAGCCCGAAATTCCTCTACCATGCTAGCTTGTCAAAATAAATTATTAAGTGATAAGTTGGAAATGTACCAACTGGTTGCAGAGAGAACGGCTGTTAGCTTAGCTAAATATAAACACAAGAAACGAAGAGGGAAAGTTAATAAAAAGAAGGTGCATTTAGCTATCTCTCAGGCAGGATTAGCCTTTGACCCTGAATTTTGGGATGGAAACATCTGGGATACATCTGATTTTTCAGATGGGTCCGGGGGCGATGACTGCCAAGATGTTAGACAGGAGAAGACAGAGCGCAGGAATGTTGTCCGTGCGCAGCCCATATATCGGCGAAAGTTACAGCATAGCCCAGCTAATCCTGGAGGGGTGATGTTGGATGCCCTGGAGGATTATACACAGCAAGAACTAAGTGATGTGATAGACAGATTTCGACAGAGGTCTGGGGAAACATTGCTTACGTGGTTGGTGCGGGTGCACGATATGGGGGGCCAGGGGGTCCAATTGGATCACGGCGACGCCCCGAGGCTTTGTATGTTAAGTACAGACCCGGTTATTCAAAATGAGTTTACAACCTATCCAGGGAATGGTCCCATGACCAATTTGTTAGAGCTAGCTGCGCAAGGGTGTGCTCAGAAGTATCCGACAGAGTCAGACTGGCCGCCTAATGATAAACCTTGGTATACTTTGAGAGATGCAGTACAGAGATTGAAGGAAGAAGGGATGAAAACAGCTATCTTTATGGGTAATGCCCATGATTTGATGAATGGAATTTTAAGTGTGTCTGTGCGAAACCGGCTGATTAGGGCCGCTCCTCCTGCATATAAGCATGTCATCATGACTTTGTTAATTAATCAGACGGGTAACCCATTGTCTCAGGTGGTAGAAGCGGTGCGTGAGTTAAGTGATTTAGGAGAATGGGCTAAGCCAGAGAGGAATTCACGGTCTGAGAATCGTACTGATAACAACAGGGTGACAAGGCGAGACATGTTTCAGGCCTTGATGCGAGATGGGGTGACCAGGAATGAAATCGATGGGATAAGCACCAAGGACCTGTGGGAAATGTACCGCAAACGCGGTTTGGATAAAAAGGAGGGGAGTAGGAAAGGGAACAAGAAGGATAACAAAGTGGTGAACCAGAGAAAGGCAGGAGGGGAGGAGCGTGAGGGTGAAAAGGGAGAGAGAGGGAGAAAACCCCACAGTAGAGAGAGATCCCCAGAGGACGGAAATTGGGAGGAAGAGCACCGAAGCGCAGAGGGAACCCGGAGCAGGGAGAGAGACCGGGAACTGACAGGTTCTGGGAAAACTCGAGGAAGAGAGTGGGAGAGGGAGCTGGTAAGCTCAGAGAGGTTGCGAAGCAGAGACAGGGAGGAGGAGTTCCCTGAGAATTACCGCAAACTGTATCCAGATTTAACTTGGGCAGACTCTGATGTGCGCAGAGTGAAAATAGATTAGGAAACAGGCCAAACTCCGGTGCAGGGATGGGCTCGCAAAGATAACAGACCTCATGTCAAAGTAGAAATTTATTGGAAACGTGGAAATGTTCAAAAAGTTCGAGCCCTCGTTGACACCGGAGCGGAGGCCACTTTGATTCATGGCAATCCAAGAAAATTCAGGGGACAGTACTTTACCATTACGGGATTGGGCGGAAAAGAAACCCCGGCAGTGCAGATAGTGGTTCCCATGAAAATAGGGGCACTTCCAAAGAGAGAATACACTGTCCTGATTGTGCCCATTCCCGAATACATTATTGGAATTGACATTTTGAAAGGGATGACCCTACATTTGGAAGATGGATGTTATCAATTTGGTTCCAAAAGATTTATATCAATAGCCGCCGCAAGGGTGGGGCTGTTGAAGATTCCTCCGGTAACACTTCCCCAAGCTACTAAAGTGATTCAAATGAAACAGTACAGAATACCGGGAGGACATGAGGAGATTAGCCAGACTATACATGATTTACTAGAGGCCGGGGTAATAGTTCCCATCACCACTGCGTGGAATAATGCCCTCTGGCCTGTTCGTAAAAGTGATAACAGTTGGAGGATTTGCATTGATTATCGCCAATTGAATAAACATACACCTCCTCTGACTGCAGCGGTCCCAGACACCATTACCTTGATTGAGAACATACAGAAACACAGTGGGACTTGGTATGCAACCATTGACATTGCCAATGCCTTCTTTACGATACCAATAGCTACTGAGAGCCAGCCTCAGCTGGCATTCCAATGGGCGGGGCGTCAGTACACCTTCTGTAGATTACCCATGGGGTATTTACATAGCCCCACTATCTGCCACCGGCTGGTGGCAGAGCATTTGGATGAAGTACCAGTGGTTCCTGGAGTGCAAATTTCCCACTATATAGATGACGTGATGATGCAGGGAGAGACGCAAGAACAGGTGCAAATTCAGCTAGACAGGGTGGTGGAACATTTGCAGAATCAAGGGTGGGAGATTAACCCCGAGAAAGTGCAGGGACCGTCTCAGAGCGTGAAATTTTTGGGCATTCAGTGGAATCAGGGACACAGAGAAGTGTTGCCAAAAGTGAAACAAAAGATTAAGGAATTCGCAGTACCGCGAAATCGGAAGGAAGCCCAGAGTTTTATTGGACTATTCGGGTATTGGAGACAACATATACCCCATTTGTCTCAGATTTTGGCCCCATTGTACAAAGTTACACGAAAGAAAAATGCGTTTGAATGGGGAGAGCAGGAGCAGCGCGCGTTTGAATTGGCGAAAGACGCCATACAGCATGCTTTGGATTTATGGCCGATTCGAGAGGGAGACATTGAATTGAATGTGACAGTCCAGGGGCAGTATGCCAATTGGAGTTTATGGCAAAAACAAGGAAGAAAGAGGGTGCCCCTGGGATTTTGGACAAAGAAGTTACCTGAGGCAGGAGAGCGGTATACTCCCTTTGAGAAGCAGCTGCTGGCCTGCTATTGGGCCCTGGTTGATACTGAGCAAATTACACTGGGACACAATGTGATTTTAAGGCCTGAAATTCCCATCATGCAGTGGGTGATGAGTTCCCCAAAAACTCATAGAATTGGACATGCGCAAGAAGCCAGCATTATAAAATGGAAATGGTATGTCCAGGACAGGGCACGAGCGGGTCCAAAAGGGACCGCCGTTTTGCATGAGCAGGTAGCGCAGGCTCCAGTGGAGAATTCCGAAATGTTGCATGATGTACCTTCAGTGTGTGAATCCCCAGTAGGGTGGGGCCAGCCGTTCGCAGACTTGTCTGCAGATGACAAAAAACATGTGTGGTTCACAGATGGTTCAGCAAAATATGTTGGAGCGAAAAGGCACTGGAAGGCAGTGTCCTATAATCCTGTTACCAAGAAGCTTTTGACAACTACAGGACAAGGAAAAAGTAGCCAGTATGCAGAGCTTTATGCCGTGTATCAGGCTTTAAAACAGGAGCTACCCGGAAAATGTCACATTTATACAGATTCCTGGTCTACCGCCAATGGGTTAGCTACTTGGCTTCCCACGTGGCATGCACATCAGTACAAAATCCATAACAAAGAGGTATGGGGGAAGGAGTTATGGCAGGAGATCTGGGAAATGTTACCTCAAAGCACCGTGACTGTCTATCATGTGGACGCTCACTGTCCAACTGATTCATTAGACCGATGGTTCAATTGTCTTGCAGACGATCGAGCCAAGATTCAAGAGGCTGAAGTGGAGGCGCAGAGTTCTGATTTGGTGGGAATGGCTAAATGGGCACACCAGAAATGCGGACATCTTGGAGAAAAGGCTACTCACAGGTGGGCTGAGATTAGAGGGATGCATCTTCCCCTAGATTTGATTAAAACAGCGATCATTGAATGTCCCATTTGTCAGCATGCACAGCACAGACCGGTCCCACAGGTGGTGAGAGGCCAGCTAGGTAGAGGTAAATTGCCAGGACAGATTTGGCAGATTGATTACATTGGACCAATGCCAGTGAGCAGAGGGTGTCAGTATGCCTGCACTGTGGTAGACACTTACTCTGGTTATCTCATAGCCTTTCCCTGCAAGCGCGCAACTCAGCAGAGCACCCTGAAAACACTAGATCTGTTGATTCTGTACTATGGAGTGCCACTCCAGATTCAAAGTGATAACGCCAGCCACTTCAAGGGCAGACTAGTGCAGGACTATTGTGCACAACGCAATATTGAGTGGATTTTTCACATACCTTACTACCCACAAGCAGCGGGACTGATTGAGAGAATGAATGGGTTGCTGAAAGAACAATTGCGTAAACTGAATGATGGGACACTGAAGGGGTGGAGGGATAATTTGTATGATGCTTTGCAAATTTTGAACAACCGACCCCTAACAAATGCCGAGACACCTCTCATGAGAATGCTGACACCTGCTTTACAGATTAATCCGTTTACAACGAGCAATACCATTATGTATTGGGAAACAGCTCCAGGAGCTTTGGCCCCATATCGAGCTACACCAGAATCTGCAGGACTTGACTTACATGCTTTACACATGCATCGATTGAAACCTAGAGACATCACTCTGATTGAAACTGGGGTGGGAATTCAGATTCCCCCTGAGCATTACGGTCTGATCGCCCCTCGATCTGGGCTTGCCTTGAGGGGCATCCAAGTTTTAGGAGGCGTGATAGATGCAGACTACCAAGGCGAGTTGAAAGTCATTCTCTTGAACAGTGGTGACACAGACCTAGTGGTGCAACCTGGTGATCGCGTTGCCCAAATTGTCATCATGCCGGTTTATGGAGGTGTTGTTAAGAAGGGGAGCTCCCCAGCTCTTCTCACTATGAGAGGCAAAGGAGGGTTCGGATCTACTGACAAGAACCCAGGGGCCAAAGTGTGGATTGAATCCCCAAATAACCCTCCTCAACCCGCTGATGTCATCGCCACTGGACCAGACAATGTCCTGGTAGTTATGCGACCTGGTCAAGACAAATGGGAACATGTTCCCGCTGACAAATGCTATCTGCGAGAATGATAATACGTGTTTTGTCCTTTGTTCTTTTTAGATCATCCTGTGGAGTGCCTGTGCCATGAGTGTGGTGTATGGAGCCCGTTCGGGAGACTCCACCGGGGAGCGGGAGGGGCTCATAGCCCAAAAATTCAACCGTCAGCCGCAGATGCCAACGCTGCTGCATCAACCGAACAATGTTTGGATTCATCTAGCGCAGGAAGTGCTGAATATATCTCACTTCTGTATGAGTAACATGCAAAGCGTTCAAGATTTGATTACCACTTGTCTAGTGGCAGTGCCCACTCCTGCTGCTGTATTATTACACATCTTTAACAATACAAACCAGGATGGAATGGTGGATGTGAGTGACGTTCGCTCCCATCTGTCACTCTATGAGTACTGCCGTCATTGCCCGGAGGTGGGCAGGCGGTTGTGGAGGAACATGACATCTATACTCACGTTTAACATCTCAAGTGGGGATGTGTGCTATTCATTGACCTGTGATCCTATGAAAATAGGTAAATGTGCTCAGCTCAAATTGGAGAAAAGAGACAAAAACTTAACTGCTGCACAACGGACGTTGTGCCACTCACGGACTGACCTAACCTGTTTGAATGTAAATAATTCAATGTTTTGCCAACATGTGGTGCCTGCTGCCAGCCACATTCAAAATGTTAAGTTGCCTAAAGGTTGGCTCTTTTCTTGTGGTAATCTTTCTTTTACTTATATTCCAGCCAATCTAACCGGAGGGCCTTGTGCCTGGTCACGCTTAGGCTTTCTCATGTTTCCTATGGATACTGCTCTACACCCTCGCTATACCAGAGACACTATTCAATTACCTACGGACTGTGATTCTGAAATTTCATTGCTGTCCAAAACAGAATATGTTAGTTTAGCTAGTTCTATCGTAGGGGTGCCAGGACTTGCAGTATATAATACCAGAGTTATTAATAAACTTGCATGTTTAGTAGTCAAAAATATTAACTATACATCAGCTGCCTTAGCTGAGCTGTTATTAGATGTACAGGGAATTAGAAGAGCTGCTTTGCAGAATCGCGCTGCTATTGATTATTTACTGCTTAAACACAACCATGGCTGCAGTGATTTTGAAGGATTATGTTGCTTCAATTTATCCGACCACTCCATATCAATCAACTCCCACATAGAGGCCCTGCATAAGTTGGTGAAGGGGGTGCAGCAGGATGTTGACAAGGGGTGGTGGGATTGGGCTTTTGGATGGCTGCCTAATTTAGGCCAACGGCATTATATCTTTGGTGTAATCATTATCATAACAGTTATTTTAATTTCATTATGTTGTTGTATTCAGTGTGTGCCTAACCTTCTATCTCAGTTTCGCCCAAGAGCATTGCCATTTCAGCTTATAGGATATACTTAGTTGTAAGTTGGCCAAATGGTCCAAGGGTGGAAATGTATTGCTACATACACTACGTGCATGCGGCAGCACTACGTGCAAGGTAAACAGTGGTGCAGAGTGTGGACCATTGGCCTCTGCTTTCATTGGCCTTCGCTTCCATTTTGGTTCACGACTCCATTTTGTCGAGTCTGGTTCGGTGCAATAGGCACTGTTCTGTGTTTTTCCACAAGCTTCGGCAAGCTGAAGGGTGGGGTGTTTTTCTGCTCAACTTCGCTCCATCTGTCTGGTACGAAGGGCGCTATTTACATTCCACGAGCTATCAGTTAGAACAACAGGGGGATGCGCCTGTACACAAGGAGGAATGCAAGCTTCACCTTGGAGTCCTCTCCTGGGAACTTGGCCCGTTCTGAGGAGACGTCTCGAAGGGTGAACAAGGTACCGCCGATTGCACAATTTGTAAAGGAGGGGGTCTTTTTCTAGAAAAGACTCCTGGGCGTTAGTAGATACTATAAAAGTTGGGGGCCTGGATGGGCTGGTTTAGGAACTCTCTTCTGGGTTGGACGCAACGCCAGGAGGACTGATTGTCCCGAACAGAGGCTCCCTGTGTCAGCTGATTTGGGTTCCCCAGCTTTGTGTACGGCGGAGGGATGCAGACGCTCTTTTCGGTGAAGCTTTTCAATTTATTAAGTGTATTGTGTGTGCGCGCGTAATGTGTACTTATTCTTGCAGTCATTTTCATGCTATTGAGCATTGAAGTATATTGTGTGTGTGCGCGTAATATGCACTTATTCTTGCAGTCATTTTCATGCTATTGAGCATTGAGGTATATTGTGTGTGCTTGTATTATATGCACTTACTCTTGCAATTATTCACAGAGTGCTTATATCTTTATCATTATTCTCATGTTATTCTCCTGATGTATATATATATATATTAGTGTGGTTTAGTTTTGCTAGCTGAGAACTTGCCCCTTAAATAAACTTGATTATTCTACTTACGAAGGTGTTTGAGAGTGATTGCTT
Source organism: Pleurodeles waltl (assembly GCF_031143425.1). Taxonomy (NCBI): domain Eukaryota; kingdom Metazoa; phylum Chordata; class Amphibia; order Caudata; family Salamandridae; genus Pleurodeles; species Pleurodeles waltl. Next base: position 71,992,857 of record NC_090449.1, read on the forward strand.
TACATTGTGCCTTAAAATATCCTGAAGTGCATAGTTTTGATATTCTGAAGAGTAAAGCAGCACAGAGAGAGAAAGGGAAGTGAAAGGAAAAAGGAAGCTGAGATATGATGAGCGTAAAGCTGTAAAAAGAACGGTTTTGTGTGAAGGTGATTATGTGAAAATAAGGTCTCCAAGGAAAGAGGGAAAACCATCTAAATTCAAAGGTCCATTTAAGGTCATAAAACTGTTTAGGAATGCTGTGAAAACAGAAGACCACAAGATATGGAATTTGAATAGGGTGTCTAAGTGTTTAGGACCCAATGGAGGTGCTCATGTCTCTCTAGACACTTCACCGGAAGTTACTACTCAAGATGCTCAAATCATTCCAGGCGTCACTATGATGCGAAACCCATCCGAGACTCGGCCAAAAAGAAAAGTATCAAAGCCGTCATGGTTCAAGGACTAAGTTAAGTGAACTTTGTGTTATGTTCTATCTTCATGGACTTTGTGTTGATATGTTCAATTTGTTTTGTCTCAGCTTGTAGACAATATAATCTGTTCAGGGTCTATGTGTTTGATAATTAATGGTGTTATAATAGCTTGTTTGTAATCTGATATGGGGAAGGTGGTGTGGTATCTTAGTAATGTGTAAGTACGGGTCTTCTTTGCGCGAGAGATGAGAGAATGTTGAGTTCATTATGGAATGCGGTGCGAGGCTTTTGGAATGGAGAGAGGAGAGCGACAGTTGACGGGAGGCGAAGAGGACGGTGGTTGGTGTAGGGATTAATGCGTGTCTACTATCTTAATAAACCTTCTTATCAGCACTTCGGTTATTGGTGTTCTTCCGGCGCCTGTAAATACCCTGCTGACAATCTTACAGTTTAAGTGAGAGGTGTGGGTAAACATTTCTATGTGGTCACGTGACAACAAAAGCTTAACTGAAGACACTGAGGGGAAATGTGGCGGTTATTGCGATTTTGTTTATGTGGAGAGCTAGTGAAAGGATCGTGAGCAGTGATTTTACTGATGGTGATAGGGATGGAGCGATGTTTGAACCTTGAGTTGATTGAGAATAGCTAGATTCAAATGATGTTTAAGGGTGACAAGAGGGGGTTGAGCTCATAATATATATTCACTGGAGCGGGACTGGGATACTCCGGGCAGTGTTTAAGTTATTTGAACTTTATGTACACTCATTGAACACCCTTATATTAGTCGGTGGCTCAGGATGGTTTCAGTGACTAGAAGCATCTCTCACTGCTGAAAAGGTTTGATATCCCTCACAAGTAGGCAGGTCTGGGTTTAGTCTTTGCAAGTATCTTGGTGAGGAGGGGTAAATCAGGTCAGCAGAGGTAGAATTAGTGTGTAGAGGGGAAATAGGTTAGAGGTGACAAGACCACGGGTCAGGGGCAGGCTTCAGGTACGAGACCTGCCCCATTCAGCCTGGGATCTATGTGCATCAGTTGCCTCTCACCACATTTTGCAGCCTAAATTTTGAGTTACACAACTGAGTCAGTTAGCAAGAGCTTGATGGGTGTTCGGACACTTATGGGATCAGTCATTACAGATGAAAGCTGTAGGTTAAGTGAAATGTCACTACCGGTATCAGTAACTGCGACTGTGGGATTTCACCAGTTAGAATGGATCACCAGCTGCAAATACACATCCTCCCATATCAGGTGGAGCTCTAGAACTGGGATTTACCTCAAGTCGGTGTATCTTTAAAGATCGGTTCTCCGTTACTTAGCTTTCCACTAAGACAGCTTTCGATGAACAATGGTATGGAGAGAAAGTGAAAAATATACTGTATATTGATTGGCAATTTACTGCCCATTACTGAGGGGCACAGTAGTGTCATTACTTTAGTGCTATTGAGTAGAAAACATGACCCACCCAGAACAACTTCTACTCCCCCCACCTCCCTCCCTAGGACCATACCAGTGCTACCCATGAAGAAACCCCCAACTGTCCTGGAAGTTATCACACTTTTAGACTGGTGTCATATTTTTAGAAATTGTTTGTAGATAGCTCGAGATCACATATATCCCAGGTCTTATAGGATTACATGTATTGAGTATTCTTTGTTTGAAAGCAGTATACACGTTTTGAAAAGGATATGAACAAAAGGTTCTGTACCGTACACCGATTATTAATTGATTTTCAACACGCAGTATAAAATTCTGTTGTCTTTTAGGTAAGAATAGATCTAGATTTCATGGGTGATGTATATAGTTTATTCATCCTTCGAGTCAAACCATTTGTATTTATATGCAAATTACATATTTAACTGGTTACATTTTGTTTCTCCCATGCATAATTACAGATTGGTCTTTCATTTTACCTTATGTGTATCTCATTGTTGGTTCATTCCTTTCTCTTTTTATGTTGAAGCCTACCAGACAGTGAAGCTTGAAAAAGACCTATTGCCATCTTAACAAAATATTACCGTGGACTTCAAGCTAACACACTGCTTATCACTGGATGGCTTTATTGTCACTCTCATTTGCTTGCTTTTTATTCGATGGATTTCCTTGCTCATCATGTCTTGTATTTATCACTCACCTGGAGCGTAGCCTTACCATTCTTTTGATTGGCTGCCATGTGTCCTTCCATTGTTCACTTGTTGAGAACGACTTTCTTCTTTTTGGCTAAGCACTCCATGAGACTACATATGTTTTCCAGCTCTCAACATTCCTGCTCCCTACTCTCTCCATTTGCTATCACCTAATCTCTTCTATTTTCACTGCTCTTCTTCTCAGATTACCCTTTCAGAGGGGCATTTCATCTCAGAGTCATTTACTTCATTTGTAGAGGGTCTGTTTGCCAGCTGGTGAAAAGCTTGAAGCGCTTGTCGCAACGGCAGAACGAGCTCTCCATGTGCCATCAAACACTTCTACAGCCGCTTCGGACTAAGGTTTCAGGAACAAATTTGCTCCAGTGCTTCACGTTGATTATTGTTGCCCATTTGACCAATTTTATCTAATCTGCTAACATTTTCTTTCTTTTGCTGGGTTCGAAAAATCCACTTGCCCTTTCGTGTACTAGTGTGCTGCTGGTCCTATGTGGTGCAAGCCCTCTGAGCTGGATTCAGGAGTGTGTAGCCGCACACCCACTTAGAATATAAAACAGACATCTTTGCTCGCTGAGGAACTACAAGCTGTGGAGACTGCAGACAGGCATTGCAAATTAGTGTTAACTGCCAAGAGCTTCTCCACAAATATGTCACTCAGATTGTTTGTTGAGAGACCAGCAGTGAAATGACTGCCAACACCTTGTCAGGGGTAGTAAGCGATATGTAAATACAATTACAAGTGCAGGAGCATTTTAAGGCGCGAGCGCAAAGCGCTCCGTCCCATGCTGTAATCTCTCTTTGGGTTTCTAACCACTCCCATGCCACGTCAGTCCCTTACATTGGTTTGTGGGCTTGCCTTTTAAAATCCTCTTGCTTTCATTAATGAAAGGCATGCATATGCCATGCCTTTTCCGGTGTTTAGCCCTCCTCGAGCGCACCGACCAACTACTGGAAACATACGTTTCCATATGGTTTCTGGGCTACTTTTTCTCTTTATTTCACAGGGCGACCATGCTCGTTTTTTTTTTTCATTTAACGTGGCAAGAAAAGTCTCATTAGGAGTTCACAATGCTAATAGCTCTAACTCAATGAAATGCGAGACCTGTTGCATTGCAAATGCTTGTTTAAAAATTGTTTCTAAAAGCTTTTGAGGATTGGTAAGGGCTTTAGTAGGAATTTAACCTTGTCATTGGAGCAAAAGTTTTCAAACACACACATTCATAAATGCTGTATGTCTGCAGACGACTTCTTGTCGTGCAGTTTTATGGACCCCTTCTACCAGCACAATTTATGGCTTATCACATGGTTGGAGCTGGCTTGCCTTTACTGGCTTTAATTCTCCCGGATGAACATGTTACTTACCTTCGGTAACGCCTTTTCTGGTGGATACATTAGCTACTTGTGGATTCCTCACCTAAAGAATTTTCCCCACGCACCAGCCCTCGACGGAAATTTTTTCTAGCTCTGCACGTCGACGATGACATCACAATTGCTCGACTCCACGCGACGCCGTATGACGTCATCGAGGCAATAAGAAGCCTTCGTCGACGTGCAGACGTCAGTTATCACCATTTTTTTACATGCCTTTGAGGTGAACAGGTGAACATTGACATTACAGAAGTGATATAAGTGCATCAATTAAACTTATATACCAACTTTTATTCCAATAATATGAAATGAAACTAATGGAAACAACAAAACGAATTATGCATATAAATATATATACATATCCACACATGTTTCCTTTGAAATATATACATATATAAAGAAATATATATACACATCGCATTATCATATACATATATACAATATACAGGTGCTCACCCAAGGAATTCGTGGTAAGACCAATCAGGCAACGGGGAGGCGGGTGGGACCTTGAGGAATTCACAGGTAGCTAATGTATCCACCAGAAAAGGCGTTACCGAAGGTAAGTAACTTGTTCTTCTGATGGATACAACTACCTGTGGATTCCTCACCTAAAGAATAGAGTCCCAAAGCAGTACCCCCGGAGGTGGGTTCCTGAATGGTCAAACCAAGAAATCCTGCAGCACTGAGCGGGCAAAATGGCCATCCCTCCTGACCTCAGAATCCAAACAATAATGTTTGACAAAAGTATTGAGGGATGCCCAAGTTGCCGCTTTGCAGATATCAACCACAGGAACACCCCTAGCCAAGGCCGACGAAGCAGCCTTAGCCCTGGTGGAATGGACTCGGAGCCCTACAGGAGGTTCTTTCTTTGCTAAAGAATAACAAATCTTGATGCAAAGAATGACCCACCTGGACAGCGTTCTCTTGTGGACAGCTCTGCCTCTCCTCTTCCCCACGTAACCAGCAAAGAGCTGATCGTCTTGCCTGAACTCCCTTGTCCTGTTGACAAAGAAGCTCAAGGCTCTTTGTGGATCCAACCGATGAAGCCTCTCTTCCTCCTTGGATGGAAGAGGTGGAGGATAAAAGGAAGAGAGAGTAATAGTCTGTCCCAAATGAAAGGGTGTAACAACCTTCAGGAGGAAAGCCACCTTGGTCCTTAACACCACTTTGTCCCTGAAAAAGGAAATATATGGGGACTCTACACTAAGAGCCTGGAGCTCACTCACTCACTCTTCTAGCAGATGTTATGGCCACTAGAAAAACAGTCTTCAAAACTAAAAATCTTAAGGAACAAGAGTGCATAGGCCTAAATGGTGATCCCATAAGAAAGGTCAATACTAAATTAAGATCCCACTGTGGCATAACAAACGGAGTGGGCAGAAACGTATTAGTGAGACCCTTAAGGAACCTTAATACAATGGGCGATTTAAACAAGGATGGTTGGTCTGGAAGGCACAGAAAAGCCGACAGCACTGATAAATAATCCTTAACTGTGGCAACTGCACAACCCTTCTGTGCCAAGGATAAAGCAAATGACAATACATCAGACAAATGGGCCTTCAAAGGATCAATTTGGTTCTCTCCACATCAACTGACAAATCTGGCCCACCTGCTTGCATAGATCGATTTGTTGGAGTGTCGCCTGGCCGATAAAATAACTTCCACCACCTCCGGCGGGAGAGAAAAGGAACTCAGATTGCCCCGTTCAATCTCCATGCATGAAGGTGCAGGCTCTAGAGGTGGGGGTGTAGAACCTTCCCCTGCGACTGCGAGAGAAGGTCTGCCCTGTACAGGAGACGGAGAGGAGGGTACAGAGAGAGTTGGAGAAGATCCGAGTACCATACCCTTCTTGGCCAATCCGGAGCTATTAAGATGACTTGATCCCGATCTTGGCGGATCTTCCTCAAAACCCGAGGAATCAAGGGTATGGGGGGAAACGTGTAAAGTAACTGACCCTTCCAGGACATCTGAAACGCGTCCCCCAAAGCTCCTTGCACCGGATACTGGAGGCTGCAAAACTACGGGCAGTGCGTGTTCTCCTGAGTGGCAAACAGATCGATCTGAGGATACCCCCACCTCTGGAAGATGTAAAGGGCCAAATCCAGATGAAGGCGCCACTCGTGATCGGTCGAGATGAGCCAACTGAGACTGTCCGCACGCACATTCAGAACTCCGGCCAAATGGTTTGCTACCAAGCAAATCCTGTGGTCCTGAAGCCAGAGAAGATACGACCCCACTTCTCCCTGCTTGTTTATATACCACATCGCAGTAGTATTGTCCGTCAGGACTTAAACCGACTGGCTGCAAAGGGAAGAGAGGAAGGCCTTGAGAGCCAGACGTATCGCCTGCAGTTCCAACAGATTGATATGAAACATCTGTTCCACTGGAGACCAACGACCTTTGACCTCCAGGTCCCCCAGATGAGATCCCCACCCTAGAGTGGAAGCATCCATTACAACTGTGGCCACTGGAGGAGGTAGTGAGAACGGCCTTCCTTGCGACAGGTTGCCGCCCGCAGCCCATCGAAGATCCGCTGCAGTGTCTCTGGAGATCCTTATTGAGTCCTCGAGATCTCCTTTGTGTTGAAACCACTGCCTGCGGACGCACCACTGAAAAGCCCTCATGTGCCAGTGTGCATGCATGACAGGCAGAATGCAAGAAGCGAACAAACCGAGCAGACGAAGGACCTTGAGGACTGGAACGACCGCTCCATTTTGAAACATTGGAATCAACGCCTGAATGTCCTGAACCTGCTGCGGCGGAGGAAAGGCCAGATTCAATGTTGTGTCCAGTATTGCCTGTATGAACAGGAGGCATTAAAAGGGTTCCAGGTGAGATTTGGGCACATTCACTGAAAAACCCAGGTCGAACAACAACTGAGTTGTCAACTGTAGGTGATGCCGCAAGAGCTCCGGAGATTTGGCTTTTATCAACCAATCGCCCAAATAAGGAAATATTGCTATTCCCTTTATCCTGAGCTCCGCTGCCACCACCGCCATCACCTTCGTGAAGACCTGAGGTGCTGAAGTAAGACCAAATGGAAGGACCGCAAACTGATAGTGCTGCGACCCCACCACAAACCAGAGAGACTTCCTGTGCGAATTGAGGATCGGAATGTGGAATTACGCATCCTGCGAGTCGACAGACACCATCCAATCTCCTTTGTTCAACGCCAAAAGAACCTGTGACAGGGTCAGCATTTTGAACTTTTCCTGCTTGAGGAACCAATTCAAAATCCTCTGGTCCAGGATTGGCCTCAACCAACCATCCTTTTTGGGGATCAGGAAATATCTTGAGTAGCAGCCCTGACCCCTCTCCTGCTCTGGAACCAACTCCACTGCACCCTTTGACAAAAGGGACATCACCTCCTGTTGTAGTAACAGAAGATGGTCGTCCGAACAGAAGGATGGGCGGGGAGGGAAGGTCGGAGGAAACTACTGAAAGGGAAGAGCATACCCTTTGCCCACAATGTCGGTGACCCAGAAGTCTGATGTTATTGACTCCCACATGCAAAGAAAGATGGAGAACTAAGGCTGCTTTCCCTGCTGCACCCCTCCGGAGGAAGAGGCAGAGTGCTGCTGGGTGGCACCTCTAGTGCGTACTCTACCCCTGCCCCTGAAGGATCGGAAAGGAAGGGTTCCTGCAGATTGCTGTCCTGCCACATGGAGCCTGCCACGAAAGAAAGCGCCACGACCAAATCCCCTAAACCTTCTAAATGACTTTAAAGCAGAGGATGTGGCTGCTTGCAGGCCCAAAGATCTCGCCGTGGCTCTACTCTCTTTAAATCGTTCTAAAGCAGAGTCGGCTTTTGATCCAAAAAGTTTTTCTCCATCAAATGGCAGGTCCAGGAGAGTAGTCTGAACATCACGGGAGAACCCTGACGATCGCAGCCAGGCCTGCCGTCTCGTCGCTATGGATGTGCCCATAACCCTGGCCACCGAGTCTGAGGTGTCCAACCAAGATTGAATCACCTGGGTCGCCGCCGCCTGAGCGTCCGACAAAAGGTTCAACACCTCCTGTGATAATCCAGGGTGGCCCTTAGCCTCATCCATAAGGGCATAAATGTAACGACCTAAAATGCAAGTAGCATTAGTAGATTTTAAAGCCATACTGCAGGAAGAGAAGGCCTTTTTAGCTGCCTGGTCCTTTCTCTTAGACTCCCTGTCTGCTGGAGCCCCGGGAAAAGAACCAGGAGCAGAATGAGAGGAGCACGACTCTTGGACAACCAAACTCTCCGGAGTTGGGTGCTTGGTCAAAAAGTCTGGATCACCTGGGGCCACTCGATAGCGTCTCGCCACCGCCCTGTTCATTGCAGCGGAAGTCACTGGCTTCTTCCAAACTTCTTTAATAAGGTCCAAAAGAGCCTCGTTGAAAGGAAGAAGGGGTTCCGCCACAGCTGATGCTGGATGCAGCACTTCGGTCAGGAGGTTGGTCTTCACCTCTGTAGCAGGAAGTGGAAGGTCCAAAAAGTCTGCTGCTTCCTCACTACAGCATGAAAAGAAGCAGCCTCCTCTGTATACTCCCCCGGAGAAGCCAGGGCCCATTCCGGGGAAGTGTCTAGGCCGCTTGCAGTATCCAAGCCTTGCAGGTTCCCTGAAGGCTCCATGATTTCTCCTTCCTCCAAGTGCTGCCTCTCATATTCTTGTTCTTCCAGGAGCCTTGGAGTCAACCTCCTGGAGCGGAGCCTGGACTCAAGCCCCGGCGTCGATAAGGCGTCGGCCGACGCCAAAGATCTGACGACGCTGACCCTCAGAGCCATCCGACGCAGGATCCCCCGGCGCCACAGGCAATTTCAAGGTCGACTGGATCCGTGGTGAATCCAACGGCGCCAGGATGGTGGACGTCGTCGGCGTCACCAGTCTTCTGGGCGATGTCAAAGGCATCAGCGCTGATGCAGTACTTCCAGACGGAAGAAAGGGCATAAAGGGTGTCGGCTTGTAAGGAGCCGGAGCACCCAAGTCAAAGGCCAGAGGACCTGAAGGACCCGCATGCCCTCTAACAGGCGCCATGGTGGCAAAAATATTAAACATAGCATTCAGAAATGCTGCGGGGTCCGTGTCCGGCGCCGGGAGAGCCGGATAACCTTGAGGAACCGGTGCCGGAGGTGAAGCCGATGATGGCCCAGGCATCTCTTGCTCCGGAGAAGCCCTCGGCTCCTCATGCGGATCCACTTCATACACTGACAGTGGAGACGTCAGAGAAGCTGGAGTCATTGGAGGCATGACAGTCTGGCTGATCTCCGAGAGCCATGTCAACGCCGAGAATCCCGATGACGCCGATGAGTCTTCGAGGATCTTGAAGAAGACTCTCTACGATGATGCTTCTCCTTCCTTTTCTTAGAACGAGCAAGAAACAACTTAGCCTCTCGTTCTTTCAGGGCCTTAGGATTCATGCGTTGGCATGAACCGCATGACTCAACTTCATTGTCGGAACTAAGGCACCACAAGCAATTCTCATGTGGGTCAGTGACCGACATGCGACCTCCACATTGTTTACAGGGTTTAAAACCCGACTTCCTCAGTTGCGACATAGTTACACCGCAGTGAAACTGTAGCTCCCTGGTAGCCTCGAAGAAAAAACGTTACTCAAAGGCACGGAAAAAAGGGAACTGACGTCTGCACATCGACAAGGGCTTCTTATTGCCTGGATGACATCATACTGCGTCACGTGGAGTCGGGCAATTGTGACATCATCGTCGATGTGCAGAGCTAGAAGATAATTTCCATGGCGCGTGGGGAAAATTCTTTAGGTGCGGAATCCACAGGTAGTTGTATCCATCAGAAAAATCCAGAGTACTTCTTTTAGCAGCCCTCCTCCCCAACTTTGATGCTGCTTGTTACTGCCCACAAAGAATGCATCAAGTTGTAGTAGGAAGTGCATTTTTTCCTTTAAACAAACAAGCATTGGCACAGAAAATAGGTCTTGCCTATACAACAGTAATTAGTTTGGTAATGGGTTTTTGACATGTTGTACAGCAGTGTGCCTGGTGTTCAGCCTGGCTAAAAGTTAGTGACGTGGAGTGTCAGAGTTGAGTGGATTTGTTGGAGTAGAGCATTGTACAGTGGAGTAGGGGGAGTAGAGTGTTGTAAAGTTGATGAGAGGGGAGTAGAGTTCAGTGACAGAGTGTTGTAGAGTGCGGTCTCATAGAGTGGGGTGTGTAGAGTGAAATTGGGTGGAGTGGATTGCAGTGGGGTGCACTGAAATGGGGTGAGGTGGATCTGATTATGGTGGATTGGAATTGATTCAATTAGATTGGGGTAGGTAGGTTGAATTATTGATGGGACTGTGGTGGATTGGTTTGGAGTGGGGTGACTTGTAGTGGAGTGGGTGGATTAGACTGAGCTGGAGTGGGGTGGATTTACTGGATTGGAGTGGGGTGGACTGGATTTATTGGATTAGGGTGGACTGAGCTAGAGTGGGATGGATTGGGCTAGAATGGTGTGGATTGGATTGGAGTGGGTTGAGTCAATTAAAGTGGGGTGGGGTGGCCTGGACCTGATTGTGGAGGACTGGAGTAGGGTGAATTGGATTGGAGTGGGGTGGAGTGGCCTGAATTTTAGTGTGGTGGAATGGACTGGAGTGGGGTGATTTGGATTGGTGTGGGGTGGGGGTGGATTGGAGTGGAGTGGGATGGACTTTATGGAGGTAGGTGTATTGGCTGGGGCGACTGGAGTGGAGTGGGGTGGATTAAGGTAGACTGGTGTGGTGTGGAATGGATCGGGGTAGATTAAGGTGGACTGGACTGGGGTGGGGTGGATTAAGGTGAATTGGATTGGAGTGGGATGGACTGGATTGGGGTTGGTGGATTGGAGTGGGTGGATGGGGCTGCGGTGGATGGGATTGGAGTGGGGTGGATTGGATTGGCATGGGTTAGACTGGATCTTAGTGGGTGGGTGGGATTGGTCTGGAGTTGGATGGGTTGGATTGGAATGAAGTGGGTTAGACAGGAATGGGAAGGACTGAAGTGAGGTAGAATGGACTGAGTGGGATGGATTGGAGTGGGGTGGGCTCGACTGGTGTGGGGTGGGTTGGATTAGACTGGAGTGGGGTGGATAGGATTGTGGTGGATTGTGGTGGAGTAGACGGAAGTGGGGCGGATTGTGGTGAGTGTATTGGATTGGTGTGAGGTGAGGTGGATTGGATTAGAGTGGGTAGATTGGATTGGTGTGGGGTGAATTGAATTGGGGTGAGGTGGATGGGATTTGAGGGGGCGGATTGAAGAGGGGCACATTGCTTTGAACTGTAGTGGGGCAGATTGTTTTGGATTGGAGTAGGACAGATTGGAGTGGGGCAGATTGTTCTGGATTGAAGCAGGGCAGATTGGAGTAGGGTAGTTTGTTTTGGAGTGGAGTGGGGCAGATTGGAGTATGCACACTTGAGTGGGGCTAACTGTTTTGGATTGGAGTGGGACAAATTTGAGAGGGGCAGATTGTTTTGGAGTGGAGTGGAGCAGATTGGACTGGGATAGATTGTTTTGGATTGGAATGGATCAGATTGTAGTGGGGCAGAATGTTTTGTTTTGGAGTCAGGTAGATTGTGGTGGATTTGCTTGGAGTGATCTGTTGTGGAGTGTGGTGGATTGGATTGGAGTGAGTAGACAGGATTAGAGTGGGGCAGATTGGGGTGGGGCGGATTGGAGTGAGGCAGAGTGGAGTAGGGCAGACTGCAGTGGGGCACACTGTTTTGGTGGATTTGAGTGGATCAGATAGGAGTGGAGCGGACTGGAGTTGGGCAGACTGTTTTAAAATGGAGTGAGGCAGATTGGAATGGGGCTGATTGTTTTGGATTTGAGTGTGGCAGATTGTTTTGGATTGGAGTAGGGCAGAGTGTTTTAGATCGGAGTAGGGCAGACTAGATTGGAGCCCACTGTAGTGGGGCGGATTGTTTTGGATTGGAGTGGGGCAGACTGTTTTTGATTGGAGTGGGACATATTCGTGTGGGGCAGATTATTTTGGATTGGAGTGGGGCACAGTGTTTTCGATCGGAGTGGGGCAGATTGTTTTGGATTGGAGTGGGACAGTTTGGAGTGGGGCAGATTGTTTTGGGTTGGAGTAGGGCACAGTGTTTTTGGTTGGGGTGGCGCAGATTGGGGTGAGGCCCGCTAGAGTGGGGCAGACTATTTCGGATTGGAGCAGATTGTTTTGGACTGGAGGGGGGCAGATTGTTCTGGACTGCAGTGGACACATTGTTCTGGACTGGAGTGGGGCAGCTTGTAGTGGGGCAGAATTTGTTTTTTGGAGTGGGGTAGATTGTGGTGGATTTGCTTGGAGTTGAGTGGACTGTTGTGGAGTGGGGTGGATTGGATTGGAGTGAGTGGAAAGGATTAGAGTGGGGCAGATTGGGGGTGGGGCGGATTGGAGTGAGGCAGGTTGGAGTAGGGCACACTGTTTTGGTTTCGAGTGGGTCAGATAGCAGTGGAGAGGACTGGAGTTGGGCAGATTATTTTGGAATGGAGTGGGGCAGGTTGGAATGGGGCAGATTGTTTTGGACTGGGGCACAGTGGAATGGGACAGTGTTTTGGATTTGAGTGGGGCAGATTGAGGTGGGGCCCACTGGAGTGGGGCAGATCGTTTTGAAATGGAGTGGGGCTTATTGGAGTTATGCACACTGTTCTGGATTGGAGTTTTACAAACTGGAGTGGGGCATATTGTTTTGGACTGAAGTGGAACAGATTGTAGTAGGGCAGATTGTTTTGGATTGTAGAGGGGCAGAATGTTTTGGATTGGAGTGGGGCAGATTGCTTTGGACTGGTGTGGGGCAGATTGAAGTGGGGCAGACTGTTTTGGACTGGTGCAGATTGTTTCGGACTGGAGTGGTGCAGATTGTTTTTTATTGGAGTGGGGCAGATTGCTTTGGATTGGAGTGGGGCATACTGTTTTCAATTGGGGCAGATTGTTTTGGATTGGAGTGGTGGAAATTGTTTTTGTTGCAGGAGCAGATTGTTTTGGATTGGAATGGGGCAGATTGGAGTGGAGTGAATTGTTTTAGATTGGAGTGGGGCAGATTCTTTTTATTGTGGAGTAGGGAAGATTGTTTTGTATTGGAGTGGGGCACAATGGAGCAGGGAAGAATGTTTTGGATTGGAGTGGGGCAGATTGAGGTGGGCCCACTGGAGTGAGGCAGATTGTTTTGGACTGAAGTGGAACAGATTGTAGTGGGGCAGATTGCTTTGGATTGGCGTGGGGCAGACCGTTTTGGATTGGGCAGATTGTTTTGGATTGGAGTGGTGCAAATTGTTTTGGATTGGAGTGGGGCAGAATGGAGTGAGGTAGATTGGAGTGATGTAGACTGTTTTAGATTGGAGTGGGGCAGATTGCTTTAGATTAGAGTGGGCAGCTTGTTTTGGATTGGTGTGGGGCAGATTGGAGTGGGGCAGGATAATTTGGATTGCAGTTGTGTAGATTGTTTTGGATTGGAGTGGTGCAGATTGTTTTTATTGGAGTAGGGATGATCGTTTTGTATTGGAGTGAGGCACATGGTTTTGGATTGGAGTGGGGCAGAATGCTTTGGACTGGAGTGGGACAGATTGTTTTGGACTGGTGTGGGCAGAATGGAATGGGCAGATTGTTTTAAATTGTAGTGGGGTGGATTGTTTTGGATTGGAGTGTGGCAGTCTGGAGTGGGTCCGACTGGAATGGTGTAAATTGTTTTAGATTGAAATGTGGCAGATTGGAGTGAGGCTGATTGTTTTGGATTGGGGTTGGACAGATGGAGTGGGGCAGATAAGAGTGTAGTAGATTGTTTTGGATTGGAGTGGGGCAGATTGTTTTGGGTTAGATTGGGGCAGATTGTTTTAGACTGGAGTGTGATAGATTGTTTTAGAATAGAGTTGGGCAAATTTATTTGGATTGGCTTCAGGCAGAATGGCATGGAGCGGATTGGAGTGGGGCAGATTGTTTTGGATTGGAGTGGGGCAGATTGTTTTGAATTGAAGTGTGACAGAATTGTTTTGGATTGGAGCGAGGTAGACTGTTTGGATTGGAACGGGGCAGATTGTTTTGGATTGGAGTGGGGCAGGATGTTTTAGACTGGAGCTGGGCAGATTGTTTTTGATTGGAGCATGGCAGATTGGAGTGGGACAGATTGTTTTAGATTGGAGTGGGAGAGATAGGGTATGAACATAAGAAACAATGTCGCGTTGCAATATTTGGAACAAGGTAATCGTCATGTTTTCAAAACTGCCCACAAGCAAAAACAAAACATGAGTGCAAAGTGAGGAAAGAAGACATGACAACATTTTTAAAAATGAGTTAACTATAAAAGAATAAGCTTTTGTGATTTTGATTGGCCTCCTGGCACATTATTCCCAGTCACACACCTACTGTTTTGCATAGCCCCAGGCGTTAAAAAGAAGTACCTCAATCACGTCGGGAGCAGTGGACGGACACTGATTAAGTTGAAATAATGCTCGGCCTGCAGTGACCAATTACAAGGCTGTAAAGACGAGTGCCACACAAGCCAACAAATGGTAAGCAACAGGGGGGCTCTAAGCCCGCTGTAAGATTACAATAGTCTAGAAGAGACAGCACACGTGCTGTCTAGCAGAGCCCTAAAGTCGATAAGATTACAAATAACCATGGCTACATTGACTATAAAAGTAGAATAAATTGGACATTTACTTATTTTGAATCTGCCTTTCAATGTTCTTTCATATTTGTGTTTCACTGTGTGAACACCCAATCACAGTTAGTGCAGCCCTTTCCATATGCCTTTTAGCTGATACCAGCTGAAACTTCATGGGCCAATGTAGCATGGGTAGAATCCTGCCACAGACAAGTCTCTCTTGTACACATGGAGAGTTACACTGGGGCACTGCACACTTCTTTAAATCAAGCAGGTTGTCATTTACCTATTGTGCAAGCCATGGATAATATATATGAACTGTTTTAACCAATTAAAATATGAATTGCACAAACTCACAAACAAATGACATGTTAGCCAGTTAAAAAAAAAAACAAAGGTGCCAACCAAGCAGCTGGGGTAGCTAAGTAAACTGGCTGATCATCTCAAAACGTAGACTTGTGGAGGGACTGAATGTAATCCCAGCAATGCAAACTCTGAGTTCCATCCACCAGAAGTCTGTAAATTGAGTATCATAAATTGGGTAATGTGGTAACTTCTGTAATTTAAATTTAGAAATTACATAAGGGTGGTGTGAAGCACTATATGAAAAAATATAATTACTCCTGAAATCCTTGTATAAAATCAATTCTTTAATTTTCTTATTACAGTCAGGTTGTGACGTCTCTAGTCACACGTAATAGAAAAATGACACAGTTGATCTACTGAAATAACTTCTTACAATTGAGTTGTGATATCATAGTTCCTTCTGTCAGCAGAGACAATTAACTGATAGGCTGCTTCTTTCTTGTGACAGTAAATTAAAAATCAAGTGGCAGCTTTGTCTTGATTGTGGCACTTGTACATGAATACATCCTTATGCTATGGTTGATGCAAGGTCATTATTCATATGTGATTCACAGATATCAACGCTGTCATAGAGATATACTCTTAACCATATAAATGGAGTGGGTTTTGGGTGCACCTTTTCAACCACTGGCTTTCTTGAGCTAGCTACTACAGACTTTGTGAGCCATGTCTCGGGTTGGCCCAGTGGAGGATTCACCTATCACCTATTGTCATTGGCTGTTTTGGTGTCTCCATTCACCTGCACTTCAGTGCTTGCATTGAATTAAAAGCACAGAGTTCTGCGTGGTCCCATTTCAGTGCCTCACTCTAATGTGCTATTGTTCCATGTTAATGCTTATTGTATTTTATGCAGGAAGCCGACTGGAGGGCGAGGATCACCGGAACTCAACTGTAGGCTGTCCAGAGGACGAGAAATGGTGGAATCGACTGGAAGCTGGTCGAAGAACGAGGAACATTGGAACTGAAGCCAGGCTGGAGAACAATGAACTTGATTTGCACTGGAACTTGACTGAAGACAGGCTGGAGGACAAGGAACTTGATTGGAAACAGGTGAGCAGAGCAATAAGTACCAAGACAAGCAAGTCCTCAGACTCCAGCGCATTCTTAAATAATAAAATGTGCACAAGTGCCTTTTGGCAGTTGATTGCTTGTTAAGGAAATGAGCGATTATCCTCCTGATTGTAACACATGTTCAATGCAGATCACATTGTGAACAGCACATTTTGGCAGTTACAGTTGGAGCAGGTGGAATACAATTTGCATAATCAACAAGCATTGGTTATAATAAATGAGACATTTAACAAGCATTGGTGTAGGAAGTTGGCTCCGTATAAACTATTTCAAAGTCAGAGATAGTGTGCACAGAGTCCAAGGGTTCCCCTTAGAGGTAAGACAGTGGCAAAATTAGATAATTCCTATGCTCTATTTTGTGATAGTGTGGTTGAACAGTAGGCTTACCAGAGGGTAGTGTTAAGCATTTGTTGTACACACACAGGCAATAAATGGGGAACACACACTCAAAGACTTAACTCCAGGCCAATAGTTTTTATATAGAAAAATAAATTTCTTAATTTATTTTTAGAACCACAAGTTCATGATTTGAAGTAAATACATCAAATGGAAGGTACTCCACACAGGTAAGTTAGGAACTTTGAATTAGAGTAATAACATATACAGTTTTTGTTAAAATGGCAATAAGCCATTTTAACAGTGGACACAGTGCAAAAATCAACAGTTCCTGGGGGAGGTAAGTAATGGTTAGTTTGTCAGGTAAGTAAAACACTTACTAGTCTCAGTTTCTGGGCATCGGCAGCCCACCGTTGGGGGTTCAAGGCAACCCCAAAGTTACCACACCAGCAGCTCAGGGCCGGTCAGGTGCAGAGGTCAAAGAGGTGCCCCAAAATGGAGAACAGGGGTTCTCTGGTTCCAGTCTGCCAGCAGGTAAGTACCCGCGTCCTCGGGGCCAGACCAGGGGGGTTCGTAGAGCACTGGGGGGGCACAAGTAGGCCACAAAACACACCCTCAGTGGCACAGGGGCGGCAGGGTGCAGTGTGCAAAGCAGGCATCAGGTTTTGTATTGGTTTCAATGGAGGGACCCGGGGGTCACTCTAGCGGTGCAGGCAGGGCACAGGGGGTCTCGGGCCAGCCACCACCTGGGCTAGGCAGAGGGTCGTCTGGGGGTCACTCCTGCACTGAGGTTAGGTTGTAGTGTGGTTAGTTTTTACGTATCCTTTGCGCATTAGCTTCAGGCTTTAGGCCTTTGTGCACTTTGCCCTGGATGTATTTTATTCATTGCTCGCAGCTTAGAGCCTCTGTGCACTTTGCTCTAAATGCTTTTTATTCGGCTTCGTACTGTTATTTTTCAAATAGCCAGTTCTACGGTCTTGTTTAATATTCATATCACATTGTTTAGCCTACTTCAGCACTGGAGTTCTCCATAACACATTCTTGTTCACTCTTTGCTTCAGTCAAGGATACAGTCTGGTACATTGCCGATAGACGTGGTAGGAGTTTAGTCTTTGGCATTCCTGCGTAGGGACATTCTGTGATCACAATGACATGTTAGTTATAAAAACACTTCCTTGTCCCAATACACGCAAGAGGGAGATTCCGACCAGGGAACCACAACTAGACGCTGACTGCCTTGTTGCAGATGCTGAACCAAGATCACAGGCCTTTGCTCAGGTATGAGGGCTGATGTCTCCCCAGTGATTCAGAAAGGCAAGTTAGAAGCTTAACATGCTGTGCTCGAAATAGAACTAGCAGAGGGAGAGTAGAAACTATTAGACACCATGATAGCATTGTTCTTATGTTTTACTCTCCTGGTGACTATTTCAATCCTACTGTGTTGTATGGTTCTGGTTATTACGGCTCACGCCTTAATATCTAAAATGAAGTCGTTTTATTAAAACATTATATAAAACTTATACTGCCTTTGTCATTTGTATATGAGATCATACTGTAAAGGAGAGAGTTGGTTTGGATCAGAGTGACCACGACTTCCCTGAGAAGTTCCAAAGATGTCATGCGCTCGGCTGCCCAATCATCTCTTCTCTTTGGGAGAAATATGGCACTGCTAGTTAGCCGGAGCAAAACCCGGATTTAGGGTGACAGAGTTCCTTACACGTGGGTCAGACTCAGTCCCCCACACCGTGATCGATCCTGCTGCCTAGAAATCCAGTAGTCTCATTTAGGATAATGAGAGCCCACGCGGCATGGCGCTGCCAACGATTGGTCAGGCTCTAATTTTTGGGTCCGGCTGACTCTCTCGGTCTCATATACATTTTGACTACTCTGTTCGGTAAGCGGAGACGTCCGTGGGGCTGAGGATTTCCGCCGCCACGGGATAGGTGCATCCTATTACTTAGTGGTCGGTTGTTCAAGCTTGAACTTTGAAAGGAAGACCCCGATATTGGTGTGCCTTCTCTGACCTAGTGCTGTTTTTACAAATGGCGAATCCTAATATTGTGAATATAGCGCTTAATATGCGACAACTGCTCACAGGACATCTGATAGCACATGGACTGACGGTCCAGGGGGGTCCGGTCACTTTTGTGGTGGACGCCCATGCAGCCTATAGAACAGAACTTTTTTACTCTTGGGTCGTATTTCCAGCAGTTGATGGGGTTTCAAACACTTTTCACGAATACACTGTTGCGAATGTCCCTGGACAGTACAGGGCTTATGCATACTTAGAGATACATTTATCTTATCAAGAACACCATAATTGGCTTGATGGTGCCCTCCCACACCCAGTAGCACCGGTTAGGTTAGGTCCCTTAAGTAATGAAGGTCCTACCTGGCCTTTATTGGCTACTTACACACCATATCCTGCGGTTGCTAATTTGGTAGCGGCTGACGTGCGTCGTTTATATATGGATTTGGCAACTACATACAGAAGACTGGTTCAGTTTGTCATGCAGGCATTAAATACTAATGCAGCGCGTGCTGCTCCGGCGGACCCACAGGCAGTGGTTCCGGGTATTAATCCGGCCACTGTACACTCAGTTATGGGTAAAGTACCGGCTAAACGTGAGGAAACTCCATTTTGGCTGGCGCAAAAAATTAATACGCTGGAAGCAGTATTTCCCCATACGGGACCTCAGGATAAACATAGAATATTGACGATGTGTTTGCCGTATGGAATGGTTCCTCCGGTGGACCTTTGTAATACCTGAGGCACGGTGTTTGCCGCGCTCTACACTACAGCACACAGTACACCAACATTAGCTAATTTACCGGAAGTGCATAAACAAATTCAAGATGAATATGGGGCTGCCCCTGCCTTAGATTTGGGCATGCAGTTGATGGGCAATTTTGCCGCAGTTTCTTCTATTATTTTGCGTAATCTCAAGGGAGAGGCAGTAGCACTAGCAGTGCGAATGCGTCTTCGGGACGTTCCGCAGATTAATCAAGAGCGGGAACTCCCGAGAATAATTGCAGAAACATATTCTAGTATTGGTCGCGATAGCCTAGGGGCTAGACCACAAAAACCCCAATTACAGGGTAAAAATAACAAAGACAATGCTAAACAACAGCAACCTGAGGGTACTAAAAAGCGCTGGGAAAAGAAACAACAGCAAACACCTAAGAAAGATGGGGGACAGTCTCCGCAACTGGAGACCCCGCAGAATAGGTATAATCTCAGGAATAGGGATATTTTGAAGACGCCTGATAGATATCAATATACTGATACACGTGAATCTCGTTCCTTTCAGGACTCCTCGGACAAGAGAAGTGAGAGAGGTGGGCGGTCAGAGCAGAGAACTGAGTACGTGAAACCGAGACAGGAATCACAATGCTCAACAGAGGTTTCTATTAAACAAGAAGAGAAACCTCTCCAACAAAAGCAACAATTTAAAAAGAAGAAAGTGGCAGCCGTCTCAGTTAGACATGCCGCTCAAGAAGAGAGTTCTCTTGACGAACAAGACATGGGCGTTGGCACTGTTAGACAGCGCGGCAGAGGTCACAATAGTTCGCCGGAGTCTTCTAGAGCATCTGGAGGTGAAAGCAACTGATGACTTCATACAAGTCGAAACGGCGGATATGCGAGTCTCTGAACCTGATAGAGTATATAAAGTAACTCTGCAATTAGAAGGGGACATTGACCGCATTGTACACGCCATCTTTTGGGACCATGTGGTAAAATCATATGACGTTCTGCTGGCCGAACAAGATTGGCCACCTGACTTTGTTCACGACTGTCCGGTTGGGGAAGAGGTTATTACACCTTCCTTCTCACCACTTGTTCCGAGAGAACTAGCGGAGTCCTATAGTAAAACATGGGCTCTAGCACAGGCCCCCGCCCTATATAGAAATAACGTGGGGTGGGATAGACAATCACCTTATCATGTCATTCCAATAAAGGGCGAACCTCAGCCGCAGCCGCAGTATCCTATCAAATTTGAGGCAAGGGCATTGGTTAGAAAAATTCTTACACAATTGGAGTACCAGGGTGTAATTGAACCCTGTGTCTCGCCGATGAATAATCCCTTATTTCCAGTTGCTAAACCGGATCATTCATATAGGATAGTGGTGGATTACAGACACTTAAATGGACATACATGCACATATGCAATACAGAATTCACATAGCGCAGCGCTTATGAATAATATAGTGCGTAAAAAATTCAAGACAACATTGGATATCTCGAATGGATTTTTCTGCCAAAATATAGCGCCCAAAAGTCGGGACTATACCAGTTTCAATGCGTTTGGCTCTCAGAAAAAGTTTTGTCGTTTGCCGCAGGGGTATAAGAATAGCCCAGGACTATTTTCTGCTTGTGTTACTGAAATTCTGCACGAGTTGGACCCTGCAGCGTTATCATATGTTGATGACATATATTTGACAGATGATGAGATTCTGCAACATCTAAGGCGTGTAGCACGCTTTGTTGTGGGGTTTGCTGAAATTGGCTATAAGTTTCATTTTAAGAAATCGAAGATTGCCTTCCTCAGCGTCATATTCCTGGGATATGAGTTGTCGAACGAGGGCAAGAGCTTAGCGCCACATTTTTTGGAGAAATGTGCTCAATTGCAGCCTCCTAATACGGTTCGGAAGCTCCAGTCATTGTTGGGGTTTCTGAATTTTGGCAGAACTTACATTCCTGATTATGCTACGCGTATAAAACTGTTATACGAGTTAATTTGCCCAAATTTTTCGAGTAGATTTTGGACGATTGAGCATACACATATACTACGAGATTTGCAAACTGATCTCTTAGCAGTTACACATTTACACACACGGGACAATAAAACACATTTAGTCATCAGGGTGATACCTGGGGCTGTTGGGTTTACATATGTCACCTTTAATGAGGGTGGGACAGTCCCGATTGCATACAAGTCCCACTTGTATTCTGCTGCAGAACAAACGATTTGCACAGACTGAGAAAATACTCACTGCAGTACAGATGGCTGTGATTAAAGAAAGACCTCTTGCCCAGGGCCAACGCATCATTGTCGTTTCCCCGATTCCAGCCTTAGAGGCTGTTACAAAAGCGAGTGTTCCTAATTCGAAAGCTTTACACCCGCGATGGATACAATGGGCTACGTCTTTGACAGCCACTGATGTAGATTACATATTTGACCCTAAACTGCAGACTCAAGAATTTCTTCAATATGAAATGGAATACCCAGTTCCTGCTGGCACATTGCCTATTGACCAATATCAGGTGGTCATGTATACCGATGGCTCTGCGCAACCAGCGGTTGGGACTAAACAACAGTATTCTGCTGCATGTGCGGTGGTGAGCGGCACTATGGAGGGGGAAGTGTTCTGCCCCCGACATACCTATACACAAACCTTGGGAGATTGTACGGCACAGCTGGCTGAGCTCAAAGCTCTGTTGTTGGCATTGGAACACGCGGATCCGGCGACTTTAACCTTGCTGGTTTGTGACTCCTACTACTGTGTTCAGTCTTTCAATTAATATTTACACTATTGGAAGTTGAATGGGTTCAGAGATTCTAAAGGCAACACCATTAAACACAAATTGCTGTGGGGTAAGGTTGCGGATCTGAAAGAAACGCTCCTAAAGTCCATGTTGTACATACACTTGGACACCAGCGCGTTGGAATACACGTTCCTGGGAATACATTGGCTGATGAAGCCGCGAAGTCGGCAGTGGCTGTCGCCACTGTTGCCGCAGTGACTCGTTCGAGTTCCAAACCAGACACAGAGATTTCGGCTGCAATAAAGGCTACGGCTGATGGCACGCCCTTTCCTAAAGGATTTCCTTCTAAATATAGTTATTGCTTGAGTGGTGCGCTAAATGCTGTTGTTAACATTCCAGGCATTGGTGTACGTGATATACCCAATAAGATTGAGAGACCTCGATTAATATCTGCAGAACATGAGGGGGCGGCATCTGCACATGCTGGTGTGGCTGCCACGATTTCACTTTTACAGGCTCGTTACTGGTGGCCTGGTCTCTATAAGGAGACAAAGCAGTATGTCCTTTGTTGTGACGTTTGTCAACAAATTAAAGCTTTGACGGCTAGACGCCCGCAGCAGACGCCCCTTCTGATTTCAAATAAGCCTTTACAGTGTGTGTACTTGGATCATTGTGGTCCGCTGACGCCAGATAGTGCATACAAATATATTTTGGTTGCTGTAGATTCGTGCTCCAGATTTGTGTGGGTCTGACCACAGCGCTCGGCTGACGCTCGGACTGTTATTAAAGATTTGCGCATCTTTGTCGATGCATTTGCAGTTGCGGCTTTTCATTCGGACCAGGGCCCTGCTTTTGCCTCTAAGGCATTCAGGGACACCATGGCTTCGTTGGGGGTCCAACTCCAATTCTCGTCTCCATTTCATCCCGAGGGAAATTCTGTCGTGGAGCGTTTAAATCGTGATTTAAAGCAATCCTTAACAGCCAGAGTTATAGGTATGGGTCGTAGTTGGCTAGCCCACCTGTATGGAGTACAGAGAGCACTTAATAACTTGCCTAGGAGGTCCCTAGGGGGTCGTACTTCATATGAGTGCCTGTTTGGAACACAAATGTATGTTCCTGATCTAGATGGTCCTGGTGTGGAGGCGGCAGATACGCCCTTTGACATAAATGATCGTGTCACTGTTTTGCAGGATTTACAACAATTCCGTGAAGATAACTCTTCTGCAAGTGCTGCCTCCACAGGAATTAAGGATGAGCCAGTAACGCCTACTGGTTGGATACCCAGGATTGGGGATCTAGTGCGTGAAAAGGTCGCAGAAAAGAAAGAATTTGGTCCTTCTTATTGAGCACCAGTCCCTGTGTTAGGGGTTAGCGGCACGAGAACTGTAATTTTACCGCCGCTGCACGGGGCCAAAGGAAATCGCTTTGTTTCCATTGATAATGTCAAGTTACAACATGTGGCCGATTCTGCACAGCAGACCAAGGCGGGCACCCAGTAGTTCCGGAATCCCTCTCACTACTGGGGAAGAAGTCCCGCTGCAGGTTATTTGCACCGATACTGTTTCCTCTCCGAGCTTGGGGAGGGTGGAAGCTGATCTTGCGATTGTTCCCCAGACGTCGATTAATTTGAAATCTTTTGATCAAGTTGCTGTACGTTCTATTGATGTTTCTGAACATGTGGTTTACAGTGTGCCGAGGCGAGAGCCTCCATCTGCTTCTTTGTTCACACGGTTGCACCTTTTGCAAGAACTGCCTCTGGCTGCTTCAATGACACTGATGATGCCGTATCAGACTCCTCGTCCTCACTATCTTCAATCCGCGGTCCACGTAAGCTGCTGTGTTGGCTTAAACGCACACATTTTGTTTTTCCTTGGAACTATTTGTGCTTTTTATGGCTGTAATGACTCTTTTTTAGTGGTTGGGATTTGTGGTTACTTTTTTTCTAGTGATACATGGTAATTTTCTTCCTGAACGAACTGACATTGAGCACGTGGAGACGGTGTTAAAACCACATCTTTCGTCTCATATGGTTCGAAGAGACTTGTCCAATGTGAACATTTCTGCTATTCCGATTCCGGATGGGATTGTGTGGGATAAAGTAATGTTTGATATATATGGTCCCACTGAATTGATTCAAATACCGTATGTTCTCAAATTATCAATGAATGATATTGTTATACCAGGCATTGTTTCTGATGATTGGGATGTGAAGACAGTAGATTCTATGCTGACAGAATTGCAATATTATACTGTCTATGACGATGAAGATGCTTACCTATTTAGAGATAATCATGGTGACATGTTTTGCTACAACTATTATGGACACCACTTTATTCATAGAGCAAGTAGCCCTAAGTCCATATTTGATTATGTGCAATGGGAACATTGCCCAGCTCCTCCACAGGGGAGTTCTAAAACGTATTATGATAAATTTGCGTATTTTTCTGGGCATAATCAAAAAAAATGCTAAGTCTTATTATTTTAAAGTTACTCCATATGCTAATAAGCAAATGTTATTAACCGATACTAAATTACTGTATTCAAATTTGTTTGTATCTAAACTTTCGGTTGAGGGGTATGAATATTGGTTTAAGACTGTTGACTTAAAGAGTGTCTGGGGAACGAAAAATTTGCAAATGCAAGGAAGGGACACATTATTTAGGGCATGTATTATCCCTGTGCAAATGATTTTCCTCAATGACACAGTACAACAGACTAGCTGTTTGGGCTTAGCAACGATTAGAGAGTTGAATTTGCCTGGTATACCTGTCCCTTCCAAATTGAACAATTGGCAGAGATATGTTAATACCACGTTTAGTGAGTTTACACACTGGGTCCAGAATGGTACGCTTAACACTTCATTGATACATCCGGGCGGGTGGTTATTATGGCCCGTAGACACTAATAAGTGTCATCAACGTTTTGTCACCTCTTCAGGGGGGGTTCAGGACTAGTAGGGCAGACCCTCGCTACATATCACCAGAACATGCTGATATCATTACTACATACAGCGTGGGAAAGCTTTGTCAGCAATGGTTAAAATCATCCACGCTGGATACAGTTAAATCACATCTTACGTTACTGTCTAATGATACTGACTTACAAGATTTTTTGTCAGGACCTAAGGTGCCTCGGAAGAAACGTTTTTTATACGAAGTATATAATGAGATTTGGAAGCTTTCCCAACAAGAGGCAGCGGCCCGGTTGAGGCAAATTGATCAGGAAAACCTGATACAGGCTTGGTCTGTTGTGGATAATGGGATGCATACCCTTTCTGACCGTGTTTACACAATTGACAGCATCGTTTCCTCTGCTATAGACATTATTAAATCGGATATGTCTTCTTTATATCATGGGCAGAGTCCGACGCGGTCTATCATGCAGCTGGGTTGGACTCTACAGACCTTCAAGGCAGGTCGCGTTCCGTGGCAGCACATTCGTGCCAGAGAGATCTTTGTTTCCTTTAATTTGACTCGTCAACAACAGCTGATGGCTAAAAAGGAAGCGACGTATGTCATGTTAAATATTGAAAAATTGGAGAAACTGCCTTTTACGGT
This sequence comes from Pleurodeles waltl, assembly GCF_031143425.1. Taxonomy (NCBI): domain Eukaryota; kingdom Metazoa; phylum Chordata; class Amphibia; order Caudata; family Salamandridae; genus Pleurodeles; species Pleurodeles waltl. The sequence goes on from NC_090449.1 coordinate 72,018,157, forward strand.
TGCTGAGATTCCGTCAGCTGAGTGGTTGATTCATGGGGTTATTAATTTGCCTATCTCCACTCTGCAATTTACTTCTTGTTTGAAGCACATTCTGGTGGGAAGATACGAACGGTTGGGAGACAGTTACATACATGAGGTGTGGGAGCTTCCCTTTCAATACAGATGTACTAATGGTTGGAGGGAGGTTTTTCTTAGCGGTAGTGAATGCAAAACTTCTGTCAGCCATGCCATGGTTTGTAAACAGCTGTCTTTGCACGGGGCGTGTAACGCTTCCGATTGCTAACTTAGCTTGTTATCTGAAGGGAGTTCTGGTTATTAAAAACACTTTCCAGGTGCTTTCTAACGGCAGTTACATTGTTCTTAACAGCGAACGCTGCTTTGGCATGCGTGCCGGAATAGTTTACGTGGTCGTTGTCACCAAGGCTGTTACGTGCTGCGGGAATGTGTTGTTTCCCCCCACTCAAATTAGGGAGGTAGCAGACATCTGGCCTCATATTGCTACTTCCAAGGTAAATTTCGACAAGTTGAGTCGACTAAAGGCTCTATGGTTTCAAAAGCATGTGGCCCTTACATCTGCTAGCGAGACCTACGCACTTCAGGTGGCAAGGTCATCGGCGGAAATACAGTCCCTTTTGAATACTAACTTTCCGAGTGACTTTGGTGAACTTGTGGGACGTATATTTAATGCGTCCAGCACTGCTGGAATTGCACATTTTTTCAAAGCCGTTGGTGTTGGTTTTGCTCACACCTTCTCTTCTTTATTCGGTTTAATACCTTCGGCTATACACTCTATGTTCGGAAGCATTTTTGGGGGTTTCCCAATTACTTTGGCTTTATTGGCTGGAGTCTTGTTATTGCTGCTCTTCCTCCGTAATGGCTGTCCCGCCGCGACGAGATCCTCTAGTGATGCTCCCGTCAGAGCAGCTGTGTCGTGAACGCATGTTACAGCATTTTGGAGCGACACTCCTGGGACATTTGGAGTGTGACTGGTCTCTGACATTCCGACCGGTTTTGGATTGTGTACAACCCGTGTTTCGGTGCCCCTGGTGCTCGTTTGAACATGCACTGGCTCTCGGTCTCTCGCTGCAGCGCCCTCCAGTGGTTGATCCTGATCTGTTGATGTTCCCGATTAGGGCTCATTCCCAGACTTGTGTACTACGGTTGCGTTTGCTTCGTGAGGCGGTTTATGAGATTCCCTTCCTGGAGGAAGATGATATTGTCTCATTCATAGGTCCTGCACGGGGTGCCGCCCTGGATGGCTTTGGGGCTTTGGAACACACCTGCTCCATGGTACTTTTTGGCGTGGTTCTTCCGATTTTGACATATATCGAAGTGGAGGAGCTCCTTCTTTCTATTGCTTCTGTCTGACAATTGGATTTTTTTTTTCCCTCATAAATTGACATTATATTGAAATTGGCTTTATCGTCACATGCTTCCCAAATTTATGACTTTGTTGTCCTCTGACCTTGTCGAAATATATCTTTTCATGTGTTGTTTATATCTGGGGCATACTTTTATATTATTGGAACCACTTGCTACCGACAAGGGGAGGGTGTAGTGTGGTTAGTTTTTATGTATCCTTTGCGCATTAGCTTCAGGCTTTAGGCCTTTGTGCACTTTGCCCTGGATGTATTTTATTCATTGCTCGCAGCTTAGAGCCTCTGTGCACTTTGCTCTAAATGCTTTTTATTCGGCTTCGTACTGTTATTTTTCAAATAGCCAGTTCTACAGTCTTGTTTAATATTCATATCACACTGTTTAGCCTACTTCAGCACTGGAGTTCCCCATAACACATTCTTGTCCACTCTGTGCTTCAGTCAAGGATACAGTCTGGTACATTGCCGATAGACGTGGTAGGAGTTTAGTCTTTGGTATTCCTGTGTAGGGACATTCTGTGATCAAGCTGACATGTTAGTTATAAAAACACTTCCTTGTCCCAATACACGCAAGAGGGAGATTCCGACCAGGGAACCACAACTAGACGCTGACTGCCTTGTTGCAGATACTGAACCAAGATCACAGGCCTTTGCTCAGGTATGAGGGCTGATGTCTCCCCAGTGATTCAGAAAGGCAAGTTAGAAGCTTAACATGCTGTGCTCGAAATAGAACTAGTAGAGGGAGAGTAGAAACTATTAGACACCATGATAGCGTTGTTCTTATGTTTTACTCTCCTGGTGACTATTTCAATCCTACTGTGTTGTATGGTTCTGGTTATTGCGGCTCACGCCTTAATATCTAAAATGCAGTCGTTTTATTAAAACATTATATAAAACGTATACTGCCTTTGTCATTTGTATATGAGATCATACTGTAAATGAGAGAGTTGGTTTAGATCTGAGTGACCACAACTTCCCTGAGAAGTTCCAAAGATGTCATGCGCTCGGCTGTCCAATCATCTCTTCCCTTTGGGAGAAATGAGGCACTGCTAGTTAGCCGGAGCAAAAACCGGATTTAGGGTGACAGAGTTCCTTACACGTGGGTCAGACTCAGTACCCCACACCGTGATCGATCCTGCTGCCTGGAAATCCAGTAGTCTCATTTAGGATAATGAGAGCCCACGTGACAAGGTTCCTTCTGATCCTGGGGGCTGCGGGTGCAGTGCTTGGGTCCCTTGTTACAGGCAGTTGCGGTCAGTGGGAGCCGCTGGATTCTCTCTGCAGGCGTCGCTGTGGGGGTACAGGGGGGCTGACTTGGGCTACTCACGGGGTCGCAGTCGCCAGGGAGTTCTCCCTGTGGTGTTGGTTCTCTGGATCTCGAGCCGGGGGCGTCGGGTGAAGATTCACGCTTCCGGCAAGATTGTTGCGGTTTCTTCAGCGGAGCCACTGCTCACAGGAGTTTCTTGGTCCTGGGGTTCAAGGCAGTCCTCTGAGGCTTCAGAGGTAGCTGGTCCCTGTTGGATGTGTTGCTGTTGCAGTTTTTTGAGTCAGGAGACAGGCCGGCAGGGCTGGTGCTAAAGCAGTTGTCATCTTCCGTCGTCTCTGCAGGTTTACAGGCCAGCAGTCCTTTTTCTTAGTTCAGGTTGCAGGAATCTGATTTCCTGGGTTCTTGGGTGCCCCTAAATACTAAATCTAGGGCGTGTTTAGGTCTGGGAAGGCAGTAGCCAATGGCTACTGTCCTGGAGGGTGGCTACACCCTCTTTGTGCCTCCTACCTGAGGCGAGAGGGGCACATCCCTAATCCTATTGGGGGAATCCTCCAAACTTAAGATGGAGGATTTCTAAAGGCAGGGGCACCTCAGCTCAGGGCACCTTAGGGGCTGTCCTGATTAGTGGGTGACTCCTCCTTGTTTTTCTAATTATCTCCTCCAGCCTTGCCGCCAAAAGTGGGGGCAGTGGCCGGAGGGGCGGGCTTCTCCATTAGCTGGGATGCCCTGTGGCGCTATAACAAAGGGGGTGAGCCTTTGTGGCTCACCGCCAGGCGTTACAGTTCCTGCAGGGGGAGGTGAGAAGCACCTCCACCCAGTACAGGCTTTGTTCCTGGCCGTAGAGTAACAAAGGCACTCCCCCCCATGTGGCCAGCAACTCGTCTGGTTGTGGCAGGCTGGTAGAAACTGGTCTGCCCCACACTAGAAGTCGTATTCATATTCAGGGGCCGTCTCTAAGATGCCCTCTGGGTGCATTTTACAATAAATTCCACACTGGCATCAGTTTGCATTTATTGTGCTGAGAAGTTAGATACCAAACTTCCCAGATTTCAGTGTAGCCATTATGGAACTGTGGAGTTCGTGTTTGACAAACTCCCAGACCATATACTCTTATGGCTACCCTGCACTTACAATGTCTAAGGTTTTGCTTAGAAACTGTAGTGACATAATGCTCATGCACATATGTCCTCACCTGTGGTATAGTGCACCCTGCCTTAGGGCTGAAAGGCCTGCTTAAGGGGTGACTTACCTATGCCACAGGCAGTGTGAGGTTGGCATGGCACTCTGAGGGGAGTGCCATGTCGACTTAGTCATTATCTCCCCACCAGCACACAAAAGCTGTGAGGCAGTGTGCATATGCTGAGTGAGGGGTTCCAGGGTGGCATACGACATGCTGCAGCCCTTTGAGACCTTCCCTGGCATCAGGGCCCTTGGTAACAGGGGTACCAGTTACAAGGGACTTATCTGAGTGCCAGGGCTGTGCCAATTGTGGAAGCAAAGGTACAGTGTAGGCAAAGAACATTGGTGCTGGGGCCTGGTTAGCAGGGTCCCAGCACACTTTCAATCATAATTTGGCTTCAGCAAAAGGCAAAACGTCAGGGGGTAACCATGCCAAGGAGGCATTTCCTTACAATTGGTTATTGCAAACTTGATATTTAAGGATGTAATGAATATACCCCAATAAGTCTGAATGTTGCAAGCAACAGCTTCTTACTGTAATCGAGCTCTTGGATGTGGTGTGTACCCACAAGGAGGAACAAAAGGTCACTGGCCTAGTACTTCTTTTAGACAGGACTACCTTCAGGTGGATTTAATGCCAGAAGAGCTTAGACAATCACCTGAGTTTGCTTAAGAGTGTGAGGAAGCAATAAGTACTGACTAAATATGTGGAACTGATTGACTTTATTTGTTTCTGCATTCTGTGGACAGGAGCTAAACATGTAACATAAAAATAACGTTTTCAGTGCTATTTCTAATTTCTTTTATCCTCTTGGTCAGTGTTTCAAGACACTGTATAATATATGTATGAGTGATTCTTGTAATCACAAAATGAACACTGTGATAATTGTTTCCTTGAGATTTGAATAATTTTGTGTCCATCTCTCCCCACAGTCTTCCGCTTTATAAACCTTCAAGAAGACAGCAAGGTTAAGTCCAGCCTTCTAAATTTTAAAGGAAGTCCTCCTCTTTCAAGTCTTATAAGAAGCAAAAACAGGAGGCATGTAACAAAAATCAGCACTCCTGACTATGGCAGGAGAATGGATTCTCTACTAGAGGTTGAATTCACAATCCGCTTCAGACTAGCAAAGAATCAGTGAGGTATCATTTGGCACCAGAAATGGGTACGTGATAGAGTTCATATTAGACTCTATTCCAACTGGGACCATTCATGCTGCACCTCCTCAATACCTGGGCAAGAGGAGTACTCTCCTCAAATGAGTTTCTGCTCTCCTGGTGAAAGGATCAATTTTTCAAGTACACAAGGAAGAGAGATGCTTAGCTGTTTATGCCATAGTCTTTCTAGCACATAAAGCATTGAGGGATTATCATATTGTAACCAATTTGAAGAACGTGAGCACCTTCCTACAGAACATTCATTTCAAAATAGAGGCTTTACTGAGGATCGTTCTGTTATTTCCTCTCAATCATACCCTTATAACTTTGGACCTGATGGATGCTATTATGCACATTGCTACTGCAGAATGCTACAACAAGTTCCCAAGTTTCTCCGTAGGAAATGAACATTGGTAGTTCTGCCATTCAGTCTCAAGTCTGCTCCAAGTATTTCAGATAGATGATGGCTCTGCTTGTGGCTCATCTACATTTACAGGGAACACTAGTGCTTCCTTACTTCGACAAATTATTGCTTTATGGTTTACCAAAGGAAGAATCTTTTTGGATTTGGGATCATACAAAAGTGACCATCAGATGTCGAGATCTTCGCCTGAACATTCAAAAAGGTGAGCTTCGACTTTACTAAGACCTGATCTTCTTTGGAGTATACAAAACAGTGATCGATGGAATGCTTGAATTGATCTCAGCCACTGATAATCACTCAGGACCACATCCGAATCCATTGTTATATTGCACACCATGCCACCTCAGCTTAGACCCAGCCGTAGGCAAATCCGTCTTGACCCTGCTATAATGGGCACAGTCCAGCCAAAACTGTGAGGCCAGGTCCTCCCTGAACCAGGTTTCAGAGATTTTTCTTTAATCTCTAGGTTGTTTAAAAGTTTTCTTTTCTCTCTTCTGCTTGGGACCTTCCTTTGGAGTTAAGGGCCTTACACTTTTTTTCTTATGACCCACTTGAAGAGGTTGATTTAAAGTTTCTATCTTTCAAGGTTCTGTTCTCGGTGGTGGTCATAATGTCTGCACTCAGAATTGGAGCATTAGGTGCTTTGAAGTGTCGTCTTCCATCAGCTTCTTCAGGTAATTATGTTTTTACATATCTCAGGAGATTCTCTCTTCTTTCTACACTTTTCCTGCTGCTGGAGAGAAAATGTTGAGAACCCTGGATGTTAAAAGAGCTTTCTTAATTTGAAGTGACAGGTCTCAGCATTACGAAAAGTAAAAAAATGATTTTATGAAGATGAATAAGATTAACCAATCTGATAGCTCAAAGGGTGCGGGAAATCTTCCAGTTCAAGGAATATTAGCATGGGGGATAGCTGCAGCCTGGGTTGAGTTGCAAGAAGGTTCTACTCACGAGATTTTCACAGCTGCAACATGGTAATTAGATAATACCTTTGTTAGACATTATCAACTGAGTACAGTCAGACTTGCCATCGAAATTGGGTGTAGGGGTAAACAAATCTCCACTATCATAATTTATTCTGTACTATTGTTGGTTGTGTTTTGTATAGGCTTTAAATTTGGGTGTTGTATATTTAAAATGTCTCTGAATGGTTGTCCTTTAATTGTAAAAGAAGTATAGCTTTGATATACCTCATTAGTAATGAACAGGACCAAGAATGTACGGGTAATGGTCCAGTTACTTACTGGTAGTCTTCATAAGACCATCTCGTCCTTCGTCAGAATCATTACACCACAAGCCTTCATGTCAATCATTTGGCAGAGCTTAGAAAGGAGGCACCTGGAAGTGCCAGCCCTTTAATGGTATCATTATGGCTGCATGAGACTTGCATTTTTGGATTCTCCTGCTTTGTACCTTTATTGAGGTGGCAGACACCTCATTAGTAAGAACTGTGGGCTGATGCTAAGGATGTTACACACATCATACTAAGTTGAAGTGATGCACACTTGCGCCAGAAGCTCCTTGCAGCCTGGAAGCAGGAGACTTACTGTGGCATTTAAGAGTTAATTTGAATGTGTGGGTGGTAAGGAGAGTACCATAATAGTCATAAATGTGCCCCATTTTCCAGGGCAGAGCTAATTGTGGTTAGCTGCTTTCAGGACGCTATTAGTATGTTTTGCTGAATAAACAAATCCGCATTGGAAGAATGCCTCAGTGAGGAGGCATAGATGACTTTCCTGTTCACAAACGGAAAGGTGCAAAAGAAGACATAAGAAGCACAGCTAACAGTCCACCACACCATTTGAATGCAACATAAAGGTGATCTTTCAGGATGCTGTACAAGTGCTGCGTGGAGATCATCTTTGCCCTAATTGCATTAATCAGATGTCTTCTCAGAGGTTTAAGGGTATACAGACGTCAAAGAGCTTGAGAATAAGGACAAGTATATTAAGGACACACTTCTTCGAGGGCTAGCTCATGTAGAGGACATCAAGGACAAAGACTGAAAGGAAGAGCTTAGCCCACCTAGCTGCCATGTGCTTAGGTAATTCCAGAAGCCAGCTCAAGAAGAATTCCTCTTTCTAGTAAAAGTAATCTTATCATGCTTCTCGGTGAATGAAAAGTGCACCTCTGAGCTGGAAAAAAGTAATTACATGACATGCATGGACGGCGCACTGATAGATGGGGCACTGGCAGAAAGGGCTCTACGGAGTATAGAGGAGTGTGTACCAGAACTGTTTGGCAAGCTGGTATTCTACCTTGAGGTCCAGTTGCTGTTCTGAGTTGCAAAAGAAAAGTTGCTAGATCTTCCGAGTGTAGGTCAAAGTTAGCAGTGACTTTCCCAGTTGCGTTCCTGGCTTGATGACAGAGAGGACTGAAGGCATGATAAGCCAACACTCCTTGTACACACCTGCAAGCTATCCAGTGTGAACAGAGAGATGTTGTTAAGCCAACCATCCTCTGTTCAGAAGTTCACCTCTAATTCCTGAAGGAAAATTCTTCTCAGGGCTTGGCCACATATGTATTTAGCAGATCCAAAGTAATGTGGCCTCCTGCTTGGCAGAGTGTCACACACAGTATTGGCTTGGGGAGGTTGCTAGTACTTGCTTGAATATGCCAGAAGATATGCAGTGTTTGAATAGAGAGAGAATCAGCTGGATTCTGGTGCGAGCATCAGTTCATGAGTTGGAACCAGGTTTAGGGCCAGTCCAAGATAATGTGCTGTCATCACAGTGATGCAGGTAGTGGCGTCCCCACACCTTCAGTATGCTCCACATGAGGAACAACATGCTTGACTGACTGCATCTGCCTCACTACACAGAAAGCCTATAGGGGGAGGTCATATGTAGCACAGCCGGAACCATTAACGGAAGCAAAGATTTACAATACAATCTCTAAATTACATGCTGCTTCTAGCTCATCTGTGATTTTAAAGTTTTTGATTTTTTTCTGGGTCAACATCAATGATATGTAGATCAACACATGCTCTGTAGGAATGCCATACATATCTCTCTCTCTCTGTATAGCTACCCTAAAAATATTTTATGTAGCGCACAATACAAACTGTTTTGGCCACGTAATGAGAAGTGTTAATTACTACCCATCATTTTACCAACCTTAGAATACTGATAGCTTAAGTTACAACCTTCAAAGATCAAATGCATGCTTTGGAGTTACAGAGCTGTGTGAAGTAGGTGCAAAACTTGCAGAGCTATTTATACCAATAGTGTAACTTTCACCCTGAAGATAATATAATGATCTCTCACATAGCCAAGCACAGGGCCCTGCTATTCTCTCCTTTTCTCGAAGCCAAATGTATTATGTTGACCCACTGTGTTGCGGAAAGTTGAATAAAACTGCTATTGGAATGCACTGAGTCAGCTGAGTCTGACCAATTCACAACCTCACCCGCCCTGAATTCCTTGTCACCCTCCAAAAAACAGAAATACCTCCATAGTTGTCATGGTGTAACTTGCCCTGAAAAATGTTTGCTACTATCAAAAAAATGTTTTATACCTTACCTGTCAACTGACCTGTACTTGGCAGGTATCAACCTCTTTTTTTACTTCTAATCACCTGCCTTCCAAACAAAATGCCTCCGTAGACGGTAAGGGGAGGGTTACTCGCTGTTTAATCTATATCACCCTCCAAAGAAAGTGTTAATTCTCCATTCACCTTAATGGGCTCTCTTAATTACCTGACTTCACCTGCATTTTTGATCGAAGATGTTGAGAGGTATACAGAGCCATTGTTTGCAGAGGGCTCATTGTCCAAAAACACTGTATCTCACATCCCTCATAGACTCAAAATGTTGTGAGTTATACACTCAAACATGGTGAGTTTCAGTGGTTTTGGAGTCCATTAAAACCAATAGAATCGAAATACATTTTGGAGAGTGAGGAAGGTTTTCAGGGTGGTCCATTTGGATAGCATGGGGGAGGGGGGAGTGAATATGAGTGCAAGGGTGTTGGCACCATCCAAAGGAGGGGAAGTTGGAAGAAGGGTTATTGTCTTTCTTTGAAAAAAAATACTGGCAATTGTTTAACTTTGTAGCAAATAGGCGAGCAAGAAAGAATTTGTGTAACATTTTAGGGATTCTTTTTTAACATGGCACTTGTATCCCTATTTGCTCTAACATAAATGCTAACAGACCACATTCAGGTGGGAGATGCCCGAAAAAAAGTGCCTTTAATTTATTATCTCCTGTCTAGAATTTCCTCTGCTTAAATATATCAACAGGGAAAATACATTACTCCATTTTTAGATCGAGCATGCAAGCGCTCTGATGTGTTGTAATCTATCTGTGGGCTTTTAAACACACTCACTGCAAGCTAATCACTATCACTCCTTCATGGGCTTGTCTTTCAAAAACCCTTTATCATCATTGGTAAATGCTTTATGTTTGTCCCTCCTTGGGGCAGTTTTGTTACCGCCTTGGCCATCAACCCTGTTACATGGATAATTGCATGATTGCTGATACGTATGACTGCGAGCGAACTTCCTTTTCCCTTTTGTCTCTCCTTCTCACAGCAGCTGTGGCGCTTTGAATTGTCATGCTTAAATCAACTGTTTTACTTTTCATTTTCAATTTATGTGACAAGAAAAGTCCAGTTAGGAATTTGCAACGCTAATAGCTCCAACTCGAGCAAACGCAAGACCCACTGCATTGCAAATGCTTGTTATTTTTTTAAAAACTCCCACTTTCCAATTTTAAATCAGTGGCAGGTCTGCATAAACGTCAACATTTTAGAGCAGTGGTTCCCAACCTACAGTCCGGGGACCCCTGGGGGTCCGCAAAGCCTTCTCAGGGGGTCCGTGAGAGCCTAGAAAAGTAAAGAAATATTAAGAAATATTGACGAATTAGGTCCCCAGCTTCCAGGAATGACTCAGGCAGGGGTCCCCAGATTCCCATGATGATTCATTGTGGGTCCCTGGGTTCCATTAATGTTAGAGTGGGGGGTCCACAGAAATCAAAAGGTTGGGAACCACTGTTTTAGAGGAGTGGCGCGGGGCATTTAAAAAAAAAAAAAAAAAAAAAATGGGAGAGGGGGGAATATTTATTTTCCTGATAGACTTCTATATAAACAGAGGCAATTTCTGTCGGAATAAAGCGAAATTAAGCCGTGTTGCTTTGAAAATCGAGTCTCCCTCCCGAATAGGGAATATTTCCCACGGATGTGTGCGTCATAATTATTCTGCAACCATTTCGACTACTCTATATTACTTCTTTTTACCTACATTTTTTTAACTGGAAAATGTGCCCAATGCGATGCTTGTCCCAACATTTTGGCCCGCCTGGACCTGTACAGTAACAGGCCCGACCAGTCCACAGCCCGCCCGGGGTGAGGCGCGCCCCAGGCCCTACTCCCGCCGCCGGGGCCCAGGGGTGCGCGGGCGGCCGTGCCCCGGAGCGGCGCCCGTTGGCGGCAGTTAGCCAGCAGGAGCCCGAGTTCTGTCGCCGGCGGTTGTGGGCGGCCACTTCCTGCTTCCGCCTCACCTGCCGGGGCTCCGCCTCCCGAGGCCCTCCCGCCGCCCGGTGCCGAGAGGCGGCCTGTCAACCCCGAGCACCTGCTCTCCCGCGCGATGCCGACAAGTAAGAGGGGCACCCGGGGCCCCGGAGGGGCGGGGACGGCGCCGGGGCGGGGCGGGGGGAGGTGCGCACTGGGCCAGCCGTGCCCCCTCGCAGGTCGGACTGGACTATAGGGCGCTCAGCCCGAGGGGCTGGTCTGACAGATCACTCTGGGGGTCTTTTTTTAAAAGTTCTTTATAACGGCCTGTTTCGTGGTATGGTGGTCTGTTTTTTTTTTTTTTTTTACTATTTATTTCCCTGATACCATAAACATTACCTGCAGTCCTCGTGCCTTGCAAAACTCTCATTTAGCTGGTCTTTACACATTCCAAACTGCCTTTTTTTTTTAGGCGTGCAACAAACCGATGTGCTAGTGGGATCGCTTTTGTTTTGGTGCCCACTCGTATGTTTCCCCAGACTCCCCATACCGTGCAGACGTAGCAGAGGTTAGTGCACCTGAAAGGCAGATTAAAACTGAGTATCATTCAATGCCCCCAGGATGTCACTGTCACCTGTCTGTTAATGTTGGGGTTACACCGCCCCTAAACCCCTTGAAAACTCTCTCGTACTGGGTGTCGCCGTCCCTAATGGCCTTTTACCGACTACTTGCAAAACTCGATCATACTGACATGGCCCCAGCCATATTGGTCTTTTGCAGTCACACTCAATCAGAAAGTTTTAAGACAGTTTCAGTCCACCATAGCGTTAGAATTGGAAAAAAAAATACTCCCGAAACCCATAACACGGGAGTCAAGGTGTGACAACAAAAAGGGTGTCGAGCTACAGGGGAGGGGCGGCAGAGTCATGGAAAGAAGTGACAGTAAACGTATACACTTTTTTTTTTTACAAAGAATTTTCAACAATGAGGCATTTTTCAGTAAATCTGTTCTGGCTTGACTGGTTGCAAAGGTCGCATTTCAGAATATTGTATGTGGTTAAGGCACATTCTGCAGAGAGCGTTGTGTGCCCTGTGAAGCTCAGGGATGATAATAATGGTACAGTGATTGGTGGTTCATGGGGTTGCTGGAGATATCTGTGTTTTGCCTAGTCACTGCTTTGACTCCTAAATATGGTGGTAGCGGCCCTTCCTTCTTGTTCAGTGTGATTTTCTTTTAAACTGTGAATCTGTTAATTACGCTTTTACTTATTCTATATCATGACTGCACTTCTACTCTTGAATTCATTATTCATCGTTTTACCATGCATGTACTGTTTTTTTAAATATTATTTATCTTTTATGATATACTTTTATGAGATCGAATACACATTTTTGAGCTTGACTCCTAAAATAGCAGATTATGTTAATGTGTTTCCTATCAAGCACACCGTGTAACATTGAGATTATATAGTTTTATTTTATGTAGATCGATAAGGGGGTTACTGCTTTTGACACAAAGAACCTTTGAACATCAACTTCATAAATTGCAGTCCTAATATATTACTATGAACCTGCGTCAGGGACCTGCATTCACACTGCAAGGCATGGATTTAAACCCCTATTGTTTTTTCTCACTCTGTTGTTATGTTAAGGCTGCTAAAAGAGGGTTTCATTGTTTAGTAATAAAGTCCTATTAGTCCAGACCACCACAAGCACTGGGTTACGTTTTAAATCCGGACCTTGTGTTTTTCCAGGCCTTGCACTGTTAACATATCCAAACCAGTAAAGATGATCCGTGACTTCTACACCTCGAGACTCTCATTGTCTTGTATAACATCCTGTACATTGATTTACACACCCGTTTGATTTGTTGTCATGTATAATGTGTGCATGTGATGTAAAGTCACACGCACACAACGATGCCTAGCAGGCTTCAGCGCTGATGAATCACGATTGCCATGGCAGAGGAAGAATATATGCAATGGGCCACCACCCTGAGAGATGGTGAGTCTGGGATTTGAAACGACAGAGCAGTATGACAGCAAGCTTCTGTAATTAGCTGAAAAAGTTTTAAACAATCTTTTGGCTGAACGACTGGTCTAAATCATTAACATGAGTTCTAACCACAGTGTGCCAGTGCCCTTCATCCCAACCGTTCAGCAGGCTTAAAAATGTGTACACCTGGTGGAAACAACTTCACAAACAACATACAGTAACGCTTCAAACAGTTAAAGATGGATCATGAAACCTTAACTCTTCATGCATTTCAACAGGAAAGTGGTCAATTACCATGGCAGACTCATTTTCCGCTGAATATATAGGGATGGAAAATAATTAAATAAACTTTACAGTCTGCCTATGTAGTAACTATTGCAATGTGAATGATCCTGGACTCGCAGGCAGTGGTAATGCAAGCTGGACTGGGAAAGGGAGTCAGACCGGTCAATGATCTAGAAGCTAAGTACTTTGCTACTGCCTGGTGTCTTGCTGCAGATTGAGTAAGGTCTGTTTCTTCTCCAGCAGTGTCACAGGGGCCAAAGAAGAATGCAGTTCCAAAGAGAACCCCATACCTGGAAGGTACTTCTTCCTCACAGGACCCCCCTCAGAAAGCCTAAAAGAGCCGTTTTAGATAGTTCTTTTGCTCTTTAGTTGAAGAGACTTCCTTGCACTTTTATTATTTTCCTCCTTTCCGGTTCTCTCATGTTTTGGGTTTTCCCTTAGTCCCTCTGATGGCCCTCTGGTTCTGTTGTTTGCTTCCTTGTATTTTCCTGCATGGTTTGCTCTCAGCTGGCAACATGGCTGTCTTCTGACATCCTGGAGTCCTGCATTGGTATTCTGGTCTGGCAAGAACTTATTACAGCCTATTCCACCACTGTTATGTGTAGGCCATTTAGCTTACATTTGCTTTCTTTATTCATTATACTTCAGTCTTTTAACTGGCGCATTCTCCTCAACTACAGCTGTTCCCCAATTCCTCAGTGTCTCTGAGATTGTTTGATAGATGTCACCAGATGGCACCTACATCTGAGGTGAATCCACCTAGATGGTGAATTGAGTCCTGTTTCTCTCCTATCCCTTTCCCTGCTTCTCTCAGGGTTCCTGTGATGGGCATGTCAACAAACCGCCACAGCATGCCATGTTTTAGGAACATCACAGGTTGTCCACTGGTCTGAACGTTCAGGACCAGACAAGTAAGTACATTTTTGATGTCAGTTAATTTTGCGACTTTCCATATCAGGAGCACAGAGTCACGATGAAAACTGACAACTGGTGTGAAATTCTGAGGCACGTAGATGGGAGACTCTTACACTGTAATCAGTTCACAAAATGAGGAGGATGGGCTGGCCAGTAAGTAATCTGTAGCTAGACAGAATCTCTACCAGATAAGGGGTTACCGAAGGTAAGTAACTTGTTCATCTGATACAGACTTCTAGTCACAGATTCCTTACCTTAGAATAGATATCCAAACAATGCCTCCTTGGAGGTGGGTCTGCAAAGCTGATTTAAACCAGAAAATCCTGCTTGACTGAATGGGCAAAATGCCCATTGCATCGGACCTGACTGTCCAGACAGTAGTGCTTGATAAAAATGTGCAGAGATGTCCAAGTTGCTACCTGACAGATGCTGAGGGCAAACACAGTGGTAGCAGCCTTGGCTCTGGTGGAATGAACACACAAGCCCTCAAGAGTTTGCATCTTGGCCAGTGCTTAGTAGGGTTTCATGCAGAGTGCCATCCATCTTTAGATGGTCTGTTTCTGCACAGCTTTCCTGATGTTGGCCCCCTAAGAAGAGTTGATTGTCCTCCTGGAACTCTTTTGTGCGATCAAGGTATAATGACAACGCTCTGTTTTGGGCCAGAGTTGGAGACTCTACTCCTCTTTGGAAGTGTGAGGTGGAGCAAAGAAGGTAGGCAGGGTGATGGTATGGCCTACATGGAAAGGAGTAACAATCTTCGGAAGGAGGCATGTGTCCGGAATACTAGCTTGCCGGATAGAAGATGGTGTAGGGAGGGTGTGCAGAGAGCGTCTGCAATTTGTTGACCATCCTGGCTGATGTGATGGCCACTAGATAAGCTGTCTTGACGGTCATTAACCGAAAAGGGCAATTGCTTGGCACACATATTAAAAAAGGCCTACTGAAGCATGATGAATGGCACTGGGAGGAAACATTTGTTGCAGACCTTTGAGGAACCTAGCCACAGCAACTGGTTCGAACAAAGCAGGTTGGTCTGGCAACTGCAAAAATGCTGAAATGGCCGTTAAGTAACCTTTAACCGTGCCCAGAGCAGAGCCCTACTGAGCCAAGTTTAGAACAAACAGAAAGACCTGAGAAGGAGGTGCAGCAGGAGAATTGATGTCCCTAGATGCACACCATGCCACAAATGTATCCTAGTGGCAGGTGTATACCAACTTGATGAAGGGATGTATGGCTGCCAGAATAACGTTACAGACTTTGGAAGGAAGGTCCACTGTCGCATGTCAATCTCAATGCATGAAAGTGGAAGGTGTGCACGTTGGGTGCATGACCCTCCCTATTCCTGTGACAGAAAGTCCTCTCGAAGAGGCAGTCTGATCAGGAGACTGATGCTCCTACTTAACAGGTGGGGATTCCAGACTCTCCATGGTCAATTCGGAGCCCCCAACAATGACTTGGGCCCGATCGTTCCTGATCTCCTTGAGAACTATGGGCCTGATTGGTATTGGCGGAAAGGTATACTGGAGACTGGAGCTCCACTCAAGATGAAAAGTGTCTCTTGGTGATAGCCACCTTGGAAACTTCCGCGTACAAAATTGCGGACCTTGCACATTCTCGGAGGTGGCAAATAGATCTAGCTAAGGCTGTTCCCACTCTTGAAAGAGACCTTGCACCACCTCCCATGGAGCTACCATTCGTGATCCGATAGTCATGGTCAGCTGAATTGTCCACCATGGTGTTCAGAGGGCCCAGCAGGTGTTGAATCATCAGGGAAATGCGCTGGCGTTCCAGCCATGTCCAGAGACGCAGATAGAGCCTATTGGCAAATGATCCATGACCCTACCCCTCCCTGTTTGTTGCAGTACCACATTGCGGTTTTATTGTCTGGGAGCTCCTGCACTAACCTTCCTTAATAGAAGGCAGAAAGGCTTTCAGTGCCAAGCAGATTGCCCGAAGTGCCACCAGGTTGCTGTGTAGCCACTGATCACCTCTCCCAGATGGCCGCCCCATCCCAGAAGTAACACTTCTATCACTACAGTTAACTCTGGTTGGAGAAGGGAGAGGAGTCTTTCAGTGACCTGGTTCTGGTTTGTCGGCCACCACTGCAGATATTTTGCAGTTGCCTATGAGACCTGGATCACATCAGAGAGGTTCCCCTGATGCTGTGCCCACTGGAACTTCAGGTCCCACTACTAAAGCCTGTAAATGCCAACGGACATGTGTTACAAGCAGAATGCAGGAGGCCCTGAGATTCAGCAGCCTCCGGGCCATTCTCACTGAAATCCAGGATAGAGGCTGAAACATCAGTATCGTAGCCTGAATATCCCGGACTTGATGTTCAGGAGGGTAGGCCTGAAACTGCACTGTGTACAGAACAGCTCCTATGAAAGGGAGCATCTGAGAGGAAGCCATGTGTTGACTTTGGCATGTTGATAGTAAACCCCAGCGAATGTAGGAGGTTTGCCGTAGTTTAGAGGTGGGAGACGACTCCCTGGGGTGAGCCTGTGTTCAACAGCCAATCATGGATGTAGGGGAAGACTGGAACCACTGACCACTGCAAATGAGCTGCAACTACCACTTATCTTGGTGAATACCCGAAAGGAGCCGGTAAGGCCGATGGGGAACACGGCAAACGGAAAGTGCTCTTGACCCACCGTGAACTGCAGGTAATGTCTCTGGGCAGGGAGGATGGGAATATGGTTGGAAACCCCGTCCTTTGCCACGAAAGGAGTGGAAGGTAGACTAGGGTTGACGAGGGGTGACGGAGAAGCCCAAAGACCTGGCCATAGCTCCACTATCCTTAAAGCGTTTCAGCACTGAGTCGCCTTGTCTCCAAAAAGACAAGAGTCTTCAGAGGGCATGTCCATAAGCAAGGCTTGAACATCCCCTGAAAAGCTTGTGGCTCTCGGTCAGACAGAGTGCCAGAGGGCTACCACAGGTGAATCGCTCAACCCAACGAGTCTGTAATGTCCAGTCCACATAATATGGTGAACTTTGCTGTGTCTGTCCCATCAGCAATTGCTTGGTAGTGTATGGCTTGGACCTCCTCCGAGACCATAGACAGCAGTTGCACAACTGAATCCCATATCATATGGGAATATCGGCCCAAATGGCACATGGTGTTCATTGACTGAGGGCAGGGCTGGCAGAAAAGAACATCCTCCTCTCATGGTATCTAGCCTCTTAAATGCCCTATCCAGTGGAGTGGAAGGGAATGCTCTAGGTTTGCCCCTAGAAGTGGAGGCTTAGACCACCAAGGGCTCTAGGGTGGAGTGCTGGATGAAGAAACTGGGGTCCCCGGGAATCGAGTGATGGCAGTGGGAAATTCTTATCCACAGTAGCCCCTTTGCTGGACTAAGATTGGGCCTGAGTAGGAGATCTGTAAGGGTTTCATTAAAGGGGTGTGAGGGTTGGGATGGGGTGGCTCCCATCTGAAGCATCTCTGTCAAGATGTTCTTCTTGATTGCCAATGAGGGGAACTGAAGGTCTTGGACCTCATCTGCTGGACGCACCACCATAGTGAGTGAGGCACCCTCTTCCATAGCCACAGTAGGGGAGAGACCAAGTCAGTGCCCGATTATGTGTTTAACCCATTGCCCTCCTCCAGTTCCTCATACTAATTGTCCTCAGTATTGTCTAGGGGATGCTGGTATCCATAAGCGTCCTCAGAACCCTCCCATTCGCCTCCCTCTTCAAGACTGTGGAATGAAAAAGGCACTGGCCCTGACCTAGAGGGCATGGTCCCTGTTGATACCGGAACCTCCATCAGGCGACAGCCATCTGGCTCCATGTTGGAGTCAGGAGTGACAATGCGGATGGGTGGTGCCAGGGCATCAGCACTGAAGAAGGTGCAGAGAAGTTCTTGTTCTCATAGGCAGGTCCACTCTGGATAAATGGAGCCCAACTTGCACCAAGGCAGAACCCACCGACGAGGATTCTGTGGGGCGTCTCCTGAACCTTTGGGACCCGAAGGTGCTCTATAAGGGTGAAGCCATCCAAATATGAGGTGCACGGCCTCATAAAATTCTTTCAGCTGGGTGGGGGTCTCTTCGGCTCTGGGAAAGTCAGGGAAGTGCAGAATGGACTCTGACTCAGGCTTCAGCAAAGCGCGTTGCCTGGAGTGCTGATGCTCCCGCACCTCGTACGGAGACATCAACCGATGCAGTGACTTCTTGGATCTCTTTTTGCGGTGGGACTTACCTAACAAATTTGAACAAGATGACGACCATGGTGGCTCTGTAAATGGTCCCAGGACCTTCTGTGCGACTCTGATTTTGAACATTGTGGGGTCGTCTGACGCAGAGCAGTGACTAGCTTGAGGGGATGCTCTCGCACACCTTTCGGATGCATGGCACAGGTCTTGGAGTTCGGCTTCCCCTCCAACCACCACAGGCAAACCAAGAGTGGGTCAGTTACAGACATCTGCCTGTGATAGGCACCACATGGTTTGAAATCTGTGGGTTTCTTTGGGGACGTCCTGTCACAGCAAGAGAGAAAGTGTCTCAGAAAAAGGTTTAAAAAAAAAAAGTAGAGGAAAAAACACTTAAAAAAAGAAAATGACTGAGGGTAGCTCTACTCGGATTAGCGCTATCTGGCTTTGAAAGGGCAGAACTGGTGTCAGTGTGCTGGGCTAGCGCCTATATAGACAAACATGGAATTTTCAGTGCAGATGACGCCCCCAACGCGTAGCTGATCTATGCCACTACCGGCATTCAGGGGTACTGCTCAAAAACATCCAGATACTGTATAAAACCTATAGAATATTCTAAGGTTAGGCCTCTTATGCTAGAAGTCCCCTCAGATCTAAATTGCTGGAAAAGAGACACAACACATGGGGTGATGCAATCTAGGAATTCCTCTGGCCTGAATGCTTTTCTATGCAGGTGAACTACCCAGATGCGGAGACTGTGAATTACTGGTCTTAACCTGGCCAGCTCCATAATGGGCTTGAGGGTGAGGTCTAATCTTAGAGGAACTAAAGGAGTGTCTCACCCTATGCATACCAGCGCCCTTTAAAAGTCTCTCACCCACCCCTAAGCAAGTAGTAGAACAGCAGCCTCATGGCTCTGCTCCTTAAAGTGCACCACTCCTGGCTTGGGCATTATAGATTTCGATTGCTGGAAAAACTGGGTGGCAGGGGGCCCTCTAAGTGAATGTAAGAATGGCATAAGCACAGTGTTTAGTCAGGAGATTACTCTTGGAGATCTGGGGTACACAGGACTCTGAGTCTGACAGTTGTATCCCTAAGTAGTCAAATGCCTTTACTTTATCTAATGGCTCTCTGCCCAAGAAAATGGTTCCCCTGACTTTCCTCTGCTTATGGTAAACCATCAGCTTGTTTTTGTGCGCCTTGTTCTCTACCCTGTGCAACTTGCAAAACAGCTGGAAGCTATTAACTAGGGTTTGTTTTTGAGAGGAAGAGGTTGTCATCGGTGAAAAGCAACACCGGGGCCCTCTGGCTGTACAGAGCTGGTGAGTCACTAACACAGTTCATCTAAAACTCAACACCGCTATTAATAAATAAACAAAATAGTCACGGTCAAGACACAACCCTGGCGAATTTCTTTGTCACTGGTGATTTCCTCTCTCAATTCATTGTTTTAAGGGCCCCACCAAATCCTAGTGTAATGCCCCTTGTGCAGATAACTATAAGCAGGCTAAAGTTTGGGATACCAAAGCTGATAGAACCTCCCACAGTTTTTCTCTAGGGAGCAAATTTAGGGCTGCTTTAGGTCGATGTAGATCATGTAGAGTGCCACCCTTCCAGTGTTATCCTCCTTCCGTTTGGCCAACAAAGTGGAAGACCATGTCTACGGTTCCAGGGTTAGGTCTGAAACCAACATGGAGATGAGATGGAACCTTATTGTCATCAACCCACTCCTACAATTGACCCAAACCCTTTTTGCAGTAAATCTTTTGCGGGTTTTCTAGCTAGCTAATGGAGTGACTATTGGCTGGTAAGTTGGGACTTTCTGTTTTGAAAGCTGAAGTTATCTTGGCACCCCTCCAGGTTAAAGGCTTTGTGGCGCCTACGGCTATTGCATTTGAAACCACATTGATCCAGGACACCCATATAAGGAGATCGGAACAAAACAAGTCAGAGGGAATCTTGTCAAGTCCAGGGGCCTTATCCAACCATTGCGAGGAGACCACAGCAAGAATCTCTTCTAGGGTAAAAGCAATTTGGGGAGAGGACAAGCTTGAGGTGTGCACAGCACCTGGCCTGATGGGAGCCTGTTCTTGGGTGAGTAACTGGGGAGGTTCTCATAGTCGGTAACCCGCTCGCCCAGCTGGATGGATGTCTCCAGGTGTTTGACAAAGTTCTCACCTCCCTGACTCACTATCTGCCAGAAATATTTATAAGCTCTGTGCTTAGAGGCTTCTAAAAGTTTGTCACACTTTTTGTTTCCATAGATGCTTATGCGGATTTCATGGCGGCCCTATATGAAGCTCTAGAAGACCTATTTGTTGGCCTGTCTCTGCATGTTAAAGCTTAAACAAGCACTTCCCTAGTGGCCCTGAAATTGTGAGTGAACCACTCATGGGCCCTTATACTCCTAAGTCCCTGCTTAAAGTTCTTCGTGAAGTGATCTTTGAGTGACACAAATAAGTTGTTATGCTTGGAGAGAATCAAGTTGACATTCTCCTAGTTTTCGGGCATCATGGCCATGTGGGTAGCTACCTTGTTATAGATGCCTGAGATTACTCCAGGGTGGGTGCAAATAGTGGTCCACTTAAAGTTCCTGTGGTTGATGGATACAGCCAACACATTCTCTCAGGGGAGAGTGCCAGTCTGCTGAGTAGAGGATATTAAATCTTCTACGTTAAAATCAGGGGATTCTGATCACTCTCGATCCTACATACGGAACCAAATCCAGTATAGAACTACATATCCTAACTTAAAAAATGATATAGTCAGTAAAACTAGTATAACCCTCTATCTAGAAAGTAGGAACTTGTGTGCTATCAAAACTGCCTCCTTGGAGGCAGCGTAAGCTTAATCCAGAGACATGTGTTATTCTTTTTAAATAGTTTGAAGTTTTCTGAGTGAAACCTAGTTGAAAATTGAACCATGCCTTTTATAAACATTGAAATCATTGAAGTCAATGTATGTTTATTAGATACTTTAAGATAGGTTGCTTTTCTTTCCGTATTTTAAATTATTTTTTCCTTTTACTTTTTTAAACAGTTCTTTACAAACATCGTTAAAGCCAACAGCTCAGCTATTGCATTGTAAAGGCGAGACAAAGGGCTTAGATAATCCTTGTTGGTGAAGACGCTCCATGCTTTGCCCCAGGTGTCCTGCGGTCACCAATTTGGAATTGAGGTGCACCCTCTCATGCATATGAGCGTCAGTGCATGCTTGGTTTATGTCTTCCGCTTCGCATGAGGCCTAGGCTGTGACTGTATGTAACCCCTCACTTGGGCCACCTTGTGACTTCTCTACAAATCGTAGAAAATGGAAACTCAATGCCTACATATAAGCTAACCCCCAACTCTGAACTTCCAAGGCAGAAAGACAACTGCCCCTGTCTAGTCAGACATATTTAAGAAATCTTTCTCACTGCTGTCGTAGCAAAGGAAAAGTTTAGGAGGGTTGCCACCACTGTCAGTTTCCTCTTTCTCACTTGTTGCATAGTAAACGTCCCCCAACATTCATAGATCCATGCTGCTCTCTACGACTCCAGTCTCAGCATCAGATAAGCAGGTGTGCCAGGTAAATATATATCATTCTCTTATTACCCAATCATAGATCATCAGCTGACTTCGGAGTGGTTGTAGGGAGCTTAATTGGCCACACTTGGAGTGATCAGTGTCCAAGCTAGAGCCATGTCGCCGCCTGAAGTCAAGATGCAGTGGCTGTTCTTGAATGCCCATCTGAATTGCACTTACATCCTTGACAGCTGCTGCCCTTCCATCCTTGGCTTGGTGTCACAAAGGTTGCTTCCCATTATAGCATCTAGATCGCTGCCATTTCAGAGGTTGGGAGGCTGTCTGAAATTATTTTTTTCTATTTGCTTTGTAAAGTTCTAATCAGTACCATACTTTCTTGGGGTTAGCGAAAAAGGCAGTTCTGGTGTTGATTGTCATGTTCAGTTTTTTCAGGGAACAGCGGCACGTATCATATCCACTTCACAAGCACATTTTTAACTCCCACCAAAGATATATACCTAAGTTGTATTACTGCTGTGTAGTCTAGGAAAATGAACACTACATTGTTTTCACTTGGAGCTTTCCGAGGGTTTAGACTTTCTGGAATCTCACATTTGTGTTGTAATCGTGCCAGTAGAGGGTGCATGGGATAGCCTGGCTCAGGGACTCTTTGGGCCATCGCCAGTGACAAGAATGTGAAGCCACTTTGAGTTACCACAATAGTTCTCAGCCTATTTTCCAGATAGAAGACTGTGCCTCTTCCGTCTACTCCTTTGGACAGTCCCACATTTCTACTGTTATTGCTCCTTATGTGCCTTTAGACATCCTATGCTCTATATTCCAAAAATCAAATGCTGTCTGCTACTTTTTTCTGGTTGTTGCTTAGCAACCCACGTTGAATACCATTGAGTTTATTTTGGCTGCTAATATCCCCTTACCTTAGAGGCAGTGTAAGCTTTAAGAATCATATCCAATTCATGCAGTTGAAGAGGTTTCTGGTTGTTATTTTTCTTCTCAACCACTCCACTCTTTTCAACTGGTGGACCCCATCATCTGTGATTTCAACCCTGTGGTCCCTCTAGTTCCTTGTCAGCTTGCTGTCCTCATCAAAAACAGAGTCTAAATATTTCTCCTCTTAGCCAGCGATGCCCACTGTCTAAGTGTTCAAGCAGCTGCTATGAAAGCGTAAGCTCCCTGGTGCAGCAAGAGTATCAAGCCCTGACTTTATGTGCCCCTCACATTTAGGTCTGGGGAGAATTTTGTGGATGGTGCGAATCTTCAGTAGTCCTCTGTATTGCAAGGGGTTCAAATGCCACTTTATGACAGGTTTTATGAGTGTCAGATGAGTCTCAAGCCCTGAAGGAAGGGTCCAGAAAGAGGCAGCAATCTGAAGACTCTTTCCAAACACTAGTTATGTAATACCAGCGTATCGGAGTTCAAAAACATTCTGTATGCTTCAGTGTGGCCACATTCACATAAAAAGATTAGATGTCAGTCTGAAATTTGCCTTGACGTTGCTCCCCTTGTGTCAGCTGGCCCATTCAACCTTTATCATTTATTTAATCTTGCTTTACAACTACAGTGGTGAAATGTTCATATTCACCACCTGAAGATTCCCTTCTTTGCAGAGGTTGTCTTCTGGTCAATACAGCCTCTCGTCAATTGTCTTAGGTCAGTGGGATCATCGCGGCCCTCAGCCGTTCAGCCTGGAAGGCTCTAATGTCATACTGTAGTTTTCCCCTATGTACTTGTTGTGCCTTGCTATCAAGTAGGTTCCCCACCTCCAGCACCTGGTCCAAGACTCAGGTTTGCTGGATGCTGCGGTCTCCTCCCATCACGTTCTCCAATGATCGGGCCCGCCCCATCACCTGCTTTTAGAGGAACTGCTAGTAGTCCTCCGTCATCTCTGCACAGCTACTTGCTCCCCATTATTGCCACATTGATTATATTTGCAGTGTTGCAGTGCTTTGTATCAGCCATCTTGTACCTTACCATGGACCAGTTAGTCACGATACTGTCACTGTCAAGTGTTTTGGAGTCTATCCGCACCCCAGGTATGGAAAACAATTGCAAGTGGTGTGGACAGAGTCAAGCAACTGTTTAAAAACCCAGCAGGATGGGATTCTGACCTTTAGCAGGGTTCTTGGGGAAACACAACTTCTTCCATGAGCTACCAACTATGCCCTCCAAATTCTCCACTTCTATATTCATTAACTTAAAAAAGGGTTTTTTCTTCTTCAGATTAAATTCTAGCATGCAATAATCATGGATGAGTAATTAAATAAAATATCTACTTGTTGATGGGACAGGTTGCTTCATAAATCTACTTGTCCTGTAAACAAATCTACTTGTCCCTTTGGTGCCGTGTAGTGCAGTGGCAAATTATGGCGGCAATCTCAATATATAAGAGTTCTGAATATAGTCTCTCTGATTATGTCAGGGCTAACACTATAGAAAGGCCTGAACACTAGCAATTTCCTTATTTTGCCACCTTTTTACAGTTCTACATACTGAGGCTGGAGGCAGTGGTTGGAATGACCTTTTGAGTCTGTGCAAACCTACTAGCATGTTTTAAGGGTTTTTAGCAGCTGTTTTCCAATCTTTTCCCATACTGGGGGCCTTATTACGAGTTTGTGGATGATTTCGGCCGTCCGCCAAACTTCAGACGGGGAGGTTGTTGCCATAGTGGTTACCTCCCTGCCGGGCCCATTAAGAGTTTCCTGCTAGGTCATCGAACAGGAAACCTCGGTTTCCACCTGCTGACCTAGCTGGAAACAGCCTACAGCATTGTCTCCGGCACATAATCGAGCCAGTGGCAATGCTGTAGGATGCAGGATGCACCAGCACCCTTGCAATGTTCACTGTCTGCAAAGCAAACAGTGAAAATTATGAGGGTGCTGGTCAGGGGGACACCTGCACTGCCTGGCCAGTGCATGAGCAGTGCAGGGGCCCCAATGGGGCCTCTTCCAACCGTTCTCCACCAGCCTTTTCATGGCGGTCATGAAAAGGCTGGTGGAGAACAAGGTCGTTGTCCCCAGGGCAGTGATGAGGCCCTAAGAAAAGTTGGAAAATTACTCCTGACAAGGGTCAGAAGTAAAACTTTTTCCAGGGTTTGGAATAAAGTGGTTAAAGGGAAAGTGAACTTGTAAACGCTCAACAAATTTTCACATAAGCAAATCTACATCTGCATATTTGCTTGTGCCAAAAACTAGTTTTGTTCAATGCCAAGAACTACTGTGGCAATGTGTGCTTTTTGTGACCAAGAAATATTTATTGCTTTCTGCTAATATTTGTTACAATGGTGAGGGCCCAGAGGCTCCCACAAGAATAAAGGTTTACATAAGCTGTGTCAAAACAAGACATGCATTGACAAAACCAAAAGACTGACCAACAGTGCCGAACTTATTGGCTTTGCCAATGCTTGCCTACATTCATGTTTCCGATAATCTTATTGAAACTGGTTACATTGACATTTCACTATGAATATGTTTTGGAAGTACTAGCATGCATCAACACATTTTAATAAATGATGCTTTAATGAAATGGTACTGAAAATGTCACAGTTTGGCAAAAAAAATATTTTCTAGTTGCATTTTTTTTCTGAACATTTTATTCTGAAAGCTAAAAATAATCAACCTTGAATAAGGGTTTTTCTGTAGTCTGCAGCTTTCCATTGCTGGTATTGACAGCACTGTATTCATATTCTTTCTTTTTGTCAATTTATAAAAGAGTAAGTGTGAGATCCTAGAGTTTTGCTCAGAAGCCCATAGCCAGCACTATAGAAGGCCATGGTGCCAAATACCCAGGGTGCACAATCTTGATTCCTCCCCATGCCTCTTTAATCCACCATCGGACATTCCCTTCCCCTATATCTAACTATTTCTGGTTTTATTACATCTCTCCTTTATTTCTTTGTCACTTTTTTCTGTTTTCCTCTTTCTCCTGTTTTCATAATTTTGTGGTTTGCTCTCTCTTGCTCTGGATCAAAGTCCATTGAGGAAAAATAAATGCTGGCCACCAAAGAAGAGTGCCAGTGGGCCCCACGTACAACTACAGGATCAAATTAAGCACTGCGGTGAATATTATGTTCTGTTTGTGCTACTTATCCCGGCCTTTGAAACCGCCAATCTATTGTAAAGTTGCATATCTTTATGCCCCTTACAAATCAAATGGTTTCTGCTTACTTGAAATGGCAGCTTCATTTGTCTGTTTCATTGTGGCAAGTGGGCCCTACATTTAGTGATGTGTAGCTCCACTTGTTCCTGTTTGGGCATTAAAGATTAAAGGCCATCAGATTATTAGCAGTGAAGGCAAAAGAAACCATATACATATGGCTTATGAGGGTTATCTCAATAGTATAGCGAGCTAGAACCTGCTACCTAGCAAGCATAGCGAGCTAGAACCTGCTACCAAGCAAGCATAGAGAGAGGAGTAGGTGAAATATTTTTTGGTTAGGTGCAGTTCAAACTCTTTCACAAACTTTGGCAGAAGACTTCCATGCATTGGCTATGCCAGAGGCACTAGCTGGATTGTGACTAGTTGATTTCCGGCTGGTTTAATGTTTTGGATTGTTGTCAAAATTATTCTGTAGTGCTAAATAACTATTTTTCAAAGTCGGAGTAGCACAAGATTTTATATCTAATCACATGTTTGCAGTATTTTTCAGTAGTTTCAGCATGTGTTTCATAGCTTTAGAACATTTTTGAAGGCAAGTGTCATTAAGTATGAGAGCAACTGTATATAACCCACAAGCCAACAGGTTGGTGGAGAGAGTGAATTGTCATCATGGAAAGTATTCACAGGGCTGTGGCTATCGGATAACACATCGTTTTAAATTGCCACAAGTCGCCAGATTATGTTTCATGCAGACCACTTATTGTTTTGATTTACAACAAGTATTCAGCTTTCCCAATTAGTGATTTGTCTCCTGGATAACTATGGGTTAAGATATTGATGATGTAAGCAGCAGGGAGGCTTAGAAGATGATTAGAAATTGAATAACACTGAACAGAGTTAGACTAAAAAGGAACATGATATGAGAAATTTTGTTCAAGACTTGGAATTATTGAATAGAGGTACACTATTGATATCTCAAAATGGCATTGTATATCCCAGATGACTTGCATAGTACCAACACTCTAGGGGGACACCACTGTAGATGGCTGTGTTAGACACAATTAAGGAAGGATAGGAAACGCAGCTCTTCTGCCACCTCCAGACTGCCCTCTTTCCATATGGTTAGTGTAACACAGTCTCTTCTGTTTCTTAGGGTATGAAAGTAGGTTATTTTATGTTAAAGCACTCTACATATACTTAAAACTATCTCCCCCAAGGGTATTCTGGTGCTGAGCAAGTGTGTTGGCTTCTTCTCAGGGACCAGGAGAGGAGTGCCAAGTCTTAGGCTTCTTGCGGAACTCAGGTAGAGAGGAGGTGTCTCTGTGTAGAGAAGTTGTTCCATGCTTTAGGAGTGAAGGATCGACCTCTGGTTCTGTTTCTGTGTCTGCAACGGATGTGTGCAAGTTGGAGCCCGGCTGAGCGGAGAAGTCTCATTGGTTGATGGAAGGAGATGGAGTGGAGGTGTCTAATTGACTGATGGAAGGAGATGCAATTGTTCTAGGAGCTGTTGGCCATCTTTGAATAGCAAGTGTATGGCTGCTGTTTATGGGTTTGCTTATCGGAGATCCTCCTAGAAGAAGGTGGACTTGCAACCACTTCAGCACATAGTAAATGCTTTTGGAGGGCATATGCTCTGACGGTTTTAATTTCCTGAACAGAGATGATGGCTTAGTGTTTCAGCATTTCTTTGTGCTCACTTTGTCAAGTTATCAGCTGGTAATGGTTTACTTTGGGGGAGATCTACCATAGAGTTTGTCTTTGGCCCTCCCCCAAAACCACTCACTGAAATAAGGAGCAACTGTATTCTTAAGCTAGGGGGGTTCCATGTGAAAAAATGTTGGTTATGTATGTATCACCTGGCGGTCGTAGCACTGTGTTTTCTGCTGGTTTCTCACGCGACCCCTTGTGAGCATCAACTCTTGTGGCCACCATAAAAACCTGCAAGTGTGGTCTGTGGGGTGTGTATTCCAATGGTGTGGGCTGCCCTGCAGAAGAGAATTGTGTCACTGGGTAATGTTTGCTGTCTTGTTTAGCAGAGTGAGATCTGTTGAAGGGTGGGGTTCTAGATGGGTGAATCCCCGTAGGTAAGGTTGGATTTCATAGCCACTCTCAGCACTCATATTGGTGACATTAGTAAAATATGCGGTGAAAGGTTATGTGTTTCCCTATGGGAAACCTAGTGTTTGAGTCAGTGTATGTTGGTGCTTCCAGTCACCGGCTACTGCACTGCTATAGCAATAGCAGTGGGGGTCTCTACTAATAGGACAGGGTAGTCTGGCTGCCCCTCTGAACGGAATTGCAAAGGTACTGGCTATTGGTCCTTCAAACTATGCCTGGTGTGTCATGCTCTGTCATTTGTTTTCCAGTGGTTCAGAACTATGATGTGGATGAGTCTTATAACTTTTCCCATTATCTGTGAAAATCTAGTGAAGGAATTACATGCTCAGTTATGTTTGTTTTCCAAACGATGGAATGCATTGAGTAGGTGCATCATATAACCGTACCCATACTTATGTATTTAATTCTATTCCATGCGCCATTGACTTGGCCATTCTAGGTTTCTCTATTGTGCAGCCTCGAGTAATTCTATCCAGTTTAATGAGGAGTATAAATTAAATGTGAAATGTTTGCGTGCCATGGGAACAGTCTGAACTTGGAACAATGAGAATACTCTATCTGTCCACTGTTTAAGTTTTGCAAACTGCCACAGTCCTCATAGTGACAAAGAGGCGATGAAAAAATGTTTACAAGCTAACGTTTTGATTCTCAGGGTAATGTACGAAAGATATGCACCCACATGTTCTCAAAAGCCTCCTATGTGTTTATTATACTGATTTTGCAAACAGGTAAGAGGGGCTTATAGACAAAAATCAGGCGGATTTTATGTACCGGTAGATTTGAATTAAGGCTTATGAAGTTTTAAGAAGGAGAAAACTAAAATAAAATAGATTTTTTGGCTTAAATTTATTTGGAGACTCTGGACGAAATTGAAAGCTCTGGAAAGTATGGCTTCTTTTTGTTTTCTCTTTACGCACCCGCTGAAGGCCAACACTGTGTTGTACCGGAATATTATGTCCTAATTATCATCTACAAAAAATATCACACAGCTGGAGTGAATAACCGAATAGACGCAATGGGTCTAGGTTTTTATAAATGATATTTATGACACAGTATCTATGTCAGACAGTATTTCTGTGCACATTTTGACATTCTGACGGTCGGTAAGCAGCTCGTTCTACAGTGTGTAAAGTAAATTTTTCCCAGACTCACAGTCCTCTGAACCGGTAGAATTAGAAAAAAGGTAGGCTGGAAAGGAGGTGTATGCAAAACAAGATAGGCCGCAGAGACAGCCCCGGGCCTAGACCTGGAACTCTCCTCCCACCTGCTGCACCTCGTGCCTCAAAGCGTGCTTGTTCCAACACTTGAAAACAAATAAAGTATGGTTATAACCTATCCAACAGCAGGTACAGGCACCAGGCAGTGGATAGAATGAGCCTCTGAGATTACTGCAGAACAAATATTTAACAGCGCATATAATGACATGACCCGTGTATGTGGCATGACCAATACTGTGATTATCAATATTCAACAATGTGGCACAGCGAGAGTCGCAAATATTAAGCATTAATGTAAAAACACCCTACCCTGCTTTACTTGATCCCTTTGTCTAGAATGTAGTAATGACTCATGCCTCCCGAAAGCCATTTTGATCTACATTTTAGGGCAGTGGTACTTAATTTGTGGCACCAAATGGAAATCTCCTCCACTAAACTAACGTAAGGCTTGGGTACTATTAAGGATACGGAGGCGAATATTATGGCTTAACTTCTTTACTGTTTAAAATCTAGCCACAAAAAATTGTTTAGACATGGAACATGGATGAAAAAAGTAACATGAAGATCGGCGATGCAGAGTTCCAAAGACCTCATAAGCTGTCCACCAGCCAACAGAAGCAGCACAGTACGGATGCACACATCTCTGCAGAGCAAACACCCCCTTTGTTGCAGTGAAAATAATCTTCACAAAGGTATTGCAAATAAAACAAAGTTCATATTCCCTACAAGTAGCATATTTTAATGAGAAGAAATCCAGTCTTTTACGAAGAATAACATGATGAAACAATAAATCCTCTCCAGTCGCAACAAAATCTTAAAGTTAAACTAGAAGAAAGAGATAACTTGTAAAACATGGGAAAGATGTGAGGGATAATCTTCGCCCCGTACCTTTAATAGAATCCAAACCTCCAGATGTCCAGTTCATTACAAGATCAGAGGCTCCATTATGACAAGCGTAACGTTTTGCAAAGACATGGCAAGACACATGATTGATTGGTTTGTATGTCACTTAAACGTTTTACAAAATATAAGCCCTAGACGTACTTGCTCCCCCAACTGATTGAGCCCAAACAAAGAAACATCTGTACCAGCCTTTGCCATGATCTTCCTGACCCACTTGGCTAAGGTAGTTCATGAAATCTGGTTTGAAGGGCTTTTTGAACAACTGGGAAGTGAGGAGAGGACGAAAAGCAGCAGTTTGGGCTGCATGACAACAAATGCCTGAAACCACTTATAACGTTTTACAGTCCTAAAACGTGGGATAAAATATTGAAGACAAATTTGTTTTAATGCATTTTGTTGTATAAAATGTGACACCCCAAGGAGAAAAATATTTATCAGCATCCAAACCTTTACATCAAAAACTCATCCAAATTGTAACAGACACGCTGCCATAATGAAAGCAGTATATTGTTTGCCTAAGAAAAAATTAAATCTAATATCACCCTAACGTCCCAGGTATCTAAATACTTTGGCGGAACTTTAAGTCAGGTAGATTTTAAGGGTCTGCAATCCAAAACATGTTTGCCCACTAGTTCTCTTTAAGTGTATTGTTCTGCAAGCTTTACCTGAAACAAAAAAAGATATTAACAGATTGGTCCATTGACATTCGGAAGTTAATGGCCTATAATCTGAATCAAAACACGTATTTTAAAATATTGATCAATTTTAAATCCAGAAAGTAATTACAAATGGTATGCTTCAAAATGTAACTGTACGATATATAGAACACACACAGTAAGGTGATTGTAGAATGACAAATATCAGTGCAATACCTATATTTGCTAAAGCAGCAAAGAAGAGGGGGCTTCCTACTCTGCAGAGATGACTAGACTGTGCTGCCTATGCTGATTGATGAACTGCTTTTGAGATCACTGGCATTTTGTACTTATTGGACCTAGCCCTTTTTTCAAGGTCATCCCCAAACATTTTGCCCTCCTCCTTCTATTTTTCTGACCCTCTTTTTGTTGGCTGTATGACTCTGAGCAATTTATCATTGCTGATGAGTGCTAAAGTGCATGCGCTCTCCCTTCTAAACTTGGTATGATTGGTTACTTGATTGGCACATTTAATTTACCAGTAAGACCCCTGTACAGTGGTATTCCCCCATACCCAGGGCCTGTAAATTTAATGTTACTAGTAGGCCACCCACAGAAGTAGCTTTTCAAACCTGTCTCAGGCCTGCCACTGCAGATCTGGTATGTGCAGTTTACTGCTACCCTGACTTGGCAAGTCAAACTAATTGCCAAGGCCTAAACTCTCTTTTTGCTACACCTACGTCATCCCTAGGGTAGGCTCTAGATAGCCCTGTGGGCAGGTTGTTGTGTATGTAAAAGATAGGACGTGTGTCTTTTTGTAGTACATGTCCTAGTAGTGACAAACAGCCTATTTAGTTTCTCACTACTGTGAGTGCTGCTCCTCTCTTAGGATTGCATTGGAAATGCCCTGGTATATGTCTAAGTGGTATTTTCTGATCTTTGAGGAATATCGTGGGCATGTTTGGTATATTTGGAATGGTAGTGAGAACTCCTGCATATTAGTATAGGTGGGTTTGTTTTTACCATGCTAGAAATGCCACTTTCAGAAAGTGGGCATTTATCTGTGCTTACAACTCTAGTGCTTTGGCAGCCTGACTCCAGTCCACGTCTGGGGTAGAGTGACAGCTCCACTTGGTGCATACTTTCCAGACAGCCATCAAACAGAAGGAGCTGAGTGGGACTGAGGAGGCATGTGCATACTGATGATCTTCCTGAGCCGGGGAGAGGGAGGGTCGTTCACAACTTACATGTTAATATGCTGTGTCCTGCCCTCACACAATGGACTGATTACCCCGCACTGATGTCTGGAGACAGGACTGGGTTGAAAGGGGTTTGTGCTTGACTTGAAAGGACTCCTTTGAAGTTACCCTCTGAACAAAGATATTTTTAAATATAAGTATAAGGGCTCTTGCCACTTGATTTTCAGAGCACTTTTGAAACTGGGACTGAACCTCTGCCAGAGGGACTGTTGGACTGCTCAAAGGACTCATCTGGACTGCTCTTCTTTTGTCACCATGCTGCCTGGTGTCAACTGGGTGGCCCAAAGGACTCATCTGGATTGCTTTTCTGCTTGTTGCCCTGCTGCCAGACTGTTCCCTGGCTTTGTCCCATTTGGGACACTGCTAGACACTGCGTGGACCTGCCAGATAAACCTGTTATGCTGCTTTGAGGAACCGCCATCAGAACGGACTTGCTGGTTTCACTGGCCTGCTGGGTTACAAGAGAAACTGTTGCTTTGCCCAAGGACCCTGATGTGCTGGCCCGCTGCTTGCTGTACTTCTTCTTTGGCCCTTCCCCCGTGATCTCTAAGGGGCTGGGTGGTGTGCCCCCTTTCGCCCTGTTTTCTACTTTGTAGCGCTTGGGGAAGTGCTGTACTGGGTGCAGGAGGACTACCCGGTGTTGAGGAGCCCACTGTGGAGTTCTGATGACAATGCGAGGAATGCCCTCTTTGTCCTAAATGTGTGGACAGAGGTGAAGAGCTGGACCGGAGTGCTCCTTGTCCACCACCTCGGAACTGCCTGTTACTTTGCCGATATGTGGCTCGCTGGAAGGGGAGCGCGCCTGATCTCTTGTGGTGTTCTGACAGCCCCCCCTTTGTGTTTCCTTTTCTCTCGGAGAGCTTGTGGGGTGGGATGTGCAGAAAGAAGGGAGAAGCACCGTCCTGCGGCACCCCAAGGCTGCCAGGGAACAGCAGCATCGCTCATCGGAGATCTGTCACGTGGGACCCTATCTCTGCAGCAACAGAGGGAAACCACCATTGCTGGTCATCCTGCTGGCTCAGAAGAACAGAGCGTGGCAGGCCTGACTGCTTTTCCCTGATGGACATGACCCAGCCGGAGAGAAGCCCTTGTCCCCGTGGCCAGGTATGGCCGCCTTCTGGCAGGAGCACCAGAGCTTATGTGTCCCAGGCAGTGGACGGCTGTCTGCAAGGTTTGCTGGGTGTTCAGTTCTGCACTGGGGACCCAGAGAGGTCTCCCTGCTGTTGGGTACTCCCCGCCCCCCACCACCAACCCCCCTGCCACAGTACGTGGGATCGCTGGGGCTTTGCTTGCGACAAGATCCTCGGGATGGGAAGGAGACCCCACCGGAGGCCCCGTCCAGCTGGGGAGAATTCTTGCAGCCCTAATGTAACTAGAGCACAGGAGCTTCTGGTCCCGACATAGTGGGCAGAGAGCCTCTAGATAGTTTACTAAAGGGGCGCAGGTGCGCGATCACCCGTATATAATCAGCCTCATTGATGCTTGTGTTCCGTTTTGCCATCAGTGTTGCTAGTGTATCATCTGTTCAGAATAGACCTAGGGTATATGTCTCGCTGCTATGGTTGGGGGGATGTGCATTATTGCAGGATCTGTCTAGCATACAGTGGGAGTGTGGGTAATGTTTTATATGACTTATACAATATGGGAATGTTTCTCTCTATGTGCATTCATAATGATGATGACCTGACAACTTCTTGTTTAGCAGGGTGTTACTGATTTATGTGATGATCTGAGAACTGTTTGCTAAGCAGAGTGATACTGGTATGGTTCCGGTCTAGGGATGTGTTATGCAATACAGTATATTGGTCAATAACGTTTTGTGGAGTTTTCTTGGTGGTGTATTTATTGTGTCACTGGGTTGTGGGTATGTGTGTGTGTTGTGCACATTGCCCCTGGGATAAGCCTGACCGCTTGTGTCAAGCTATCAAGGGAGTGAGCAGGGGTTATCTTGGGTGTGTAACTCCCTGGCAGTGACAACAGTGGCGGGCCTGCCTGGCTTGGGTGTCTACCCCAGCCAGCCAGGAACTCCATTTCTAACAGCACTACAGGCCTCTTTATGGCTTCATGTTAATATTTTCATCTGTGTTACATGTGTAAACAATTTTCTTTACTGCTAGAGTTTTAACAGTAAAGAAATGAGTCTCCAGTCTTTTAAAAGAATCAGTATGTCTGCGGCTTTTCATAATATTAAATAACATAAGCAGATTATTATTAAAACACATATACATAAAAAAAAAAAAATTGACTCTGTATATGTGGAGAAACGTGAAATTGGATGCTAAAAATTAAGTTGGTATTATTGTCTTGATTTGTGGGAGCAGCACAAGTATAACAAATGGAATCTAGTTGGACTGTTTGTGGCATCCCAATAAAAGCAGCAATGGTATGCTCTGGCCAAAAAAAGATCATGCCTTAGGAGCAAAAAGACAAGGTAATATGCTACATTCTAGCATATCTCTTCATATTTTGATTCAAAACTAGATTTGGAAAAACTCCTATTTTCCCATTTACATTTAAATTTTAAGTTGTGCACATTTTTAGTTTCTGATGGAAATAATTTCCAATATTTTATATTTGTTTGATGTATATGTGTTTTGTGTAGTATTTTGAGTTTAGAATAATAGAAATTGCTTAGGTGGTGTTTCCAACTTCCAGTATTGAGTGTCAACAGAAATCAAATATTAAGAACAGGTACAGGGAGTGCAGAATTATTAGGCAAGTTGTATTTTTGAGGATTAATTTTATTATTGAACAACAACCATGTTCTCAATGAACCCAAAAAACTCATTAATATCAAAACTGAATATTTTTGGAAGTAGTTTTTAGTTTGTTTTTAGTTTTAGCTATGTTAGGGGGATATCTGTGTGTGCAGGTGACTATCACTGTGCAT
Source organism: Pleurodeles waltl (assembly GCF_031143425.1). Lineage (NCBI taxonomy): Eukaryota > Metazoa > Chordata > Amphibia > Caudata > Salamandridae > Pleurodeles > Pleurodeles waltl. The sequence goes on from NC_090449.1 coordinate 72,052,991, forward strand.
AATTATTAGGCAACTTAACAAAAAAATATATATACCCATTTCAATTATTTATCATTACCAGTGAAACCAATATAACATCTCAACATTCACAAATATACATTTCTGACATTCAAAAACAAAACAAAAACAAATCAGTGACCAATATAGCCACCTATCTTTGCAAGGACACTCAAAAGCCTGCCATCCATGGATTCTGTCAGTGTTTTGTTCTGTTCACCATCAACATTGCGTGCAGCAGCAACCACAGCCTCCCAGACACTGTTCAGAGAGGTGTACTGTTTTCCCTCCTTGTAAATCTCACATTTGATGATGGACCACAGGTTCTCAATGGGGTTCAGATCAGGTGAACAAGGAGGCCATGTCATTAGATTTCCTTCTTTTATACCCTTTCTTGCCAGCCACGCTGTGGAGTACTTGGACGCGTGTGATGGAGCATTGTCCTGCATGAAAATCATGTTTTTCTTGAAGGATGCAGACTTCTTCCTGTACCACTGCTTGAAGAAGGTGTCTTCCAGGAACTGGCAGTAGGACTGGGAGTTGAGCTTGACTCCATCCTCAACCCGAAAAGGCCCCACAAGCTCATCTTTGATGATACCAGCCCAAACCAGTACTCCACCTCCACCTTGCTGGCGTCTGAGTCGGACTGGAGCTCTCTGCCCTTTACCAATCCAGCCACGGGCCCATCCATCTGACCCATCAAGACTCACTCTCATTTCATCAGTCCATAAAACCTTAGAAAAATCAGTCTTGAGATATTTCTCGGCCCAGTCTTGATGTTTCAGCTTGTGTGTCTTGTTCAGTGGTGGTCGTCTTTCAGCCTTTCTTACCTTGGCCATGTCTCTGAGTATTGCACACCTTGTGCTTTTGGGCACTCCAGTGATGATGCAGCTCTGAAATATGGCCAAACTGGGGGCAAGTGGCATCGTGGCAGCTGCACGCTTGACTTTTCTCAGTTCATGGGCAGTTATTTTGCGCCTTGGTTTTTCCGCACGCTTCTTGCGACCCTGTTGACTATTTTGAATGAAACGCTTGATTGTTCGATGATCACGCTTCAGAAGCTTTGCAATTTTAAGAGTGCTGCATCCCTCTGCAAGATATCTCACTATTTTTGACTTTTCTGAGCCTGTCAAGTCCTTCTTTTGACCCATTTTGCCAAAGGAAAGGAAGTTGCCTAATAATTATGCACACCTGATATAGGGTGTTGATGTCATTAGACCACACCCCTTCTCATTACAGAGATGCACATCACCTAATATGCTTAATTGGTAGTAGGCTTTCGAGCCTATACAGCTTGGAGTAAGACAACATGCATAAAGAGGATGATGTGGTCAAAATACTCATTTGCCTAATAATTCTGCACTCCCTGTATTTTAGGGTGTTTGTGAAAATATGCATGTCAGAAATAACTTGGTCAAAATTAATGCTTCAAAAATAAGAAATCTGTACAGCAGTGTACATAAAAACAATCAAAAAATGTTTCTTTAAATAATATTTTTACATATGTTAATTCTTTGTTTTATGTTTGTGATTGGAAGCCCTGCATATTCCCCATTTTTCAAATTCTATAAAATCCTGTTCCCAAGACCACTACACTCAAACTGGAAAAACTGGTATTAATATCTAAAATACCAGATTGTCTGGCATTGTTTCCTGCCCCTTTTGTTGGGGTTGCTTAGCCGTCGCTCTGTACAAAGCGAGGATTTACCTGACTGCTTTGTATTTTATTGTATTGTAGTTTTTATATAGCACTTACTACCCCTATGTGGGTGCTTAAGTGCTTGACTTCACGAGTAACGCCCTACACTGTGTAGGCTGTTTAGTTGGAAGAATGTTGTCTTTGTTTTGGACATGTGGAAAGTGTTTCCATGTCTTGTGTGATAACCACAGAAGTGCATTAATCGTGTTACATGATGCAGCGCGTACAGTGTGTTGGATGATGAGATTTGAGAGACAGACATGCAGTTTTAGGAGTTTTAGTATGCTGGGGGCTTTGAGCAGCTCTGCAGGTCCCTTTTAAGCTATTTCAAATGATATAGTCTACTTAACTGGTTAATGCACTGCGTTGTCCAATCTGAGATTTTGTGAATAGTTGTGCTTCTGAAATGGCATGGTTGGATGGAGAGAGAAGTGGAGAGATCTGGTGGGATGGGTATTTTCATTATCATCCCATATTTGGTGTCTTTGTATGATGTAAAGAAGCGGTCATTTCATGGATATTTTGGACCTGCAGTGTTAGACTATATTAAAGCCCTCTGAATTGACCAGCAATGTGTGACAGATCTCTGCAGTTATTCAGTGAATGTTCTTTTAGTGATGACTGTTTTTTGGCTGTATACTGCTGGTGATGGACAACTCCCAAATAAGAAATGTCGTTGTTGAATATAAGAGGTATAAGTTACAATTTGTTGCTGACCTCTGCATATTATTGTTTTACTATTATTCTGGGTCATAACCATTGTATATACAAGTACTATGTAATGCTACAGTGAACCATAGGTTAACCTTTCTTCGCTTACCTGCATATCAAAAGCAGTTTGCTGGTTGAGTTGTTTGGAATTGATGGAATGTAAGCTGAGGACTTCACTTGACGGTGAAATTGTTGCATTTAAGTTCTTAGGTCTTATGGAGGTATAGGCTGGTACTTTTCCCACTATCCACAGGATATAATCGCTGTCTTTACGGTATTGAACTTCAGATGGTTATTCATCGTCCATGTGGATGGTTATTCATCGTCCATGTGTTTATGGCACAAAGTTACTCATCGAGTTGTGAATTGTAAAGGTGTTCTAGGCTATTTTTTAAATGATTTGGGTGTCATCTGGACAGTTGTAACAGGTGAGGTTGTATAATTTAATCAGATTTGGTCAGGGGGTTAGGTTGAATAATAGAAGGGATATGATGGACCCTGAAGAATGTCATAGTATTGTGTATGGAGAGGTAATGTGAAAGGGGGTAGGTAGACTACAGTTTGTCTGTCTACGAGATAGGAGGCAATCCATTTTAGAGCATTTTCACAGAATCTGATGTAGAGTCTTTGCTGTGGAGTGTGGTGGGGGACTGTGACAAAGGCAGACAATAAATCCAGAAATAAGAAGTCAGCAGCTTCTTTTTTGTCCACTGTGAGTTTTAGATTACCCCAGATGGATACGATTGCTGACTCTGTGCTTCTCCCCGGTCTTAAACCGGACTGTTGGTCTGACAGCAGGTCTTAGTTTGGTAAAGTTGGAGAGTTGAGTGAACAATGCTCTCTCAAAACTTTTTCTGAAGAATGGTCCATTTGATATGGGCCTGTAGTTTAATAGGGCATATGGAGTGAGGAGTCCTCTTCTTTGTCCTGGGTGCAAGTTCTTCTAGCAACAGCATCAGCCTGTTAGTTGATTTCCAAATGTTGTGTTGCAGTCTCCTACAGTGTTCTAACGAATACCTAGAGTGGTAACATTCTGTATTTATGCCACCAGTGTAACACACCTAAAGCTATCTTGATGGATTCAAAGCTGTAAAATGTAAAGCATTTCCTTATAAATGAACAAAATGAGGGGGTTGTATTGTCCTAGAAATTATGGTTGGTGCTCTAGAAAGCTAAAATGAGGACATGCAGGTTGCAGGGGCAGTGACAGCACAACAGACCTCAGAGGGCAGGTGGGAAGGCGCAGGGACATGCACATAACAGCAGAGGGCAGCTGGGAGAGAGCAGTTGCAGCAAGCTGACAAAAGAGGGCAGACGAGAATGGGCAATGGCAGCACAACAATCCACGTAAGGCGGGAGAGAGAGGGGGGCTGTGGCATGCACACAGAGAATGGAGGGTGAGGAGCGGGGGCAGCAAACTGATAATGGAGGGCAGGTGGGAGGGTGAAGGACACACAGATGGTGAACAGAGGGCAGGCAAGGGGGGCAGGAGCAGCATACTAACCTTGGAGGACAGGCTGGCATGGGCAGTACAGCGGATCACAGAAGGCAGGGACAGGAGAGAGAGGCATGGGCTCAGACATGGAGCACAGAGGAAAGGGGAAGGGGCGTGGGCAAGGGGAGCAAGATTACCACCTTTTTCCCTAGTGTCACAAGCAAAAACTGCTGGAGCATGGCTTTCTGGAAAGGAACTGCTAAGTAGGGAATAGCTGGTGGATTCTTCCCATATTCTCTACATTTTATTGGTGTTCTGGAGTTCTGTGATCCATTTATGCAAATGGCTGCTTAGCCATCTTTCAGTGGTAACCAAGCTTCCCCCCCAACTGAGGAAATGCAGTAATAATAGTAGGATGCCAGTTCACTAAGTCCTGTACCCCTGCAGGCCTTGCCCTCAACGCTACTTCCCCTAGTGCTAGCTAGGTTGCCCAATGCAGGAATGGCTTTTGATCACGTTGTTTGCCTAGCCCCATTTCTGTACAGAACCTTCTTCTTGAGTGAGTAGTAGTTGAACACAGAGCTCGCTGAGCATCGCCTGTTGTGGCACTGAACATGCTCTTAATGTATGGTGTGCACATTGGTTGAATTCTGCGCCTTGCCTCTTCTGACACCACCCCAGTGCACACAGACTTTTCCTAGCAGCATCCTTTTTAATGTTAAATTGGTAGTCAACTAATAGATATTAGTTAAGTGTCTGCCCTGTTCTAAAGCTTGTTAATTCATATCTTTATTAGGGGTACATAATTTTATAATACATCTACGTGTCCCAGGAATGGGATGATTCATAAATTCACTTGTCCTTTTACAAATCCACTTGTCTTTTTGGTGCCATGCAGTAAGATAACAAACCTTTGTCATGCTTCTGAGCTTTGATAATAGCCTCTCTGAACATGTCTACGCTCTTATCAGGGTTTGGATTCTAGCTAGGCTCTGAGTTTGCCACCTTCTGCAAATTTACATACAGGGCTTGGAAGTAGGTGGAAAGTGGCAGTCCCAGTACTAGAATTCTCTGTGAATCCCTGCACCCCCCATAAACTAATATGTTTATGGTATTTACCAGCTCTTCTCCAATCTCTTCCCAAACTGGAAAAGGGTTCAAATTTAGTCCTTAACAAGGGCAGGATTACAATATTTTCTAGGGTGGGGAAAAATAGGGTGTAGGGTAAGTGAATTTACAGCCACTCTGCATATTTTCTCACCAGCAACTATACGCATGTATAAAACTATAAAATATACACATGTAAAAGGTTTGGCTGAACTACTGTGCAATTTTGAATACCCTTGGGGTACTATATTAGCTAAAAATTAGAGCCCATTATAAATATCCCCATTTGCTTGTGTTTCCAAATACACAAATGCATATTTTCTCATTTCGAAGTGAAATTCGCAAAAGTTTGTTATCAGTATGGTTTCCGGGCCTGCTTCTGTAACCTCTTGTTAATCCTGAAAGCCGTAAATCTGCACATTCTCAAGGACATGTAACCATGAGTGCACTTTTGTGACTTTTTTAAGTGGGCCCCTATTTTTTTCATAATGCTCTTAATGTAGCCATGATGGTTTTACACTGATATTTTTCATGTTACATTTTTTGTGCGCATTTTATTTTGAAAGCAATTCCTAATCTTGCTTTCATGCCTGTTTATATATTTTTCATACTATTATAGTGCATTCTGGGAGCATTTATAAATAGCCTCAATTGTTATATCTTTCTGATGCGCACACGTTTTTAAACTGGGGCCACTGTCAGTAATGCAAGCTGAGCTCACTGCATTTCCTTAGAGCATTTGCACTAATAATAAAGGCTTTATTGTTGATGAATCATATATGCAAGTTTGAACAACGTATACATGCGGATTTAAAAGTTAGTGCACACAGTCTTCTTTCCCAGAGCCACACTGTCGTACTATAAACTGTTAGCTATGGGGTGTGCGCTACAGGGAGTTGACCCTACTTGTCAGTTTTACACAACAAACATGACAACTTGTTGTCCTTGACCCCAAACAATAGGGCATGGTAGTCGGGCAATAGGAATTCCACACCACTGTTTATAGATTTTCAAGCTGCTCCTTATGTAATACCATTCTAATTCATAATGTATATGGTCCACAGCAAAAATCGTAATCAGCTCTTGGGACCATCATAGCATGCTTGTTGGGGCTTTCATCCTTGAATATTCTTAGACTTATAAAAAAAATAAAGTAATAGGTGCAGTAACACTGACCTTTACTACACAGGCACATACCGTCAGCACACCAATGCTTAGACATATAATAACACCCTGCGTTGCTGCACACTTCCTGCTGGCTTCACAGGACTGATTGTAACTGCCTGGGCAACTGCAGCCAACAACAATTGATTGTAGTAACGCAGTACATCTCTAGAGGTCCCGGTTGAGTCAACAGTACACATGCAGTAGCAGAGGCCATTACCAGATATCCCTCCGCAGCGTCACAGGAGCGTCTCGTTAGAGAATGTCATGCTGCACTTTTGCATCTTAACAAGACTAACTTGAATTCTCATTCTTCTGAGTGGCAGTCCTTGAGTTGTAAAATAAAAAGTGCCTGGCTCAAAAATAGTTTTCTCAGAATCCTGTGGGCGGTGCTGTTGAATATTGCAGGTGTCGAATAACAAGGTTTCATTGTCTTGATTCCACCTCATGCCTCATTAATCGAACCCAGACACCCCTGCCCCTCAGTCTCACACAGGCAATTTATTTTCATCTCTGTTTTCTCCCTATGTCCCTGGGCTTAATCTTTTTGTTCCTCCTTCCAAATCCTGTTCAGTACTAATGTTTTATAAGAAATAGCCAACTTTAGTATAATTACTTACAGAGATCTTCATATATTACACACGCCGTGCCTCTTGTGACATGCTGTTTTCTTCTCCTAGCTTAAACACGGGATGCAGAACATTTTCTAAAAGCTGTTTTTTAGGTCGATCACACAAGCGCTCTGACCTGTTGTCATTTATCTGTGGGCTTTTAACCACGCCCACCGCACACCCATCACTATCACTCGTTCATGGGCTTGTCTTTCAAAAATCCTTTTTTATCATTGGTAAATGCTTTACTTTTGTCCCTCCTTGGGGCGTTTTTGTTCTCACCTTGGCCATCGACCCTGTTACATGGATAATTACACGATTGCCGAAACCTTTGACTGTAAGTGAACTTCTTTTTCCTCTTGTGTCTCTCCTTCGCACTCATGCTCATGGCAGCTGTGGCGCTTTGAATCAGCTTGCTTATGTCAACTTTTTTACTTTTCATTTTCAATTTATGTGGCAAGAAAAGTCCAGTTAGGAATTTACAACACTAATAGCTCTAACTTGAGAAAATGCAAGACCCATTGCATTGCAAATGCTTGTTATCTTTTGTTTCCTTCTTCCCTCCACGTGCAATGAATAACAATAAAACAAAGACACCTCTTCATTGTGGCAGAGGTGCCTTTATTTGCATACTTAACAAACACCCCCAGTTAAGAGCTTCATGAATGGGGAAGTGCACCATTTCTGGAAGTACAGGAATATCAGGTTTCTGTGTGAGGTGAAGTGGACAGAAGGTACTCCTATGCTAACCTCAATTTAAAACAAGCATTGGCAAAGCCAATAGATCTCGCCTATGAGAGCTATTGATTTTGACAATGTTTTATAGCCATGTTGTACAGCAGCACGGATGCTTTGCAGTGTGGTTAAAGCCTTCTTAAATTAGTTTTAGCCACACTGCAAAACATCCTCTCTGCTATACAACATTGCTACAAAACATTGTCAAAGCCAATATCTCTCATATGAGAGACCTCTTGGCCTCAACAATGCTTGTTTAAATTAGAGGTATAAAATTTCTTGTAAAATACTCGAGTTTGTGCTATATAACACTGAATGTATTTGGTGCTCTTGTTAAGTGCCTCAGTTTGCACTGTACAGTGCACACAAACAGCAGGAAACAATTAACATTCATCACAGGTGAGAGGATGTGGTGTTATAGCCAGGGCTGTCGACTTTGGAACTGTGGAGTGAATTTCGATTCTCAGCTTTGGTTCAACATTCTGTGATCCTGGGCAAACTGCCTAATCACACCGTGCCTAAACAAAAATAACATGAATATAACGTTCCTTAATGTAATGTATTTGTGCATTATTAAAAATAAAAAAAACATTAATGTAATTGGTGCTCTCATAAAGTGATCGAGTTGGCACTATATTACACTTCCAAAAAAAGGAACAAATAACATCAGAGGGGGAGCAGCAATGAGAAGGGAAGGGGGCAGGTGGGAGGGCGAAAAGAACCAGGCACAAAGGGGGAGAGGGAAAAAAAGAAATATCAATCAAGATTGATCGTCAATAAAAGCATGAGCAGTCAACGGCCACTAATTAAGTGGAAGCAATCTGTGCTTGGTCCCTGCTCCAGGAAGGGAACAGAAGTGACAGCATAGCCTGCTCTGGCCAATAAAGAGGCACCAAAGAGAAGTGACATAGAAGTCTACGAATTGGAACAGTGGGCGTTCTGTAAGCCCCTTGTTATTAGGTCTCGCCTAGGCAGCGCTTGCTCTTTTTCTTCAAAACAAGCTGTTATCAACTCTGTTAGCTTGAAGCCGGCCCATTGCTTTTAATTGGCTGCTTTGGGTGTCCTTCACAAAGGCTTGCTTCTCTGTGGTCAATGTGGGTTATAGGTCCCTCCTTTTTATGTAGCAACACCTTCCATGGAGCATGCCCCTGTTTCTTCTAGGCTTGCCCTTTTGTGCAATTGGCTTTGTTAAAGTGCACTATTTTTTTTGTTTTGTTTCTGCCCATTCACCCAACAGGAGTTTGTTTGATACTGCTAGTTACTTGTACGACATATTGCATTTTGTCTCTGTATTGCAAATACGAATCAACGTGTATTTAAATTATTATGTTTTGGTTGGCACGGGGAGAACTGATGCCGAGACTAGAACCCAGTTTCCCAGTTGCAAAGTCGGCATTGCTAGATGTTACGCCACATTCTCTCTTCAAAAACTACCCGTTTTCCTTCTAAAGGCTTGCTCAGGAAATCGGACTGCTTGGTTATGTACTTATTTACTAGTTAAGGATCGACATGTATTTAAATTGGGTTTGAGGAGAACCGATGCAGAGACGCATTTTTTTTATTTGGTTTCTGCCTGTTCACCCGACGGTATTTTGTTTGGTACTGCTAATTACTTGTACAGCATTTTGTTTCTGTTTTGCCATTTTTCATTGTTAAGGCTTGAAATGTATATAAATTGGTTTTTTTGGTAGGCATGGGGAGAACCGATGCCGAAACTCAAACCCAGTTCCCACCGTAGCTGCTCACATTCAGTTAATCAACTGATGTTGTTATGTGGGCTGGAACATGTTTCCATTACCCCCCCACCCCGGAAGCTACCCTTGCCTACGGGGTCGCTCCCCCTGCGTGACATTGGCGCAAAAAAAAAATCCCCGGTGCCTAGTGGTTTCTGCTCCCTTGGGGGCAGATTGACCTAAAATCGGCCGATCTGCCCTCAAGGGGGGCAGAAATGGTCTAAATACAATTTGCCCCCCAGGGGAGTGACCCTTGCCTAATGGGTCGATCCCCATCTCTAAAAAACAAACAGTGCCTAGTGGTTTCTTTCCCCCTTGGGGGCAGAGTACAATTTTCCCCTCCAGGGGAGCGATCCTTGTCCAAGGGGTCGCTCCCCATCTGTAAAACAAAAAAAATAAAAAATCCCCGGTGCCTAGTGGTTTCTGCCCCCCTTGGGGGCAGATCGGCCTAATCAAAAAAGGCTGATCTGCCCCCCAGGGGGGCAGAAATAGCCTAAAATTAATTTTCCGCCTAGGGGAGCGACCCTTGCCTAAGGGGCCGCTCAAACAAACAAACAAAAAAAAAGGTCCCTGGTGCCTAGAGGTTTCCGCCCCCCCTGGGGGCAGAAAAGGCCTTCCAAAGAAATGCCCCTCCTGGGAGCGACCCTTGCCCAAGGAGTCGCCCCCTCATGGCAGTTTCAAAATCAAAATAAAATCCCTGGTGTCTAGTGGGCGTTTCGCCGGATTGCTTTGCAATCCGGCTTTTGAAACGCTCAGAGAGACTTCAAAGGGAAGGAAATTCCTTTCCTTCCCTTTGAAGCCTCTCTGGGCCTCCCCCACGTGATCGAAAGAGAAATGCTTTGCATTTCTCTTTCGATCGCGCTGGAAGCTGAGCTTCCAGCGTGATGGGGGGAGGCCCTCTGTGATTAAAAGTGCACGATGCACGCTGACGTCACAGGGGTGGAAGGGCTTCCCCTTCCATCCATGCCGAGATCACCTCGTCCAAGGCACCGTAGGAGTTAAGTGACAAGGTTACTCGTCACATAAAATACACATGGTTCACTCTCCATTAACTTCTGACCCCCACAACCAGTGACCACCAAACCTTCCCATGTTGACAACTGCTGCTGTTGCTTGCCTAAATAGGTTTGATGTTGTTTGATGAGGAATTTTTCGACAGGTGTGGAAAACATAGATGAGACTTTAAAAAAAAGATATTTTTAGGCCATCACATTTCCTAGACAGAAAAAATAGTTGAGCACCTGTATTTTTTTAATCTCTTAATCAAATTTAGATTGTAAAACAAGCTTGGGGTGAGTATATTCATTAACAAGGATGTGTTTATCTGAGAAACTCTGTAGTGAGAGGATAAAGATGTAAAATAGGAAATAGCATGCTCTCCTTGTGCCATTTCGATGAACTTTTCATTATGCATCTCTGAATCTACAAGATGATTTCCATGCCAGAAGCTGGCTAAGGTGTCATGTTTGAGATCTGACATAATAAGAATTTTGAGGTTAACTGTTCGAACAAGCACTCCAATTCACAGCTTCCTGTTTCATTTGATGCAAACAAAACGTATACATAACTGTTCGTAAGTGCATAATCCCATGATGTAGACAGTAATATAAATACTGTAATGTATACTGCATTTATAGAGCTTCAAGCACACCTTGCTAGAGTGTATATATTTATATATATATATATATATATAGTGCAAGATACTTCACATTGATCATGTGCCCTAAGCTCCTGCCGCTGTCTTCCTAGATGCCACGACCCGACCTTTACACTGCCTGTATATGTCACTCATGCTCCTCCCATTGTCCAAGTTTCCCATGATCCTAACACTTTCCCCCGTTATTCCGAATTCGGGGTGGGAGGGGGCATGGCTTTGCACCCATCCCTCACACTGAGTCAACCTGCTCCAAGACCCTCACACTTTACTTACCATTTGTTCCAAGTTGCTTAGACTGTATAATGGCTCCCAGACAATTGCGCTTTGTGTCACTGAGCCCCCTTCCCTTCAGCGCATCTGTTCTTCTTCCGTACACCCCATACTCTTCACACTGCCCATGAATCCAAACCTCCTTAAACTGTTTACGTACCCCAGCCTACTGGTACTATATAGCCCAACTCCTTCCTTCACTCAGTCGTCATATTCTCTGTATTCTCTGTCCGTGTACCCACACTCCTCCACTGTTTATATACCCTAGGCCGCTCCAGTGGTATTCGCATGTCTGCGAGTGTGGCTCATGCTCCTCGCACCATCCTTGCTCTTCAAGTTCTTTATACTCTTTTCCCATATGCCCCTGCTTCCAGGCACTGCCTATGTGGACCAGGCCTCTGCCACTGTTAGTCCACGTGACTCCACCTCCTCACACAGTCAGTTCAACTGTAAGAAGCTTCTCACACGTTGGGCCAAAGCAGAAACACAGACATTGCAGAATCTACTGGATAGGGGGATACTAGTTAAAGGCTTGGAGGTATGGAACTCGTTTTTGTCAGCTGTAGAAAAAAAAGACGATGTGCGTCCTCCCTGAACTAATGAAAGGAGAGATTGTACATCATCGCAGTGGCCACAGTGTAACATCAATATATGGTGCGTTCGGGGCATGCGGGTTGGAGGGATGGGAGGGGGGGAAAGGAATAGTATAAAGAAAATATAAAAAAAAATATATATATATATAATAACAATAATAAAGTAAATGAACCAGTACAAAATTGCGATGCCTTGGGCGTTTTCCCCTGGGCGCATGGCGGGTGCTTCGTGGTGAGCTGGGGGGTACTAGGGCTGGGAGACATTGGTCCCCTCTGGCTCCCTCCTGCCATGCCCCGTCCCTCAAGCATGGCGCTCCGCGGCCAATGGTGGGCCGGTCCCCTGGGGCCGTGGGGTGGCATGGCCACGGGCTGATGTTATGTAACGCGCGGAGACTCGCGCAAATGTCATGCAAGCCTCATGTAGATTGCTCCCTGACCCTCCGAAAACTGGTTCCTCGTCCTCCTGGGCCCCTCCTCTCCTCCTTTGTCGGTCCCCTCCTTCGCCCCCGCCGTTGTGAGTCAGCTGTAGCCTACTCAGCGTCTATCTTACTCTTTTCTCTCTATGTTCTCTGTTCTCCTGGAAATTTTGCATATGTTTAATATAACTCCTGTGTGAACCTGCCACTTGTGGTGCCCTACCCGGGCGCTGCTAAACGCATACGAGAATAGCGTTTTGCCCATACGTAATAGTTATTTGTGTAATACATGATGAAACATGATGTAACAGTTTGTATTTTATCTCAATGTGGCCACTTGGCCGATAAAATAATAAAAATATATTAAAAATAAAATAAATAAGAAGCTTCTCACACTATCATTACTTATTTCCCCAGTTTCTATCACTTTGAATGTGCACCAGGATGCACATCTTGTCTGTCAGTGTTCTCATGTCCTTGCCACACTGTCTGATCTTGTGCAATAACATTGTTAAACAGACTGTTCATACACCCTGATCCCTTCACACTGTCCGTGTATCCCAGGCACCTCAAACTGCTTGGCGATGTGCTGAAAGCTCCTGACATTCTTTGTCTATAAGGCCCAATCTGCTGACACTGTCCATGTGTGCCAAAGTCCTCACACTTGGCTGTCTGTATCCATAGGTTCCTCATTCTCTTTAGTCAAGTGTCTCTCACCCATGGTTAAACTGAGATAGACCCTATCAAAGTTAGAGCAAGGGAGGTCTTCAACTCACTTGCGAGAGTAAACTGAATGCCACCCTACAGTTATTTCGACCCCCAATGCCCATGCCATTAGCAAGGTCAGACTTGAAGCAAATTACTTAGTGTTGAACTTCCAATCACAACACCGCAAAGGTTTGTCCAATAGTTTACTGCTGTTATGGAGAGGTTCCTAGTATTTCTTTTTTTTAATTGTTTTTGCTTTTCATTCAGCAAATCAAACCCTTATTGTTGTCATCCACCCAGACTCTGTTCCAACGTTATTGTAAATGTGAAATCATCTATGCATTATTTTGCAAACTCTGCTTATAAAATCTCTTGCAGTTTAAAAGTGTTGTTTCGCTAATTTTGGACACTGTCATTTATATGAAGTATATTGTCCATTAAAATTGCCTACAAATTGATATAATCTAGCATTCCTGTCTCCTTTCAGTCAATTTTGATTCTGCAATATTTACTTGGCAGTTCCCCAGTTACCACCACAAAATAATTAAATTGTCCTTACATGCTACTTTCGTCCACTTGTGTTACTATCACCTCTTTAGTTGAACAACTATCTACTTACATTTGTAAAAGAATGAGTGCTGGTGGACTTCATTTCTAGCCCTTGAAGGGCTTTTTACTTCCTACTGCCAATCAAGCCCCAGTCCGCCCATAGCCAATACAATACCCGACCTGCAACAGAAGCAAAGAAATGGCTCTAGGAAGCAAAAGCCAGTTAATTAAATGCAGTTTAACTTTGAATTGTAGTATTGTAGTAAGAGGTGACTTACAGCAGCAGGTCAGAGCCCTTTCGCCCCAAAGAAGAAACTGTCCCTGCATTTACATATACTTGCAAAACCTGTTCTATAAGAAGATGGCCCAGTCGCTCTTCTCTGTTCAACATTCTGCAAATGTTCCATGAGTGATTGCCACAACAAAGAGATAAAGTGAACTATGAAAATGTGTCTAAAACGAACGAGTTACTTACCTTCGGTAACGACTTTTCTGATGGATACAACTACCTGTGGATTCCTCACCTAATGAATACTCCCATGGCGCCAGCATTCGACGGAAATCTTCTTACTAGTCTCTGCACGTCGACGAGGACGTCACTCTAGCCCACGCGACGCCGTCTGACGTCATACAGGCAATAAGAGGTCCTCGACGACGTGCGGACGTCAGTTCCCTTTTTTCCGTGCATTCGAAACGGTTATCTTCGAGGGAGCAACTGTTACTTTTTTGGTTACAGTGTATTTTTGCTGCGTAGTCTTTCGCTGTGGTAATAATGTCGCAGAGAAAGTCTGGATTTAAGCCTTGTCGTGAGTGTGGAGGCAAGATGTCGGTGACGGATCCTCATTCCGATTGCCTTTGGTGTTTGAGCTCCGACCACGACGTCTCGACTTGTGATTCATGCCAGCACATGAATCCAAAGGCCCTCAAGGAACGTGAGGCGAAGCTGTTTATGGCTAAATCGAAGGAGAAGCATCACAAGAAGTCTTCTTCTCCAAGACATCGGCGTCATCGAGACTCCCGGCGCCGTAGAGAATCTCGGCGTCATTCGAAGGAGACTCGTTCCAGGTCTTCGGATCGGCGCCGAAGGACATGGGAGATCAGTCCCACGGTTACGCCGCATCCTTCGACGCCGTTGCCCTCTCCGGCGTCTCCAACTTCACCTGGACAGGCGTCGGTGATTGAGGTATTGGAGCCTCAGGTGTTTTCTCCGGCGCAGACGCCGAGGCCGGCGTCGGGGTCGCCTCCAAGACAGGCACCTCAGTATCCGGCTTTTCCCACCCCTGGAGCCGATAGTTCCGCATTCTAGCTAATGTATCCACCAGAAAAGTCGTTACCGAAGGTAAGTAACTCGTTCTACTGGTGGATACATTAGCTACCTGTGGATTCCTCGCCTAATGAATTCTCTCATGGCGCCAGCATTCGACGGAAATCTTCTTCCTAGTCTCTGCACGTCGACGAGGACGTCACTCTAGCCCACGCGACGCCGTCTGACGTCATACAGGCAATAAGAGGTCCTCGACGACGTGCCGACGTCAGTACCAATCATTTTTTACGTGCATGAGAACAACCAGGCAATGCAATGAAAGAGCAAGGCAACATCCCATTACATTGTAAAATACACAACATTTGCATGAATAGCTGTAAATCTTTTATATATATATATATAACTCTCTCTTTTTTTAAAAATATATATACACATCAAGTATATACACAAAGATATATACATATATACATATATATAAATATATTATATACAACATCTATTGCACCCTCGAAGACCAAGAGGAGCGCACTCAAGGATTACCTGGTAAGACCAGAAAGGCAACGGGGAGGCGGGTGGGACCGTGAGGAATCCACAGGTAGCTAATGTATCCACCAGAAAAGTCGTTACCGAAGGTAAGTAACTCGTTCTTCTGATGGATACAACTACCTGTGGATTCCTCACCTAATGAATAGAGTCCCAAAGCAGTACCACGCCTGGCGGTGGGTGCCTAAATGGTCAAACCAAGAAATCCTGCAGCACTGACCGTGCAAAATGGCCGTCCCTTCTAACCTCAGAATCCAAACAGTAATGTTTTGCAAAAGTGTGAAGGGACGACCAAGTTGCGGCCTTGCAGATGTCGACCACAGGAACACCTCTGGCCAAGGCCGAAGTGGCCGACTTAGCTCTGGTGGAATGAGCTCTAATGCCCTCAGGAGGATCCTTCTTTGCCAAAGAGTAACAGATTTTAATGCAAAGAACAACCCACCTGGATTGTGTTCTCTTGTGGACTGCCTTTCCTCTCCTCTTGCCCACGTATCCAATAAACAGCTGATCCTCCAGCCTGAAATCCTTTGTTCTATCAATAAAGAAGCTCAACGCCCTCTTTGGGTCCAGACGGTGCAGTCTTTCTTCCTCTTTGGAAGGATGAGGCGGAGGATAGAACGTGGACAAAGTAATTGCCTGAGCCAAATGGAAAGGTGAAACAACCTTCGGGAGGAAAGCAGCCTTGGTCCTCAACACCACCTTATCCCCATAAAAAGTTGTATAATACTGATAAGGCCTGCAACTCACTCACTCTCCTTGCTGATGTTATAGCTATCAGGAAGACTGTTTTTAAAACCAAATACCTTAAGGGGCAAGAATGCATAGGTTCAAAAGGGGACCCCATAAGGAAAGTCAGGACCAAGGACAAATCCCATTGCGGCATAACGAATGGCTTTGGAGGATATTTATTTAGAAGACCTTTCAAGAATCTGATAACAATAGGGGATTTAAATAAAGATGGTTGGTCTGGAAGACATATGAAGGCTGACAAGGCCGATAAATAACCCTTAATGGTAGCCACTGCACAACCTTTCTGCGCTAGAGACAGAGCAAAAGACAAAACGTCCGATAGATGAGCATGTAAGGGATCAATCTGCCTCTCTCCACACCACGCAACAAATTTAGACCATCTATTAGCGTAGATAGATTTAGTGGAGTGTCGCCTGGCCGCTAATATAACATCCACTACCTCAGGCGGGAGAGAGAAGGAACTCAGGTTGCCCCGTTCAATCTCCAGGCATGTAGGTGCAAACTCTGGAGGTTGGGGTGTAAAACCTGCCCCTGCGACTGCGAGAGGAGGTCTGCCCTGAGAGGGAGACGGAGCGGAGGGCACATTGAGAGTTGGAGAAGGTCGGAGTACCATACCCTCCTTGGCCAATCCGGAGCTATTAGGATGACTAGAGCCCGGTCCTGGCGAATCTTCCTCAATACTCGAGGAATCAAGGGTATGGGAGGAAACGCGTAAAGCAACTGGCCGCAGCAGGTTATTTGAAACGCGCCCCCCAACGCTCCCTGCATCGGATACTGGAGACTGCAGAATAACGGACAATGCGCGTTCTCTCGAGTGGCAAACAGATCTACCCGAGGAAACCCCCACCTCTGGAAGATTAAACGGACTTGATCTGGATGGAGACGCCACTCGTGGTCTGCCGAGAATTGGCGACTGAGACTGTCCGCACGCACGTTTAAGACTCCGGCCAGATGGTTTGCTATCAAGCAAATCTGATGGTCCTTTGTCCAGACCCATAGTCGAAGAGCTTCTCTGCAGAGAAGGTATGACCCTACTCCTCCCTGCTTGTTTATGTACCACATCGTGGTAGTATTGTCCGTTAGAACCTGTACCGACTGACCACGAAGGGAAGGGAGGAAGGCCTTGAGAGCCAGACGTACAGCCCGTAACTCTAACAGATTGATGTGAAACATCTGTTCCTCTGGAGACCAAAGGCCTTTGATCTCCAGATCCCCCAGATGAGCTCCCCACCCTAGAGTGGAAGCATCCGTTATGATTGTGGCCACTGGTGGCGACTGCTCGAACGGCTTTCCTTGTGAAAGATTGTTGCTTGCAATCCACCACTTCAAATCCACAGCAGCATCTCTGGAGATCTTGACAGTACTCTCTAGATCCCCTTTGTGTTGAGACCACTGCCTTCGGAGGCACCACTGAAGAGCCCTCATGTGCCAGCGAGCATGCGTGACCAACAGAATGCAGGAGGCAAACAGACCGAGCAGACGAAGGACCTTGAGGACTGGAACTACCGCTCCATTTCGAAACATTGGAACCAAATCCTGAATATCTTGAATCCGCTGAGGCGGAGGAAAGGCCCGACCCAATGTTGTATCCAGTACTGCCCCTATGAACAGGAGGCGCTGAGAGGGCTCTAGGTGAGATTTGGTCTCGTTCACCGAAAAACCCAGGTCGAACAACAACTGGGTTGTTGACTGCAGATGATGCGACACAAGCTCCGGGGACTTGGCTTTGATCAACAAGTAGTCCAAGTAAGGGAATACTGCTATCCCCTTCCTTCTGAGTTCTGCCGCAACCACCGACATCACCTTTGTGAAGACTCGAGGTGCTGAAGTAAGACCAAACGGAAGGACCGCAAACTGATAGTGCTGCGATCCCACCACAAACCGGAGATACTTCCTGTGTGACTTGAGTATCGGGATATGAAAGTAAGCATCCTGCAAGTCGACAGACACCATCCAGTCTTCCTTGTTCAACGCCAAAAGCACCTGTGCTAGGGTCAGCATCTTGAACTTTTCCTGCTTGAGGAACCAATTCAAGATCCTCAGGTCCAGGATTGGTCTCAAACGACCATCCTTCTTGGGAATCAGGAAATACCTTGAGTAACATCCTCAACGCCTTTCCTGCTCTGGGACCAACTCCACCGCGCCCTTTGAAAGGAGGGCTTGTACCTCCTGTTCTAGCAACAGGAGGTGTTCTTCTGAACAATAAGAAGGGCGGGGCGGGATGAGGGGCGGGAACTCCCGAAAGGGAAGGGTGTAGCCTTTTCCCACAATACTGAGAACCCAAGTGTCCGTTGTAACAGTCTTCCATTTGGCGAGAAAATGCTGTAATCTTCCCCCTACAGGAGAGGAGTGAGTGGGGAATGGTGGAAGCCTAAGGCTGCTTCCCCTGCTGCACCCCGCCAGAGGATGAGGAAGAGGCAGAGTGCTGCTGAGAGGCTCCTCTGGTGCGGACCCTACCTCTCCCTCTAAAAGATCTATAGGGATGGGAAGAGGCAGGTTGCTGATATCTTCCCCGAAAGGAAGAGGAGGAAGAGCCACGCCCAAATCCACGAAACCTCCTGAAAAATCTGGAAGAGGCCGTGGAAGAAGGAGCTTGGAGCCCTAACGAGTTAGCCGTGGCCCTGCTCTCCTTAAAACGTTCCAAGGCCGAATCAGCCTTGGCTCCAAACAGTTTGTCCCCATCAAACGGGTGATCCAACAATGTGGACTGTACATCCGCAGAAAAGCCCGAGTTACGGAGCCAGGCCTGCCTCCTTGCCTCCACAGTTGTGCCCATTGCTCTGGCCACCGAGTCGGTCGTATCCAGTCCAGTCTGGATAATCTGGGTCGCAGCAGCCTGGGCATTTGAAACAACGTCCAAAAGACCCTGGGGAAGCTCTGTAAATGATGAGGAAATGTCATCCATCAGAGCATGAATATACCTCCCCAGGATACAGGTTGCGTTGGTGGCCTTCAACGCCAGACTGCAGGACGAAAAAATCTTCTTGGACTGCGCCTCCAGTTTCTTTGAATCTCTGTCCCCAGGCACCGTCGGGAAAGAACCAGGCGCTGACTTGGATGAACAGGAGGCCTGCACCACCAAGCTCTCCGGCGTAGGGTGCCTAGACAGAAAACCAGGGTCAGTTGGAGCCGCCCGATACCTCCTGGCCATGGCCCTGTGAACTGCTGGGGAAGATGCCGGCCTCTTCCACACCTCTAACACCGGATCCAGCAGAGCGTCATTAAATGGCAAAAGAGGCTCTGCCGCAGCTGAGGCCGGATGTAGCACCTCTGTTAGAAGGTTTTGTTTTGCCTCCATCACCGGCAAAGGCAGGTCCAAAAAACTAGCTGCCTTCCGTACCACTGCGTGAAAGGAAGCAGCCTCCTCAGTATATTCTCCCGGGGACGAAAGATCCCACTCAGGGGAAGTGTCCAGCCCACTGGCCGACTCCAGACCACGCAGCCCATCACCCGAGTCCACTAGCTCTCCTTCTTCCAGGGCTCGTTGGTACTCCTGCTCTTCTAATACACGGAGAGCACGTCTCCTCGAATGAAGCCGTTGCTCAATACGCGGAGTCGACAATGCCTCCGCCGAAGTCGAAGATTGGCGCCGATCTTCAGAAGCCACCGACGCCGCGTCCGGCGCCACCGGTAACTTCGGCGCCGACGAAAGAGCAGTCGAAGCAGATGGACCCACCGGAGTCACAGGCCGAAATCCCGACGTCGACGGGATGGAAATCCCCGGGGCCAATCCCTCTGAAGCCACCGGAGCGGCCACCGGCGCCGACACCGGCGCCGAGCCCACGTTCCCAAAAGGGAGAAAGGGCATAAAGGGTGCCGGCCGAAGAGGCGCAGGATCACCCAATGAAAAGGCCAAAGGCCCAGCCGGAGCACCCCCTGGAGCCATCTGTTGGAAGATGGCATACATCGCATTCAAGAATGCGGAACTATCGGCTCCAGGGGTGGGAAAAGCCGGATACTGGGGTGCCTGTCTCGGAGGCGACCCCGACGCCGGCCGGATAACACCTGAGGCTCCAATACCTCAATCACCGACGCCTGTCCAGGTGAAGTCGGAGACGCCGGAGAGGGCAACGGCGTCGAAGGATGAGGCGTAACCGTGGGACTGATCTCCCATGTCCTTCGGCGCCGATCCGAAGACCTGGAACGAGTCTCCTTGCTTGAATGACGCCGAGATTCTCTACGGCGCCGGGAGTCTCGATGACGCCGATGTCTTGGCGAAGAAGACTTCTTGTGATGCTTCTCTTTTTTCGATTTCGCCATAAACAGCTTCGCCTCACGTTCCTTGAGGGCCTTTGGATTCATGTGCTGGCATGAATCACAAGTCGAGACGTCGTGGTCGGAGCTCAAACACCAAAGGCAGTCGGAATGAGGATCCGTCACTGAAATCTTGCCTCCACACTCACGACAAGGCTTGAATCCAGACTTTCTCTGCGACAGTATTACCACAGCGAAAGACTACGCAGCAAAAATACACTGTAACCACAAAAGTAACAGTTGCTCCCTCGAAGATAACCGTTTCGAATGCACGGAAAAAAGGGAACTGACGTCGGCACGTGGTCGAGGACCTCTTATTGCCTGTATGACGTCAGACGGCGTCGCGTGGGCTAGAGTGACGTCCTCGTCGACGTGCAGAGACTAGGAAGAAGATTTCCGTCGAATGCTGGCGCCATGGGAGAATTCATTAGGTGAGGAATCCACAGGTAATTGTATCCATCAGAAAGGAATGATAAACATTATTTTTTCATATTCAGATCATAAACTTTGGTGTATACATAAAAGGATGAGAAAACATTATTTTTTTCATTTCTCTGTATGTCTCTTCCTTCTCTCTTTTAGCTGCCATTTTGGAAAATGGTAGAAGGGTTGCTCTGAGGAGTTATTAACTTGATCCCCGGAACCTATGTTTTGACACCAACATGAAGTATGGACGGCACGGAAGCGTTATCACGCGCTTCCCCTCTCTACTCTTCACACCGACGCTACCAAACGTACGGTACTTTACAGAAATAAGACTGGGCCCTTAGGGACCCCATGATATCACCATCTGGTGTACGGACACACCATATGACCTGTCTTCATATATATGACAAGCCATAAAGTATAATAAAAGTAATGCAAGCCATACTATATGGCAAGAACTGATCCTATATAGTGGATTCGAAAATGTACTGTTGGGGCACAAGAAGCCCTACTGAAACTAGTCTTTTTCCATACTTGAACCTATGAGCCTTGAAAAAGTCCGCAAGGACGAAACACGTGTTGGCTGTTTTCTGATCTTGGATTAAAAGTACCTTTTGAAACTCTACTTGGATTACATATTTATTATACAGACTTTGAGTGCCCTGGTCCTCTTCTTTTTTCATTTTGTACCTAACAGCACAGGAAATAGGTGGTCCCTATTGGGTTCCGTGTGTTATTCTGTGTATCTGTGAAACCCGTGGTGGTTGGGTTTTCTTGACCAGGTTGGCACCATGCCCCAAACATACGCTGTACGACTTCGAACTTGATTGGATTTAGATGTGCGACAAGAGCATTAACCACTTTCTTTTTAAAAAAATGAAGTATATAGGTCTCATGGTACCTGAAATATCACATCACCACTGCAACACATCCGCTATTTTTAAAAATGTCATCCAATAAAACCCGGCCTGGATCAGCAATGCCTACCCAAGCTAAATTACTTCTCTAATGAGCCAAAAACACAAATCAAAAATGAAAATCTCTGGAAAACAATTTTTACGGGGGGTATATCAGGGACTGGGATTATTATAGGTATAACACACCTTGAAGGGCCTCAAAATTTAATTAGACTTATCATGAAGGAGGCGTGAGCCCACAACAGCTGGAGGATGGACCATGCCAGACTAATGTGGATCACCAGAAACCAGAACAGCCAATATACTTTGCAGTTTAGTAATGTTGGCCCCTGCAGGTGGTTTCCTGACCTCGTGCCTGGGCTGGCCACTGACAGGGGGAGAGAGTACAGCTAAGATGTCTTTCTGCTCCTCCCAAGCATCTGCAGTGCAGCAGCACACATGGCTCAGTTGGCAGGATGCTCAGGAGAACTGGCATGGCCCACAGATAAGCCTGATGTGGGCAGTCAATATTGCTCATCACTACTCATGGCATTTAGGCTTGCTTGCAGGGCCAAAGATTGTAATTGTGAATACATTAACTAAAGCTGCTAATTCTCTGCTACACTGGTACTGCTTAAGGTGTTTGGTCCATTTCTGCTCTGCTATCTTGTGTCAATACTTTCTGGTGTTGGGGTTTGGGGCATTTGTGTTACAGTTAAAGAACGTAATAAACATATTAATATATATATATATGTATATATATAGTCTCTGGCGGTAATACTGTGCAAATTGGTCAGTGATACCCCGAGTGCCTGACTCCGTACTGCTGAGAGCTAAAGAAGCCAAGATGTTACAGTCTAATGCCAATGTGTCTCATAATATGTGCACTTATGTTGTTCAGTGCCAGAGTGACACATTATATTCTGGGGACTATCCTGCTCATAAAGTCTAAGGATGAAGTTGCTAATTTCTTTCTGGGACCAATTTGCTGATACTGCCATGAACCAATGTTACTTGTGGTGCATAGGACGAGGGCCAGCGTTGTTACTGGTCAACGTGGGGACATGGACTAAATACAGCTGATTGTTATTTGATGCTAATACTGGGGGCAAAATTGTTCATTTCTCCCTAGAGCAAATTGATTGTCATACAGGATAGATTTAAGTAAAAAAAGAAATTCTGTCAGTCACAGGATCAGCGGGTGCAATCTTGTTTTATTTAACCATATGGGATATGGCCGGACAGGCCCATAGCTATGCTACCATTTGACCTATATGCCTTTTCTGTTGTGTTGCAAGTTTCATTTTCAGTCTACACATGTTGAGTACAGCATCCTCTAAACTTTAATCCACTGCTTTCCTAATAGTGGTTATGTCAATTTATGGAGGTCTTTCGTTGCTGTTTCTCCTGGATCCCATCAGATATTCATCCCACAGTATTAGGTCAGCTGATTCCTGTGCTTGTGTTTGCATTCTGGTTAATGCTTCACTTTCTGCCTGTTCATTTGGTCAGTTCTTTTAACCATGGTCTATCTGCGTTCAACGTGAGATTTTCATGGGAAATTACCGCCTGGCCATCACTAGTGCTTGATCCATATACCTCGCTTCTGCTTTATCCTTTTTTGTTCTCCGTCGAAGTTCCAAAATACAATTTTCAGATACCATTAAAGCATCTGGGACGTTTGTCCTCTCGTATCTGGATATATTTTATGTAGGATATGTTGCTTTAAATATACTTGATAAATTGAATTAACTTATACTTTCGAGGTCAATTCCTGAAGTAACTTACGTGCTCTTAGTTTTATCCAGCTGGTCATGAAACAGAATATTGAGGGTTCTTTTATGTCTGGCGGCAGTGACGAGTTGTGTCCCTTAAATTTGAAGCCTTGCAGATCTCTAGCAAGGACATGCTGTGAGAAGGATATTGTGCCTGGAAGCTGTCCCTTCTGCTCTGTCAGATTGCTGGAGGAGCAGAAGTGGTAACCAACAGTCCCATAGATGCAGCTTGAATCACTGGAATGCTTACTGCGATATTAAATGTTCCGGTGCTTGTCGAAATGCCAACAAAAATGTATATAAATATATAACAGAATAATTTGTTCCTGAGGCAACAATCACTTAATGGGCATCTCTTTTTTGCATAAAATATTCAATGAATGGCTGAATACTGCTCTAGTGTAGCAATTCACCAGTACATATATGGGACAATAGGGCTGCAGTCAGCTGCCCTTTCCCTAACAGAATGGCTTTGAAGCATCTGCGGCCTGGACTGCTGTAAGCTGCCATGGTGAAGAAAACAAATTGCTATCTGCAATCTTGTCTCATGATTTGAAATGAACGCTTGGATGGACAAAAGGGGCTTAAACAAATTTGCTCCTCAGCTCTTTTTTCAGTGTTAAGGAGGAGCTACCTGGTCCTACATCATTCCTGAGAACCCTGATGTAGGGCGTAGAACTAAGAAGTTGCTGAGGGTGGGACGCTCTAGACTGCAGGGCCAAGCTGGCAAGGCTGGGAGTGTATTATCCAATCCTGACCTTGTGCAGGCCATGAGAGTTTTATGGTAGGGCTACCATGCTTTCGTAACACTTCCCAGTTGCCATTTCTTGACCAATCGGGATGTGGAGGGAGGGGCTCTGGCATCAGTGGATTGTATTCCAACTAAGCAATGTTGTAGTTCTGGTGACATAAAACCACTTGTTGTTTAGCCCCTTTATTTATTATCATGCCTTCAGAAACATTCTTTTGGCATTATTGGACCAAGATTAGGACTATAAACCTATCTGTATCTATGTGGCCCCTGCACCATGACCATGACCATGATTAGAGCAGAGGCAGATATGGCTGTAATCTAAATGCATCTAGAACTGAAGGAACCAGAGCTTTGGTTAAGCAAAGAACATTCATGTTCCAAATACAACAATAATGAAGGGTGGTTTGGGGAAAAATAAAACATGTAGTTCCAGCATTCGGGTATATACTTTGCTTGAATAATTTGTGTGACTCCAAGCCTGACATGCTATTTTGTGTTTGAATGGGGTTCCAGCCATTGCTTGTTCAGAAAGCCCATAATTCTTCAGAACTGCGCTGCTTAGCTGGCAGTTAAAAAACACGAGACTTAGCTTTCACCTGCTGCTTGCTCATTACGTTGTGTCTCAGTATTGCTGCATAGCAGGGTAATGAGGAGAGGTGTTATGTGGAGGTTCTTTAAAAGGAGTGAGTGGCACAATGCAAAGAGAATACTAATTTCAGCACAAGGCCACTGTGGATCTGTGACTCTTGTGCATTAATAAGGGTCGTATAGATGCCAACTATCTATTATCAAAACATTAGCCTATTTTAGCGATGCCAGGTATAACACTGTTGTATATTTCTTCATAATCCCAAACAATTCAAATTGATTGATTACAGCACCAAATATTGACTTTTTGGATCTAGAACAGTGATGGTACCCGGCATTGGTAAAATTACTTTAATAGCAAATACTTGGCATCTCTATGAGTCCTGTTTTTCTGTGGAAGGAGACACAGATACTTATTGGTCTTGTGTTAAAGTGAATATATATAGTCCGAGGCTATAGCGACTGTGTACCACCTGCAAACAATCCATTGACTCCTTAAATAAACCTTACATTTCAAAGAAGGGTGTGCAATGGATAGCATTGCGATTTTGAATGGTATAGTGCGAAGATCAAAGCACCCGTTCCCCTGCAGGGGAAAAAACGTATTCTGCATTGCAAGGGGAAAAAGAGTCCTTCCATTACAGTTAATAGCATGGAAATAAAAAAATACAAGGAATCCCTCCTCATGGTACCTGCTTGTCAGGCTGATCCCCTGCCCGTCAGTGGCACATCACTGACCCACTTTGGCCCTCCTACAGCCACTACCCTTTGTTCCTATTACCCAGCTAATGTTGGTCCTCCTTAGTGCCCCCTTCCAAGCCCACCCGAAGGTGTGCACCCCTATCCTAGCCCTTTAATACACTGTTGTGTGCAACAGTTTCCCTGTCTACCAGGCCCTCGTAAAACATACACACTCCAATCCCTGTTTTTCACATTTCCCCTCCCACCTCCTCGGAGCACTGATGGACCGTCTCTTACAGCAGTAGGTCGACCACGTACAAGAGAAGGTAAGCAGGTCAAGAGTCAGCAGAGGATGTAGGTCTGAATGTGTATGTGGTTCTGTGTGTAACTGTGGGTTCTCCTATTATTTTTGTGAATGCATGCATGGATGTTGTGCCTTCTGGCCTCTGTAATAAAATCCTGGCCCTGGCATAATCGTGTATTAGGCCTCTTAGAAGGCAGAAGATGTCAAGAATTGGACACTGAGAAGGACTATTATGTCACCTTTTTGATTCAATGAGGAAAGAGCGACTCCGGCAAGTAGTCACAATGTTACACACAGACAGTAGTATACGTGGAAGGTGTCAAGTATATTCTTGACAAGAGTAGTTTTAATTGAAGATGGAGTCTAGAATTGGGAAAAATCAACAAAGCACCAAACTGTTCTTGACATCTGTAATAGGAAAAGGTCCATGCAGAAACATGCATAGAAAGGCTGAGAGTGTGAACAGCCAGAAACAAAAATTGAGGATGAAAAATATGAGTGAAGATAAACATAAAGAAAAATAAGGGAATTAATGCACCGTAACCCATCTAGCACTTTGAAATGACACCTTATATATTATTAACAGAAACTGAAAGCACCGGAAAGAACTCTATTAGCAATGACTCAGATATCTAAGGGCAACCCTCCATGTTACAGAGGAATGCCTATATGGCTGAACCACGTTCACTTTTTGGAAATCATGGCATTCGCTAGGTGGATAAAGCAGACACCTGAGTTGGACATCTCTTGACCAGTGCTACATTTAGTGGTTCTGTCTCCGCCATCCATATTTGGTACTTCGACTGTCTTGGAGGATACCGCTCTGTGATTACTCACACAGGAGCGGCAAGAGATTAACTCTACTTCCCCACTGTCCTCTACTGTTATACTAATACCACACTAAGGTAGGGCTGACACATTATCCACACAATGTTTGGGTCTCATGCCTGCCCTTCCTTGGTGTGGTATTAATGCCCCTCTGAGATCATAGAAACATCAGGGCAGTTCAGGCGGTACTGCTTCTTAGAACACACCAAGTGCTGCATCTCAGAACACCCTACCTATGGAAGAAAAATGTGTGCCTTCCCTCTTTGGCTATTGTCATGCAGACTGGGATTGTGTTCCTACCTCAGAGATGGCTGATGACACCCCATGGTACGTAACAGGCATACAGGAGGCCACTGCTCAACCACCTGTTCTTTATTTTCAGCCCCTCATACAAGATCAGACAATAATGAGGGGGACACCAGGAAGTCCCTCCCCTTGACCTTTTACCCAGAACTGGGAAAGAGTTGACGATGTTAGAAATTGGACCTGGGAGGAAGCTGAAATGGGATGCGACCCCTTTAAACATAAGAGTGAGGCAGATTCCGACAGTGATAAAGAGTAGACGGAAAAGACTCAGGCAAAACGCCAAGAGGAGGTGTGGAGATCCCCTCAACAGAGTCCAGAGATGGTGGGGAACTGATAGCTTTTTCATTCCGGAGAAAGGCAGAATCCTGGAAGGATCCTTCCCCAGGAAGACGGAAATCACGGAGAAGCCAGGATGCCACAGTCAATGTGAAGCATGCCCTGTGCTACTGGAGGCAGTCATACAGCATTAATACGAGGACAAAGAAAATTGGAATTGGCCCTAGAGCGGCAGATGTCTTCCTGTAAGGTGGATCAGGAAATCTTCTGGGATACTATGAAGGCCCATATTGATAGTCTACATAAAGTGGCTGAGGACCAATTCCAGCTCACCTGTAGTTTATCTGGAACTCAAGGCTTCACTTCCATGGCACCTAACATTGCTTTACAGAAACATGTGGCAGGGTTGGATCCAGGTGCCTTCCTGCTAAATTTTGAGAGGGCTGCAAAGGCCGGTGAGTGGCCCCCCCAAGCGAAATAGCCTTTTCCCCTTGCCCCTCTTCTGACAGGGGAAGCCCAAGCCCCCTATCAGCTCGCTAGTGTCAATGATAATACCCCTTATGATGAAATCAAAACCATAGTCCTAGACCATTTGGGCATGGATGCTGAATCCTACCAAGTGCAATTCAGAAAAGAAAAGGGATCCCCTGGAGACAATCACAAGACCCTTTTTTCAAAACTAAAATTGGAAGTGGGAAAGGGGTCAAAACCTGGGGAGAGTAGTAAAAAAGACATTATGAATGAAATATATCTAGAACAGTACTTGGAGCCTCTCCTTTGTGCTATGCACAAAATGGTTACAACAACATACTAACCTCGGGGTAGAACAAGCCAGAGACATGGCCACTACTTTTTCTGGAGCCTAATCCAGGTTCTCTTCCTGGGAAGCCGATTGGGACCACAGTCAATTAAAACAGCCCAGGAAAAATAGAGAAAAAGATGGGGAAACACCCTGCAGAAATGACTAAAGCTCAACCCCTAAAACCAGAGAACCTGATTCAAAAGGGACCACAAAGCTTTGGTTGCAGGGACTGGGGTCATATCGTTAGATTCTGCCTGCTCAAGAAAACAGGGGAAAAGCCCATGGAGATCAACTACGCACCTTGTTCAATTCTATATATATATAAGAACTGGATCACTGTTTCTACGCAAGTCTCCAAATAAACTCAAAATGGGTTATTGCCCTGTTGGATTCTGGGTGCAAACAGTCTCTAGTACAGGAGATTTAATCTATATATCCCAAATCCTCCCAGGAGGGTGGACACATTTGGTGTGTACATGGAGAAGTCAAACCCTACCCAGTAGCCCACCTTGCAGTTACTACCTCCGAAGGTCAAGTCATGAATATAGAAGTAGGCATACTGTGTAATCTCCCTGAGGATATCATTTTAGGCATTTAGGACAATCTTGACCTTTTGGATATGTTTTTGACTAAAATAAAACAAGCTGACTCAAGACAGAAACGCCTGGAGCACCCCTACCCCAGAAACACACTACCCAGTCCAGAACCTTGGGAGCTTGATAGAAATTTTAGGCATACTCAGAGCCATGAGTGCATGGCGAGAGGCAAGCTGTTGTGAGAGTCTACCTCAGACAAGATTTCCCCACTTTGTCATAAAAAAGAGATTATGATACGGGATCGGTGATGAGGGAGAAAATCCCCAATTGCTAGTACCTCCCAAATTCCGTGAGCAGATTATGGGGGTCATTATGACCCTGGCGGTCCGAAGGCTGCCTGGGCAAAGGTGGCGGTTTCACCGGACCGCCACATTATGAGTGTAGTGGGTTGGCCTCTGCCATGGCGGTCGGACCTGCTGGACTGGCGGTGAGCATCTCCGACCCGGCGGTGGTATTAGGAGCTGCCTTTCCACAAGGGTTCCACGGCAGTAGCACCGCCACGAAAACCCTGGCTGAAAGGCTACTGGTGACAGGGAATTTCTTCCCTGTCACCGGTAGACAACTCCCCCACCACCCCCAGCAAGCACGTTGTCCGGCAGGGAACGGGAAGGGGCAATTCCACCTCCGGCAGCTTCCCGCCATCAGGACAACTCCATGCCGTATTATTGCACATAATACGGCAGGCGGTGTCCTACTGGCAGGGTGGGGCCGGTGGTGGAACCGCCAATGCGCTTCTGCCCGCCAGCACGACTACTGCTGCATTTCGACCCAAAGTGTGGCGTAAATCCAGCAATACCCGTAATATGGTGGGCGGAAGACCGCCAGCACTGGCTGTCTTCTGACGCCCACGGTTTTGGTGGTCTTCAAGGAAGACCGCCAAAGTCATAATGACCACCTATGTTCTTTGCTCATTTCCACTTATTGGTAGGGCCCACAGGAACACTTAAAACCACCTAGTCCATTCTACGCAATTTTCATTGGACAGGAATAGTCGCCACCAGGTTAGTAGAGAGATATAGGGGGTCATTCTGACCCTGGCGGTAAATACCGCCATGGCGGAGGTTGGCGGTAGCACCGCCAACAGGCTGGCGGTGCTCCGCCGGACATTCTGACCGCGGCGGTACAGCCGTGGCCAGAGGCGGGAAGCCGGCGGTGTACCGCCGACTTTCCGCTGCCCATGGGAATCCGCGCTGCGCCGCCATGGGGATTCTGACACCCCATACCGCCATCCTGTTCCTGGCGGTTCTCCCGCCAGGAACAGGATGGCGGTATGGGGTGTCGTGGGGCCCCTGGGGGCCCCTGCAGTGCCCACGCCAATGGCATGGGCACTGCAGGGGCCCCCGTAAGAGGGCCCCACAAAGAATTTCAGTGTCTGCTTTGCAGACACTGAAATTCGCGACGGGTGCAACTGCACCTGTCGCACCTTCCCACTCCGCCGGCTCCATTCTGAGCCGGCTTCCTCGTGGGAAGGGTGTTTCCCGCTGGGCTGGCGGGCGGACTTTCGGCGGTCGCCCGCCAGCCCAGTGGGAAACCCAGAATGACCGCCGCGGTCTTTTGACCGCGGTACGGTCCTCTGGCGGTTCCCGCTTGGCGGGCGGCAGGGCCATAATGGTTGTTTAACACCTTAAATAGGATGCTAACAGAAGAAGGGAAGAATTAGGACCAGCTGCTGTCACTGGCCCTCTTTGTTATTAGGGGACAGGTCCAGAGTAACCTAGGTTGTTCCTCCTTTGAGTTGTTATATGGCAGACAACCCCATGGTCTACTAGAAATGACAAAAGAGGTATGGGAGAAAGACACAGCAGAGAAGCCCTGTTCTTTAGTAGAGTATGCCAATGAACTACGAGCCTGGATTGGTAAACTGTGAGATCTAGCACACACTAATATGGGAAAAAAACTAAGAAAACCAAGAGCAGTGTATGATAAGGCAAGAAATGGCAAAGTTATTGGGTAAATGATTGAGTGTTGGTCTTGTTACATACTTCCCAAACCACACTAATATCCGAATGGAAAGGGCCATATAAAACAGCCAAAATAGGAAAAGTCACGGATCACCTCCAAATGTATCCCAGGAAAGAACAAACTGTCATGTGAACCTATTAGAAAATGGTTGGGTCCCTTACTAAAGAAAGGTCAGGTTTGCCCAACTCCCAATAACTTGGAACAACAACTGCCTATTTATGAGACTGTAATGTGAGAACAGAGGGAAGAATTTATGTCCACCCTTAAACCCTTTGCATCTATGTTTTCTGGCAGTTCCAGACAAACAACTCTGGCAGAACATTTCATCTCCATGCAGAAAGAGGTGTAATTAAACAAAAACCTTATAGAATACCAGCCGCCGGCAGGGAGGAAATCAAAAAAGAAGTAAACAAGATTATGAGAATGGGAGTGATACAACGGTCCCAGAGTAATTGGTCCCCCCATTATACTTGTGCCAAAACCAGAGGGTACAATCAGATTTTAAATTGACTTTAGGGCCATAACTCGGGTATCTAAGTTTGACGCCTACCCTCTTCCCATAATAGAGTAATTGATAGAGAATTTGGGAGAGACCAGGTTTATTACTACCTTTGACTTCACTAAGGGGTACTGCCAGGTGCCCCTTAGAAAGGAGGACCAAGAAAAAAATGCTTTCTCCTACCCATCATAGTTGTTTGAGTGCACGGTTCTATGCTTTGGACTACACGCCGTGTTCGCCACGTTTCAGAGGCGTTTAAATAAGGTTCTAGAGAGCCATCAAGTCTACTGTTCAGCATACCTTGACTATATTGTTATCTTTAGTCTAACTTGGAAACAGTACTTTCTTCACTGTCAAAAAGTTGTACAAGAATTGCAAAAGGCTAATTTACACACCAATGCAAAAAAATCAAAGGTAGGATATATTAAAGTTAGGTACCTGGGGTAACTTTTGGGAAACTAAATGATTGAACCCCAAGAGGTAAATATCCAGGCCACTACCAAAACCCCCCTTCCCAAAAATGAGAGCGAGATCGGGGCCTTCTTGGGACTCCTTGGCTATTATAGGAGATTTATTTCCCAATATTAAAGCATTACCGGACCCTGAGACATCTCTTAAGGAAGGGTACTACCACCAAAAGAAATACAGAATCCTTCGGTCCAAGTTAAGCAAGCCTTTCAACAGCTTAAACATGCCACTAGTCTGGTGTTAGCTTCCCCAGAATTTGATAAGACCTTCATCTTGCAGACTGATGCCTCAGAGGTAGGAATAGAGTCTATCTTATCTCAGATTAATGTGGAAGGCCTTGAAGCCCCCATTCTATTCATCAGCTGCAAACTGTTTCCACTGGAACAGAGATACCCTGTTATTGAGAAATAGTGCCTGGCAATAAAGTGGGCGATGGAAAAAATCTGGTATTACCTAGATGGCAAACCTTTCATCCTTTAAACAGATCATGCCCCTCTAATGTGGATGAGCCACAATAAGGGTAACAAGTCCAAGATATTTAAAGTTGTTCCTCTCATTACAGCCTTTTACATTTGAGGCATGTCACTGAAAGTGCAGTGTCCTAGATAGAGTAGACTTCTTGTCTCAATTCCCTCTTTTCCCCAGCAGGAAAATCCTGGGGTGGGGATGTTTCATGGAGCCTGGGATTGTGTTCAGGAGATGACTGAAGGACCCCATGGTATGTAACAGGCAACTAGGAGTCCACTGCTCATCCACCTAATCTTTATTTTCAGCCCCCTTATACGATCAGGCAATAATGAGGGGGACACCAGGAAGTCTCTCCCTTTCACCATTTACCTGGAACTGAGTAAGAGTTGATGGTGTTAGTGATTGGACCTGGGAGGAAGCTAAAACAGGATGCAGCCCCTTTAAACATGAGTGAGGCAGATTCCAGCGGTGATCAGGAGAAAGATGGAAAAGATGCGAGCAAGACGCTGAGAGGAGGCGAGGAGATCCCCATGACAGTCAAGAGCTGGTGGGGAGCCAAGAGCCTTTTTCATCCT
The DNA here is from genome assembly GCF_031143425.1 of Pleurodeles waltl. Lineage (NCBI taxonomy): Eukaryota > Metazoa > Chordata > Amphibia > Caudata > Salamandridae > Pleurodeles > Pleurodeles waltl. The sequence continues at coordinate 72,085,391 of NC_090449.1, forward strand.
GGTGAGAAATGGAATCCTGGAAGGATCCTTCCTCAGGAAGGCGAAAGTCACGGAGAAACCGGGAGGCCACCTTCAACATGATGTGCCCTACCACGTTCTGGAGGGGCATGGCTTTCTCAGGTACGGGATTGTCCCTAGATGGTTACGGGCAGCGAGGAAGAGAGTGGGGCACGACAGAGCATTAAGCTCACCTCATGACGGTCATGTGGACCTCTGATTACTTTTACCTCCCTGTGTTAACAGGTGCCTTGTTCAGACTGAGTTGTGTGTTTATTTTTCCCCTCCTTTTTCTTTCGTTTGTTCTGATACTTACAAATCTAGAGTGAGCAAAACTAGATTATTGACCTAATTCCCGTTCACTAAAGGGACTACGCATGAACGGGGTTGATTTGCACATGGTGACGGCAGCACTTTTATCTGCTCTATGCCACTCCAATCTACTCTGCACCACTCCACTCCACAGCACCCTACTCTGCACCACTCCACTCTACGCCACTGCATTCTATGCCACTTCACGCTACACTTCTTTACACTACCCTGCCCCACTCTACTCTTTGCCAAAGCACTCTTCGCCACTGCACTCTACACCACTCCAGTCTAGGCCAAATCAATCTACTCTGCACAACTCCACTGTACGCCACTGTACTCTATGCCACTCTGCAACGCTGCACTATATTCTGCTGCACTCTAAGCTACTACACTTCAGACCAATGCACTTTACTCTGCAACACTCAACTATACACCAAAACCCTGTATGCCAATCTAATCTACTCTACGCCATTACACTCTATGCCACGCTACACCACTTTACTCTACACCATTACACTTTATGCCACTCTACGCAACTGCAATTTACCCATCGCCACTCCACTCTACGCCACTTCACTCTTTTCTAAAACAATCCACTCTACGCCACTGCTCTCTACACCACTTCACTCTACTCAAACAATTTACTCTACGCCACTGCACTGTGTGCCACCCTACTCCACTCTGCGCCTCTCCATTCTATGTCACTGCACTCTAGGCCACTTCACTCTTTTCTAAAACAATCCACTCTACGCCACTGCTCTCTACACCACTTCACTCTACTCAAACAATTTACTCTACGCCACTGCACTGTGTGCCACCCTACTCCACTCTGCGCCTCTCCATTCTATGTCACTGCACTCTAGGCCACTCTGCACCACTCCACTCTGTGCCACTCCACTTTACACACTGTACTCTTAAACCCTGCACTCTATGCCGCACTACTCTTAACCACTGAACTCTACGCCACTCTACTCTTAACAACTACACTTTACGCTACTCTACTCTTAACCATTGCATTCTACGCCAATGCACTCTACACAACTGCACTCTGTCACTGCACTCTGCCACTGCACTCTACTCTGCATCAGTGAACTCTACATCCCTCTACTCCACTTTGACACTCTACTCTGCAACAGTGCACTCTCTGCCACTGAACTCTAGTCCACTCTAGGCTGCTCCACTCCCCACCACTGAACTGTACTCCATTCGAGTGTGCACTACTCCATTCTATGCCACTGCACTCCATGGCACTATACTCTAATCTGCATCACTCCATGCCACTCTACTCTGCACCACTTAATGCCACTCTACGCCACTGCACTCTACGTCACTCATCTCTACTCTGCAGCACTATACTCTGTGCCAGTCTCCTCTGTGGCACTCTACTCTGCGCCATTGAACTCTGGGCCACTGCACTATACTACGCACTACTCTAATTTACTCCACTGCATTCTACGATGCTGCATTGTATGCCACTGAATTCATACCACTGCACTCTCCGCCACTATACTCTGCAACACTCTATTCCAATGCACTCTACACCAGCCCATTCTACTTTATGCCTCTCAATTGTATGCCACTCTGTGACTCCACACTATGCCATTCCAATACACTATACTCTGTGCCGCTCCACTCTACTCCACTCTTCGCCATTCTACTCTGTGACACTCCAAGCGACTCTCCTCTAGGTCACTAACTTTTAGCCATGCTGAACAGCAGTCACACAGATGTACAACATCACTAAAACACATTGGCAAAGCCAATAGCACTAGCATAGGTGAGACTTAGGAAAGGAAATTAAATAATAAAAAAAAACACTTACCTTTCCATTCCTGCCACCTCGTCCTACTGCCTCAATCGTCGCTTCTCTTTAGCACAGGCTCCCCAGCAATCCTGGCACTGCTTTCATGCTAAAGCTAGCATAAAAGCAGTGCCAGGATTGGTCTGAACGGCTTGGACTACCGCACAGATGCTGCCCTGGGGCCTGTGCAGTTTCTCCAGCCCGGCTGTTAAACACAGCCAGGCTGGAGAAACCTAAGTGTACATGTCCTGAGACGGCCGGCCAAACACACATGTGCACTCTGTACTCCTGCCCCTTCCCACCGTCAGAGGTCTAGCCCCACCCCTCCCTGCACCGCTGGCTGAGCCAGCAGATGAAAAATAAAGCGATAGTGAAACTTGCATCTCCTGGCTCTTGGCCAGGGAAGCGACACTCCTCCGCCATTGTGGAGAAGCCTCCCCTGATGTCTTGAAGTTCTTGTAATGACTGGTGTTACAACACCTAAAAAACACTCTTTCTGTTTACCTATTGCTATTCCCTTGCACGGACTGTAAAGATGTCTGTCACCCTTATGTATTTCGATGTTATTAGTTTCTTTCCTCGATCTCCACATGACATTCTCTCACTTTCATCATTCATTGACCTGAATGCTTGCTCGCTTCCTATACAAGTACAAGTGCAACTTCTCTAGGATTTAGACGTTCACTATGTTTAATTATCTTATCCATAATTGTATGCTTACATAAAGTTTACTGGTAAAATGAATGGTTACGGCCTACAGTTGAGGGATTATTAGCTAGGTATGGGAACTTATTAGGCCAAGCCTACTTGACAGCACATGCACAGTCTATTGCAAGACATTTTATGGGTTTACCAAGAACATACAGACTTGCCATTAGTTGACCTTTCTGTCGCTCTTATTTACCTGCTTCTTTTTGTGCCTCAGCTTGTCATCTTTTGTTTGTCCCTTCGAAGGTGCATAGCCTGTTTAATATCACTATTGATTGGTTGACTTCTATGCCTCAACTGCTTGCTTTTCTAAGCCCTGTTTTTTTTTCTATTTGGTTAAGCACTCCAAGAGACTGGATGTGTTCTCCAGCTGTCTCCCTCATGACCGTCTCTCCAATTCATGCACCCAGTTTTGCTGTCTGTTACCCATGTGCTTCTTCCCATCTCGTTTCATGTAGAACTCGCCCATATGTACTTGCTATGTTGCTTTCTCACCCATGTGCTTCTCCCCACCTGCTCCACTTTGTGCTCTTGCCTGTAGCTTCGCAACCCTACCCTCCATGGTGCTTCCCCCAACTGCACCTTCCTCTCTTGCCCGTTGCTTCTCTTCCCAATCCATGATTTTTAAAATGCTTTTTTTAGCACACTGCACAGCATCTGATGCTGTACAGCAAAGCTAAAAAACATTGTTAAAGCCAATAGGTCCCAAAGTCGAAAAATATTGGCTTTACCAATGCTTGTTAGGTCTTGCCTACCAGAACATTTTTAGCTGTCTGCAGCCTTACTGTGTCTCGTGGGCCATACCAGAAACTCTGAGTGGGCTTGGAGCCTACCATTGCTTAACATTGTTTGGCTTTACCGTCACGCTTAAATTTTTGCATCTTATTTGATGCTTGCCATTATCTATTTTGTGTTTGTACCTCATCTGGAGCTTAATCTCTTTATCAACGTTCTGATTTGGCTGACTAGTTATCTTTGCACTGCTGACATTTCAAGAACTCCTTTTTAGGTCAAAGCCTACCAGACAGCACAGGCTTACTAGCAACATCTTGGGGGCACTCGGAAAGCTTCCTTGGGAATGCATTCCGTCCATTAACTCTCATTTGCTTGTTTTCTATTTGCTGACTTTGTTTGTTTTATGCTGTCCAGCTCGAGTTTGTCCCTTCCCTTGCCCAAACCCTATTTACTGTAGTCGTCCACCAATGCTCCATTCCTGTAACCAGGCCATTAAACCTTGTTCTTATCTTGCCCCATTTAATGTGCATTCAAGACAGAGGTCAGATGTCCATATCCTTCTCTCAGCCAGGGAGCTTAGTCTTTATTTGTCTTTCTCTGACTTCAAAGTGGGAGGTTATATGTGACAATCATGGTGGCTCCAGGGAAGTGCTCGAGGAAGGCTGTTTTTTTTTTTTTTTTTTTTTTTTTTTTTGGGCACACAGCAAAATTTACATGCCTATAAATGAACTGTGTAGATATTTCAAAATTTAAAAAGCCCAACTAAAGGACATTTTCCGGTAATTTTGAAGTTGGTGGAAACAAATCCTTTAAAACTATTAAAACAATTCAATACATTAGGGGATGGCATTTCCACACATTATCGTTTGTGCGCTGTATACTTTTATCACTGAAACTGTATATCTATTCAAATTTAATGGTGATTTAATTTGATCTGTTGTTTGTAATGGAAATGTCCTACCACACCATGCATACTCCACTCTATGCCACTTCACTTTACTCTTCACCACTCCGCACTACGCCACTCCACTCCACACTGCATCATTACACTCTTCCTTACACCACTCAACTTTACGGCATTTCACTCTGCCTCTCTACATTACACCACTCTTCACTATGCCAACGCACTGTACCCCACACTACTTTACTATGCACCACTGCATTCTTCACCACTGCACTTTGCAGTCTACACAACCCTATGCAACTCCACTCTATCCCACTGTTTCCTGAAACACTGCACCCTGTGCCACCGCACTCTACACCAATGCGATGTATTCTGTACCACTCCACACCAGTGCACTCTATGCCACTCTAATCTAATCTGCACTCTACCATGCACCTCTCCACTTTACTCTGAAACAATCTACACCACTGCACCCTGTGCCACCGCACTCTACACCAATGCGATGTATTCTGTACCACTCCACACCAGTGCACTCTATGCCCCTCTAATCTACTCTGCACTCTACCATGCACCTCTCCACTTTACTCTGAAACAATCTACACCACTGAACTCTGCCATTGCACTTTGCGCCACTCCAATCTGTGCCACTCCATTGTACTCTACGCCAATACTCTCTACACCACTTTACTCAAACCCACTGCGCTTTACCCACTCCACACTATGCCATAGTACTCTAAGCCACTCTATTCTTCTCGGCTGCACTGTACTCTACGCCACTCTACTTTGCACCACTCTACACCACTGCACTCATGCCAATGCACTCTGTGCTACTCTTCAATCCTTCACTGCGCTCTAAAACAGTCTGCTCTGCCTCTGCGCTTTATGCCACTCTACTCTGCGTCACTCTAAGCCAATGCACTCTGCACCACTACAGTCTGTGCAACTGCACTCTACCCTGCTCCACTCCATTCTGCATGACTCCACTCTATGCCCCTTCATTTTACACCACTCCATACTGTAACATTGCACTCCCCACCACTGAACTCTACTTCACTCTTATCTGCACCACTGCACTCTACTCTGCACCTCTCTGTGCCATTCTACTGCACTCTACACAACGCACTGTACTCCACTACACTCTATGCCATTCTACTCTGCACTACTGCACTCTACAACACTGCACTCTACTCTGTACTGCACAATCTACTCTGTCACTGCACTCTATGCCACTTTCTTCTTTCTACTGTGCGCCATTCCACGCTACGCCGCTCAACTTTACTGCATGCTGCCCTTCGCCACTGTATTGTACGCTGCTGCACTCCATGCCAATGTACTCTAAACAACTGTACTCAAAACCAATACACTCTACGCCACTTTACTCTTGTAATAATATCTGTATTTAACCACTTCTCCATCTTGACCAGTGACTCCAGTTTGTGCTTAGCTTAGCATCACACGCCATCACATTGGCGGCCACCAGCTCCATTTTGATTACAGACTCCATTTTGTGTTTAATTTAGCTTTAGCCACGTCACATCAGAGGTGCAGGAGGTGCAGGTATTTTTCTGCGGACAAGTTATGCAATGTGTTTTTCGCTCATGTTTTCACTCTTTGTGATCTTTCTCACCAAGGGCTAGAACATAACATAGAGGGGTAGGAGTTAGATAAGGATTTACCAGGATGATATTTATGGTACGGCAAGGAACGGTTTGGTCTTGGAAGAGCACATTGGGATGTGGCCAATTTACAACGTGCCCTTCTCAAAATCAATCTGGTTTGGCCAGAGTTTGAACAACAACTCACTGGATGAAAGGAGGGATTTCTAGAATTCTCTTCTCCAGCTTGTTTAACGTATATAAGAGGAAGAAACTAGGTGACTGTGGAAATTTAAAACTCTGGTCGTGACGGGGACGCCTGTGCCCACCACTCTCCCTTGAGGGTAGTTCTCTCTCTTCACGGTCGACTGAGTTCACGCCCTGTTGCTGGCAAGGAGATGAAGCAAGCGAGCCCCATGGTGATGAATTATTTTTGATTCCTATTTCTAGCTTTGCATTGTACACGAATATGTAATCACTGTATATGCAGATATATAATCCATGATTAAAGTAGTGTATTTTCATTGTTTGTTTTTATGAGCATTATTATTCTACTGCTGTGATTATTTTTGGAAGTGTATTCATGTTGGTGCATTTGACCTACATGCTTCCTCTATTCAAACCTGAAACAGTGCTTTAATAAATGTATTACTCAGACTAAGAGCTCTGGAGTTGTGGAATTCCTTTTATTTGTGTTTCCTGTCTGTTTAAAGTAAAGCAGTACACTTTTATTTCACTGTGGTGACATTCTTCAAATGTGCACTTGTGTTGTACATAATTGACCTTTCTATTCAAACCTTGCAAAGTGCCTTGATAAATGTGTTTCTCAGACTGGGAGTTGCACATCAGAAATTCTTTTCAGTATTTGTGTATGTCTTAGTCTGCAGTAAAGCAAAACAACTCTACACCACTGCACTCTACAACACTCTGCTCTGCAACACTGCACTCTCCACTGAACTCTATGCCACTGCACTCTATGATGCTGTATGCTACTCTGCACCACACAAATCTGCACCATCCTACTGCAGCAATTAACTAAACGCTGCTCCCACCATTCTAAATCTATTCTTCAGCACTGCACTCCATGCCACTGCACTCTACACCACTACACTCTGCCCTGCACCACTCCACTCTACACCGCTACACTCCACTTCAGTCTATTCTGAAACAATCTACTGTATGTCACTGCACTGTACGCCACTACAATCCACTCTGCACTACTTTACTCTACATCACTGCATTCTAAGCTAATGCACTCTACATCACTTTACTCAAAACCAATACACTCTACGCCAGTCTACTCTGCACCACTTACTTTACACTTCTTCACTATAGGCCACTCTGCTCCACTCTACGACACTACACTAAGACACTCTACTCCGTTAAACTCAACTCTGACACTCTGCTTTATGCCACCCCACTCTACAACACTCTACACCACTCTGTGCCACTTTACAACATGACTCCACTCTACGACACTATGCAGCTCCCTTGATGACACTCCATGCCACTTTACTCCACTCTGTTTTATGACACACTACTCCACTTTATTGCACTTCACAACTTTTCTCTACGCCATTCCACTTACCTCTATACTTTTGACTCTACTTCACTCTATGCCACTCCACTCTACGACAAACTGATGTGTTCTCTGCCACTCTAATCTACAGAACTCTACTCCACCTAAAGCAGCTCCCTCTACACCACTCTGCTCTATACCACTCAACTACACTCTCTGTATTTGCACTCTACAACAATCTACTCAGCTCTGACACTCTACTCAACTCTGACACTCCACCTCACTCTGTGCCACTCCACGCCACTCCACTTCACTCCAGTTCCTAGCATACAGCTGTACTCCACATCACTACACAGCACTTCATAACACTCCATTCTACTCTTACATAGGCGAGACCTAGTCCCTTTTCCACTCTTTGTTTGTGTACGGTCGCTTTCTGGAAATATGATGCCACATTGGTTTTCTTTGTTGCGGAACTAGCCATAAAGCAACTGGAAACACGTATGATGTGTTAACAAGCAAGGGTCAATATCCACATCTTGGTGGGCGGGAGATCTGTTTTTCCTGTCTCATGACCCATGTCAACCTCTGCATGTCATGGGGGAGAGGTAAGGGGGGTCACGAGAACAAACAGCAACAAGTCATTCTTTGTTGAAATTGGATTTACATCGGATTTAGAGATACCCCTGCAGAAGAGTGCAGGCACAAGTCAGCATTCTCAAGATCTGCTTACCACCCCATTGAATTATTGGTGTTGACTATATTTTTCACGTCAAAAGCTATTTCTGCGAAATAAAATGTATCCTAAACTATGGGAAATCTCTCAAATTCTGGGTGGCCACACAGAGGAAACAAGCCCACAACAGTTGTTCCACTAAATGCAGGTGCACCTTCTTGTAATGCTGTTGGTGACCTTTCGGGGTATTTGTGGCTTCGATTTGCTTGGCAGAGGTAAACCTGAGAACACACTGACCGGTGTCATGGTTTTACTCAGGCCTGAACATGTTTTCTGGGCAGGTTACTGATTGTTTTGTTTTTTATTGTGTACGTTTGAACAAGGTTTTATTTGTGTGAATGCTGTTTGTGTATTTACCAGAAGGAATATTCTAGAGCCACCCTGAGCTGGAGTGTTTGTGATGTCATCACAAGATTTCGATGCTGGCTGTGACTGAAAGCTGTTTGTCTGTTGGTTCTGATCAGGTTGGAGGGCCCAACCCACCTGAATGATGTCACAAAACTTCTCAAACATCATCAGGCAAAGCAACACTCTAGAATACTTAAAGAGGGCAACCTTTAGTAATGCAGGAATGGGTATTGAGAGCTCTGTTTTTTTCCTCTACATTGACCCCTTTAAAGACGAGAACGGGCACTGATATCCTACAGGAATTTGTAAGGGCACTTACTGGCACTGGCATGGCTTTCCAACATTAGAGGAGTCTTTATGTCTTCAACACTTGAGGAGTCTTTATCACTTCAACACTTGGAGTTGAGGATTCCTTCAGCTGGATTCTGAATCAGCCTCTGAGGATCGCCTACCACTGGTCCTTACTCATATGTTCCTGTGTCATGTGAGAGCGCCTAACTTGTTGGAATGTCTTTGTGATGGATCGGCCAGGAGGACTTTACAAAATTGTTTATGTAGCATGGAGCTTGTTTGGCATGCACATTATCCGACATGAGGAGTTCTTAGTGAGGCAGTCGGAAATACTCATTACTGTTTGGATGGCTTGTTAGCCATTTGCTTTTGTGGGTGCATTGGGTATATGTTAAGAGTTCTGAATAATGTGCTTTTTGTAGCTTATGGCGAGGAACATTACTTTGGGTTGTGGAGGCGAACTGTTTTGTTCATAGTTATACCAAAATGTATGGCGTATCCGTGTGTGTTTAGAGGGTGTGCAGTTCTGTCTAATGATACTGTGAAAATATGAGTTTGCAACAGAAATGAAATTGCAAGTCAGAGGAAATTGTGTCTACCAAACGTTTGAGAGAGGGTTAGTCTGCATTGTTAAGTTGTTAATCATTTGAGTAAGCAGTGGGGACAGCTATACATTATGGAACATTGTAAACCCCTATACTGTTGATCTGACAATTAGTTAACAGGTTAATTCATAATTGCGCTAGTTGGTATACCGTCAGCCATTTTCAATGATTACAGGACAGATGACGTGCTCATTGGAGTAGTTATGGGTAAGGTATGGCCCCACTGGCACCCAAGCTAGGCAGAGTTAGGCATGGATGCAAGAAGGGTCCCCATGGGGGGAAAAAGGATTCTAAAAGAAGTCTCCCCAAACCATCAAGGCGAGTGTAAAGTAAGGGAGCGCTGGATAGGGGAGGCATACAGTATATACTGATTTATGAGAAAAGGGCAGAGTTGCATTTTAATGTCTGGCCATGAGGAAAAGTGATAATTCTTGCCTGTGGAGGATCGTAGCCGGGTGAGTGGCTGTTTCTAGTCGGAGGAGAAGGACTTCCAATCCTAAATCTGTGGCTTAAGAGAAGTCGCCCATGTTATCTTATCAGAAGTTGCAGCAGGACCTGAGCGAGGCTTTTAGTTAGCAATCGGAAGGTTGAAGCAAGAGACAGACAGTTTCCCTACAGGTGGAGAAAAACTGGCATCTCAGTAGAATTCTTTTATTCTTACATTCAGGTTAAATACCTCTGCACCGCTCATCCCAATTCTTTTGAGAGTTCAGTTATCTCAAGAGGATAAAATAATGCTTGTACCAGTCAATAGGTATGACACATTTAGAGACTTATTAAAATGCCATGCAGTCGAACTTCTGTGGTTTGCATCTCTCCACACCTTTTGTTGTGAATAGTCTAATACTATTGATTTGTTTAAGTGCTGCACTTTGCATATGTTTGCATTGATGATGTGTGGAATTGCAGGCTTTTTGCTTGTTTATCTATGTTGACAGCCTGAAAGATAATGGATAATTATATGTCCTAAGAATACTTGGTAGGGAGAGAATACCCAGTAGGGTGGATTGAATCCGCTACTTCAGCATTGGTTTATCTATGAATTGAATTAGTGGGGCAGAATCTTGACAGTATGACAAACACAACTGAACATTGATTGACGCATTGGTTTTGTGAGTAATAGTCAATCCATTTTTCTTTAATTCCTCATCACATGAAGTAGCCCTCTCCCATAGTATTAGGCTTAGAGTTGTGCTCATCTTTCTTTCTTTCTTCGGCCACGTTTTCTGGTCACCTATCTGGAAGATTTTTTTAGAATGGCCAGGGCATAGTTTTATGTTAGCTATGACAGACCTTTCTCTGCAGCTCTTAGTTAATAACAATGAATTAAGTGTTTCTACATGGCCTTTGAAAATACTTTTATCTAATCGCAGCTCCATGAATTGTTAGGTCATGATTCCCAATTCACATTTACATGCTAATAATATAAAAATTCCACTGATGCAAATGCGCAAATTAATACCTTAAAAACATGTTTCATGTTTTTATCTTCTATGTTGTGATTTAACTTCTAATTCAAAATTTTACAAATCTTTTTCAAATCATTAGTGAGGAAAAAAACAATGGTGAATTCATTGCTCCTCTTTTATCCACCCGAAGATTTTGTATACAACAAATGCAATTTAAAAGTGATTCTCCGATTGTTTCTAAATTGGTAGCACGTATTGCTAACTAAATTCTCAATACTTTTCGAGTACACTTATTCTTTGCCAGGAGAATAATATACCTGTTTCAAAATATGAAGAGTGGTATAGGTTTCTGATGAACTGCATTGAGATTTCTATTATCAACAGAATTGTTTCTGAAGTTTTCAAATAACATATTAGTATATGCACACCCCTTAAATCTTTGGATTTGTCCATTTATTGTCGTGTAAGAGTTTAATGTTTTGCATATTAGCGCAAGCATACAGTCTGTACACCTGTCCATTACTACATGGCATTGGTTGGCATGCAAGCACGGTCAATGGGAACATCACACCAAGTGTACCTTGAGTGAACACCACTTCTTCAGATCCGTTGAGCCCATTTCTCTCTGTTTAGGGGCTTTCGTCGGCCTACAGTTCTTGAGGTGGTGCAAGTCTACAGATTCTCCTTCAAAGAAAGGCTTCATTCTCTTCCTGTGTAGGCTGATTTCCGTACCCTTAAAACATATCCCCTAATATTGTTTCTGTTTTACCTTTTACAGTGGGATATTTTTCACGGTACATGCGGATGAACACATTGCGACTGGTGGTCCTGGTCATTGTGCTTTTGGCGGCTGCAAAGCTTCTCTTCCATCAGAAGTGAGTAGTGGCCCTCATTCTCTACACAGACACTCTGCGACTTTAAGGGGCATGCGTGGAGACATGGAGTGCTCCCAGGATTGTTGGATATTTAATATAAAAATATCTATAAGCCTTCTGCAATGCATTTCGTCCTCTTCGACTATAGGAGGGCCTTCAAAATGCCCTTTGGGGGCACGAGGAGCTGTAATTTGTGGGAATGTTGCTGTGTCGTTTACAAAGCCTGTTAGACTGAACAGTATTTTACTATAAACAGGGCCTAATTTATTAATATTTGTCAACTCTGATACTTCTATTTAAGTTAAGTAGCATACTGTATGTTATTTATGTTAACCATTACTGATGTTCGAATGTTATATTACTCTGTAAAGTGGTATGATTCCCGACTAGGTATTGTCCACGCTACATAAAAGCTATTTTAAAAAAAAACACAGCTTCAAAGGGTTTTCCCAATGAAAAGTTCATTTTAAACACGGTGTTATCAGAGGAGATCTGGGGAAAATGACTTGATGGTGAAAAAGAACATTCTTCATAGAATGATAACTTGGCCCTCCGTGCTCGGTTAGTCCACAGAGAGGATTTCTCATATGCTCCATTCTCTGATCTCACCTCTCAGCTTTGTTCAGATTGATCTTTGGAGTGCATTGTTGGTGTGGTTCTGCAGTGTGAGTGAATCAAAGAGCAAGGTTTTAGTGTTCAGATGTTCTCTTACTTTTGTCTCGGATGGGATTTTGGAGTATGCAAAGGTCATGTGAGCTCAAGCGAGACTGCCCTTCTGTCATTCACACCATAATGCTCGTGTATTTCGAGCATTGCTGGTGGTGGTTTTAGAGAGTGATCCGTGAAATACATTTCAACAGTTATTCAGGAAATGAATCCTATCAGTCGCATAAGGCCCGGGTACATAAAGCACTCATAAATCTTATAATCACAAGCTGTTTTCTGTTCATTTAAATTATGTACTTTGTAGTTGAGTCCTTGAAAAGGCACCATACTGAATGCACCAAACAAATGTAAATCAGTTTTCTTTATAATACAGTTTGTACACTGAATCCTTAAATTGCTATCAGCCCATTTACAATACCCCCCACATGTTAAAAGTAGTGAGGACAGTTTTTATAGAATAGCTGGATCGGCGTAGGGCAGTCAAGATGCAGGTCAAACCGAGGAACAGAGACAGCACTGCAGAATGTGCAAAATACCATCCCTAGCATTATGGACAAATTGAAGGCAGCATTTGTAAGTGACCTGTCAACCTTCAACCATGACATGTTGGGGAAACATTTGCTAGAGGTGGTGGCACTGTGTGGGATAGCAGCACAGGGATTTAACTTGTTTCTTATGGAGCACCATGTGGGTGTGAAAACAGGAGGCAAAATGTCACAGCCTTTCGCTGAAGTTTGTTGTCCTCCAAGGGTTTTGTCTAACCCCTTCCTTCCTTTTAACGTGTGTGTTCAACCTTTACATGAGCTAGCTTGTGAGTCAGATATATCATTCTGCACTTATGCAGACGAATTCCAGATTATTTTTTCTCACAGATGATAATTTATCTCATAAAATCTTACATTTTTGGTAGTACTCACCTCCGATGTCCAAAAACTAGCTAAGTCCTAAAACGACAAGACTGAGCTCCTGATTCCACTCCAAAGAAAACTAAAACAATAGGTCACAGTACAGCCACCCTCATAAATTACAATTTCAAATCCTTGTGTGATATTTTTATTCTCATGTGTCCACGGACTCCCAGATAAATACAGTAAGTCTACTTTACACAGTATGCCCATTTCTAGCTGAGTCAGAGAGAAATTTGCATGAACCATACTTGGAATGAAAATAGATTGGTGCATTCATTGATGATTGGATCCACAAACAAGAGCCAAGGAAAGCTGCAGATTCTGCAGGATGCTGCATTACGGGCAGTTACAGACCAAGCTCCCAGAGATCAAGTCTCCAGTGCTTCTCGTTCTCAGCATTGGCTAACACTGCAAGAAAGGGTGAAGTTAACTGCCCTTCAGAATAATGCACACCGGCAATTATGGGGATTCGACTACTCGTACATCATGTGTGCAGGATCTTATGGTCGAACAAACATGACCTCTCAAGATTATATATAGACTAGGGCGGGAGGATGAGCCTTTCTATCACAAGCATGTTGACTATAAAAACCCTACCAGAACAGTTAGGAAAACTTTCAGAACTAGACTAGAATGCTTTGTTAGGGACTCTCCTTGGCTTTCTCGGGAATTGCTTACCTTCAGATTTAGTGCGCTACCTAAAAGATAAGTGATGATGACCCTATTAGCTTTATATTTGGCTCATAAATATTACTTTGTTTTCTTCAAATACATGATCAAAGAATCTGAAGAAGGCAGAAATACAAAAATAAACGGGAAGTGAAGAGGGGTGCATTTGCAGGGCATGCTGTACCAGCTCCCATGATGGCAGTGATCCAGCAAAAGCAGGAGGTGCTCAGCAGTAACACCGGAAGCAAGTCTGCGCCGTCTGGGCCAGACTAACATCCCTGGAGATGGCAGCAGAGGGGCTTGTGCTGCACAGTCCTGGCGTCCTTCAGATCAGAGTGGCATGCAGCCATTTTGAAGGTGGCACATGCCACATACTGAATGCAGGCTGTGGGTTTGGAACATCCACAGGCTTGTGTTTGAAATTTATCACTAGCTGTAGCAAAAAGAGGAAAACACCATCCCTTTTAAATACTCAGGAGCCCAGACTTATAGCTCAAGTCATATTGGCCTCCTGAGAGAGGGTTCAGTACTCGGCTGATAGAGACTTATTGCTGCCGATTCCTTACCTTCTAATATTTCCAGGAGTCAGATTGGTTCTGGAATTTTTTGAGGAAAATCCTTGTGTGCTGGTAGGTGGCATCATTTGGCTCTCCTTGGTGTCGTTGATGTTGTCCACACCATAATTGACGTGTGCGATGCCTATATAGGCACCACCCCAGCACACTGACCTCAGTTTCTGCTTTTCTGTGCCATCACCATGGATCTGGATCGAGCTCTTCTGATTTCTTTCAATTTTTTGTTGAAGTCTAGTGTGCATTTCTTCCATTTTTTCAGTGATATCCCCAAAGAAACCCACCAGGTTCTAGCCATGTGGTACCTGTCATTGACTGATGATGGTCGCGGACACCTACTTTGTCTCTATGTGTTGCCTGGAGAGGGACCCCTACTTTGTATCTCTGTAGTGCCTGGAGAGGGACCACAACTCTGTGTTGTGTGCAGAGTGTAATACCCCCAAGGACATCTATGATTGGGCCATGAAGATCTCGGCCACTTGCCATGACTGTCTGCGCTGGTCCAGGTCCCATTCGTGTAGGAGGTCTTGGTACCTCTCCCAGGGGTACTTACATCAATTCTCCTCACACTCCAGGAAGTCTTCAGGTAAGTCCCATCTAGATCTTTATAGCAACCCCAGGAATGCAGGTAGTCTGCTTGAGGAGGCACTTATTCTAGTACTACCAAAGCCAGGTTGAGATTCACTAAACATGACTTCATACTGCCCCCTCTCCATGCTCAAACTGATAATAAAATATTCAGCAAGAGTCTGAACTCTAGGTTACTGAGAATGGTACCAATGTTAATACATCTTGATCACTCTGTATTTTTTCGGGGGCAGAGAAGGTCATATAATTTGGAGAGGTTGTTGCACATCACAGGGAGTATAGATGGTGACAACCATTCAGCAGTGCCAGTGATATGGAATTGTTTTTTGAGATGGTTAATTGAGAGCATATTTATGCCATGCTATGCTGTATGCAATTTAAGGAGTGTTTCCTTCAATGACTCATCAAGGGTGTAGAATTTAAGAAAATATCTACTTCTCCATGGGACAGGGTGCTTCATAAATCTACACGTACTGTAAGAAAAATCACTTGTCCCTTTGGTGCCAGCAGTCTCATTAAATAAGAGCCTCTCTGATTATGCCTAGGGCTCTTAGCATAGTAGGGTTTGAATACTAGCAATTCCCTTATTTTGCCACCTTCCACAGGTCTCCACAGTGGGGCTAGAGGTAGGAGTAAGTAATAGTTACAAGGTTGGAATGCCCATTCGAGTCTGTGCAAACCTACTAACTTGGCATGTTTTAGGGATTTTCACTAGTTCTTCTCTAATCTTTTCTCATCCTGAGAAAGGTTGGAAATTTACTACTGACAAAGGTAGAAGTAAAACCTGTTCTATGGTTGGGGAAAAAAGTGATTGGAGGGAAAGTGAACTTGTGATTTTGAAAGATTTTTATTCCATGGCTTTTTAATTCATGAACGTTGTAAATCTGCACTAATGCAAGAACATACACCATGGGTGCACTTTTGTGACCTTCTTTAGGAATTGGGCCCTTAATTAAGTTAGGTGTTTTTATTAACATTCTATCTCTCCCTCTCTCTCGTTCCCTCTCTCTGTTTGTATCAGCTGGCTTCACTGTGAGTGACAGCATTCTGCTCTTTCACAAGGAGCACATTGGCACACAAAGTACTTTTGTTCAGTGCCAGGGAATACTGTGGTAATGTGCGCATTTTGAGACTAAAAAATATTTTTGCCAGTGTTTGTTATAATAGTGGGGGCCCAGGCGTCTAGTATTCGAGCGGGCTGCCCCTGCTGGTGTGCCTTCGGGCCCCACGAGGTCAGCAGGGGCCCCATCAGATTCCACGGTGCGGCTTTGGCCTCAGCTCCGATGGGGCGCCTTGGATCCGATGCTGGATCTGCAATGACGCTGAGTCTTATTATGAGTAACTAGGCACAGATGAGGAATAGGAAGGGTCTAAGGATCATATAGAGTTCGATTTGGAGCAAATAGACTGGTATGAGGAACTAGGAGAAGCCAGTGGATCGGACACCTCGAGATGCTGGCATGCACTCACCTCCTACGGTGGCTACGGAGGAGGGAGCTTTGTATGCTATGGTGGTGTGTAGGGCAGATGAGATCTTGGACCTGGATTTGCATACGGTGCCGGTCAGGATTAACTTCCTGACTGAGGTGCTTCAGCCGGGGGTTTCCACATCGGAACCAATGTTACCCTTTAACAAAGCCCTCACTGATGTCCTTCTGGGGACGTGGTCTAAACCCAGGACAGGGGCTCCTGTAAATAGGACAATTATCCGTCGCCATGGCCTTGCTTCAAATGATCCTAGTTTCCTCACCCAACACCCCACCCTGGAGAGCTTGGTGGTCTCGGCCTCCACTTCCCATGGTGCCTTCCCTTCTGCTCCCCCGGCTAGGGAATCCAAGAGGCTGAATCAGCTTGGGAAGAAAATGTTTTCTTCCTCCAGCCTGGCATTGCAGTGTGTAAACACCTCATGCCAGTTGGCCCGTTTTTCCCATACTTTATGGGATACAGTGGCACAGGTGCTGCCACAGGTCCCAGCGGACGTGCAGGAACAGTCTCTCAAAAGCTGTTAAGGATGGGAGAGATGCAGCGAAGTTTACAGTAAGGTGGGGTTTGAACACGACTGACTCACTGGGTAGGGCGATTTCATCGACGGTGGCCCTTCATTGCCACCCCTGGCTTCGTACATGTGGCTTTTCGGGCGATGTCCAGGCAAACCTTATGGACATGCCCTTTGAGGGCTCGCGCCTATTCTGTGAAAAGGCAGATTCAGTGCTAGAGTGCTTCAAGGATTCTCGGGCTACGGCTAGGTCCTTGGGCCTCTCAGCGCACCCTCGCCAGTAGTCTACCTTTTGCCCCTTTAGAGGCTTCATAAGGGGCGGGGTTCCACGGCACCCACAGACTAGTCAGTGTCCACCATCAGGTTAGCATCCTGTGCGGGGACGAGGTCGTGGTACCCTTGAGACCCAGAGGGTCTGGCCAGAAATCGTCCACCACCCAGCCCCCCCTCCTCAACAGCACCCAAGTCCTCCTAGTATGATTCTACAAGACCCAATGGGTCCAGTTGGATGGAGGATTCAGTTTAATCTCCCTCACTGGCGCTCCATAATATCGGACAAGTGGGTCTTGCAGATCATACAAAAGGGCTATTCCCTCTTCTTCCAGTCTTTCCCTCCCTCCACGCCTCCATTAAAAGAACAGATGATGGAGGACCACTTAATCTTGCTCCACAAGGAAGTTATGCCTCTCTTGACCAAGGGAGCCATAGAAAGGGTCCCGATGTCAGAAGTGGGCAGTTGTTGTTATTCCAGCTACTTTCTGATTCCCATAAAGAACAAGGGTCTTCGCCCTATTCTGGATTTGTGGGATTTCAGTCTATTCCTCAAAAAAGGAGAAATTCAAGATGCTCATTCTTGCTCAGTGTAGGAGGCTGGCCTGGCTTGTAGTGGGTACCAAAGGTACTTACACCTTGTGCCAGGTCCAGTTTCCCCTTATTAGTGTAGAAGAGGTGTTTCTAGCAGCTTAGGCTGATAGAAGGTAGCTATAGCAGAGCAGCTTAGGCTGAACTAGGAGACATGCAAAGCTCCTACTATACCACTGGTGTCATATGCACAATATCATAAGAAAACACAATACACAGATATACTAAAAATAAAGGTACTTTATTGTTATGACAATATGCCAAAAGTATCTCAGTGAGTACCCTCAATATGAGGATGCCAAATATACACAAGATATATGTACACAATACCAAAAATATGCAGTAATAGCAAAAGGAAGTAATGCAAGCAGTGTAAAGTTACAATAGATTGCAATAGAACATAGGTATAGGGGCAGCACAAACCATATACTCCAAAAGTGGAATGCGAACCACGAATGGACCCCAAACCTATGTGAGTTTGTAGATGGTCGCTGGGACTGTAAGAAAACAGTGAGGGTTAGAAAAATAGCCCACCCCAAGACCCTGAAAGGTAGGTGTAAAGTGCACCTACAACCCCCAGAGAGCACAGAAGTCGTGATCGGAGGATTCTGCAAGGAAAACCAACACCAGCAATGCAACAACAGTGGATTTCCGGACCTGAGTACCTGTAAGACAAGGGGACCAAGCCCAAGAGTCGCGACAGTGTCGAGAGTGGGCAGGAGCCCAGGAAATGCCAGCTGAGGGTGCAAGTAAGCTGCCACCGGATGGAAGCAGCTTGGTGTTTTGCAAGAACGAAGAGGACTAGGAACTTCCCCTTTGGAGGATGGATGTCCCACGTCGTGAAGAAGCTTGCAGAGGTGTTCCCATGCAGAAAGACCGCAAACAAGCCTTGCTAGCTGCAAGGGTCGTGGTTAGGGTTTTTGGATGCTGCTGTGGCCCAGGAGGGACCAGGATGTCGCCACTTGGATGAGGAGACAGAGGGGGCGCCCAGCAAGCCTGGGAGCCCTCACAGAAGCAGGCAGCACCCACAGAAGTACCGGAACAGGCACTTAGAAGAGGAGTGAACCGGAGTCCACCCGAAGTCAGAAAAGGGACACCTCAGAAGGTTGTGCACTGCAGGTTAGAGTGTCGGGGACCCAGGCTTGGCTGTGCACGAAGGAAATCCTGGAAGAATGTACAGGAGCCGGAGCAGCTGCAAATCACGCGGTACCCAGCAATGCAGTCTAGCGTGGGGAGGCAAGGACTTACCTCCACCAAACTTGGACTGAAGAGTCGCTGGACTGTGGGAGTCACTTGGACAGAGTTGCTGAGTTCCACGCTCGTCGTGCTGAGAGGGGACCCAGAGGACCGGTGATGCAGTCTTTTGTTGCTTGCGGTTGCAGGGGGAAGATTCCGTCGACCCACGGGAGATTTCTTCAGAGCTCCTGGTGCAAGAAGGAGGCAGGCTACCCCCAGAGCATGCACCACTAGGAAACAGTCGAGAAAGCCGGCAGGGTGAAGTGATACAAGGTTGCAGTAGTCGTCTTTGCTACTTTGTTGCGGTTTTGCAGGCGTCCTGAGCAGTCAGCGGTCGATCCTTTGGCAGAAGGTGAAGAGGGAGATGCAGAGGAACTCTGGTGAACTCTTGCATTCGGTATCTGAAGAATTCCCCAAAGCAGAGACCCTAAATAGCCAGAAAAGGAGGTTTGGCTACCTAGGAAGGAGGATAGGCTAGTAAGAAAAGTAAGAGCCTATCAGAAGGAGTCTCTGACGTCACCTGCTGGCACTTGCCACTCAGAGCAGTCCAGTGTGCCAGCAACACCTCTGTTTCCAAGATGGCAGAGGTCTGGGGCACACTGGAGGAGCTCTGGGCACCTCCCCTGGGAGGTGCAGGTCGGGGGAGTGGTCACTCCCCTTTCCTTTGTCCAGTTTCGTGCCAGAGCAGGGCTGGGGGATCCCTAAACCGGTGTAGACTGGCTTATGCAGAGATGGGCAGCATCTGTGCCCATCAAAGCATTTCCAGAGGCTGGGGGAGGCTACTCCTATTTCCAAAGGGAGAGGGTGTCACACCCTCTCTCAGAGGAAATCCTTTGTTCTGCCTTCCTGGGCCAGGGCTGCCTGGACCCCAGGAGGGCAGAAACCTGTCTGAGGGGTTGGCAGCAGCAGCAGCTGCAGTGGAGACTCCGGAAAGGCAGTTTGGCAGTACCCGGGTTCTGTGCTAGAGACCCGGGGATCATGGAATTGTCTCCCCAATGCCAGAATGGCATTGGGGTGACGATTCCATGATCTTAGACATGTTACATGGCCATGTTCGGAGCTACCATTGTGACGCTATACATAGGTAGTGACCTATGTATAGTGCGCACGTGAAATGGTGTCCCCGCACTCACAAAGTCCGGGGAATTTGCCCTGAACAATGTGGGGGCACCTTGGCTAGTGTCAGGGTGCCCACACACTAAGTAACTTTGCACCCAACCTTCACCAGGTGAAGGTTAGACATATAGGTGAATTATAAGTTACTTAAGTGCAGTGGTAAATGGCTGTGAAATAACATGGACGTTATTTCACTCAGGCTGCACTGGCAGGCCTGTGTAAGAATAGTCAGATCTCCCTATGGGTGGCAAAAGAAATGCTGCAGCCCATAGGGATCTCCTGGAACCCCAATACCCTGGGTACCTCAGTACCATATACTAGGGAACTATATGGGTGTACCAGTATGCCAATGTGAATTGGTGAAATTGGTCACTAGCCTGTTAGTGACAATTTGGAAAGCAGAGAGAGCATAACCACTGAGGTTCTGGTTAGCAGAGCCTCAGTGAGACAGTTAGTCATCACACAGGGAACACATACAGGGGACATACTTATGAGCACTGGGGCCCTGCCTGGCAGGGTCCCAGTGACACATAGACTAAAACAACATATATACAGTGAAATATGGGAGTAACATGCCAGGCAAGATGGTACTTTCCTACACTCAGGTCTTGTCTGCTCTAGATCAAGGAGACTGGATGGTAGCGCTGGACTTGCAGGCTGCGTATTTTCACATCCCCAGCCTACCTGCCCACAGGCATTACTTGCGGTTCAAGGGGGGCAATGAACACTTTCAGTTTACAATGCTCCCCTTCGGTCTCATCAGTGCCCCTTCGGTGTTCACAAAAGTGATGGCGGAGGTAGTAGCTCATCTGCCCAGCTAAGGGATTTCAGTCTTCCCCTACTGTGATGACTGGCTGTTGAAGGCGCCTACGCCCCTGGCTCTCGTCACCTACCTTCAGACTCCTGGATTCGCTGGGGTTCACTATAAAATTGCCAAAGTCACACCTGACTCCCTCGCAGAAGCTCCCTTTCATTGAAGCTGTTCTAGCACAATGCAGTTTCAGGCTTATCCTCCTGAGCAGCGAGTACAGGATATTCAGGTTATGATACCAATGTTTCGGCCTCTATCCTGGATTTCGGTGAGACAGAGTCTGAGGCTGTTGGGCCACATGGCCTTCTGCATCCTGTTAGTCAAGCATGCCAGATGGCATATGAGGGCTTTGAAGTGGGACCTGAAGTTCCAGTGGGCACAGCATCAGGGGAATCTCACTGACATGGTTCAGATCTCGGAGGGAACTGCAAAAGACCTGCAGTGGTGGTTAGTGAACTGCGATTGGGTCAGAGGCAGACTCCTCTCCCTTCTCCAGCCAGATCTCACAGTAGTGACAGATGCGTCACTTCTGGGATGGGGGGGGGGGGGGGCATTTGGGAAAGGTTGAGATCAGAGGTTTCTGGTGGAATCTGGACTCCATATCATTTTAATGGAGCTCCAGGCGATCAGACTGGCACTGAAAGCATTTCTTCCTGTTGTAAAAGGCAAGATAGTGCAGGTGTTCACAGACAACATTACCGCAATGTGGTACTGCAACAAGCAGGGTGGTGTGGGGTCGTGAACCCTTTATGAAGAGGCTCTGTTCTCTGGACATGGCTGAATAGCAGGGCATAACCCTGGTTGTTTAACACATGGCAGTTTCTCTGAATGCCAGTGTGGACAAACTCAGCTGTTGATGCCTAGCAGATCACAAGTGGTGTTTCCATCCGGAGGTGGCACAAGGACTCTTTCAGCTGTGGGGAGGTCCTTAGTTAGGTCTGTTTGCCTCTGCAGAGAACGTGCAATGCCAGCAGAATTGCGCATTGAAGTTTCCAAGGCGGCAATCGCTCTGTTCATCGCGAGTGGAGTTCAGGACTCCTGTACGCCTTTCCGCCCACACCACTTCTGCCCACAGTTCTCAAGAAGATCAAGAACAACCGGGCCCAGTTAATCCTAGTGGCTCTGGACTGGGCACAGAGAGTCTGCTATCCCGTGCTTCTGAAAATGAGCATCGATCCTCCGATCAGACTGCCCCTTTGGGAAGATCTTCTGTCACAGCAGCTGGGAAAGGTTCTCCTCCCAAAGTCTAAAGTTATTTTGGCAGCCAGGCATTCCTCCGCTAAGACGGTATACGCCTGCCGTTGGAAACGCTTTGTACATTACTGTGCAGAAAGATCTATTGATCCTCTTTCTGCTTCTCTTTCTGATATCCTTCTCTTTATACTATCCCTTACTCAGCAGGGTTCTGCCTTGCGCACTCTCATAGGCTATCTTTCCACCTTAATGGCATTCCTTCAGCTGCCTGATCAGCCCTTCACTTTTCAGGTCCCCTATTGTACATGAATTTCTTAAAGAGCTTGTACATATGTTTCCCCCTACGCCCTTTGTTATGCCTCAATGGGACTTAAATCTGGTCCTCACATTTCTCATGTATGCTCCCTTTGAGCCCTTACACAACTGTCCCCTCTGGCTGATCGCCATCAAGACAGCCTTCTTAGTGCCAATATCTGCCAGGAGGGTAAGTGAGATGCAAGCTCTTTCATATAAACCACTGTATCTCACTATGGGGGTCATTACGACCCCGGCGGTCGGTGCCGTAGTGGAGGTATTACCGCCAACAGGCTGGCAGTACATACCTCTACTATTATGACATTCGCAAACCGCCAAGTTAACACACCGACCGCCATGGCGGTAACAACTGCTAGGCTGGAGACTACAGTCTCCAGCCCGGCGGCTGTAACTCGGCCGCCCATGGCATTTTGACCCCGCCCACTGCCATGGTTTCTGTGGTTTCTGTACCGCCACAGAAACCATGGCGGTAGGCATTATCCGTGCCAGGGAATTCCTTCCCTGGCACTGATAGGGGTTTCTCCCACCCCTTCCCCTCCCCAGAGCCCTCCCCCACCCTCCCCCTCCTGACCCCCAAATATACACACATACACGCACATACATACACACCCATACACACACACCCATACACACACGCATACACACATTCACCCACGCATGCATACATTCATACACACTCACAGCAACACTCACGAACAAACATCCAGGCAAACGCGCAATCACACAACACAAAATGCATGTACACGCACCCCCTCTCATGCATGCACGCATTACACACGCATGCACGCATTCACACAGTCACAAACACCCCCACACACGCACACAACATCCCCTCTCCTGTCCGAGAACCTGACTTACCTGCTTGCAGTGGGTCCTCTGGCAGGAGATGGGACGCAACGCTGCTGCCAGCATCAGCATCCACCAGCAAAACACCACCAGGCCGTATCATGGAACATGATATGGTAGGTGGTGTTTTGCTGGTGTACGCCACCTTACCGCCATGACCGCCGCCGGTATTCTGCCAGCCTTCTGGCAGTATTCCTACTACGGTCATAATTCCATGGACGGTCGGTAGCCACGGCCGCCGTATGTTGGCGCCCGTCGCAGTGGTGGTAGGCGGCGTTTGCCGCCAATGTCGTAATGAGGTCCTATGTTCCCAGACGAGGTGGTTCTCAGAACCTGTGCTTCTTTCCTTCCCAAGGTGGTGACCCTATTTCATCTGGGTTAGTATATCACCCTACCCACCTTCTTTGCGCCACCGTATCCTGCTAAGGAAGAGGAGCGACTCCACCGACTGGACCCAAAAAGTGCGTTGTCGTTCTACCTTGACCTCACAAAAGAGTTCTGGGTGGATGACCTACTCTTTGTGGGGTACTTGGGAGCAAAGAAGGGTCGAGCAGTGCAGAAACTAACCATTACACACTGGGTCGTTCTCTGCATTAAGATCTGCTGCTCACTGGCCAAGAAGCAGCCTCCTGAGGGCTCATTGTACCAGGGGCAAAGCTGCTACCACTGTGCTTTCACGGGGTGTTCCAGTCTTGGATATCTGTCAGGCAGCAACTTTGGCATCCTTGCACATGTTTGCAAACCACTGCTGCTTGGACAATCAGGTCCGGAGAGACGGACACTTTGCCCATTCGGCCCTACACGACTTTCTAGTGTAAGAAGATCTATCCGCAGCCCACTGCCGGGAGGTTTTGGCTTGGGTATCTATTCTAAGGTAAGGAATCTGCAGCTAGAAGTCTCTATCAGATGAACAAGTTACTTACCTTCATTAACGCATTGTCTGGGAGAGAGTCTATCTAGCTGCAGATTCCTTACACCCGCTCATAGCTCCACGCTCTGCAGATATGTCTAATAGGGTCAGGGATTGTCCCTTTCAGGGCCCTATTGTTTTGCACAGAAGAACTGTTAGTTCTATCCATGGTTCTGCTCTTCTGGCGTGGAAGTTTGTGGGAAAAATGACTGATGTACGCGTGCCTAGGTGGTGCCTTTATAGGCGACCGTGACGTCACAGACGGCTCCAACGATGCAGATGACGCCCCACAGATCTGAACAACGCTACCCAACGGCACGTGCATAATACTGCTCAGCAAAAATTCCGGACTCCAAGCTGAGGCTGGGAAATTCTAAGGTAAGGAATCTGCAGCTAGATAGAGTCTCTAACAGATAATACATTAAAGAAGGTAAGTAACTTGTTCGTCAAAACCAGAATGCTGACAACCAATGTCAGACCTACCAACTTTGCCACTGCTTGTTTATTTTTATGTTTCCCATAAACATGATTCACAGATTTTTCCATTACGTATATTTTTTGGAAATACTAGCATGCATCAACACATTTTACTGAATGATGCTTCAAAGAAATGGTACCTAAAGTTCAACAGTAGTTCCTCAAAACATTTATCTTAGTTCATTAACTTTCCCATGCAGTCTAACAGATATAGGAAATAGATACTGACGCACACCTCACGGGTGGGGTGCTACACCTATTATTTATGATAAATACGGGATGATTAGTCAGCTATGCAAGGCACTCAGGCTTCTTAATTGTGGGCACCCACACTTAAATGGGAAGACTCACTAGGTAAAGAGCTCAGATTTTGAGTGAGACAGGATTAGACTCGTTCCTCAGAACCTCTCCAGAAACGCTAGGCTTATAAATAAATATATATATTTTTAATTCAACCAGTGTTCAATTTGTAAAATAATGAGTGCCGGTGTCCAAAAGCACTGCTCACAAGCCTGGCCGGTGCTATCAAATGTCAGCATGCCAAATACCAAGGCTGTTATTGCTGAGTCCACCTCAGGCCTCTTTCTACCACTGCCTGACACACTCTGGCTCTTTATCTGACTCCTGCAGTTTCCTGCCTTTTCCCCTTTTTACCTATGTTTCTTTCTCTTCTTCCTTCTTTCCTGTATTTGTGTCTTTCCCTTTCTTGCTCTCGAAAAATGTCCGATGAGGAAAAATACTTTCAGTTCCCCAAACAGTGTGTTCCGGTGGCCACCACTGGGAACCATAGGCTCAAATTAAGTACTGTATGTAACTATTTGCACCAAACATATTTACTCCTCTTGAGGTTACAAACAATTTACAGAAAGATTTGTAGTTACTGCCCCAAGTGTGGGGCACCAAAGGGCAACTTTTATCACATATTTAATTGTGTGGAAGTTTGATGGACTACTGGGAAAAGTTACAAGATCCCAGGATCAAGCTACACAGTCCCTTGATTTGTTTTCTGGGAGAAATGCCCAGAGCCAAGAATGTTAAAATAGAGAGTAAGTGTTTGTAGCATAGGTGGCTGTAGATACACATGCTTGGCAAACTCCTCTCATCTAGTGTTGTGTTTAGACTTTTGCAAGTTTTTTTATCTTCAAAGAATTCTCTCGAGTCAAAAGATGTGGTGTGACTCCTTGTCTCGGCCTACATTGCCCATAGGCAAAGACTCCATGTTAGATTGTTTTTTTTTTTTGCCTGATTTTGGACTTATACTAAGTTGTCTCCAAGTTTGGTTCCTTTCCGATCCTGTTGTGCCAAATTCAATAGTGCTCCATTCTTTTTGTCTCCTGAAGAACAAATATCTTTGACAGTGATGAAGAACATCAGGGATGCCACAGGCATCAAGGCCTCCAGCCCCTGTAGGACCAAAAGTCATCTTCAGTCCTCCATTGCCAGAGAGTGCTGCATGTGTGATGAAGCAGGCACCCTTTCAAAACTGCCCCTGCTGCAATTTGAATTGCCCATGGGCAGATCAGTGTGAAGTGTGCAACTTGTGCCTGTCCCATGACCATGACAATGCCTCATGTGCATTATGCCTTGCATTCAGATCCAAGAAGACACTAAATAAAATGAAGACCATCAAGCCGACACCGTAGAGAGGTCCTTGCACCTAGACCACGCCGAGAATCAGGAGTATTCCAACAGCTCCAGAAACCTAGACCACCAAGACAGGGGCCCAAAAGAAGTCGGATGACGAGGTAGAGCACTGTTCCTGTTGAAGTTAGACGTCTGGCCTGGAGAACGGATGCAAACCAAGGCTAAGCCATGGGCACCCGTCACATTTGATCTCCAGTAGGCACCCGGGAAAGGGTTTGGAGCCAAGCTGACGTCCACCCAAGAATGTCGACTTATCAACCACTGAACCGAAACCATTCCAAGATCACCTAACCATATCTGTCCCACTCAAACAAACACCCAAGACGTCTGTGCTCGTGCATAAGACTGTGTTTGGAACCTTCCTCCAAGCCTCTGTCCCGGGAGCTGGCACAAAATAAGCAGAAGGACAGAGCTAACAGTCCTCCCCCTCTGCAGGAAACCACACATCTACCTCCACCACTATCCACACCTCACCCCTACCTCCACGGCCATGCGCACCACCACCACTACTACCTCTACTAGAGTCTCCAGAGGGGTCTTCTGTATTCTGATCACATCCAAATAGTCCATTTGGTCCGTTTGACCCAATCAGTCAATCAAAACTTTATTGTTTCGTTAATTAAAACCATAACAATGTAAGAAATCAGCAATAAGCAATAATCTAAAATAATTCTTAATGAGCACCTATACCTTGAAGAGCAATGAAATGAATCAGCGGTAAACCAATACATTATTAAAAATATAAATTATGTCGTAACTTAGCAACCCAACTAAAACCTTTTGAAACAAGGACCTAAGCTTGTGCAGAACACGATCTTAGTTAATTAAAACCTTTTCACAGGCCATAATATTCATTGATACAATTTAAAATCCACGGTCTATTAATCTATACAAATCTTAAGACCTTAAATAAAATGTCCATTACATGTCGATGATACATACATAAAGCTTAAGTAGAAGTCCTACCATACAATTATCTCCTTGGCTAAGACCTTATTGACTAACGAACTCAGTGTGTGGTTGACATCTTGTCAGATATTAGCCTAATGGCAAGAAGTCAAACTTGTTCCACATCCACTACTGATTTTAGCATGCTCTGGGCTTCCAGTTTTTTTGAGGCTTGCCTTAGAAACTTTACTAACCTAACATTCAATGAAGGATCTGAGGAATTAAAACAGGTGATCACAGCCTGCCTACAAGAACGTATAAGCCTCTGATTGAACAAGACCTTGAGGTGCCTTCTTCGTTCTTGCCTTAAGCTTTGGCATATACAAATCAGGTGTAACACACCCCCTACTCCACTCCCACATAGGAAGCAAGATGACATTAATCCTAAGCTTGCCCTTTGTGCAAAATTTTGACCTCCTGGGAGTTGACCAAATATTTATTTATTTAATAAATAGGTATTTTACCTTTTTTGACCAACCCCGGTCCAAATACACCTGCCATTTTAGCATTTTGTATTCCCTGATTGTAAACCACGAATGGGATCTACCTTCAAGGAGTCTCTTAGCCATAACCAGGGATTTTTTCTTTACCATACGATTTATTATTTTTTTAAAAGCAGTCACTGACAAACTCTGATCCCATAAAGAGCGGACACCCAGGTCATCCAAAGACTGGTCATAATGTAACCGTGAGTGGGATCTTGGGTCCATATTTAGCTCATTCCAAAGAGCTTTACTTAAACCATTTTCGTTTGCAAGTCGCACGCTTTTCTAAAGTTTAATATAAGCCCCCTGTCCGTTTGACCCATGATGAGTGCTCAGGTCCAGGTAACATTGATAATTCCTGAGACACTTTTAATGTAAACCTGCCCGGGTGATCCTGATTTATGCCACTATCGAGGGACAGCCTCATATTCTGATGATACGTTGGCCTGTCATAAGGTGACTGAAAGAACTGTAGCCTTCCATAAGGTGGGCATGCATGTCACCCAAGAAAACGAGGGGAGGAAATAGTGTAGACGGTCAAGGTCAAGGTCATGTTCAGTTTCACCATTTGCTGTCATCACTAGCGTTATGCCTGGGTCTCTATCTCTGGGCTTCATCCAGCGGTCTATCACTGGCTTCACAAGCTCCCATTAGAGAGGGAGAAACTTTTCGCCCACGGATGCTGAAAAAGAAAGAAAAAAATAAATCTATGGCGGCACTGCAAACCACCCCTCTTTCATAAACAGCAGCCTATTGGGAAAACAAAAGCAACTAAGCCTGAGCAGCCACGCTCCTACCAGCAAGCAGGAAGGGGGTTACAACAAAGGCTTCTAAAGGGGTAAGGGCAAAGGTGGTTTCAGGGAAGGAGCTACTACTGCCTGATCTCGCCCCCCCCCCCCACAAAGCCCCATCCCACGTCCCTCAATCACTGTGCAGGGGAGGATACATGACTAGTGGGTTCAACCTGGCTGTTGCTTTAAAGAACACAGCCCCTCCCAACATCCCACTCCATACACATGCTCTCGCCAAGGGACATCTCTTTGTCCTTCAGGAAGAAAAACATGACCTCCTGCAGAGGCCACCACAGAGTGGGTGCCCCCGCAACATCATCAGAAACTTTTTGCATGACAACTCTACAGAATGCCATCCCACTTCTTCAATTACATAGCAATTCTCATTCTCAACGACTCCTGTTTACACACCTATCCACTCTGCTCATGGACTGTACCTTCGCTTTGTGGTAACTGGACAACACAACCAATTCAAAGTACTTACTTTTGGTTCACCACATCACCTCGAGTGTTTGCGAAGTGCCTAGCAGTAGGGACTGCAAATTTGCTAAGGGATGGCGTTCATGTTTTCCCCTACCCTGATGACTGGCTGATCATGGGTGTGTTATGCTGCAAAATCAGAAATATTTGTTCAGTACTGCAATTTGAAGAACCTGGACCCTTGGTAATCTCCTGTCCAGACCATAATTAGTTATCTCTCGCTCTTGCAAAAGGAAGGCTTTTCCTACACTTTCATTTTCTTACAGTTACACTTAGCTGCAGTCACAAGCTACGTGCAGAATAGGGAATATTTACAACCTTTAGAATTCTGGTTGTTAAGGCCTTCATGGAGGATCTCAGGAGTGTTATACCCACTAGAGTGCCTCTGGTTACTCTATGGAATCTCTACATAGTCCTCTCAAGGCTCACAGTAGCATCCTTTGAACCTCTATATTCGTACCCCGTCTTTTCCTCTCCTGGAAGGTGGCCTTCCAGTGGCCATTACCTCTCTCAGGCACATTTGTGAACTGGAAGCACTCATTCTACAAGAAAACTTCATACAGGTCAACTGGGATTGTTATTGGAGCCATTCCCAAGTCCCTCCCTAAGTTGGTGTTGCCATTCTACCTTAACCAAACCATAGAGCTCCCAGTCTTCTTCTTGCAACTGGACTCTGTTGAGGAGAGTGTTGCACACATTAAATATCAAAAGAGTTGTTATGTATTACATTGACAAAGCAAAGCCTTTCCTTAAATCTGATTGGCTGTTTGTTGACATTTCAAAGCCTTACTTGAGGGCATCCCATCTCCAAGACAGGCAGAGCTAGGTGCACAGTTAAATGTATCCAAACTTGCTATGATTCATAAGAATGGAGAGACCATGGCCTTCCTAGGTTATATCCCACTAGCAGATATTTTTAAACAAGCCACTTCAGCAGCGCTGCAATCTTTCTTAGCCCGTCAGCAAGCCATTGTGGACCACACTGTGTTAAGATCTTTGTTCTGGATACCAGTATCACCTATACACTAGCCACTGCTTCTGGGGGGCACAACTTTACAGTCTATGCTAAGCATGGGTTCTACAGCCACAAATGACAAGAACGGAAAGTCTACTTACCCTTCAAGTATCTGATTATAGCTTGTAGAGCTGTAGATTCGGATGTGCCCGCCCTCCTCCATGTAAGCCTGTCTTTTGCAGATCTCTTACTTACTGCATTTTCACTGCACATTGCTTTTCCCTCAGCTTTCTTACGTTGACACTCAATACATACAATCACGTGCTGTGCGTAAACAGTTTGTCATGGAGTCAACACCCGACTGCAATGCACATCAAGAGGAGTCGTCATACTATGTCTTGTGACTCGAGAGACTTCTTTGAAGAAAAACAACTTGCAAACGTCTGAGCTCAACACTAGATAGCAGGAGTATGCTAAGTATGTAATTCTACAGCATCACATGGCACAAACATATGCTTACCTGGTAAATGGCATTTTTCTTATAGACCTGGTGATACTATTAGTCGTACGCTAAATATCCAGGAGTTGAAAATTGTCTGCTCTACATAGGGTGGAGAGCTGGTTGTTGGAAACAATGGGTGACTGAAATAAGTGTTGTGAGGAGCACCACTAGAGTGATGGAGGGACATGGAGAGGGGGAGTGAACAATCTAGGTGCCCAGTAAGGCACAGGACTTCACCAGCGTAGGTAAAAGGGAGAATACATAGGGGGGAGACAGTAAGTTCACACAAGCCTTGGATGCCTCATTAATGCAGTTTCCTAAAGGAGATACCTGTCCACCATAAGTATCAGGGAAACTCTTCAAAGCAAAAAAGTAGGGTTAAAAACAACGAATTAGATAGATATTTAGGTAGTAGAAAAATATGTATTAAAGGATAGATTGTCTTACAAAACATGCTGTGGGGTCATAGGAATAATTGGGAAAGATAGGCATTAAAATAATTCAAAAGATAATTGGGACAGCTTTAGTTGTTTACTTAGTTTGGATTGTATGAACAAAAAGATGAAAATGCTGATAAATGTAGACATGTTGTAACAAATGTTGATACATTGAATGAGTAAATACAGACTATCTGCAAAAATATCCTAATGTCCCTCTTGTGCGAAAGGCCAGGGTATCTAATCTGGATCCCACAGTTCTCCAGTATTCTCTTTAACTCACACACACCATGCATGTACCACACAAGCTGTATGCACACACACACACACACTACATATACACTTGGGATGTCAGTGCTAGAAGTTGGTAAGGGAATAGAAGCGGAATTCCACTCCAGTGGCACGGATTAAAAGGTCTGGTTATCATTATAGATTCACAAAGCATGGTGTGCAACCACCACTGCTGAATGTGCTAAACTGTTGCGCGGTGCGGCGCGAGCCGAGCGTTCGGCACAAGCCGGGCGTTCGGCTCGGGCCGCGCATCGCGTTCTAAAGACGCGGCGCGCCCCGAGCCTTTCCTGCACCCTGCGAGGCCCCAGAACTTACATGTGGCCTCGCTCTGCTCTCTCCCTCCGTTTTGTTGGGGTCGCCTGACCCCTCTTACCTGTTGTGGCTCCTTTCTTCTTTCTTCTGTCTTCCTTCTTTTTTCCTGGGTTTGTTTCTTGCACTTTCCTTTATGTCTTTTCCCCCTTCCCAGGTTACCCTTTTCTTCCCAGCATTCCTCCTTCCCTATTCTCTATGGTTTCTACTCCATTCTATTCTATCTACTTTTCCCTATCTAAGATGGTGTCCTTTTTCTTCCTGTGGGTCACTTCCTGTTCTGTGGTATTTAAGGGAGGTGTTTTCTTCTTTTCTTTGCGCTGCAACACTCTCTGTTCAGATGGTGTCTTCGCTCCTGATTTCCTAGCCTTTTGGTTCTGGAATTCGCCAATTCTGTGCTATTTGACTACAGTTCTTTTTGATTCCTGTTCTTCTGTTCTTGTTTTCAGGAATCTTCTGTGAATCTTCTGTTGGAGGTTTTTTCCCCTTCTTGGAAGGTTTTTTTTCCCTCTGGCGCTATTTTCTGAAGGTCCCGGTCTGTTCTTGGCGTTTCCATTGCCTACAGCACCGTGGCTACCAGAAAGAGTCGCCCCTTTTTGGGCCAAAGCCGAACCCTCAAGATCCACGCCACTAGATCTGCAGATTCCAGACGCAAGCAGCACGTGAGTCGTGACAGATTGCAGCGCCCAACCATCCCGACGTCTTCTAACACCATGGATGACACAGTGGTAGCTGCTGCAGATCCGGATCAATCTCTCCTGACGACAATTCAGCAACAAGCTCAAGAATTACAACAACTACGCAGTGAGAATGCTGCGTTACGACAGGCTTTGGCTTTCCGTAGTGGTGATGTTCCGACGCTCTCCGCCTCTACCCATCGTTTTTCTGGTGAACCAACCAAACTGTGTGAGTTCCTTGATTCCTTAACAGTGTACTTCGCCTTCCGACCCACCCAATTCTCCCATGACAGAACAAAGGTGGGTTATCTCATCAGTGCCTTATCCGGTCCTGCCTTGGCCTGGGCAACCCCGATGGTATCATCCAACTATCCGGTATTGTCGGACTATCCCGCCTTCGTGAATCGCTTCAAGCAAATGTTTAGTCGTCCGGGATTGGAGGCCTCAGCGGAAGAAGCCTTATGCGATATTCATCAAGGCTCACAAGATGTCCTTCAATACATAACACGCTTTCGTCAGCTAGCGGCAGAGACCACCTGGGTGGAACGTACTTTGGTGACTTTGTTTCGTAGAGGACTCAAAGAAGAAATAAAAGATGAACTAGTACATTCCACCAGAGTAGAAGATCTTCGTGGCCTGATGGTTCAAGCCCTTTCCATCGAGTATCGCCTTCAGGAACGGAGATCGGAGAAGAGAAGGAGTAGAGGGTCTTTCCAACCAAGCACTTCACAAGTTTATCCGCATCGTTCTGAGGAACCTCGTCTCCCTGCCAGAGACATCGAAGGAGAACCCATGCAGGTGGATACTACTCGAGGCCCTCTCTCCGCTAGCGAGCGGGAAGACAGACGAAAGAAAGGGTTGTGTCTGTACTGCGGTTCTGCCGGCCACATGCTTCGTACCTGTCCAGTACGTCTATCAAGGCCATCGGGAAACGCCACTTCCCGTCCTCTGTAAGAAGGGAGGGGACGGGATTATCAGCTATACCTTCCATCAGTTCCTTTAATAACAATACCACATCCTTGTTTATAGTACCAGTCATGTTACAATTCCCTGATGGCCGTCAAGAAAAGACTATGGCACTACTAGATTGTGGAGCTAGTGGTATTTATATGGATAAGAAGTGGGCCATTACTCAACAAGTTCCTACACAACCTAAGGAGATTCCCGAACAAGTACACACAGTGGACGGATCCTTGATATCCTCGGGTCCAGTTGATACAACTACCCTGATGCTGAGTCTACAGATCGGTAACCATCAAGAATACATCTCCTTTGATCTCATAACATCCCCCAACCATGCCATCATTCTTGGAATCCCGTGGTTCATCAGACATAATCCATATGTGAACTGGGCAACCCGGACGGTCTCTTTGTCTTCACAGTTTTGTCACGAGCACTGTTTTGCTTCTGACAAGTATTGGTCACCTAAGAGATCAATAATCACGGAAGGTACTACCGGTTCGACCATTAATACAGTCCAAGGAGTTCCTGAACACTATTTGGAGTTTCAAGATGTATTTCAAAAACCCTCCAGACCTGTGTTGCCTCCACATCGAGATTACGATTGTGCTATTCCCTTGGAACATGGCACTATCGTTCCTTTTGGAAGGATGTATTCCCTCACGGAACCTGAAAAGGAAGTACTAAAGGAGTACTTGGAAGAAAACATACAAAGTGGTCTTATTGTTCCATCGTCTTCTCCGGCCGGGGCTCCTCTCTTTTTCGTACCCAAGAAGACAAAGGATCTTAGCCCTTGCCTGGATTTTCGAGGCCTGAATAAGATAACTATTAAAGATCGTTATCCTTTGCCTCTCATCAGGGATATTCTAGAAGCAGTCAGAGGAGCTCAACGGTTTACCAAACTAGATCTACGAGGAGCCTACCACCTTTTTACGCATTAAGAAAGGAGATGAATGGAAAACAGCCTTTAGGACTCCATTTGGTCACTTTGAATACAGGGTAATGCCTTTTGGTCTTACTAATGCCCCCGCAATTTTCCAGAGATTCATGGACTCAGTGTTTTCTGATCTTCTGAACCAGACAGTTGTAATCTACCTAGATGATATTCTTATTTATTCTAGAAATCCCGAACTCCATTCTTCCCATGTGAAACAAGTCCTTCAACGACTTCGGGCACATCAACTATTTTGCAAACCAGAGAAGTGTGAGTTTGACAAGACGGAAGTCAAATATCTGGGTTATCATTTAAGTCCCACAGGCGTTGCTATGGATCAAGAAAAGGTACAAGCTATTCTAGATTGGCCTTCTCCATCTTCTATTAAAGAAACACAATGTTTTCTAGGATTAGCGAACTTCTATCGGCAATTCATCGCAGACTTTGCAAAACAAACTAGCCATATAACTCACACTTTAAAGAAGGAAAATCTAACTAAAGGGTTTGTCTGGACTAAAGCGTCCGAAACAGCCTTTCAAGATTTAAAGAAGGCATTCACTCAAGCTCCCATCTTAAGACATCCAGATACCAACAAACAATTTATTGTCGTTACCGATGCTTCTGAAAAAGCCATTGGAGCCGTCCTACTCCAACAACAAGAGGATGATGGTCTTGAACATCCTGTTTTCTATTTGTCTCATATACTCTCTATTGCAGAACAACATTACTCAGTACTGGAAAGAGAATTATTGGCTCTGAAAACAGCTTGCATAGAATGGAGACAGTTTCTGATGGGTTCCAAGGAGCCTTTTGAAGTGAGAACAGACCATCGTAACTTACAATGTTTACGAAATTTCGTATGCCAGAATAGTCGTCAAGCTCGTTGGGCCTTCTTCTTCAGCCAGTATGATTTCTACATTACTTATATTCCTGGCTCCCAAAACATTCTGGCTGATGCTCTGTCTCGTCGTTATCCAGATTGTACTCCTGCCCCAGCTCAACATCTACTGGAACCTAATAAGATCATTGGGGTAGCTCAGTCTTTTCTGGAGGAGGTACAACTGGAATACTCCAATCTATCTGATGACGAAGTAGAGAATTTAAGACCTCTATTACATAAGAGACAAGGATACTATTATTATCAAGATCTGTTATTCCTTCCTACTAACAGAGTTAGAGAAAAAGCATTACAAATGTGTCATGATTCACCGGTTGCTGGTCATAGAGGCATCAAGGCCACACAAGAACTTCTTTCACGATTTTTCTGGTGGCCTACCTGGAAACTGGATATTGAAAGATACGTTCAGGCTTGTCCCACATGCGCTCAAGTCAAGATTCCCCGAACCAGACCTGCAGGATTACTTCAGCCTTTGCCTGTTCCGCCAACTCCATGGCACACACATCTCTACTGATTTTATGTGTTCGCTACCACCTTCAGCAGGAAACCGGGTAATCATGGTCACTGTGGATTCCTTTACTAAGATGGCTCACTTCACTGCCCTGAAAAAGCTACCTACATCCCAAGAACTAAGCCAGATATTCATCAACCATATCTTCCGTCTTCATGGACTTCCACATACCATTATATCCGATAGAGGACCTCAGTACATTTCCCTGTTTTGGAGATATTTTTGTAAAACACTTAATATCAATAGAGCTCTGTCTTCGGGCTTCCATCCTCAGACCAATGGACAGACCGAGCGTCTGAATCAAGGATTAGAACAATACCTTCGTTGTTTTTGCAACTCTACTCAAAGCAACTGGAACACTTATCTCCCTATTGCTGAATTCTCCTACAATAATTCTGTCCATAGTGCCTCCAAGACCACTCCTTTTTTCTGTTCTTATGGCTTTCATTCTACCTCTTTCCCTACTTCTTCTCAGTCTCTCTCTCCCCTGCCCGCTATTACTTATTTTTCCAAACGCCTTCTACAAATCCATAGACTAATTCGATCCAATCTATTACACACCAAAAGATATATGAAGAAAGTAGCAGACAAGAAACGTAGGACCACTCCGGACTACCATCCACAAGATACAGTTTGGCTTTCTTCTAAATTCTTACCCTCACGTCTTTCTCAGAACAAGTTCACACCTCGCTATTACGGGCCTTTCCGTATTCTCCAGTTGCTTAATCCTGTCACTGTCCGTCTTCACTTGCCTCACACGTGGAAGATTCATCCAGTCTTTCATGTCTCCCAACTCAAACCTTATGTGCCGGATCCTTATTCTCGTCAGTTTTCCTGTCCTCCTCCTGTCTTAGTGGATGATGTTCCTGAATATGAGGTTCAGGAAATTTGTGACTCTCGACTTTTTCACAAACGTCTGCAGTATCTGATTCATTGGAAGGGTTATCCTCTCAGTGAATGTTCTTGGGAAGATGCATCTTCTGTTCATGCACCTCTTCTGATTCAGCGCTTTCACCGTTTATTTCCTCTCAAACCAGGGCCTTCGGGAGGGGGGCCTACTGTCGCGCCGCGCGGTGCGGCGCGAGCCGAGCGTTCGGCACAAGCCGGGCGTTCGTCTCGGGCCGCGCATCGCGTTCTAAAGACGTGGCGCGCCCCGAGCCTTTCCTGCACCCTGCGAGGCCCCAGAACTTACATGGGGCCTCGCTCTGCTCTCTCCCTCCGTTTTGTTGGGGTCGCCTGACCCCTCTTACCTGTTGTGGCTCCTTTCTTCTTTCTTCTGTCTTCCTTCTTTTTTCCTGGGTTTGTTTCTTGCACTTTCCTTTATGTCTTTTCCCCCTTCCCAGGTTACCCTTTTCTTCCCAGCATTCCTCCTTCCCTATTCTCTATGGTTTCTACTCCATTCTATTCTATCTACTTTTCCCTATCTAAGATGGTGTCCTTTTTCTTCCTGTGGGTCACTCCCTGTTCTGTGGTATTTAAGGGAGGTGTTTTCTTCTTTTCTTTGCGCTGCAACACTCTCTGTTCAGATGGTGTCTTCGCTCCTGATTTCCTAGCCTTTTGGTTCTGGAATTCACCAATTCTGTGCTATTTGACTACAGTTCTTTTTGATTCCTGTTCTTCTGTTCTTGTTTTCAGGAATCTTCTGTGAATCTTCTGTTGGAGGTTTTTTCCCCTTCTTGGAAGGTTTTTTTTCCCTCTGGCGCTATTTTCTGAAGGTCACGGTCTGTTCTTGGCGTTTCCATTGCCTACAGCACTGTGGCTACCAGAAAGAGTCGCCCCTTTTTGGGCCAAAGCCGAACCCTCAAGATCCACGCCACTAGATCTGCAGATTCCAGGCGCAAGCAGCACGTGAGTCGTGACATAAACCCATGACTTGGGCGTTAGTCCCTTGTTTGCCAATGAGGATGCACTTTGGGCACCCCTGCAGGTCACAGGAGGGGGTCCAAAAGACTTTAATCATGTTAATGGACAGAAGTAGGGCTCTGCATACATGCTTAGATTAATGGGATGCCAGGTCAAAATATACACCAGGATTGCCAGATACTTGTGGTTGGACTTTTAAGGCGGGGGAACATGGCTATACACCAGGTAGTCGACATCCTAATCCCAACATGCTTTATTCTTCCCTTGTGCCATTTCTAAGTGTTGCAAGTAGGAGGTGTTATATCTCTTGGCACAATATTTAAAGCATCTGTTATTTCACCTGATACTTCATCATTTAGTACAAACTTGCTCTCGTGTAGGCACTATATGATATGCTCACTATTTTTTTGTGGCACAAATGTACCTACTTTGCTTGTATTGTATTGTAATGTACTTATCATTTATAGAGTGCTGTGTTACTCAGCAGCTGTCCTGGTGCTAAAAACTGCAGAGAGAACATGGCAAGCATATGACCTCAATTAACCAGTTTCAGGTTGTTATAGCTTATGCAGCTAGTTTTTAATGCCTTACAGAAAGTCAATATCTTAGTTTCAGATCTTAAATAAAACAGCAGGGTGTTCCATGTCTTAGTTCCCATCACAGCAAAAGATATACGCCCACCGGACCTAGTGTGCTTGACTTGGTGTACCCTGGTTATGAAGTCAGTGGTTGATCTTAACTCAAAAGTGGGACAGTAGTGTTGAAGTTTGTATTGGAGATAGACCACTCCCAGGCGGTGAAAAGCTCGAAAAAAAGCCACACAGCATTGAAAAGAAACCTCTTGTCAACTGGTGACGTGTTTTGATCCTTCAGTGCATCAGTGGTCAAGGCTTTTTGAGGGCTTTGTAGGGCAGCTTAGCAGCAAAATTTTGTATGCCTTACAATCGCTTAATGAAGCTTTGGGAATTCAGCCAAGTGTAAAGAGTTGTTGTAACCGAGGTGACTCAGTATAGTCGTCTGAACCAGCAAGGCAATTGTCTTTGCTGGTAAATGTGGTAGAATCTTGTGTAACAGTCTTGAAAGAACGCAGCTGTTGGCTGACAGCTGGGTTACTTGCCTTGTCAGATAAGTTAGCGTCAAAATGAAATCCAGGATTATGGACTGAGGCTGAAGGTACTGGCGGTTATGCTTCTCCTAATTCAGTTGGCCAAAGGCTAGGTGGTACTCTAGGCATTTTTGTGTAGTGAACAATTTTCTGATGAAGCACCGAAATGTAATTTTTTGTTTCAGGGGAAGACTGCTTTTGGCTGCTGTTGTGGACTTTGAAATTAGAGGGGTTTTTTTAGTTCCATTTCAGAACTGTCTTTAAAACCTGCAACCTATTGTTCATAATTTTGGAAGCATGTGCTGTAAAAACTATAGCCATGCACCATTCTGTTCTAAGCTTTCATATGTCTCACTTCCATTCATAAGTGCCTTCTGAGAGTTTTTCGTATTGTTTTGCACTCTCTTGGTTGGTGACTCAGTACACCCCCACTAAGGATCATTTGCTGTGAAACGTCTAGGATTGATCCTCCCTACTCAGAGTCAAGGATGGGTCCCCCTGATGTGACCCCTAAAATAGAAATGGTCCGAGCTTTCAGTAATATGAAAATCAAGATTTTATAAAAGACAAATGCAGGTGCTAATGGTGATAGTAGAAAAACAATTGCACATAATATCAGCCTCCAGTCGTGACATTAAATCTTGGTTCACTAGCGACCGTATAATCTCTTGTATGTCTGGACCAATGAACATTTTTCATATTCCAGCTCATCTTAGTCCTCTGCTGTTCGCTGTATCAATTTCACATTGACCTATGAAAGTAATGCACTTATGTGTGACAGTTGTTTTTCTTTTATTTTGTACAGATCCTCAAGTATTTTGCGTCTCCCCAGGTTGGATGAAGTGCAGGCTCCCAAACCAAAAAAACCTCAGAATTTGTTTTGGGAGAAAACCCCAGCCATTGATGCTGTACATGATGAGGAGAGGAAGGAACTGCCTCCTGAACCCCCAAAAGAAGAGGCTGCTAAAGCAAAGGAAGATGCACCGGTTAAAAATGTTCCACCGCCCCCCAAGGACTTTACACAGATGAGGCTTGTTCACCTGGACCTCAAGGGGGCTGCTCCCAAAGTATCCTATTTTGAACAGGTGGGACACCCGAGTTGAGACAGAGAAAGCCTGTTTTATGAGATGTGCAGTCATGTGTCAGTGCATGTTAGTCCCTAGGTGCTAGGAAACCTGAGCTCAAGGGGTTAAAATCATGCTGTGAAATAAATTGCCATTAGGCAAACGCACCTGAACATATGCAAAATGAGGATCAAAGATAGGCAGTGGGTAAGTCGTCTAAGAGTCGTGTTGGACGGTGTCTTTGAGCAGCAGAAAGATGGAGAAGAGCTAAGCCGTAAAGACGAGTGTAAGAAGAGGAAATAAACAGAACATTGAGTCCGAGGGGAAGGAATTTTAGATGCAACAAAAGAGTAATTTGAAGTGGTAGAGAGTAGTTCTCAAGAATCAGAGTGAGGCAGTGTTTTTGGAATCAATAGGAAGGAGATTTGTAACATCATTGGGGTGTCATAGAACCAGATATTGGGGGTGTAATGAAAATGCTTTGCGTATTACAAGGAGTTCTGATAGAGAGCGGGCTCTAAATCTGAACTACAGGTCCCGGAAAAGGCACGCAGCCAGGGCAACAGCAGGTTGAAGGCGTTGATTCACAATATATAAATATATTTCTGCTATCCAATACACATATGGAATAGCAGAAGAGGCATCAAACACCCATTGACCTCCCAGATTACATCACAGCGTTGACTGCTTGGCTCCCCCATAGCTCATCAGCAGTCTTGTGTTTGCTTCTGACAGCTGTGGGAATGGTACTAAAAGTAAACATGAAGCTTAGAGCCCTGTTTGCCTGCATGACCCCCGAGATCAAAGGTTAGCAATGCAGAACTAAATATCACCACCAAACTGCATGGATGGCAGCAGCCTTTCATGACTATCACTAATTGACATGCATGAGAGAGTGCTTGGGCAGTCAGAGGAAGGTTAGAGGAGTTTGA
Organism: Pleurodeles waltl; assembly: GCF_031143425.1. Classification (NCBI taxonomy): domain Eukaryota; kingdom Metazoa; phylum Chordata; class Amphibia; order Caudata; family Salamandridae; genus Pleurodeles; species Pleurodeles waltl. The sequence goes on from NC_090449.1 coordinate 72,126,177, forward strand.
GAGGGGAGCTACAAATAAAAGGAGAGAAAGAAAGGGGTTTGATGGTGTAGGCTTTGGAAATATTGTGATTTGATTGATTGATGCCTTCAGTGGGCGAGATCATTTAGTAAGAAGTGAAGAGATTAGTCTCAGAGGGGGAGTGGGGGCTTTGGACTCAAAGCTAATTATGAATAGTGGCTCTTACAGGCAATTCAGTTGATAGTATGTGCGATGAAACCTTCTGAACATAACCAAGATTAGTGGCAGCAACGTGGAGTCATACCTTTTGGGGCAGAGAAAGAGCACTGTCAGGTGTAGGCAGAGGAGTAAGTAGTCACAGGTGTAGGCCTTTTATTCCCTAGAGCAGAGCATCTTTAGACCAACACAAACTGGCCACTACATTATTATTATTCTAGGTTTCTCATTGAACGTTAGACAGGGTTGAACCAGCCATTTACAATTTTCTCAGGAAAGAGCAAAAAACATCTAAATGGACCCCCAAACACAGGGGTTGATTAAGTATGCATTCTGGGTTTGGCATGAATTAGAGCAACCATTTTGAGAAGGCAGTCAAAGGAGCAAGCAGTGAAGCTGGACGTAATCCCTTTCCTTTTTCTTCTAACCCTCGCAGGGTCCTACACTTACACTTGTGATAACCTTTTTCACATTTGTCAGGAGGGCTGGAGCAAGTTGACTGTCTTGTTTCCTGTCTGGTGGCAGGGATCGACATGATTTACGAGTAACCTTTTATCCCATTGCATCCGCAGTTGCTGGGAGGGGAGGTAGTTGCCCGCTAGGTTTGGCTATAGTAGTAGTTCCAGGCCATCCCTGGCTTGGATACTGGCTGAGCAGATACAGTCACTGATCTTTGATGATGTGTCCTGCAGGTGTTCCCGCTCTTTGCCAAGCTTGGTGCCAATGGGCTTCTGATAGAGTATGAAGACATGTTTCCTTTTCACGGGGACCTCGAGATTCTCAGATCTCCGTATGCCTACAGGTAAGGCACAGTCATGGCTTCCTCAGTCAATGTAGGAGTTAGTTGTCACGCTCTGGTGATTTGTATAGCAAGACCTGATCTTGTGTGAAAGTGAGGGGTTTTGCTGCAAGAAGACCCTAGAAGAAACAGAGACTCAAGCTTTGGCTTTGGCTAGGTAGTCGCTAAACACACAGTGAGGTTTTTTTAAGTGTTTCTCAAAAAGTAACCCCTCAGCACCAAGGAGACCGGGTATTGCTAATCAGAAATCAAAACCCTAAAGTCACACAATCACAAATAAGCCCATGCACTCTGATTCAGTATACTGTTTGAACATGTGAAGCACAATACCACAACCACCTAGAATTTCATTTCCAATATTTGTTACAATACTTTGTCAGTTCATCATGTTTTTGCCATAAGCAGAGTCACGTGCATAAAAAACATAAAATCACATACAATTATTCACTAAGCATAAAACAGGAAGAAATATAAACATGAGCTATAAAAGTAGACCTAAAAAAATGCATATCCATTATTTCATGTCACCGTACGATTTCATTTTTCATACACAACTTGATCATTGCTAATAGATAATGCAACAGTTCTTCGTCAACCCGGTTCATTGATATGAGAGTCTAAAACCACTTTCCTCAAGACTCATGAAATAAATATTCTCCCTACGTTGAAAAATTAGATCACAAAAAATACATTAAATCCAGAATCTTGTGTAAAAACTTCACAATGGCACATCTACATTGAAAAACCCACTATGGGTTAAACGGACGTCCTTCTAGGTAACATCCTTGTTTTTATAAATCATAAGCAATAAACAAATTACTACTTCCAATCTCAAACTTCTTGTTATAATGCCACCTTGATAGCACCACAAAGACAAAAACCTTGCAACAATAAGCCTTCCTATCTTTCCCTCTTAGACCACCGCCCAACGGTGCGCCTTTGCATCTCTCCTTCTCAAACTTCACCTTGTGCTGCCCAACATCAAATGATACCCTTCAAATGACTCCATTATGTAAATAGTTGTCTTCTCCACTGATAAGAGGTAGGTTGACTCTGTCTACCCAACCACTTTGTTATCCCTTGTAATTGTGCCATGAGGCAGAACAAATTAGATTGCAACAGTTTATTAAAAAAGGGTATTTTGAAAGAGCTTGTGCTTTATCAACTAATGACTGTATTGGCTGGTTTGGCTGGTTGCCCCTGCTTGAATCCACCTCACATAGTGGCAGTCTAGCCATCCACAATTACTGCCTGCAGCTATACATCATCACCAACCACAGCTATTATTTTAATCATAAACTGACAACCCACTGTAGGCTTTTTTTAATCTTACCCCACTAGGACAACTTGAGAATGTATCCACTATTTCCCCCTTCATCTCAACAGCACAACCATGACAACCAGTTCACAAAAACACAAAATAATTCTAAAACCAAGCCAGCTTATGTCAGCAGTCCCAAGGTGTGTGACCGGAAGGACCCCTACTGTCTTAGCAGAGTAATGGAGCTCAACTAACCCAAATCATAACACCAAAATTGCAAATCACATAGCAGACCTTTTAAAAAATTTAGAAAAAAAGAATTCAGTCCTAACTCAAATGAAGATTCTGAACAAAGAGCACACTCAAACCAAATTGAAACCTTAGCAGATGACCCCAAGACAAATGTTGTCACAGGACTTCTGTCACCGGGTGCTCCAAATGATAAATTTAAACCTTACAGAAGTAAGCACCTCCTAAAAATAAGAAAATTAAATAAAAAGTCAACATTTAGAGAAACAAACTTGCCTAAGCCCTATCTTACTCAGACATAACTCAAATACTTTTAAGCAGAGAGAACTCATCAATATTGAAGAACCCAAAGACAGGACAACCCACCCGCCACAGACAACCAAAATCCATGTGGCAGCACAGATCCCACTCTACACAACTCAAAAACACACTTGCAGACAAGGGAAGATATTACTTAGACAATATCACTGATTATTTTCAAGAAGGCCATATCTTCTAATCAAAGCCTACCAGTAGTTAACTCAAGTGATCCAACTCCTTCGAAGGAAATCAATTCCGCTAATCTCGATTCCTCAAGCTAGTCAAAACAATACTTACTTTTCCTGTAAAAGTTCTTTCAAATAATAGTGACACCAGTCCCTTCATAACAAATAGTCAGCCTTCCTCTAACCATCAAAATTGATTACTTTGCAACTTTGGCAGGGATTCAATATCAAACGTAAATAATTTTAACCTGACAGTTCTTCAGCAATCACGTGTTGTCTCAGTCAAGGACTTAAGACTTCCATGTCTTAACAATGGACCACAAATCTACGAAAGAATCATCTCCTCACAATGCCGATCTTCATAATCTTACCCTTATCTCAAAACCAGATTATATTTCAGAAGGTTCAAACAACATTCTAAACTGTCAGAACATCCTGACAATACCACATCACTTTTCATAAATTAGATACATAACAACTACAGATTTTAAAAGCATAAGGTTCTCTCATGATGCACAAGCTAGTCCACAGAAACAATCTTCCCAAACATTTGGTCTTGAAAAACTGACCTTACCACCTGGGGCATTCTCTTTACAAAACAAACCAAATAAAAGTATCTTTAGATATCATGAGGGGAAAGGCACCAACAGGACCACGTTTCCACGTCAGTGCATAAATTAAAGAATTTTAAGGTCCGCACCAACTGACTCACCCTCACAAATCTGTGTATAAAAGGCCTGAAAAACGTAACCAATGGGCCTCCCGTCACTGTGAAAGGATCTTTTTGATCAACACACCTCTCAGGACCTGACAGCACCACTTCATACATATTCAAAGATGGGGAAAGAACAATCAACTCGTCAATGAGATGACAATTTGCTCCTGGAATAGAACAGGAATAGAACAGCACATAAAATCCATTGGAAACAACTTAATTGCCTTCATAAACAACCACCACCTGATTTATCTAAGGAAACATGACTCCTTAAGTTCTTCAACCTAGCAAATTTTGATGCATATGAACCGCCGCCCAAAAAAACACTATGGGTCGCTCATCAGGCAGCCTGACATCAATACACTATGGGCCTCATTACGAGTCTAGCAGTCACTTGACTGCCAGACAGCCGGTGGCGGTCGGACCACCACCAATTCAGCGGTCCGAGCGCCACATTGTGACCACGTCGTGTTGCGGTCGGACCGCTAGGATTAGTTGTCCCTGCGGTTGTGGCGAGCCTAATCTGCCAGAGCAGCACTGCCCTGGGGATTATACCCTCGTTCCACGCCAGCGATTTCATGGCAAAAGGCTGCCGGAGAACAGGTACTGGGCAGTACAGGGGCCCCCCTCGCCAGCACCCTTGCAATGTTCTAACAGTGAATATTGCGATGGTGCTTTTGCATCCTGCATCCTACAGCATTGCCACCGGCTTGATTACGAGCCAGAGACAATGCTGTAGTGTGTTTCCCACCAGGAAAGTGGATGGAAACTCAGGTTTCTGCCCGCCGACCTAGCGGGAAACCCGTATTGAGCCAGGCGGGGAGGTAGCCACTATGGCTGCAACCTCCCCGACTGATTCGTAATGAGGTTCTTTATGTTTGAAATACACCATTATAAGCTCTAATCAAATGTTTTAACTGTCCTAGGCCATTAAAAGCAAAGTCAGGTATTGATCTTAAACATTTCCTTTCCACCTTCATTAATAAATACAAATGAAGGCTTCCCACCGTGCTTGATGGAATCTAATCTCCCTTGGAACACTATCCCAGAAGTACTGTAGCAATCACAATAACTTACTTTTCCAGCAATGGAAGAACCTCTCACCTGAGGACGCCCAAGACTTTTCATCAAACGTTCCCCTTCCTCTGGCTATTTAGGAGTTGAATAATATAATAAACATCTCAAAAACTATTATGTGACAAACTACTATTTGAAGTAGGATTCCACCCATTGAATGGAAGGTTTCCGGCCGAGCAACCAGCATGATCCATATTTATTTCATCCAACTCAAAGAGCATCATCGATTATCATCTCACTCCATCGTACTACTTTTTTCTTTTGTAAGAATTACCAAATCCTACCTAGAAAGGAGAATGATCATGATCTCCAACAAATATCGCTACGCTTTACCCATAAATCTTGGTAGACAGAACATGATCACATAAAAGGCTTCTTAACCTCAACAAATCCAAGAACAATTATAGGAAATTGAGAATTTAATAAAAAAAATTACTATTAATAAGAACAAGATTTTATTACGTCACGATTCATATATCAAACTGACTATGATCAGCCTTTATTTGATTGGCAACAACTGTTGAGGATTCATTTGTAACTTGTATTTCTACTCAAATGATTACTAGGGTAAGCTTTCAACCTAATAACGCTGACCGACTGTTCACCTCAACAAATAGGAAACAACAGTCAACTGAGGCGATATTTGGAAAAAAAACATGAACCCAATATTGATATTTACAGATTAAGGAGGAAAAACATGCTATTGTAAGGAACTAAAAGAAATCTGCAGACGCTCCCAAGAAGCATCCTGGACACAACCACACTGAGCCATCAGAGCAAATAATGCAGAATTATTCTGGTCTCTAATTGGTTATGGCACTGTGTCCCACTGAGTAGCGAGTGCTTACTTCCTATCATGTGAAGCATGGAAGACACATATAGATTAACTTTATGCTGACAATATTCCCCCCAACATTTGATTTCTCTGACTAGCTATATGATCTGACCTGCAAATCTCACAAGAAGAAATCATGTTATTGATAAAAAAAATCCAGATCTTCACGAGCGGCAAGTCCAAATGGGATACCAATAGATCTCTTAATATCAGATCCCCAGTTTATAGAGCAGATTAGTTCTCATATTATTCTTGTAAGTCCTTCAAACAGTCGAATTCCACCTCCATGGAAAGGCACCACAATATTTTCAAGTCACAAAAAACTACTTCCTTAGCTCATCTATACTCAGAAGGAAAAGTCTATAGTAAATAGCTACTCGATAATCTCTTTGCTAATAGCAACTTCTTCTGGCTAAACCAATCCAGCTTCCGATTAGGTTGCTTTATGATCAACAATATTGTCGCCCTTAAACATCTAGGGGGTCATTCTAAGTCTGGCGGGCGGCGGAGGCCGCCCGCCAGACTTCCCCCACCAAAATACCGCTCCGCGGTCGAAAGACCGCTGAGGGTATTTTGGGATTTGCCCTGGGCTGGCGGGCGACCGCCAAAAGGCCGCCCGCCAGCCCAGGGCAAATCATCCTTCCCACGAGGACGCCGGCTCAGAATTGAGCCGGCGGAGTGGGAAGGTGCGACGGGTGCAGTGGCACCCGTCGCGTATTTCAGTGTCTGCATAGCAGACACTGAAATACAAAGTGGGGCCCCTCGGCACCCCCTACCGCCATCCTGTTCCTGGCGGGAGACCCGCCAGGAACAGGATGGCGGTAGGGGGTGTCAGAATCCCCATGGCGGCGGAGCGCGCTCCGCCGCCATGGAGGATTCACAAGGGCAGCGGAAAACCGGCGGGAGACTGCCGGTTTTCCGCATCTGACCGCGGCCGAACCGCCGCGGTCAGAATGCCCTGCGGGGCACCGCCGGCCTGTCGGCGGTGCTCCCGCCGACCCTGGCGGGGTCAGAATCACCCCCCAAGTGTATAAAGCTTTAAAAAAAAGTCTCATGCTGTACATACAGGGAGTGCAGAATTATTAGGCAAGTTGTATTTTTGAGGATTAATTTTATTATTGAACAACAACCATGTTCTCAATGAACCCAAAAAACTCATTAATATCAAAGCTGAATATTTTTGGAAGTAGTTTTTAGTTTGTTTTTAGTTTTAGCTATGTTAGGGGGATATCTGTGTGTGCAGGTGACTATTACTGTGCATAATTATTAGGCAACTTAACAAAAAAAAATATATACCCATTTCAATTATTTATTATTACCAGTGAAACCAATATAACATCTCAACATTCACAAATATACATTTCTGACATTCAAAAACAAAACAAAAACAAATCAGTGACCAATATAGCCACCTTTCTTTGCAAGGACACTCAAAAGCCTGCCATCCATGGATTCTGTCAGTGTTTTGATCTGTTCACCATCAACATTGCGTGCAGCAGCAACCACAGCCTCCCAGACACTGTTCAGAGAGGTGTACTGTTTTCCCTCCTTGTAAATCTCACATTTGATGATGGACCACAGGTTCTCAATGGGGTTCAGATCAGGTGAACAAGGAGACCATGTCATTAGATTTCCTTCTTTTATACCTTTTCTTGCCAGCCACGCTGTGAAGTACTTGGACGCGTGTGATGGAGCATTGTCCTGCATGAAAATCATGTTTTTCTTGAAGGATGCAGACTTCTTCCTGTACCACTGCTTGAAGAAGGTGTCTTCCAGGAACTGGCAGTAGGACTGGGAGTTGAGCTTGACTCCATCCTCAACCCGAAAAGGCCCCACAAGCTCATCTTTGATGATACCAGCCCAAACCAGTACTCCACCTCCACCTTGCTGGCGTCTGAGTCGGACTGGAGCTCTCTGCCCTTTACCAATCCAGCCACGGGCCCATCCTTCTGGCCCATCAAGACTCACTCTCATTTCATCAGTCCATAAAACCTCAGAAAAATCAGTCTTGAGATATTTCTTGGCCCAGTCTTGACGTTTCAGCTTGTGTGTCTTGTTCAGTGGTGGTCGTCTTTCCGCCTTTCTTACCTTGGCCATGTCTCTGAGTATTGCACACCTTGTGCTTTTGGGCACTTCAGTGATGTTGCAGCTCTGAAATATGGCCAAACTGGTGGCAAGTGGCATCGTGGCAGCTGCACGCTTGACTTTTCTCAGTTCATGGGCAGTTATTTTGCGCCTTGGTTTTTCCACACGCTTCTTGCGACCCTGTTGACTATTTTGAATGAAACGCTTGATTGTTCGATGATCACGCTTCAGAAGCTTTGCAATTTTAAGAGTGCTGCATCCCTCTGCAAGATATCTCACTATTTTTGACTTTTCTGAGCCTGTCAAGTCCTTCTTTTGACCCATTTTGCCAAAGGAAAGGAAGTTGCCTAATAATTATGCACACCTGATATAGGGTTTTGATGTCATTAGACCACACCCCTTCTCATTACAGAGATGCACATCACCTAATATGCTTAATTGGTAGTAGGCTTTCGAGCCTATACAGCTTGGAGTAAGACAACATGCATAAAGAGGATGATGTGGTCAAAATACTCATTTGCCTAATAATTCTGCACTCCCTGTATGTTTGGTATTTGATAAAGTCAACTGGAAAAAACTCTGGGACAAACCATTGAAATAGGAAATCAGCCTTTTGTTATTGCATTTCTTCATATCTCTACATGAAAAAACATGGCTCCAAGTTAAACTGACCAGGAGAGCTCCAACTCTAATTGTGTAAACCTCAAATGGCCTACAGCAGGGTTGCATCCTGGCCTCTTTTACTTTTCTTGCTGTACATAATAGATCTATAACCATTTTAAGGCCTGGCTGAAGGTTTACTTCCAAAGCTAAGAATCAAATCCATCACTTATTTAGCTTACGTTGATGACATACTTATTCGTTCATTAACGTTAGGAGGTCTGCGATCCCAGCTAACAAAATTGCAGAAATGTAATCAAGAGAACGACTTACAAATCAGCCTAGGGAAATCCAAAATCATGTCATTTGGCAAGTCCTGAATGCAACATGGGTTGCAAATCTATAAAAATCCTATATAAGATGAAAACATTCATGTCTACTTAGGTTTAACAGTTGATAACAGCTTATCATGGTCTGACCACTTCTTTAATAAACAGGGGAAACACATCTCATTAGAGTTTCAGTAAAGAGATTTTGTAATATCTACAGAGGTTGGATGATCACTCAAGCTCTCTAGGTAATCAACTCAAAACTCATTCCATCCCTTTAACATGCATCCATTGTTTTTAAAGACAAGTAAATTAGTATTGTGAACAAAATCTACCTAAACTCAATAAGGTCTTTACTGAACCTACGACCATCACCTCCTCACAGCAAAGTTCGACTTGAGCTATCCCTAACATCACTTTCACCAGACACAGTGGGGCAATGTTAAATTACACCAGTGACTGTATCTCTGCCAAGGAGAACACCTTAAGAAAGTTAATATTTGCATAGTTAAGAGGAACAAAAGCATCTATAATAGAATTGAGTTTTCCAGCCATAGATAAGACTATTAATGTGAACAATCTCCCGATGCTTACTGTCCTTACAAAAATGCCTTGCTTGAAAAGCAAGGCACTAATATGTGCAATCTTGACAAATAATAGCAAACCGATCTGGCCACTTTACTGATCGCCAAACGCAAAGGTTACATAATAGATACATGTACTAATAGAAAAAAGGAATATTTAACATACCCCTTGGAATTTGCTTGTAAAATCAAATATTTAGGATTTCTCCTTATGTACACTCCAGTATCACAATTTGAAGGCTTATGGAACATGCAGTGCTAACCATAAAAGATATGTACTCACTGTAGTTACACATAGTCTGTCTATGCCATTTCATATTAGATTTAAGGAAGAAATACTTTAGAACTGCATTAATTCCAGTCAACAGAAAGATTGTTCAAGAATATTTTTACAAAAAGAATGTATTTATTAATTATAAAATGTATTCATCCATCTCTCATTATTGTATACGTTTACTTACTTCCTCTGTGGAATCCATTCGGCAATATATTACTGCGTTTCAGATTGAAGGAAATAGAAGATTGGGTGGAGCAATTAAACTTCATTGTGTTGTGCTGCCTACCCAAACCTGATTATTAGAAGGCTACTCAGTTATTTATCACTGACTTGGTATATGGCTAGTGCAGTCCGAGATTATTAAAGTAGTCTGTGTTCACTGGAGAAAGTCCTCACAGTGAATTCCGAAACACCTTATCTGTGGATTGTGAAAATGGGTAGATTTGGGAAGGAGTCAAGTTTCTTTCAGCTGGTGTTAAACATCCAAACATTTGAGCATTCCTGTGAATTTGGGGAGTCTCTGACTTAAGTATTCCTGTGTTATGCACTTGGTACTTTCTGGGACAAATCATCTAGTTGAGATTCTTAGCAGGCATTAAGTCACTGAGATACAGTCTAGTGGGTGTGGCCATTGTATGTGACAAGAAACTAATGTTTCACTTCCTCCGTAGTGAACAGGACATTAAGAAGATCCTGCATTTGGCTGAGATCAATAGGCTGAAAGTGGTCCCTTTGGTGCAATGCTTTGGACATATGGAGGTGAGCCATGGGCCACATGGTAGCTAGTATTAACATTTTCAATGCTGTGTTCAAAAGTCTTGTACTGTTTGCAGAGGCTGTTGGCGAAGCACTGGGCTATGAGTATGTGCATATTACTGGTGCGTTATGGAATTTACAACTTGAAAGTGTTGATATTTGACAGATGATGTTGTTCTCAAGAAAAGTAATCATGTGCACTATTTCTTGCATTAGCCTTATTTTGTTTTTATGAATCATGTAACATATCTGATAGCTGCTGTGCTTTTTAACAAGGGAGAAGAGAGTGTAAGGAAGGCTGTATGGTTGCTCATCACTGGCTGATCCATCCATGGGCCACTAGATTTGCATCCATGCCTTATTGCCGGATATCACCATGAGAAATAATAACAACAATTTGATCCAATGTATAATAATTAAAAAATCTAGCTTTTAAACAGAAACTGGGAATAGATCTGTACTGGTGACCCAAAGCAGCACACCTCTGGCATAGCAGTTTGATATTTTCCTTTAAAGACTGTTTACTTCTCAGATGGGTGGTGTAGCACTTACTGGAAAGAGTTTCAAAACAGCCATTTGTGAATTCCATGAGGTTTATATCCCATTTGATGTGGCGCTTAGTCAAAGTCTGTTTGGAAACATCAAGGTGTCATTATGACCTTGGCCCCGCCATGCCTGCTGTTGCAGTCAGACCGCCGACAGCGTGACAGTGCAGGACTGCCAAATTATGGCCGCGGCAGTGAACTGGCTGCATTGTAGACAGTTCACCACCTGTACCGCCAGGGTGGTGAGATCGCCTGCCCGAAGGTTGACCATCTTTGACCCAGAGGTCCACCTAACACTGCTCCGGTATTATGAGTATCCTTTCTGCCAGGGATTCCGTGGCTGCAGCCCCGCCACAATATACCTGGCAGAAAGGATACTGGTGACAGGAATACTAATTCCTTTTGCCACAACTGGACTCCCCAACCCCACACCCCCATGTAGGTGGCCCCCTGACCGCTTCAGAAGCCCCCCCAAGCAGCAACACACCCCCTCCCCCTGCTCCCCGTACTGCCCCCGATCCACACACACACCACGCTCGCATTCATACACGCTCACTCATTCTCACACACACGGCCACGACACCCTCCACCCCACCCCCGCAAACAGGCATTCACAAAAGCACACAGCCACTTGCACACACACACACAGGCAACACCCCCCCATTCACACACACACACCCCCATTAACACACACAACACCCCCCCCCTCCCCCCCCTCCACCCTGTCAGACGATCACCTTACCTGGTGGTCGCGATGGTTGTACAGGAGGGAACAGGGTCAATGGTGCTTGCTCCGCTGCCAGCGCCCTGCCAACACAGCACCGCCACGCTGTTTACAATGTTGTAATATGGGCGGTGTTGTGGCGGTGGCGGCGGAGCAAGCTCCACTAGACCGCTGACCGCCAGTATGACTGCTGGCGGCTTCCCTGCCAAATATTGGCGGGGAGCAACCAGCAGTCATGGACCATGCCATGTCTTTTGTAAGTGATTTCCAAAAAGACTGCAGCCCATCCATTAGCAGTATCTGGGCAGTGGGGAAGCTAGTGCAACTTCTGCATTCACAGTTTGAGAAGGAGTGTCTTCCATTGGTGGTCCTTCGACTGTCCCGCTAGAAGAAGGACGCAAATGAAAGGAGTCTGGCTTTACTCAGTGCTAAGCCTAACAAGTTTCCTCCAGTTTTTAAAAATATTTTTTTTTTAATGTAGTGATTTTTCCAACAAAAAAAGCAACAAAAAGCAAAAAGTAGTAGGTGGAGTCAACATATCAAAGGTCACGTTAGTAGGGCAAAGAGGCGACCACACTATGGTAACATCAATGTGGTTTTGGGAGCTAGGAATATTGGATTTGAAATTTGAGACCATGAGTAGGGTGCAGGGGAGTCAAGGGGAAGCAAAGTATAATCGATTATAGTCGGAAGTATAGAGAGTACAATTCTGAGAAAAATGGAACGGGGTCATAGTGGGGTAATGTCAAACTCATTTAAAAGGATACATTTCCTTGTGTAGGTTCAAAACATCAAGGTTGTTTGTACCTTTTTATCTTTTCAGGAATGATCATCTGCACAGTTTCTTGACGTTGTGTTTCAGAAATTCAAGAGACCAAATACCGGGTACCATATGGCATTCAGATTTTATAGTTGCAATTCGTTGTTTGAAATTTTCCTTTTAGTTCTCTGTTGATGATAGAGTTCCACCACTTTCAGCCAGTCATCATTTTCTGAAGAACAATTGCAGCGAGTAGGTCTAATGCCACTACTGGCCTACTGGCCAATAGTAGGTTTTACTTAGTGACGGCGGTGTACCATTAAGGATAAAATAAATTAATTATGTTATGGAGGTGCACTCAGTACATGAATGGACAGTTTTCCAAATGTACTTCTGTACTTGTTATGGAATAAATATAATCAGTCCTTAACACAAGGGGTGGCGGAGAACAATAAGGATCAAGACAAACATTTGCTTGCTTTTTTTTTTTTCAGAATGCCAATTACTTAGACTCCAGGGGACCTGTTCACAAAAGAAAATTCAAATGTGATTAAATCTACATGTTGGGGCGAAAAGTCCTTTCCCTGGGTAATGAACGTGTACCTCTGCCATGAGTGCCCAGCTGTACTGTTCCACATTGCTAATTTTTGTTGTTGTAGGCAAACACGGATCAGGTGTGTGCAACATGACATAGGTCTTTCTCACAGACTGTGGTCTTGTGGGACCTGGAGGAGCACCCAAAGCACTACCCTCAAAGAGGTTGAAGTGTGCTGCCTTCTCCAGGAGTTAAGCAGCACAAGCGCTGTGGTGGTAGCATACCGTTTGGTGATCAGTAGGAGTGAGTAGGTCCTTTTTACCCTGTGTCAAGCTCACTTGCCTTTTTAATGTTCCGTTACTGTGTGCCTTACCCAACCCTTGGCCTACATCAGTTAGATGTGGAGGACTGTGCTGTGTAGGAGTGGTGACTCTGCCTTAGTTCTATATGTGCCTGTGAAAGGTACAGTACATGAACGAAACAGTATTGTGCAGTGCATGAATAGTGAGTGAATGTACTGGGTGTATGTGTACCTGTGAAAAGTACCTTACATGAGAGCTGTAATGATGTGAAGTGTGTGCATGGCGCATGAATGTACTGGATGTATATGTACCCTCAAAAAAGACAGTACATAAAGAGTGTGGTGTAGTGCAGTGTTCACAAGGTGAATGTATGTGAAGGCTATATGTATACCTGCAAGTCACATAATACAGAAAGGTTACATTACTGAACAGCGTATGCAGAATGAATGTGTGCATTGAACGTATGTGTGCCTGTAGTGGCACAATACATGGAAGCAACAGCGTTCTGCATTGTGTGTGCTGAGTGGACGTGTGCCTGTAAGGGTGCATTACATGGATTTCCCTTGGTTCTGTTTTGGGAAAACCTGGCCTGCCTGGTCAAGCCATAAGGAGGTAAAGGGAACTCTCCCCACCTCCACCCCCTACCCCCAAGTCAGATTTGTATATTGCTGCATCCTGTGAGCTGGGTGGGGAACACTGCAGAAGTGAGAGAGAGACTTCCCCTAAGAAATCACAAGGAAGGGGCCTTGACACATCTCAGGAAGGTGATCATGAAGAGTATTGCTGGGAACCTGGGATTAACTTTTTGATACACCTATCTCTGTGGCTGACATCCAAGAGTCAACACTCCCCCAAGGCCTGTGTTGTGGGACTATAAGCTTCAGAGTCTCTGCTGCTGTGACAGTCATCCTGTCAAGTGGCAGACGGAGGGCATAAGTGTGCACATCAGAGGATGCAGAACCCCAACATAAAGCCTTGAAGACACAGACCCTAAATTCGATTTGCTGTCTAGAAATGGACTGTAAGAAGGGGGGTTGAGACCCCAAAAATTGGTCCGCTAGCAGGCAGCCAGAAGGGATGTGTAAGGAGGGGAAGCTCTGCAAGACTTCTGGCTGTGACCAGGACCGGTGGCCAAGGCCTGCTAGTCTCCCTGCTGGGTAAGGGATCATCACCTAGGGAAACCAAAACCACCTGCTCTGGAGCATCAGCATTTGCCAGCTTGCCAAAAACAGTGTGTCCTGTGAGGAAGAGGAGAGCGTTGGAGGGCATGTGGCCTGGTTGGGAGACCTGTTGAAAGGCTGCTACACCAATCGGGTTGTTGCCTGTGTGCAGATCTCAGTTGGTGACCTCCATATGCAGGGGAGGGCCGCTGTGAAGAAAGTTGTGAGTGCTGTGCTGTTCGAGGAGAGTGAAGCCAAGAGGTGGTATAGTCTGCCTCGCGGTGATGGCCAGTGCCTTGTTTGGAAACACCACTGCCCAGAACTGTAAAGCTGTGTGACCTGTGGACAAAGGAAGCATTGAGGATTATGCCTGTCCTGCCCCCAGAGACTTAAGAGGACGGTGTGGGTGCATCGCCACATTCCTGGGACACAAATCGGGAGCATCAGATTCAATCACCCTACCCCATTGGAGAGTGCAGAACTTATGGTGCAGGAGGAGCACTGGAGTGCCTCTGACTGCTGCTGGACCCGGCTGTGTAAGCTCAAGGAGAGCCTTCACTTGCCAGATGATGCCGCGCCTCCCGCATGAAGACCGACTCACCGAGCGGGTCTGGAGCCTTGCAAGGGCCTGCGGACAGAGCACCCACTGAAACGCTGCATTCTTCTGGAGCAGGTAAGACTGATTATGGGCCTACTGGGCCCCAAGGGAACTCGCTGACTAGGGCGCTGCAGCACCAAAGACACTTAGCTATTCTCTAAGAGTTGGAGTGGACTCTTGAGCCAAAGCCTACTAGTGAGCATTCTCTGGATGCGGCCACGGTGAATGGAGAATAACCCTGACTACATTACGAAGAACAGGTGGAATAGGCATTTGCCAGAAAACACTAGACCCCCCGACTTCTAGAGGAATTGTGTTATTGCCTATGAATGCTGTAATCTTCCTTTGAATGCAGAATTAGAAAGTAAATACTTCTATTTTATTATAAAAATAAGTATTTGACTGGACATTGATTGGTTGATACCGCTGCATGCTCTTTGAATTATGAGTCGTGTTCACTAATCTGTAACTACATATAGCCCCCCCGCCATCCCCTTCCTAAGGGAGCCTCTGACTGCTCCAACACAGCTACCACAGAGTCAAGTACAGAAGATGTACTTGACCCAGTTGCCTAGGATCCATAGTAAGCTGGTTTTCCAGGACATCAGGGATAAAAGGCCCAGTAACCCTGAGTGCCCCTTGGCTCTCTGAAAGGGGTCCTGACACTACACGTGTAAATCTACTTTTACAGTTTGGAGTAAATGTACTACTTTTGCCTATTCATCATTTCCGAGCATAAATTTATCCTAAACTATAGACTTACAAGTCTCCACTACATGAACTCCATGAAACTCCCGGGGGGAGCCTAATTTGCGAGTGTAAGGTTAGTACTTGTAACTTTTCAAACAGTGCCTGAGATCTCTGCCGCCATGGTATAGATATCCACCACCCTAGGTGAGATCACTACCACTTACATAAACTATAGAGGTTAAAGTCGCCGCTAGCTTATCACCCTTGTGTTTATCTGTCCTCACCGTAGGTTATTCTTTTAAAGATGGAAAGGGCTCACCCATCTGATAGTGGCATGCTTCATCACTGGTCATTCTAACCCTCCAAGCCAAGATGATACTGACTTGGCGGTCTCAACAGTAGCCCCCACAGGTGAGCCTTCCCCTACTGGGACAGGGAGATCAGAATAAGGACCACATGTATGTACCATTTTTCAAATCGCAAATGGCCTGATTCGCAGAATTGGGGCGTTTGTGATGAGAAAAAAGCATTTTGGTATGTACAGACCCATTTTTATGATTTGGTAATATATTTACCGAAAAGGGTTTGCGAGTTGCAGTTAGGAAGGGCGTTCCCTTCCTAATTGTGAGTCACAGTCCAATGTCTGATTGTTTTGTGACCGTGAATGCGGTCACAAAACAATCGGTTAGCATGGAACCCCTTCCCTTTTGTGAATGTATGCAAAAAAAAAATTCAGAGCAGGCAGTGGTCTCACGGACCACTGCCTGCTCTGAAAAAATTAAAAGAAAACTTTTCATTTTTGTTTTCAAATGCAATCCGTTTTCCTTTAAGGAAAACGGGCTTCATTACAAAAAAATATATATATACTGCTTTATTTAAAAGCAGTCACAGACATGATGGTCTGCTGACCCCAGCAGGCCACCATCCCTGTGAGTGCCGCCATTCCCAATGGGGCTGCAAATTGCGACCTACCTCATGAGTATTGAGTGGATCACTGCTGACGAGGTCCAGTTTCTAACGAATGCTAACCCAAGGGTCCCTTACTTTTATCTATTACCAAAAGTCCAGAAGAAGAAGCATCCGCTTCCTGGACGTTCCATTGTATCCGGAATAGGCTCAGCTCTTGAGCCATTACCAAAATATGTGATTGCTTTCTGAGGCCGCTGGTACAGAGGACTCCAACCTACTTGGAAGACAAAAGAGGTTCTCAGTCTGCTGAAAAGACATGGAATTTGCTCCTGAGTCCGAGCTCCTGATCGGATAGGATGTGGAGGTGCTGTACACCAGTATCCCCCAGGAAGAAACACTGAAAGTGGTAGACACCATCCTACAAGAGACCCAATGGAATTCTATGACGCCCAAAGATTTTGTGTTAGATTGTGCATATATGGCACTGACTCGCAACTACTTCGAGTTTGAAGGTGAGTTTTTCCTACAAATTCACGGGACTTCTATGGGCAGTACTTTCGCTCCTAGTTTAGCCTGCCTGTACATTTATCATTTAGAAAGAACACTTATTTTGTGTGAGGACAAACCCTATTATGCTAACATCAAAACGTGGAAAAGATATATAGATGACGTACTCTTGATTTGGCAGGGATCCAGGGAAGCAGCAGAAGATTTTTGTGCATGGCTCAGTAGCATAGACCGGTTCCTTAGATTCACGAGTATCATGAGCAACACAGAACTGAACTTCCCTAAAATAATAACTTTTGCATTTGAAAGGAAGTTACACAGAGGTTTATTATAAACCCATAGACAGAAACAATCTGTTATGATACAGGAGTTTCCATCCGAAGGGATTACGTGACAGCCTCCGAGTGGGTCAATTCCTATGCCTGAGAAGTAACTTACACAGACAACAAACTACAAAAAGCATGCGGAAATCCTCACTAGGAAATTGAGTGAGAGAGGGTACTCCAACAAGGTGATAATCACTGCAGACAAAAGGGCGCGCAATAGTGGCAGAGACTTTTTGCTTGAGACAGGCGCAAAGGTAACAGAAAACAATTTATTATGTGTGACCACTTGCACCTCACTCCCAAATGATGTACAGAAGATCATCAAGAAACATTGGAGACTCTTGAGATCAGGAGGACTGAATCTGAAAACACCTATGTTCTTGTTCAGGTGGGCAAGTAATATACTGGATCAGGTGGTACACACCAGACAGCAGAAGACGCAATTGGTAGAAACACAAGAGACACTCTTGAATCTTCCCCATTGCAGTGGGACATTTTCCTTGCAGTGGATGCAATATCTGCCACCTAACGGAGAGAAAGAAATCCTTGGACCTAGGGCTTGGAAAGTCCTGGGAACTAATAAGTTTCTAAAACTGCAACACAAAAACAGTGGTACATATAATGACTTGCCAATGTGGACTGATGTATGTAGTGATGACCACAAGATCAGTAAAAACATGCATTAAGGAACATAGGAGGAAGACAAGAACGAAGATGATGCGCCACTTTAGAGAGGCAGGACACAGAGTTGATGATTTCAAATAGTTTTTAATTGAACATTGGAGGGGACAGATAAGAACGTAGCACTGAAACTATTCCACATAGAACAAAGATGGGCGTTTCGCCTTCGCACTGATGTGCATGGACTTAATGATGAAGTAACGTGGAATCAGTTGAATGAGGGGGAAGAAAGAATAATCTGTAGCCTACCCACATGCCATTTGCAAAATATTGTGCAAAAGTGACTCTTTCCAGAACTTTTCTTAATGAGTGACATACAACTCCGGTCACAGGACTAAAGGCAAGAGCTGGGTTGGGCCCCGGCATGGTATCTAGACTGTAGGTGAAATAGGCCCTTGTTTAACATATCCACTGTAATATTGAGCACCATTATATAATGAAGAGGCCTATTTAGCAATGGAACGCATTCCCCAGACAACCATCCCACTAACAGTCGAGTCAAGAAACAACTGGATTGCTAGTGTATTATAAAATATATAAAGTAATTGTGACAAAATAATATATTTAATGCACGTTTTCCGGAGCTCCTGGTGTAGAGCCCAAAAGTGTTGCATTTAATTCATCCTGAACGTTGCCATGCAACGGTGGGATAAAATAACACCATTGTATCACAACATATAAATTTAGGATGAAAATACACTTAATATGGGCTCTGGTATATTTTGATGGTTAAATAATAAACATTACAGCTAAGTCCAGCGTTAATATGTCCATTCAGATGGTAAGGTGTTAGAAATGCCGTTTGAGTGATATGACCAGCTGTCACTGGAAGAGAACCACATTTTCCATTAATCCCTCTGTGACACTTACGGATGGCGTCACAGAGGGAGACAGACACCACGTTGGTGGCACGACAACAAAGGAGCGGGGAGTTAAAATCCCCTGCTTCTGCCAACTTCGAGCAGCAGCGGCAGCACTATGAAGGGCCCCCGAGAAGATGTGTATGCTGGAGGACCCGCTTAGACGAAGTAATCCAGGGGCGGGGCAGGCCCTGTCAGTGAACGCTTGTGGCATGGCAGCCACAGCAGCATATTGAGAATCAGAGTCCCATCCGGCAGGCATACGATTTTTCTCCTGAGTATTGGAGAATAAGTTTCTTGTGAATGATGGTAAGTGATAGAATACAACTGTGAAAGGGAGGAAGCAATGTGACAATATGAGCTGGCAAGTATTTCAGATCGATATCCCCGGCATCACAATATGGCAATACGAGTGTGCAGTGCGATATATATGTGAAGAATGGCACTAGAGATACTATATGATCATGAAAGCGAGGAAACACATTTTGAGCCGAGCCGGCATTTATTTCAGGCTAACATCTCAATATGGCAATATGAGCTTGGCAGGACGGGGTCCTCAGCGGTGCATGAGAAAACAAGCGACAGCCTGTTAAAAACACAAACTATAAGTACAGCCTGAGATAAAGCTATAGAACAGTGGATGCCCATGAAATCCTTTAGAACTTATCAATGTGAGTGATTTCTGAAAGCAATGTAAGAGAACGTCACGTTATAACACCAACCTTCTGTTTGGGGTATGTAAGCATGTATTTTAATAGAGAAGCGCAGGGAATAACCTATCTTGAAATCTACCGTCATGACTTTTCATGTAGTAGCCTCAGTCTGTTCTAAACATTCACGCAGGGACTGATACTAAGTCCCTGTTGTTTTATTTCATACATTCTGACAAATAGTGTGTAACATTAAGAGGGACTCCATCCCTTAGTGACTGATGAGGCTTTGCCCTGGCAACTGCAGGGTAAGATGCACTATATATTATGTTTTAAATTATTGCTGTGATTTCACCCGTTTGCCTTGGCACTACTTTGAATTTGTGAATGATTGCAGTTTTATGCACAGAGTGCAGTTTGCAGTGTTACACGATTTTGGGTGTTTTTTGGTTCCACTGGAAGTGTTTTTCTCCAAAACTAAGGAATGTGGAGAATAATCCTAATTAATTGAATTTGCTTCTCCCTTCTGTTTATGCATGACCCTAGGAGACACCTAGAGGACCAGGTAGGAATTACTCTTAACTAGTTGCACGTATGAGAACACAACATGTAACCGACAGTAGGATTAAGACCTCTGCCCTGACGAAGGCCACAAGACTTCCTTGAGAAAAGACTTTTCCAAGCAAGTACTTCCAAAGAGGCCGAAACTGCATTTGCATAAGGTAGTGATTAAGGTGTACTGATTAATTGAGATCTTTGTTACACCACTGACTTATTTTTAACCCTACCTCGTGCCGTCACCAATAAAGTATTATCTTTAGACAGGCACAAAGGTATTTTAAATTATCTTCTATAATCCTGGTTCTCACTGACCAGAACAAGACTTATTCTGATCTCGCCAGGGCTCGAAAAATCTACCACTCGCTATGGCAAGTCATATTTGATCAGGTCGAGCTATTTTTAGGACTTAAACTTGCTTCTTCTGGCGAGTTGACAAAGAACAGGTGTTCTGTTCAGTTGAAAGGTGGAGGTGGAATAAAAGATGCCTTTAAATCTTGTTGTTATGTCACATTTGCTCTGATTTCACAGACAAAGGTCAAAAGTCAGTTTGTCTTACAATTTATTTTCCATCTGACTGTAGAGTTCCAGGACTTTGTAAGGTGAACTGTGTGACCTGCGGTTCAGTAAAAGGATATAGGGTGTTAGGTTTTTCCTAACACACAACATTTAAATGACTAAGTCAACTGTGCAAACATTTCAAAATATATTTCAGTAGTTGTGAAAGCCTTTTTTTTGTATTTCTGTGTGATGAAAAAAATATTTGGATAGGATGAAAACAAATCAGAATATTTTATGTGTAGATGACAATATGCTACCATATCATAGTTTAGTAATATGATTATTAAAAGTGAGTGTTTAAACAAACTGAGAAACACTCCTGCCCTGATGGCAATAGTAAACTAACAGAAGTCATGGGTCCAGTGTGTCTCCTGTTTGTGAGCTAGATACTTCTGAAACATGCAGCAAACTTTAGTCTACTTTTTCGTACTGCAGAAATGCTCAGCTCAAATATTTGGAGGTGCTCTCATATGTGAGACTGAAGAAAAAGGCGACTCTGTAAACTATTTGCCTAGGATCACACAATTTGAGACCTGTTTATGGGTCAAGTACATTACAGTGAGGTCCAGTAGATTATTTAAGTTACTCGACCTGCAGGTCTAGTAACATTTTTATGATTTTTCCTGGCCTTCCCCCGACCCAAAAGGAGCAGGCTCTCCTGTGGGGCTACGGCTGAGACTGCCAAGTCAGTATCATCTTGGCTTGGCGGGTTGGACAGGCCAGTGATGCAGCATGCCACTATCAGGTGGGTGAGGCCTTTCCAGCCATACAAGAATATCCTTCTGTGAGGACTAATAAACACAAGAGTGATTAGCTAGCGGCAACTTTAACCTTAGAAATATGAGATCAACACCACCTCACTGCAGATTGCCCTGTGGGAAATAAAATGTTAAATGATTAAAGTGTATTATTATTATTTCAAAAACATTGTATTTAATTAGAAAGTATAAATGTCAAATGAATTTAGTAACTGAAATATATTCATTTTTTATAAATATTAATTTTTAAACAAAATAAAAGAAAGACACTGTTATCTTTAATTATCAATTTGGAAATGTAATTGAAAGTTGTGTTTAATATGTTACCTTTAAATTTTTTAATAAAAGTTTAAAAATTGAATTAAATTTTTAAACAAGTTTATTACTTTTTACACTAATACAATATTTAATTATTAATTCTATGTAATTTTTAAGACTATATATGTGTGTGTGTGTATATATATATATACTTTTGCTCAGCCATATCTATTTCCAAGAAAGACCATTGTTAAACATCAATCCTAGGTAACAGTAATATAACAACTTATTCTGATTGTTTGCCATCAGGGTTTTCAGACTATTCCAGAAATGTGGATGCCTTGCATTTATTTTTGCTTACATGTATTATCATGTTATTTTCCTTGCAGTACAGTGCTAGGAAATCAACACTATGCTGTGTTTCAACCTGAATAAATGTTAAAAGCCCAGTATCATCAGCGTAGTGTAGTATGGAAATGGGAAAGTTCCCAGCTTCGTCAGATGACTATTCAGTTCATAGAGCATTAATTCAGGAGCTACCCAAAAGAGGTTAAATTGTGGCAACATACCCCCCTGCTCCACAGCTCTATGACAGACATCTTAACAGGACCACTTGAAGATATGAAGATACCCAAACTTCAGATATAGTACTGTGATGGCTTTCATATATTTATTGTATGGGCCTTCACTCTGTTCCATGGTAGCTCCATGTCTACAGTGTCAGTGGCAAACTTAAAACTCACAAACATACGGTAAAGAGGTGTTTTTATTCAGTCACTTTATCCAGGTTAGATCTCTCCATACTGTTTTGAACAGTAGAGTGCCGGACCTGAAACTGTGCAGAGAGACGGACAGTATACCGTTTCCTGTGACCCACCTGAAAGGTACCTATACCTTATGTCTGCACGTTGCTGCCTGTGCTAAGGGTCTCAAGAGATATGTAGTATACATGGAACTTCACCTTCACCTTTGTAGTATACCAGGGTGAATCCTTTCGATGTTTCTGGTACATTCTCATTTACAGAATTCCAGTGAGGGTTAGCGTTAGTACCTTTGCACACAATTTGTAACATCTACTTAAAGCTGAAGTGAAACACCCACCTCGTCCTAGATCTTTAGAGGGTTTTATGGTTGTAATTAAATTTTTCGAATTTACCCTATGTTAAAGAATCTACATTTAATACCTGTGCCTGAGTTACAGGGACTCAAGCACCTACTGTTCAACCTTGAGTTCTTTGTGGGGGTGAAGGGTGTTAAATATTAGCTGCAGGAGCTTTCTGCATTTCAGTGAGGTGGCTAGAAGGCATAACCATTTTCTGCACAATTTGTGCCTTACCTTAAATCAGTACGGACAGCAACCATGAACCCTCCATTCGGCCACCTTCAAGGGTACCCCTTAGAAAGCACCCTCCTGTCCTAAACAGTTCAGGGCTTCTGTGACTCACATCAGAATGTCCACCCTTTGCAGTCTTTGAGTGAAAACAAGTCAAAAAGAGTGAAAACAAGTAAAAAAGAGGGAAAACAAGCAGGGAAAAAGCAATGAAAATGACGCTGGTACCAAATACTTCTGCATTCAGTTTCGCAAATAGATTATTGCAGTAGTTCAGCAAACACTGACTGCTGTCCGTTCTGGCCATCTCTATGCCCCCACCCCTCTTAATTTGAGTGTGAGAGAAGGTAGTCTTCCAGATGACACAGCGTGTATGGCTTTGACCTACTGAAGACAAGTTAGCAGTCCTGATACCTTTGAAAATGGCGTCTGACTGTCCTCCCCATTTAAAGTAGTCCACCTACCACTATTTATAACTTCCGTTCAACACTGACATTTGAACATTTAAGGTCTTTCAGAAAATCTTTAAAATGCCCCAACCTCCATGATTGATTGATATTGCAGTGTGGAGATGCAGTCATTGAGACTTTCTGCCTCAAGGAGTTGCCTCTGGCGAAATAAGGACTGTGCTGTTAGCCAGGGAATACAAAATAAAACTTACAGTTGCTGGGTTGGTGGCGATGTTTCCTTTTCAAGAAGACTGGACTTGCGGTCCGACCACAGACACTAATTCTTTAACATATCTGCTTTTAAAGGAGGAGGTGACTTGGTATCTCTTACAATTTTATTATTTGCTAAACCAGCACCTGCTAGTGCTTCCTTCATTGTCTTCATAATTAGATAGGTTGGAATTGCGTCTACCTAGATATTGCTCTGACGTTACTTGGATCTCACCCAGGAGAGATTAATTCCTCAGGGCCTGCTTGCCTACAGTAAGTTGGCAACATGTCTGTCTTTCACTTTACACAAGGGACAATGACCTGCATGTTTGCTCTGCGAACAAAACAACACTCGAATGACTGTGCAGCCTCCCTGTAAAAAAACATGTACACACACTCTGTGGGAAAAACATGCATTTACGGAAAAGTGGTAACTATAATCAGGGTATTTACAATCTCTGTCATTCTTTCTTCACCCACCTTGTGCAGCCTGTGATCAGTGAAGGCCTGCAGAACCCAGGAATACACTCATCTGCTCTTGTGTGTATGTGACTGTAAACTCTGAGTGTAAATCTTTCAAACCACCAACACACCCCAGAGACCCACTATATTTTATGGATAGGAACCAGGAGTGCCCCATCCTACAAGAGACTAGAGCTTGGGCATAGAAAGATGAAGGACATAACTGAGTGGCTATGCAGTTTGTTGTTCTGTAATTCAAAAATAAACAAAGATCAATAGTCCTGAGTTAGTATAGAGTAGTTATTTATTTTTCTTATATTTAAGTAAGGTTCCCAACCAAAGACTGCAGTGCAAAAGGAGCAGCCAACACGTGTTGTGCCCCTTCCCGGTGCACAGGCCTGGGACTTTCTCAAGGCGTGAAGTAAAAAAGCTGGGAGAAATTCAAATAAATAGGCTGGGAGTTTTGCCTGTTCTTTGGTCTAGTTACATTGACAGTAAGCAGTTGCCGCTGTGACCATCTTGTTTCTTTGTCACCATGAACTGCATAGGACTATAATGACTTGCATGGAGAATTTTGGGACTTTCTGCTGACCGCATTTAATACGTTTCCTTGTTCGGGTGGTCTTTGCCAAACCGCTTACTGTCAATGTAACTAGGCAAAGGCAGGTCCCCGAGGACACCAGGGCCCTTATTATGAACCTGGCGGTCTCATGACTGCGAGGTTTGCAGTGGCGGTCGAACCACTTCCAATGCGGCGGTCTGAGCACCATATTACGACTGCAGCGGTCATAGCACGGTTGGACCACCAGCACCGCCAGGATTAGTCGTCATGCAAGCAGCGCTGCCCTGGGGTTTACTACTTTTTTTTCCGGCAGCGATTTCATGGAGGTAGCACCGCCATGAAAAGGCTGGCGGAGAATGGGTGCAGGGGGGCCTCTGCACTGCCCATGCACTTGGCATGGGAAGTGCAACTGCTCCCCCGGCCAGAACCGTCGCAATGTTGCGATGGGTGCTGGTGCTGGTGCACCATACGCACTACAGCATTGCCCCCGGCTTGATTACAAGCCGGAAACAATGCTGTAGGCCATTTCCCACTAGGCCAGTGGGCATAAACTGAGGTTCGCCCGCTGAACCAGCGGGAAACTCGTAATGGCTACAGTGGTGGCAACCTCCCTGTCGGAATTTCGACGGACTGGCTTTTCTGTCTGCCGAAATCGTAGTGAGGCCCTAAGTTATTACTGTCATTGCACACAGTAAAATTGCTGCTACTGCATAGAAGGACTCATATTTTCAATTTTAGAAGTGCTATGCTTGACTTGACTACACCATCATCTTGACTCTATTTAAAATAACTTTTTACCAATTTCAGATTCTTGAAACGGTCGAGAGTGAAAATGCATTTCAAATTATGGCACTATGTAGCTAACTTGCTGGGTGCTGGAATCAAGGTGGAAGAAGCATTAAATGGATTAAATGCAGGGTGAACGCAAATAAGAGCTTTGGTTTATGAGGGGAACTGACAGAAACGTTCGGTCTAAATGCTCAACAGAGTAAAATCAGTACCTGAGCTAATATGTAGTGTCCGGGATCAGGTGATTAGCTTTCTCCTCAAGTACATTTAGTGCACCTGCATCTCCTCCTAAGATCTCCTTAAAATAGTCTTCACGTGTTCGAACTCTTGGCTGACCATCATTTGAGGACTGATACAAAAGGAGCTTAAAAGAGAATGAAAAGAGCAGAGGAAAGAGATATCATGTCTTGCTAGACAACAGTCTATTTCCTTTTTGAAGAAGATGTATAAAAAGCAGAGTTGGATAAGCAGTTGTGGTAATCCTAGATGTAGGTAAAGGTTATACTAAAGAATTAAAGTTTTTGAATTCTGTAAATCAGTTGAATAGATGCAGAACAGTTGATAAAGGTAATTCAGTTTCAGAAATGCCTTCTGTAGAGCACATCAGTTTATGGGGATATAGTTTGCTTCATGAGAATTTTTTGTAGAGGAGTGTGCCAGCTTTCAATGCCTTGAGGAAGGAATTGGTTGTTTAATTGTTTGCCCTGAATGTTGCACGCAAGCATGCATTCTAAAATGTTGGCTCTTTCACTGTTTTGGAAGCTACTGAGGCAATTCAGAATGCTTCTATCACACTGGCACTTTAGTAGAGCTGGGTTTGGGGTGAGAAGTTCCATGGAGAGGGTTGTGGCAGTTTTCACAACCTTTATAAAGAGTAAGGCCGTTTGAGTAGCTGTTTCATTTCAGTCACGCCCACTAGTCCTCTGTGGCTTTGCATGCTGACTTGCATTCTGAAATGGCCTCTATGGGTTTGCATGCTGGCAAATATTTGCTGTTTCCCTCTTACTGCTCTTGGAAACCGCTGAGACAATTTCAGAGCATTCCTTTTGCAACTGCACTTTGTTAGTGGAGGTGGTCAGGTGAGACGTTCTTGTGAGTGGTGTGTGTGTCAGCTTTTACATCCTTGAGAAAGGGAATGGTTGTTTGATATACTGTTCCCCCTACCCCTCCAGCCCCACCTCTAAGAACCCTATTGCTTTACACTCTGGCATGTAATCTGACTGTTTGGATGTCGCAAAAAAAATTTGTAATGTTACTGTTGTGTCAGCACTCTATTACTGGAGGTTGTAGGGTGAGAAGTTCTTAGTTGCAGTATGTTGTAGTTTTTGGAGCCTTGAGAGTGGGATTGTCAGTTCCTCCCTCAGCCGTACCTATCACCCTTTCATTGTGGTGCATGCTGATGCAGAGTGTTAGGTACTCGTCTGTTTAGAAAGTACAGACGTGTTGAGGACGAGGGCTAGAACCTCATGCCCTTTTCTTTCTAGAAGTTGTTTTAATAATTTTGACATTTTGAACTTTAAAATTATGACAATTTCAATTGGGGGGGAATGTTAAAGTTGAGATCAAGAAAACTTAGAGGTGGTCAAAATAACCTGCAAAATCAGGTATGAATCTAGTATAATGACTGGGGAAGCTGGTCTGGAAGTTGAGTATGCCCAGAGGGTAAACTTTCATCCTCGAAAGCCACGCTGCATCTTCTTTCCCGCAGAGTAAGAGTGTTTCACCATTGATCAAAGTCTCAACGTTGAATGCACATCTATGAACAACTCATTGTCGATTGTATTCTTATCCTCTACATCGTATGAGTACCCAACATCGACCCAGGCCTCGATGGCAAAAACGTGGGTGCTGCATCTCTTCCTGACAAATAGCAGAGACTTTGTTGTTCTCCTTACCCTCTCTTTTTTTATCTCCCCATGCAGTAGTCCTCAAATGGTAAAATGAATGCAGGAGCAGCCTCTTCTTGTCCCTTATATTGTCCTAGTACTCTTGTCATGGATGCAAAACTGCTGGTTTCAGGCGGCAGCACCACTGCATGTAGGGGACTGAGTCAACTCCACTCCGTCTGGTAGCTGTCGGCCTAACCTTTTCGGCTAGCTAGCAGCACCTCACCCTAACATAGAAGTAAAGGGGATTTGTGTCAGCCTGATGCATGACACTGACTCCTCATTAGTACAAGTCTCACACAAGCACAGGCAGACAAAGAGATGCAGGACAGTTTTCAATGCATTTATTGAAAAGACGGTAATCTAGGAAGAAATATATGAGCTGCAATAATAAGGAATATAAAACATAGCACAGTTAGAATTGCTATCATAAGCAAAAAGCAGATAAACAATCCCAGCATATTAGAATAAACATGTGCCTAAAAATTCATTCACTTTTGAAGAATAGTTGCCGATTAGAAAAATAAAATATTCCTGCTAAAAAGCCAGTTATGCTAAACTGAATTAAAATATATAAATGAAATGAAGCATGTAACTAAGTAAATGCGCACAGGCCGCCGGCCTAAGCTAAAATAAGTGTGCCCAAGCAAGGCTCTAAAATGAGCTCACAACAAGATGTCTCTCCAGCCAGGGATTCTTGCTTTTTCACCTTTCTTCTTGACCATGCAGGTGAAACTTCTCCCGATCACTCAGGGTATGCCTGTAGAGGAAGCAACAGTGACATCTTTTGGGGTCATGAGAATCTGGTAAACTAAGGAAACAGATCTGTTGAGGGTCTGTTATGGCTGTTTTTCTGACGCAATCTGGCCAGTTCAGAAAACAAGATGGCATTTTTCGCAAAAAGAAAATGACTCTCAACTCTAAAGTATGTTGGGTAGATCACTTTTAAAAATGTTTGGAAGTGATTTTAAGATGAAAAGGTCTGAGATCAGTGCTCCAAGGTCATGTCATCAGGACCTGGAAAAGGTTACTGAGTCAATATCCACCTACAGCGTATGATGGGACACAGGAGGTCAAGGTGCCCCTAAAGGTGCAGTGTTCTGTTGGCTTTCTTACATTGCTACAGCATGTGTAGTTACATTACCCTATCCCTCTCTTTCTTTAAATTTAAAAGAAAACAAAAGCTTTGTGGAAGGATGTTTTTAAAATGTCACTTTCTTTCATTTAGTGACTTTTTTAACGGTTTGATGTAATTTCTTCCATCTTTTAAAGTGAATTAATGGAATCAACAATATAACCTGTTTTTAGACTGATAAATTATACTCGTGTCACACGTACCTCTTGGTCTTTCCGAAGTATAGAGAAGATTCTGTACAAAATGTGACTTTGGAAAAAGTGCTCTGGGATCCCCGTAAGTGGGTGGGACTATTCATTGCTTATGATTTAATTAGAGATTCCCCTGAAGTAGAACTAGGATTACATGTAAGAAACAAATGCTTTAGAAAGTCACCTTATACTCTTAATTGGTAGCACCTATAATAAGAGAAGTGCTGATAAGTATGGATCATTCAGCTTACAATTAGCTCCTCAAACTGAATTGTTGCCTAATAGTGATAATTGGGATGGATGAAAATACTTTGGGGGTTATTCTAACTTTGGAGGAGTGTTAATCCGTCCCAAAAGTGACGGTAAAGTGACGGATATACCACCAGCCGTATTACGAGTTCCATAGGATATAATGGACTCGTAATACGGCTGGTGGTAAATCCGTCACTTTTCCGTCACTTTTGGGACGGATTAACACCTCCTCCAAAGTTAGAATAACCCCCTTTGTGCCCTAGACTGTTGGTGACCTAAATATTCATGGGGAGGACAGCAATCAGGGGGAATCAAAGTGTCAAAAATGGATGATCCTAATAGGTTAACACTACATGCAAAGCTATGCAGTTTGGAAGGTGAAATGGATGGCCAGAAAGTGGAAGAGTCTCCGCTCTCAATCTCTTCAAGTCAGTTTTCAGGGAAAAAACGAGGCACTGTCTCTTTGCGGGTACAAATCTCATCAATATCATGGAATATGCATGGACAGAACGCAAACGAAGAACAAATAGAAATGCTTAATAGCCATGAAATCATCCTACTTTGAAAAAACATGGATGATGGAGGACTTTGCACAAGATGGGTATATGTTTTTAAGAAACACACCACCATAAAGTTGGTGTTTAATGAATTGAATCTAATGGCAAAATATTAAATGCCATGTCAGTGGTTAGTTCCAATAGTTATTGCATTTTTTTTAATCATTGAACAAACTATGACCAGATGGTTATTTTCAATATCTACCAAAATGCTACGAAAAACATTTTGAAAGTAGCTTGCAATTATTGAGGTATGATTTGTTTAACGTACAATCTAAATTCCAAAGAGTACATTCATTGTAAGGTGTGACTTTAATGCAAAATGTATTCTCAGTGAGTGAGATGACCTGTTAGGGTTTATAAATGATGAAAGCTTTTAGGATTCACAGTGGAATAAATCATCCAATATATCTGAACACAGAGGTGCAGAAAGTAGGTAACCTTTCCATTGAATTACATTGCTACATGTAAATTGGTGTTTTT
This sequence comes from Pleurodeles waltl, assembly GCF_031143425.1. Classification (NCBI taxonomy): domain Eukaryota; kingdom Metazoa; phylum Chordata; class Amphibia; order Caudata; family Salamandridae; genus Pleurodeles; species Pleurodeles waltl. The sequence continues at coordinate 72,156,091 of NC_090449.1, forward strand.
TCCTGGATTAGCTAGCTGGGAGAAAGTTTAAATATGGTTCAAGGAAAAATCCAATTGATTACCTATTTGTTTTTTGTTTTCTTTCCATTCTGCAAGTTATTTTGAGTGATTAGAGCATAATAAGATTGTCTATCTCATAATTTATCGACAGATAGTTGCAGTCTTGGAAATTAAAATAATATATATCCCCTCTATATATTTCCAAACTGGAGACTGAATGCCTTAATCAACCACATACAAAATATTGAATTAAAACTTTAGAAAAAATAGCGGTGTGCAAGAAGGCACATTTGAGGATTCTATTTTATGAGACAAATCCCTAAGGATGGTATGAATGTGTAATGACCCAAGCAGCTGTATTTTTCAAATATATGAAAGGAATTTGATATATATGGCAGCACAGAAAATACTCAAGTAGAGGTAACCAACCCTTGGTTTGATGGGGAGTGCAGAAGATTAACAATATTAGGAAGGCTTTCTATTGTGCCTTTAAGAAAAGACAAGACAATTACTAATGTGCTTGTCTTTAAGAAAAAATAACATTTATCACAGACCTATAAACATAAAAAAAGAAATCTGATTATCTGACATTTTGGGAAAAGATGTTGGTGATTATCGTGCAAGTTGACGCCCTATGATTCAGGATAAAGATAAACCTTGGACTATCCAGTATTGGGAGACTTCGGTGTTTAAAACCCCCAAGGGTAAGTGGATTGAGTATCTTTCGGTACTCTATGATGCCCCAAGGTTGAAGCCCCAGCTCCCACCCATACTGCTAATGACGTACTACTTAGATTGCTAAGATTTGAAACGTTATCCAAGGTAATACAGTTAGTTAATTCAACCTGGGAGCAAGTCCACATTGTATACCATTCTGCATTTATGGATTAACTAATGATTGGTGTACCCAGAAGTTAATGTTTGTCTTTAGGGAGCTAATACAGAAAGGGAGAATTCCCACCTCTTTGAGGTCGGCCATTGGTAAACCCTTTTTAAAGAAGAGGAGTAAGGATAATTCTACTATTATAATTTTGTCTCTCTGACTGATATAACATCTAAAATATTTGCCAAATTTGTCATGATGAATCCGAACGATTGTTATAAGAAATAGACTTGTCAGACCTATAGAACGAGCTTGATCTCAATATGGACAATTAACGGTTGAATATTGTTTTGAGTTACGGGACGCTGCCCATAATAAGTGGAAGAAACAAAATCTCAATATAGCTGCTTTGACTTTCAGGCGCCCTTTGACTCAGTGAGTCAATGAGGAAATGGGGTCTTGTTGGACTTGTTGCTTCCCTGCCCTTGGTGTCCCAGGATCCTTTGCTCTGCTTCAGCTGCTGACAGGGGGAAGTGGTTGACATTGCGCTTCATAGTGCTGCATCTCCCCCCGCAGCTGCCTCTCCACCCGCAGGGTCTCGCTGGACTTGTTGCTTCCCTGCCCTGGTGGCACTCGGTGTCCCAGGGCCCTTTGCTCTGCTTCAACAGCCCGCTGCTGCTGACAGGGGGAGGCGCTTGACATCGTGCTTCATAGCGCTGCCTGTCCCCTCTGCAGCACGGGTCTTCCTTGCCCTGGTGGGACTCCATGTCCAGGGCCCTTTGCTCTGCTTCAACTGCCACCAACTGCTGACATCGTGCTTCATAGCGCTGCCACTCTCCCTGCGGGGGACGCACACGGGATGTGACCGGGCACGTCCGGGCAACGACCAGGCCAAGAGCAGGCCCATCTGCGCCCGTTAGAGCCTGGAAGAGGCTGGGCTGGGCCTCCCCTCTTGGCTGGTATTGCACTGTGAACTGTCGAGGTACTCGATATAAATGATTATTCTCTTCCAGGGGATCCTCATCAATAGTCATAAACATTGAATATTCCCGCCCTTGTGCGGGGACCCCGGAGCATATATAAAATACATACACATTATACATGTGTAACAAACAGTCATGCAGGCTATCATGTTAAAAACAGGCTAAAATGCTTTATTTCTATGAAGTTTTTTTTTTTTTTTTTTTAAATACTACAATAGAGCATAAATAAGTACCCAAGCTCCTAAAACTAGGCTTGGGGAAGTAAGCAGTAGCAAACTCTAGTGAAAAAATAGAGAAAACTGCATTGAAAAACAATGAAGCATTCTTAGCCAATAGGCTGCATGTAGGTTAACACAGGAGAACCATAAAAACTTTGGCACTGTGCCTTTAAGACCCTGAGCACCTCCAGTATCCCACCATGCCTCAGGGGTGAAGGAAAGGTGACAGTTGGTTCACAGTTAGGTCAGTTCTTTTTTCCGGCTTCTTCTGAGAGGATCCTGGAGCATTGAGCTCTCAGTTTTTCTGAGTTTTCCTCAGAAAAATTCTTTAAAAAAGCGTTTTTTCACTTTTCACTCGACAAGTAACATCTTTGTCTGAGCTAGGAAGGTTTTTTCTGACAGAAAAAATGCCTTCTCTTTTTGTCAAATGCCCTGCTTGTGGGAAGAAGAAGGCCCAGTCAGATCCCCACTCTCTGTGCATAGTGTGCCTGCCTCAGAGTCACTGCCCTGACACTTGTAAGTACTGTAAGAACATGTCTAGGAGGACTCTGAAAGACAGAGAGAAGATCCGACTTCATGGGCTTCAGGAGAGGAAAAGAACATCGTCCTCCTCACTCCCCAGGCATCCAGAAGGCCATTCTCAGGAGAGAATGGCCCGGTCGACGTCGACAGGTAGGAAAATACCTGTTTGTTCACCGTCGACGTCGTCGCTACCACCGTCCCACCGGCATAGATCGCCGTCGACGGCGACACACCCGACGTCGAAGGGAACGGCGTCGAGGGAACATCAGAGCAGGGGCAGGTCTCCGTCGACGGCAGCCCGCCGATCGACGTCGAGCCATCGCCGGCATGCCCGGTCGCCGCCAAAGGCTGTGCGCCCCCCGACGTCAGGACACACGGCGTCGAGATCTCCACGACGGCACGAGAAACATCCGCCGTCAACCTCCCATCGCTCCACGTCGAGGCACACGACGGCGAGCAGGTCGAGGTCCAAGGAACGCCGTTCGACGTCAAGGCACTCAACGTCGAGGCAATCAACGTCGAGGCAGGACCAAGCGACTGGGCGTCCTTCGACGTCGAAACAGCCATCGACGTCGACGCAGGTTTTACCTGTCCAACAGGGAGCAGAACATCGCCCCTCGCCAGACAAGGCTCAGTCTCCAGTGGTCTCCATACCGAGCGACTCTTCTCGGTCAAGAGCATCTCCTGGGCATGTCTCGCCCATCAACCTATCTCCGAGATGGCTGGAGAGCCTCAACAGACCAGCGGCCTCCCCAGATTCGCAATATTCGCGAATGTATTCACCCACTGCCTCCCCGCCAAGAACGCCATCGCCGACAGCCGGGGCAGAACGGGCTCGTTCAGCTCCTCGACAGCCGACCGCGAGGCCTAGGCGCTCGGCTACAGCGTCCCGCAGCAGATCTCGCTCTCAACGGAGATCCAGGTCGCGCTCAAGAAGATCACCCTCTTGGTCTTCATCAGGTTCTTCTGTCGGGCGTTACTCACCTACTCTTACAGATTCACCACCTGCTAGAGTCTCGCCAGTGGATGACATAACCACTTTCAACGAGGTGTTGCTAAGAGGAGCGCAGAAACTCAATATAGAGGTTCCAGAACCGTCTACCTCCTCATCAATCATCTTTGAGACGCTACAACAGAGATCAGCGTCGAAAAAGTTGCTGCCTCTAGTGCCTGGTTTGTTGCAGCCAACCATGGACACTTTTCTGGCCCCAGCCTCGCTTAAGTCTGCCCCGGCTCGGATTCTTAAAAAGTACAAGGCTCCAGAGCAAGACCCTTTATTCCTTAGGAAGGATCCGCCACCAGACTCAGTGATCATAGCTGCCGCCCGAAAGACCCACTCGGTGGCATCTTCATCCACGGTACCCCCGGATAAAGAGAGCAGGCATTTAGACTCTCTGGGAAGAAAGATGTGCGGGACAGCGGCTTCAGCAATGAAGGTCTCTAGTGCGTCTGCGCTCCTGGGCAGGTACGATCGTTCTCTGTGGGATTCCTTCAGTAGATTTACAGAAAAACTGCCCAGAGAAGACAGGCAAGATTTCCAAGAGATTCTACAGGAAGGATGCCTGGTATCTAACCAAGTTATCAGCGCGGCAGCGGATGGGGCGGATTTGGCGGCTCATGGGTACGCACATGGTATCTGTGCGAGGAGATCTTCCTGGCTGAGGCTCACTGGCTTGAAACAGGAGGCACAACAACGTATCCTGAATCTCCCATTTGCCGGGAATTCTCTATTCGGTGCCCATGCAGACGAAGAGATGGCCCGCATGAAGACCGAGGTGGATACCATGAAGGCGGTAGGCCTCGAAAGAAGGAAAGATTTCAGGCGGAGGTACAGACCGTACGATAGACGCCCTTTCCAACAGAGGGTTCAAACCCCTCATTGGTCGCAAAGGTCTCAGCAACGACAGGGACGCCCTCTGTTTCAGCGAAGAAACACAAGGGAGCGAGGGTCAAGTAGACCTCAACAGTCCACTCCAAAAGCACCCACTAAGCAATGAAGTCTCGCTTCCCTCGACACTGTACACCACTCCGGTGGGGGGAAGTATTATTGCTCATCTTCACGAGTGGCACTCTATCACAAGAGACAAATGGGTGCTCAATATTGTCGAACATGGCTATTCTCTCCTTTTCAAGCAGCCTCCACCACACTTGCCACCAACCAAACACAATCCGGCTCATCTCACCTTGCTACGCAAGGAGGCCCTCGCCCTCCTAAGAAAGAATGCCATAGAAAGGGTTCCACCTGCCCACAGAGGAAAGGGGGTCTACTCCCGTTACTTTCTAGTAGCAAAGAAGGGTCAAGAGGGCGTTTTCAGGCCAATCCTGGATCTAAGACTGCTGAACAAATACATAAGAAAGCAGAAGTTCAGAATGCTAGCGCTTCACCAAATTTTCCCTCAACTGCATCAGGGAGACTGGATGTGCTCCATCGACCTGCAGGATGCGTATTTCCACATCCCAATAGCTCCAAAGCATCGAAAATTCCTGCGCTTTCGAGTAGCGTTACAGCATTACCAGTTCAGGGTTCTACCCTTTGGCCTGAAATCTGCTCCAAGAGTTTTCTCGAAATGTATGGCAGTGGTGGCGGCGCATCTACGAAGACAAAGGATATACATATATCCATACCTAGACGACTGGCTACTAAAGGCTTCTTCTCCGGAGCAGGCGAGAAGCCATCGGGACATTGTACTAGGAGTTTGCGAAGCTCTAGGTCTTCAGGTCAATTACCAGAAGTCAACCTTGACTCCAACGTAGAGTCTTCACTACCTAGGAGCTATCATAAACACAGAACTACAAAAAGTGTATCCTTCGGAGGAACGACTGTCCTCAATAAACAAGAAGTGCCAGGACCTGTTGAGAGCCAGCGCACCTACGGCACGTCAGGTGACATCACTACTGGGCTCCATGGCATCGTGCATCTTTATTGTCCCAAATGCCACACTCCACATGAGACCCCTCCAAGAGGCATTGGAGGCCAATTGGAGCCAAAGAACAGGTCGCTGGGAAGACACAATGTGGCTACCGAAGGTAGCACTGCAGTCATTGAGATGGTGGATGCACAGACCTCACCTGTCAGTGGGCGCTCCGTTTCACCAGGTACTTCCATCCGACACTCTGGTAACGGATGCGTCTCTTCAGGGATGGGGGGCTCATCTGGGTCCTTTTCAAGCGCAGGGTCTGTGGTCAGACAAGGAGAAGCAGTACCACATCAATCGGCTAGAACTCAGAGCGGTCCATCTGGCTCTCAAGTCTTTCACACCCCTAATTCAGGGGAAAACTCTATTGATACAGACGGACAATACAACCACGATGTATTACTTGAACAAACAAGGGGGAACGAGATCCCTACCCCTTTCACGAGAGTCCCAAGCGATATGACATTGGCTCCTGGCCAGAGGAATGTCAATCACAGCAGTTCACCTGCCAGGTCAGCAGAACGTAGAAGCAGACTTTCTAAGCAGACACCTGGAGGACGTTCACGATTGGGTCCTGCACGACGAAGTCGCAGAATACATCTTCGCGCAATGGGGTCGGCCTCAACTGGACCTCTTCGCAGACGATGTAAACAGGAAATGCCCAGACTTCGCATCCAGGTTCTACCGTCCAGGATCTCGAGGGAATGCCCTGTTGATCGACTGGTCAGGGACATTTCTTTACGCTTTTCCGCCGATTCCCCTCATTCCGGCAGTGATCAGCAAACTTTACGGATCCAGGACCAGAATGATTCTTATATCGCCACAATGGCCTCGACAATTCTGGTACACGGATCTCCTCAACCTGTCAGAAAAACCTCACAGGAGGCTGCCGTGCAGACCGGATCTTCTGAGCAGAATGGAGGGCAGGATTCTGCATCCCAACCTACCCTCTCTGAGCTTAACAGCATGGCTCCTGAATTCCTGCAGTATGGGCACCTAGGACTCTCGCAGGAGTGCATGAACATCTTGAAAGAGTCCAAACGGCCTTCCACGCGGCGTTCCTACGCTTTTAAGTGGAAGAGATTCTACATATGGTGCTGTCAGCAAGGCCATAATCCCATACGGGCGCAGGAGGAAGTCATACTGTCCTATTTGCTTCACCTAGCGAAATCCGGTCTGCAGGTATCATCTATTAAGGTACATTTGTCTGCTATTACTGCCTATCGCAAGTCACCTTCTCAGGAATCCTTCTTTACGAAACCTGTAGTCAAGGATTTCTTAGAAGGTTTGAAGAAAGTTTTTCCGCCAATTCGGAGGCCTTCTCCTCCGTGGGAACTGAACATAGTCCTAGCAAAACTTATGGGCCCTCCTTTCGAGCCTATCCATAAGGCCTCCTTACAACACCTTACGTGGAAAACGGCTTTTCTGGTGGCCATTACTTCAGCGAGGAGGGTCAGTGAGATCCAGGCCTTGTCTGCAAAAGAACCGTACACGGTTTTTCATGACAATAGAGTAGTTCTACGAACTCACCCATCTTTCCTTCCGAAGGTGGTGTCAGAATTCCATATTAATCAGACCATAACTTTACCGACGTTCTTTCCCAATCCGGAAACTCCGGCTGAGAAAGCATTGCACTCATTAGACTTGAAAAGAGTGCTAAAATTTTATCTGGACAAGACAAAATCGATTAGACACTCTAACCGCTTGTTTGTGAACTATGGTCATTTAAGGACAGGAGAAGCAGCATCTAAGCGAACAATATCAAGATGGATAGTCTCTTGTATTGTTAATACTTACCAGCGAGCTAATAGACAATTGCTAGCGCGACCTAGAGCGCATTCCACAAGGGGAAAAGCGGCTACTGCTGCTCTCCTTAACAATGTTCCTATATCTGAGATTTGTAAGGCTGCTACATGGAAGTCTGTCCATACTTTTACAAGACATCATTGTCTAGACTCAGATGCAAGAGCGGATGCCCAAGTGGGGCAGGCCTCTCTAAGGAATTTATTTGCGTAAGACATGTCTATTCCTGCACTTCTATCGGACAGTCCGCTGGGTTTAGGGATGGGCTTGCTAATCTATTCAATGTTTATGACTATTGATGAGGATCCCCTGGAAGAGAAGGATAAGTTACTTACCTGTAAATCCTAGTTCTCTTCCAGGGGTATCCTCATCAAAGTCATAAACAACCCACCCTCCTCCCCGGACACACGTCTACTGGAAGTGCAGGACAGACAGTATTTTGATTCAATTATACAAATTGTCACCGTAAAAAGAACTGACCTAACTGTGAACCAACTGTCACCTTTCCTTCACCCCTGAGGCATGGTGGGATACTGGAGGTGCTCAGGGTCTTAAAGGCACAGTGCCAAAGTTTTTATGGTTCTCCTGTGTTAACCTACATGCAGCCTATTGGCTAAGAATGCTTCATTGTTTTTCAATGCAGTTTTCTCTATTTTTTCACTAGAGTTTGCTACTGCTTACTTCCCCAAGCCTAGTTTTAGGAGCTTGGGTACTTATTTATGCTCTATTGTAGTATTTAAAAAAAAAAAAAAAAAAACTTCATAGAAATAAAGCATTTTAGCCTGTTTTTAACATGATAGCCTGCATGACTGTTTGTTACACATGTATAATGTGTATGTATTTTATATATGCTCCGGGGTCCCCGCACAAGGGCGGGAATATTCAATGTTTATGACTTTGATGAGGATCCCCTGGAAGAGAACTAGGATTTACAGGTAAGTAACTTATCCTTGTGGTGCTTTTTGTCTTAAGTGACTCTTATTTTTAGAAAAAGTAATTACCTGTTTTTCCACCCACAGGGTCTAACTGAGCTGTGTCATCATTTAATGAAATTGGATGTTGTGATAGGCAGAACCTTTAATTATGGAGTTACCTAAACTTGATTGTTGCAGCTATTTACAGTGGGCAAAAGGAAAGCTGCTGCTGTTGTTCAGGGTATAGCCAAAAAAAAACTTGGCCACACAAAAATAACTGTACTCTTAGGGACATTGAGCTTTGTCTAATGCCATGTTAAAGCCAATAGGCAGCTGACCTACATACCAAATGTAATGTCTAATGCCATGTTAAAGCCAATAGGCAGCTAACCTAAATACCAAATGTAAGGTCTAATGCCATGTTAAAGCCAATAGGCAGCTAAACTGAATACAACATGTAATGTGCTACTGGTGAACATTGAACAACTAATATGCGCAGTGGTGAAACACAAAGTCATTGGTCAAACACAATTAATAGCATAACAGGACCATTCATCCTCTAAGGCGTCTAAAACTTCTATACATATTATCCTCCCTTGCCCAACAGTATGTAGGAGTAGGTAAAAAACGGTTAGGTTAGGTCTCCTAAGAAAGGAGAGCAGAGGACCGGGGCAATGTAGGTACATCTGTGGCATCACAACCCAGACGCAGTATACCTCGCTCACATAATGTTTCAAGGAAGTTGAGCTTAACTAGGGGCCTCCAAACATTTTTCACTAACAAGATCAATTCAAGGCTGGGCTCCTCTGTTAGGTCTCACAGGTGTTCAGTTTTTATGGTTAATGTTCCTAAACTTAAGTACGGCCTACACATGGAACAGGAGAGCACACTGATAAATAAATCAATTCACTGGATTCGTAAAGTGAGAGACTGACGTTCAATCATAAGAGAGAACATCTTAGGAGCCACAAGGCATACATGCTCTGATCTTGCTTATGACACCATTGAATTGATTCTTCCCAGTACAGAGATGGTAGACAACTTAGTGGCGTTTGATGTATGGACATGCATCCTTACTTGACACCAACATCTGTTTCAAATATAGACCATGAGCTCCTAACTCCACTAAAGAAATGGCCTGCATCCCCAGCCCATTCTACAGAACAATCGTTTTTAGGGGATGTAGACTGACAAACAGTACTTTGTACCAGGCTATTCACCTTGAATGGGGCTCTTCCCGGGGCTACTTCTGGCAAATGGTAGGGTCCCAGGTGTTCCAGTTTTACTTCTCCTAGGAATAATGACCCTGTATTCCTCAGAGGCGGTGGCCCACTGGTCGGGGGACCCATTTCCATGCCCGTCTCTTCCCTTAATGCCTTCACAAAGGAATGACGCCAGAATATTGTGGTTCCATGCCCCTTATTCTCCCTGCAGGACACAGGCTTGCTTTTAGTCTCCTCCTGGAATGTGTCTGGATTAAAATCCAAAATGTATTTACCAGGTTGGATTGATTTTATAGAGCAATTTGATATTTGCCTGTTGCAAGAAACATGGTCCATAGTAGCCGTATTCAAACCTGGACATTTACATTGCTGGATTCCCACCCGGTGTGGCTTTGCTGGGAGACCAACTGGTGGCCTCACAGTTTGGATCAGATCTAGTTTGAATCCTTAATAGACGACTTCACCTTAACTGTATGGACATTCTAGCCTTACGAATGGAGATGGGTACTTTTGACCTATTGATATCTACAATGTCTATGCCGGGGCATCAGAGGTGGTTTAAAATCACCAACTGTTACCGCGCTTGAGGATCTTCTGGGCAAAGATCACTGTGAAGCTTATCTATTAATAGGAGGGGACTTCAATACCGCATTTGAAGCCCTCTCAAGTGAGGATGTTAGTGCAGAAAAGGCTGAGGATGAGAGATGGGGATACCCTAAATTGAGCTAACCCCAATACGCAGGTGGACAGAGGCCGCCCTCCAGCTAAAAGCACTCTCGCTAGAATTTGGGATAAGAGCAGCTAATGGGAGAACTAAATCAGATAGCGGGGGGCTGATACCTTCGATAGCTCCTCCCAGTCCAGTCATATTGACTACATCAGGGAAGAAAGTGACCATAACCCACTCTAGGTTGGGAAATGTTTCTCAAGTTGCTGTGACCACAAGAGATGTCTATATTAAGACTGATACACGTATTCTCAACTGGTCCCAAATAGTTGGTAAGCCAGATCTTTTAAATAGGATCAGCATTGATTTACATTCAGTCTTGGTTGAGATGGAAGTATCTGTCATAGCACCAGATAATGTGAAGGCTGCTACTGACGCTCACAATAGATTCTTTGGAGAAATACTAAGATACTTTACAGTTGTAACAACTAAGCACAGGAGCATTATGGGCAGAGAAAACACATTGTTTAAAAAGGAATTTAGACGTTTCCGTCGACGGCTTGGAGACGCTCTAAGGTCCAGAGATATCCCGCAGATTCAGTTAGCAAGGAAGAACTATAATGGGATGAAAGGAGGTAGAGTGTACTAAGCTTGGCCTGCTCTAATAGGGATGCCACTAAATTTCAGCATCCTGTAAGGTGGGATGGTGAGGACTGTACACCTGTTCCTCAAAATCACATTGCCCCCTCTGCCTGGGTAGAGCATTTTCCAGCCCTTAATTCTTTGTCCCAGTCTTCCATCTTAGTTGAAGATGCCGGGTCATCCTTGTGTATTGATTACTCTGATTCTGCCCGCTTATCTCTTTTTGCAACCCCAGATGCTGAAGCTTTAACTACATCAAAGCTTATTTTTGATCTTCCTGAGTTATGCTAGCCCTTGATGATAAAACAAGAAGTAGGACCCAAGGACTGGATGGTATTCCATGTGATGTGTTTTTGCATAACAGGGACAACTGGTCTAGATACATTCTCTTTTTGGCAAATGACATCTCTCTAGAAACCCCAATTCCTGATTCTTGGAATGGTGCCGAACTTGTACCAATTTAAAAGATATTAGAAAACGATGGCGATCGGCTGAGGCAGCTTATATGTTGCCTTTGTCGACCTCAAATCGGCCTTTGACCTGTTCCCCAGGAAAAACCTTTGGTGGGTGCTGCGCTCCATGGGCATGCCAATGAATTTGTTGGCATTATTACTCTGCTTCCACAAGGGCAACAACGCCAGGGTCCGATGGGGCAGTCAGGAAGAGTTGACAGAACCTTTCTTCATTTGTAAGGGGGTACGCCACGGATGTTCCTTAGCCCCAAATTTGTTTTCATTATTTCTAAATGATTTATGTGAGGCTTATCCACTGATGCTCTTACCTTGATGGGGGTTAAAGTACCCATCTTGTTGTTTGCGGCCAACACTTCATTGTTCTCTAAGACTCCAAGCGTGCTCCAAATGCCCTTATATGCTTTGCAGAATTTTGTACAGCTCGCGGATTAGAGATCAGTTCCGCAAAGACTAAGTTTATGGTGTTCAGGAGTTCAAGGTTGGTCAAGTGTAAGTTAGAGCTGGGGGGTACACTACTAGAAAGGGTGGATACCTTTACTTATTTGGGTGTTACCTTGTGTAGCTTGGAAACCCCAGGTCGACCTAATGACTATGAAGTATAAACAGATCTCAGGTCTATAGTGAAAGAGCATACCTTTGCCTTTTTGAAACCCATTGCTCCTGTTACCCAAATCACTGAGGCGAAGGTAGTGAATTCTGTGCTGTATAGTTCTAAATTGTGGGGTTTTGCAAATGTATCCTCACTTATATGTTCTGAAAGGAAGGTTTTGTGAACTATTTCTCACTTTCCTGCCAGTACTTCCTATGCCGCTACTGCTTGATTTAGGCATGAAGCCAATTGCTGATAAAGCCAGACTCCGCCCCTTACTATACCAGAGAAGGCTGTGGTCGGTACTAGAACTCTTACAGTACTGGTTGGCACTAAAGGAAGTGAGCGAGGTTGATACTTCTAAAAAAAAATCATCTGGCTTTCACAAATCAAAAAATATTAATCAACATTAGCCTACATTTTTTATGGGACGATCCTTCGCTGGCAACAAGTATATCAGCACAGATGCTAAAAAAACATTATTGGACCTGGGTCAGGCAGAGGGCTCCACAATGGCTCCTACCTCACATTTAACTATGAAGCTTTTGGATTTCAAAAGCGAGCCTCCCCTGGAGCCTTCTTGGGATGCCATCTGTGTCCCTTTTACTGCAAGCTATAGTTTCAATTTAGAGTTGACTCTCTTCCTTTGAAATCTTTTACTGCTAAGTGGGTCCCTGATAATGATCTGGTGTGCCTAGCATGTAACGTCCACACTGAGTCGGTTGGTCATGTTTTCTTTGTATGTACAAGCTATTTTGCTGCTCGTGTCAAATGGATTAAACCCATATGTAAGTTACTAGGGATACAAAGGCCCTCATTACGACTTTGGTGGTCACAGTACCGCCACACCAGCGATGGCGGTCGGACCACCGCCAGGCCGGTAGTAAAGACCAGCATATTAGGACCACGGCGGTCTTCCCACTGAAAAATTGCACTGCACCGCCCACCCTATTACGACTCTGCAGACCGCCATGATTTTTGGGGCGGTACTACCGCCACCCAAAGCCTAGTGGAAACAGCAAGTATAAAATGACCCACTCACCTCCAGGGACATAGATGACTCCGCGGAAGCCATGGAACACAACCTTAAAGTCTTTCCATCGCTCTTCATCACCTTCCTCCTCAATGACCACCAACACCGACGAAGACACCATCGGTGAGTACACCTTCAGAGCACACAATGGGGAAGAGGAGAGTTACACACCCACACGCAACATACACACCATGCACGGACTCCAACGTGCACAAATGCTCCCACGCTACACAACACCTGTTCTGACATACACACAACACAGCCACATGAAACACACACGTCACATACACACACCCCAGATCAAAACTACACAACCACACCAATAACACTAACAAGCTGAGACACACAAACCAATACAAATACACAACAAAACATACAGTGGTCAAATACAAGAAATTACAGTGATCTTGAATGAAAAAATGCATATTGTAAAGTACATAATAGATGTATAGAATCTTACCTGTAAATAAAAAGACTCAACAAATGTATTGTTAGAATACCAACAGAAATCTGTTGGCCAGATTTATATAAACTAAATATATGATTTAAATATGAAAAAAAGCACCAAGTAAGGCCCTTAGGCCAGTCCAAAGTCAAAAAGTCTATAAGGCACAGTGTGCCTGGCAAAGGCCCCAATTTGGCTCCTGATAGCCTAATGGCCTCCACAAGGTAGGGGCATCAGTGGGGCAGGCAGGCAGGCACATCGAGGGTCTGTGGGTGGGGGTGGTGGTGGGGTTTCGGGTTTGGGAGGGGGGCCTTGGGCTGTGGCTTGGGAGGGGGGTCCTTTGGCGTGGGAGGGGGGTCCTTTGGCTTTGGTTTGGGAGGGGGTTTTACTTTTGATTTGGACAGAGGGGCAGGGGCTTTGGACTTATGTTAAGGGGCAGGTGATTTTTTGGGTACAGGGGAAGGCTTTTTGGCGGGTGGAGGGGCAGCAGAGGTAGAAGGGGAGTCATGGGAGGACTTGGAGGTGAAGGAACTTGGAGGGAACCATGACGGCGAGGGGCAGCACAGGGCGGGACAGGCTGAGGGAACAGGTCAATACAGGCACGGAAAAGCTTCTAAGGACCACGTGGGATGGATTGGGAAACTGGTTTAGGAGTGGAGGTAGAGGGAGTGATTGTAGGACATGTAGGTGTGCTGGATATGGGTGCAGATGTATGCAGAGTATGTGTGTGAGGTGGAGGAATGTTGAGTGTCTGAGTGCAGACGTTTGTGTTTTGGGAGGAGGGGGGATGAGAGGCTGGGAGAAGACAGACAGATCGTGTGGATGTATGTTGGGTGGTGTCTACATGTAAGATGGGTGTGCTGCATATGTCAGTGATGGTGGTTGTGGTGAGTGCGAATGTGGTGCATGTGGGTGCATGTATGAGTGTCCGTTGTTGTGGTGACTGAGGGAAACACAGAAGTGGGAGTGAGGATGCAGTGCTGGCAGGTGTGAGTGGTGATGTGACTGTAAGGGAGGAGGTGCTGGGGGAGACAGGGGCGGTAGTGGGTGATGTTGTGTCTTCTTTTGTGTGTTGAGTGTGTGCATGCTTGTGATGTGATTTGTGGTGCCTGTGTTTATCTTTGCGTACCTTGTCTGTTGCTTTGGGTGAGTGCATGTCTGTATGTGTATCTTGGCTGGGAGAGGGGTCTGGGATGGGGAACAGGTAGCAGGAGGGAGGACGGAAGTACTAAGGACACTGGCTGCCGTCAATGAAGAGGCCAGACAGGGCACTGTGAATGCCCTCCAGGTTTAATCCAGCATTACTCTGATGCATCTGGGATGCCACACCCTGTATGGCATTCACAATGGTTGTCTGCCCTACAGAGACCTCAGCATTGAGGGCAGCAGGGTTGGCTGGGGCAGGGTCTGAGGTGCCTGCGGCGAAGGAGATGCCCACCCACCTGGGTGAGCGGGCACGGGCAAATGGGGGGGGGGGCTACTGGGTGGGCGGTGCTGGTAAGGCTGGGAGAGGGGTCTGGGATGGGGAACAGGTAGCAGGAGGGAGGATGGAAGTACTAAGGACACTGGCTGCCGTCAATGAAGAGGCCAGACAGGGCACTGTGAATGCCCTCCAGGTTTAATCCAGCATTACTCTGATGCATCTGGGATGCCACACCCTGTATGGCATTCACAATGGTTGCCTGCCCTACAGAGACCTTAGCATTGAGGGCAGCAGGGTTGGCTGGGGCAGGGGCTGAGGTGCCTGCGGCGAAGGAGATGCCCACCCACCTGGGTGAGCGGGCACGGGCAAATGGGGGGGGGGAGCTACTGGGAGGGGCGGTGCTGGTAAGGGGGGGTGGCAGACAAGGATGGTGCTCGGCTGGGCTCAGAAGGTTCCGCCACAGTCAGGGAACTTCCATCAGAGGAGGAATATGTATCTGTTGTATCTGCTCCAGTCTCCCTGTGGGGCTCCTGTCGCCCTCCAGCCCACTGGTCCCCTCGGCTTTGGTGGTCTCTGCCTCCGGGGTCCCAGGGGCTGCAGCCTCCTCCTTCGCCGGTGCCCCTACTCCTTTGGCTGCTGTTGCCAACACACACAAGGATAGGATAGAACAAAAAGGAGGGGAGGGGTTGAAAAAAATGGGAGCATAGGGTCAATGCAAATACCCTTTGCACATTTGAACAAATCAACAACATTAATCACCTGAAATTCCTGAATGCACCCACCACAACGTCAATAGACATATCTAAACACCTACTGTGCATACTCTATCATAAGGCCTCTACAATAACACTCAGGTACAACTTTGCACTGTCATAGCTCTTGTATACAAGATTATTACTGTGAAAAGTCAGTCCATAAGTGACATTTGTACGGTGTCATACCTACCTGTGTCACCCTTAATGGACATGAATAGATAGGTATTGTAACCAACTTAAGATTCTGAATATCCCTGTCATATCCTACAATTTGGCACCTTACATATGCCATGGCAACCTGTTGCACAGATACTTACCTGTCACAGCAACTAATACCACTTCACAACTGTCTCCTACCTACATTACCTGTCATAGCTACACTAGTCATCCTTCATCCTATAGCTAACACACCCTTTCCATTCTAAAGCAAACAGTACAGGAAATAAACTCTGTCACTCACCCCCTTGTGGCTGCAGTGTTGCCCTCAAGCGCCTATTCAACTCCAGGTAGGCCACTGCCAGTATGCATGCCATCAGGAGGGTCCGAGTCCGACGGGCACCCCTTCATCGTTGAAAGGCCGTCCTCAACTGGGCCTCTGCGGTCTTTTGGTCCCAGTATCTCTGGTCCTCCCACCGCTTCCTGCAGTGGGTGCTCCCCCGGATATGGACCCCCAAGGTCTGCACTTCCTTGGCATTGGCTCTCCATAGCCCTTTCTTTTGAAGGGCACTGACCTCCATGAGAGACACAGAAGGAAAGGCACATTTATGTAGACCCAACAACCTACTACATTCTTAGGCTTACAAACTGTTAACATATCACAATCGTACACGACTTCACACTTGCACAACATTCCCAGCAATCATATCCGAAGCTACACCCTCCACTGGAATATCCTGCATACACATTCTTACACTCTTACATACCCATGTACCATCAAATATACCATAATGCGCCCTACCTGCTGTTCTGGAGCCTCATACAGCTTTGTGTACAGGGGTAGGACCCCATCCACAAGTTTCTGGAGTTCTTCTGTAGTGAAGGCGGGAGCCCTATCCCCTGTAGCACGCGCCATCATGGCTCCCAGGAACACGACACAGCAGCACAGTCAGTGGAGGTCTTGATAGCTGGAGAGTCAGGAGTCATGTGGGATACACTGTAGAAAATGGCGTTCACGGCCGCAGCGGTCTGCACTGTCACCGCCGCCAGTAATTGTCAATGGTCCCCGTATGCTAAAGACATCAATGTTAACCAATGAGGACTTGCACGGTGGTTCCGACCGCCTACTGCCATGACGGCATATGCCGGCGGAATGATCTCACTGTCATCTATCCCCTGCATGCAGGAAAGGCGGCAGCCGTTTTACATTGTTACTGTTTACAAAACATAATAAAAAATGTGTCACTAATCTTTTTCATTATGGAAATAAGTTACGGTCTAGGATTGTGTACAAAACAATCAGGCAGTATAAACTTTGACAGTGCACAGAATCAGATGATGACATAATGACAGACTGAAAAAATACAAACATGATGATGGTGACTGTACACTAGCATTCACAGAAAACCATCTTTCTGATGTAATCCTATGTAAATCCCAGATGTATGTGCAAAATACATAAGTATTACAACAGCTCTGCACTTTGAAGTCTGCTTTGTATTCAAAAAGTGGTAGCAGATGTGATGTTCATCCTCCATTTGTGACCATAAAGTAGGATGCATGAAGTGTAATCGCTGTCACTCTTGTGTTGTTTGCCATGTGTAGATACTGACCACTGTGGAGGTTGAAACATGCACCTGTGTACCGGCCTATGGTTGACTTAGCAACAATAAAAGAATGCCACATCATCTCCAACTTTCATCTGAACCGTGCTGCAATAAGGGACCTGTGTACCCAGTTGGAGTGTGATCTTCTGCCAGCCTTTCAACAACCTACAGGCATTCCTCCAACTGTGCAGGTGCTGTCCGTCCTCCACTTCTTGGCCACTGGCTAATTCCAGGGGACGGTGCGAATGGCAACAGGCATGTCTCAACCAATGTTCAGCAATGTCTTGTCTGTCTTACTAAAACTTATGGGAAGCTACATTAAATTTCCCCATACAGTAGATTTAGCCATTGTGAAGGCTGACTTCGATGCAATGGGACATATCCCTCGTGTGATTGGGGCCATTGATGGAACCCACATTCCATTAATACCATCCAGGGATAATGAGCAAGTGTATAGATACCGTAAGAGCTTTCACTCTATTATTATACATCTCCCAGGTGACTGCAAAGTTTCCTGGGTCTGTACATGATTCCTACATCCTCAGGAATAGCAGTGTCCCACGGTTGATGGCTATTCTACAAAGAGAAAGAGTGAGTATGATGAGTGTTTGTGAAATTACTGTTACCCCAGCCTTCCTACTCAGTCTGTATGTAACATATTGCATTGTAAATGTTTGTTTCCCCTCTTCACAGGTGATTCAAGTTATCCCAGTCTCTCCTGGCTACTGACACCGGTGAGGAATCCAATGACCAAAGCTGAAGAACAGTGCAATGAGGCTCATAAGAGGACAAGAAGGGTGATAGAAAGAACATTCGGTCTGTTGAAGGCAAGGTTCAGATGTCTGCGCATCTCTAGGGGTTACCTGCAGTACTCACCAGAGAGCGTGTGCCAGATTGTGGTGGCCTGCTCCACAATCTGGCACTAAGGAGAAATATCCCATTGCTGGAGGAGGAACGAGTTAGGGACAATCCGGTGCAGAAGAGGGAGAAAATCTGAGTGACGAAGATTGGGACGAGGAAGATGTAGTCACATCTTAATATACTTAATACCAGGGGATTATAGGTAATTTACCAGTTTCCAGTCCTCCGGGGATTCCACTGAGACCCTCAGGGTGCACGATTGTCAAAATCTTCTCCTCCCATAATGTGATCTGCAGGGAAGGACGGGGGACCACTGCTAGTCTCCATGAGGGCGATTTGGTGTCTGGACCCCATGGACCAGGCCTTCCCCCTCAGGTCGTTCCACCTCTTCCGTATGTCCTCCGTTGTGTGTGGATGGCTTCCCACTGAGTGCACCTTGTCGATGATCCTCCGCCATAACTCCATCTTCCTTGCCATGGACGTTTGCTGAACTTTTGCCCCGAACAGCTGTGGCTCTGCCCTGATGATTTCGCCCACCATGGTCCTTAATTGATCATCGGTAAAACAGGGGTGCTTTTGTAGGGACATTGTGAGTGTGATGTGTGTATGAGTGAGTGAAAATGATTTTAAGTGAAGTGTGATGCGTGAGAGGTGTGCAGGTGTCTGTGATGTCTGTGTGTAGTGCGATCTTCAGAGTGGTCGTGCAATGTATGGTAGTTGTTTATCGTAGCAAAGGATTGTGGGTTGTGTGTTTTATAGTGGCATGTGTGGGCGATGTAGGGTGTATGTGTATCAGGTGTGGGGTATTCGATTTGACCAATGTGGTATTGTGTTGTTGTGGGGGGTTCCATTTTGACCGCCGTGGTCCGGACCACCAGTGGATTACTGCAGCGATAAGACCGCTGTGCTGATTTGTGGGTCGTTATAAGGTGGGCAGTCTTTTTCTGACGTGGCGTGGGTGATGGGACCGCCTGTCTGCTGCCGTCGTTCAGCCTGGTGGTGTCGGATCTGTGGCTGTATTCTGGCGATTTTGTTTTTGTGAGTCTTGATAGGGCAGGCGGATTACCGGCGCCACTGTGGTCTTTTGGTGGCCGCCAGCATGGCGGTCTGCGGGAAAGACCGCCAAAGTCGGAATGAGTAGTCAGACTGCTCTTAGAATTCTTAAGTCAGACACTAAGATTATTTATGCGTGTGCAGTCGGCAAGTTTCTTGTCTGGATCTGTGTCATTAGAAGCAAGGCGTCAGGCTTAACATTTTGAATTACTTGCTGCTGTTTGTTTGAAAGTCGTACTGTTTCATTTTAGCTAGAAATGAACTGCTGTTAAATTGATCTATGATTAGTATGTGCATGTGTCTTATTATACAAGTTTTAAGAATTGTGTTTATCCGGCGGTACTCCTTTGCTGCTATCTATATATTTGTGATTAACATAGAATTGTGTTTCATGTTTTTAACAATATATGTGAGTGATTTATATATTTGTTATCTGTGCTTTTATGACTTTGGCCTTCATTATGACATTGGTGGTATTGACCACCTACCGCCTCGGCGACGTCCGCCAAAACACCGCCGTCTCGGCTACCTACCGTCTGCCATATTATGACCGTAGCCGGAATTCTGCCAGAAGGATGGTGGAATTCCGGCTGTGGTCATGGCAGCGGACGGCGGTAAGGTGGCACTGCTGTCAGCAGCAGCGCCACACCAGTAGACTGCCGCAGACAGTATCATGACCCATGATACGGCCTGGCGGTGTTCTGCTGGCGGACGCTGCTGCTGGCAGCAGCGCCCCGTCCCGTCTCCTGCCGGAGGACCCCCTCACAAAAGGTAAGTCGGGTGCTCCGACAGGGTAGGGGGATGGTGGATGTTTGTGGGTGTGTGGGGGGGTGTGGGTGTATGTTTGTGTGTGCGTGCATGCAGGTGTGTGGGGTGTGGATGTGTGTGCATGCATGGTTGTGAGTGTGCGTGTATGTTGTGTTGTGTGTATGCGTGGGTGCGTGTATGTCAGTGTGTGTGGATGTGTGTGTGAATGGATGTATGCATGCGTGGGTGAATGTGGGTATGAGTGCGTGTATGCATGTGTATGATGGTGCGTGTATGTTGTGTGGGGTGTCTGGAGTGGGAGGGTGGGGAAGTACTGTGGGAAGGGGGGCGGGGGAGACCCCTATCAGTGACAGGGAACTAATTCCCTGTCACTGATAGTGCCTTCCGCCATGGTTTTCGTGGCGGTAAGGAAGCCACGAAAACCATGGTGGTAGGCGGGGACATAATCCCTGGGTGGGACAGTGACTGCTGAAGTCTCCAGCCCGGCGGCTGTTACCGCCCTGGCAGACGGAGTGGTACATTGGCGGATTGGCTTGAGCCAAACCGCCAATGTCATATTTTGGGGAAGAGTACCGCCAGCCTGTTAGCAGTACTCTTCTCCAAAATACCGCCATCCGCCAGGGTCATAATGAGGGCCTTAGTCTGTTGAATAAAGCTGATGATGATGAATAAATGGAAAATCCCACAAGGGTTATTACAATTATTCAATTGAACATAGAAAAATATTCAAAAGTAGAAGTTTCAACTGATGATAAATTGACAAAAGAGATACCAATTAGACATGAGAGCCTTTTGACTTCAATATTATTTTGTCAGTTTTTGACTACTCTTGCTGGAAAAAATGTGAAATCGAACTTCTATTCGTGTAAGTTAGGCTGTTAGCATGTTGGTGTATCCTATTTGTGAACAATCTGGCACTGATTGACCTGACTGATTTAGGCCTTCAAATGAAAATAAATACTTCACACTCCTATTGTGCTGAAAATAAACTATTAATACTGGCAAAACAAAAATTGTGTGTTATGGAAAAAACCTATAAACAGCTTCTGGTGGCTAGATGGATCAAAATTGGAGGTGTTTAAAGAAGAACACTATTTAGGATACCTAGTATATCCTGGGATCTACATTGGAAACAAATGAGGCTGTTAATACCATAAATTTATCACTCTGGATTAATAAATGTTGTTTGGAGGTTTCTCCTGTGAGCCTCAGTTTTACGTAACGAAATGCATTCTTATAGTTCCCCCGGTCGGCAGTGATAGAAGCTATTACAGCTGAATAGGAGAATCCTTATGGTGTTTATAAGCAAAAGTCAAACATTTTTTTTGTAATTTCAATGAGATGGATAGCACCAAGGGCCTCCATATATCTTCCCTCATTAGCATAGAGAGAGAGGCACCGACAGGGATGCCCCTTATCCCCTCTCCTATTTGCCTTAGCTATGGAGCCCCTGGCTATTCCCCTACGTGACTGGAGCATACCCATGGGGGATGAGACACACACGGTGTCCCTCTATGCCGATGACCTGCTTATTTACTTGAAGGATCTTTCATATTTCCCCATGTCTACAACTAATATGCTAAGCACTTATACATCACTATCTGGGCTGTGTGTCAATTGGTCTAAATCATGCATTTTTCCATTCACACCGTCCATGCCCAATCCCAGCCCATTCCTCTTTGCTCCTTTTCTGGCCTGGGAACCCAACACCTTCAAATACCTGGGTATTTAGATTTATCGTTCAGACTCAGACTTATCTGACGGGAACCTAATACATGCCACAACATCCCTCCAATCCCAGATGGGCCTCTGGAGGTCCCTCCCCTTGTTAGTGAAGGGCCGAGGGGCACTGCTAAACCTGATTGCCTTAACTTGTCTGCCTTAACTTGTCTACTCTACTTTTTTGTCAACCTATCACTGTACGTTTCTGCTCCCTGGAATGTACCATTCAAGAGTTTGTTTGGAATAATTCGTGTTGTAGAATAGCACTCACTAGATTATATTAATACCCGATACGTCTGCACACACCGGCGAACAGTCATCAGGAGATGAAGTTGTTGTTCCAAGACCGCCAGCTCCACTCATGTTACCGACCGCAGCACACACACTGCTGTGACTTACACCCCCCCCAATGACCCCACCTGCCATCCCACTCCACCCCACCCCCCTGAACTGCAGTACTCCCCAGTCACATAATTAGCACCTCTTTTACCGACATTTTTGTCGTCGCTGCTACTGCGCAGTCATTACATACTACTTGACCAGAAGTGTGTGAGCATCCTCACGGACCGCCTGCTTCCACCTCCAGCTAAACCTTGGTTCCCTCACCTTACCAAGTTCCCAGTTCACATTGTTGTCACACACAGTTATAAAAGGTTTGGGATGTTTCTATTGAAGAAAGCAGCTGTCGAAAAGTGGCGCTACAACCGATTACACATGCATAGTTCCTTGCAACTGCCCCCTCACACTATGATATACCCATAACAATGATTCGAACACTGATTATATGACTCATTATGACATGAGACAACAAAATACAAAGATTGTGCTTTTGCTACATTAACTGAATTGAATGATGCATGTGTACTCTTCAAACTATACAGTGTGATACCTCTATCGCAGTAGATTGTATATTGTAATATAGTATAATGTCTGAATAAATTAAAAACACAATAAAACAGATTCAAACAAAAAAGAGTCTTTTAGTCCAAAGATATATAATCAAACAATACAGGCTGCATTTTCAAGGTTATCTTTAGGTGATTTGTTTGAGTCAATGGCTCCATTTTCTGAACCCCTAAAATTGTTGCAGCTGCTCTTTGGAGAGTTCTCCTGTAGAGGGATTCCCCTAGCCCTGTTAGGAATTAATTCTTAACCTCATCAAAACCTTATGCATTTTGGCAGAAAAGGAGAGGCATCTTCTGCGAAGATGTCTAATCTTAAAGCAGCAGTTTCTTACCCTAGCATCAAGTTGTGATTTTGTGCCAAGACTAGAGCCCAAAATAAAACCTAAATTCTCAACCACTGAAATATAGTTTGAATGCCATAGTGAAGGCAAATGTTTAGGTTGCCCAAATATCATCATCCTGGTTTTAGCTGCATTAAACTTTGGAATGCCAGTCTAGTGCTTTATTTATACTAAAAAACAAATACACGACCAAAGGTTTTCTAGCAAAACTGCCATCAGTCTTGCTGAATCCCAGGGTTACCGATTGTCAATAGTGCCTAGATTTAAATCCATTTCATGCTTCTTTCGTCCACCACTATAGACTACATGTCTAATTATGTCACATGTGTGCGTTCTCTTAAGTTCCTTCTTTAACTTTCGTCACTAGCTTTCTCCAATTTTTGCACTTCCCTCTCCTTCTCCAACAAAGTCTGATGATAAAAAAAAATCAGTCCTGCTTGCCAGAATTAAGTGCCAGTGACTACCACATACACAACCCGAGCACTAAACACCCATGTTTTGTAAATACTGGATGTAAATAATCTTGATGGCTCTCACTAGTTCTGTGGCTGCAAGCTGCAATGTGTTTGTGTGCTTCTAATTAAGCACAGAAGCACATATATAGAAGTGAAATGTAGGCCACAGTATTTCGGGAGGGCTAGAAGAGAGCAGAGATGACCCTGGGGTACTTCTCATCTAGCTCATATTGAGATGGAAGTTCTGATCCTCTTATACTATGTTCACTTTGAGAAATGATGTAAACATCTGTATAATTAATTTGGAGCCCTAAGCAACTAATATTAGCGGTACAGGTTTCATAGTGTCAGATTTCATCCAGATATCTACCATAATAACCTTATTTTGATATGCTCAATGGAGAAGTTGCACTAATTTGTAGACATCTCTTGGTCTAGTTGAAAGTAATTTGCAGACTGATTTCTCGCCTTCAAACTAACATTTTCAAACAAGGAGCCCAACACAGCAGGTGACCCATCAGGCCATCTTGAGTATACGTATGAGACATATCTGGTTCAAAGTCTGGATTGCCCTTTCTGAGGGACCGAGGAGATGGGTAGCTCATGGCCTTCTGAGCTTTGTCCTAATAAATCAGTGTTGTAGGAAGTTGGCTCTGTATGTGCTATTTCAAAGTAAGGAATAGCATGCACAGAGTCCAAGGGTTCCCCTTAGAGGTAAGATAGTGGCAAAAAGAGATAATACTAATGCTCTATTTTGTGGTAGTGTGGTCGAGCAGTAGGCTTATCCAAGGAGTAGTGTTAAGCATTTGTTGTACATACACATAGACAATAAATGAGGTACACACACTCAGAGACAAATCCAGCCAATAGGTTTTTGTATAGAAAAATATATTTTCTTAGTTTATTTTAAGAACCACAGGTTCAAATTCTACATGTAATATCTCATTCGAAAGGTATTGCCGGTAAGTACTTTAGGAACTTCAAATCATCAAAATTGCATGTATACTTTTCAAGTTATTCACAAATAGCTGTTTTAAAAGTGGACACTTAGTGCAATTTTCACAGTTCCTAGGGGAGGTAAGTATTTGTTAGGTTAACCAGGTAAGTAAGACACTTACAGGGCTTAGTTCTTGGTCCAAGGTAGCCCACCGTTGGGGGTTCAGAGCAACCCCAAAGTCACCACACCAGCAGCTCAGGGCCGGTCAGGTGCAGAGTTCAAAGTGGTGCCCAAAACACATAGGCTAGAATGGAGAGAAGGGGGTGCCCCGGTTCCGGTCTGCTTGCAGGTAAGTACCCGCGTCTTCGGAGGGCAGACCAGGGGGGTTTTGTAGGGCACCGGGGGGGACACAAGCCCACACAGAAATTTCACCCTCAGCAGCGCGGGGGCGGCCGGGTGCAGTGTAGAAACAAGCGTCGGGTTCGCAATGTTAGTCTATGAGAGATCTCGGGATCTCTTCAGCGCTGCAGGCAGGCAAGGGGGGGGTTCCTCGGGGAAACCTCCACTTGGGCAAGGGAGAGGGACTCCTGGGGGTCACTTCTCCAGTGAAAGTCCAGTCCTTCAGGTCCTGGGGGCTGCGGGTGCAGGGTCTCTCCCAGGCGTCGGGACTTTAGGTTCAAAGAGTCGCGGTCAGGGGAAGCCTCGGGATTCCCTCTGCAGGCGGCGCTGTGGGGGCTCAGGGGGGACAGGTTTTGGTACTCACAGTATCAGAGTAGTCCTGGGGTCCCTCCTGAGGTGTTGGATCGCCACCAGCCGAGTCGGGGTCGCCGGGTGCAGTGTTGCAAGTCTCACGCTTCTTGCGGGGAGCTTGCAGGGTTCTTTAAAGCTGCTGGAAACAAAGTTGCAGCTTTTCTTGGAGCAGGTCCGCTGTCCTCGGGAGTTTCTTGTCTTTTCGAAGCAGGGGCAGTCCTCAGAGGATGTCGAGGTCGCTGGTCCCTTTGGAAGGCGTCGCTGGAGCAGGGTCTTTGGAAGGCAGGAGACAGGCCGGTGAGTTTCTGGAGCCAAGGCAGTTGTCGTCTTCTGGTCTTCCTCTGCAGGGGTTTTCAGCTAGGCAGTCCTTCTTCTTGTAGTTGCAGGAATCTAATTTTCTAGGGTTCAGGGTAGCCCTTAAATACTAAATTTAAGGGCGTGTTTAGGTCTGGGGGGTTAGTAGCCAATGGCTACTAGCCCTGAGGGTGGGTACACCCTCTTTGTGCCTCCTCCCAAGGGGAGGGGGTCACAATCCTAACCCTATTGGGGGAATCCTCCATCTGCAAGATGGAGGATTTCTAAAAGTTAGAGTCACTTCAGCTCAGGACACCTTAGGGGCTGTCCTGACTGGCCAGTGACTCCTCCTTGTTTTTCTCATTATTTTCTCCGGCCTTGCCGCCAAAAGTGGGGCCTGGCCGGAGGGGGCGGGCAACTCCACTAGCTGGAGTGTCCTGCTGGGTTGGCACAAAGGAGGTGAGCCTTTGAGGCTCACCGCCAGGTGTGACAATTCCTGCCTGGGGGAGGTGTTAGCATCTCCACCCAGTGCAGGCTTTGTTACTGGCCTCAGAGTGACAAAGGCACTCTCCCCATGGGGCCAGCAACATGTCTCGGTTTGTGGCAGGCTGCTAAAACTAGTCAGCCTACACAGATAGTCGGTTAAGTTTCAGGGGGCACCTCTAAGGTGCCCTCTGGGGTGTATTTTACAATAAAATGTACACTGGCATCAGTGTGCATTTATTGTGCTGAGAAGTTTGATACCAAACTTCCCAGTTTTCAGTGTAGCCATTATGGTGCTGTGGAGTTCGTGTTTGACAAACTCCCAGACCATATACTCTTATGGCTACCCTGCACTTACAATGTCTAAGGTTTTGTTTAGACACTGTAGGGGTACCATGCTCATGCACTGGTACCCTCACCTATGGTATAGTGCACCCTGCCTTAGGGCTGTAAGGCCTGCTAGAGGGGTGTCTTACCTATACTGCATAGGCAGTGAGAGGCTGGCATGGCACCCTGAGGGGAGTGCCATGTCGACTTACTCGTTTTGTCCTCACTAGCACACACAAGCTGGCAAGCAGGGTGTCTGTGCTGAGTGAGAGGTCTCCAGGGTGGCATAAGACATGCTGCAGCCCTTAGAGACCTTCCTTGGCATCAGGGCCCTTGGTACTAGAAGTACCAGTTACAAGGGACTTATCTGGATGCCAGGGTCTGCCAATTGTGGATACAAAAGTACAGGTTAGGGAAAGAACACTGGTGCTGGGGCCTGGTTAGCAGGCCTCAGCACACTTTCAATTGTAAACATAGCATCAGCAAAGGCAAAAAGTCAGGGGGCAACCATGCCAAGGAGGCATTTCCTTACACAACCCCCCCCCAAACGAAAGAGGATGAGACTAACCTTTCCCAAGAGAGTCTTCATTTTCTAAGTGGAAGAACCTGGAAAGGCCATCTGCATTGGCATGGGCAGTCCCAGGTCTGTGTTCCACTATAAAGTCCATTCCCTGTAGGGAGATGGACCACCTCAACAGTTTAGGATTTTCACCTTTCATTTGCATCAGCCATTTGAGAGGTCTGTGGTCAGTTTGAACTAGGAAGTGAGTCCCAAAGAGGTATGGTCTCAGCTTCTTCAGGGACCAAACCACAGCAAAGGCCTCCCTCTCAATGGCACTCCAACGCTGCTCCCTGGGGAGTAACCTCCTGCTAATGAAAGCAACAGGCTGGTCAAGGCCATCATCATTTGTTTGGGACAAAACTGCCCCTATCCCATGTTCAGAGGCATCAGTCTGCACAATGAACTGCTTAGAATAATCTGGAGCTTTTAGAACTGGTGCTGAGCACATTGCCTGTTTCAGGGTGTCAAAGGCCTGTTGGCATTCCACAGTCCAGTTCACTTTCTTGGGCATTTTCTTGGAGGTGAGTTCAGTGAGGGCTGTCACAATGGATCCATATCCCTTCACAAACCTCCTGTAATACCCAGTCAAGCCAAGGAATGCCCTGACTTGAGTCTGGGTTTTTGGAGCTACCCAGTCCAGAATAGTCTGGATCTTGGGTTGGAGTGGCTGAACTTGGCCTCCACCTACAAGGTGTCCCAAGTAAACCACAGTTCCCTGCCCTATCTGGCATTTGGATGCCTTGATAGAGAGGCCTGCAGATTGCAGAGCCTTCAAAACCTTCTTCAGGTGGACCAGGTGATCCTGCCAGGTGGAGCTAAAGACAGCAATATCATCAAGATAAGCTGTGCTAAAGGACTCCAAGCCAGCAAGGACTTGATTCACCAACCTTTGGAAGGTGGCAGGGGCATTCTTTAAACCAAAGGGCATAACAGTAAACTGATAATGCCCATCAGGTGTGGAGAATGCTGTTTTCTCTTTTGCTCCAGGTGCCATTTTTATTTGCCAGTACCCTGCTGTCAAGTCAAAGGTACTTAAGAATTTGGCAGCACCTAATTTGTCTATGAGCTCATCAGCTCTTGGAATTGGATGAGCATCTGTCTTGGTGACAGAATTGAGCCCTCTGTAGTCCACACAAAACCTCATCTCTTTCTTTCCATCTTTGGTGTGAGGTTTGGGGACTAAGACCACTGGGCTAGCCCAGGGGCTGTCAGAGCGCTCAATTACTCCCAATTCCAGCATCTTGTGGACTTCCACCTTGATGCTTTCTTTAACATGGTCAGATTGTCTAAAGATTTTGTTCTTGACAGGCATGCTGTCTCCTGTGTCCACATCATGGGTACACAGGTGTGTCTGACCAGGGGTTAAGGAGAAGAGTTCAGGAAACTGTTGTAGGACTCTCCTACAATCAGCTTGCTGTTGGCCAGAGAGGGTGTCTGAGTAGATCACTCCATCTACTGTGCCATCTTTTGGGTCTGATGACAGAAGATCAGGGAGAGGTTCACTCTCTGCCTCCTGATCCTCATCTGTTACCATCAACAGATTGACATCAGCCCGGTCATGGAAGAGCTTAAGGCGGTTCACATGGATCACCCTCTTGGGGCTCCTGCTTGTGCCCAGGTCCACCAGGTAGGTGACCTGACTCTTCCTTTCTAGTACTGGGTAAGGGCCACTCCATTTGTCCTGGAGTGCCCTGGGAGCCACAGGCTCCAGAACCCAGACTTTCTGCCCTGGTTGGAACTCAACCAGTGCAGCCTTTTGGTCATACCAAAACTTCTGGAGCTGTTGGCTGGCCTCAAGGTTTTTGGTTGCCTTTTCCATGTACTCTGCCATTCTAGAGCGAAGGCCAAGTACATAGTCCACTAGGTCCTGTTTAGGCTCATGGAGAGGTCTCTCCCAGCCTTCTTTAACAAGGGCAAGTGGTCCCCTTACAGGATGACCAAACAGAAGTTCAAAGGGTGAGAATCCTACTCCCTTCTGTGGCACCTCTCTGTAAGCGAAAAGCAGGCATGGCAAGAGGACATCCCATCTCCTTTTGAGTTTTTCTGGGAGCCCCATGATCATGCCCTTTAATGTCTTGTTGAATCTCTCAACTAAGCCATTAGTTTGTGGATGGTATGGTGTAGTGAATTTATAAGTCACCCCACACTCATTCCACATGTGCTTTAGGTATGCTGACATGAAGTTGGTACCTCTGTCAGACACCACCTCCTTAGGGAAACCCACTCTGGTAAAGATACCAATGAGGGCCTTGGCTACTGCAGGGGCAGTAGTCGACCTAAGGGGAATAGCTTCAGGATACCTGGTAGCATGATCCACTACTACCAGGATATACATATTTCCTGAGGCTGTGGGAGGTTCCAGTGGACCAACTATGTCCACACCCACTCTTTCAAAGGGAACCCCCACCACTGGAAGTGGAATGAGGGGGGCCTTTGGATGTCCACCTGTCTTACCACTGGCTTGACAGGTGGGGCAGGAGAGGCAAAACTCCTTAACCATGTTGGACATATTGGGCCAGTAGAAGTGGTTGACTAACCTCTCCCACGTCTTGGTTTGTCCCAAATGTCCAGCAAGGGGAATGTCATGGGCCAATGTTAGGATGAACTTCCTGAACAGCTGAGGCACTACCACTCTCCTAGTGGCACCAGGTTTGGGGTCTCTGGCCTCAGTGTACAGGAGTCCATCTTCCCAATAGACCCTATGCGTTCCATTTTTCTTGCCTTTGGACTCTTCAGCAGCTTGCTGCCTAAGGCCTTCAAGAGAGGGACAGGTTTCTTGTCCCTTACACAGCTCCTCCCTTGAGGGTCCCCCTGGTCCTAAGAGCTCAACCTGATAAGGTTCAAGCTCCAAAGGCTCAGTTCCCTCAGAGGGCAGAACTTCTTCCTGAGAAGAGAGGTTCCCTTTATTTTGCTGTGTTGTAGTTGGTTTCCCAACTGACTTTCCTGTTCTCTTGGTAGGCTGGGCCATTCTTCCAGACTCCAGCTCTACTTGTTCACCCTGTGCCTTGCATTGTGCTCTTGTTTTCACACACACCAGTTCAGGGATACCCAGCATTGCTGCATGGGTTTTTAGTTCTACCTCAGCCCATGCTGAGGACTCCAGGTCATTTCCAAGCAGACAGTCCACTGGGATATTTGAGGAGACCACCACCTGTTTCAGGCCATTGACCCCTCCCCATTCTAAAGTAACCATTGCCATGGGATGTACTTTTCTCTGATTGTCAGCGTTGGTGACTGTGTAAGTTTTTCCAGTCAGGTATTGGCCAGGGGAAACCAGTTTCTCTGTCACCATGGTGACACTGGCACCTGTATCCCTCAGGCCCTCTATTCTAGTCCCATTAATTAAGAGTTGCTGTCTGTATTTTTGCATGTTAGGCGGCCAGACAGCTAGTGTGGCTAAATCCACCCCACCCTCAGAAACTAGAATAGCTTCAGTGTGGACCCTGATTTGCTCTGGGCACACTGTTGATCCCACTTGGAGACTAGCCATACCAGTGTTACCTGGATGGGAGTTTGGAGTGGAACCTTTCTTGGGACAGGCCTTGTCTCCAGTTTGGTGTCCATGCTGTTTACAGCTATGACACCAGGCCTTTTTGGGATCAAAGTTTTTACCCTTGTACCCATTGTTTTGTGAAGAGGCTCTGGGCCCACCCTCCTGTGCAGGTTTTTGGGGGCCTGTAGAAGACTCTTTACTATTTTTAGTTTTGGCTGTCTCATCACCCTTCCCCTGGGGAGTCTTTGTGACCCCTTTCTTTTGGTCACCCCCTGTTGAAGTCTTGGACACCCTTGTCTTGACCCAATGGTCCGCCTTCTTTCCCAATTCTTGGGGAGAAATTGGTCCTAGGTCTACCAGATGCTGATGCAGTTTATCATTGAAACAATTACTTAACAGGTGTTCTTTCACAAATAAATTGTACAGCCCATCATAATTACTTACACCACTGCCTTGAATCCAACCATCTAGTGTTTTCACTGAGTAGTCAACAAAGTCAACCCAGGTCTGGCTCGAGGATTTTTGAGCCCCCCTGAACCTAATCCTGTACTCCTCAGTGGAGAATCCAAAGCCCTCAATCAGGGTACCCTTCATGAGGTCATAAGATTCTGCATCTTTTCCAGAGAGTGTGAGGAGTCTATCCCTACACTTTCCAGTGAACATTTCCCAAAGGAGGGCACCCCAGTGAGATCTGTTCACTTTTCTGGTTACACAAGCCCTCTCAAAAGCTGTGAACCACTTGGTGATGTCATCACCATCTTCAAATTTTGTCACAATCCCTTTGGGGATTTTTAACATGTCAGGAGAATCTCTGACCCTATTTATATTGCTGCCACCATTGATGGGTCCTAGGCCCATCTCTTGTCTTTCCCTTTCTATGGCTAGGAGCTGTCTCTCTAAAGCCAATCTTTTGGCCATCCTGGCTAACAGGAGGTCATCTTCACTGAGAGCATTCTCAGTGATTTCAGAAATGTGGGACCCTCCTGTGAGGGACTCACTATTTCTGACTAACACAGTTGGAGACAGGACTTGAGGGGTCCTGTTCTCCCTATTTAGGACTGGAGGAGGGACATTGGCCTCCAAGTCACTAATTTCTTCCTCTGCGATGTCATCATCAGAGGGGTTGGCTTTTTCAAACTCTGCCAACAGCTCCTGGAGCTGAATTTTGGTAGGTCTGGAGCCAATGGTTATTTTTTTGATATTACAGAGAGACCTTAGCTCCCTCATCTTAAGATGGAGGTAAGGTGTGGTGTCGAGTTCCACCACATTCATCTCTGTATCAGACATTATTTTGCTAAAAGTTGGAAGACTTTTTAAAGAATCTAAAACTGTTTCTAGAATCTAATTTCAAACCTTTAACAAACTTTTAAACTCTAAAAGACAATGCTAAACAGGGACTTAACACACAAGGCCCTAGCAGGACTTTTAAGAATTTGGAAAAATTTCAAATAGCAAAAATGAATTTCTAATGACAATTTTGGAATTTGTCGTGTGATCAGGTATTGGCTGAGTAGTCCAGCAAATGCAAAGTCTTGTACCCCACCGCTGATCCACCAATGTAGGAAGTTGGCTCTGTATGTGCTATTTCAAAGTAAGGAATAGCATGCACAGAGTCCAAGGGTTCCCCTTAGAGGTAAGATAGTGGCAAAAAGAGATAATACTAATGCTCTATTTTGTGGTAGTGTGGTCGAGCAGTAGGCTTATCCAAGGAGTAGTGTTAAGCATTTGTTGTACATACACATAGACAATAAATGAGGTACACACACTCAGAGACAAATCCAGCCAATAGGTTTTTGTATAGAAAAATATCTTTTCTTAGTTTATTTTAAGAACCACAGGTTCAAATTCTACATGTAATATCTCATTCGAAAGGTATTGCAGGTAAGTACTTTAGGAACTTCAAATCATCAAAATTGCATGTATACTTTTCAAGTTATTCACAAATAGCTGTTTTAAAAGTGGACACTTAGTGCAATTTTCACAGTTCCTAGGGGAGGTAAGTAT
The DNA here is from genome assembly GCF_031143425.1 of Pleurodeles waltl. Classification (NCBI taxonomy): domain Eukaryota; kingdom Metazoa; phylum Chordata; class Amphibia; order Caudata; family Salamandridae; genus Pleurodeles; species Pleurodeles waltl. Next base: position 72,188,237 of record NC_090449.1, read on the forward strand.
TTGTTAGGTTAACCAGGTAAGTAAGACACTTACAGGGCTTAGTTCTTGGTCCAAGGTAGCCCACCGTTGGGGGTTCAGAGCAACCCCAAAGTCACCACACCAGCAGCTCAGGGCCGGTCAGGTGCAGAGTTCAAAGTGGTGCCCAAAACACATAGGCTAGAATGGAGAGAAGGGGGTGCCCCGGTTCCGGTCTGCTTGCAGGTAAGTACCCGCGTCTTCGGAGGGCAGACCAGGGGGGTTTTGTAGGGCACCGGGGGGGACACAAGCCCACACAGAAATTTCACCCTCAGCAGCGCGGGGGCGGCCGGGTGCAGTGTAGAAACAAGCGTCGGGTTCGCAATGTTAGTCTATGAGAGATCTCGGGATCTCTTCAGCGCTGCAGGCAGGCAAGGGGGTGTTCCTCGGGGAAACCTCCACTTGGGCAAGGGAGAGGGACTCCTGGGGGTCACTTCTCCAGTGAAAGTCCAGTCCTTCAGGTCCTGGGGGCTGCGGGTGCAGGGTCTCTCCCAGGCGTCGGGACTTTAGGTTCAAAGAGTCGCGGTCAGGGGAAGCCTCGGGATTCCCTCTGCAGGCGGCGCTGTGGGGGCTCAGGGGGGACAGGTTTTGGTACTCACAGTATCAGAGTAGTCCTGGGGTCCCTCCTGAGGTGTTGGATCGCCACCAGCCGAGTCGGGGTCGCCGGGTGCAGTGTTGCAAGTCTCACGCTTCTTGCGGGGAGCTTGCAGGGTTCTTTAAAGCTGCTGGAAACAAAGTTGCAGCTTTTCTTGGAGCAGGTCCGCTGTCCTCGGGAGTTTCTTGTCTTTTCGAAGCAGGGGCAGTCCTCAGAGGATGTCGAGGTCGCTGGTCCCTTTGGAAGGCGTCGCTGGAGCAGGGTCTTTGGAAGGCAGGAGACAGGCCGGTGAGTTTCTGGAGCCAAGGCAGTTGTCGTCTTCTGGTCTTCCTCTGCAGGGGTTTTCAGCTAGGCAGTCCTTCTTCTTGTAGTTGCAGGAATCTAATTTTCTAGGGTTCAGGGTAGCCCTTAAATACTAAATTTAAGGGCGTGTTTAGGTCTGGGGGGTTAGTAGCCAATGGCTACTAGCCCTGAGGGTGGGTACACCCTCTTTGTGCCTCCTCCCAAGGGGAGGGGGTCACAATCCTAACCCTATTGGGGGAATCCTCCATCTGCAAGATGGAGGATTTCTAAAAGTTAGAGTCACTTCAGCTCAGGACACCTTAGGGGCTGTCCTGACTGGCCAGTGACTCCTCCTTGTTTTTCTCATTATTTTCTCCGGCCTTGCCGCCAAAAGTGGGGCCTGGCCGGAGGGGGCGGGCAACTCCACTAGCTGGAGTGTCCTGCTGGGTTGGCACAAAGGAGGTGAGCCTTTGAGGCTCACCGCCAGGTGTGACAATTCCTGCCTGGGGGAGGTGTTAGCATCTCCACCCAGTGCAGGCTTTGTTACTGGCCTCAGAGTGACAAAGGCACTCTCCCCATGGGGCCAGCAACATGTCTCGGTTTGTGGCAGGCTGCTAAAACTAGTCAGCCTACACAGATAGTCGGTTAAGTTTCAGGGGGCACCTCTAAGGTGCCCTCTGGGGTGTATTTTACAATAAAATGTACACTGGCATCAGTGTGCATTTATTGTGCTGAGAAGTTTGATACCAAACTTCCCAGTTTTCAGTGTAGCCATTATGGTGCTGTGGAGTTCGTGTTTGACAAACTCCCAGACCATATACTCTTATGGCTACCCTGCACTTACAATGTCTAAGGTTTTGTTTAGACACTGTAGGGGTACCATGCTCATGCACTGGTACCCTCACCTATGGTATAGTGCACCCTGCCTTAGGGCTGTAAGGCCTGCTAGAGGGGTGTCTTACCTATACTGCATAGGCAGTGAGAGGCTGGCATGGCACCCTGAGGGGAGTGCCATGTCGACTTACTCGTTTTGTCCTCACTAGCACACACAAGCTGGCAAGCAGGGTGTCTGTGCTGAGTGAGAGGTCTCCAGGGTGGCATAAGACATGCTGCAGCCCTTAGAGACCTTCCTTGGCATCAGGGCCCTTGGTACTAGAAGTACCAGTTACAAGGGACTTATCTGGATGCCAGGGTCTGCCAATTGTGGATACAAAAGTACAGGTTAGGGAAAGAACACTGGTGCTGGGGCCTGGTTAGCAGGCCTCAGCACACTTTCAATTGTAAACATAGCATCAGCAAAGGCAAAAAGTCAGGGGGCAACCATGCCAAGGAGGCATTTCCTTACAAGTGTAATTTAGTTGGCCATAACAGAGAACATGCTGTTTGGTTGACATCCACAATAAGTAACACAGTGGCACTTCGCACCTCTCCTGCTCCACACAGCGCCAAGCTTTATTGTGTGCCTGGGAAGACCTGCAAGGGCTGGTGCCAGTTGCATCTGAAGAATGTATCTATCTATTTCAGGAGGCCTCAGCCCTACATCATGTGGCCTCTTGAACAGCATATATTTTGCAATTCACGGGGGCTTGTTATACCAAATGAGATTTCAGAGCTTCGTCGGAGTAGCCTTCACTTTGTCAACGGGGAAAGGAAGGTGAGTGCTTGCATCACATACACTAATAGTCAAAAAACATTCCTAGAGTATATCCTTCCTATCTATGAAATCTCTGGCTGCATCCATTGGTACATGCCTTTATATAATTTGTCCAATAGCGGGGGAACATTACAATTGTGTCCCTGATCCATAGCGGGAAGGTTTGTCATCCTTAGGCAATAAATGCCTTCTGGGATGCAATCTATTCTGTATCTTTCCAACACATTCCTATTGTTAATCTGCGGACTCAACACTCCTGTGCTTCTTGATTTCCTATTGTTAATTTTAAAAACCTTAGGACACCTGAACATTATTTTTTTCTAGCAGATTGGGTCGCAAGGTCTCAGGATCTGTCATGAACTAAAATAAATTGTTGGCAAACCAGACCAATTTTATGTTGCTCAAGTTGTTATTTGCTCACAGTCCAGGGACTTTCCAGCATCTATTTCCACCCTTCTAACATTCTCCTTCTCTTTTCTTTGCCAGTTCGTCTTGAAGCATGACAAGTACAAGCACTTGAGGGAGGTCGAGAAGTACCCCAACAGTTTAAACCCCCATGCTGTTGAAACACTTCCCTTGGTGACCTCGATTCTGCAGCAGGTTCTGGACAAGCACCCACAGAAAACCTGGGTTCACATTGGCGCTGATGAGGTAAAAGAACAAGACCATATTGACACTGCTGTCTCTTAATTAGTCAATAGTTTGTTTACAATGATGTCATATTATGTGGCAGTATGGCCTTCAAAAGACATTTTTCTGATAGGTATTCTACAGATCATAGCTCACATCTAAATGTATCTCGGCTTAAAATGGGATGATCTACAGTACCCTCCCTTTTTATCCCATAAATTTGTTTTTACTCACAGCATTCAGCATCAGACTGACGACCTGGATCATTTATCCTATTTCAGAATTTGTCATATAGTATGTACTGGAGTCAAATCAATAACAAAAATACAAAAAGGGCAATTATAGCCAGAAAGTGAATATGTCAAAACAATTAAAACTTTACGTTTCATAAAAAGAGAACTAGTAAAATTTCAATCTGCCATTTTTGTTTTTGCTTTTTTGTAACAAGGCACTTACATACAAGTCAACTGCTTTTCCAAGAGCAGTATTATTTCCAGTTCAGCTGTTTCTGGAATTACAAGACATGCAGGCATACCACATTTCTGATACTTCCTCCTGGGCATTTTACCATATCAACATTTGTGACATTTCTGGTTGGGAAAGGGCCCGAAAATGGGACATTTCCAAGCAATCTGTTTGATAATTCCAATTTCTGCTGTAATACTGTATTACTTAGGGGCAGTTCAGTTAAATGTCAGAATACTACAGCATTCCTTCCTCTCAAAATTACTGATACCTGGGGTATCAGTCTTTTCAGCGGTGGGGAACACTGCATTGGTCTTCCAGGCCATGTTGTGATATCTACTAAACTAAGTTGAAAAACAAAATGCTCTAAGAGACTCAGTTGTAAAGGCATCTGGCCTGCAAGTACTCTGTTCCAGTAGTTTCTCTGTCACTCTATGCCATCTGCACTTGTATAAGTTTACACATATCAACCCACCAAATTAGACCTCCTTCCCATTCTTCCCCTCATCCCACACAGGTCTTCTCTCTTGGTGAAGGCCATGACTCCAAGTCATGGATGAACAGCAACAACGGAGACCTGGGGAAGATGTACCTGAATCATATTCAGAAGGTGGTCAGCTTCCTCACTGCTAGGTACAAAGGGGTCCAGCTTCTGATGTGGGATGACATGCTGAGATGGATTAAAGAGGATACCATTAAGGGTAAGTATGAGGACCTTTGAGACAGTCAACTCAAACACTTCTGCGTCTGTTTCATATCCCTTTGTTAGCTGTCTTCTGGCACAGGCCTGTATGGCAGTTTCCAAAATTGCTGATTGTGAGAGTTTGAGATTGTGCTAGATTGTGAAAAGACCCCCCCAAGTGTTGTGGAAAAGCCTCCTTAATTTCTTTACCTCTTCATGCCTCTTTGTCTATCCCTTCACTCCACCAAATGATCCTTTGCTTTATGGTGGCATCATCGCCCCTCTGAGATCACTTCCTGCTTTGTACCTTCTTCCAGCCCCATCCACACACGGCCTGCGCCATTTTGCCTTCACCATATTCCATCCCATGGCGGATTCAAAGGTCGTTCTTCACAGTTTTTGTTGTTTGTGCTAAAATCTCTGTGTTTAGATCCTACCAGAACTGTATGTAGACAACTAAATATGGGTACTCCTTTGAGAAGGCACCACTGGAACATGAGTGTCTAGTTTGTGAAGCTGCGATAAAGGATGTCTGAGTCACTGGATTAAATGTACAGAATGTGATAATCTGGCACTTGTTTGTCAGTTGTGTATCCTAAACGTAAAAAACGTAAACAAGTAGTCAAGTGACGGGAAATGGAGCCATACTTACAGTGAATACTGCAAGAGAGGGCTTGTCTTTTCTGTGCGGTAAGTGAAGTTGTATGTAGAATTGTATTCTTGAATCAAGGAGCAGGTTCTCTCGATAGCTGTTGATGAAGGGAGCCAGGGGATTGTATTATGCTCAAGCAGTTCTTGATGAAAGTATATATAAAATTCTCAACATCTTAATGGTGACAATAACAAATTTATAAAGCACCAGGCACTGCATACAGCTTGAGAGAGCTAGATTATCCAAACTGGTGGATCTTTAATGCTTTCCTAAAGAACAGAAACCGCAGGAATAGATATAAACTATTATCTTTTCTGGTGTATATGTGAATACTGCTGTAACATAATGGTGAATTGTGCAGATAAATGGAACTCTTACAAGGACTAATAGAGTGAAGGTAAAGCACGGGACAAGGAGCATTTCTTAACACTTTCCAGGGTGAATAAATGCATAGGAATCTTCCCTAGATTAAGATTAAGAAAAAGGGTGTGAAATAGCTATAGATGTAGATGCATACATTCTGGGGCACATTTTATCAGTTCTTTAGATTAGGAGGTCTAATGTGAGTTTTGTCTCACATATGTTGTCAGCAACAGGGCACAGATGTGGGTAGTGGACGATTCCAAATACATGAGGAATAGTTCTATCTAGAACCCTTGCATCTGGGAGAAGATTGTGAAAAAAACGTTAAAACAAACTACTCCTCCAGATTACCATGCAGGGTAAGGGTCAGAGGTTGGTGGGTGAACAACAAGAGTATCATAATAATGATGTTATGACAGCTGTTCTAGATGATGTGGCGGGGACCTTTGAGTGGTGTGGCTGAGTGGAAATGGAAAAGTGTGTAGGAAAGTAATGAGGTTAGTCAAGATAGAAAGCCCCTTGCACACTGGTTGGAATGAGCAGCCTTCTTTCAAAGACGTCCTAAGAAACTGGGGTAATTTGCTTAGTTTGTGGAAGGTGAAAGGTTCTTGATGATAGTGGGAAATTCTGCTCTTGAAAGGGAAGTGAGAATAGCTCTTAATGTAAGTGCTGAGGGCAGTCATTCTAGAATGTCTTTGTGAAACTCTAATTGTTGGAGTTTACCTGTAGTTCTATCATAGATGCATAGTTTGACGGGCTGTGTAAAAGTGAAGTGATTAAAGATGGCTGCGTCACCAGTTGATACCCGTGTGGGGGGACACACTTAGCTGTCTTTTAATGTTATTGGCTTATTGAAGATTTCCACATTAAAGCTGCATTTTGCTTTGATTCTTGCCTGCTGCCACTTACACGGCCAGAGGTGATGTGTGTGGAAATATTAGTTATGTCATCACTTTCTTGAAAGAATTGTTTTTCTTTGTACGCTATACTGAGGTTTTGCTGACTGACAGTTTTCAAAGTATATAACACATTATTTGTGTAGGCAGAAATCTTGGATTGAGGAATTTGGACTGAAGCCTGTGAAGCCATGTGATCCATGGTATAATTTGCAAGTCGAAAGGTTTAATGGAGTTTTGAAGGAGAATGTACAAGTGTTGTTGCCTACTGGCCAATCTTAGATGCACACTATTTGAAATAGAAAAAAGGACACACTGAATTGCTTGTCATTCTGTAATTGGTCAAATCCTTTTCAGTTACCGAAGGGGAGTAATGCTGTTTCAGGCCCTAGTCCAGGGTATGTGACGATGTTAATCGGGATGGAATAGAAAGAAAGGCAGTGATAGAACTAGTCATTGCACGGAGAAGTGTACAAGGTGTGCAGTTGCATAGTAAGTGGTGGTTTGAGAAGAGGAAAAGGGAACATTTGTATTATTGGTCTATTGTGAGTCATATTAGCATGTGCCAGATCTGCTGCTTGATGGGTGGATGGATGTAATGTGAAGGGTCCAGTCTGACTTCTTAGAATGCCCCACAACTGGCTATGAAGATGAGCAGTAGGGCAGGCATCTGCTCAGCATGACGAGAATGTGACATCCGCAATCAAGAGTCTTGACTGTATGTAACAGAATGCTCAAGCTTAGCTTGATTTGTATTAGGATAGTTAGCTGTGTAATTAGCCAGGTGTCCTCATCTTTGGGTTTATTTTCTTGTCTGCTTTTTACTAAATTGTAGCAGTATGTTGTATGGATCACAAATATTCTCACTTGTGGTCTATGTACTTCAATTAGCATCATGAGAAATGCATCTTGTGGGGGTATGGTGATGCCATGTGGATGGGTTATGGTTAAGAGATCTGCTTGTGGTTACTGGAGGACATGATTTTGTGCTGTACCGTTCTTATAGTATTTATTTACCATGGTAGGCTTAGATTCATCTGAGCAATTGTCTGATAGTGACACAAAGTTTGACTGTTCCTGGGGATGAACCAATTAAATGCATATTTGTTGTGACTTCATTCTAAGCTCACAGACGGTGCCACAGCTATGAGGCTATTTTACAAGAGTGCATAGGGCAGGAGTCTGCATGACAGTGAAAGAGCGTGGGATGACTCAGTGGCTCATGTGTGAGTCGGGTAAGGGAGGAAGTATCTTCATATCTGTGAAGATGAATGCAGGCTTGGATAGAAGTGAATTACAGGAAGTTTCAAACCATAGATCAAAGCAAATCAGGGTAAAGGCCCTTCTTCAAGATGAAAGAAGCTATGATATTTCTGAGATACTTTTGAATGTGTATCTCAGTATGTCTCTTCCTAAAGTGACTGAAGGTAACGGTTCAAAGACTGGACAAAATCATATTGGAGCATTTTTCTTTCCAAAGGTCAAGAGTACTGGGCGAATCATTTTTCTACTGGAATGGAATGAGTTTAAAACTTGTGACAATAGGATATTTGTAATCATTTTGCGCAAAGCTGACAAAAGGTGCTTTGGCGTAAAGGCTCAGGACAGTAGACTGTTTGGTAGACATCTAATTCTAAAGGTGATAGATGAGGCACAGTGTGTGAGACTGACTGTAGAAGAGTATTTTTCATTGGACCTTGGCATGTCTGAGGTTCCAGGGTTCTTGAAAGTATGCATGGGGTACTTATGCTCTCATCTTTTTGTTTGTGTTCCAGAATCTGCCATTACGAAGCATGCAGCACCTATGATATGGTTATATGGGGCAGAGATGGATCTTGGAAAGATCAGTAAGTAACCCCTTAGAGTGCAATTGATTTGGGGATTTTCTGGCATATGGGAACCAGCACTAGCCACCAGACCAACCTGCTCACTGCTGTGTGCTGTCGTACACTTTTTATCTGGGGATTTGCCCGGCTGGAGTTATAAGATACTCTCAGTTTTCCTTTGTTTGTCACTAGTGACTTAACTTTTCTAAATGCCTTTGGTTGTTTCCATTGTGAGACCCCTTCTTTTAGGGCCCCAGGGCATATTTAAATGAGGAGTTACATCAGACAGGTTTTGTGGACATTGAATGGCCCACTCGTACGTTTTTTTAAATTTTAACATCTGTAATATTTTTCCAGCCTTAGCTGAAATTGAACACATGGCTACCGCTCCCATTCCTTTCTATCTTGGCCCATTTAAAGTGGGAAAGAGTCACGTGTTAGTTTATGTGGTAGCAAAAATGCAGTGGTAGCTCCTGGGTAAAAGCCTGCAGTGTGTTCCATTAAAGAAACCTTTACATTTTGGGACACATCTCTGATTTTTTTAGGAATTCACAAAGAATCTCTAGAGTACATCTTGAACACAAAACCATTTGCAAATTCTCTGGAGCATTCATAATTCTCAACAATTTTCCCATATTACATTGTAACAGATATACATTCCTGTGTGAGGAAATGTAACAAAAAGTACACTACACCTGAAATCACATCATTTTGTGCTCCTCCATGGTGGAAATATATTTCTCATGTTAAAATCCCTTTCCTGAACCCCCTACAACTTTGAGAATATTTCCTTTCCATTTCCACCTAGAAAATACAATTACTCCTTCTCCCAGTAGGAAGCAACATTTGTGATAATTTGTCAGGGCAGGTAACTAACCTGCATATATTTGTGGAACACACATGGACGTCTGTGTTCTGTGGACCCACAAGCGAATGTCCACGCAGTGAAATTGCTCACACGGAAATTCCATGACACATTCAGAATTTCTGTATGATCAACTTCCATATTGCTACAAAATGCAAACATTGCTTTTTTTTCAGGAAATCAAGAATTGGATTTTGCAATGAATTTATTAAAACGGTGGACCAAGGTTTGTGGGTGTGGCCCAGTGTGCAGGGGTAGGCAGTATGAAGAGTCTGGCAATAGCCCATGCCTGGGATCTTTGAGGGGAGGGTGTCACACTGTTTGCCCAATGTTGTTCCCCTTGTTCAAGGCTGGGAACCAGCACCATCCACCAGACCACCTTTCACATTCCTGTGTCTTTGTTTCTTATGCAGGACAGCATATCACCAAGTACCAAGGGCTTGGGTTTAAAACCATATGGTTTGCTAGTGCATTTAAAGGCGCCAGCGGCCCAGCCCAGGTCAGGACTCCATTGGAACAGCACCAGAAGAACCATCATGGATGGTTGCAGGTATTCCAGACCCAGCACCAGTTCCCTAACACCACCTTCCAAGGCATCGCCCTGACTGGGTGGCAGAGGTAAGACATGCTGCAGCCAAGATAGGGCAGCCAAGTTCTAAAGTTACCTGTGATCGCTAGTAATCATGCATGGGCCCTGCTCCTGGCCTGCCCTCATCTCTCTAATTATTTAAAAAGTAACATTTTTGGTTGCTTCTGTAGCTTTTCTTGCTTTTTTTCTCAACCATTACAAACAGAATTTCTACTACTGAGGGTTTAAGTAGCTTTACTTGAACTCTTACTCTGTCAAAGCCTATGGTTAGAAGCTTTGTCTCTTCCCCGCCTCCATTTTAAATTGTGTCCTTAAATATTAATATAGCTAATATCCACAGCAGGTATTCCTGCAGCTAAAGTTCATAATATGTCAAAATCCTTAAAACATATAAAAGACTTCACAGTGAACACCAGTTCCTCTGTGCCATCACATTGGACCTCAAAATAAGTTATACTTTAGCTGGTTACTATGTCCACTAATTCATCATGTTCTGTCAGCTAAACCGAGCTCAGGACCTAACCCATACCGCAGTGGTCATGAGGTGGTTTTGTTGCACCAGTTTCTGCTTATTTCTAAGATTAACTGAGTGTCTTTCATGGTGTTGAACAGAACAGCAGGTCCCTTGATGCTTCATGCAGTCCTTTACTTGGAATACCTGTTAGGTGTCACTCATTTGCTGTTGTCTAGTACACCTGAGAATTTAGCTAACATATGCATCTGTGACACTAAATGGCATTTCAACACCGTTGTCTGTCTTTTCAAACTCCATACTGGTAGTAATTGTCTGACTAGTCATATGAGTAACATTGTTGCACTGATGAGTTCCAGACTTACCTACCTCGCCAAACCAGCATCATCTTTTAACTGACCTCTACAGGTCACTGCTAAAATTGTACCCCCAAATTGTAGCATGACAGCAATCCTAAGCTTTTTTGCCTTACACTTAGCTAACCTCAAGATATTTGAGTGTGGCTCCATTTTTTTCAGTGCTCCAGTGCCTACTTCTTCTGCATACTTAAAAAGCTGACCCCAAGTATACTTACATACCTGAGCCCAGGAGCACAAATTCATGCCACTCCTTTGATTTAAAACCCTTTGAACTCTGTGTGTGATCAAACAATACATAGTTTGTCCTTTAGACACCCTCTTAAAAGAAAGAGGTGCGAATACTGACACATGTAAACCATAAATAACTACGTTTGATACTACATTGCCCTTGGAACTGCTGAATTTCTGTTCTTTCAGGAGGAGAAGCTCATGATACTATACACAGAGCAAAACACATGTTGCCTGATTAAATCAGGCTCCTTAAAAGAGATGACCTTGTAAAATCTGTCCAATAGTGGTACAACAACCCTAGAGTCTGATACCCTAGTTTTTTATGTCCCAGAAAGCATCCGACTCTTCCTGTCTGGTGGGGGAGGGGGTCTTGGTTTAACAGGGCAGCTACTCATTTTGAAGCAATGTTTTGTTCCTGCCTGGCAGGGCTGTCCCTGGGCATTCCTCTGAATGTCAGTCTGTCTATTCTCTCAATGAATAACCAACTCTACTGGATTGTCATTACTTAATTGTTCGAGTCTTACCACTCATGGGTGGGTGGTTAGCAAATCAGACAACAGCACAAGGTTCATGCATTGCATTTTCCTTCCATCCTGGAGATGTTTTATTTGCTTCCTTTCAGCCCTCAAGCATGTGGCTTGCTTGCTGCTTAGCCAGCAAGGCACCAGCTCTGTCCTTCAAACATTAACATGTATGTTGGGAAAATAGCCCTAAGATGGTCTTTGTGTGGGCTGAATGCTTGTTCCTGGTTGAAACTAATTGCGTTGCCTGCTTTCTGAGCCTTTATTATAAGATGCTTTGTGTAAGTTACGAAGGACCTTGAATTCGAATATGACTTCTGTCAGTGGAGATTATTATGTGGTCCACATTCTTCCACATAAGGGCCAACCTCCTTGCCTGATTTCTGTGCGTTATAGCCTGTCAGTGATATTTTTAGAAGGACAGAGTAGACCACATTTGAGGTTGGCTGGTGGATTTTGCATCTGTTGTTGCAGCAAATACCCATTGCCCACCACAGTGGTACAGTAAAACCCTCATGTTCAGGATTTTACACCAAAGAAGCAGCCAAGAAGTATTCACCAGTGCATTTGTTTCTAACTTTGATAAATATCTATCCTTGCCCTGGTCAGACATAGGAGTTTGATAGAAAATGTAATCACTCTAAAGGTACACCCACAGTGAGGGCAATATATATTGGGACTGGAATATTGCTTGCAAAGTATAAAGCTGTGTTCCCCCTACCCTGAGTACCCTACTGCGCTTGAACCTGGTTTCCAACTTTTATTTCAGCCTTAGTATAATGCTAATCTAAAAATACATGCAAGGCTTAGGTCTCTCCCTGACTGTGTGAGAAGACCTGAAGGGACTTATTAAGCCCACACTCATAATGGACTACTGTCCCACTTCTGGGCATAGCATAGCTGTTGGAAAATGGGTTATTGGTAGATGCAGGTAAGTACCTACACTTAGCAGTAGGCCACTATCCTCCATTTAGGTCCAGTTAGGTCTCAATAAATTAAACCCAGCTCAATCCTTCGTAGCTTTGCAACAAGCGACAAGGCTTAACTTTGGAGACAAAGCGTAAAGCATTCAAATATCACAAAACAGTAATTGAATAAAACACAAGAAACAGTTTAAAACTCCAAAACCAATGTACGAAAATAGGAAATATTTTTAGCTTGAAAATGACACCAAAACAAATAAAATCGGATACAGGGAACCGGAGATATGAATTTTTGAAAATTAATGCTTCTTAGTGCTTGGAAATGAATAGCGCCAATCTGGTTACACCTCGACCGGGGCAAAGTCAACGTTTAAGGCCGACCGCAATGGAGCCCTGCTCTGCTACAGCCCACGGGAGGCCTCGGTCAAATGTTTACCTTCAGACTTAGTTGTTTTCTTGAAGATTTTCTTCAGCTGGACCAAGTTGCCAGTCCAATCCGACCTCCTGGAACTCTTCCTCGGATATGCGGCGCGGGAGCCCTCAGTGGAGATTTTTACCTTCGGACTTAGATGTTTATTCGAGATGAAAATCCTTCGACCGAGGAAAACCTGAATCTTGACCTGACATCCCTGGAGCCCTCTTCGGATACACTGCCTGGGAGGTCCCTGTCAACTTTCTAAGTTCTGACTTAGTCATTTTTTTGGAGATTTTCTTCACCGGGATGAACTTCCAAGTCAGGCTGGGCCGCAGTTGAGGCAAGCCGGCTAGAGTTGCCGCAGCTTGTCGGTCCCTTTGTGGAGACTTTTTCCAAAAGTTCTCCAAACGTCTCCAAATTTCTGGATCTTCTTCCAGATGTTCTTTTGGTGTCCACAGCTCACCCCAAGGTTCCAGAAGCTCTGAGATGCGCCATGAGGGTGCGGACTACAACTCCCAGAATGCACTTGGCGCAAACTTCAAAATGGCCACTGGACAGTGGTCAGCTGGTCAGTTTCTTCAGGAGTTGGTGCAGGCGACTTTGGTTAGCAATTTTTCACTTGTAGCAAACAAGTAGTCCCTCCTTGAACCAAAATAGTTGAAGCCAGGCAAAGTCCTTCTTGTGGTGAAGCCCATGTGTGCAGCTGGTGCAGTCCTTTAGAGTGCAGTGTCCAGGTGTAGATCATGGGTCCAGCAGGACAGTCCTTCTTCTGTAGTTCTTCCCTGTTGGAATCTGGTAGGGATCTGAGATCTGGGTGCAGGTCTGCCAATGTTATCCTTGCTCCTGTGTGAAAAACAGGGGGGTCCTGGTTCTCCAGTCAGATGCAGGGTCCTTTCCCCTGTGATGACCACTTCCTAGACGTGTGGCAAAATCTATCCCAGGGAGCAAAATGCCTCAAAAAGCCATTGTGGCTGAAACTGATTTTTGGAGGTTACATCTGGCTGAGCCACCCACTGGTGTGGCTAAAAATCTTAAACACACCCTTCTCCTGCCCTCTCCTAATCTAATCAGGGGGACACTTAGGGCCTCATTACGACCCTGGCGGCCGGAGGTAAGCTGGCGGTAACACCGCCAACAGGCTGGCGGTGTACCGCCAGCGTATTATGACTGTGGCGCATTAGCCACGGCCATACCGCTGGCCCTTCCGGTCATAATCCCCAACCGCCAACCTGTCCACGGCGGTAAACGCCATGGAGAGGCTGGCGGAAAGGGGACTTGGAGGCCCCTGCACTTGGATTGGGCAGTGCAGGGGCCCCCAGGCACACAACCCCATGAAATGTGCGACGGGTGCTGCTGCACATCAACATTGCAGCTGGCTCTATTATGAGCCGGCTGCAATGTTAATGTGACTTTTCCGGAAACAGCGTTTCCGTCCGCTGGCCCAGCGGAAAAATCACATTAGGGAGCCAGATACATCGCCAGCACTGGTGGTATAGTTGCGCCTGCAAAATTTGTAATGCGGGCCTTAATTGTCTGGGTTTGCAGGATGTGAGGGAGGTGCTGGCTTGCTCCAAATGTCCTTCCCTGCCTTTGAAGACCAGTTTGGCAGCCCTCCCCCCTTCCTGCCTCTCCATCTGCTTGAGGGAAGTTCTCCTCCCCTAGGCACATTCCTTTATGCTGTGCCCAGGCTACTTCACATCTCATCAAGAGGCTGGCCAATTAGAGCAGAGCTCTACGGGGCTGAAGTTGGCAAATTTTTAGGTAGAGTTTAAAACTTTCCCTGAACAAGTTATATTAAATCCAACAATTGTACAATTGTAAGTTGTGGGATTTATTTTAACAATTAATTTGATACAAACGTAAGGAATCTGGCACTTAAGGGGACTTTATAAATTCAAATAAAGTCTCCCCATTCTAGCCTATGGAGGCCATTCACTACAATAAGGGAAAAACACATTTGGCTGGTTTACCTCACCAGGGCTTATAAACTATTTTTATAAGGTCCCTGCTTATAATTACATGGCACCCAACCCTAGGGCACATAGGGCACACCTGGCACACCTTAGTGGTGACTTATATGTAAAAATAAGGTAGTTTAAGACTTTGTAAGTACTTTTAATGCCAAAGTCGAATTTGCATGTAACTTTAATTTAAAAGGAGCCAGCAAGGCAGGCCTGCCTTTAAAAATGACACTGGGCACCCAGTAGTGCACCTATGGGTGCACTACCTATGCTGGGGTCCCTAAACCTACATGCCCTACCATATACTAGGGACTTATAGGTAGGTTGACATAGCCATTTATAATTAGCCTAATTTGCATACTCATTTTACACAAGCACAGGCGCTGGGACTGTTTAGCAGTACCCAGGGTGCCAGCAAAGTCAGGAAAACACCAGCAAAAAGTGAAAAATGGGGGCAAAAACTTAGGTGGCCTCTGCAATCAGCCCTGTTTTCTCACAATAGCACACAAAGCGCTAGTGGCAAAATGCTGTGTTTTGAGATTGCTAGTGCGACCAGACCTTTTTATCCTTGTCACTGTCAGTGGAGAGAGAAAGAGAATATTAAAGAGCCTGCAACCAGTACTACCGCCCTTCCTATGCTCATAACATACCTAAGTCAATTGATGGGTAGGCTGTACTCCAAAACTAAGCAAAGTTGTAGTTCCTAGTGTTCTAAGAATAGACATTGTAAATAATACAGAGGTACACAATCAGAATATTCAGTGGTGGGTGCTTACAGAAAAATTGTTTTTAAAAAGGGTTGCAACCTCGGATCCATGAGTGTTTGCGTTCTTCATTGCGGAGATTATCTTTCACCTGCACCCTAATGGTGCAAGTTGGGCTCAGCCAGAGCTCTTGAGTCTCATTTTATCTGTGGAGGAGAGTATTTTCACTGCTGTGGAGGGACTGTTGTGAACACTGTGAGAGTTCCTGTTCAAGGTCTTCTACTTGCATGGCTTGACCCGCCAGAACTCAGCTACCAATGTCTAGTGGATCAGAAATGGCATCTCCATCCAGGAGTGGCATAAGGTCTCTTTCAGCAGTGGGGAGAGCCTCAGTTATATCTGCTCCCCTCCAAAGAGAAAGTGCAATGCCAACAGTTTTGCACGCTGGAGTTTCCCCTGCGGCTCTCGCTTGGAGATGCTTTTCGTCACAAGTAGAGATCAGGCATCCTGTACGCTTTTCCACCTATATCATCCCTGCCCAATGTTCTAATGAACATCGGGAATGACTGGGCCCAAGTCATCCTTGTCGCTTAGGACCAGGCACGGAGAGTCTGTTATCCTGAGCTTCTGCATATGAGCATCAGTCTTCTGATCAGGCTGCCCCTTTGGGAGTATCTCCTGTTGGCCTCCACCCGAACATGTCAACTCTCCAGCTTCTTGGGTGGAGATTGAGTGGCAACAGTTGACAGCTTTGGACCTTCCTCCCGAAGTCTGTAATGTCATTCTACGAGCTTGGCGTCCCTCTACCAAGATAGTATATGCCTGCCGATGGAGAAATTTGTATTGTATTGTACAGCTAAATCCCTTTTTTCCGTGCCTTCGATGCATAACGTTTTTTTCCTAACTCTTGGGAGTTACTGTTACCGAAGGTGTTAATTGTAGGTTATAATGTCTCCTCCTCGAAAATCTGGATTCAAGCCTTGTTGGGAGAGGGGGGGCGCATGTCGGTGATGGACACGTACAATGACTGCCTGTGGTGCTTGAGTTCTGAGCACTATGTGGAGGAGTGTGGTTCATGCCAGAGGATGAACCTAAAGGCGCTCAAGGAACGGGAAGCCAAACTCTTTTTGGCCAAGGCGAAGAAGAAGGAGAAGCATAGGAGTCATTGCAGGTCGTCTTCTGGAAAATCCTCGAGGTCGCACAAGAAACGACATCGGCATGATTCTCGGCGTCGTTCAGATAGAGGTCGGTCCCGATCGAGGTCTCCATCAAGTCGGCATCTTGCGACATGGGAGATTAGTCCAACGGCGACTCCATCACCTCAGAGTCCTCAAACTTCTCCAGCGCCTTCAGTCTTCGAGGTGGTTGAGCCTCAGGAGAGTCCTCGCTTTTCGCCTGGAGCGCAATCAGACGTTCTTGATCCGGCACCGGCGCCACAGGAGGAACAGGGCTATCCAGCATTCCTGGCTCCATGTGCGGACTCAGTGGCATTTTTAAATGCCATGTTTAACATCTTTAATTCTATGGCCCCTGGTGGTGCACCGGCTGGTCCCACAGGTCCTTTGGCCTTTTCAATAGGCGCTCTGGCTCCATATAGATTGGCGCCGTTTATGCCCTTTTGCCCTGCGGAAGGTGTTGGTCCAGCGCTGGTGCCGATACCGTTGGTGTCACCCGGAAGACCTTCAACGCCGGTGACATCACCTACGAGACCAATGGTGCTGATGACCTCGCCCCATACTCATTCAACGCCAGTGAAGCGGGCCCGTGTGTCTTTGGCGCCGATGGATTCGGTTCTGGCATTGAATGGAGCCATAGGAATGTCTCCTGGTCCACGTCAGCTAAGATCTTCGACATCGGTGGGTTCCATGTCGACGCCGAGAATAGAGGCCAGGTTAAGGTCAAGGAGAAAGGCTCTCAGACTTTTAGAGGAGCGAGAGTATCAGAGGCAACTCCTGGAAGAAGGAGAAATTGCTGAGCCCCTGGGGGACTATCAGGGTTTGGACTCAGCAAGTGGACAGAGGAGGCAGCTTCTTTTCATTCTGTGATAAGGAAGGCAGCAGATTTTCTGGACCTCCTAGTACCATCTGCAGAGGTTAAGACTAATATCTTAACTGAGGGCCTCTATGCTGCTTCAGCTGCTGCGGCGCCACTTCTGCCTTTTAATGATGCTCTTACGGAGCCTATTCTGGAAGTTTGGAAGAAGCCTGTGACTTCGTCTGCTGTTAGCAGATAGGTTGCAAGAAGGTATGGAGTGGCTCCGGGGGACCTGGGTTTCCTGTTGAAACATCCGACTCCGGAGAGTTTGGTGGTACAGGCTTCATGCCCTTCTCATTCGGCTCCTGGTTGTTTCCCTGTCACGCCTTCAGACAGGGAATCCAAGAGGATGGAGCAGTCTGCCAAAAAGACCTTTTCTTCATGTAACATGGCCCTCAAATCTGCCAATGAACTTGTGTTTTGGGCAGATACGAACATGCTCTGATGGACGCGGCCAAGGCTGTGCTGCCGGATCTACCTTTGGAGATGCAGGGACTCCTGTCGGATGTTCAGGCTGCAGCTACGCAGGTTATACAGTCAGGACTGAACACTACAGACTCTGTGGCCAGAGCGATGGGCACTTCCATTGTCACCAGAAGACATGCGTGGTTGAGGTCTTCTGGGTTCTCGACGGATGTCCAGACAACCCTCTTGGACCTGCCCTTTGATGGGGACAAATTGTTTGGGGCTAAAGCTGACTCTGCATTAGAGCGCTTTAAGGAGAGTAGGGCTACTGCCAAGTCCTTGGGCCTGCAGGCTTCCACTGCCACCCCATTCAGATCCTTTAGGAGGTTTAGGGGGTTCGGGCGAGGAGCTACCTTTCGTGGGAGACCCCAACCGGCAGGCTAGCAACCTTCAAGTCTGCCCTATAGATCCTATAGAGGGCGGTGGAGAGTCAGAACAAGAGGGGCCACCCAGCAGCACCCAGCCTCTTCCTCTTCCTCCGGGGCGGGGCGGTGCAGCAAGAAAAGCAGCCTTAGTTCTCCACCCATTACGTCTCATGTTTCTCTTGTAGGGGGAAGGATATTTCTCTCGTAGGGGATTTCCATGATAGTCATAAGCACTGAATAGTTCCGCGCGCCTGCGGGGACCCCGGAGCACTGTTGTGTAGTATATTCTTAAGTGCAATCATCAGCTCCTTGACAAAAAAGGTCTGTGAAAAACACTTAAGAATAACAATGTGCAGCCTATGTGAACAGCTACACAGGCCAAATTGTTAGAAGAAAAAACAGTTGTAGTGTAAATTTCACGTTTAAACCTCTATTTATTCTATAAATACATAAATAAATACATTCTCATATTTTATTTACACCTCTCATGAGAATAAAACAATGTAGGGCAGTGTAGCCCATAGGCTGCCATTATACAGAATGAAAATAGAGCTGTGCCTTTAAGAAAAGTAAAGTCTTCCTGTTTCCCATCATGCACAGCAAAAGGCAGTTGCCTCAGTTCTTTTTTCCGGCTCCTGCTGACAGGACCCTGAAGCATTGAGCTCTACCTCACAAAAGCTTTTGTGACAGAAATTCATTGAAATATCTTCTGAATTTCATTTTCACTCGACGTTTTTACCTTTGAGTGATCATTTTCTACTGATTTCTGTTAAATTCTGACAGAATTTGAGGTTTTTTCTAGTTAGAAATGCCTTCACTTTTTGATAAATGTCCTTCTTGTGGAAGAAAGAAGGCTAAAACAGATCCACATAGGGTCTGTATAATTTGTCTTCCATCCAGCCACAAACCGGAGTCGTGTGACATTTGTAAAACCTTCTCTAGAAGAACCCTTCGTGATAGAGAGAAGATCCGACTTCAGGCGAGAGAGGACAGGAGAAAAAGTGGCCATTCCACTACAGAGCGAGGAGAAGGTCAGACTTCTACCAGGGCTCAACCTGTTTCCTCCATGACTCTTTCCAGACCTGCTGAAAAACGACATAGATCTCCGACGACGTCGAGAGCGTCGACGTCGAAGCAGGGAACGGCGCCAACATGTTCGCCGTCGAGGAGTGCTTCGCAGGCGAGAAAAAGACATCGTTCGCCGTCGACAGCTATTTCGCCGTCGAGGCGGCGAAGACACCCGACGTCGAGAGGATCTGGGTCGCCGTCGACACGGCGAACACAGTCCACGCCAAGGAGATCCGAGTCGGGCTCGCCGTCGACACGGCGAGGGAGATCGCCGTCGAGAGAGAGTGTTCGCCGTCGGAGGCGTTCACCGTCACTGCACCGACGTCGAGGTTCGTCGTCGAGAGGTTCTCAGGGGCGAGACGAGTCGACGTCTAGAGGCACTCGGCGTCACTGCAGTTCGACGTCGAGGAGTGCTTCGACGTCGAGAAGACCATCTAAGAGGCCTAGAAGGGTTTATACAACCTCGGAATCCTCGGCCTCGCTTATCCTACTTCCAGCATCACCACAGCTCTCGCAAAGGCAGTCGCCGTTACCACAGACGCCGGTAACACCTACGGCTCCTCTTCCGGCGCCTCCTCCAGAACCTGTTCCGAGGACCCCAACGCGATCTGCAGGGCGTTCTGGTTATTCCTCGAGGCGTACATCTACCTCTAGGCACCGTCGTCAGGAATCACATCATGGACATTCTTCATCGTCCACACGAGACTACTCTCCAACCTTATCGGACTCACCGTCCCCAAGAGTGTCTCCCATAGATGATGTCAACACATTTCAGGAGGTCTTAGTGAGAGGGGCAACCAAGCTGAATATCCCGCTAGCAGCTCCGGCCCCATCGACATCAGTGAGACCTTGCATCAAAGGACATCTTCACGACCTTTACTTCCACTGGTTCCGGGTCTTATTGAGCCAGCAATGGACATTTTTCTCACGCCGGCTACAACAAAGTCTGCTCCTTCAAGACTCATTAAAAAGTACCGTCCACCAGAGCAAGATCCTCTATTCTTGAGGTCGGACCCAGTACCAGACTCGGTAGTTATAGTGGCAGCGAAGAAATCGCATTCGACGTCACCGTCTTCCTCTGCTCCCCCAGACAAAGAGAGCAGAAAGGTCGATGCTGCAGGAAGAAAAGTATGCTCGACGGCATCTATCACCATGAAAGCAGCCAGTGCCACTGCTTTATTAGGGAGATATGATCGATCCCTCTGGGACTCTATACTGCAGTTCGCGGAGCATCTCCCTAGGGACAAAAGGGAAGATTTCCTAGAGGTCGTGAGCGAGGGAGCTATGGTTTCTAACCAGATTATAAGTGCTGCGGCGGATTCTTCAACACTATCCGCACATAACTATGCTCATGGTATAGCGCTCAGGAGACATGCATGGCTGCGGCTTACATCGCTTAAACCCGAAGCACAGCAGAGGATACAGAACCTGCCTTTCTCAGGCTCCACTTTGTTCGGCTCTCATGCCGATGATGAGATGGCCAGAATGAAGTCGGAGCTGGATACCCTGAAAGCGGTAGGCATGGAGCGACCTAAAGAACAGCGAAAAGGATTCCGCCCATATCAAAGAAGACTGTTCACCCACAGGTATCAGGCTCCACATTGGTCATCTTCACGCCCTCAGCAACAGCAGCAGCATCAGAGGGGCTTCTCCAGAAGGTCGACAAGGGGTCGTTCAACACCTCAGACCCAGACACCTCGACAAGCTCCCACGTCTAAGCCCTGAATCTTTGCTTCCCCCTCCTCCGTTATCCACTCCGGTAGGGGGAAGTATCTCAAATCATCTGGACGAGTGGCTACGCATCACAACAGACGCCTGGGTATTGAATATTGTGAGACATGGTTACGCTCTCAGATTCACCAGTTCTCCACCATCTGTTCCACCCAAAACAGTCAACCACCATCTCAAAGCTCTGCAGTTAGAGGTCAATATCCTATTGCAAAAAAGAGCCATAGAACCCGTTCCCATCAGCCAACAAGGGAAGGGGATTTATTCGAGATATTTCCTTGTACCGAAAAAAGACAAACAAGAGTTTCGTCCCATCTTAGATCTGAGGACAGCAAACAAATGGATTCGCAAAGAAAAATTCAGGATGTTAGCCTTACACCAAATTTACCCACATCTACGTCAGGGCGACTGGCTATGTGCGATAGATCTTTGCGACGCTTACTTTCATATCCCAGTAACCAAGAAACATCGAAAATTCCTAAGGTTCACCGTCGGAAAACGCCATTACCAATTTGCAGTTCTACCGTTCGGCCTAAAATCAGCGCCAAGAAC
The DNA here is from genome assembly GCF_031143425.1 of Pleurodeles waltl. Classification (NCBI taxonomy): domain Eukaryota; kingdom Metazoa; phylum Chordata; class Amphibia; order Caudata; family Salamandridae; genus Pleurodeles; species Pleurodeles waltl. The sequence goes on from NC_090449.1 coordinate 72,209,549, forward strand.
TTTTTCCAAATGCATGGCGGTAGTAGCCGCCCCCTTGAGGAAACAGCGAATATTCGTCTACCCCTATCTAGACGATTGGCTCATAAAGGCCTCCAGCTATCTCGAGGCACAGCAGCATTTCGAATGGACTCTACAACTGCTACAAAAACTTGGTCTTCAAGTCAATCTTCTGAAATCTACAGCAACACCTGTTCAGAGGTTGCATTACTTAAGGGCCATTGTAGATACCAGGCTAGGAAAGGTGTTTCCTTCGGAGGAACGACGGTTATCGATTCTCCAAAAGTGCAAACAACTGCAGGAAAGACCTCAAGCCACTGCAAGAATAATAGCTTCTCTACTGGGCTCGATGGCGTCTTGTATCCATCTGGTTCCCAATGCTCGCCTCCATATGAGACCATTGCAGGAAAATCTAGAGGATCAGTGGTGTCAACTCAGGGACGATTGGGAGAACAAAGTCCTGCTTTCTCCTCACACCCTACAATCCCTCAAGTGGTGGTGTTTACCCAGCAATCTCTTGGTGGGGATTCCGTTCCAACAACGACCTCCATCTCAAACCATCGTAACAGATGCGTCACTGCTCGGATGGGGGGCGCACATGGAACATCTTCGAGTCCAAGGCGAGTGGTCACAGAGAGAGAGTCTCTATCACATCAACCTGCTGGAACTTCGCGCAGTCCACCTTGCGCTCAAAGCCTTCCTTCCCTCTCTGAGAACGGAAACTCTCCTTCTTCAGACAGACAACGTGGCCACTATGTACTACGTGAACAAACAAGGAGGCACCAGGTCCAGAATTTTATCCAGAGAGGCTCAGACAATCTGGCATTGGCTTCTAGCCAGGAACCTGTCGCTAGTGGCAACTCACCTGCCCGGCATCCAGAATGTTCAAGCGGATGCCCTCAGTCGGGTAATGAACGAGAACCACGAATGGGTACTACACGACGACGTCGTTCATTCCATTTTCGCACTCTGGGGTACCCCCTCTACAGACCTATTCGCAACCCCAGAAAACAAAAAATGCCAAAACTTCGCCTCCAGATATTACCATCCAGGGACACTGGGGAATGCCCTGTGGATAAGCTGGTCAGGAGCATTTCTTTACGCCTTTCCACCGCTTCCCCTGATTCTGGCGGTCCTCCAGAAGCTGTCCAATGCTCAGACCAAAATGATCCTAATTGCTCCGGAGTGGCCACGCCAGTGGTGGTTCCCAGACCTTCTTCACCGGTCACTCAAACCACACATCAGGCTACCATATCGTCCGGACCTTCTCACGAAGTTCAGAGGGCAGATATCTCATCCCAACCCCTCATCGTTGAGTTTGGCAGCATGGCTCCTGAGCTAGTGCAATATGGACACTTGAACCTACCTCAGGACTGTATGGAAATTCTGAAGGGAGCAAAACGCCCTTCCACACGATCAGCCTATGCAAGCAAGTGGAAGAGATTCTGCATTTGGTGTTTACACAACAACATTGACCCGGTTTCCTGTGGAGAACAATCTATCTTGCCATACTTGTTAAGTTTGGCAAAATCGGGCTTACAACTGTCGTCAATAAAAGTTCACTTGGCGGCGATAACAGCATACAGAAAGAGTCCTTCACAAACTTCCTTTTTTCGGATTCCGATTATTAAGGATTTCCTAGAAGGTTTAAAGAAGGTTTTTCCTCCCATTAGAAAGCCTTCTCCTCCATGGGAACTGAACGTTGTCTTATCACGTCTGATGCTGCCGCCATTCGAGCCGATACACAAGGCATCGCTGCAGCATCTCACATGGAAAGCTGCTTTTCTGGTGGCAATCACTTCAGCGCGTAGGGTCAGCGAAATCCAGGCCCTTTGCGCTCAGGAACCCTACACGGTTTTTCATTCTGCAAAAGTGGTAATGAGAACTCATCCAAAATTTCTACCTAAGGTAGTCTCCGACTTCCATGTGAACCAAACAATTTCATTACCGACTTTCTTTCAGAATCCAGCTACTCCTGCTGAGAGAACTCTGCACTCTCTGGATGTAAAGAGAGTATTGAAATTTTACTTGGACAGGACAAAAAGCTTACGAAAATCACAACAGCTTTTTATTAACTATGGCCCAATCAGAACAGGTTTGGGCACATCTAAACAATCTTTATCCAGGTGGATTGTTTCATGTATAATGTTATGTTATCAGTTAGCAAACAAATCCCTTGGTGGTAGGCCAAAAGCCCACTCTACCAGAGGGAAAGCAGCTACTGTAGCCTTGATGAGAAATGTCCCTTTGGCAGAAATATGCAAGGCTGCCACTTGGAGGTCGGTCCATACCTTTACTAAGCATTACTGCCTTGATACAGACGCTAGGGCAGATGCTCAGGTTGGACAGGCTTTGCTCAAGAATTTGTTTGCATGATTCATGTTTTTTCTCAGTATTCTTATATCTACTCCACCGCGGTTATGGGGATGGGCTTGCTACTCTATTCAGTGCTTATGACTATACATGGAAATCCCCTACGAGAGAAGGAATGGTTTCTTACCTGTAACTCCAGTTCTCTCGTAGGGGTATTTCCATGATAGTCATAAGCAACCCTCCCTCCTCCCCAGTGGAGTTGACATAGAACATGAATATTATGGAGGTTGGTACTCCAACAAATGTTTTGTTTTTTCTTCATGTCAGGTTAATAGCCTCCAAAAAAGAACTGAGGCAACTGCCTTTTGCTGTGCATGATGGGAAACAGGAAGACTTTACTTTTCTTAAAGGCACAGCTCTATTTTCATTCTGTATAATGGCAGCCTATGGGCTACACTGCCCTACATTGTTTTATTCTCATGAGAGGTGTAAATAAAATATGAGAATGTATTTATTTATGTATTTATAGAATAAATAGAGGTTTAAACGTGAAATTTACACTACAACTGTTTTTTCTTCTAACAATTTGGCCTGTGTAGCTGTTCACATAGGCTGCACATTGTTATTCTTAAGTGTTTTTCACAGACCTTTTTTGTCAAGGAGCTGATGATTGCACTTAAGAATATACTACACAACAGTGCTCCGGGGTCCCCGCAGGCGCGCGGAACTATTCAGTGCTTATGACTATCATGGAAATACCCCTACGAGAGAACTGGAGTTACAGGTAAGAAACCATTCCTTCTTTTTCTCCACGGGTGGGAGTTAATCACATCGGACTCCTGGGTCCTCAATATTGTGGGGGAAGGTTATGCCCTTCCTTTTCGGGAGTTTCACCCTTCCACCTCCCCCCCGCCCATTCTTTTGCACAGAAGATCATCTCCTGTTGTTACAGCGGGAAGTTCTAGTCCTTTTATCAAAAGGTGCAGTGGAGTTGGTTCCAGAGCAGGAAAGGGGTCAGTGGTGTGATTTAAGATATTTCCTGATTCCCAAGAAGGATGGTCGCTTGAGGCCTATACTGGACCTGGGGTTTTGAATTGGCTCTTCAAACAGGATAAATTCAAAATGCTGACCCCAGCGCAGGTGCTTCAGGCGTTTAATAAAGAGGATTGGATGGTGTTGGTCGACTTGCAGGATGCTTACTTTCATATCACTATTCTCAAGTTGCACAGGAAGTATCTCCGGTTTGTGGTGGGGTCGCAATACTACTAGTTCACGGTCCTTCCGTTTGGTCTTACTTCCGCACCTCGAGCCTTCACGAAGGTGATGGCGGTGGTTGCAGCAAGTCTCAGGAGGAAGGGAATTCCCCTGGACGATTGGTTGATCAAAGCCAAGTCTCCAGAGCTCGTGTTGAATCACCTGCGGATGACAACCCAGTTGTTGTTCTATCTGGGCTTTTCGATAAACGTGCCCAAATCTCACCTGGAGCCCTCTCAATGCTTCCTGTTCATAGGGGCAGTACTGGACACAACGTTGGATCGGGCCTTTCCTCCGCCTCAGCAGATTCAGAACATTCAGCCGTTGATTCCAGTGTTTCGAAATGGAGCGGTTGTTCCAGTCCTCAAGGTCCTACGTCTGCTTGGTCTGTTTGCTTCTTGCATTCTGTTGGTCACTCATGCACGCTGGCATATGAGGGCTCTTCAGTGGTGCCTCCGGAGGCAGTGGTTTCAGCACAAAGGGGATCTCGAGGAGTCGGTAACAATCTCCAGAGACAATGCAGCAGACCTGCAATGGTGGGCTGTGGACCGCAACCTTTCCCAAGGAAGGCCGTTTTCACTACCACCTCCAGTGACCACGGTTATCACGGATGCCTACACTCTGGGGTGGGGAGCTCATCTGGGGGACCTGGAGGTCAAAGGTTGTTAGTCTCCAGTAGAACAGATGTTTCATATCAATCTGTTGGAATTGTGGGTGATACGTCTGGGTCTCAATGCCTTCCTCCCTTCCCTTCGCGGTCAGTCAGGCCAGGTCCTGACTGACAAAACTACTGCGATGTGGTATATAAACAAGTAGGGAGGAGTAGGATCATACCTTCTCTGCAGAGAGGCTCTGCGGCTCTGGTCCTGGGCTCAGGACCATCGGATTTGCTTGGTAGCAAACCATCTGGCCGTAGTTCTGAATGTGTGTGCGGACAGTCTCAGTCGTCGTTTCTCGGCTGATCACGAGTGGCAGCTCCATCGAGACCTGATCCGTTACATCTTCCAGATGTGGGGGGGTTTCTCAGGTAGACCTGTTTGCCACTCTGGAGAACGCGCACTGCCCGTCATTCTGCAGCCTCCAGTATCCGGTGCAAGGAGCGTTGGGGGACACGTTTCAAATGTCCTGGAATGGCCAGTTGCTTTACGTGTTTATCCCCATACCCTTGATTCCTCCGGTTCTGAGGAAGATTCGCCAAGACCGAGCCCAAGCCATCTTAATAGCTCCGGATTGGCCGAGAAGGGTGTGGTACACAGATCTTCTCCAGCTTTCACTGTGCCCTCCGCTCCGTCTCCCTCACAGGGCAGACCTCCTCTCTCAGTTGCAGGGGCAGGTTCTACACCCCCACCTCCAGAGCCTGCACCTTCATGCCTGGAGATTGAACGGGGCAATCTGAGTTCCTTTTCTCTCCCACCAGAAGTGGTGGACGTTATTTTATCAGCCAGGCAACACTCCACCAAGTCTATCTATACTGGCAGATGGGCAAAATGTGTTAAGTGGTGTGGAGAGAAGCAAATTCATCCCTTACAAGCCCATTTGTCGGATGTCTTATTGTTTGCATTGTCGTTGGCGCAGAAGGGTTGTGCAGTTGCGCTGTCAAGGGCACTGTTGGCCTTTCTGTACCTTCCTGACCAACCTTCCTTGTTTAAGTCCCCTATAGTTGTAAGATTCTTAAAAGGACTAACTAATAGGTTTCCTTCCACTCCTTTTGTTATGCCTCAGTGGGATTTGAATTTGGTTCTCACTTTTCTGATGGGTTCACCGTTTGAACCTTTGCATTCTTGCCAGTTAAGGTTTTTGGTTTTAAAGACAGTGTTCCTCACAGCCATCACGTCTGCTGGCGTCTGAGTGAGCTTCAGGCTCTTAGTGTAAAACCCCCTTTCACATCTTTTCATGCAGACAAGGTGGTGCTGAGAACCAGGGCGGCTTTCCTACCAAAGGTAGTTACTCCCTTTCATATGGGACAATCCATCACACTCTTGTCCTTTTACCCTCCTCCCCATCCATCGAAAGAGGAGGAGAGACTGCATCGGCTTGACCCAAGGAGGACTTTAAGCTTTTATATTGAATGGACCAGAGAGTTTCGAGTGGACGATCAACTCTTCATTGACTATGTGGGAAAGAGGAAAGGCAAGGCCGTCCATAAGAGAACACTTTCCAGGTGGGTCATTCTTTGTATTACAATATGTTATTCTTTGGCAAAGAAGGATCCCTTGGATCCCTGTTGGAATCAGGGCCCATTCCACCAGGGCTAAGTCTGCCACTTCAGCCTTGGCTAGGGGTGTTCCAGTGGCTGACATTTGTAAGGCCACAACTTGGGCTTCCCTCCACACTTCGCTAAGCATTATTGCTTGGACGCGGAGGTTAGGAGGGTTGGCCATTTTGCACGGTCGGTGCTGCAGAATTTCTTGGTGTGACCACTCAGGCACCCATCTCTGAGTGTGGTAATGCTTTGGGACTCTATACATAAGGTAGTTGTATCCATCAGAAGAACAAGTTACTTACCTTCGGTAACGCTTTGTCTGGTGGATACACTAGCTACCTGTGGATTCCTCACGGTCCCGCCCGCCTCCCCGTTGCCTGTCTGGTCATACCAAGTTTTTCTTTGGGTGAATATGTATATATATATATGTAATAATAATATATATATGTATATATTTATTTTTACTGTTTATATTTGAATAAATATTATGTATTATATTTGATTGATGTATTTATGTTGAGTATGTGATGTCGGTAATCACCTGTTTGCCTCAAAGGCACGTAAATAAATGGTGAAAACTGACGTCATTACGCCGACGAGGACTTCTTATTGCCACAATGACGTCAGATGGAGTCGCGTGGGAGTCGGGCAGTTGTGACGTCCTCGTTGACGTAGAGAGCTGGGAAGAAAACATTTCCATTGAATGCTGGCGCATTGGGAGAAATCATAAGGTGAGGAATCCTCAGGTAGCTAGTGTATCCACCAGAAAAAGCGTTACAGAAGGTAAGTAAATTGTTCATTTAAGTGCCCTATTGTAAATGGATTCCTCAAAGGTCTTGTTCATATGTTTCCCCCCTTCGCCTTTCATTATGCCTCAATAGGACCTTAATTTGGTTCTTACATTTTTAATGTGTGTTCCTTTCGAGCCTCTGTTCAATTGTCCTCTCAGGTTGCTCATGCTCAAAACAGCATTTTTTGTGGCAATCACATCTACCCGGAGGGTGAGTGAGCTGCTGGCTTTGTCATGCCAGCCTCTGTACTTAACTGTGTTTCTAGACAAACTGGTGCTTCGCACTAGGGTCTCTTTCCTCCCAAAAGTGGTGACACCATTTCATGTGCACAATCTGTCACCTTGTCCACTTTTTACACTCCTCCACGTCCCTCCAAAGAAGAGGAGCTACTCCACAGTCTGGACCCAAAAAGAGCATTGTTGTCCTACGTTGACCACACAAGAGAGTTTCTCTGTGGGGTATGTTGGAGCAAAGAAGGGTCGGGCGGTGCAGAATCTAACCATTTTGCGCTGGGTCATTCTCTGCATTAACATCTGCTAGCCACTAGCAAAAAAGCAGCCTCCTGAGGGTTTAAGGACTCATGCCACCAGAGCTAAAGCTGCGACCACTGCATTAGCATGTGGAGTCCCAGTCCTGGACATCTGCCAAACAGCAACTGGGGCATCTCTGCACACTTTTACCAAACACTACTGCCTGGACACTACTGCCTGCAGGGATGGCCTTTCAGCCGTTCAGTACTGCAGGACTTCCTAGTTTAAAATCTGTCATCATCCCACCAGCGGGGACGGTATTGCTTGGATAAGAAATCTGTGGCTAGATGTCTCTATCAGTCGAACAAGTTACTTACCTTCGGTAACTCATAATCTGGCAGAGGCAATATCTAGCCACAGATTCCTTGCCAACCTACCCATCCTTCCCACTCTGTAGACCAATTTATAGGGTTAAGGATACTCCCTTCCAGGTCCAGAGTTTGGACATACCAGTGTCAGTGCACTTCATGGCTCTGCACTCCTGACGTGGAAAGTCACAAAAAAGTAACTGATGTCAAAGCAAAGTAGTTCCGCCTATATAGGTGACGCAGATGTCACTTCTGGCGCAGACAACGTCAACTACGCCGCACGCTGCGATTGACAACACCTACCAGCAAGGCAGGGATACTGCTCACCAAAATCTTCCAGATTCACTCTGATGCCTGGGAAATTCAAAGGTAAGGAATCTGTAGCTGTTGTCTCTACCAGATAATGCGTTATTGAAGGTAAGTAACTTGTTCTTCTATGATTTGGGCTATCCCGAGAAAGATCCCTTTGCTGATGAAAGAAAATAAAATGGCCAAAATTCACTTCCAAGTAGTAATAGCTGTCCTTTTTGTACACCGGTCAGGGTGTTTCTGTATGCCTTATCTCTGATATCCCTTATTTAAGGGAAATGTTGAAACTCTTCCACTCCAAGGCCAGGATGATCCTTGTAGCTTCAAAGTGGTCACACCCATGGTTTACTGACCTTCTACATCTGACAGACCGACAATGCCCGATGCTAGAGATCAAACTGGTTCTCCTGCCGAAGTTTGGGGTCAGCACCCTGCATCCAATCCCTTTCATTGGACTTAGTGGCTTGGTTCTTGAACTCCTACAAAATGGGCATTTACATTTTCTCATAGGCTTTATGTATATTCTAAAAGAGTCAAAGCATCAGTGGGAGAGCTAAGCATAATCTTCTCAGTCTAATTTGTCCCCCTTTTGAAGCTATAGATAAAGGATCACTAGTATCTTTCTAGGAAAGCTGTTTCCCTCATAGCCAAAACTTTACCTCACTAAGTTAAAAGTGGTTATGAACACTCATCGAGGTTTCTGCATAAAGTAGTTTTAGATTTCCTGGTCAATCTGACTATTTCCACCCTTCTTGCAGAATCCTACTTCTCCACCGGAGAGATTCCATCAGACTCTTGATGTTAAGGGGGTTCTCATGTAATGTCCAGATAAGACAAAAGATCTTAGGCCGTCAGATCACCTATTATGAGCCCTTTAAAATGTGGGTAGCCACAACAAAGCAATCTATTTTAAGATGAATTGTGTTAGGTTTACTTCTTGTCAGTTAGCTAACACGACTCAATCATGAAGGAATTAAGCCCACTCTAGAAGCTAAAACAGCTACAATGGTTTTACTAAGCAATTTTTCTTTTTCATTCCACTCGGGTATCTGCCACAGGTTCACAAGTCTTTAGTGGGTGAAATCAGATTCTAGAGCAGATGCTGTAAGTGGGTCCTACAATGTTGGGGGCTAATATATCAGTTCGTTGTAGTGTTGTAATGTTTTGCCTGCTTAAGTTTTCTGTCTAGTTATTCCACTTCTTTTTAATTTGTTACTTGCCTACATCAGAGCCATGCCATTTTCTTATTATTATACATTTCTTGTGAAAGGACATTTCCATCAGTGCCCAGCCTCTGGCCAGCTTGTATATGTAGCTGCCTTTTAATAGAGTTATACTTATTGCATATTACTGGTTGGTTTGAGTTCTACTGAGAGATGTAAACATTCTGGATTTACCACAGGAAATACTAGCACTATGAACAATAACACATGGAGCAATATGGCACATAATTTCACAGTGAAACTAAAAATACAATGATGCAGTATATCCCTGCATTAATTTGTTCCAGAATTAACTCCAGTTATAAAATAGTCTTCTCTTTTTAACTCTATATCGAGCAGTCTTACTTGAAGAGACAGTGTTTTTTTCTTCTGACAGGTACAAACAATAACTTACCCATGCCCTCTGCTTATTTTCAGATATGATCACTTTTCAGCACTTTGTGAGTTGCTGCCCATGGGGATCCCTTCCCTTGCCGTCTGCCTGCAGACCCTGGAACACGGTGAGATATTTCAGTTTGAGCAGTAAGACCATCCAGGGGAGGTGGACTCCATTGAAATATGGCTCAGAGCGAGTGACCTTTGATCACATAAATGAGTTCCTTTAAGAAACAGTATATGTCTTAGGTGGTTATACTGAAAATGTGGACCAGATGTGGCTCTCCTCAAGCTAGTATGGATACAATTGTGCTAAAATGTCCATACTGGTCCACTTGCAGCTCTTCACGTCTTTTTAAATCCTTAAGCTAGTTTAGGTGTGTAACAGCCCTCCTTGCAGATAAAGCCTTTAGAATTCTCAGCTTCCAGTCAGTTACAGTGTGAGATTATCTTTCCATCCTTCAAGATGGGGTTTGGCTGCTTTATTATTTTGTTTGTGTGTTACTTTGCATGTCACATTTGTGAGGTGGTGTGTGATGTTACCCATTTGTGGGTAATCAGCACCTTGAGACCCTCACAGGTGAGTAGTGCGCTTTACAAATTCCGGATTGATTGATTGATTTGTCTGTTGCCTGTGGTATATGGAGTGTGATAAAAGGCCTCTAATGCCTTCTTACACCTACAGTGTAATCTGTCAGGCACCATTGAGCCTCTGCGTAAGGGCAAAATGGTAATGTTTCATGAATAAAATAATTATTCAGCTGGTAGGTTTTCAGAAAGGCAGAAACAGAGGAGAATATCACTAAATCCATGACGCAAGAGATAAAATGTTTTTAGGTTTGCCTTTGTCTTACAATCAAAATGCATACGCACTTTTCAAAAGATAGACTATTTTAATGAAGCATACAGAGAATGTGTGATGAAAAAAATGAAAAATAAGTGCATGAAGCCTACTTCAATATTTCCTCTCACACCATACACCGGTTACAAGTTGTAACAAAGCACATGAAGCCTTCTCTCGAAAGAGGTAAAATCATCAGGAGTGCAACATGACTCCTTTTTCTAGTTCGACTCTAATTGAAATGAGCTGTAATTCAAAAATGAACATTCAAAGATTATGCCAAAGAAGTGAGAAATTGATATAGAGGTGAGCACAGTGGCAGGACAAGACCTCCCTTGTACCTCACATTTGAATTAGATTGTAGTGTCTGTTCTCTGCTCTGTTTCTAATTTGGATGATGGTTGATATTTTTGAGTGATGGGTCAGCCTGGAACTGGTCCCACTGGAATGAAGCTGCTCCACAATCTGGCCAATCCGATTTGCCAATCAAAGACTGCTGTGGGCCGGTGTCCAAAGCACATTTCCATCATGCTCTGGAGTAAACGTTTTCCGTATCAAGGGAGAGTGATTAGTCTTGACCTGTTAGCAATAACGTAGCTCATTATACAGTGTTATGACCTTGTAGACTTAAAGGAAGCCATTTTCACCTAGAGTTATCCCTATATCTTACTTACTATGTTTATTAGCAACAATAATGGTAATTTGTCATCATTACACAGTTTTATTATTTCCTAAATCAGGGTATGTCTAAATATCCAATTTTTAACCCAGATTTAGTCTGTTCTTACACTTAATAAGCCAGGGGGTTTTGAGTGCTATGCATATAAAATTCTGACAGCAAACCTTCTGATAAGGGCTTTGTCCTACCCTAGATGTTTTATTTTCTGATGTCAGAACTGAAGTAGTGGTCTCTATGTAGAGATCATTGGTGTCTCTATCATCTTCTTTAAATGAGCAGTATATAGCATCTTATAGAATGTGCAACGTCCTGTGTCTGTAACCAGTTGCACAAACGTTGATCTAATTGCTAGAAGATTAATGTTGCATCTTTTAACTCTCAAATAGTTTGTGATCAGTTACTGTGTCATATTATTTCTAAAAAGATAAGTTACGTTTTCATTATCTGTGATATACCCTGCTCTTCTACTGAATTGTTTGTATTCATATCTTGCATTTTGATTTTTTTATCAGTCTGTTTTGCATTTTGATTTTTTTATTAGTCTGTCAGACTGTTGTTGGAAGTCTTTTCAACAGTCAGTATTTATTTTATTCCAATATTTTTAGCAATTTCTCTCACTTTATAACTTGAAGAAGTTCTAATAGATAGACATACTCTCATAAATATCTTAGCACTCCCTGTTTATTGATATTTGACATATCATGATGATCATTCAGAGAGAAAAATGTTACTTGCTTTGCTCATTTTAGTTCCAGTTTATGGTTACTAAGAAGTCAGGACCCTCTTGTGTTGTTGAGGCCGGTCGCTGGTTGATTTACATAAGAGGTCAACACATTGATAGAAATAGAAAATGAGTGAATATATGAGCTATTAGTAGGCATTATAGGAGTATATAAATGATGTATTAGTGTGGGGAAAGGGTGTATAAAAAAGGTAATCATAAGTCATTCTTTTTAATTACATTATATAATACATTACACACATTTGTTAGGTCAGTGACTGCACTAGATTGGTGATCAAGACAAGGGTCTCGAAATGTAAATATTTCCTACAGAGAGAAAACAAGGGACCCTATGTAGGATGTTGGTAAGATGGCACGACGATTCATGTGGTACACAAAGGGTCTTTTCAGTTGAATAACACTTTATTCAATATGTCACCTAACTATTTATCTACATCTCTTCTCGGAATAACCCAACACTCGTAAAGATATTCACTATTAAAGTCTATGTATTAAAAATAGAGTGAGTGCTCAAAAAGTTACTCCAGCCCTAAAGAGTTGGATCACAATTCTTCAAGGATGCAAATTCTCTTCTTCAATTTTCCTTCCCTCTTCCATCAGTTCAGTTAGACATTTGCCTCTCTTTCTCTCAGAGCAGGCATTGAATTCCTTCACATGAAATAGACTTTCCCACTTTCACATTGGCACTGGTCCATTTTGTGTCCTCAACTGATCGGTTCCTTCGTGGACTATATAGGAATTGGGGTACTTCTTCCTTATTTCCAACCTCTTACCAGGTATTCATTGTTCGCCACATCCCCTGCCCCCCTCCTTGTTTCCTTCCTTCTGTTCCTATTGGCTCCTGCATCTTTATTCTCCTGCCCCCTACAAACTCCTATCATCCCACTCCCTTTCCCAGAGTGTAATCACGAAATATCTGGTGGTTTCTTCATGGTGTGCCTGGTGTTCTGATTTTCTGGTTGGATATCTGTCTTCCTCACAGGTAAGAAATACACAGTTTGCAGCCCTTCCATATCTCTGCCCTGCAGGCTATCCTGGGATTGTGACCCACTTTACTTACTCCACTTTACTTTGCAAAAATGCCTCTATCAGGCAGGTACTCTCTTTCCATCCATTAGGAGTCCACACCTCACTGAATACAGGAGCCTGCTCGGTTCCTCTGTGCTCTTGCTATATGGGTGACACCTAGTTGTTTGGGTATGTACCTTGTGCACCCCCATACAGATGCATTCTTAGATGTTTGAACAACATTTTACAAAGGATTAACTCACTTTTAGCACTTTTAACAGTTGCCTACAGTTTGTCCTCTAATTAGTAGATGCATCTTAAAACCTTAAATTTGTGCTTTGAAGGCTTTGGCTAGCGAGCTGTGACATTGTACTTTTGGCCAAATCTTAGAGATGGATTAACCTTACATCTCTATTCTAGTGTCAGTTTTAAAGATCCATCAAATGAGGTGTGAGATTTGTTTTAAAGAAATCCGTTCAGTACTTACACCATGGGTAGGTTGCTACTTTCCTTTGATATGTTGACATGGATGGGTTACACATTATGAGCATATTCTCATTAGAAGATTAGCATTTTCCATGAGAGCTTTCACTGCAACAGCAGTGGAGGTCTACACGGAAAACTGTGTATCTTTGTCTTGTACAGTTAGTGGCAAATCATTTCTAACCTCAATCCAGTCACAACCTTTTTCCGGTTTGTAAAAAAAAAAACATAAAACAATAAATTATAGTAAGATGACTTCCTAGAAACTCTTTTTCTTCTGCCTTTGAGGATCTTCATTGATAATCATAAACCTTAGGGTATTCATCATTGGCGGGCTAGGTTCCCTGTGTATTCTTTCACTATTTCCAGGAAACCAGTGTATATGAAACAGTCATTATAGTAGAAAAAAACATCCGCTTGCATAGACTATTATTCATAACTGTTTCATTTATCCAGTTGCATAAAAATAATACCAGAAACTGTATTGCAGAGTAAAACTCAACACTGCTGGCTTGTGTGTCACTGTGAAGGAATTTTATTACATCTGAACAACCTCTGCTATATTACTTGAGACCAGAGGAGTTATGTCAAGGCACTCAGTGTTGTACAATATTTTAAAGTAAAGGCAAGATTATTCAATGCTGAAGAAGCATTTTGTGTCTCCTTCATCTACAGTGGAGTTTCCAGGCAGACCAGTAGTCCCAGTCATGATCCTTTCATTAAATGGCTGAATACAGATAACTCTACAGCAGCTGAAGTTGCATCCAACTCTACAGCTGCTGAAGTTGCATCCATTGCCCCTCAGATCTCTAATGGGAGACAGGCATATATCAATGTCTCCAGTGCATAAAATGTCTAGCTCTCCTTTAATGCATACTTCTGTGCCTATTATGTTACATTCTTTGCTTTGGCTGCAGCTGCTATGATGCCCAGTATTTCCTCTGACACGATGCCTATTCCATTAATCCAACCTGATGAGGTACTGTCTCTGGGAGTTCCACCTACCAGGCACAAAATATAGAGATCTGTGTGAGCATTGCCTTCCAGGAGATTTTTGGACACAGGAGAAGACTTTTTTTCAGGCTCCTGTTCACACACAACAATGTCGCCTACTGTTCTCTATCGTGGGATGCTCTGGTGGATAGTTTGACAATTCAAGATGTCTCTGCACAATTGGCCATAAAGTGGAGCATCCCAGTAGTCGCCATCTGCCACAGTCTGTCATATACTTCAGCTCCGTTCCTATCCCAGACTGCTGCACCCTCTGGTTCCAGATCCAGAAGAACTTTCAGGTTTCTGACACCCTCTCCAACAGAAGTCACTGCAACAAGGCTATTAAAGTAATATTGTCCACCAGAACAGGATATGTTCCTTCCTTTACAACAAGCCCGAACCCTAAGTCCTTGTCTTATCTGTACACAAAAGACATGCATCAACTCCTAAAACATCACTACCTTTGTATAGGGCGAGCAAGATGAGTTAGTCGGAATAGTTCCATGAAGTTACTCTTGGAAGATCATCCAGATTATAGGTAACAACTGAAAGGAATGAAGCTCTGTAGAAAATACAGACCCTTCCCTTTTTTGGTTCAGTACATTTTGATCTGCATACCAACTAAGAAATGCAGCAGATGCAGAATGAGGCAGAAACCTTCAATGCTGAAATACGTGAGAAAAAGAAGTTCTTCAGTGCCTCATTCAAACCCAGAGATTATCAGTTTACCTATTATAGAGGGTTCAGCTTCCTATTTGGTATAATCAACCTCAATAGCAATAGCAACAACAGTGACCTTCACATCATCAGAGAAGAAGCTCGCGTATTAGAGGGTCACAGTCTCTCTCAACAGAGAAAGGTCAAAGCAGCTCATAATAATGACTCTCCTACTTTCTCATCTTTGTATGCCTTGCAAAAAAGGGGTGAGTATTCAGTGTCATCCTGAAGAGTGGCGAAGCATCACCAATGACAGATGAGTGCTGTATAAAGCACAAAGTGGAAATGCAGTTCGTTTCAGGGCACCACCACCTTCCATTACACCAACAAATTAACAAAATATAATTATGTGCTACAAAAAGAACTGTTCATTCTAGAACCAGTGCCACCAACTAAGTGAGGAGCAAGAATTTTTTTTAGATATTTTTTAGTCAAGAAAATATAGATCCAGAGACAGAATGCAGGTCAATGTGGGACCTCACAACTACAAACAAATGTGTCGGAAGAGAGAAATCCAGCACCTGGCTGTTGGACATAGCCCTTTTTGCATGGCCATCCCGTGATTTTTGTCTTCTGTTGCTAAACCTGTTTTGTTGGCATAGGACTGTGCACTGTTCTCCTGCTAATCAATGGAAAACTGCTTGTGCTATCTCCCTAAAACATGGTACAATTGGCAAATGCCTAATTGATACATTTAATCTATTTGTAAATCCCTAGTCAATGGTACTCCAAGTACTAGGGCCTGTAAATTAAATGCTACTAGTGGGCCTGGAGCGCTCAATGTGCCACCCACTAAAGTAGTCTTTTAAAACATGCCTTAGGCCTGCCACTGCAGCTGTAGTGCAGTTTTAAACTGCCATTTCAACCTGTTTACAGTTAAATTAATTGTAATTTAAAATCCTCTTTAATGGCAAAGTGTGATTTTAAGTCACAATTCTGAAAATGTGACTTTTAGAAAGCTGGCATTTTCTTGTCCCAACCCCATTTGTGCCTTTTGCCAATGTCCTGGATCACATGACTGTGAATGACTCTGTTGTTGAGGTTTGTGTATTGCTTCCAGACAGTCACACGAAGGGGACTTAGGTGTGGACAGGATGGGTACCCAGACCCGCTTACTCTTCAAAGGGCTGTGGAAGGTACAGAAGAAGGGCTGGCTCCTGCGTGAAGGACAGCCTGGCTGTCTGAGAAGGAAGACTGGACCTGCTTGCTTTCATCGCGGGCTAATCGGAGTGACTCCAAGGGTCTGTTGGTTGACCTTCTGTGTGGGCTACTGGGGCAAAATACCCTTCAGAAGCCTCCCTGCAACTGCCATCTGACCTGCTGCAACTGGACCTCCTTACTGGCCTCTGCTGGAGTGAGTCTCCGATCCCCAAGTCTCATCTCCCCAGGTCCTGGAACCTTGGCTGTTCGTAGAGTCTACTCCTTCCAAAGAAAGGGTGAGAATTATGAAGTGTGAACTTCTTGCGGTGGGGCTGTTCACTGCAAGACTCTGCTGCCTGCAATGACCTCCAACGCAAAGTACTGTGAGATCTGCTCTTCGTGCTTCAGCAGTGACACCCCATGACCACCAATACAAAGCTACGTCGATGTCTGCCCCCGGCCTGCGCTTTGCGATACAGCAACGACAATCCCTGATGTTCAGCCTCCCCTTCACAGCCTCCTCAAATGCAACTTTAAAATTAGGTATATCTCTGCTTCTACTAATTGGATTTAATTTGTTAAATCTGACTGCTTTTGTGCCAATCTACAAGAGTGTTAAGCACAAGTTAATTTAATGTTTTTTTGTGGTTCACCTTGAGAAGGATTATGGTTGCCTAAGTGTGGCTTCCACCCACCTCAACCCATAGCCCAATTTCGTACACTGGCTCTAGATCAAATATATTTTCCACAACTCAGGCAGGAGTGCATTGTGGACTTAGTGGATGGATACCTCCACATCCTCAAAGCAACAAAAAAACACAGGTTGTTACTTGGGTTTATATTGTGGAAGGTGCACTACAAATCCATAGTTCTGCCGTCTGGTCTCAAGTCCTCTCTGCAAACCATCTCCACTGTCTTCTGTAAGGCAGTGGTTGCTTTTTTTCTCCGTGGAAAAATGTATTTTTAGCTACACAAAATTGAGTTATTGGTTCAACAAGGCTCACTATTTACAGAAAGCTCTCCCGAATTTCCAGTCAGTGATCTCTTTTCTTCATTGAATAGACCTTCATGTCACTTTTCATAACTCAACCGTAAAGCTACTTCATGGTCTACAGTGACCAAGAGACCATGAGGAGACCAAATCTAGGAAAGTGTTTCTTTGGTGGAAAAAACCTTATCCATTGTGGAGGAGTGACATCTGCTGTTGACTTAGACAAATCTAGTTAGCTCGGCAAAGGCACTGTCTTGCCCCTTCTTTCATGCTTGCAGTGTATTTGACTAGACATGATGTGCAACTGTAAATTATCAAAACCTATGATGGACCCTTTGTTGTCTCCCATTCTGCAAACTGAGACATTGTTTCCCTGTGCATATGAATGAGTTCCTTGTACCTTGTGGCATGTAATATGTTGTATGAATAAATTCAATAAAAATATTTTTTTTTTAAAAGCTAGTAGCTCGGCGAGTTTCTTCTCTACCTGCATCAAAGGCATCATGCATTTTAATCATCCTAAATACAAGACTTCATGTGTGGCCTCTTCTGCAGTGCCTAGAAGACCCATGGTTTCACTTATTTCAACATGAAAAGCAGCAGCTTCCATAGTGTTGTGGGAGGAACAATCTCCTAAAAGGGGTTCCATTCTATCAAGACATTCCCTCTCAAACAATTGTTACACATGCATCCCTAATGGGCTAGGGAGACAATTTAAGGCCGCAATGGTACAAGGTCTGTGGTCAGAACCAGACAGTGTATACCATATCACCGTATTGAAGATCATATCAGTCCATCTAGCTCTCAGAGCTTCCCTACCATCTCTGACCTCGAGCTCAATTCTGTTTTGGACAAAGAATAATACCAACAACAGATCACGTAAACAAAGATACAGAACACTCTTTATGGAGACTCAGACAATCTAGAAATGGCTTCTGTCACGAAACCTCTTGATACCGGTAGTCCATTCACTAGGAGGTCAACATTTTTAAGTGACTTTCCTCAGCAAACATTACGAGGAAAACCACATGTGGATCGTCAGCGACATTGTACTCCTGGGCATCTTTCCAGAATGGGGTCCATAAACGCATAATGCCAAGACTTTGCATTCAGAACGCCGGAGCCAGAATGTAGGGAATGATGGGAAAGGTAAGCTGCTGTCTTTCTCAGCGGATCCGTATGTATTTTTGGCGTATCTTCTGACTATGCTGCTGAATTTTCCTTCATGTCCTAGTTGCTTTCTAGTGGATCTTTCACTAGGGTGTAACATAGAAATCGATACATTTAGTCTGTGGTAGGTTATACACATGGATTTGTGTACTTTTGTGATACAATGATGGTTTCCAATTAATAGTATGTGTGGCTATACTGAGAGTGGTCTTGGAACCCTGTAACTTTTCTGTCTGTGCTACTCTTTCCCTGATAATTTCCATTTCTTTTATTTACATGTTTACCTTTGATTGCATTTCAATTTTTCGTGAGTTATTAAAAACACAAAAAGAGAAAGTTGACTTGACATGGTTTTGTTCCTAGAACATTTGATTTGAGCAACTCTGCCAGCTGCACTGTTCTCCTGTGGATGGTGACATTTTAAACAGAGGATACCAGGGGTTGAGAGCATCGAGGAAATTGCTAATCTTTGTCTCAGTTCTCTCTACCACTCAGAAGAAAAATAGATTGTTGTGCCTATTTTGTTTGTTTAATTAAAGTCACCATTTTTGTGCCTGGATGTCTTCTAGGTTAGACAGATGATTTTCAGTATCTCTTATTCAAATGGAAATATTGATCATACAGTTTCTTAGTGAATTACTTTTTTTCTGGAGCTACAGGGGTTTGCTTCATTTCCTTGGCACCAGTAGGCAAGAGGTAACTCTTTTACTGTAGTTGGTGGCCATTTGATTTCAGTCTCTCAAATGTGGACACAACAGGTGTGCAAGGCTTAGATAAGAATCTGATTTGTGCTTCACATTGGCACTGGCATTCTTCTTGGTCACACTCTTGAGCTGTCTGAGTGATGAACAGCACAGACATAAGGTAGTGAGGAAGATAAGGCATGTGTTGCAAATACTTGTTTGTTCCCTCGGACCAAGAAGCAAGTTTGAGGATTATTTTGGCAGTGCCCTATTCGTGCCATAGTCACTCACAACAAGTTTTGTATTGTTCTCCAGCAGTTAACCTATTCATGCTTTTATGAAGGACAGAATGATGTCAGTCTGTGCAGCAGAATTTATGATTATAGTCAGAGGTAGTGCAGGAATACAACCTTGCTACTGGGTGTTTTTTTCAAACATCAGTCTGGTGAAGCCTAGTTATTTTTCTCTTGTCAGTGGTTGCTTTGTTCACCCACATTTGAGTCATGTCCAAGTAAGATAAGTGTGTCTCTTCTAGAATATTTTATATTTAGTGAAGTACCTTTTATTTCTTATGCATGCTGCTAAATTTATTGTGAATGTTGTGTTCTCTATTGACTCAACCTGACAGTTAACCACCTGGGTTTGCTCTACCTGTCGTTGTTCATGGTATATTGGCTCCCTGTCTGTCGTTCAACCCACCAATAGAAAATTCTAATAACAGTCTTTCTTAGAGGTGATGGAGGCAAGAAAATGATTTGAAGAAGGATGGTGCAGAGTGGACAAATGTACTGAGAAAATCAATGCTGGATACTGGGTTGACCAACAATTCTTCAGTGTTTTCAAATTCTGTTTCTATGTGACTTTTGGGCATTCCTTGAGCCCTGTATCATATGAATAGCTACCCTTCAGTCACTTTCTGACTGGCCTTTTTCAACATTTCATCGGCAGTTTTTGAGAAAAAGTCCTTTCTCCTGGTTTGACAGGGATGTCTCCCAAAAGAACACCTGGTTTCAAACCATGTGTCTCCCCCACTTGGTCTGTCTATGGTGCCTCAAGAAAGACCATTACTCGAAGGCCTGCAAGGATTGCTGTGGCAGGCTCCTGAAGGACCTGACGGAGTGCTCCCTCAGGCTCCATGCCCCCCGACGCCAGATGTACCCACAAGGATCAAGATCACGGTTGCATGGAAGGTCACGGGACCATTTGCGCCGTCACACCCGACAGTCATCATCCCAGTTGAGACAGTCACACAAATCTAAGAAGTCAAAGAGATCTTATACTTCTCCGCATTGGTCCAAATCTTCAGATAAGATGAGGGAGCATTAGCACTCCAGGCCCGCAACTCAATGGAGCCCCAACCAGGGTCGGCTCCGCACTACTCTGATTTTCCCAGAGCCGGAGTGTTCCCCGCCCAACTATGTAAGTTCTGTGAGGCCATGCATCTCATTTTTGGGCAGCCCAACCCCCTCTGGAGCGCCTTTGGGCCTCATGGGTTCGAGAGGGGCCTTACTCAATTCCCACTGTAGGATACGCCCTCAGCACCAGCCGGACCACACCTTCTCCAGTGCCTGCTCCTATGCCGACTAACCCTGTGCTTTCCCGGGGTCTTACCTTCCATGACGGAGCCAGGACCTTTTCTCTATGACATGCCTGCTACAAGGGCGAAATGGGAGGGTATGGCGACATGGATAAATATTGAACCCTTTGGATGATACCAAGGACACCTAGTATGAGGAGCTGGTGGATGCCAGTAGATTAGACACCTCACTTAACATTGGTTTGGTCTCCTCTACTACTGTGGGTACAAAGGAGTGGGCCCCTTTTGCTTGCAGTGGTACGTAGGGACCTGGTTCAGTCCCTGCCAAGGGATGACGAATGTCCACCGCTCCATGGAACCCAAGTATTTCTCACCCAGCAACCCACTCCGGAAAGCTTGGTGGTCCAGGCCTGCACTTCCAGAATCAAGACTGGTGCGTTCCCTTCCACTCTATCGGAGAGGGTATCCAGTAGGCTTGATAATTTGGGCAAGAGAATGTTCTCTTCTAGCCTAGCACAGAGGTCGGTGAACTCCGCATGCCTCTTGGGCCATTATTCCCACATGACCTGGGACTTGGTTGCACCAGTGGTAATGGAGAGGCCCAAGTTATTCTCTCTCAGGCTGTTACTGACAAGAGATGCAGTACTGTTTGGCATTCCTTGTGGTCTGGACGCAATTGATTCACTGGGCAGAGCGATGTTTTTTGGTGGTGTACCTTCGGCACCATGCCTGGCTGAGAACCACTGTCTTTTTCAGGGATGTCCAAGCATCCCTTTTGGACATGCCCTTTGATGGCTCCCATTTCTTTGAAGAGAATGCAAACTCTGCTCTAGAGCGCTTTAAGGACTCCAAGGCTACAGTCCTTGGGCTTCTCAATGGCCCCTCACCACCCCAGTCCGCCTTTTGCCCCTTTTGTGACAATGGAAGAGGTTTTCAGCTGCATCAGGTACCTCCCAGCTACCACAGCCAGCAAGCCTCCAAACTTTTTTGTGGCCAAGGACGCGGTTCCCACAGACCACGTGGGGCAGCTAGCCAGAGGTGGGGCAAAACCACAACTTCCCCGGCAGCCGCAACTTCCAGGCATCTTTACCTTGCCCTTGTACCATCAAGGGCATCCAGTGGGAGGCAGTATACCCCATCACCTGCTCCACTGGAGGTCAATAACATCAGACCGTTTGGTACTACAGATTATGCAAAGGGGCTACTCCATCCCCTTTGTGGCTGCCCTTCCACCTATGCCGCTTACTTACTACCGGTTGACGGAGGACCATCTTTCCATATTCCACCAGGAATTGCTGGCCCTCTTGGCCAAAGGAGCTATAGAGATGGTGTTGGCATCAGAAGTAGGTCGTGGTTGCGATTCCCGCTACTTCCTAGTGCCCAAGAAGGGCAGAGTTGTTCATCCTATACTAGACCTGTCCCTTCTAAACCTCTTCCACAAACAGTAGAAATAGAAAATGCTCATGCTTGCTCAAGTTCTGTCTGCCCTAGACACGGGAGACTGGAAGGTAGCGTTGAATTTGTAGGATGTGTATTTTCACATCTCCATCCTGCCTGCCCGCAGACCTTACCTGTGATTCATGGTGGGCCACAAGCACTTTCAGTTTGCCATGCTTCCCTTCGGCCTTTCCAGCTCCCCTGGGGTGTTCATCAAGGGGATGGCGGTGGTTGCTGCACACCTGCCGATGTCTGGGATTCCAGTTTTCCCCAGCCCCCAGGTCGTCTCCAACCTCTAGACTACAGCAAACCTCTTGCATTCACTGGGGTTCACTGTCAAGTATCAGAGTCACAACTGACTCCCTTTCAGGCGCTCACTTTCATTGGAGAACACAGTGCATTTTAGGCATATCCTCTTGAAAGGCTGGTCCAGGATATTCAGGCTATGATGCCAATGTTTCAGCCTCTATTCTGGATTTCGATGAGAGAGACTCTGAGACTGCTGTGCTTCATAGCGTCCTGTATCTTGCTGCCCGTTGGAATATGCGGCGTCTGCAGTGGGACTTGATGTTCCAGTGGGTGCAGCATCAGGTGAATCTCTCTGACATGGTCCAGATCTTGGAAGGAACTGCAAAAGACCTGCAGTAGTGGCTAATGTACCACAATTGGGTCAGTGGCAGATCTATCTCCCGTCGTCAACCAGAGCTCACTGTAGTGACAGATGCGTCACTCCTGGGCTGGGGCAGCCACATGGGAGAGGTGTAAATCAGAGCACACTGGTCTCAGGCAAAGCCTGGATTCCACATAAAATTGTTTGAGCTTTGGGCGATTTGCTTGGCATTGAAGGTCTTTCTACCCTTCATCAAGGGAAGGCTTGTGCATCAGTTCACGGACAACACCGCCACCATGTGGTACTGCAACAAGCAGGGCTTGGTGGGGTTGTGGACCCTTTGTCATCACTGCATTTCTCTGGTGGTCCAACACTTGAAGGGCTCTTTGAACCCCAGAGCGGACAAACTCAGCTGTTGATGTCTAGTTAATCACAAATGGCATCACCATCCAGATGTGTGGCAAGGCCTCTTTCAAAATTGGGGAGAGCCTTGGTTAGCTCTATTTGCAACTGCTGAGAATGTGCTATCTCAGCAGTTCTGCCCGCTGGAGTTTCTAAGGCAGCTCTCGCTCAGACATGCTTTTCATCTTGAGTGACACTCTGCCTCCTGTATACCTTTCTGCCAGTACCCCTTCTTGCACTTAGTTCTCTGAAAGCTCTGGAACGACCAGCCCAAGTCATCTGGTATCCTGAGCTGTTGAGCATGAACATCCGTCCTCCGTTCAAGCTGCCCCTTTGGGAAGATCTTCTGTCACAGCATCAGGGGAGGGTTCTGCACCTGAACCTGCTCACAGTCCGCCTTCATGTGTGGAGACTGAGAGGTGACAGTTGACAACCTTCGACCTTCCTCCCAAATTCTGTGATGTTATACTGGCAGTCAGACACCCCACCACCACCTTGGTATACGTCTGCTGATGGGCCAAATTTGTGACATGGTGTGTACCAAAAAACATTGATCCCCTATCGGCTCCTCCAACTCTTTCCAGGTTCTATTATTTGTTCTTTCTTTGGCCCAGCAGGGCTCTGCTCGGGTCAAAGTTTAGTCATCTTTCAGCCTTTTCTGCATTTTTACAACACCATTTCTCTCAGGCCATTCATTATGCCCTAGTGGGGCTTGAACCTGGTCCTAACTTTCCCGATGTGCTTTTCTGGTGGCCAATACATCGGCCAGGAGGGTCAGCAAGTTGCAGGCTCTTTCTGTGCACCCTGCTTACACTATTTTTTTATCCTGAGAAACTGGTACTCCAGGCACATGCCTCCTTTGTCCCGAAGGTAGTCACCCCTTTCCACAAAGGCCAGACGATCACCCTGTCTACCTTTTTTGCCCCGGCTCCTCCTTCTAAAGAAGAGGAGGTACTCCACTGTCTGGATTCAAAAAGAGGTTCTCATTCTAACTTGATCACGCAAATGAATTCCGGGTGATTGATCAACTCCTCGTAGGGTACGTTGGGGCCAAGAAAGGGACAGCTGTGCGGAAAAGAACCATCTCCCAATGGATTGTGCTCTGCATAAAAATCTGCTACTCAGTGGCCAAAGAGCAACCATCTGAAGGCTTGCACGCTCATTCTACCAGAGCCAAAGCTGCGACTACTGCGTTAGCTCGTGCGTGGAGTTCCGGTCTTGTACATATGTCAGGCTGTATGTAATGTGGGCTTTATACTGCCTGGTGTAGTGGGGTTCACAGACCAGCCTCAGGGGAGGCAGGGCTTGGGTATCCATTCTAAGGTTAGGAGCCTGCAGCTAGAAGTCTCTTTCAGGTGAACAAATTACTTACCTTCTGTAGCACCTTATCTGGTTGAGACCCTATCTAGCTGCAGATTCCATACTGCCCCTCTGACCCACCCCACTGTGCGACCTGATGAACAAGTGAGGTTTCCCCTTATAACAGGTCCTAACAACAAAGTCACAAAAATGAACTGACATCCGCACCCGATGTGGCGCCTATATAGGTACCGCACATATTACTTCCAGTTTGGATGACCACACGGAACCGAACAACGCCACCTACTAGTGTGCAGGAGTACTATTCAAAACTTTCCAGATCCAGACTGATGCCTAAGGATAATTCTAAGGTAATACATCTGCAGGTAGGTAGAGTCTCTACCAGATAAAATGTTACCCAAGATAAATAATTTGTTCTTCACTGCTGTGAACTCTGTTATGATGTAAAGTCTTAAAAAACACTCTGAGTCTCTGTATAATGTAGAATTATGATGCTACCCTTAGCTCCAGTACAATATAAAGTATTGGGCACTGCTTTGAGTATAAAGTTCTGGCCACTTCTCCCCGTATGATATAAAACTATGCTACTGCTCTGAACCCTTGTACAATATCAAGTCTTGAGTGCTGCTCTGAGGCCCTGTACAACATACAATTATGGCACTGCTCCAAGAATCATTATAATATAAAGTCTTAGGCACTGCTCTGAGCCCCAGTATGATACAAAATAATTTCAGTGGATTGATCTTTGATATAATATAAAGTCTTGGTCACCCCTTTCACTGCTTCATAAAGTCCTGGAGGTTGTATGTTACATTATTGTTTGCCAGAACATCAACTGTCCACTATAGCGCCTCAAATGTGTGCATTGTCATCCACTATACAGTAGCACTTCCACAGCATTTCCTCTTCCACAACAAAGGGGATGGTGATGTATTGGAGGCAATGTGCTGAAGTTAAACAGTCCTGAAGTTAGTTCTTTTATTTTCTCTGATTTTATGTTTGACTTTATTTTCAGGCAATTTCTCTAAGGAAGCTAAGAAGCATGTTTTGGAATCACTGGGATTTAAGGATATGGATTTGACTACAAGCATTTGGTACGTGTCCCTTTCTTTCTTGCAGTAGGTGGCAAGAGATAAATGTTTCTAAATGTTCAATTTACAGTAAATGTTCAAGTGTTTTTGACAGGCTGTACTTAGAGCAATCTGACCACACTTATGCAATATGGGTTCTCCTCCAAGGAATCATTATTAATAATATCAAGCACTTAATAATCCTGTCGACTTGTGGGATCCCGGAGCACAGGTAATTTACTTACAAAATGTAAATCCTTTCCTTTAAAAAAGCCAATCTGAAAAAATAAGGATTTATTTTGCAAGCTTTTCTACATATTAGCCAAAATAAATTCACTTTCATTTACAAAAATAAAAAGGGTCTTCCTTAAGGAAAACCCCGGTACTATTGCAGTGGTAACCCAAACAAGACTCTTTCACAAACATTTTTAATGAAAATTTAAGAAAATAGAGGCAATTTATTTAATTCCTATAAAGCACATTTCACCCAAAGATACCAGTCCTCTGTACATATTACTATCTGATGACATTCCTCACTTACAGTGAATCAGAAGTAAATGTTGACATGTGTATAAACTATTGCTTCTTAAGGTAATGGGGACAAAACGTGGAGAAAAACAAGTTTTCCAATGAAGTAAAGAGGAGCTGAGGTGAGATGAAAAGTAGGTAAGCATTCTGGATGGAGATCAGAGAAGGGTTGGGGTTAGAGGCTTAAGGGAAGATAGATGAAGGGTACAAGAAGAGCTGAGGTATGTCTCATATTTATAGGAATCAGGAAGGGGGAAGGAGATATGACAATGGAAGAGAAGTGAGAAAGCAAAAGTGAGGTATACAAAGGGGTATTCTGAGCTAAGGAGAGAAGGAACATGAATGTCTTATCTAGAGTTCAATCTGAGCTTTCGATTTTCCTGAAAATCATATTTTTTCGCTGCAGTGCTAATGGTGACTATTAAGCAACATGGTCAGATCACAGAATACATTTCTGCGAACCCTCACCCTGTTGCCTCCCAGTACCCCTTCTCATTCTTTGTCTCTGGACCGGGTATGAAAGGGATTGAATTGAAAGCTAGGTTATGCCCTCTTCTGTACTGGAGGGGAATCTGGACCACTCCCAGACTTGCCCATTATGCTGCTGCTCTGCAGAATGTTATCAAGGCCCGACCGTTTTAACAAAATTCCTTGGCTCCTGCACATTAAAAGGCTGTTGCTCTCCCTTGGAATGTCTGATCTTTGGGAGGCTCCACCCACTGATTATTGTCCCTTTAAAGAGTGCCAGATAAAACAGTACTGGCTTAGAGCAATGGCCAGTGATACTCAAAAAGCCACTAGTGCCACCTTCTCGATGGAATTGATAGATTTTAAGTCCTCCTGCGGCCTTGGGCAGTTCTGGGACCTCATCACTGTGCCATTGGATCGGAAGCTTTTCTTTCAGTTCAGTGTGGGCCCCCGGCCACTGAAATCTTTCACTTCCAAATGGTCAAGTCTGAATTCTTCTGACTGCCCCGTGTGCAGTCGTTCTAAGGAAAATGTTCCTCATGTTTTCTTTGCCAGCGCTGCTTATATGCACCCACGCTGCTTCTGCATATCACCTATTTGTAGGCAGCTGGGCACTTGCAGCCATTGTACAGCTCATGGAATTCTCAAGACTGATTGTTGGCCTCTGTAGGCTTGTGTTGTGGCCAAATATCTGGGCGGAATCTGGGTGCTTAGAAGGAATGCTTTTTCTCGCCAACAGAGTCAGGGTTGAATTTTTTGAGAACCCCCTTGGACCCGCTTTGCATTTTGTTGTATTTTCCTTTCCATCAAAGGGATGCATGTGCAGCCTCTGCGTCTGGCTCTTGATTTGCACTTTCATGTTGTACTATACTTTACCTAGCTGCTACTGATTGTGGTTGATGGTCTTCTCAGTGGCGGCTGCCACTCAATGGGGGCGGTGGGGCAATGGGGAGACGGGATGAAGATAAAAAAGCTTACCTGTGGAGGAGATGCGTTTGTCTCTCCTCTGTCCTCGTCCTCTGCCTGTTCCTGTTCCCAGGCTCCCAGCCAATCACGATTCTGCTGTCACCAGCAACAGCAGCGTCATGATTGGTCTGAGCGGCGTGCTTCGCTGTTCAATTGTCTTTTTCTACAAAAGCGGCATGAAGTGCCCTTCCTGCGGAAAAAGAAAGCCTCCTTTGATCCTTACAACCTTTGCATTGTTTACCTGCTCACTTTCCCCATCTTCATAAGTGCAAGCATCAGCTGACCTAGGAGAACTCTGAAAGACATTATAAACATCTGTCTCCATGGACATGATGAGCGAAGATACCTGGATTCTACCGCCAAGAGGTCTGGAGAGTGAGTAGAGGGGTCCATCTACCCCCTTTGAGGTCATAAAGTTCTAGGGACGCATACACAGTGAGATCTAAAATGAGGTCGCATCATGATGGATTGCAGTTTTTCCTTGGGATGGTGAGAACTGGTTGGGGCGGCAACCTGGTCGCTGACAAGAGCTGACTGTCTTCTGAGCACCACCCTTCTTTGAAGGACATCTCAACGTCTAATCATGGCTCAACACCAAAACATCAACGTGTGTCAAGGTATTTGCAGCTTCTTCTCACTCCCTCATGGTGGAAGAAGTTGAACATGTATGACTCTGATTACTGGACATGTTTGAGTCTCAGCAGACAAGGATCTACTCAATTATCAGATAAGCCATACCTATGGTGGTAAAAGTTTCAAAAACATAGTCGATGAGTTCATCCTAACAATCTTCACAACAGGTTTCACCTTTTTCTGCAATTCCACAACAAGAGACTCCTGCATTTAGGCGAGAACTGTTCCAGTTACCATGCTGCAGAGCTTCTAGCACTTTCAGCAGTTTAGGTACCCCCACCAAGGTGTATGCTCACCTGCTCGGAGAAGACTACATTCTCTGCAGAGGCTTCATTCCCATCGCTGTCACTGGACGAGAGGAAGGGATCCGAAAAGACATTTGTGCATTCCTCGTGTTTTTGGGCCTAGACCCACCTAATTCTCAACATCTTCTAGGATATCCAGTTTCAGACCATAGTTTTGAGCTGTCTCTAGCATCAATACCTGCAACTAAACTATCCATTCCCATGTTGTCTCCCACTGCGTGAATGGTTATCATTTTTATAAACTCTTCACCAGAGATGTTCTGCTATTCCGGGCTATCTTTGCTCTCAGGCTACTTTAGCCAGTTATGCAGGTCTTGTGCTGGTTCGATCTTATCTTACTTTCCCTGTCTTGTCTTCAGAACAAATAAAGACCTTCTGATTAGGACCCAGTATTTCTAAAGGCAGATCAGCAACTGGATTCGCATGCCACTTCTCTCTCTGGGGTGCAGTGGCAAGGAGATCAAGAGGCTTGATTGAAAAGAATGACAACTCAGCTGGTTGTTAGCTGTGTCTGTGGAAACTACCAATGCTACTGCCCTTTTGGGGTGATACGACCGCTCCGTTTAGGACTGTCTACTCAGGTTGTTGAAGACCTGTCCAGAGACAATGGATAGACATTCAAGAGATTTTGAATGAAGGCATGGTGGTCTTTTACCATGTTATTAGTGTGGCTGTAGATTGCGCTGATTTGGCAACTCATGGATACCGTTAAGGTCTTACTATGATAAGATCTTTCTGGCTCTACATCACAGCCTTGAAGCTAGAGGCTCAAATTGATGTTTTCTCAAGAAATGCCTTGTTTGGTGGTCTTGCAGATGAAACAAATCAGCAGACGTCTGAGGCATTGAAAAGAGAAAAGAGTATAGGAAACAATCACTGGCCACTGGTCCAACGGGGCAGTTAACGCTGGCTTTTCCACAACAAGGCAATCCATTTAAATGGATCTAGTTTCCTTTCTTCTACCAGAAAGCTAACAAAATGTTACCTGTTAAACATAGGGCTCTCTCCATAAAGTTATGGTTGCTACTTTGCAGAGGAACCTCTCAGTTGCCGAAATTCTCAAAGTTTCAGTGGATTGCAAGAAGGAACCTATTTGGTTAGAGTGGCAATTTCCTTGTTGACTTTCTTTGGGAGTAGGCTTGCTGTTGTATTAATTGTTGTTAACTTTTAATGTAGATCACCTGGAGAGGATGCAATACTTATTTGTAACTTTAGTTCTGCTCCCGGAATATTTGCATTAAAGTCATATGCACCCTCCATAAGGAGAAGTTGCAAGTAAGTAATTGTTTCCTCAGCAAGATCCTATGCATCCATAAATTGCAATAACTGCCCACCGGCCACTAATACAGCATTATTGGATATTGCAGGACATGTGCTTCCTTAACAGAGCTGCAGCATATTTAAATGCATTGTCCCTGTTTTCTTCTATTTGTGTTTCTTCTGGTCATTGCCTTAGTAGTCCTGACTTTTTCTTTAAGGTTCACTGTGTTTGTAAAGACAAATATATTAAATTTGGTCACTGTAGTCTTCAAATAGACTTGTAAAACTACCTCTTATTGTTTCAAATTGGCAAGTGCTTCAGGATCCCTCTTCTTGGTGGGACTATTATGTGTTATTCCTTCTTTAAGTGGGGTAGAGCTAACGTTGGTATACTTATCTATTAATTTAATATGCAACACACACATCAGTCTAATTATTTCTTTCTTTACCTATGCGTTGAGTGCATACAGCTGATTATTATGGTCTAGGAGAAATCTCAAAATGGGAGCTTGAACATTATTGAATGTTCTAAGGGATTCTTGAGGGTCTAACAGACTGCTGAAATGAGGTAGAAAAGAATCTGCTATAAGGAGGTGGCTAATTTCAGAGCCTGTATGGAATTGCAGCGATATGTATGTGGCAAGGAATGACTCTGTATCTTAGGTATTGGGTACCTTTCTAGATAAGTATTTAGAAGTTTAAAAAACTAAAGAATACATAAAAGAGCACAAATATACATCTTGTTGTCGAAGAACATTAAGGAACGAGTGGATGGTGGACAAAACTGAAAGTCGGTTCAATTAGCCCTTTAAAATTATTGGTTGATTAAAGTGCGTGTGGTTCCCATTGGTATGTAATCTTTGGTGGTTTATTGTTTCAGATGGTTGATAAGAACTGTGTATCTTTTGAATGTATGGAGTTTATGCTAATTTGTTTGACCAAAAAAATGGTATGCCCTTACAAGTTAAGTAAAACCTCTAAATGGATAAATGTGTGTGTATGGTGGTGGGTGGTTCTAGGTACGGGATGAAGTAGTCTGCACCTTATGGAAGATTTGCTAGCATGATATAGCTATCATTAGTGCAGCTGGTCAAGTATCCCAAGGGTAAGGCTATCTTTGGAACCCACTGCACCCCAATTATTGTACTATCTAGCAAGGGTACCCAGTGTCCTTGCTTGCATAACGGCTCATGGCATGCTTTCTAGGCCACTGTTTGTATCATTTCAGTGTGGCATGAGTTCTCTGCCATGTATGGTCCACTGTGCCTATTCAACTTAATTAAAATCAAATGAAATTTACCATGCTGTTATAAGGCCACCAATGCTGTCCCTTTTTACTCCCAGCAGCAAAGGGAAGGGAGCATTTCCAGGCTCTGAGATCTATCACCTGGTGGGGCAGATCCATGGCGAGCTGGAAACAAAGGTTAACGGTCTAATGAATGATGTCAGGTAAGCAACAAGAGCCAATCACTGTATTGTTCAGTAAGTCTGAAATCTTGCTTGCTGCTTCCCTACATTTTGATGTCCTGTAGTGTCTTCACAGGTCACGACATACAGAGGTCTGAATGGTGACCGTCTACCAGTTAGGAACTCTCCAGTTGGACTAAGTGATTCTTACGCCTCAAAAAGCTGGCTTGCATAGATGCTTTCTAATCTCTCTGACCTTCTTAAATTGACACCAAGTTTTGTTTGTATTTCCCACAGTCATTTTGAAATCAGATCTATGTACTCACACAGGATTGTCAAGTTTCCTGATTCTTTGAGTAGCTAGTCCAATCCAGGTGTTTTTTTTTGCATTCTAGCACTTGTAGTTTGTTTTATCCTGCTGAAAATCTAGCACTGCAACAACCACATAGCAAAATAATTTGGGCTGTATGAGTTATTCACACATGGACCTTGGAAGTTATGTGCCCACACAGGATTATCAAGTTTCCTGATTGTTTGTTTGAGTATCTAGTCCAATCCAGGTTTTTGAATTTTAGCACGTGTAGTTTGTTTTATCCTGCTGCAAATTTAGAACTGCATGAAAAAGATAGCAAAGAAATCTGGGCTTTATGAGCATTGGCTGTCACACATGGACCTTGGAAACTTGAGAGCTCTTACATAATCTCAGTAAAATTAACCTGTGCCCTACAAATCAGTCTAGACTTGGTAGAAACATTAAAAGATGTATATGTGCAAACACCCTTGTGAATCAGACACTGATTCCCCACCTCCGATACGTCAATACTGTTAACATCTCATCATCTCAATTCATATCACTTGGAAATATCTTTCAACATTAGCAGCTTCCTTTTGAATTCTATATTTTTGCTGTTGCCAAACAATATTTGAATGACAGCGTCAAAGCAAAAAATTAGATGAAAGTGGATCATACCATTTTATGGAGTACATGATTAATAATTTTGTAGTATGAAAAGTATTATAAAACAAATCAGAATAATTCATACTTAATGTGACAACAGAAGAAATAACAGTTTAGTGAGATATTTATGGATAAATTACATATAGTATAGAAATTGTATACAAAAGCAAGCTCCAAGGAGTTATTCGACAAAGTAAAGAAACATTTAAATGGCAATTTTGATAGGTCACCTTATTGGTAGGATTTATTTAATAAATGTACGGATTATTTCACAGTATCTAAAGAGTTAACAAAGCTCTGACAAATGAATTAGTAGAGTACATGGTGAAAAAATCAAATTACAAATAAACACTTTCTTGCAAATATTTGATAAACTGAATAGCAAGAACATTATTAAGACAGCATTTACGAAAAGGGGTTGAAGAAAACATTAAGTAAAATCGGAAAGTATTACATACCATTTGGAATAGTTACATAGAACGTGGTGGGGTAGGTTCAAGGATGGTACTAATTAAATTAGGACAAAATTAGTAAGAGTTATATAAAAATGTAGTGCAGTGTTTACAAATATGTTTCACAATACTTTTTCACTTGGTTTGATGCTTTGTTAATATTATTTGTATTTTTGTCTCCACCAAAGTGTGTCAATTTTGGGCCTTGGCTCTGCTGATTATATAGAACTGTTCAGTTGTGTGCTCTGTGTACTGTTATTCAGCCATTGCACATGGAGGATGTAGAATTATGATGTCATCAGCCCTTTACAGAATGTTCAAGTCAAGTGTAACTTTGTTAAAGCAAGTCATCATAATTCGTTGTACAAACTATAATTTCTGTCCATTCTGTCTGTCCCATCCAAGCATTTATAGAACTCTGGTTTGGAATACCAATTACAAATTGAAATTGTTCCAGTTATGACAGTCACATACTTACCAAGAATTACATAAATAATGTTATCATCATAGATTACTTTAATAGGGCCAAATGTTGTGTCTTTGGCCTTTTGCTAGGTTGTCCCATATTATTATGACTAAAACTAGTAAAAATGGAGTGGTGCTGCTTTTTTCTTCTACAGAAGATTCTAGAAATTTAGGATTTCCCTCTTATTGGGTTGCAGGAGGTTGTGGTAAATTTTGAATCAAAAATTATGGTGAGTCATTTGAAGTTGTAATGAGGTTTTCCCAGTGCTTAATTTGTAAATAAAAACATACCAGTGCTCAAAGCCCTCCTCCTAAATACACAGCTGCTGCAATTAAATGTGCAAACACTGAATACTGAGGCAGCGTAATCCTGAAGCCATCTTGGGCCTCCTCAATCCATTTACAGCCACTCCCTGCCCCTTCAGCTCACTTTTGCAGCTTTCTACTTTCTCCCATTGTGACGCTTTTTTGTTTTTCTCTTCCTCCATCTGCAGCAAGTGCTTGAGGCAGAAAAATAAGTGCCGATCCTCAAAAATAAGTGCTGGTGCCCTGCACCGGAAACAACAAGCACAAATTAAGCACTGAGTTTTCCATGCCCAGTACTGCTAGCACGTAAAATCGGCAATTTTTTTTTTCCGATAATGACAATGAATAGATATAATCTATAAACATGCACCAAGTTGAAAGGTTTTGTCTTTAAAATGGCATGTGACTCGTAGTCCATAGTGGAAACATACGCTTTTTTTTAGCCATATTAATCAGGAAAGGTATCAAATTCCATGGCAGAAGTGAACGTTGGTATTGGAACAACAAAAAACAGGTTGCAAACTCTGATTTTGTTAAACCAGATAATTGTATCTCAACTGCTGCTCAAGCATTCTGGCTCTCAATGAGCGTTTCACAAGATAGTATCTCAATAGAGGATGGCCCTATATATTCCTTTAAGCCTAATGCTATTGTAATTATGGCGGAAAAGACAATCTTATAATTAGAAATAAATTGCATCCCATATAAACATATTAAAAATATACAGCCCTCACGTATAGTACCTTGGAAGCCACACAAATCAGTCTTTTAAAAATTTCCTGATAGGAAACTGACTTGAATTATAGTGTGTTTGTTGGACATTTTGTACATATATTGTAATAATTTTTACTTGTGGGAGAATAACATCAGAAAGGAAAAGAAATCATTTAGCACATGTCAAATCCATAAATTTATTTATACTCGCGCCTCTGTGGGCTGCATTTTGTTTGGGTAAAATGAAGATGTCAAATGGATGTTTTATCTTCAGAATCCGAGCAAGGATCTGTACAATTAATGTCTATGCCCCTGGCACAGATTTCAATGAATTTTGGAAAGTTTTAAATAAAATAAAAAATGCACTACTGTGTAGTACACCTATCATATTTGGTGGTAAATTTAATTTTCCCGTGGCTGGTATAGTGGGCAGTCTTCCTCCAAGTTTCACCCTTCTGGAACTCTTAAACAGATGCAGAATCTATGCTCCTTACTTAAATTTGAGGATGTAAGGAGACTGCTCAACACAGATTGTAAAGAATACATATTCTTTTTGTTGCTTCACCAAAGTTGCTCACACATTATGATCTATAATTGACTAGTCACACGTACAATAGGTTAAAACCATACTATAGAGCCTATCCTCATCTCGGACCGCGCTTGTATATCATTAACTCTACGAATGTATAAATAGGTCCTCCGTAGGCAAAATCTAATTCCTGGCATAAGAACCCAGAAAGTATTGAAAACGTGGATGATGTTAAAGCTTTAAAGGAGTGTTTCCCAAACCTGTTAGAACCACAACCCAATTTTTAGAACAACAACCTTTTGCAACCCCTTAGCTTTGAAAGACATGGGGCATAGGCGATTTTTCAAATGTAGAAGTAGACATGCTTTCAGAATGCTGTAAAGTGCCAAAATAACATGCTCTTTAAATATTTTTGCGTTGCTCTTTAACAGCAATTGTTTTTAAATGTCACAGATTTAACCACACTCTTCTATATGTTTTCTGTAAGGCTTGGACCAAGATATTGATCTGCCTATAAAAGTGGCAGACGGTGAACTGACACTTATTTCAGAGTAGGGTGATGGCCAGTGGCATCTGTCTGTCAAAATTGCAAGACTTCTGAAAAACCTTGCTGTTGATACAAGTGATTTTAGCAAAGTTGTAAGCCCCCCCCGTCTGTAGCGGAGTATGGGGTAAGGCCTCATAATTATTTTTTGTGGTAAAGCAAGGCTCAGCGATGGATTATGAAATATATATATATTTATAAATAAATACTAGATTAACACAAAGTGTAGACAACACATTCATCAGGCGAGTGGTAAGGGCGTAGTTTGGAGCTGGTAATGTATTTTGAAGTACACTGTTGCAAATATAATACTAAAGCATTGTGTGGCAGGACAGCACCTTTTCTATTGCAATGGCCACTAAATTTACACAGACCTACAGTTTACTGATAAAAGTATATAACACACATATGATGATGTGTGGAAATCGGGTTACAGTGAACATGTTTCATTTGTTCATGACCAAGTAAAAGTGTGTTGCTTTGTTCTGATCCTATCAAAATCTTGTTTCCATTATGCTTCAGAATTACAAAAAAAGTGCTCTATTTTTGCTTACCTAACTGCTGATATAGTCTGAAATATGTAGAGAGTTCATTTACAGGTATTATAATGTTGTTGTATGTTGCAAAAAATGATACCATGCAGCCTTTCCTTTCACATTTCATGTACCCCAGCAAGATTGCCACATAGTTCACTTTAAAAACTCCTCTCACTTTGCAGTCGGAGAAACAAAAGTAAATACCAATCAGCATGTTAACATAGGGAGAAGCAATTTGTCTGAAGAAACAGTCTGACATTTGACCTCTGTCTTTGAAGCACAGCAAATGTGACAAGATAAATAGAAAATATAAAGGCATCTTTATTTATTGCCCTTTTACGACCCACTAGAAATCGGCTAGCGACCCAGTTGGTGGTCATGGCTCACAGCTTGGGAAATGCTGGTCTAAAGAACAGCATACTCCTATTCATTGAGAAAAAAAAACATATTCTCTTCCTCAGTTTTTTTGCGATGCTTTGTTTCTGCACTAGAGGCTTGACACTTAAGTATGATGGCAAATAAAATCAAAGTAATCAATATCAAATTAGGCAGTCTAATAATAAAATACTAGAACTTCAACATCAGCCCTCAAAAACGCTCAAACATGTAGAACTTGAATATAATAAGATATTTAGTAAGTAGAAGAGCTCACCTATGTGTCCAGACACAGACAAACAAGAACTTACTTGAAAAAAAAGTCAATAATCCCTAGTACTAAAGATGTCTTGTGTAGGAAGCTGGCAATCTATGAAGTGCACCTATGTAGGGGCACACTATGCAATTAGTACAGGCAATCCTTATTGGCTGACAGGGGTTAACATAACAACCCTAAATGTTTCTTTTTGTGGTAGTGTGGGCGAGCGGTTTAGGCCTCTCAGAGGCTAGTGTTAAGCATTTATTGCATACACTGAGCCAGTAAGAGAGACACCCACTCAATAAAGAAATCTGACTCCAATTTATAAAAAATTACACAGATTTTTATATAGATTTAGACACCTAGATCATCATAATCAGATAAGGACTTTTCGAGTTATCAGTTTTTAAGTCACAATAAGATACACTTGTATGAACTCTAATAAAGTAATGTTATCCTATGGGAAAAGGCACATATACTGCATACAGGCACTTAGCAGTGACTTACAGGACCAATTTTCTGGAGTTGAGGTAAGTACGGTATCAGAGCCAAGACAGCACCAACAGGTCAGTTTTGAAGGCTCTGGGGCATCCGGTAGTAGAGGTGCTTTTCAGCGTTGAGTGTCCCATTCACTTTAATGGTAAACGGTCCTGGGGAAATAGGCTGCAAGTGGGGTCTGCGTGACCAAAGGTGGGGCTCAAGTCTTGATGGTCTTCTGCACATGAGTACACCATCTGTGCAAAGCAACTCGGGCTGGAGGGAGGGTATGAAGCGAGTCTTTGTCCAGCAGGGTTGCCAGGGGAAATATATCAATTAAACCAAAGCTATCTAGAGTTCTACTTAAGCATCTCACTGCAGTCCGCTATTGGTAAACACTGGTGCTCCAAGAGTCTAAATATAGGAAGCGTAGAGACATTATAGAACTTAAAGTGGCAATATATAATTTTGTCATCTACAGCTTTACCTGCCTTGCCCCGGACTGACCCAAGAATCTTCACAAGCACAGCAAATAAGCAATAAAGTCAACCAGCATGAAAGATCAACCCTTCCAGGAAAGCCCTGGCTGGAAGTTATTCAGTTTCCTGAAATAGTTATTTTAAGCCTTCAGTGAGGCAGTTTTAAGTTCATTAGTGTTCAAACTGAAAGCAACCTGAATGAGGTGAAGCCTTTCCTCTTTTTGGCATGTCTGGCAGTTCAGTAGCACGCCTGCCCCCGCCCTGTGTAACAAATACTTTTGCTTGGGTGGTGACATCATCATAGGTATGTCAGTGACAAACATGTCATCTCGTGACAACAGCTTTGAGGGTCCATATGCAAAGACTATATTTTTTTGAGGTTTTATCTCCAGCCTATATGTTAAGGTTTATTAATTTTCTTTGGCCATGACATTAATGAAGGTTCCAGTGTCAATGACGGCAGCCACTGGCTGATCACAGACCAGTACTTGGCACTTTGGTGGGGAGCATGACTGGATATGGAATTGGTCATCAGTATATAGCACATGCACGGTTTCTTCTCCTTCATTGTTGTCCGTGTTATCTTCAGCTGGATCGCCTTTGAGGGGTGTAAAAGCATTCACTGTTTTTTTTTCTGGGGTGTTTTCTGTGTGCAAGCCAACCAGCATACTTCTGGAAGTGGTTCATCCTCTCATATGCACAGCATCTCTTGCCCCAATGCCAGGCATTCTCCTAGTAGAGGGAACATGGGCGATGTGGTCTTTGGTGCCTCCCTCCCTTTGGCAGGTCACCAAACTTGCTGGTCTGGTTTATTGGCACAGCCTTTGATGGGTAGTTGGAAGCATCTTCCCTGTGTGAGGGTTTCACCTTCAATACTTATTTTGGAAGCCCTAGAGCTAGTATGTCCTGCAGTTGAGCAGCCCAGGATTTCATCTGTTTCATGACGCAGGTTGCACATACTGGCAAACTCCTTCCCCCTCACATAAAAAGCAGCAATAGATTCATTTTGGCCCTGTGAAGAGTGGCATAGTAAGAATCACTTGTAGTCCATGTTGGCCATTGGCTCAAAGATTGTTGAGTACGGTAACTATTGTGGCTTAGTTGAGCAGTGGCCCATCTTAGGCAGTTTGAGTGATAGCTTGCAGATGCCCTTCTCGTAGGGTGTAGCAGCAGAGGCCACTTTCGGTTGTCCTCTACAGTGGTGCTGGCAAAATTTCGACTCTCTCAACCCACAGATTCCACCTAAGTGTTGTGCAGACAGCAGCCCTGAGAAGACAAAGGGATCAGTGGCTTGGATGGACCCCATCTCTGCCTCACACTTTGGTTCTATGTGCCGTTTTGCTCCTGTGAAGTGGTCTGTAGATCGGCTGGTCCCCACTGAAGCCAGAGGTGACTCAGGTTCTGTGCACACCTTGGTCTGATATGAGTTTCACAACATACCACCGGTATGTTCTGTGATTCACCTCCTGGCCACCCTCTTTTGGGTAGAATTGGTCTGAGTTTGAACGCTGAGCAGAGCACCCTCTGCATCCTCTCCATCTTTGTGGCACTCTGTTGGACCTCCTCTATGGTGTAGCATGGAGCACAGGATGTGCTTATGGTGATTTCCTTCCCTGCGTTGGCTGGCTTCTGAGCAGGTCATTTGCAGCACACACTACCAAGGTGGTGTAACATATGGCTTTAGACAGACAGGTAGCAGCACCATGGGGAACTCAGGTCATGCCCTCTATAGTGGTGAGCAGCAGTCATGAGCGATATCACCGACAAGAGCAATTGCAGCTTGTTGGGTACCACTGCAAAAGGCGGAAACAGCACTGGCGAGAGGCATCAACCTACACATGTGCTTAAACAATGAGTGCTGTGGTGCAGGTTTGGTGAGAGGCACTGTCTTGCATGCCGTTGTTGCCGGTAAATGCACTAGTAGAGCACAGTAGGATGAAGGACCGCTCCACTTGTTGCCAAAATTTGATATTCCTCAGTGAAGAAGATGTCAAGACAGGTACTGTTAACGCTCCCTGTTGCAGTTACCCCCCCACTTTTTGCCTGATACTGATGCTGACTTGACTGAGAAGAGTGCTGGGACCCTGCTAACCAGGCCCCAGCACCAGTGTTCCTTCACCTAAAATGTACCATTGTATCCACAATTGGCACACCCTGGCATTCAGATAAGTCCCTTGTAACTGGTACTTCTAGTACCAAGGGCCCTGATGCCAAGGAAGGTCTCTAAGGGCTGCAGCATGTCTTATGCCACCCTAGAGACCCCTCACTCAGCACAGACACACTGCTTACAAGCCTGTGTGTGCTAGTGGGAACAAAATGAGTAAGTCGACATGGCACTCCCCTCAGGGTGCCATGCCAGCCTCTCACTGCCTATGCAGTATAGGTAAGACACCCCTCTAGCAGGCCTTACAGCCCTAAGGCAGGGTGCACTATACCATAGGTGAGGGTACCAGTGCATGAGCATGGTACCCCTACAGTGTCTAAACAAAACCTTAGACATTGTAAGTGCAGGGTAGCCATAAGAGTATATGGTCTGGGAGTCTGTCAAACACGAACTCCACAGCACCATAATGGCTACACTGAAAACTGGGAAGTTTGGTATCAAACTTCTCAGCACAATAAATGCACACTGATGCCAGTGTACATTTTATTGCAAAACACACCACAGAGGGCACCTTAGAGGTGCCCCCTGAAACTTAACCGACTATCTGTGTAGGCTGACTAGTTTTAGCAGCCTGCCACAAACCGAGACATGTTGCTGGCCCCATGGGGAGAGTGCCTTTGTCACTCTGAGGCCAGTAACAAAGCCTGCACTGGGTGGAGATGCTAACACCTCTCCCAGGCAGGAATTGTCACACCTGGCGGTGAGCCTCAAAGGCTCACCTCCTTTGTGCCAACCCAGCAGGACACTCCAGCTAGTGGAGTTGCCCGCCCCCTCCGGCCAGGCCCCACTTTTGGCGGCAAGGCCGGAGAAAATAATGAGAATAACAAGGAGGAGTCACTGGCCAGTCAGGACAGCCCCTAAGGTGTCCTGAGCTGAGGTGACTCTAACCTTTAGAAATCCTCCATCTTGCAGATGGAGGATTCCCCCAATAGGGTTAGGATTGTGACCCCCTCCCCTTGGGAGGAGGCACAAAGAGGGTGTACCCACCCTCAGGGCTAGTAGCCATTGGCTACTAACCCCCCAGACCTAAACACGCCCTTAAATTTAGTATTTAAGGGCTACCCTGAACCCTAGAAAATCAGATTCCTGCAACAAGAAGAAGGACTGCCCAGCTGAAAACCCCTGCAGCGGAAGACCAGAAGACGACAACTGCCTTGGCTCCAGAAACTCACCGGCCTGTCTCCTGCCTTCCAAAGATCCTGCTCCAGCGACGCCTTCCGAAGGGACCAGCGACCTCGACATCCTCTGAGGACTGCCCCTGCTTCGAAAAGACAAGAAACTCCCGAGGACAGCGGACCTGCTCCAAGAAAAGCTGCAACTTTGTTTCCAGCAGCTTTAAAGAACCCTGCAAGCTCCCCGCAAGAAGCGTGAGACTTGCAACACTGCACCCGGCGACCCCGACTCGGCTGGTGGCGATCCAACACCTCAGGAGGGACCCCAGGACTACTCTGATACTGTGAGTACCAAAACCTGTCCCCCCTGAGCCCCCACAGCGCCGCCTGCAGAGGGAATCCCGAGGCTTCCCCTGACCGCGACTCTTGGAATCCCAAGTCCCGACGCCTGGGAGAGACCCTGCACCCGCAGCCCCCAGGACCTGAAGGACCGGACTTTCACTGGAGAAGTGACCCCCAGGAGTCCCTCTCCCTTGCCCAAGTGGAGGTTTCCCCGAGGAATCCCCCCCTTGCCTGCCTGCAGCGCTGAAGAGATCCCGAGATCTCTCATAGACTAACATTGAAAACCCGACGCTTGTTTCTACACTGCACCCGGCCGCCCCCGCGCCGCTGAGGGTGAAATTTCTGTGTGGACTTGTGTCCCCCCCGGTGCCCTACAAAACCCCCCTGGTCTGCCCTCCGAAGACGCGGGTACTTACCTGCAAGCAGACCGGAACCGGGGCACCCCCTTCTCTCCATTCTAGCCTATGTGTTTTGGGCACCACTTTGAACTCTGCACCTGACCGGCCCTGAGCTGCTGGTGTGGTGACTTTGGGGTTGCTCTGAACCCCCAACGGTGGGCTACCTTGGACCAAGAACTGAACCCTGTAAGTGTCTTACTTACCTGGTAAAACTAACAAATACTTACCTCCCCTAGGAACTGTGAAAATTGCACTAAGTGTCCACTTTTAAAACAGCTATTTGTGAATAACTTGAAAAGTATACATGCAATTTTGATGATTTGAAGTTCCTAAAGTACTTACCTGCAATACCTTTCGAATGAGATATTACATGTAGAATTTGAACCTGTGGTTCTTAAAATAAACTAAGAAAAGATATTTTTCTATATAAAAACCTATTGGCTGGATTTGTCTCTGAGTGTGTGTACCTCATTTATTGTCTATGTGTATGTACAACAAATGCTTAACACTACTCCTTGGATAAGCCTACTGCTCGACCACACTACCACAAAATAGAGCATTAGTATTATCTATTTTTACCACTATTTTACCTCTAAGGGGAACCCTTGGACTCTGTGCATGCTATTCCTCACTTTGAAATAGCACATACAGAGCCAACTTCCTACAATCAGTCATTTTTTGCCAGAAGGTTTGTGTGAGCTGGTGACATGACTGAAGCGGACGTGACTCAAGCTGCGGAGCAGAGCTGTGAGCCAGGTGCTGGGAGCCTGTTTGCAGGTTGTTCGCCGGCCGCTGCCCGTCGGCTGTCTGAGCGGAGATCAGGTCCTTTACTCCCGGGGAGGTCTTGTTCAAAAACCAAATCTAACCCTTTCCTCAACAAGGGTGGAGTAGAACTGGGCTGAAATGTAGAAACCAATTCTTTTCCTTCTGGAAAAGAAGAAGGCTCCACCTGAACCCCTGGAGATTAGTCCCTCTGGCAACAGCATCATACCTAATGTTTCGACACTGGGAGAACCACAGCATCCCAGCTTCAAGGGGTCAGCATGCATTGACTCCTCTGAAGAGGCCGTCCAGGATTCCATCTCTTCCCTAGTAGCCCTCTCCCATACTGAGGTCCACAGTTTCTGCAAAGCGGCTTTGCCACCCTCACAGTACCATCCTCCCTTTAGCTTGTAACTCTGACTGTTTTGCCCCTAAAAGGAAGAGCCTGCTCTCAGGAGCTGTGAAAGAGGCTCCCCCCAAAAGTATTGACTTGGAACATCGGTTGGATGACTTAATTCTCCCAGATCTGGACATAGAATTATACAAAAGATATGGTCCTCAACAGGGGGGAATACTCTTCAGTCTTCTCCCCTGCCATTGTCCATGGGCCTGCTGCTCTTTAGCAGTAATCTTTCTACCCTTCCTTCACTGTGCTCACATCTCTCATTGACTCCTGATTTGAGCATAAATGTTAATCTCCCAAGCAGTCCCCCTGATCAAAATACACAGGATTCTTCCTCCCGTTAGAGAGACTTCTATCATCTATTTTAAATCTATTAGAACATTTTTTGGGGATCCAACTGTATCTTTGACACTGTCACTGCTATACTAAAGAAGCTAATCGCTATTAAAGTAGGTAATCACAAACCGATCACATTACACCGAGATGGAGCTTCAGCCCGGCCTTGTGTTGCAGAGAACAAGGTTACCCATTCTGGGATTGACTTTTGCTCCCAGGCTGGTAAGCCTCAGGTTATGGCACTAACCACGAACTCTGCTTCAATTGAGAGCCCGGTAGACTCTATCAGATTTGTGAACAACAGTCTAACGGTAGTAATGGCAAAAACTGCCCCTCCTACTAGTGTCCAATCTGGTATAATAGTAAAATTTGCTGAAAGTGGTGCAAGTGGTCAGGTGCCCTTCTACCCTAAGGCACACAAATAAATGTATACAAGTATACAAATCTGATAGAAAAACTGATAAGACCACAGCACTCAAAACATATATGGTTAAAGACATAGATACAAAGTCCAGTGTGAGAGGTCCGTTGGTGAATAGTACAGTACTCTTGGTGTTCCAGAAAGATTTTTAATAGTTGGAAATATAGGCCATGTATAGTGATAGCCTTTGGAATGTATAAGTATTTCAAGCACAGCCAACACGTGTTTTGTCACACAGCGACTTTTTTTAAGGCTGTATTAAGTGACTTTTCCTAAAAAAAAACCCAAATGCCTGAATTATGAAGCCCAAAGCATAGTACAGGAAGTATTTTCAATTTTTAGAACTTGCCCAAAGGTAAATACAATGACTGGAGAAACCCGTTCATTGTTGCAAAAGCCTTTGTGTAAAAAGAACAACCATAACAGGACTAAGAAACTGAATTGAAGAATTTCTAAGAAAAAAAAAAGGTAGGAGGAAGGTGCATTTCATACAGGCACCCCCTTCGCCACAAGAACCTCTAACCCTGGAGAAACCTGTCCGACATCACCAACTTGCAATCTCGGAATCTCGAGTATTGGATGCTCCTCTAAGTACCTCCTGCGGGCCAGACAAGGATGGCCCACCTGTGAGTCACAACACACCTCCATCACAGACAACTAGGCAATCTTTGAATCACCTAGCGCTACTCTTTGGGGCCCCAACGTGGCCTGAGCCCTTGGCGGACCGGTCGCCACTCACAAGAAGGAAGGAGAGACTGAATTATGTGGACACTTTGGCTTTAGAT
This sequence comes from Pleurodeles waltl, assembly GCF_031143425.1. NCBI lineage: Eukaryota > Metazoa > Chordata > Amphibia > Caudata > Salamandridae > Pleurodeles > Pleurodeles waltl. Next base: position 72,253,059 of record NC_090449.1, read on the forward strand.
TTTATGCTTCTGTTTGATATAGACTTATTTTTAAATAGATGTCTACTTTTAAAATGTTTTTCGGAGGTAAAATTGCTTAGGCTAATTGAAAGTAATGACATACACTTGCTATCTATGGAGGACTCCAGTTTTGTTTGTTAAAATTTTAAATAATTCTGAACAGCTGCAATATAAAGATATTGATGTTGTTCCTATTTCAAGGGAGGCGGGGAGCATGCCTGCTGGTAAGGACTCACAGTATCCCCACAAAGGTGCTGGGAAGCACAGGTGTATTCCTCCTCCCCTAAGCAAGCTCGACAACTTCCCTCTCAGTCAGCAAGGCCTAAAAATCTCTCTAGGGAAACACGGTAGGCAGGTGTCATTTAAGGACCCCTGAAGAGTTCACCCCAAGACTCAAGTGCCAACACTTACTCTTGGAATTGGTTACCTGCTGCTTTAAGCAGCTCTTCCACAACGTATCATCCAATAGCACCATCACATTAGCAATGAGCTTATTATTGTATCCTGGAACATTGCTGGCATATAAAATAATGGGGAAAAAATATAATTTTTGAACTCTTTAAATGCAGACATAATCTGCTTACAAGAGACTTGGGTGGTCATTCTGACCCTGGCGGTCTTTGACCGCCAGGGCGGAGGACCGCGGGAGCACCGCCGACAGGCCGGCGGTGCTCCAATGGGGATTCCGACCGCGGCGGTAAAGCCGCGGTCGGACCGGCACCACTGGCGGGGTCCCGCCAGTGTACCGCGGCCCCATTGAATCCTCCGCGGCGGCGCAGCTTGCTGCACCGCCGCGGGGATTCCGACCCCCCCTACCGCCATCCAGATCCCGGCGGTCGGACCGCCGAGATCCGGATGGCGGTAGGGGGGGTCGCGGGGCCCCTGGGGGCCCCTGCAGTGCCCATGCCACTGGCATGGGCATTGCAGGGGCCCCCGTAAGAGGGCCCCTAAATGTATTTCACTGTCTGCTGCGCAGACAGTGAAATACGCGACGGGTGCAACTGCACCCGTCGCACAGCTTCCACTCCGCCGGCTCGATTCCGAGCCGGCTTCATCGTGGAAGCCTCTTTCCCGCTGGGCTGGCTGGCGGTCTGAAGGCGACCGCCCGCCAGCCCAGCGGGAAAGTCAGAATTACCGCCGCGGTCTTTCGACCGCGGAACGGTAACCTGACGGCGGGACTTTGGCGGGCGGCCTCCGCCGCCCGCCAAGGTCAGAATGAGGGCCTTGGTCTGTTGGGGAGATCTTGTGCTACAAATATTATTCGCTTTGCTGTAACGCTACCCCCTCAAAGAGAAGACGCGCTAAAGGTGGGGTAGCCTGCTTGTTGTGAATAGGCTTAACTGACATTAAGAATGCCTTAGCGATCCCTGCCTTGTCATCTTGGCTATAATCCTATACGGTGTTGGAGAGGGGTCTGATGGAGCTTCCTTGGCAGTGGTAAACTCTTACATCACCCATGGTGCCTCTCATGATAGCCTCTTAGCTAAGATATTTCTTTTCATTAACAAGCTTTGCGATAGGGAGCCCACAGCTCAAATTATCATGGTTTGGGACTTAAATTGCAATCTTTCTAGTCCCGCCCTTTTATAATTCTGGGATGAGGAAAAAGAGGAAGCATATGGAATCCCCACTTGTGTCTTTCCCCACAAAATAAGAGCTGATAAGCATGGGAAGCTTCTCCTTGTACACTTGAAGATGAGCGACTGCATTGTAGCGAATGGTAGACTCCCCTCAGATTTGCCAGCTCATTATACGCACAAAAATCAGGGGAGCACAGATATTCTAGATTATGTGGTAACCAGATATCAGACATTCTCCTTGGTACATGACATAAAAGGGATAGAGACAGCACTCCATGATAGGAATACTCTGGTAACATCTATTAACCTGAAAGTTCTCCACGATGATACATGGAGCCTTGATGGGTCGAAATCAAAATAATGTGAAAACTGGTAGAACGCATTGGTCCTATTACAGGATTAAGGGGCTGGAGGATTTCCTGGAGATCGTCTCAGGCACCCTTGAAAATTGAGCAGGAAATGTATTAGAGAAGTTCTCAGAGTTTATGCAGCAGCTACCTATGATCACACTCCAGAAGGCCTAGAGTAAGCATACGGTAAAACCCCATACCCTACTTTTACTGAACAGAGAAATCAATACCCTTACTTGCAAGCAATTCAGGGAATACACCTTAGAAAGGCAAATTCAGCTGGGCCTATTAAAAAGAAGGAGGTGTTTAAGAGCACATCTAAATAGAGATGCAATTGACAGATTTTGGATTAATGTAAGGTAAGCAGTTTTTAATAGCCAATCAAGGCGTTTCTGGTCATTGGTAGCAGATGGGTGTGGCTTGAGAACTAAATCACTTCCAATGGCCATCAATGAAAAAAAGCTTGTCCACTTTCATATCTGGCCCTCGTGCATCCATTGGGATTACTGGGGAGCTTCTTCAAGCTGATGACGACCCCTTATATACTTACCCCTCTATGAAAGAAATTGATGATGTTATTAGAGGCATGCGTATTTCTGCAGCAGTGGGTCTAGATGAAATCTGTACATCAGTTATAAAACATGATATCCTTACCTGGAATAAAATCCTGTACCAGGCTTTCAGTGCTTCTATGAAACTAGAAAAATCCCTCCATCCTGGAAGGGCAGTATTATTGTTCCTCTATATAAGAAAGGGAACCGCAACTGTCTCTGGAACTACTGCCAGATCACTCTGCTCAATGCAATTGGCAAAATGTGGCTAAATGTTTCTCACTCAGATTAGTGATTGAGCAGAAAGGAACAAAATCATGCCCCTGGTGGAATCTGGCTTCAGAGAAAAGCATAGAACAATTGATAACACCTCCGCACTCCAGGTAAAAAAATAGAAATATGTCTCTGTGAGTGGGGGGGTGATTTATGCAGCCTTTATCGATTTTTTCCATGGCTTTTGACAAAGTATATCGGGCCACGCTGTGGAGTAAGCTCTCAAGATTAGGCATGCCATGTATCCTTTTAGATCTGTGATAGCCCTCCATTCCTACACCTGGTGTAGGGTGTTGTTAGGGAGGGATAGAGGCTTATCCCATGAAATCCCTACAGAAGCCCACTTTTTAAAAACAAATTGCTCCAAAAGTAAAAAGAGGTTTAAATATGACAGTTTCTGCTGGTCATTTGGAGCTCAGAAACTCGAAAAGGTAAACTTGTATACTTTTTTGGGGTAAAATTGTTTACGGGAACCTCAGCGACAGGGTGCACATAGAACATAACCAACATAAGGCCCTTTCCCAAGCTAATGGCTACTGTGCAGACAGTGAGCATTACGAAGGTGCTGGTACTCTCTGCGGCAGTCTATTACGAGCCGGCTGCAATGCTGCCATCACTTTCCTGGTGGGCTGATGGGCCGAAACCTTGATTTCTGCCTGCCAGCCCAGCAGGAAAGTCGGAATGGGCCTGGCTCGGAAGGTAGCCAGTATGGCGGCAACCTCTCTGTCAGAAGTTCGGCAGACGGGTCATCCCGTCCGCCGAAGTCATATTCAGGCCCTTTGTCTCTTTTCCTTTTCTCCTTGGCTTTGTACCGTGCCCTATTTCATCTTTGGTGCTATATTATCACTTTTCAAAACATGTGAATGAATAACCAAAAAAAAACATGTTTGTTGCCTTTTCGGTCAGTAACTTGTGACTAACATAATCCTGTTTCCCAATTCTCTCACCCATCACCTCTCCCTGTATTTTCATCTGCTAACTTACTTATATATTGTCTCTTGGCCCCCTCTTTTGTACGGTCTCTCTCTTCTCATGTTCCCATCACTTTTTATTCTCCTGCTATTATCTTCTGTCACTCACTTTTCTTCTCTTTCTCTTGCACTCTATCTCTCTTGCTCTCTCTTCTCTTTTTCCCGCTCATTCTCTCACTTACTCCCTTGTTTATTTCTATCTCTCCATCTATCTGTTCTTTCTCTCTTGTCCCTCTACAGGCAGAATATACCTGGGTGGTTTTCACGCTACCACCGCAAACATCGCTTTGGGAACCCGTACAAGATGGAGCTGTTCGGCCACACAGTATTGAAGTAAGAAAACAATCTATGGGTCATAATTAATCAGTAAACAATTAAGGAACTTTCTTGAGCTATTTGTTGCATCATCAATATTCCAGTGGATTTCCAATCACTGACGTTGAGTGTTGTAGTCAAAACATTAGTAGTCTTGAACTTTATATTCCAGAAAAAACATAGAGGGAGCAGAGAAGGTAAGTGAGCAAACAGTGTCTGTGGAGTGCCGACCCAGGTTTTTAGCACTTGGTGCAAAAAACTTAATCTGGACAACCAACCTGTAGCAGCAAAGTGCTTTTAAACAGAAGATAAAGGTGCCGTAGAGACCATGAAGGCTTGGTGAGGTGCGCCCCATTTCACCAAGGGGTGCACTTGCTGCGCTAGAGCCAGTAGGGTGGGGAAATACTCTTGTACACAGTCTCCCTTTTTCTTTTGTAAATGATCTTGGCTGGTTTATCACAGTTCAGCCTGCTGCCCATTGTATTTCGTATTGCTGGATTTGACGATGCCTGAATTTGTTTTCATTGCTGCAAGTGAGGTTTGTTGGTCTGGTTTACTTGAAACCTTACATAAAGGTTTTCCAGTGGGACTTTGGTGTGGGATGAGTTCAGGGAGATTGCATCAGTTGTGTTGTTAGTTGCTTCATGATCATAAACACTACAATTTTTATGTTGTCTACCTGAAGTGAAAATTACTCGATTTAATGGTGAAACAGTTAGGTGATTGATTTGTATCAGACAAGGGCTAAATTAGTAGATTAGAATGTTGGAGAGAGCTGAGAGAGTGGTCTAACAAGTACTGTGGTTGCAGTACAGGTGGGCGCGTCCTGTATTTTATCTACTGGGTCCTAAGAGTGCTTGATTGAAGTCCAGCATTTGCATGTTCTCGGAGCAGTCAGTATGTGACTATGTGTTTGTAGATAGTTGGTCAATTCTAGGGATGGGTCCAGGAATGACTTTGATCCCAGAGGGCGGTATATCACTATCACACTGAGTGAGCTGTTTGGGGTGATTATGCAGCAGGCAGTTATGCACTCTAAAAATAGTTCTAGCGGGCCGGAGAGCTCTGTACATGCTAGATTAACTGTGTGGGCTGGAGCCACTCCATACCATATCTTAGCTTGGTCACTATTCATGTTTTGATCATTAGAAATTAATTGGAAAACACATTATCATAAATAGAACTCTAAAAAGAAATCACTTTCTGCCATCAATGGAATACAAGTCATATTGTCCTTTTTTTAAGGTCCCATGAATTGTTCCTTAACTTTTGTGCTGGGTGATGGGACTTGGGCCTATCTAGAAAAAATAGTTTAAAGTTTTCTAAATAGTGTCCTCAGCTCGATGATAATGATGATTTCTTATTTGCTATAAATGCACTCATAGATTTGTCTTGCACAGTTGGTAGAATGAAAAACTAGGTCTGAACATTTACTGTAAAATCTCTAGAATGGAAGAAGAAATTCTCCTTTCTCTAGGTTTATTGGTAGAAACGCTGACGTGGCCCAGTATTGTATTCCAGTAACAGTAGATTTCAAGACTTCTGTGAATGAGACTGTTGAATAGACCTTGGTGACACTGGTGAGTCTTGAATTCTAGTGCAGCTTTGGAGCATCCAGATGTTCCATGCAGTAAGGGAAATGGGAAGAGATATGGCTGTGGTGAACTCACTTTTGACACATTTTGATGTTCTTGATGGAAATTAAGGAGGCCAGCCCAGGCCTTTGCTTCACAGCATGCCACAGAGCACAGAATCGCCAGTTTCTTCCTTTATAGCTGAGTCTTACTAATGCAGTTGAGAGTTTAAGAGGTACCAATAAGTGGAAGCTGCCATCAAGTGTTATTATGGCTTTGTCCTGTGCCTTAAGTCTTAGTGCTGCATCTTCGTCTGATTGGTTTGCACAGAGAAACTTTTGAGCATAAGGCTGTCCTTGCACTTGAGTTAAGACCTTATTTTCAGATACAGTTGTTTAATAGAAGATTGTTGTTACGAATGGTAGTTATGTGACCATCTGAAGGATTTCTGATCTGTGTATTCTTTGGACAGTGTTTCAAATTACCTTCTATTAAACACGTCCAGCTATTCAGCTCTCTAGGCTTTCAGCCTTGAGACATTTACCTTTCCACCTACTATCCACAGCTATTCAGCAACACCAGGTTACTGCTGATCAATCCCCTATGTTGAACCCTTTGGTTAATAATACTCCCCTATTCAACCTTCTGGCGTTTACATCTCCATTTATTGATTCTCCTTCACACTTCTTACTATTAAACCCAGCAATAAATAAATCCTGGCTAGTCACACTTTGTGCTATGCACAACTCCATCTATTTACACAGCTGTTCATTCCCGCTGTTCATCCTTTAGTTATTCATCCTCACCTATTCACTCTGCTAGCTTTTTCCTTTACCAATTATTCGTTCTGTCTTTATGTCTGTTTATTAAATACCTCCATGATTTACCATACAGCTATTTATAATTTGAGCTATACACTCCACAAACGTCTCCACCAATTCAGCCATTGTCTCAACACTCAGCAGTTCACCTCTCCATTCACATATTTTTTTAATTGTTTTGTTTATGTCTTGCCAACAGAGGTCACGAGGAGTTGGAGGCTGTTATTAAGCAGCTACGTGATCACCTGGCGGAGGTCTTTTTCCCTGACACAGTGGAGGAGTGGATGGAGGAGTATGTTAATCCACACATGGACCCTCTGCGTGAGTTTGTTAAAGATTATCATGAAATCCTCAAACTCAATGCCCAACCAAAGGCTATTCTGAAGAGGCGGTAACCAAGCAAACCACAATGGAAACATGCAATGGAGGCCAAAAGAAAACTTGCCTGTGAAAAAGACTTTAACCACAATTACATTTTTGTGCCCTTGGTGGAATGGGGGTAGTGCCATGTGATCACCCACCACCAGTCTTGGTGATTTGGGGGCTTTCGGGTTTTCTTTTGGAACTGGAGTTCAGATTTGGGTATTGATGCCCACTCTGCTTTGAAATTCAAGATACAATCTGAGTTCGCTTTTAAAATCCTGTTTTAGTAGAATGTATTAGGTGGCCAATAAGTCTACCTCACTGTCTCTTACAATTTTCAAGGAAGTGATTGCATAGGTTGCAGAGTGGATGAACTGCAAAGATTATTTAAGGGAGGTGCACCTTAGATATACCAGACATGGTTGAAAATTGCATATCACACATGGCCCTACCAAAATGGAACCACTATATGATATCATGTTGGAGAGTTACGTTGTTTTTTCTCACAACCGAGGTCCTTGGAGCTCTGCGGTTAGTTGTAGCACTTTGCTCAAGTAATATTTTTGTGGCGGTAATGAGCACAGCGGTCAAGCCTCTCTGATGTGAATGTGAGATTATTTAGGACACATTTTCCAGGTGAGATATCAGAAAGTTGTGAGGGTTCCTTGTAATTTATCACCCCACATCTAAACCTCTCTACACAAACCTAGCCAGACAAATATTCCACTGAGCAGGGAACTATGCTCCTCTTCTGTACATCGGGTTGCATGGCTAGACTGTTGTCCCTTTCTTGGTTCATAACTGATGGTAAATGGAACAAGCAGTTACTGTAGTTGGGTGGTTAACTAGATAGTATCCTTGAACCCTTGGCTATATATGGAAGCTCTGGCAGTCCTAAATCCCCATGATCGTTGGAGAAGAGTTGGAATCCCTACTTCCTGATTTAGCATGATTTGCTGCTTGTTTCTTATGTTAATGTTTGCTCCTCTGGACACCAGGTTGTTCTGTTCAGTGGCAGTTAGCCTCTAGTAGTGGTGGGAAATGATGAATGTCCCCTGTTTCCCACACTGGATCAGTCTGATCCTAGAAGGTCCAGTCCCTGCTTATCTTGATAAGTAGGGTAATCACACAGTTGAGATACAGGTACAGTGTACTAAAGAGGACTAGTTGTTGGACTAGACTGAACTGATAAGGCCTCCAACATACAGAAGGACCAGCCTGAAAGGCCCTTGATGCAGTTCAGGGGAGGCCACTGAAGGCAAACAAAACCAGGGGAGATCAATTGCAAAATATCAGGGATTTCACTGCTATTTTTTTTATTTGCTCAGTTCTTTTATGCAATTTAATAAACTGTTTGATTTTTTTTTTAAATTGATTTGGCTTATGTTTTTCACTCTTAGTTGTCAATTTACAACTCTCAGCCAACTTTCAGACATTCAAGAGCCCATTATCCTTCAAATCACAAAATTAGCTCAAGGTCATTCTCTCTGTTATATATCACTGTGGGTAAGCGAGTATTCCCTTCTGTTACTCAAAAATCTTGTCAGAACTTGGAGGTGGAGGTTTCACATCTCTGGTGCAGAGATGGAGTATTTCGGAGAGTAGACAGTCTGTCAAGCTTTTTGTACTTCTCTGAACGATGGCCTCTTATTGTCTCTTCAATGATAAGTTATCTCATCTTTCATCTGTGTTGGTCAGAGTGATATCCGTATTGAGAAATACATGTATGACCCACTGGTGTACTTTACCATTCTACTTTGAGAAACCTTCGGCTAACTGTTGACTTCTTAGTGGCAGTCATGGTTTTCAGACGAGTTCTTCGTCACACAGGAGTTAGGTTGTTTAAAAGTGGTGTTCTATTCCTAGTCATGCACAAAGAAAAAGTATGGTTCCTATTCAAGAACGAGGTTCTTTCCAAATGCAACATCAGGGCAAATATATGAACTGTATAACAATGTATTTAAGCCTCCTGCCTTCGTGTTGAGAACGGAAATGTGGGCACATTGACAACAAAAGCACAGGCTCTTGCTAAAAGAAAAGATAGTGCCCAAAAACAAGTGGGTGTCTTTCTGGTAGGATAATATATAGGGGCTATTCTCGAACAGCAATTTGTAGTATGTTGTGTAGCAGTACAGTAGTACAGAATACTATTCTGCATGTAGGTTTGTGCATACTATTCCACAGAATACTATGCACAAACCTACATGAGGAGATTCTGCCTCGCCTATCTTTTTCTGTGCGTAGATCTCTGCCCAACTGTGGACTCATTGAACACATAAATGTACATTTTAGTAAATGGGGGAGGTCAGAGAGGGGTAGCTGGAAAATGGGAAAATTGGCACACCAGTCCATAGCTGCTGTCCATGATGAGATATTGGGAGCCTATTTGGTCATCCAGTGGTGTGCACGGTCTATTTTGGCGAAGAGTGTGGCCCTGCCCACCAACGCATGATCACCCCTGTGGCCACTCAAGTCTTCCAAGATCCCCAGTAGTGTGATCCTATGCGAGAGTTCCATCCATCTCTCTAGGACCTCAGTCAGTATTGCCTCTACGGCTTTCCAGTAGGTTATTATCATTGGGAATACCCATACCATGTGGTAAAAGTCCGCCTCATAATAGGAACGGCGAGAATAGTTTGATGTCTCCTTTTAGTACCTCAGAGGCATGAGATAGATTGTGTGAAGGTAGTTGAGGTGAATAAGTCTGAGTCTGTCTGGAATAGCAAGGCTATGGGGCCACATCTGTTCATCTCACCAGTCAGCCTTCTCCTACTGTCCTATCCATTTTTCCCACTTTTGCTTAATGGAATCAAACATTATAAGGGAATATAACATGTCCTAGCTATTGAAAAGGAAAGTTTCAGTTCTGTTAAGGACACGGAGGCGAAGATTATGCATTCCTTTCTCCACTTTACTGAACAGTAATAATTTAAAAGAACATCATCTATTTCAATGAACGAAAACATGAAACTACACATCCCAGCAACCTCTGGCAGCCCATAACCATGGTAACAATCCTCCAGTCATAGTACAGGTTCTTGTATACAATGCAATGATGACCCTTCCTGTTCCTCTTCTTCACATGAGGAAGTCATCATTGGTTGTTGTCCCTGTTCGTTCTTCTGGTTATTTCCTAAAGCAGAACGACAAACGTTATCCAGTTCTTCCGTGTCTAGCCAGAATTGCCTTGCTTACATATAATACGTTATACTCTATGCTCCAAAACATTAACTGGAAACTATCTCTTCAATAAAGACATTCTTAAACATCATGCTTCATTGAATCATAACATCAGCTTCAATTAAAACATTTTTACTTACTGTCAATCCAAGTGTTCCCGGGTTGAGAAGAGGATCTTCCGCTTTTAAGATCCTTGTGTGGGATAATCCTTGCCCCCATGTCCCTCTTTAAGGGGATTCAGACGACCAATCTGCGTCATTCATAATGTCATACAGTCTGCCACTTAGACGAATTGCCTTAGAAGCCGTAGCTCCTCGTGGGGAGTGTGTGCCAAACCTTTTTGATGTCTATACTAGCCTCCGCCATGATCCGTTTTACCCACCTTGTGATAGAAGGGGAGGAAACCGCCTTGAAAGGCTTCTTCACAGAAATGAGAAGTTGCCTTTCTCCTGCAGTCCTTACCTCTGCTGTCATTTCCTCGAAAGCTTTGATGCACCTAACCACACACAATTTAAGGGTGCCATTAAAAGCCAGGTAAGACACCATACTGGTATTTGTCTACGTATGTATCTGGAAATCAAATTTGCAATCCAGTTCTGAGATCCTGGAAGATATTCTGCAAGTACTGAGATCTGCTTCATCAGGCAATAATGCCAGAAGTCTTTTGCCAGGTCCGACCGATGTTTTGATCTCATACCCCCTAAACAGTTGGTGTATCTCACTGCAGACACATTGCCCATCTTCAGGAGGCTACAGCAGGGGACCCTGCCCTTGGTCAAAAACTTGATTGCAAAAGATCCTGCTAGGAGGTCCAGACAATTGTATGGAGTGATAGTTCCTCTTCAGACCATCTGCCTCCCATCGAAATGTTGTTGCATCATACTCCCCAACAGCGAAGGCTGGCATTCGACTCTATGACCAAATCCGGCGAGGTTCTGAAGACCGCTCAGCCATTCCAGGCATCCTTATGGTGTACCCACTATTGAATTTTCGTCTTGGCGTCGCTTGGCAGTGTAATCAGTTCTGAACATGTCAAACCTCTTCTGGGGTGTGCTGCCTTGAGTCTCTGTAAGGCTCTATAATGTAGTGGGCCCTGAAAGATGGCCTATATCGAAGACGACAACAGTCTCACAATCCTGGCCAACTGGTGGACAGATACTCTGTTCTGTCTCAAAACCTTTCGCAGTTCCTCTTGCATTGCCATGATCTTCGTCTCTGGCTGACTCAGTGCCTGGGTCGAATCTATCACAAAGCCCAAAAAAGGACATTACCTGTGGTGAATTCGGCTCTGATTTCCACTAGTTGATATAAAATTTCAGGTCCTGCAATAGCGCAATAGTTGTGTTCAAATTGGATTGTAACTGATAACGACACTATAATCCATTAAACGATAAATGATCAGTCTGAACCCTCTCGCCCTCAGTGCTTCCACGAGTGGACATAAGAGTTTGGTGAAACACCACAGGCCGAGGACACACTGAATGGGAGCACCAGGAACTCGAAAATCTAACCCCTCCAACAGTATTGGAGGAACCTCCTGTGTGGGGGTATAGTCAAATACGCATCTTTTAGAACCAATAACACCATTCAATCCCCTGCTAAGAAGATATCTCCCAAGATGTAAATACCTTCCATTTTGAAATGGCGATATGCCAGCCACTTGTTAAAGCTTTCAAATTTATGACAGGGCTGAAGCCCTTGTTCTTCTCCACCAAGACAATATTGCTGCAGAACCTGCACGTGTGGAGTCGTGACCTGTAAATCACGCCTTTGCCAAGGAGGTCGTGACTTTGTTGTCTATCAGGGTCACTTCCTGAGCTGAAAAGCTCAAAGGCCTTAGGATCTCTGTACTGGGATACAGTACAACTCTATATGGAACCCTTGAACTGTCTCTATGAAATCTCGTTCTACTTGTGTACGAAACACCTTACACTGTACCCCCCTCCCCTCCGAAATCTCAAGGGGAAGAAAGGGTAGTCCTTGCCAGTGGAGTCTCCTGGGGGGTTTGCTCCGCCTGCTCTGCTTTCTCTGCCTCTGCCAGAGTCTCTGTAGGCGTAAGAAGGTCCCTGTCTGACGTCTGTTGTGCCATTCATTGTTCCTCTTGCACTGTACTTTAGAGGAGAATTGCTGGTAAGGAAGGCTGGAAGAGTGGCCCTTACCTCATCCAGCCCAGTCAAAAAACTGTCCTGGGAAAATCTTCCTAATGGAAGTTTGAGCTTTATCTAAAGCAGAGAACATGGCCACACATTTTCCCAGCTCCTTAACAAAAGGTTCTCTAAAGAGATGTCCCTGAGCTATAGCTCCTTCTTCTGACTTTGCTATATCTCCCAGAGGTGGGTCTTTTTTAATGAGGCTAGAACAACATAAAGAGCACAGTTATCATTACCTAAAAGGCAAATTGCATTCTGTGCCCAGCCAGCAATTATTTCAGTAGCATGAGGGAGTGTGTATACTTAGGGCATGATTTAGAGTTTGGCAGATGAGTTACTGCGTCACAAATGTGATGGATATCCCTTCCACCATATTACTATCTCCATAGGCTATAATGGCATTGTAATACGGCGGACAGGATGTTTGTGACGGAGTAACCCCCTCCCCCAAACTCTAAATCAGGCCCTTTGTCTGCTCCACTAGCTCAGCAGTCTTGGTGAGAGGGCTCACCAAATCCAGGAGTTTGTCCTGGCAGGCCCTCCACGACTGATCAATCCCTTTGTTAGGGTCCTTCATGTACTACCCAAAGAGAGTGCACATCTTTGGAGCAGGGAAGAAGACAGTTGATTTACACACAATAATTACAGCCGAAGTATATCTAGTCACTGATAGACAACACCAATTACCGAAGAACGATTAGAAAAGAACAACTTAACTGACGAGCTGAGAAAGAAGATGAACAGAAAGGAACGCCACTGCATTATATACTTGTACTATGATTGGAGGACTATTACTATGGTTATGGGTTTCCAGAGGTTGCTGTGACGTGTACTTTTATGGGTTTTATTTTCTTAGAAATAGATGATGTTCTTTTAAATGACTGCTGTTCAATAAAGTGGATAAAGGAATGCATAATCCTTGCCTCCGGTCCTGACATAAAATTAAGTACAAGTGACTTGTATATCTGAGAGATCCCACCTTTTCCCAGGGGGCCATAACCGAGTTTGGCCCCTAAGGGGTTATATTCCAGCACTGCAGTAAGTGTGCTTTGCTGCAGTAAAATGCATGACTCAGTTGCAACTATTTTTTAAATTGAGTAGCAGAGAGTGTGAAGTGGGACTGGAGATGTTGAAATGATTTCATCAAGGTGCCGTACTATACTTCTCCCAGGAGGGTAAGCCCGATTTTGTCCCTTTTGGCAAACCCTTCTAAAGGGGAGACTTGCCGAGCCAGCATCCATTCCAAAGGGGAGTTTGTTGTTGAGTCTCTTGTCCCATGCTGCAATCCTCAATACTGTGTGACCACCTTGATCACCACTCTTGTGGGATCTGGGTGTTGGTGGGCGAGGATACCCCTGTACAGGAGATTTAGGACATTGTCTAAACCTATATAGTCTATATAGTCTATATGCAACGTCTCCCCAACCACCATTAAGCCAGTTGTTAATTATTAGGAGTTGGGAGGCCCAGTAGTAGAGGCGGATGTCTGCCACCCCCCATGCTGCTGTCATAAGTCGGTTGGCAGCATTTGGCAAGAGCTGTGCAGGGGAGTCAGTCAGCCCACTGAAAGGTGCGATTCAAGGTGGCAAGAGACTGGATCCAGGGGGCTGGGATTTCCAGAGAACAATTATGTAGGGTATATAGATAAAGAGATAGAATCATCATTTTAAATAGTGCTATCCTGCCAAAATGTGTAATGGGAGGTGCGCCAAGACCTGAAAATCTTTTTTCAAGGAGGTCAAAAGTGGAGGTAAATTAAGGGACCAGGTCAGCTTGGGTATCACTGATGTGTGAATGCCTAAGCATTGGAAGCTGAGTCATCGGGTGGGGATTGTCTAGTTTCATTTGGCGATGTCCAGCTTCCCCTAGTGGGGACCAGAGGAGACTTAGGGCCCGATTATGATTCTTGTGGTCCTAGGACCGCCAGAATCGCAGTGGCGGTCGGACCGCCGCGGCTGCTGTAGTCCGACCGTCACATTACGGGGTTGGCAGGGAGACCTACCAACCTACTGCCGTCCCTGCCTGGATCCTAGATCCCAACAGGCTGAAGGAGGTGCCGGTTGTTATCAGTCAGGGCGGCGCTGAACTCAGTGCCACTCCGCTGATTACAACCTTGTTCTCTGCTAGTCTTTCAGTGGCGGTTCCACCACCATTAAAAAGCTGGTGGAGAACAAGAGGAGGGGGCCACAGAGGGGCCCCTGCACTACCGATGGCATAGGCAATGCAGGGGCCCCCCTGCCCAGCACCCTCAAAATGTCCACTGTCGGCTGTGCAGACAATGTGCATTTCGAGAGTGCTGGTGCCCCCCTGCGTGTGGCAGCATTGCCGCCAGCTCTAATATGAGCTGGTGACAATGCTGACGTACTTTTTCCACTGTGCTGCCCAGTGGAAACCTTGGTTTCCACTGGTCAGCCCTGTGGGAAAGTCGTAATGGGGCCGGCGGGGAGGTCACCAGCACCACGGCGACCTCCCCGTCAGGAGTTTGGCAGATGGATGTTTCCGTCCGCCAAACTCATTATATGCCCCTGAGTCCAGTTGGTATGAAGTCCCGATGCTTCCTCATAAAGGGACAGGATGCACAGTATTTAGGACCCCGACTCCTGAGGTTACGAATATATAGGAGTACATAATCGGCATACAGTGAGATGCAGTTGTCCTCGTCCCACCACCCATCGCCGGTCCCATAGCTGTGCCTAGCTAAGGGTTCAATAGCCAGAGTAAAGAGGAGAAACAATAGAAGACAACCCTGTTTTGTGCCTCTACAGATTGGAAAAGGGATTTGAGAAAGCCTCATTAATACGCACTTGGGCTTCTGGTGAGGAATATGAGAGTTATTTAACTTAACGTTTAAATAGTGAGCCGTTGCCCCTGCTTTGCAATACTTCCTCTAGGAAGGACCAGCCGTTAGAATCAAATGCTTTTGCAAAGTCGACAGAGTAGAGCACAGGGATCTCGGTTTTCTGAGTGCCGGACCAATGCTAGGTGAAGTCGACAAATACAGTGGCATGTACTATGTCACCGCATAAAGCAGCATTGATCGTGGTGAACCAGGTCTGGAAGCCCATGGACCAGTCATCAGGCAAGTGCCTTCTCAAAGATTTTGAGTTCAGCCTTGATTAAGGAAATGGTTCTGTATTAAAAACAGTGTTCCACTACAGTTATTAGATCTAGTCCTTTAGGGAATTCTCCATTGACCTCGGCCTCCGAGTATAGATGAAGTATAGATTACCGCCCTACCATAACTGGAGAACTTGCAAGCTAAACCACATGGAGGGAACATCTCCCGCATTAAAGAGGACAAGATATGAGGGCCTCCTGTTAGACACTTACAGAGTCCAGGGCTATCTCACAACTGCTGACTAGAGAGAAGTCATCACATACTCTGGCCCCTGCCATCTCTTCAGACCGGTGTTAGTCAACAATCAGTGGCTGGGGGCGTGGCACTGTCAACTACATCAATACAGAATGCTAGATGGCCACTCAAGAAACCCAGCGAGTTGGCACCCTGCTTCTTTGACCCAGGAGACAAAGTGCAGGACTTCCGCAATGGCCCTTGGGTGGAGGAGGAGATGGGTAAGGAAAGGGGGACCCGCCTCAGGTCCAAACTAGGATTGATAAATTTAGAACTTCGCACCAGTTGAAGGCAGAGGGCATGGCGATGGCTCATGGAAAGGACAGTTGTCAGAACATGCTGACACAGAAGCCATTCTACAAACTATGCAAGCCTCAAGGGAGGCGATGGAGACTAAAAAGGCAAAGTACAAGTGGATATGACCTTACTCCTACAGAACCTCTGTAATGTGACTAACAGGGTCACAGAAGCAGAAGACTGAGTGTCCACTCTTGAGGACAATGTGGCTTCCCTTAAATCCTTGGTCAATAAACTGCTCCTTACCACCAAACAACTTTAGGCGAAGGTAGACAACACAGAAAACAGATCTGGACATAATAATCTGCACTTTGTAGGTTTCCAGGAAGAGACCGAAGGCACAGCGCCAGAGAAATTCTTGGAATCCTGGCTGATATTATGGAATAACAAATGACCAACTATCTACGTGGTTCATACTGGCCCACAGATCTTGAAAATGCAAACCCTCTACGGGTGCGTCCCCTTCCCCACCTGATCATTGCTCGCTTTTTGACTTTCCGAGATCATGATATCATTGTCCAGGAAGCCCAGAACACCGGAGATCTCTCCTTTCACTCCACACGCATCAGGATCTTCCCTGATTATTCCTAAATGATACAGCAGAAACATAAATCCTTCCATGTGGTTAAGCAAAAATTACCCTAAGGGCGATCCACAACTCGTGCTCCCACTTCTTTGACATTCTTCAGGAGGCCTGGGTCTGGGTGGCCAAAAATTAGACTGAGTCTGAACTTAGAACCTACCCAACATGGTGGCAAGTTGTCGAGATAGCCCACGCCCCAACCTCCCGCCGTCTGTTCACGCCTAAAAACAGGATCCTGCAAAAGATGCAGCTCCACCCGAGATGCCTCAGAATCACCTGATAACAAAATTAACTAGCCCACTCCTGACCCTTAGGCTTGTCCCCTGGACTCACCAATGTCCACCCAGACTGACAGGCACCAACCTGAGACCTCTAATGGAGGTGCCTCCTGGGGGCCCTGAGGACCCCCAACCCTGGATACCTTCCGTGGAGCAACCAACCCTCCATTTAAATCCTTGACTCAACTGACCTAGGTCAGCATTGCCCCTTGATGTACTGCACTGCCTTGGAGCTGGACAACCCTCTTCACTGGCGGTCCACCTCCAAATCCCTACCAAATTGATTCTGGTTTTTCTTTGCTTTGTTGTTGTTTAAATGTTTGTGGGTAACAGATGCTTCTGTGAGGGAAGTTTGGGTGGGGCAGTTGGGGAAATGGCATATGTTTTGTTGCATTCTGTTTCAAGGGTTTATGTGTTACGTTATATTCATGACACATTTACTGCCCACCAAGCCATGGCTTCCAACCATTTGTTACCGGGGTACCACCTGTGTGACCTGCGCTGATCCCCACACTTTATATCCACACCATAGAATTCCCTCATGACGACCCTGCCTAAGTTCACTGTCCTCACTTGGAATGTGAACAGTCTCTTAGACTGAATAAAGGGGATGGCAGTACTTCAGTATGCCAAGCGGAGACTCCTTGTGGCTCTCATGCTTCAAGAAACCCATCTCAAGGGTGGGAGAGTGTTCCATGCTAGCTTCACCAAAGGTACGATATTCCTGCATAAACGTTTCCCCTTCCTAGTTACAGGCACTACCCTGGACCCCATGGGCTGATATGTTGGATTGGAGAGAACAGTAAAAGGGACCCAACACAACTTTCTTAGCATCCATTTTCCACCATAGGCTCCTAAATTGTCCTTATAGGTCTGCCGACTGGTGGTCATGGATTTTGCCACGGGAGTTATGATAGTGGGAGGTGATTGTAATGTAGTCCCTGAGCCGGATGCAGACTCCACAGGTACCCCAGTGGTAAACGGTGTAACCACCTCCAGATCCTTACCAGCATGGTGTTTTGCTTTACTGCTGACTGAGCCAAAATACACACACTGAGAGGAGTCGAAAAGATTCTCTGGAATGCTCCTCTTAATCTGAAGGAGACATTTATTATATATTTTTGCAAGGCTTGTGAAGGAAGGCCTGTATAGCCAAAAGTGTACCTTTAAAATGTGCAAAAATGAAGTAAGACCATGTACAAAGAATCTTCAATCTATAAACAGCAACTATATACATGCAAGGATACAAACACCTATATTGATATATGTATATATATTCATACAAAATACAAAGCAAATAATTAATAAAAATGCATCACCGTAGGGCCTGTATGGTGCTTCTTCTTTCTCCTTCCAACAAGTCGTTGAACCCGGTTCGACCGCAACGTGAAAGAGAGATCTCTACCCTCACGGGAAATATATCGGACATTCGACATCTAAATCCTGATTGATGTCTCTGAATCTCCCACTGTCAACCTGGGTCTCTTATATATTTTAAACAAACGATGAAGGAGCTTTCTGGAAAAAACCCTCCTGCTGCGCAAGAAGTATTAAAAAATGCTGGCTATTTTAGGTAAGCTTTGAAAGAAACACATCGGAACTTGGCCAAAATCCCAAGGTGTCTTTCCCAAAACTAAACTGTTCCCTGCTGTACCATAACCATCAGTCTAGTACATCCTTCTCTTGCTAACTGACTCCTCCACATTATGTCCTAGCCCTTTGGTGAGAAAAGAACAAGCAGAATATAAAACACGTTGCATAACATGTTTTGTATGGAAAACTACTTGCACCTTTAACATGGCAGTGAAGCTAAGGCTAAGCTGAATACAAAATGGAGTCTGTAACTAGTGACCTCTAATGTGATGGTGGATAGCTAAGCCAAGTGCAAAGTGGTGCGACACAAAGTCAGTGGTCAAAACACAAGTATCACTACATTCCGCCCTTTAGGCAGTGACTTGTGTAGCCTATAGGTTTAAAATCAACTTTTTTCATTCTAAACATTGCAAGCAGATTAGGAATACATTGTACACAGCAACATAATGATATGATAAGAGCTAATACCACAAAGATTCCACCCAAAGCTTTGTGTAATTGTCCAAAATCAGGTAACCACTGAAACAACCAGTCCCACCATCCCTGATCTATATCCTGTTTTACCCCTTTCACTGATGTATGTAGTGTATCAATGTGGGCCTGGATAGATTTAGAGTGATCAGAAATGTTAAAAAACACATGCCTTCAAATTCATTGCAACCATGGTTATGTTTTAGCAAAAGGTAGTCTATAGCAGCCCTGTTTTGTAATGCAGCTTTACTTGTACTACACACATCTAATAAAAATTCAGATAAAGCAATAGAAGTATGGTTAATGTTTTTATTAGACAAGCAAGCTTATTAATTACCCTAGTATTGTACACAGCTAAACCAGGCATGCCTACAATAGAAAGACTTAAGCTTAGATACTCTGATTGGGATAATAATTGAATATCTGAGTCGCAATTTTCATTTAGTTGCATAGTGTCTCTAGGATAACGAATATGTATAGAGTTAGATGGAAACATAATGAGTCCTAGGCGTGTGGAAGTACACGACATGCCTGCTATGTTAGCTGGAATGTAGGTAAAAGTAAGGTTTCCACACGAGAACAGCACAGCCAACTGGCAATTTGACATCATTAATATGACTGGCAGGAGTCGCGAAATGATGACAAGCCATGTGATTCATCATGTTTTTACAATGTCTGTCCGTTTGGTAAAAGCACAAAACTCTGTGTAGTAACACACGTCACCGGTAGGAATGTTTTAGGTAATTATCTGAGTGAGATTGCCCCACTTCTTATTTTTTTTTTTTTCTGACAGTCCCTACAATACTCATAGGGACTGAAGTGGGTTTTCACGTCATGTTCTTGCACATCTTTATCCTGGTTAGTGGCATTGAAAATTTCTAACAAGATGCTTGTTGATGTTGGTATGGCGATCAAACATGTTGACAAAACATCCACAGTGTTTTTCATGGTGCCCAAGCAGAAGTCGGATCTGTTGAGCACGGTCTGCTCCAAATGAATCCAAATGTTGTCATTCAGATGCAGTAAAGGCGTTGCGCGACGTGGTCGATCAATCAAGTTGAGGTTTGAGTGTTCGGTCTTTCCCGACCCCACATGCAAACGCCCAAAAGGAGACCACACAGCACACTCACGACAAAGACAAGTTGTAGTATGATCTGTAAAAGAAACAAGTATGATCATTCTCGCAAATAACATTTGTCAGCTGGAATATGTTCCCATTTTTCCTTTCCCGGTTTCATGATCAGCAGGACATTATTGGGACCCTTTGCTATAATTTCTGCAGGTTCTGGAGGGCCATTTGGGGATTCCACCCACACTTTAGCACCAGGGTTTTTGTAAGTTGAACCAAAACCTCCCTCCCCACGTACAGTAAGAAGGGCTGGAGCAGTCCCCTTCCTCACCAATCCCCCATACACTGGAATTATGACAAGTTGGGCAATCCTGTCTCCGATTTGTATGAAAAAATCAGCTTCTCCACTATTTAACAGAATAGCTTTGATTTCTCCTTGGTAATCTGCACCAATCACTCCCCCTAAAATCTGAATACCTTTTGAGGGCCAACCAAGATCAGGGAGAAATCAATCCGAAATGCTCCGGGGGAATATGTACTCCAACACCTGTTTCACACAGTGCTATGTCTCGTGGTTTCAGTATGTAAGCTTGTAAAGCATGTAAGTCAAGACCTGTAGATTCGGGTGTGGCTCTGTAAGGAGCTAAGACTACAGGTATTGTTTCCCAGGACGTGATGGTATTGGTGGCCACATGTGGTTGTATTTGCAAAGCTGGAGTTAACATTCGCATCGGAGTGTTTCAGCATTTGTTAATGGTCTGTTATTCAGAATCTGGAGGGCTTCATTTAAATGTTCTCTCCAGTTTTTCAAAGTTCCATCAGATAAGTTTCGCAATTGAGCTTTCAGTAAGCCATTCATTCTCTCAGTCAGTCTTGAGGCCTGTGGATAATAAGGGGTATGATATATCCACTCACTATTATGCTGAGAAAAGTAGTCCTGCACCAATTTGCCTTTGAAGAGTGACCCACTATCACTCTGGACCTGGAGTGGTACTCCCTAGTATAACATTAACAAGTCCAAAGTTCTGATAGTATTGTGCTGAGTAGCACGTTTGCAAGGGACAGCAATCAGGTACCCAGAGTAAGTGTCCACTACGGTGCAGGCGTATTGACACCCATGACTAATTGGTAGTGGTCCAATGTAATCAATCTGCCATATATGTCCTGGTAACTTTCCTCTCCCTAATTGACCTTTGACTGTTTGCGATACAGATCTCTGTTGTGTGTGCTGACAAATAGGACATTGCAAAATCACAGCTTTTATCAAATCTAGGGGAATGTGCATCCCTCTAATCTCTGCCCACCTGTAAGTGGCTTTTTCTCCCAGGTGTCCACATTTTTGATGCGCCATTTAGCCATCCCCACCAAATCAGAATCCTGTGTTGCCACTTCTCCCTCTGGAATTTTGTCGTCTGCAAGGGAATTGAACCAGCGTTCTAGTGAATCAGTGGGACAATGAGCATCCACATGTCATACGGTGACTTTACTCTGTTCTAACATTTCCCAAATTTCCTGCCAACTCTTTGCCCCACACTTTCGAGTGGATAAACCAGTTATGTGCATGCCGTATGGGAAGCCAAGTGGCTAACCCATTGGCAGTGGACCAAGAGTCAGTGTAAATATGACAAGTCACAGGCAGCTCTTGCTTTAGGGCCTGATACACAGCACAACTCTGCATATTGGCTACTTTTTTCCTTCTCCTGTGGTGGTTAACACCTTTTTGGTAACTGGATTATATGACACTGCTTTCCCATGTCTTTTGGTACCCACGTATTTGGATGAACAATCAGTAAACCATACATGCTTCCTATCCTCAGGGGACAAGGATTCAAATGGCACACCCCATCTCACTGGTGACTCTTTTACCTGTGGTACCTCCTGCACCCTCTCTTCATCCTGTACAGGGGCTTGTGACACCTGTTCATGTAGGGCTATAGTGGCTGACGGTCCTACTCGAGCCCTGTCTTGTATGTACCATTTCCAGCAAATGATACTAGCCTCTTGTGCATGTCCCATACGGAGAGATTTAGGTGAACTCATCACCCACTGCATGATTGGTATTTCAGGTCTCAGAGTTACGTTCTGACCTAGTGTTATTTGCTCAGTATGCACTAGAGCCCAATAACAGGCCAAAAGCTGTTTTTCAAAAGGAGTATAGCGCTCCCAGAGTCAGGTAGTTTTCTAGCCCAAACCCCCATGGGCACCCTGGTTCTTCCTTGTTTTTGCCACATACTCCAATTTGCAAATTGTCCCTGAACAGTTACATGCAACTCAATGTATCCCTCCTGCACTGGCCACAAGTCTAAAGCCTGTTGAATTGCTTCCTTTGCCAAATCAAAAGCACACTGCTGCCCTTCACCCCATTCAAACTCATGTTTCTTCCTTGCCACTTTGTACAGAGGGACCAAGATCTGACTCAAATGAGGGATGTGCTGTCACCAAAAACCAAACAATCCAATAAATCTCTGGGTCTCCTGCTTAGTGCGGGGTGTGGCAAACTTGAGAATCTTTTGCTTTGCTTGTGGTAACACCTCTCTGTGTCCCTGATTCCACTGAATGCCTGGAAACTTCACATTTTCAGATGGCCCTTGTGTCTTATCTGTGTTAATCATCCATTCCTTACTCTGCAAGAGTTCCACCACTCTCTCCAACTGAATCCGCACCTGTTCTTCTGTCTCTCCCTGAATCATCACATCATCAATGTAATGGGTCAATTGCACACCTGGAATGACAGATACTTCATCCAGGTGCTCTGCCACCAGCTGGTGACAGATAGTGGGACTATGTATGTACCCTTGAGGCAAAGATAACATTCTAAACTGTCTTCCGAAGTGGGAAAAAAAATTGCTCCTAACATTATGGCGCCAAGGGTATAGAGAAGAACGTATTGGCAATATCGTTGGTGGCATACCATGTCCCTGTATGCTTCTGTATTTGTTCAATCAAAGTGATGGTGTCTGGGACCATGGCTGTCAAAGGGGGTGTATGTTTATTCAGCTCGCGGAAATCAACTGTCATTCTGTACCGCGCGTCAGGTCGTTTAACCGGCCAGAGGGGATTGTTCCATTCAGTAGTAGTTGGAGCTATTACACCAGCCTCAATCATGTCTTTTATAGTTTCACTTATTTCATCATGCCCTCCAGGAATGCGGTACTGTTTCAAATGAATTACTTTAGTTGCCAGGGGCACCTTCACTAAGAGAATTTTTGAAACGACTCACTCTCATGGCTGCCACTGAAATGTATCTTTTTGTTCTAAACTGATGGTAACCATCATCCATATACAAAGTCATTCCTTTCAAAATGTCAGTTCCAGTATGTATTCCATAAGAGGCACAATCAGCACAGTATATTCTCTTTTTGCTGTTCTCCCTATTTTCATTTGTACTGTAGTTTGCACAGCGGGGTCTGCCGTCCCCCCAACCCTGTGATGGTGTAATGCGGTCCGTTAAACTTCCTAGGGTTTCCGTAAATCAAAGAGGCCTCTGATCCGGTGTCAACTAAGGCTCGAACCTTTTGCAAATGTTTGTGTTTCTAATATATTTCTAAATCAACATGAGGCCTCTTATCTCGAGGAGCCCAACTCTGTACCGGAGATTGGCCAGTTTCCTAGTCTGATTTAAACCGGTCAACTTTTGCCCAAGTGAGGTCTGGATATTTGCTTTCATATTTGCTAGCAGGCTCGCCCCGTCCCTGTTCTCAAAAGTTAACCAGTCATAGTCCAGGTTTTCCTCTCTCGTGAGGAAACATTTCTCTCCCTTTCTTTTCCTTCCCCTGATAACTGTGCCTGGCTCTGCGTTTCACGCTTGTTATCTTGCTTGTTTACCTTTCTGCTGCCATCCTTTCGATCCAGACCTCTTTTATGGTACATTTCCCATAAGCTTTTGGTATTTATCCCATCAGTGTGTTATTTCTTGACACCATCTTTTAGTAGCGCCGTAAACATGTCTTTCCTGGACACTCTGTTGTTATATGTGCGACCCTCAGTCCTTGAAGATCTCTCGGGTTTATCCCAAATTCCTAATTCACCTAACTCTCTGACCGCCTCTAGTACATCTTTCAAAGCCTGCCCTGTCTGATTGATTGATAAAGTCATAATTACTTGCTTATAGGCAGGTGGAGCAAGGCAAATTATTTTGTTTCTTATTGGCACAGTAAGCGGTCCATCTAACAAAAGGTGTGCATTGCCCAAGAAAATGGCAGATTTCATTGCCTCCTCCTTAATTCTTTGAATTGCATCTCGTAAGGTATACCCGGGTTTCTCATTGGGAGGCCACTATGAATTAGGGATACTTCAGATTACATCCATCAGCAACTATTTGTAACAAAGTGGTCTGGCCTTGAAAACCCGTGAACTGTTCCTATATTACTGAGTCAAAACTTAAAGTACAGAACTTGCGGGAGTCCCCAGTATCTAACATAACACCAGAAGCGCCGGTTTCAAACAACCTCACGACCCAAGCAAGTAGGTTCTCCCCTGTTCTCTGTTTAAAGCGATCCATAATGTCATTTACTTCTTGCTGAGTGTAATCTTCTAGAGCATGTAGTGCAACTCCTGGTGGATCTTGTGGTGTGTGCTGCAATTTCCGTCTAAATATTGGCTGTGCACGCACTACATTCTGCTCTTCTAAGTCCCCCTGTTCACCACCTTTTTTACTCTCTTCATCACTAGAGTTTGACGGATCACTGCTGGTCCAAACACTACTATCCCAAAACGAATCTGGGCACCAGTCCAAATCAGCATTAGCAATGACTAAATTAACCTTTTTCTGATTTATCCTTCCTCTACGTTTACGATATTTGTTTTGAGCTACTTTGATTGCAGCACGTCCTGCGATGGTTTGATACGTGTCTGCCTTATTTTGCAATAAATTATTCTGACAAGACAACATGGTGACACTATTCTTTGAATCCACAAGCTGCTTTTCCAATTGTTAATTCACCCTTTCTAACTGTATACGTTTTTCATGCATTTTTCTGTAGGCAGACGAAAGTATCCACCCCGTCTGCCAAGAACTGAAAGATCATTCCCTTCAACCTGTACTTTTTTTAAGCAAGACAAACTGTCTGCTGGATCTGCTTCATTCAAACATTCATCCCAGCTCTCTGATAAACCAGCCAAATGTGAAAATGAATTAGCTGATACATCATAGGGTGCCCAGCACCATCCAGGAATTTGAAAAACATTCTGTTCACACACATTTTTAGAACCAGATGCTTTGATTTTCCTACCGAGCATATTTTCACTTTTAAATGTACACTTTCAACCTATAATACCTTCCCCCCTGCGGACACGCCAAAGTGTTTTGCTTTACTGCTGACTGAGCCAAAATGCACACACTGAGAGGAGTCGAAAAGATTCTCTGGAATGCACCTCTTAATCTGAAGAAGACATCTATTATATCTTTTTGCAAGGCTTGTGAAGGAAGGCCTGTATAGCCAAAAGTGTACCTTTAAAATGTGCAACAACAAAGTAAGACCATGTACAAAGAATCTTCAATCTATAGCAACTATATACATGCAAGGATACAAACAGCTATATTGATATATGTATATATATTCATACACAATGCAAAGCAAATAATTAATAAAAATGCATCACCGTACGGCCTGTCTGGTGCTTCATCTTTCTCCTGCCAGCAAGCCGTTGACCACGGTTCGACCGCAACGAGATAGAGAGAGATCTCTACCCTCACGGGAAATATATCAGGCATTCGATGTCTAAATCCTGATTGAGGTCTCTGAATCTCCCACTGTCAACCTGGGTCACTTATATATTTTAAACAAACGAGGAAGGAGCTTTCTGGAAAAACCCCTCCAGCTGTGCAGGAAGTATTAAAATATGCTGGGTATTTTAGGTAAGCTTTGAAAGAAACACGTTGGAACTTGGCCAAAATCCCAAGGTGTCTTTCCCAAACCTAAACCGTTCCCTGCTGTACCATAAACATCAGTCTAGTACATCCTTATCTTGCTGACTGCCATACTCTCTGGCTCCAACCGCAGAAGTCGCATCCGCCACAGAAACTCTCCTAAGCCAACATCTAGGTCTGGCGCACCATCCTTGCACAAAGCCTGCAAATGCTCTGCTAAGACCCAAAGGATATCTCTGCGATTAGTAACCTGCACACCTTCAGCGTTTTTAATGCATAGGATGGGAGGAGACTCAACTTCCCGCTTGAGGACCCAGCCAGCAATTTACCAGACTTGTCTCTCTCCCTATGGAGTCACTGTCTATACGATCTAAGGGTGACCTTATCTAGCATCTCCCAGCAGCTGAACCTCTCGGGTTACTGGCTTCCGGTGCTGTGACACCTCCAGTGCAATTTCCATTTGTTTGCGCACCCCACAGGCAGGGTGGATACATACTCCCCTTAGTACCGCCTTCATGGCTTCCCATTCCATACCCCTTGAGGTAGTCATACCTCAATTCAAGTCCAAGTAGTCATTAAGGGCCACTGCCATTTTCTCACGACAGCCAGCATCCGTCAAAAAATAGGTAGGCATACGCTAACTGCGGGTCACTTTAGCATCAGATCCCCACAGTACGTGCATCAGCACCGGTGCATGATCAGACACAAATCTCCCCAAATGCTTGACATCCATTACCTGTGAATAAGTCTGTCCACCCAGGAGAAAACGGTCCAACCGACTATATATATTGTGCGTCTTAGAATGCCAAGTGTATTCCCTACTCTCCGGATGTAGTTTTCTCCATCCATCCCAGAGCCCAAAATTATGCATAACCTCTGTGAGGGATCTCGTCATTAATGGTTTAGTGCCCAGTTTAGATGGAGAACGATCCTTCTCACCATCCAATATACAATTGTAATCTCCAGCCCATATTAGAGGAGTGGCAACCCCCCAAGCACCTCAGGTATATTGTCATAAAAAGAGTGATTGTCTGTGTTAGGTGCATAAGTATTGAGAATAGTAAGGGGCAGTCCATCAAATGTACCCTTTAAAAGTATATATCTCCCTTCCACATCAGCTTCACTATAGATATGTATAAAAGGGACCCCCGGCGCGATCCATATCATCACTTCCCTTGCATAGGAGGAGAAGGACGAGGAGAACACCTGACCAGCCACTTTTTAGCCAACTTTTGTGATTCCTCCTCTATTATGTGCATTTCCTGGAGACACATTATATGTACCTTATGTTGCCTCAGGAAGGAGTGTACTCTATAGCGTGCAGTATAGCTCTTCAGTCCTCTGATATTCGAAGTCAGTATATTAATCTGTCGACCCATGCTAAGAGTTCATATCCTCCCATCCCCCTGCGTCTCCTCCTCCCACCTCCCACCCAAAAGGAGAAGGCAAGACAAGTCTAGACCACACATCCCACGCTCAACAATGCACTGCTATTGTAAACATCAAACATATGCAACCTTGCATGAACTACAAACCCCTGTGCCCACCCCGGATAAACAGTAAAACAGATACATCAAAACATACTGTAGATCCATGCATGTGTATACTGGCAACAGCCAAAACCCCAACACCCAAAAGCTCTAACACAACAGTGGAAGTGACCTCCACCGTCCCGAAGACAGAATACACAGTGCCTGCCTCCCCAACCAATCATATTCTCGGAAAAGCATTTTTCCCCCCAATTGTAAAATACAGATGCATGTAGAGCCCCTTTAAACCAACATCCTTAGCATTTCCATTGCTCCCTACCCTGCGAGGCATGCGCCTCAGGCCTAAGCACATGACCCCCGGTGGGTCTGCAAGAGCAGTATCCACCATAGGCCAACAAATTCAAGAATCGACAGAGAGCATCTCCACACCCCCTTCTAATGAGTCAGCAAGTTCGATGGTCTGCTCAGGATTCACCACCACCATAGTACCATCCTGTTGGATTTCAATTCTGCTGACAGAGTTGTCACACTGCTGCCCAGAGACCTGCGTCTGGCCCTCCCCACGCCTCCTCCAGTCCGTGCCATCCACTCCAGAAGTACGAGCCGAGCCAACTCCAGACTGCCCAGAACGACCCGGGCCAACCCTGTCCCACATCTCCAACCATCTCCAGACCTCCTCAGGATGGTCAAAGAAATGCGACTTGCTTCTGGAGATCACCTTCAAACGTGCCGGATAAAACAACATGTATCTGATGTTCATGGCACGAAGCTTGGCCTTCACCTCCAAGAACCCTTTTCGGGAGGTCTGAACATTATTCATATAGGGTAAATGGAGATTTTGCAGTTTTCAAAGACAGCCCTATCGGTCTCATGGGCGGTCCGCAGGATACAGTCCCCATCTTTATAATTCAGGAGGTGCGAAATGATGGCCCTCAGTGGCGCCCCAGGCCGAGGAGGAGCAATCAGAGCCCTGTGTGCGCGCTCCACCACAAACACCCTGGATAACCCCTCCGAGTGCAATACATCTCTGATCCATTGCTCAACGAAACCCTCTGCCGCAGAGCCCTCCGCCCGTTCCGGAAATCCAAGGAGCTGCACGTTGTTCCGTCGGGATCTGCCCTCTGAGTCCTCCAACTTCGCCTCTAACATCCCAACAGTGGAAGTGACCTGTGCCATCTGTTTGCGCAGGGTGCCAACCTCCGTCTGCAAGTCCACGACAGACCCATCCGCCACCTTGACCTTATCAGAAACCTTGTGGAGGTCAGCTCGAAGAATATTCACCTCAACACCCACCATTTCTATTTTCCCCTCCAGGGCCACTCTAGCGCCCTGTATAGCAGCTAACAGTTCAGCGCGTGAGGGCTCCTCCGCAGTGGCCGGCACCCTCAATGCCTCTCCAGACCCACACATATGAGTCTGACGCTGCGGCAGAGGGGTAGTCGTAGTATATTGTTCCATCGTATTCCCCTGCGACTGCGTGGTCTGGCGATGCCGCCCCATCTCACCTCAACTGAGAAATAATAGGATGTATCACCACCGTACCGTTCTCCAAGGAGCAGAAAGGAAGCTCCACTGAGCTACATCAGCCGTAGAATAATGTAGATCAGTTGTCCAGCCCCGAATATCCACAACAGTGAGCTGGGCTGCTTGATGTCCCTGTAACCACACCGCCAACTCAGGCTCCGCACGGGTCAAGTGTGCTTAATGTACGCAAGGTCGTAAGTCCCAGACCTCCACACATCAACACAACTCCAAGACCACAGAAGACACCCCACCGGCTCAGCGCAGACACATCAAGTCCCAGAATGGCCACCTCTGTTGTCTCACACAGGAAGGCGCTGCAGTTCGTTGTGCCACCCCAGGCCACTCCACCGCATTCCAGATTGAGCCATGCGCCGCTTGCACCCTGGCCCCTGCTCCTCACCGTCAAAGCGCAGGGCCGATCATTATCGCATTGGGACATACATCACACCCCAATACACTGTAGGTCAGTGGTTCCCAACCTGTGGTCCGGGGACCCCTGGGGATCTGCGAAGTCTCCCTAGGGGGTCCGCGACTACTTAGAAAATTAAATAATATTAACAGATTAGGTTCATAACTTTCAGTAATGACGAAGAGTGGGCGGTCCCCAGATTCCAATAAACATTCTGTGAAATCGTGCTGCGGGGTGAGCCAAGAACATAAGACTGCCTCGGCTCCCCATGTCAGCCTCGTTCACACCAGGGGGGAAACGACCTCAGAACCCCCCCTCTCCCCCGAATCACCAGGCGCCCGCTCCAGGCCGGTCAGGCGGAGGAACAGGCCGGAGACGGTCGCTACAGGCCCACCGCACTCGGCGCAAGGGGGCGCCCGCCCAGGAGCAGGCCTGACCCCCGAACTCCAGCTGGGATGGGGCTCCCAATGGGCTCCAACAGTGGGGTGTGAACCCGCTACAGCAGTCAGGGAATCGCCGGTCAATGTTGGGGGATGCCGCACCAGTCAGGCACCCCAGGATACCTTTAGGGTGAAGTTGGTACGGTGGAGCACACTCGAGACTCGTCCCCCTGGCCATCTTGGTTGGCCACGCCCCGGGAAATTTGTTTTTAATTTAAACTTCAGAAAAAAAAACAATTTGAATTCAATTTAAAATATTCAGAATAATTACATTTTCAATTTAACTCTCCAAATAGTGAAGTATAGGGAAAATTGTAAAAGTTTCCCTATGGTAAGGAATAGCGAAAATGTAAAAACTTCATTAAACTTGGAAAAAATATTAAAGATATTTTTATGTTAAATATTAATATGAAATAAATGTAAGTATTTATTCTAAATGTAGAGCAAAATACAAATACTACAGAGATATTTTTATGATGAATATTAATATGAAATAAATGTAAGTATTTATATTAAATGTAGAGCAAAATAAAAATACTACACAATTAATAACAGTTTATATTTAAAATGGAATATTTTTGAGTATATTAAATCACATGTAAATTAATTTTATGAAGATTCAATTTTTTAAAAAATCACACCTAAGGTAAATATATATTTAGGTATTTTATTATGTTTTGAATTTAAAAGTAATTTAATTTTATGTTAATAAATATAAATGTTACATTCATTTTTAAATTGAAAAAAGGATCATAAAATGTTTGAAATAAAATTGTGTTATAGATATTTTTAACATTAAATTAATTTACTTTTTAACTATTTTGAATCACTTAATTTAACATTATTTCCTATTGGGTTTTAGTATAAGTCTTTACTCCCATTATTTTCTATCGGATGGTGTTGCAGTATCAGTGGTTGGCCATGTATGGTGCTGGACCTACTCAGGGGTGTGGAATTCCTATAGCCCACGTCCAGGAAATATTGTTTGGGGTCAAAGACAACAAGTTTTTATGTTTATTTTGTCTTTGGGACAAGTATGCCCAACCCCCTGCATCACAAACCCTTTGGCTGACAGTTTACAGGGAAGAGAACTGTCTGCAGTTGAGGTAATATTTGTGTCTGTACGTTAATGCTGTTCGAACTTTCATTAATGCAGAGCCCTTATTATTAAGGTGAGCGCTCTAAATGAATATTGTAAGATCACACTGCACTACTGACAGTGTTTCCAGTAAAAATAAGTGTACACACGTTTTGAAAAGATTAACAATATGAGGTTATGTATAATGCTCCCACAATGTTCTCTGATTAGATGCAAATATTTGTAAAAGCTTGCAAGCAAGATTGATGATCATTCTTTTCTTGAAAAAAAGCAAGTAGGAAAAAAACGTTTTGTTAAACTACTGTGACATTTTAGGCACTATTTCTTTGAAGCATCCTTTAGTTAAATGTGGTAATGCATGCTAGTATTTAAAAAAAATAGTCATAATGAAAAATCATTGTAACCATTTTCAACAAGATTATGGGAAACATGAAAATTGACTAGCACTGGCAAAGCCAACTGATCCAACACTGGTTGTCAGTCCTTTGGTTTTGTCAATGAGTGTCTTGGTTTGACATGGCTTTTGTAACACTTTATTGTTGTGGGAGCTGCCAGGCCCTCACCATCATAACAAACATTGGCAAAAAGCAAAAAATGTTTTGTCTCAAAAAGCACACATTGCGCTGGAGTTCCTGGTACTGAACAAAACTATTTTGTGTGGCAATATGCTCCTTGTGGAAGAGCAGAACGCTAACACAGTAAAGCCAGCCGATAGACAGAGAAATAGAATTTACAGAAGTAGACTAGTAAATCGTACTCCTAGAAAATATTTGTGAACTGTATTTTAGCATGCGCAAATATGCATTTATTTTTAAATATATCTTTTATTGCATTTATAACAAATATCAATTGATTTACGAAAATGGACCCCAACAAAAATGCTTAATCCCCCCTCCCCCCGTCGTGCACTTAGTACCGCAATTACAGTTCTTGATATGACAGATCACTGTGACCAGACGGCGATTCGCAGTCCCACGTTATTTTATGTGGTGTTTGTGGTTATCTGTTCAGAGTCTGAGTCAGTAGTAGAAGTATCGTCCTCTGAGGAGGAAGAGTCTATGGTTCTTAGGTTTTCCAACATTGAATCCCATTGTGTGGCATTGTCTCTAGGTCTTTGTCCCTGTAGAACTTCTTTCAGTAGCACTGTGCTCTCAGATTCGGCCCATTTCAGAAGTGCACCTTGCCACCTGCTCACCTGGGGGCCCCCGGGTCTTTCCAGTGCGAGTTATCTCTCTCTTTGCTAGTATCAGTGCCAAGTCTGCGAATCTGCTCGATATTTTATGAGCTGAGGGGCGGGGGAAGTCCCCCAGGATTGCCATTATTGGGGTTGGTGAGAATGATCTGTCTGTGCAGGTAGATATCTTCCTGAATACTTCTGCCCAATATGGATTGAATTGTGGGCAGTTCCACAACATGTGCATTAAGTCTGCTGCTATTTTAGCACATCGGGGGCAACTGGAGTTGTTAGTGTTGTATAGTTTGGATATTACTTGGGGTGTTAAATAGGCTCTGTGAAAAATATATATATTTATCAGTTTGAATCTTGCGTTTCTAGATACGGAGTAAACGAGTGAGGTAATCCTAGCCCATTGGTTGTCGTCCAGGATAGTGTCCAGGTCTGCCTGCCATTTGGATTTGAGTTTGTTCAGTGGTAAACATGTGCTATTCTGTATGGACTTATATATTCCTGAGATCAACCCCTTTTTATCCCCTACTGAGCATATGAGGCTGCAGCTTCCGTGAGTAGGCGGTTCGCATGATTTTGGGCCCCATCATTTTTGAATAGTTCTAATCAAGGCACTGTGGGTGAGAAACATGCCAGCAGGGAGGGTGAATTGACCTTGTATTTCTTCATAGGAGCTAAGTTTTCCGTCATTAAATAAGTCTCCTAGTTTCGTGATATTACATGCTATTAATTTGTTAGTGTGCATAGCGATAGGGCTCCTAAGAAGGTGGTTTAAGGATATCAGGGGAACTTCAGGCGCATAAGGGGTCTTAGTGTGGGTGCATTTTAGGCACTGTTCCCAGCAGTGTCTCGTTGCTTCCCACTCTATCGGGAGTAGTTGTTTTGATTTTCTGGGGTTCACTAGAATACTAAGGATTTTTCCGAAGGGGCAGTTTAGTGGCAATTGCAAGTCTTTTGTGACTGGGGTACTAGTAATTAATTTTGCTAACCATTGCAATTGATCCGCCCAGTAGTAAATTTCTAGGTCTGGGACAGCTAGGCCTCCTTCTGTGGTGGGTCTTTGAAGAGTTCGGAGTGCTATTCTGTACCTGTTAGGTCCCCAAATGAAACTCGCGGCCAAAGACTCTATATTTTTGAACACTTCTTTCAGGATTATTAGTGGGATAGTGGAGAAACAGTATAGTAGTCTTGGTAATGCTATCATTTTAAGCGGAGCAATCCTCCAAAAGACCGTTAGGGGCAGGGTGCTCCAGAAGTGCATACTGGCCCTTATTCCCCTGATTGTTCTATGAATATTCCCCTCTAATAGGTCATCCATCTCGTGATAAATGTTAATTCCTAGATATTTAAAAGTATTTGGAGACCAGGGTAGACCTCTAGTATCTGTGGGAACTGGAGTACCTTTTATCAATGGGAATATGGAAGATTTTCTCCAATTGATTCGAAGTCCTGAGGCTAATCCGAAATTTTCTAGCATATCTATTACTCCAGGTAGATCAGTTTCTAGGTTCTTAAGTAAAAGGAGCATGTTGTCTGCGTTAAGGGCGATATAATGTATCCAACTATTAATTGGGATACCCTCAAAGTAATTTTGGGATCTAGCTGTTTGAGCAAGAGGCTCCACTGCTAACACAAACAGGAGGGGGGATAATGGACAGCCTTGCCTGGTCCCCCTACCCACTGAAAAAGGGTCAGATATTGTGATGCCTGTGCGCTCTCTAGCTGTGGGATTGGTATATAAAAGCTTTGTCCATCGGGTGAAGCCTTCGCCCAGTCCAAGTTTTAACATGACCCGTTCTAGACAGTCCCATCTAAGGCTATCAAAGGCTTTTTCTATGTCTATTGATACTATTGCTGCATGAGGCATAGATGAGGGCATTGAGTGCAGAACGAAATCAGGCGTCTAATGTTTTGCGCTGTGCTGCGCTGAGGAATAAATCCCGATTGGTCTTGGTGGATCAGTGAGGTCATGAAGGGTAAGAGTCTGTTAGCTAAGATCCGGCTTAGTATTTTATAATCTAGGTTTAACATGGACAGAGGGCGGTAGGAGCGGACATCTGTGGGTGGTTTATCTGGTTTCAATAAAGGGATCATTATGGCCTCGTTGGTTGACTGGGGCAATCTATTATTATGCCAAGCCTCTGTATATAATTTACAGAGCCTTGGCGCTAGTATGTCCTGAAATAGTAGATAAAACTCCATGCGCAAATATGCATGTGTAGATTTTCTCTCGTGGAAATCTATTGATCGTTTACAAGTTCACTTTTCCTCCAACCACTTTTTTTTCCCAACCCTGGAAGAACTGCTACTTCTGCCCTTGTCAGGAATACATTTCCAAACTTTCTCAGTTTGTGAAAAGATTAAAGAAAAGCTAGTGAAAATCCTTAAAACTATACATTACTGCTTTCTCCAACCCCCGTATGTAGATCTGCGGAAAGATGGCAAAACAAGGAAATTACTGTAGTAGGGCTTGGAATTGCTAGTATTCAAACCCTACTATAGTATTAGCCCTGGTGTAATCATAGAGGCTATTATCAGAACTCTTACATAATGAGATTGCTGCCATAATTTGTTGCTGCACTACATGGCATCAGAGAGACAAGTAGACATTTTTACAGGAGAAGTAGATTTTAGAAGCAACCTGTGCCATGGACAAGTAGATATATTATTAAATTCCACACCCCAGCCTACTACTGTTGTTTTTTTTACTTTAGTAATTTTGCATATGTAAATTGGTCTGTACCCACTTTTGCAGATACTGGAAACATGTAATGTTACACTTTACACTTCTAAATGGTGAATATCTAAAAGTATTAAGGTTACTTAAAAGTTTAAGAGTAAACTTACACTACTAGATTTACTCATGTGCAAGTTTACCTTTATGAATAGGCCCCACTGTCTCTGAAAGCAAGAGAAGGGGGCCTCAGGTATTACCAGAAAATATCAATTTTTAAAACTGGGGCTAAAAAATGTATGGTCTGCAACCAAAGTCTCTTAGAGACAGCAGAAAATATACTGTTGGGAAAAAGAGTGGTGATAGCAGAAAACAAACTATGTGAAATCAAGATGGCTGTAACTTACTGTTGAGACAGGATTATATCCTGCATGATATACAGGCGTGTTGACCTGCACTGAGTGCCCAACTTCCTCCTGACTTTTACTTAGGCCGTAGAGTCATGCTAAGTCTGTACGCAGAAGCCTAGACTTCCCACTGACTGTATAAGGCTCTAGATCTGTCTTGCGAGCTGGAGGAGCACACCAAGTGTGTCCTTATTGTGGGTAGAGGATACTGTCCCTGTGAGTATAGCGCATAAAGTGGTGATGGCCGCATACTATGTTTTAGAAGACAAAATAGTTCCACAATACCTTTTTATTTGTGTTGAGTGGCAGAGAGGCCTACTGTTCCAACTTGTGTAAAAATCCACTAATATGTGTATGGTAGGAACTTTATTCTGGCATCCTCTGTACATGTCAAGTGTATGCGCATGTGTACTGTGTGCAGAATATGTGGAGTAGTAGACTGTGTAAGAGAGCCTGAGTAATGAGGCCAATTGACTCTATTTTGCATGCCTGTAGCCTGGCATAGCACAAGAAGAAATGTGAGGACTGTGCTCCCAGACGCTGAAGTGAGGAAGATAGAGATGGCTGCGATTAGAAATAATACACAGCCTTTTGTTAGGAAGGAGCTGCTGATTATTATTCCTGAGTGGTTGTATGTCTGAACCACCCAGGCATTTATCACGCATGCCCTAACAATGAGCTCCGAACCACAAATGCGTCTTTACAATGCATTCCTTAAGTCATTACAACCACTTGCCTTATGGAAAGCGCTGGATTTGGAATAGCATGATTTACTATTCCAACTCCAGTCTGCGCAACTGTAGGGAAAGTGTTGGACCTAAAAGTCCAACATCAGTCCAACAATGCTTTCCTTAAGGCTAGTTGTTGTAACAACTTGTGTGGTAACGGAATGCATTGTAAAGATGCATTTGTGGTTTGGACCGCGTTGCAAATATACAGCGTGGTTTGAGCGAGATGTAAAAGCTGTTTCCCTTCATGAGCACTGACATTTGGTGGATGGTACGGGAGAGGGCTAGGATTCCTGTCTGTGGTATGAGAGGTGAAGAGGTTTCTAGTCCAGGCCTCCCATTTTGTCTATCCTATTCTACTAGAGTTAAATTAATGACAACCATGTGTAAAAACTTCACATCTCACAGTGCCTCTGTTGGGGGTGACCCAGGTGGAGACAACCCTGGTGCTACCTGCTGTGAAAAGCATAACTCTATTCAAAGGCTGCTCCTGGCATTATGGGAACAATGGTTATAACATGTATTCTCTGTGTTCTGCCCAACAGTGTGTCCTTTAATTATGTGTGCCTCCCTTATGTTTATCTCCACACCCCAAGTATGTTGAATATTCCCTCTTAAAACAGGTCTGAAAGCCTCCCAAGAATGGCTAACACACAATTTTACACTGGCTTATCAGCCAGGTATAGCTTGGTTCCAGTGGCACATCGAGCACGGGGCTCAGGTAAAGCATGAATCAAGCACAAGTACAGTTTCCCACTGTCAGATGTGACTTTGAGCCATAGTAGGATGGGCCACAGGACCCTACTGGCAAATTACTTCAACCATCACTGTTGAGGGCTAGTAGCCCCTATGTGCCTTATGAGGCACCCCCCCTCCTAACCCCAATCCCCTCACAACACCCCCACCACCCCGCCTGTGGGGTCTGACACTTTCTGACATCTGAAAATGTACTGTTTAAAAACTGATGAGAAGTGCCTCAAACTGCCCCAGAACTGTTCATAGATACCGTGCAATCCAACAAGGAGAAATGTGTTTCTTACTTATTGCAGGAAATAAGCACTCTGACAGGATGCCTCTTACCACAGAAACTGAGCACTGCCTAAGATTTTGTAATTTACTTTTTTCTCTATGTTCTATAGATTACATTATTAGGTAATTGATACGCAAACATTAGGGCTCAGCAACCAAATGTTGTCTTCATCAATCAATCAATCATTTGTAAGGCGTGCTACTCACCCGTTAGGGTCTCAAGGCGCTGATGGGTGAGGGGGGGGGATTGCTACTGCTCGAACAGCCAGGTCTTGAGGCGTTTCCTGAAGGTCAGGAGGTCCAGGGTCTGTCGTGGGTGGACGGGGAGGGAATTTCAGGTCTTGGCGGCGAGGTGGGAGATGGATCTGCCACCGGCTGTAGTTCGGTGGATGCGAGGGCGAGGTTGGTGGAGCGAAGTTGGGGGTTGGGAGTGTGGAAGGTGAGTCATTCGTTGAGGTGGCTGCAAGGACCTGTGTTACGCCCCTGGCCTCTGCAATTCTTTCAACACTGCTTCGGGTAAACACTGTAGGCCTCCTTATGAGGTGGTTTTTAATTCAGGTGGGGCCGGTAACTCCAGTTAGGGTCGCATAGGAAGTAAGAGACCTGTGAGAACACTGCAGATGTGTTCTTTTCTGGAAGCTGCTGAAATTTCTAGTGAAATGCTGGGACAGAATAAGGAATTTCCGGAGGAATGAGACCTAGATTTACAAAATCACACAGTAACATCTTATGTCTAAGTGGACCAACAGGATGTTAAGTTATGTGCATTTTTATAGCACAGAACTCACCTGGGAGGGTATCCTGTCTGGAATCCCCTGGCAACACCAGATGGCGGAAGTACTAGGGCAAGGCTATGTCTTTGTAATCTAGTATGTGTAAAAAAAAAAAACTGTCACCACACATCGCTTTTAAATTAAATTCATTATGAGGATATATATTACTCCTGCAATGTTTCATTATTACAAGCATGCTTGGATATAGAATTACATTTAGTTCAGGGGAAAAATGGAGTGGCATGCTTGGGCATTATGCAAAGCAGTGCAGGCTTTTCACCAAGCAGTGTGTTGCAAGTGGCTTTCTGGATCACGGGATTGTCTCTGATAAACAGTAAAATGCCTCTCTGTTTTGTGGGATCCAGGAATACATTATTAAATAAAAGAACTCAAGCAAGTTCCCACAAGATTACCTGAATTTCTAAGTCTCTTTTTTGTCAAAAACACAGTTTTTCTTGTGTTTTGCATTTGGTGTAACCTGGTTATAAATCTGGTGATGTCTTGAAGCGTTCTAGTTAATTGTTCTTTTTTGCTCATTTTATCAAAATAATTTTTTCCTTTCCTGGTTTACATTGCCAACCGTCTCAGCTCTTGTTGGCAAATTCCCCTCTTGTGGTGGAAAGAAAGCCCATGTGGGTAATTCACAAGGTTTTCAGGCTCATCAATAGGTCTGGTCCAGCAGATGATAAAACATGGAGAGGGAACCCGATACAGTGCCTTAGACCTGTGCCCTTGCAGTAAGCAGTCTGACATTGCAATCTCAGTTCTCCTACTTCACCATTCGTTTGATCTTCGGCAAGCCATGTTCTCCAGTGGCCTTTGACCCAGCTGTCTGAGATTATGTGATAACCTCAAATTTGGCTCGTTACAAGAAACACGCTTATTGTAACATGCTGCACTGTGTAACTCTGTCGATATTCCTCTGATGTCATATAGGGCCTGATTACAACTTTGGAGGAGGTGTTAATCCGTCCCAAAAGTGACAGTAAAGTGACGGATATACCACCAGCCGTATTACGAGTCCATTATATCCTATGGAACTCGTAATACGGCTGGTGGTATCCGTCACTTTACCGTCACTTTTGGGACGGATTAACACCTCCTCCAAAGTTGTAATCAGGCCCATAGTGTTGTAATGTTGAAAGCGGCATTCCGGAGTGGCAAATGAAGGAGAAGCAGGACCGCTGCATATGGGCGGTGATTGTGGCTAAGGTTTTCTCAAATAAAACCTACTGTACTTACCAGAATCGCCTCAACTTATTACACGATTTGGCAATGAGCTAGTTAACAATCACCACTGCTCCAGAATCCATGCAGTCGAAGCCAGTGATCGGATGGGTGATTTGAAGATGCAGACAATGGGTGGAGTGTGGTGTACTCTCTCTCGGAGCAACGCAATAGACGAGAAAGGTAAGAAAAGTCCTGAATCACCATGATTACCTGAGACATCTTTGTTGAAAAGTGAGATACTAAGGAGCTGTTCCCACCAGACAGAGTTCCTGTTTCATATGATGGGAGAAGGATAGAGTTGGAGGGGTACATGGAAAGACATTCTTGAGTTGAAAGACCAGAACATTAGCCAAAAAATTATTAATATTCTAGGTAGGGTTCCACCAAGGATTATTTCACATGATATTGAAACCAGGTACAAGAGATTAAGTCATAGTTGTCAAAAAAATTACAGTGGAGAAGGAGCTTGCTATGAGATTTCATAAAGTTTTTACAAATGATCTTGGTCGAATATAAGGCTTCAAGCATGAAATCAAGATGAAGGATGGAGCATTAGCAGTGAAACATTAAGTGTGAAATGTTCATTCAATTTTAGTATTTGCTAAACGTTTAGATGAACATGACAAGATTTTACATGAAGCTATCAATATTTTTAAACGTGTGATGGTAAGAAAAGAAAAATGTGAGTTTTGGAAACAAATATAGAGCATCTGAGACGTGATATCTTCAAAAGGCATTATGCCAAGGCCAGTATTGGTGACGGCAGTAGTAGAAAGTCCTGCACCCACCAACAAGGATGAATTATGCTCCTTTGTTGGCTTAGGTGAGTTTTACTCAAAATCTATTTCAGATTATGCAACCAAAATGAAGTACCTCATGAAAATGTTGAGAAAATCTGAACCATTTTTATTGGATAACTGTTCGTCATAATACTTTTGCTTTTATCAAAGCTGAAATGGTTGATGCTAGGTCACTCAAATCGTATGATCCATTACAGTGGGTGCAAGTAAACATGGATCAGGAGCCATTTTGGCACAGAAAGAACATGGCAACGAACTCACCATTTCATTTGCTTCAAAAGTTTTGAGAGATCCTGAAGTCCATTACTCAGCAATCGGAAAATAACTACTTGCATGTTATTGGCCAGTTGAGAAGTTTTGATGTTCTGTTTGGGGAAAAGCTTACTCTACAAATAGATCATAAACCTTTAGTGTTTACTTTGAAGGGAGGAAAGGAGAACAATGCTGCATCACGTATTGTTAGATTCACCACAGAGTTGTTGCAATATAATTTTGTTGTGAAATATATTTCAGGTAGAGCAAATGTTTGAACAGATGTTTCTCCAGACCCTCCATTGATGAACAGGAAGAGCAAGGAGAGGATGATGAAGTTGAAAATTGTTTTATTACTGCAGTAGATGTGACTGAAGTGTGTACGTGTTCAGAAAAGAGATGGAAGCTGGCAGATGATGATGATAAGGTACTCAGTGTGGTAAAGGGGTACATCAGAGATGGATGGCCAATGAAAAGCATGTACAGAATGAGATTCAATCTTTTTTTCAAAGTTGCAGAGGGGTTGTCTATTGAAGATAGGGTAGTCCTTAGAGAAGATAGACTTATTCACCCCTTATGTTTGCATAAGGATTTGATGAACGCTGGTCATCAAGGCCATTTAGGGGCTAATATGACCAAAAGCAGAATCAGAGTTGCTTTTTTGTGCCCATCAATGGACAAAGAAATTGAGGCAATAGTTAAAGAGTGTGTGGAGTGTTGCAGCCCTGAGAAATGCCTCAAAATATTTTCACCTTCGCTGAATCCAAATGAATGTCCAGTTGGACCTTGGAACAAAATTGGACTTGGCATGATTGGGCCATTATGGTTTTTACCTATGTGAAATTGTTATGCCTTTGTGCTAATGGATTATAGCAGCAAATGGCAAGAGGTTCAGTGTATCTAAGATCCTACAGCATAAAAAACTACTGAATTTTTAAGAGATGCTTTTTCTAGAGAAGACTTTCCTGAATTTTCTTATTTCAGACATTGGAGTGCAATTTGTGGGGTCAGATATGGAAACATTCCTCTTAGAGTCAGGCATAAAACATCTTAAAAGCTCTTTATCTCACCTGCAGACCAATAGATTTGTTGAGAGAATGAATAGGGTGGTAATAGATTGTGCGAAGTGGGCCAAGAACAGTGGGTGTGTGGTTGACAATGCTGTTCGCTCTCTGTTGTGGTTTTATTGCGCCACTCTCCACTCGGTCACTAGTATTTCTCTTTTTAAATTTTTGAGGGGACGAAAACCCACTTGGATACTGTATCCAGTGTGGATGTCTAAATGGCTATGAAAAGCTAATGAGTTTTATGTGGATGTTTAAGTCAGAGTAGTTGATCCTCTGGCGAAACAGTTTGCAGAATACAACTATAGGACGCATGATAAACAAAGGACATTTGGTGTAGGTGATAAGGTGAAAATAAAGAAACCATGATTTGTGAAATGATCGGCATGTTTTAGTGATCCTATCAGGATCAAGAGTGTCTGTGGAAATGTGGTGGGATTCCAAGGTGGTCAGTGGTGGAATGTGAATAAAATAGTGGCAGTAAGGACAGGAAGTACTGTGAATCGACTTTCCAGAGATGAACCTTCCAGAGAGGCTGGGGGCAGTTCTTTGCACTCACAAGTGTTGACTAAAACATCACAGCAGAAGGATACATAATCACAGCAGTGCAATGAATTGTTTTCTCATGAAGTGTCTTAGCAGGTCACCTTGTGTTATACGTCTACCACTGAAGTTGCAATGAATGTTTTCACCTATTTTTACCAAGTGTAATCTTTGGCCTTCAAGGCTGTTTTTATATGGAAATTTGCTATGTAAGAAGTATCAATTTTGGTTATTAATTTTAGACTTGTTTTCCAGGTAGCAAAATGTAGGGCTTATTACACTTATCTATAGTGTTAGGGTTTAATTGTCTTGTAGATTGTATTTTGTTTTTTGTGTATTTGTGGAAGGGAGGTAACGTTGTGACGTTCTACACACTGATAATGCCATGTCTACATTCCAGTGATGTCATATAGTGTTGGACTGTTGAAAGTGGCATTCAAGGGTGGCGCTGAAGGAGAAACAGGACCGCGGTGTATGGGCAGTGACCGTGGCTAAGGTTTTCTCAAATAAAACCGTTTACCTACCAGAATTGCCTCAACTTATTACAAAGATCTAAGGACATATTCCCAGGATGGGCCCCATCAAAGTTTTCAATCATATGTGTTATCATACTTTCATGGTTAAATGGGCATAGTTGACGAGATGACCACCTTATGTATCACTGTCCTTACTTTGATGCAACACAATAACATACTACTTTGCCTTATGATTGTAGTTTGGTGTAAAATGAATCCCAAAATGGCTTGATTTATAAAGTTGTTCTTGTTCACAGTGTACAGCACTGATCACGTTACACCCTCTCCTCTTATAGAGCCCACTCAGACTTGGTACTTACATGACCTAGGCCCACATTCTGCTCTCCCTGAGCCCCACACAAACACTTGGGCTCCCGGACCTTATACATACACTACTCCTCTGAACCTTGACATCCACTCAGGGCCCAGATACCCTCTTTGCGCTCTCCCTGTACCGATGCTCACAGGTTTCAGAGACGCACCTGCACTCAGAGCACCAGGGCGTATTAGTTATACAATACAGTACACATCATGCGCCATACGTGTAATATCTGCGTTAAAAAAACATCTCTGTATGATTTACGACACTGCCTCAGGTTTTCTAATAGCATCTAAGGTTGCAGGCACTGATGACACTTCAGCTCTAGATTGCTGATTTCTGTGATCCTAGGTATACTAAGACATGGCTGCCCGTGTTGGCACCGTGCACACCACCAACAGCACAGCCCAGCTGTGCTCTAACCACCTGGTGACTGGCCTTATTACCCTTACCTCATTACAGGCCACAAGCTGTCTCTGAGGAACCTGCCAACAACCGGTCCTAGCAAACCGTGAGCATGGTGGGCGATGTGTGGGTAGAGGCCTGTTCCGAAAATGGACAAGGGCACTGGAGGCCCTAAACGGTGTGTTATGGGTAACGAAGGAGTGAGAAGCGCACTTGTATACTGGAGTTTCATGGCGCTATGGAGAACTATCACATAATCAGGACAGAGAAGAGGACCACCGGACTGGAAGAAGAAAGATTAAAATACAGCAAAACCCAAGGAGTTAAACATTAAAAACAAAGGTGTTCAGCTTCCGGCAGCAAACAATTACTTGAGGAGCCCAGGGCGTGCTGTGGGACTCGGAGCTGCAACTTCAACACTGAAAGATGATATGAGAAACTATGCATAACCTTGAGTACAAGCAACAATGATTTAAATAGCACAAACCTCTTAACATTGAGCCAGTTAAGGATGGAGGCAAGCTGCAGCCTTTTGGACCAGCTGAAGGCATTTGATGGCTTTATCGAGGCGGCACTAGATCAAGGCCATAACTACTGGATGTGATATTCTAGGGCAATAAAGGGGAAGATGGTTCTCCGCCACTGATGATGAAGTGCAGGATCCTCGTGCCAGCTAAGGGGAATCCGCTATTTACGCAATACCTAACCAGCACCACCACTGTGCCGTTCATTCCCCGTCACAAGGTGGACTTCTGCTGTCATTGCATTGCTGCTCTACCGTTGACGGCGAGACCTGCAGATTTTGTTCGGCAGCCGGTGGTGTGCAGAAGTACAGTGCCCTCTGTCAATGTCTGTTTTCTCCTTTGCCAGGCTCAGCCCTGGCAAGCTCTGGCCTACTTAAAGCACTGCACTTGCCTCAGTACCTTAGTCCTGGCAAGACTTTGTCCAGATGCTGAAGGCCGTAAGACAATAAGGGGGTGCGGGTAAGAGAAGGGCTGGACATGCATCATACCCATCATTCTATGATTTGGGGGAAACAGAGGTTCTCTAAAACCCTCACTTTAGCAATCTCTCTCTTTCACTCCTCTCTCCCCACCCGCCCGGCCTCAGACTAAATCTGATCAACTTTTTTGGCTGTGACTGACAAGGCTCTTGAATCTGATTTGAAATCTGATTTGTGTTGTTTTGCAACAAGCAAATGACGCGGGGAAACCTGGCATTCATGGGAACCTCGGTGATCTGGGTCCAAACAAAAATAATTCCCAGTGATTAACTCAAAAACAAATTTCAGCCTCTTAGATTGGGGAGCCAAATTGTGCTAATTCCCCAAAAAATGTTTTTTAAATAAGTACAACTTGATTGCAGTTCAATTAAATGTACAAAGACAGCAGAGTGGGTGCTCCGTGTGATGGCGCAAGTTACCAATGTAAAGATGTGAATGTGCACAGCAGAACGAAAATAGAACATATTGGTTGCAAGCAGTTCTCATAGGAACGTAGACTCCAATGCTAGTACAGGCTCCAGTACACTGAATGTTCAGCCAATATAGTAAACCTGTTTTTTTACATTCCATGACACAAGCTCAGTCTGACCTGTGACCCTGGCCCTGTACTGTGCTCTTAACCAAACTCTTCCCTTCCCCAACTAAACCCTAAATCTAAACCTAACTTACTTGACTTGGTCTTTGTAATGACATCATTGTGTGTATTGATGGGAGAGAGGATAGAAGGGGATCTGCAAATAGTACATTATAAAGAGGTCCCTGATACCACAGGATCATTTATTACAATATTTGTTTTAAAAAAATCGGTTCCAACATTGCAATTTCCAGTATTCAAGTTTAAAAGTTCCCGTATTACGTATCTTCAAGACTGTTGTGTATGTGGTCCAATGTGAAATGGTGCTTGGGTTGTCCTCAGTCTGCACTGTGAAGAAGACATTACCCTGCACCTTCTGAGGACTGATGCCTACTTGGCCATATATCTGCATTACCAA
The DNA here is from genome assembly GCF_031143425.1 of Pleurodeles waltl. NCBI lineage: Eukaryota > Metazoa > Chordata > Amphibia > Caudata > Salamandridae > Pleurodeles > Pleurodeles waltl. Next base: position 72,297,581 of record NC_090449.1, read on the forward strand.
TTTGCAGCAAGAAGGGTGTATATGATTCTCTGATGCTTGAAGGCCTTCTGTAACTTTGAGGTATTGTTCCTTGTTGATGGGGTTGTCCTTAATTCAAGGTGGTTAAGGCTTGACGCTTTGGCCCAGACCTAGACACCTTTACACGGACCGTGCATCTTTGTAAAACCAAGAATAGCACATGTGGGTTTGACTGTCACCCTGTACTGCTCTTGTGATGCAACGAGACCCGATATGATGCCCCAGAGGTCCTCTGCCCTGTCTTTATCATGAAGAGGTCTTTACCCCAGACTCTCGGCGACAGTGTAAACAGACTTCCTCTTGCCACAGCCTCCTCTTGAAGACTGATGCTACTGACATGATGCACCAGCAGTGGATACCAGCACTTCAAGCAATGGATTGAAAAGAGACTGGGACTGAGACTAGAAGGTTTGTGAATTTTTTCTTTAAACATTTGTTTATTTGCTCTGTATTGTGGCACCGAGCCCAGTGGCCACAGAGCTGCTGTAAGGTTGCCGACCATGGACAGTGTGAGTAGATGGAGGGCTGGTGGACAGGGGATGAGATAAAAAAAAAGGTGAAGCAGGTCTGCAAAAAAGGTTCAAAATCAAGAAAGTTAGAAAACAATGGTATTTGTTTTTATGTTGTATTTGTAATTTATTTTTAAAGTAATTTCTAAAAAGCCTGTTTCGGATTCTTCTTGAATTAAGGACGTCTGAGATTCTTCTAAGTTCTAAACATATTTTACGATCTTTTAATTGAGGTTTTCAATGTTATCATATCCACTTTAACCTGAAGTGATGAACACAGAACAATTAATTACGTTTTTTTACTCCCTATCATCTCTTCTTTCTACCAAGTGGCGCTCACGCGGAGCCTGGATGTGAATAAAATAATTAAGTCTGTGCCTAATATTACTGTAAAGGCTGAGGTGCCCGCATTTTCTTAGTACAGAACCCACAAGTGAAAGTGGCGCCCAGCAAGGATTGCAAGCCCAGGCCATTGGACGCTATTCAGAGGGAGGATCTCCATTTCTTTCTAAACGTTTATCCTTGCTGTCGAGACTGGAGACACACGCCTTCCTTATAACACCGTGGGTCTACAATTGAAGTTGTGGTGGGGGCACCTTTGCTAGGTTTCACGCCCAAGGCCGTATCACAAGGCAAATAAACAATAACAATATTTCAATGCAGGGATGCATGCCCGTATGTGAGCAACAAAGATTTTGCCAAAGAGCGCTCAAGAAATGCTAAAAAACTGATTAACAAGATCTATGAAGCATACACGAATATTCTCAATACTGCATAGACTTCAACAGACAGACCCTCGTTTAGAAGCGACCAGCAGTAGAAAAATGTTATGAAATGGGGGTAAACCGATTTACACGCATTTAACACGATTTTCTATTTAAATGGTAATACTGTGTCCATGAAGGGAGTAACATAACCTCACTGAATGGGAAATCCATACCAGTTTGAGGTAAGCCCTCTTAACCTCACAACTTTAAATGTGAAAAAATATTTGATCATTGTTCGAAATATTGCAATTGCCAAATCATGGTATAACTATGTACTATAACTATGTACTATTCAACAAACTTTGTCCCCAAGAAATTTGCTCTGCTGAACCAACTCTTTAGTGATGGTGACCCAGGTTTCATTCTGAACACCTTTAAAAGACAGATGAAGCTCTCTCAGAAATCTGACGCATAGCTCCAGCCCCAATTATTATATGATACCCTAGATTAAGGTTTTAAGATTCCTGAGGCAACAGTGGTGGCAGAGCCTTCATCTGTGAGATGCTAGGGCAAGGAGTGCCTGCTCTAAACCAGTGGAAGTTGCCAAATATTCACTCCAAACCAAGTCAGCTTGAATAATAAGCAATGGAGTGAGTGCTTGATTGCTGTCCAGGAGAATAACGGCGCAGCCACCGGGGGCGGATACACTATACGATGCCACGATAATACAGTAGGTGGGGCTTGTGGACCTGAGGGAGTCTTCGCAGAGGATGAGTTTCTTCTGGGTTCTTCTGACTACTGCAGGAATGTAACACTGATGGGTTAGTCCTAAAGTGCAGGACTCCAGCACACGCCTGGTGGGTGGGGAGGTAGAAGGGCAAACTTTGGGGCCGAATAGGCTGTGGGCCCTCAATACGTCCATTCCTCAAAGCAAATCTGAATGAGTGACATAAAAGAAACCTCACAGCATCCCGTGATTTGCTGCTGCAGAGAAGTAGTGCTGCTGGGCACTGTGCCCGATCTGGAAGTATTAGAATGTTTTACAAGTTTCTCTATAAAACTTTATTGAAACCTTTGGTTTTGAGTACAGTATATTTGAAAGAGTGCTGTAAAATTATAAGTTTGGTCTGATTTAAAAAAATAACTTTTCAGTAGACCCCCTTTAGCTTTAATACATCAGATGTCGAGGATTGTTCTTTGTGCAAGCTCAAAGCAGCACACAGCTTAAATTCAAACATTTTCTAGGACGACCTGTAGCTCCTACTCCAGCCCCACACAAAGGTGTGCCTGTGCAGGGGTGCAAGGTGTGAAGGCGAAAGGGTGTAAACTTGGGTGGCCTAGACGGTCAAGCTTGGAAGTTGGTGGAAGGGTGGTAACAATCCGAAAGCGAGAAGACCTGGGCTAAGTTGGGGTTGCCAGGTTGAGAAGCTTGCACAGGGGTGTATTTTGTGTTCAGAGTTTGACAGTCTGGTAAGGGAAGTAAGTGGAGGTAAGGTGCTAGGTGTGGAAGAGTGGTTGCTGGCACAATGAAGAACTTCAGAACAGGTGAGAAAGTAGTAGTGCTGTGGCAGTTTATTGGTGCCACCTGACAAGGTGGCGTTCAATAGCGGGGGATCAGGGCACAGGCTTGGTGGGTTTCCCAACAGCAAAGAAAAGGCCGTGGACTTTGAGGGTCATAAGGAAATGGAGCCGAACATTCAAGAGTTATGAGTTGAACCAAGAGAAGGGTGTGCAGATTATGCCCAATGACAACAGAGTCGACGAGAGTATCACAAAGATAACACTGTTGAAGATGACAGAGAACATGGAGAACATTGGAAAACAGGTGGTTGTGGTGGGCAGCAGGAAGACATTTTAAGAAATCTGTGACTGCACTCAGGAAGGCAAAGCATGCACTATCTAGACTTTAGGCTGTGGAACTGACTAGTGGCAGAGTAAATGTTTGGCACGTAAATTAGGGAAAAAATCTGCCAAAAACTCACTATGGTTGTGATATTCTCCCATCCATCTAGAGCATGGGTACTCGCAAACATTTTACCAGGGGCCGAACAGTTTGGTCTGTGATGTGACCGAGGGCTGCATTGATGCCAGCAGGGTGGCAGTCGGAGGGGTGGGGAGGGGTAGTGGTAAAGCGGTTGTAGGGAAAATGAAGCGTATACATCCAGTGTCTGAATTGCGCAATGTGAAACCAGAAACTTGGGTATAAATCCTGGCTTCTCCACTTAACCAAATTGTGTGATCCTAGGCAAATGTTTTATTTCACTTTACATCCTTTTTCTTCATCGTTACATATAAGAACCTTGAAATACGTCCTCAGGATGTATGCCGTATAAAACCTTCTGGGTCTGATTTAAGAAACTATAGTATTGTTCATATATAATAGAAACCCAGCCCTCCCAAAGAGTTCACATAACAACTGACTAGCCTCTTAGTTCACATTGTTGTCAGGGTGTGGGGGGTGGATGGGGGATGAAAGTTTGTAAATTTATGTTTGAAAAATATCACTTTAAAAAATACTTCTGCAGTGAAATGATCGTGTGTACTAAGGCGAAATGGTTCTGCAGATTAATGAAATGCACTTTTTGAATTTCAAACAGATCATACTTTTATATTTTTGCTGCAAGATGTATTTAATAATGAAGGTGTTACTAAAGTTGAGTTCCAGGATACCCTAGTTACTCCCTTTTCAATTAGTCTCCAAATAAATACTTGCCCGTTTATTTACAATTTGTAGTGCTAGTGCCAAGTCAAATAACCAGCAGCACAGCACAGTGCTGCTGATGACCTGGGGGCCGCATGTAAATGTCAGGAGGGCCGCGTGCGGCCCCGGGCCGTACTTTTGAGTATCACTGATATAGAGATACCAGGGTACAGATGCAGTCTTAAATATCCCCCTCAAGTCACATGCACACCAGGGACCCATTCACTAACTGCATGTTATAGTATGTTTAGGAGTACTGAAGTAGTACTGCTAATGTACTACAAAAATCTTGTCATGTAACCTTCATCTGGAGGTCTGCACCTCGCCTCTGTTTTATGTGTGGATATCTTATCCCCGGCCTGACTGCGGAGATCTGCACACACGTAGATTTGCGTGTTAGTACTAAATGTGGGATGGAGAGTAGAAGTGGCTGCAAAATTGGGAATACTTACGTTTAAGGAGAAAAGGTTAAGGGAAGAATAAGTAGGAGTTAAAGCAGGCTAAGTTAAGGCATAGGGAGGAACATGCACCCACCAACAGAAGAGTAAGACAATTTGTATTCACAAACTGCACTTCTATATTTACAGCCAAAAAAAGGCCAACCCAGAGCGGGAGTAAGTCTAGCAGAACTCATGGCCCACTACCAGGTAGTGCAACACCATCACATAGAAAATAATGGAAATAGGGAGTTAAAATAAAACTTCGTAGGAAATAATGTTAAAGAAATTAACTCATTTAAAAATATATATTTTATATATTTCTATATATAAATATACATATGTATTATTTTAATTTTAAAAATTATATACTAAATACATGATATTTTAGAATAATGTAATTCTATTTTTTGAATTAAAAAAGTACATTATTTTAAAAAATATTCATTTTTATCTAACATGTAACATTTATCACATCACAAATAAATATGAAATTTTACTTTAGATTGGTTTCATTTTTCATAAAAACATCTTTAAATAATCATTTTATTTTAATTCAATCAACTTAAATGCATCATAGATGTAATTTAAAATGTAGTTAATAGTGCAGTTACATTTTGTCTAAAAAAAATGTACATTTAAAATACATACATAAAATTACTTAGCAGTAACATTTATCATACAAAATGTTTTAATTATTTTTTCTAAACTTTAATAAACTTTTTTTTTAATTTATCCACACTTTACCATAGTGAGATCTCTGCCCCAGTTTTGGAGATTTCCACCAAGTGTGTGGAACATCAGCTTCAGTTGTAAAGTCACTTCTAATAAGGCATGCATCCTGAAAGTGCGGCCCTCCTGACATTAACATGTGCTCCCCAGTTGAACAGCAGCACTAGGCTGTTGTTTACTTTACAAAGCACCAGCATTCCCATAGATATTACATACATTGCAAGCATTTATTTACAGGTGAACTGAAGTAAAAAAAAAAATGCACAGAAGGTGTCCTGTACCACTTATACATTCACTTTTAAGGCCATTGTGCATTAAGCGTGTAAAAATATATTAAAGTCCCTTCAAAATTAAAAAAAGTTATATTTCATTAACATACAAAAGCGTTTCACCTTAGCACATATTTACAAATTAAGCACTGGTAATAAGGGAAAACTCTGAGCTTTTCCCCTTCTACAGTTTCGAGGCAGGTACGCCTCTAGGCACTGAGGCTGACCATCTCCTCTAGCAGAAACTGCAGACTTCAGATGATGATCTGTAGATGTCAGTCATGCAAATATCTGACTCATCAGCATATATCAGTGAGACCCTTCAGAACTGTTACACGTCAGACCCGCCCTCTTCAATCACACAGCTGACAATTATGGTACAAACAGCACCTAATAGAAAGCACGGAATGCAAAACATTACTGGTAACAGACAAGAAAGGTGCGCAAGGATTTGTGGGTGAATCATAGATAATGCACACTCATTTAGATATGTGAGATTTATATAGCACTTTATTGGGTATAATATTGGAATATGTTTTAAATATCGTCCTCCCACAATATCATTACGGTAAGTGTGTGTGTGGGTATACACACAAACACGCATACGTGTGAGAGTATGTACAGATTTGTGGTACTTGGCCCCACATCTTCGTGTCTGTGTGTGTGTTTATAGAATAGGGCATCTATAATTAGCTGTATATACTGGTCATCTCAATGTTTTCGTTCTCGATATGTAAGCGTCGATATTTTGCCAACACAATAATTTTGTGCTCCAAATTCTGACATAGAAAACGTTAATGCCATTACTTTGACCTCGGGAGTAAAATATAGAAAAGTCACAGAGTGCTTGAAGAAATGGTTCAGTAATAAAACAGAAAATGTAATTACGTGCAGAACACTGCAGACAGCCAGCATGCTAACGCGGGGTCGTTAAAGGGCTTCCTCGCGCTAAATAATGTCAGAGCTGCTGTTTACAGAAGTTCACAAGTTCAGCGTACAGTAAAACACACAGCGCTCACCACACAGTAGGTGGAGCTTCAGAGGCGCCTTTCATCGATGGTGGACTTTCTTTGTAGTGCTTTCAGTGGTCTCTGATGTGCACTTCAATCGCCTGAGTAATAGCGAGGCCTCCCCAGTGGGTGCAGTTCCAATGGACTAAGCTAGGAGTAGTCGAGACTGAAACTGACAGCAAGTTTTTCTAATTCTCTCTCTGTTTTCCATTCCCCCACACCTTTCAACAGGCACCCACCCCACTATACCACTGGGAAGTGTTCCTTTCAATAATACTGTTATAGCATTCGATGGAATATTGCTTTTGATTAAATCCATTTACAGATGTTGTCCTGTTTTGCGATTAGAAGTGGCTGCATACTCTTAAAAAGTCTTTTTATGTGTGACGTTAAGTGACACCGGAAAAAGGGGAGCTTAACTTTTTAAACTGTCACGCGAGAGAAAAGTTGGCACGTGCCAATCCCCTTTCACTAGCACATGCTTGGCCATATATGTTAAATATAGGTGGCTGTGACCATGCAAGAGATGTTGCACGATACTCAAACTAGTCAGGGTAGAAAGTATACAGAAAGCATACTTGTTCAAACACTGGTGCTGCCACAATAAATGCCCTTGCCACCTGTACTGGCAATGATGGTGTTACTCCAAAGAATAACAGCCACAATATCTTAAAACCCTACACTGGAGTTCCCCAAAAATTTGTCTAAATAACAAATTTCGAAGACAAATATCCAGAAAAGTCAGTCCATAATTCCAAGGTCATGTAGTATGTTTTTGTCGTCTTTATTGCATCTACATGCTTCTAGCCAAGTACATGATCATCACCCGACATGTTTCGTCCCGAGTAGAACTTTCTCAAGCCATGCGATTACAAACAATATTCCTTTAGCGGTCATAGGTGCTGGAGTGGAAGCTTCTTATAGGTGATGTCTCCTGCGGCCTATTCAGCTCTTAGATTCTTCCTAATAACAAATGTACTCACCCTCATCTTTGTCCACAGTATTTCCCAAGCTCACAGTGAGGTAATGTGGCTGGTCCGTCATGGGCGACAACGGCGCAGGCAGCCCCGATAAACCCCGTCCTGGCCTTCCCAAATGAAATGTCGGCCAACATGTAAAAGTGTCTTTGTTCATTTTTCTTAATGAAAGAAGACACATTTGTGGTGTAAGATAAAGCATTTGCAGTGTTGTAAGTAGGCAATGGGTGTTTCTGGCACTTGTGTACTGTTCCTAGTACAGAAAGCGCCATTCCTAGAAATATCCAAATTGCATTTTGGCTTTGAATTACATCATTAACATTTAGGAACAGCAAACTTAAGTATAATTTACGACCACAAAAGAAGTAACCAAGTAAAATAAACCCCCTCCACAAAAATATACCAACTTTAGAGAGCATAAAAAGTATATTTTAAACCCGGAAGAGGGACATGTTGTAACACACTATTGGCAGAAGTGATGTTTGATTGGTTACAAAAAGAAAGCACGTGGCATGCAACAAGAAGCAAACTTGCAACACACAAGAAGAAAACAACTAACACCTAACCACATCGGAGCCTCTAAATAAAAGGACGCCCCGAAGAACCTTCACAACTCACTCTAAGCCAACACAGTCTCACACAACAAGCAAACAAACGACCAGCTGAAACACCAAGGTTAAGAGGCTTGTTTATATTCTGGAGTAGCCTATGTATACCATCATTCAATAAATAAAATACAATCTTAAATGTCGATAAAGGAACCTATGACTGGACTTTGTACTGTCTGCCACCAGGTGGTGCCGTTGCCTCTTTTTTCCTCTTGCAAAGTGCTTGCCTTTCCCGAGCTTTCGAAGCCCAAGGCTTCTCGCGATCGCCCAGAATGTCACACGTTAAATTTAGAAATTAATTAGACGCAGAACACAAACTAGGGCATAAGACAAATCTTAATGCGCGGGGCTACAGGTTATCCGATTCCCAAAATATCTGACAACTCCCACCGTGCTTACACAGCATTCAGTGGACGCCAGTCAGCGATTTCATCAGTTTGGGCTTTCTTGAAGCATTTCCACGGCGCGAGATCTAGGTCGCGACGGGTCTGCGCGTGCGCGTGCCAGGGCACGAACGACGTCACTTTTGGATTCCGCGTTTTCTGTTCCCAGAATCACCAAATGGCTCTTGAGGTGGCCGAGCCAAGAAACTAACAGGGAGAGAGCCAAGTTCTGGCTCTAACAGCCTGCGCACGAGCCGAGCCCTGAAAACACTTGGAAATAAATCATGCAGCAATTATCATTATAGAATATGACAAGATGTCTTCAGAACTTACAAAAGTATAACACTGAAGTGTTTTACGTTAGCACGTCAGGTTATATCTCTGCATTGAGACATGTTTATTTAAAGTTAAGTTTTAACCAAACTGAGAAAAAGTCCTGCCCTGGCCAGTGGCGTAACAGAGGCCCCCACAGCCTCAGTGGTGCGGGTGGGTGGGGGCACTAAAATTTGTTAGGCCTCTGGCCCTGGCCCTAATGCCAGAGCTGTGAGTGAACTAAGAGGCCAGTAGGTGGACAAATGTACACTATGTGTGGCCTAGGTTCCTGTTGTAGATGGTCCAACTTTATAGGCTATCAAACAAGAGAGGTTTTTGTTCAGCTCACCGCTGGACTCGTGTTTCAAGAGGCTGTCAAACGCAACAATGAACAAACAAGCATTTGCGATGCAGGGGGTATGGCATTTTCTTGAGTTAGAGGTATTGGCATTGTAAATTCATAACTGGAATTTTCTTGTCACATTAATTTGTCAACACTGCCTCATAATTTTGTCTTTTCTTGCCATATAATTCCAGTGGCCCAGCATTTAACTAAAGCACTTCCATTTACCTTCTTCCTCTATGTTAAAACATATACAATTATCATATACTCTTTTATCATAAATAAACTGTTTGCATTAGAGTGTAATGCTCAAAACACCATAACAAAATTATCATTTGGGATGGATTGGAGGGTGAAAGGAAAGAGGGAGTCAGGAATAAAGATGGGGAGGACAAGTGGCGTAGTAACGGTGTTATGTGCCCTGGAGTAAGAAAGGAAAATGGTTGATTGGAACTTCGGTTGGAAAATACAGCAGTAATTAGAGTTGAGTGAGGTCCGTAGGTCTCTGGACTAAGGTGCCTCTGCAGCTGTTCCTCCATTGATAAACTAGGCCTCAGGAGAGAAAGATATTAGGGCAGAAAAAGCAAAAAAAGGCAGCAGAAAAAAGGAAGAAAGAGAACGGGGTGCAAAGAAATAAAAAAAGAAGGGAAAGAAAGAACGAGAAAATGAAAACAAGAGAAGAAATTGAGCAAACGTGTGAGACAAAAGAAAAAAGGGAAGGAAGCTAGCGAATGAAAGATCAAGAGGAAAAAATAATGAAAGAACTGTGAAAAGAAAGAGAAACATGATCAGTAGAGAAAAAAGAGAGATGGTGAAAGAAACAAGCAGCAAAAGAACTAGGGCATGTATGTACTGACACATTTCCCACAGACACAGAATGGGAAAACCAATTTAACACCTGGGGTCCCGACAAGTAACTTGTGGCTTCCACATACAGACGGGAAAAAGAGGTATTAATAGTAAAGTGTGAATTGACAGATAAAGATAAGAAAAACACTAGAGAAAGGAAGGAAGAAATATCTTTTTAAAAAAAGTGAAAGGACGCATACCGAGTCAAAGGAAAGAGCCAATAAAAAAAGACAAAGAAAGAATGAAGGGAAGAGAAAAGACTAGTGAAAGAATGAATGCCTGATGAAGAAAAAAGAGAGGAACCAAACAAGGAAAGAAATAACCAAGTTTTTGTGAGTTTGAAAGAGGAGGTTGAAAGAGCGAATGTGGATTTTAATAGCTGGAAAGAGAAAAGTGGGGCAAAAGAAAACATTGAGAGTAAACAGAGTAAAGGAAAGAACGGAGTGAGATAGGTGAAGCAGACCCTCCCAAATAAAGATGGCAGCTAAGAAAAGATTTAATTGGCTCCCCCATGTCCTCAAACAGAAGTCAGAGTTTTTAACAGCAGGGGGCACTGCAGAACAGCAGGAGGTGCATCAGCAGAGTTGTATGTGAACCCCAGTATAGAAATATTGGGGCGCTTCAGATCAGGATTGGGGGTATAGACAGAGCTGCGTCCCGGCACAGTGCAGAAATAATGGAAAAGCAGCAGGTGAGGAATGAGAAACAGAGTGCCGTACAATCGCTTGTTCTGGAATAACAGGGCGCTGGAGGTTAGGGTTGAGGTGCACTGACAGAGTTGTACGTGGGCTGCAGTACTGGAATAGTAACAGGCACACAAGGTGAGAAGTGAGGTATGTTAATGAAGCTATGTGTGAAACCTAGTATTGGCGGGCCAGTGTTGCGAGTGTTAGTCTGGAGGTGCCCTGGTGAAGCTGCGAGTGGGGCCCAGCATGGGAGTGGCTTTGCCTCTGAAGCACAGAAGCAAGGAGTCCTGGGAAGACAAGGGCACTGAAGGTTAGAATTGGTGGATTCAGGCAGAGCTGTGGTGATTCCCATCAACAGTGGCACTGGATGTTAGACTTGAGGTTCACTGGCTGAGCTGTGTTTTGCTTTTTTGGGTAAAGTATTGGCTTGACAGTGGGACTGAATATTAGAATTGAGCTGCTATAATGGAACTGTATGTGAGCGGGGTCCCAGTATAGAAAAGGAAGTGACCATGGCGGGGTAGAACTGAGGTGCCCTGATAGAACTGCACCTGAGGTCTTAGTTCTGGAACAGCAGAATGTACTGACTGTAAGAACTGAGGTGCTCTGGCAGACAGCACAAGTGGGATTCTTGCCACTGGCACAGCTGAGGGCTTGGAGTGTGTGAACTGAGGTGCACTGATGGAGCTACACCCGAGGTCCCCCTACTGGAGCAGCAGAGTGTACTGACTGTAAGAACTGAGGTTTTCTGGCAGACAGTGTGTGTGGCATTCTGGCACCGGCATGGCTGAGGGCTTGGCGTGTGTGAACTGCGGTGCACTGATGGAGCTGCGCCCAAGGTCCCAGTACTGGAGCAGCAGAGTGTACTGACTGCAAGAACTAAGGTGCCCGGGCAGACCATGCATGTGGGGTTCCTAGCATTGGCACGGCTGAAGGCTTGGAGTGTGTGAACTGAGGTGCACTGATTGAGCTGGACCTGAGATCCCAGTGCTGGAGCAGCAGAGTGTACTGACCTCAAGAACTGAGGTGCTCTGGCAGACAGCGCTGTAGGGTTCCTGGGACTGGCACAGCTGAGGGCTTGGAGTGTGTGAACTGAGGTGCACTGATGGAGCTGCGAGTGGGATCCCAGTGTGGAGCAGAAGTGGGCATTGTCTCGCAGGATTGCTGAGCCCTGGTAGAGCTGGGTGCCTAGGCTATAAGCAATTACAAGCGATCTTGCGCCCTTGCTCTCAGCACCCCACAGACAGGCACACTTGATAAAGAAAATCCAAGCCAAGAAAGGGTGGGAGCCAGGCAGCTGGGAAAGGGTGCAGAGAGCTGACAAAGACCAAATGTGACCAAGATAACAGCCTGATTTATAGCCATGTTTACAGCTAAGCTCAGAGCAAGAATGCTCTGCAAATGAAAATGGAAGCTTCCCTGGACAGGAGCAGGAAAGAAAGTAAAAAAAAAGTCCCCTACAGATCAGATAAACAGGACACAGTGTAATCATACAGTATTTGGTCCCTGCTCTCAAACAGGAGAAGGAGGGACAAAGAGGCATGACTGACCACTAGTAAGTAAGGATTTTTAAATTATGCTGAAACTAACAAATGAAATAGCTGGAAGCCCACAGAAGAAGTATACTTAAAAGTATACAAGAGGTCATACGCTTACGCTGAACCTAAAAAAGGAGGGTCAGTGAAATAAAGTATTTCCTTAGAATCACACAGTTTGGTCAAGAAGAGAAGCCAGCATTGATCCCAGATTTACCAATTTCACACTGTGCAATCTAGAATCTAGACAGGTATGTCTCTCTCACATCAAAGGTGAATCATTTGTCCTAGTTCTTTTAGGGTGAGATTAGAGTGTGTGTGGTGGGCAGAATACACATTTTAGTCTTGGGAGATCTACACAGTGCAGACCTTACCCAAGAACTTAAGAGCACTTCACAAAAGACACAGACTATGTTACATGTTGTTCTTTTTCATTTGGCACAGGAACATTTGCTGGGAGTCATAGGATGCTGAGCAGAATCAGAGATTCAACCTTGTTCTCCATTTATATGGTTGGCAGCTGTAGCCACCTGGTCACATGGATTCTTGTGAAAGCTCGGCTCATTTTAACTCGAGTTTCCAAGAGAAGACAGAGCCAGGCATCTGGTTTGAGCTTTCAGCTGCTCGGCCACCTTTAAATGTACCTTTGATGTTAAAGATGCTTTGACATCTTGTAAACTAATTAATGGGATTATTGTTTTACAGCTGCAATTTTTTCATTAGGGTGGGGGAGTATCACCCCACCTGATGCGACCACACTAAACGTGAAAAATAAAATGGCAATGAAATTATTTAATTGCCATTTCTTTTCACCATGTACCTCCGCAGCCGCCGGCCTGCTCCTGAGCAAGGAGAAATGGGGGCCTGACCTCTGCTGTTGACTGGCATCAGATAACTGTAGCTGTGGCTTGACTGTAAGGTCCAAAGTGTGCATGTCACTTTATCGGCTGTCTTGCGCTGGCCAAAGTGACATGCGCATTTTGAAGCTCTCCACCCAGCTGTCGGTGAACAAGCACAGGCCTCCAGGGCATGAAGGAGCTCCATCCAATCCAGGCACTTCTCTCATGCTGGTTAGCACCATGAGATCAGTGTTTGGATTGGTTAGGGGGATCATCCTTAGTGCATCAGACTGCAGAGGAACACTGAGAATGACGTGGAGCTCATCAGTAAGTACAATTTTATTGTATTTATTAGGAATGTGTATTGCATGTAAGTGTAGTGATTCAGTTGGTAGTTATATGTTTTCTAGGGCCTTTGGGTGGAGGGGTTGGTTGTTTTTGACTTTTGGAGTGAGGGGTTATTTAATATAGGTTTTTGGGTAGTGGTGTGGCACTTCGCTGGCACTTTCTAAGGCTACCAGCCGCCCCTGTTGTCGTATAAAGGCTGCCGTAGAGGAAGTACCCACTGGGACACATTACCACCTCTGGCATCCATTTATCATGGCTTTCCTGCTCCTTCGTTATACTCCTGATCCTAGAGCTCTCTGAGGGCAGCAATTGGGTGGTCAGTAGCACTAACAAAAACCTTAAGAATATATATAACACAAAGAGCGCGGCTCCAGGGACATGAAGATGCAACCTATTCAGAGCCAATCTCGGGACTGCATGGCAACAGAACACGCCTGCAAGTCGAGCCTTCGAGCCTTGATGAAATTTTCTATGCTCAGTGTGCAAAAATATGAGTCCACATAAATCTGTACACAATAGTTGTGCAGGCCACGTAATGTCTCTTGGCATATACATAACTGCTGTGTTAGTTATTCATATTAATTGTACTTGTTTATTCAAACTTGCAAGGATGAAATCCAAGCCATCCTTACCAGGAGCGCGTGGCCGGCCGGATACGTGGACATAGAGAAAATACTCACTTCTTTAAGCTGTCTCACTGTTTGGTGTTTGTCTTCTCCAGTGTTTCATTTGAGAAGAATGTACATAAATTGCATGAAATTGCAACTGTGTTGACTCAGCACAAATAGCAGAGATATTGCAGACCTTTAACCACTATGTGCACAGGGTCATTCCGCGTCTACCCAGGTGGTTGTTCCTTGTGAACGCGAGGAGTGTGTAAAGTTATATTTTAATCCTTCAAGTTATGTAAAAGTGGCAAAGCTCCTCGAGTTTTGCTTTACAAAACTTTACATGTAGTCAAACATTACAGCAAAAAAATGAGTGGGAAATATTTCCTCACACAATAGTAGATTACATTAATTTGGACTTTTCACCAGAAAATTAATTTCATGAAGATGGAAAAAGTTGGTGAACTAGTAAAACGAAGACACATTCACTCACCCCTCAATAATAGGTGATTTATATTTGGTAGTCCGAGCTTGGCTCTTAGTGGGTGTGCCACGCCTGCTTTGGTATAGGTAGGCACCCACTCACAAGTACCCCCCCCCCCACCATGTGGTGCATTTGAACCTCTAAACCAGTATGTTATTGGATTGTGTCTCGAAAGTGAGACTACACACTACCATGGATAACAGAGGAGTAATGCTCCCTTCCGTGTGAGGGGGACCCTCCACTGTCATGTCAACAAAGTAAAACCGTGCAGGTGAAAGTTGGGCATCTTCACACTGCCACAGGGCAGGTGGATAAGATTTGCATAATTAGGTTTAGGACTGCCCAGTAGTCTGCATCTGGCATAACACATATTTTGCACAAAAATCCGAAAAACATTTAAAAAACAAGTGATGGCAAACCCAGCAGCTCTGGCTGTCTGTCAGCAAAAGTGTTTGCTAATAGGGTGACTGTGTTTGTTGCCTTAGATGCCCCACAAAGAAAATCCTGTAGTAAAGCAACATCTAGGGCTGCAACAGCAAGGAAGCTGCAATTAGGGCCCCTCTATGAGCAGTCTGCGTCAGCAGGGTTAAGCTGTACCCCCAAAGAAGCGTTTTTATGAAAAGGAGTTCCAAAATAAAGTTTGTCTTTTAAGGTGAACTTAAAATTAAAAAACGGCAAAATATGAAAAGGGAGACAGCAATGACAGGGCGGGGCAACAGTAAACCCAGCCACACTCCTAACTCTTTCCGGGGCTGTATAATAAGTAATAAGCCGGCCCAGGTGCTCATCAAGAGATACTTCTTAAACCAAATGCACATGAAGGGCGATTAGTAAGGAATACTCTGTCTTTGCGAAAGGATAAGTTGTCCAAATAGCACACGCTGACTACAAACACAACCCAGTAAATGAAAAGTAGCTCCAGCAAACTAAGTACATCACTGGGTCTCAGTCAGGAGCTACCTGTCATGTTGCAGCTGCATTTTAACAAAAGGGTTTCTAGATGCCCCATCACCAAAGCCTAGTGCGACAGTGTAAACATCCACCAGATGCCATGATTTTGAAGGACACCCCATCCAAGCAACTGCAAACTACAAAAAATACATGGAAGCCAATAGCTGAAAGGGCTGACCCAGACCACCCTCCGCCAGTGACTACTACAATTTTTTAATAATTAATGGCATGAGGTCTTTCTAACCAGAAAAAGGAAAAAGCAGAAGATTGTCGCGGAGTGTCATAGAGTGGAATGGCGAAGAGTGAAGTAGAGTGTTATAGAGTGGAGTGGCAGAGAGTGTTGTGTTTTGGAGTGGCATAAGGTGGAGTCGAGTAGACTGGCATATAGTGGAGTGGCAGAGAATGTCGTGTACTGGAGTGGCATAGTGTGGACTCCTGTAGACTGGCATACACTGAAGTGGCATAGAGTAGAGGGGACTTGACTGGTGTAGAATGTGTTTGCGTAGAGTGTTGTATAGTGGCATAGAGTGCAGTAACACTGAATTCAGTGACATACAATACAGTGTTGTAGAATGCAGTGGTGTAAATTATGGTGGTGCATAGTAGAATGCAGTGGTGCAAAGTGGAGTGGTGCAGAGTGGAGTGGCGCAGAGTGGAGTGGCGCAGAGTAGAGTAGAGGGGAGTAGCATAGAGTGCTGTGGCATAGAGTAGAGTTGTGCAGAGTGGAGTGGCACAGAGATGTGTTACATAGAGTTCAGTGGCAGAGAGTGCAGTGTTACAGAGTAGAGTGGCAGAGTGTAGTGGTGTAGAGTGGCGAAGAGAGCAGTGGCATAGAGTGCAGTAATGCAGAGTGCAATGAAATAGCGTAGAGTGCAATGACATAGAATGCACTTGTGTAGAGTGCAGTGGTTAATAGAGTAGCGTAGCGTGTACTGGCATAGAGTGGAGTGGCACAGAGTGCACTACAGTGGAGTATAGCACCGTGGCATGGAGTAGATTGTTTCAGAGTAGAGTGAAGTGGTGTAGAATGGGACAGTGGCATAGAGTGCAATGATGCAGAGTATATTAGAGTGGCATACAGTGGATTGGCGTAGAGTGCAGGGGCATAGAGTTGTGTGTTAAAGAGTAAAGTGTATTGGCGTAGAGCGTATTGGCATAGAGTGCAGTGGCATAGAATGCAGTGTTGCATAGTGGCTTAGAGTGGAGCTGTGCAGTGTAGATTGGTGTGGCCTAGACTGGAGTGGCGAAAAGTGCAGTGGCAAAGACTGCAGAGGTGTAAAGTAGAGTGGTGAACAGTGCATTGGCATAGAGTGGTACAGGGTAGAGCAGAGAGGTGTAAGCGTGAAGTGGCGTAGTGTGCAGTGGCATAGAGTGGAGTGATGCAGAGTGCAGTGGTGTGAAGTGGAGTGGTGCAGAGAAGAGTGGAGTTGCGTTGAGTGGAGTATTCATGGTGGTAGCACACTGGCATTATAGACAATATGTTTTCAATTGAAATAACAATTACATTTGCACAGACATATGGTATTACTAATAAAATTATACAGTGCACAGACCAAAATGTGTGGAAATTGCATCATCTAGTTTAATGATTTGTTTTGATCATATTAATGTATTTGTTTCGAGCACATGTCAGAAATAACAAAACGTGCTTCATTTGTGTTCCTAATTTTGATATATTCAGAAATACTTACACAGTTCATGTAAATGTTGTTGTTTGCTAGAGAAAAACTCTTTCCTACCCCCAGTATCCAAATATATTGTCACATAAATCCTCTCACTTTGAAGACAGAAAATGAAAAGTAAAAAAGCACTCTCAGGAGACAGCACCTGACATTTGACCTCGGTCTTTGAATGCACAGCAAACCTGACAAAATAAATACATGATTTACAGGCCTGTTTACAGAAAGAGAGCACTCAGAAGGATACTGTAAATAAGGTTTGGGCCAGGGAATGTAGAAACTTAAGCTGGACAGCCTAAAACAAATAAAGTCAGCAAATGGAGAGCAAGAACATTTGAGTTACCTACCACAAAGCAATGACAAGCAATGGGCAGAATGAATTCCTAGGTCAGCTTTCTAACTGTTCCAAATATGCCTTTAGCAAATCAGACTGATGCACTGTCTGGTAGGCTGTGACCTAATAAGGAAAAAAACATGTGGAAACCAGTATTATTGTGTTATACGTACTTTGAAATCACTCGGATTAAGAGAAAGGTTATAAAGTAATCACAAGAGAGTGCTCTCTGTTTCTGGCCAGTATCAGTATTTGCTCATTGTCTACGCAGAAGATAAAAAAAGCCAATGCCAGCTTCCTGTACCCGTGTGGAATATTTATCCCCATCACCACATATACCAACCTCTCTCTTCTTTCTGGGGTCTCGAGAATTTTAAGGTTAGATGCTACTGTTCAACAAACTCCTTTTGTTCTGCCCATTTCATTTCTAGATCACATTTAAGGTCACATTTTTGTTACAGTCTGCGTGCTTTCATATGAAGCATGCTTTCACTGTTTGAGGCCTGCACAAGCTGCATTATCGCAGGATTCTGTTTCAACACTGCCATTGATTAAAGAATACATGGTTTCCAACAATTTACAAGATTTATTGCATTAGAATCGCCCAGTGAATTCACTTCAGTGCCTTGGGTTGGGGTAGTTTTAAGGGCTGGGGATGGGGTTTAGGGCCCAGGGCACAGGGTGAGTGGCAGTTTTCAGGGGTGGGGGGCAGTTTTAGGGCTCAGGGTGGGGGGCTTGTGGTTCGGGTAATTTTTTTTCAGGGAGCAGGGTTTTAGACCTCAGGGTGGGGGGAGGGGAAGGGGTTGTTTTAAGTGCTGGGGCCGGGTATTAGGGCTTAGGGTGGGGGGAAAGGGCAGTTGTAAGGGCTGTGGCAGGGTGGATTGCAGGGCTCGGTATTGGGTGTTAGGGCGTAGGGCAGGGAGGGCTGCGGTGTGCAATTTACGATGCATATTCCTTTAGCAATCATGCTTTTACAACAACATTTGTTGTAAAGGCATGCTTAACAAAGACGCAGTCGTGGTTCAGACCGTGTTGTTTAGACATGTGCGGTTTAGGCGTGCATAGTTGGTTCATGCAACCACTGCAAATTAACAATTTAATCCTGAAGTGAAAACCCCCACCTCGATTTATTATGGAACACATCTCAAAAAGTTACACCTTGACTTTAGCCCCCTGCCCCAGGTGTGGTGAGTGGTAGCTGACCTATCTCGAGTCAGTTTTCAGTTCCCAGGACTCCTTGCTGCTGTATGGTACAATATAACTACAGTGAGAAAGGTGCAGATGTGCTAAACTAATTCAATTTATGCATTTCCTGGGACACATCTCCTTGATAGTCGAGTAATGCAAAATGATGGGACCCTCCTGCAGAATGAGATGAGGGGCTGCTCAGTCTCCCATATATGGCAGATACTGATTGACTTTGATTGGAATAGGGCCCCCTTGAAGCGCTAGTGCCAGGAGGAGATGCAGGGGCTTGCGTTATACTCTTGGTCCTTGGGTTTGTGTAGTCCCAACTGTTCTGGGACCCCAAGATCCGAGGACTGGACTTGGGATCAGTGAGAATGTACTAGGGAGTGTAATAAGGCAGAAAAATCCTAAAAACACAATAGAGAGAAGCCTATAAGCATTAACAGTGCTTGGTCATGGCTACTAAATTAATCCAGGACTCCCTTATCCCATTATCTATTGGAAGTCTTTACGGGCGGCTCCTCCGCTATGGCGAAGGAGCATTGCCCCACTGGCTGAGCCAGAAGCAGAAAAATAAAACAATACCTTACGATTGTTTTATTCTTCTGCTTCTTGCACACCCAGCAGTGCAGGGAGGGACGGGCTAAGCCATGGGAGGTAGGAGGGGGAGAAGGGGAGAGTGCACCTAAGTGCATGTGTGTTTGGCCAGTCGCACTAAACAGCCAGGCTGGAGAAACTGCACAGACCCCAGGGCTGCCTCTGATCGACAGTCTGAGCCGCTCAGACCAATCCGGACACTGCGTTCATGCTACGTTTAGCATGACAGCAGAGCTAGGATTGCTGGGGAGCCTGTACTGCTGTCCCAGCTGTGAATGCTGGGACACCACAAGGGGAGCGACGAGCAGGGACGGAGGCAAGGTAAGTGCATTTTATGTTTTTTAATATTTTCACATCGTCTCTTTCCCGTCGCCCGCCCACACTTCCGTCCCTTGAGTTATGCGGCCGCCGATGCTGGAAGTCTTGTGTGCTCTTCATCGGTTTTATAAATATCACTAAAGTCACCACCATAAGTGCAGGCGAACAAGCTGTGAACCCAGAGCAGACTTTGCTATGGTTGTCTCGTTCGCGATTTATGACACGGCAACTTTTGCAAAGTTCTGTGCTTGTTGCATTTTGGGAGCCAGATCTTACATACACCCGGCTCTACT
This sequence comes from Pleurodeles waltl, assembly GCF_031143425.1. Classification (NCBI taxonomy): domain Eukaryota; kingdom Metazoa; phylum Chordata; class Amphibia; order Caudata; family Salamandridae; genus Pleurodeles; species Pleurodeles waltl. The sequence goes on from NC_090449.1 coordinate 72,317,296, forward strand.
GCTCGGTAAACCAGCTGAAGTACGTATTGTAGATAGCGACCTGTTTTTTAATATGACAAAATGTTAAAGGTTTTTCAGTTAGCATCGGTCACAGCTTCAAACAGGATAATTAAATTTGCAAGTGGAAAAGAAAAGAAAAAGAGGAAAAAAGCAGCCATACTCTCACCGTTTAGCGCAATGTCTCATCTTGTGGTTGGTGGCGGTCTGGGCATCTTGCCCGGGTTCTTATCTGCATCTACGGCTGTGTCTGCAGTGACTGTATCGAGGTCTTATCTATTTCCGAGCCAGGCACTCACTTTCACATTGCTATTAGCTGTATCAGGACCAGGGTGATTAATCAGTATCTCAGTTCCATCTTATAGTCTTTTTCGTTTATTTATTTCTTTTAAGGACTGGGATGGGCTGTTCAACAGTGGATAGAGCAAAAGATCGAAGACGAGATATAGACAGGAGTTCCCTGCATCTCCAATGTATCTTCTCTGCCTGGTGCCTTCACAAAATTCACCTTTTTAATGCCTGAAAACCTTTCAACACAAAGGGCCTGATTACAACTTTGGAGGAGGTGTTAATCCGTCCCAAATGTGACGGATATACCACCAGCCGTATTACGAGTTCCACAGGATATAATGGAACTTGTAATACGCCTGGTGGTATATCCGTCACTTTACCGTCACTTTTGGGATGGATTAACACCTCCTCCAAAGTTGTAATCAGGCCCATAATGTATATTCAGATCCCGGACAGACATGAATGGGAGATCTAAGGAAATTGCCTTCCCGGCCCTCTGTCCTTGTCTCAATCAGTCCTCAAGCATTACTTGCTATAGCAATGCAGATAATACACAGATCATCTTGAGAATGTGGACCATCAACACGCTTAGGATGCTAGGAGCCTTACCAGAAACAAATGGATGACCAAAAACAACAGCCGCTAAGCATCCACGGTTCAGTCAGTCATCAAGCAAACATAGCCAAGCTACACACTTGCATCCAAAAGGTTCGCTAGAATCATAGGGGTCCACTGGGAGACTCATTTAAAGTAACTTGACTAGCAGGGCATCAGCATCTCAACCATCTCCAATAAAAGGTGAGAAAGGACTAAGAAATACAGGAAAAAACACAAGGAAGCCGAAAAGGGGCACACTACACCAGGCAGACATACCTCACAATAAGTAATGTGGCAACCATGCTAAGATATAGAGTAATGGAGATTACTGGTAAGTAATATAAACATTCTCTGAGGGAAAGCAAATGGTCAGGGCCCTTGGGAATATGCATTCCAAAAGACCAGAGCGGGACACACAGTCTTTCTCACTCATCATCACAGAGCAGAGATACACATATGGAACCGGGAAGCTCATTCTAGCTGGACAGAGACTTGCGGGAAGGAGTGGAAACTCATTCTTACAGAACAGGCATGCATATATCCAAGGAAGCTCATTCTTACAGAACAGAGAGACATGGAGCCATGGAGCTCAGTCTCACAAAACAGAGACCCACAGGTATATTGAAAGATAATTCCACAGATCTGAGGCACATAGAGACCCTCGGCAGGTCCAACCAACAGAGCTGAGGCCTGCAGAGAGCCATGGGGGGTCATTTGCACAGAACTGAGGCAAGCAGGGAGACATAAAAGCTCATTCACACAGAACAGCCTGAGGCAGGGATCCATGGACAGACATTCACACAGAACTGAGATATGCAGGAAATCATGGGAGCGTATTCACACAGAACAGAGACACACAGGTAGCCATGGAAAGTCAATCCTACTGAACTGAGACATACAGTGTGCCACTGAAGCTCATTCTAACAGAACAGAGAGACACAGGGATGATCAATGGGAGTTCATTCCTATGAAACAAAGACATGGGAACCATGGCATCTCATTCTCACAGAGATGAGACACACTTGTAACCATTCAGAGTCATTCCTACAGAATTGAGACATGAACAGAGCCATGTACACTCATTCCCACACAACTTAGACACTCTGGGAAAAAGGAAGCTCATTCTCACAGAAATGATACAAGTAAAGAGTCAGGGAAGGTCATTCCCAAAACACTTAGACATACACAGAGCCATGGAAGGTCATTCCTACTGAACTGAGACACTCGGAGAGCTATGGACGCACAGTCCTAAGAAGAGAGACATGCAGGGAGTTGTGGATGCTCATTTGTACAGAACTGAGACACACAGGAAAACAAGAAAAATAATCTAAAAACAGAGACACCAAAGGAATGTTCAATAATCATTCACACTGAACTGAGGCACAGAGGCAGTCACGGAAGGTCATTCTAACAGAAGGGAGACACACAGGGAACCTGGGATCTCATTCTAAGACTAGAGAGTCATTAAATGTCATTAGTACAAAACTGAGATACACAGGAAACCCGGCAACTCTTTCTACTAGAACAGAGACGTGCAGAGAACCATGAAACATCATTCCTACACAACTGAGAACATTCTTACCAAAAAGGAAGCTCATTCTCTCAGAACAGAGATACCCTGGTGGTGAGGAAGCTCATTTCCTCAGGACAGATGCGCACTGGGAATAATGAAACTCACTCTTAGAGAACAGAAACACACGGAATGAGGAAGGACAGTATCAAAGAACAGAGATGCACTGGGAACGAGGAAACTCAGTCTCCTAGAACAGAAATACACTGGGATCTAGGAAGCTCATTGTCACCTCATAGAGGCAGCTTGGGATCAGGGGAGCCATTCTCACACAGCAAGGGCACTGGAAATATGGAATCTACCGTTCAAAAAACCGAGGCAGACACAAGGAGCCTGAGCACCTTATTTTTAGGTTAGAGTCCGAAGGAATCAGGTCAGAATCACAGAGCAGACAGCCGTAGAGGCAGCGAGCTCATCCTTGCAGTGAACATGTGAACACTGGAACCTGTGCACGTGTGTGCAAGCACAAACACGACCGCAGGGAAGCATATTACCCTAGAATAGACACATATGGGCGACCACGACTATATCTTTTTCATGGAGTTGAAACACACTGGGAACCAGCAGACATGCAGGAGATCAGACTGCGCCCTTCTCGCAGAGACATCCAGGAGATCAGACTGCACCCTTCTCGCAGAGACATCCAGGAGATCAGACTGCGCCCTTCTCGCAGAGACATCCAGGACAGCAGACTGGGCCCTTCTCACAAAGCAGAGACATCCAGGACAGCAGTCTGTATCCTTCTCACAAGGCAGAGACATGCAGGACACCAGACCGCGAAGCAGAGACATGCAGGACACCAGACAGTGTCCTTCTCACAAAGCATTGACCTGAGAGTGCCATCCTCACACAGCACAGACCCGCTCAGAGGGAACAAAGAAGGCTCATTTTGAAATAGTAGAGACAGATACTGAGCCAGAGAATCTCATTCTTACATAGAAGCCAAAAGTGCCACAGAGGGACCCAAAATGTCTGAGAGCTAAGAGCAGGGCCAGCCTCTGGGCCAGCAGCGCCCTGCAATGGACCACAGACTGGCGCCTCTGGGCGCTTTATCCCCCACCTCTGAAGCTCTCTCTCTTCCAAGACCAGGGTCCTGTCTTCCAGCCACAGGCAGCTGAAAAATCAGAAGCTTCACAAGGCACTCAAAGTAAATCTTTCTTCGTCATCACCATCGTACATTTGCAGCGAGGGATGTTTCCTCTTTTTAGAAAAATACCCCGGATGGATTTGACACAGTACAATATTTAAATGCTGTGGCTGTGAAGGTCCATTCATTAACAACACTGACAAAGCCAGTAGACCTGTTCTTTTCACAATGAAAGGTTTCGGTGGGATGAGTATGAAGGTGTGCTGTTTGTCATGTTTTGCAAGGTTGTGCATCCGACGCGGGTACTTCAGACAGAGGAATAAACTTTAGGTCTGGAGCTTCAGTCGACAATCTGAGCAGGCGGAGTGCACCCCGGTAGTAGCTGAGAGAAGCTACCACCGACTCAGGAGGGCTGCTATGTTTTCAATAGTTTGTTTTCCAACTCTACTAAGCAAGGAGTCAAGTGTCAGAGCCACGAACAGTCACCATTGAAGCTGTGCCTTGGCTCGGCAATGCGAACACTGCTCAGTAGGGCTGTTATTCACTCAGTGAGACAGTCCCTGCACGTCACACCGCTATCCCATCAGTGGGGGTGTTCCAGATCTTCTGAGAAGGAATGACCTGATTTAATGGGACTATTACAGAACATCTCACTAGGGCTGCTATAGACTTCGGCCTAATGTGGGCCCGTGTTTTCAGACCCCTTTGTAAACCTTTGTTTGTGCAATGGTCAAAGTTACGTATTTATCGCATCAGAATTACTGGGTGTGTTAAATATCTTACACTTTGTTAAGTTTCAGCAAATCAAACCTGCCAGAATCTATCAGAGGAAAAGTGAATGGCGTTTTTCGCGAGGTAACCCTCAGGAATTGCATGTTATTCTCCAAAAACTTGCAATAGGAGCTATTTATTGTATCCGATAAGTTATGTGTACTCCAGGGTGTTATTTATCTTGTGCAATAAAAAGTACTTAGATTCAGACAACCTCAGAATCAGGCCCTTTGTAGGGAGCAACTAACAACTGACAGCTGTGCTGCTATAATGTGAGTAGGACATCAGTGCCACTGATGCATGTAATGAGACGGTATCAGAGCCTCTGAGGATGTGTGTAAGCTTACACTGCAGGACATCTCAGCAGAGATGGTATATTCCTGACATCCCGGGGGGGGGGGGGGGGTTATTCCTAACTTCTGAGTATCAGGGCATCTGAGCAAGGATGCTATCCTTTTAAAAGTGAATGTTTGTCTGCCAAATTACATTCACCAGTACAACTGGTGAGGTCTTAGTGTGCTATGCACGCATTGATCACAAATGTAATGCTGCTTGTCTAGGCGAGGTGCGGGCCCCTGAAAGTTATCAGTGGAAGAATTGCCTCTTAAGTAAACCTGAGTGTAAAACAACAGAATTTGGACGCAGGTGAACAAAAACAAAGTGTGCTTCCTGGTACTCAACTTTTTAGTCGCACCCAACCCATCTGTTAGGAAAGGAGCACAGACTAGGGATGCGATACTCTACCCTCGCATTTACGGGAAATAGAAAGCGAAGTAAAGAAAATGACCCATTAGGTTGCGTGACTTCTTTTTCGGCAGAACGCCAAGAGTTAAAAGTGCACCCGATGGGCAGACTAGGGTTCAGCTTGGGCTCGATTCTTCGTTGGGCCTGGCCAATGGGCAGCACCTGCACAAATGTTTGCAATCTTCCCTCGCCTTCAGCAGCACACCGCCCACTCTGTGCTGTTCGCAATCTGCGGCGCGAGCTTGGTTACAAGCACGAGGGCCTTCATTTTGGTGCCTTTCTGCGTAAAAGCGCGCGGGCCCTTGGACCGGACAGGGCGAGATGATGCACCAGGGGCCTTCATTCTCGCAGAGCCGGGGTAGTGACCCGCAGGGAACTAGAGGGTCTCATTTCTGAGCTAAACTATCACCGTGCAGAAGGTGCAGCGGTACCGAGGCGAGGGGTGGGACGTCGCAGTCCAATTATTGTTTTCTTTTTACTGCTCAGCTGAGAGGATCAACTATATTTGCCAGCGCTGCGATGAAGGCGGGAAACTCTCGAACGTTCTTTCAGAAATGTTATTTTAGCCTTTTCCTGTTACTCGTCTACAAGGCAGGTTAATTTGTCATGTCTTCCAATTGTTTCTGGTGGATGCATGTTCCTAAACGATGACATATATGGGACGGAAATGAGTCCATGTTTCTTTGCTTGCATTAATGCCCCTGGTACTTCTGCTATGCCACTGGTCTTTTTCCAGAGTTTTAACTTCAAACTGAGACCAAAGTGTCTCATTCTGCCTCTAAAGTGGAGCCACCACGTGCAGATGTTTAACAAATCACGGGGGGTTAGACTGACCAAACTGCTTCCCCCAAGACAGGCCTCTAGTTAACGGCTGGTGTCTTGCACGCTTCTCTTGTTAGCTGTGCACACAACCTCCAGCGGGCCCCGGACAGTTCAAAGGAGGCCTCGTCGCCCCACTACTCCCTTTCCCGCCCCCGACCCGGCTGGGACAACAGAGCGCGCTGTGGCTATTGACTGCGAGAAGTGGAGCCCGGCCCCGAGGCCTGGGGAGCACGTGCGCCCCTCGCCTGGTAAACAAACAGGCCTCGGCAGGCTCCCGCCCTCAGGCAAGGACCAGCAGAGGGTGGGCTAGGGCGGCCACCACACGAGGAGCACGTGCACTCCTGGGGCCCTGCAGCGGTTAGAAGCCTGAGCAGCACCGGTGCTGTCTGACGCCAGAGACTACATGAATGAGACAGTGATAAAATATAAATAAATAAAATAACAAGTGTTCATAGAAGTAGTCTCATGGCTTATAAAAGTAGTTGCATTGTATTATATTGCATTGCAAAAATATATATAGCGCTTACTACCCCTATGTGGGGTAAGGAAGCACTTGCCTATGCTGGTAGCACACTACACTGTGTAGGATGTGAGCTTGCAAGTATGTTGTCCTTGTTCTGATCCTGTGTGGGAAGCATTTTCATGTCATGCGTAAAAACCGCTTAGGTGCTGTTATTGTGTTGTCAGATGCAGCACTTAGCAGTGTTGTGGGTGAACAGAATTGAGAGACACACAGTTTATGGTTTTCAGTAAGATTAGCACGTTTGAGCAGTTCAATTATCAGTAGATTTTTTGAGCGTTACTTTTCACCCGTGAGGGCATCCTTGTGCTGGCAGCGCCCAGTTGATTAGTAGAATAGCCAGGTCTTTAGTGACTTTTGGAAGTCTGGAAGAGATGGGATGTCCGGAGATGGAAGGGCAGCTCGTTCCTTGTCTTCGCTGCTAGGTAGGAGAACGAGCGACCTCCACATCTGCTACGCCAGATGCAGGGGGTGAGGGTTAGAGAAAGGGAAGCAGAGCGGAGGTGTGTGGTGGGTTGATGGAAGTTCAGGCAGTGGTTCAAGTAGGCAGGTCCGCTGTTGTGTAGGGCCTTGGATGCATGGGTCAGGAACTTGAACTTGCATCTTTTATGTACAGGGAGACAGTGGAGTTCCCTGAGGTATGGGGGAGGTAGGTTGGTGTAGCGAGATCCAAGTTGAGTCTGGCTGGAGCATTCTTTATGGTCTGTAGTTGGCAGAGGAGGCGAGCTGCGATCCTTGCCTAGAGAGCCCTGCTGTAGTCCAGTTGGCTGGAGGCAAGGGCCTGGGTGATGATGCATCTCTAGCTTTAGGATATCCATTTGAATATCTTACGAAGCATGCAGAGGATGAAGAATTAGGAGTTGACCTGAGTCGTCATGGGTAGCTTATTCGCCAGAATGATGCCCAAGTTCCTAGTGTGGTCAGTGGGGGTACGAGTAGGCCTGAGTTCAGGATGTGTCCCAAGGGGAACATTTATGTTTATGAAAAATCAGTACCTCTGTCTTCTTCATGTCAAGCGTCAGGCAATTGTCCTTCATCCAGTTGGTGACATTTCTCATGCAGTTGTAGAAGTTAGTTTTGGTGTTGGTAGTGTTTTCGGCGAGGGAGAGGATAACTTGTGTGTTGGCTCTCTAGGTCTATTATGGTATTTTTTATATTAGCTGGTTACTGTACCAGGTTGTCCTTTCTGAGATATTTTGGTTACGTTTATGGTCATGAGCAGATATCAGTTAAAGGGAGAAAGGGCGGAGAGAAGTGCTGGGATGGACATTGTTAATATCATCCCATATCTGGCTGTCATTGTGAAATGTGAAGAAGCACTCATAGTATCTAGCTAGTTGGGGCCTGCAGTGTTGGATTACATGAAAGTCCCCCACTGGCCAGCAGCTAATGGCAGATCTCTTCTTTTATTCTGTGCCTGGTCATTTTGTGATGGGTGGTTTATTGCTGTGGACTGGTACAGTACTGGTTGATGGACATCATCCTTAGCTGTTTTGTCTTATGTGAGTGTAAGTCTCTAGCAGTAAAAAGGAATTATTATGAAGTCTATTCAAACTACAATCGACTGCCCAACTACAGAGTGTTAATATGGTATTAATATTTGTGTGGGTTTTGTATTGTATTGTAATTCTATTTATGTGGCTTTACTACCTCTGATATGGCTTTGTAGGGCTTTATGCTGGGCCTCAAACTGCTCCGGAACAGAGGGTTAGTGTGTTTTTTGTTGTTTTTTTTGGTCACTGTTGGTTACTGGGATTAGTCTTGCTCTTTAAAGGACATAGTCCATGCATTTACTCCAGTTCCTATGTGATATATTAAATTAATAGAAATTAAGTGTGACCTTTAGTGGTGGGGGAAATGTGAATTCATACAATGGTTGTCGCTTTTAATATATGAGCTACAGTGGATTAGGTATTTTGGGGTTGCAGGGTATGACTTGTGATCTTTGAAATTAGGTTTGGGCCATTTGCAGAGACAATAATAGGGATCAAAGCAAATGTGTGGGACGTAGAATAGGCTGTGCTTAGAGAGATGAGAATGCAGGGATTGGAAAGTAAGGAGAAAGCATTTCAAAAGAAAAGGGAGAGTCGACAATCAGAAGTTTTAAGTCAAGGCCAGTTTTCATGCAGATATTTTAGGATTATTTTGGAGGCTTTCTATGTTTACAAATATTTTGGAGGCTTTCTAAGATAGCATGCAAAGCCTTAGGATGAAACAACATGCATGTGTTGCATTACCACGGAGAGCCATGAGAACCCCAACGTGCAAACACACCACCATCAGCCATAAAAACAGGAATGTTGTATTTTAATTGTCGGTGCTGAAGTTTCCTTCCCCAGAGTGGTCAGGGTGGGGCTAAGGAGAATAAACAATTTGCTAGCATTCGCAGCAAGAATTTTCAATTCTATTAAGGACACGGAGGTGAGGATTATGCTTCTCTTTCATTTACTGCAAAAACACAGCAGCCAATAACATTTAAGAAAAATAAAACTACAGTTCTCATGGTCCAAGACCACCCTATTTATAACCCACCAATCAGGTCCTATCAATACATATAAAAGACTTACCAACCACAGTCCTTCCTCTTTCTTTGCAAAGTAGATTTAAGTGTCCTCTCTTAGAACTGTATTATTAAACAGTAACACAACATAGTCCAAGTTCAACCAAAAAGAACCTTCAACTTCATTCAGCGGGAACTTCAGCCGCTTCCGAAGCAACGTGGTTAACTTCTAATTCCTGGAATCAGGATCTCTGAACTATTCTGTCTGGAAAAGACTTTGCAAATTCTTCATAGTCTGGAAAATGACCTCCGATATCTACATTGCTTTGGCATCAGAACCTGAAAAGAGAAATGCAATCATAATATCCCACATAAAGGATTATAAACATAAGTATATTAGGTGGGAAAACAGAACATTGATATATAGCATAATAACTTATACATATATATATATATAAAATAAAATGCACCTGGGAGGGATAATCCTCACCACCGTGTTCTTAATACAATTGAAAATTCTTGACACAAATGCTATAATTTTCAGGAACGGAGGCTTTGGATTATGCTTGTGTAAAGCTGCGCCCCAGACCAGAAGCCACATCCACAATAGGTTTATGATAGAACAGTTTAAATGTGGAATCTGAGGACCAACTGGCAGCCACCATGATGCCCTCTAATCTGGAACCTGAAGAAAAAGCCTTGGAAGCTTAGCTTCCCTCCAAATATAGAGGTATAAATACCTGCTTATCCCAAAAGCCATTTGACCCATCAGGCTAATTTCACTGATGAGACTGGACCAAATATTTTTTGAAGAGATACCAACAATTGACCAGTGTCACGCGTCCCATCCTTATATACCTTGAGACATTTGACCACACACAACTTTGGGTACATGGGAAAGCTGGGTAACTAATATATTTTGAACTGGATTCAGTACAATTAGAAATTTGTAATGATACACTGAAAGGAGTAAATATCCTACATGCTATGTCCAGAGCCTTGACATCAGAGACCGTTCAGCAAGAAATCAAACATGATAAGAGAGCCAATTTGGCAGAGATTTGTTTCTGGGAAAGATCCTCATTGGTCAGCCAATTACATATGACTTTTAAATCCACATTAACATCCCACAGACCCGAATATTTGGGAACTGGGGGACAACCATTTGAACTCCACAAAGCAGTTTACAAATCAAGGGGTATTGACCTATCGGTTTACGGTCTACTTGAGGATGAACTGCTGAAATGGCTGATAGGACTGTTCTATAAGCAAGTCTGTGATCAGCAAGATGAGATAAGAAGTTGACAATCGTGTGCATTGTGCTCCCCATGGGATCCACACTCTGTTGATCACACTAGTCAACCCATCATTTCCACGCTGTTGCATATCTCTTATGAATACTGAGAGCCCAAGATTGACAGAGGAAGATTTCAGCTTGTTCTGAAATGCCAGACATTTCCCAATGTCTCTTGAAAATCTACACACTATGAGAGGCAGTCGGTCATCCAGGATCAAGGAATGGGGAAGACCATTTGGATCTAGAAGGAGATCTGGGGATGAGAGAAACCGAACCGGAGGGGTGCAACACAAGGCCATTGTAGGAAAATGCCACTGTTGGCCTGGTAACCGCCCCCCCCACACACTTTTTACCTAGTGTTGATGCCAGCTTTGATTGGAAGTGTGCTGGGACCCTGCTAACCAAGCCCCAGCATCAGTGTTCTTTCCCAAAACTGAACCTTTGTTTACACAATTGGCACAGCCCTGGTACACAGTTAAGCCCCTTGTAAAAGGTACCCAGGTACCATGGGCCCTGTGGCCATAGAAGGTCTCTAAGGGCTGCAGCATGTATTATGCCACGCTAAGGTACCCCTCACTCAGCCCATGCTCACTGCCTTGCAGCTTGTGTCTGCTGGTGGGGAGAAAAAGACAAAGTCGATATGGCACCCATCTCAGGGTGCCCTGTCCCTGAACCACTGCTGGTGGCATAGGTAAGTCACCCATCTAGCAGGCCTTACAGCCCTAAGGCAGGGTGCACTATACTACAGGTGAGGGCATAGTTGCATGAGCTCCTACAGTGTCTAAGGGGATTCTTAGACATTGTGAATGCAGAGTAGCCATATTGAGTATATGGTCTGGGAGTTTGTCATTACGAGCTCCACAGCACCATAATGGCTACACTGAATACTGGGTAGTTTTGTATCAAACTTCTCAGTACAATAAACCCACACTTATGCCAGTGTGGGATTTATTGTAAAATGCACCCAGAGGGCATCTTAGAGATGCCCCCTGCATGTTAGCCAAACTGCTAATGCAGGCCTGACCAGTCTGTGCCAGCCTGCGACTACCAGATGGATTTCTGGCCACATGGGGTGAAAGCCTTTGTGCTCTCGGTGGCCAGAAACAAAGCCTGTACTGGGTGGAGTTGCTTCACACCTCCCCCTGCAGGAACTGTAAACCTGGCGGTAAGCCTCAAAGGCTCAAGCCTCGTGTTACAGTGCCCCAGGGCACTCCAGCTAGTGGAGTTACCCGCCCTCCCTACCTGGACAAAGCCCCACATTTGGGCAGCAAGTCTGGAGGGAAAATTAGGGAAAGCAGGGAGGAGTGACCCCCCCATCTAGGACCACCCCTAAGGTGTCCAGAGATGAGGTGACCCCCTCCCCGCAGAATCCTCCATCTTGGTTTGGAGGATAGGGACCAATAGGGTTAGGAATGTGTCCCCCCTCCCCAAAGGGAGAGAGTACAAGAACTCCTGGACTCGGTGCACACTATGGGCCTCATTATGAACATGGCGATCCAGACCGCCATCCCGGCGACGGCTGAAATTACCGCCACCGGCATGGCGGTCTGGACCGCCATATTACCAACATGAGAAGACTGCCACAGGCGGGCCTTCGCCAACACCAGGCTTCCCCCGACAGGCAGCCTGACGATGGCAAATTTCTTTATTGGAACCCTTGTTCCTCGAGCCTTTCCCTGGCGGTATCACCACCAGGGAGAGGCTGGCGGAGGGGGTGCTTTGGGGCCCCCCTAGGGGCCCGGCAGTGCCCATTCACTTGGCATGAGCAGTGCACGGGCCCCCGTGCACAGCCCTGTTGCGCAGGTCACTGCCCGATTTACGGGCAGTAATATGCGCGATGGGTGCGGCTGTACCCGCCGATGGAGCCGTCGGCAATGTCCAGGCCCAGCATTCCGCTGGGCCAGCTGGCGGAAACAGTATTTCTGGCCGCCGGCCCAGTGGAATGTATACTTGGAATGTACTTCTAGGGGCTGGAGGTCTGTGTTTCATAATGAGCACCTATATCTCATTTTGATATAGTATATACAGAGCCAGCTTCCTACAGCCACCGCCACTGGATACCAAGACTGTGCCTTCCAACAAGGGGATATCAGAATTACTTCTGCCGATGGATGATGAACTTTGGAGAGAACTCTGTGAATCATGGTAAAAGAAGGAAATGCGTACATCACTCCTCTTGACTAGGATTGAAAAATGCATCTGAACTCACCGCTAAGGGATCCAGTCTCCAGCTGTAAAATTGAGGGAGGTGGGTATTCAGATGGGATGCAAATAAGTTAATTTTGCACTGACCCCATAATTGGTCCGAAATTGAAAAATGCGTGGATGCAGTTTCCAGTTGCTTGCATCATGAAGGTATCGGGAATTCCAGTCCACTATCATGTTCACTCTTCCCAGTTTTTGATATATCTGACTGCCAAAATGTTGTCCATCCGAAGAAGGGTGCAGCACTTCATCTTGACAGGGAAAAGAGTTTTCACCACAAAGGAACCCGCAAGGAGTTCCAGACAGTTGATGTGATAATTGAGTTCCACCAGGAACGATCTGCCACCCGTCTTCACTGAACCACATCTCATGTCCGAACCCCATCTGCTGGCTTCTGACTCTATGATCACCTCCAGGTCAGAGGCAAAATTTGCCTTGCTGTTCCAGACATTCATGTGAGTCAGCCACCAGTAGATCTGCGTCCTGGCATCCTGTGACAGTGTTATCTGTTCCACATATGAGAGACCTCTGTGGAGATGTAATATTTGTAGTAGTTGGAGATCCCTATAATGCAAGGGGCCCAGAAAATGGCCTGAATGGAAGAAGCTAGAAGGCTCACCAGTCGGGAAAGGACTCTCAAAGATATCGAAGGAGCTGACAATGCTTTTCTCAACTCTTTCTTGATGGCCAGTGTTAGGAATGGGGTCTCTAATTGGCAGTCTGTGTGCACCCAGTCCAAGTAGGGACCCTCACTCTTGTCAGTATATAGAGCTACCCAGCTCAGATAACCCCTGCTCACCCCCTTGTTAGCTTGGCACGAGCAGTCAGGCTTATCTCAGATGCAATGTGTAGAGCATTTGCACATAACACACAGTAATACAGTGAAAACAATACAAAAGGACACCACACCAGTTTTAGAAAAATAGCCAGTATTTATCTGTGTAAAACAAGACCAAAATGAGAAAATCCAACATACAGTAATAAAGATGTGAATTTTGCACGAATTAACTAAAAAATACAGTTCCTTGAAGTCAATAGCTCTGTCTGGGGCTATCACAGCATCGTGAACAACAAATCCAACAGTTCAGGCCAGCCGTGGCGTCGCAGGCCAGCTACTGCGTTGGGACGACCCCCAAACAGTATCTTGAAAATGCAGGGCATCATGATCCTCGCAATGAGATCCAGAGTGCGGCGCCACAGGCGTCGGTTCCGGAGGTCAGTGCGGGGGTCGTCGGGCCCTCGAAGTCACTCGCGTTGAAGGTTTTTCTTCTGTTGCAGCACAAAACACACAATTTCCAGTGCTGTAGGCCGATGAAGCTGAAGTCTTTGATGGCCCTGAGACTTCCTACAGGAGGCATGCTCTACTCCAAGCCCTTGGAGAAACTTAACAAGCAGGATACACAGCAAAGTCCTTGCTCTCTTTAAGGCAGAAGCAGGAACTGCAGGCCAGCCCAGCAAAGCACACACAGCAAAGGGGCGGTACTCCTCCTCCAGCTCTTCAGCTTTTCTCCTTGACAGAGGATCCTCTTGATCCAGAAGTTTTCTAAAAGTCTGGGGGTTTGGGTCCACTACTTATACCCCTTTCTGCCATTGAAGTAGGCAAACTTCAAAGGAAAGTCTCTGTTGTTCACAAGATCCTGCCTTGCCAAGGCCTGGCACCAGACACACTCCAAGGGGTCGGAGACTGCATTCTGTGAAGCCAGATACAGCCCTTTCAGGTGCAGGTGTCAGCTCCTTCCTCACCACTCTAGCCCAAGAGACTCATCAGAATATGCAGGCTACACCCCAGCTCCCTTTGTGTCACTGTCTAGAGGGAATTCACAACAGCCCAACTGTCAGTCTGACCCAGATGTGGAATATGTCAAAACCATTGAGGGTCCCTGTTTTGATAAAGTAGCTCATCCAGGGAAATGAATGCCTAAAAATAAAAATAAAATGTATAGAGCTACTTTTGAATTGCATTCCAAGGATATAGATAGAAAACCACAAAGATATATGTATAGTCAATATGTATTTACAACGTATTTCAGAGAATACACAAGCAGGCCAAGGCACAGAATGGTTTAAGCAAGAAAACGCCCACTTTCTAAAAGTGGCATTTTCAAACTGACAATCTAAAAACCAATTTTACCAAAAGGTGTAATTTTAAATTGTGAGTACAGAGACCACAAACTCCATATCTCTATCTGCTTCCAATGGAAAACTGCACTCAAAAGATATTTAAAGGCAGCCCCTATATTAACCTATGGGAGAAATAGGCTTTTCAACAGTGAAAAACGATTTTGGCAGTATTTCACTGTCAGGATATGTAAAACACATCAGTACACTACCTAGGGCCTACCTTAGGGGTGCCTTACATATAGTAAAAGGGAAGGCTTGGGCCTGACAAGTGGGTACACTTGCCAGGCCGAATTTGCAGTGCAAGACTGCACACACAGACTGCAGTGGCAGGTCTGAGACATGTTTACAGGCTACTCAGGTGGGAGGCACAATCAGTGCTGCAGGCCCACTAGCAGCATTTGATGTGCAGGCCCTGAGCACATATAGTTCACTTTACTAGGTACTTATGAGTAAATCAAATACGCCAGTCATGGATAAACCAATCACCAATACAATTTACATAGGGAGCACTTGCACTTTAGCACTGATCAGCAGTGGTAAAGTGTGTAAAGACAATAACCCAGCAGAAACAGAGTCCAACATACCATGAAAACAGGAGATCAGAAGGCAAAAAAACGGGGGAAACCCGCCAAAAGATGCCAGGTCTAACAGCCAGTCTCTTCATCAGTGGGAGTTTGTGTTAGGCTGAGGCCTAGTATATCTGAAACCCCAAGAAGTCTAACATTTGGGATAGGTTCAGATGAGATTTCTCACAGATCCTAATTTCTGAAGGAGCTACACTGTCCACGAGAGGTGTAGTAATAAAGTTTGACGATGTCGGGCCATAATGAGAATGTCATCCAGATAGACGATCAAACGCACCTCTTTCTCCCTTAGGCAATGCACTACTGGCTGCATCAACTTGGTGAAACACCAAGGGGCTGAGGACAGCCCATGGAAAGGCTGGCGATAAGGGAACTCGGGGTGCCCCTGGGGGCCCCTGCACTGCCTATGCACTTGGCATGGGCAGTGCAGGGGCCCCCAGGCATAGCCCCATCGCGCATTTCACTGCCCGAATTTCGGGCAGTGAAATGCGCGACGGGTGCTACTGCACCCGCTGCACATCAGCATTGCCGCCAGCTCTATTACGAGCTGGCAGCAATGTTGATGTGACTTTTCCACTGGGCCAGCGGACTGTAACACTGTTGCCGTCTGCTGGCCCGGCGGAAAAGGCGAAATAGGGAGCCAGACGTACTGCCAGCAATGGTGGTATTCTGGCGTCCGCAGCCTCGGCGGTCTTCTGGGAAGACCGTCAAGGTTGTAATGAGGGCCAAAGTCTGTTTTACTGATTTTGTGTAAAGTAATGCTTCTCAGGGCACGTAGCACCGGGGATGTCTCCAATACGGTGCACCCACAGCATAGGCACAATGAAGTGTGAGATCTTGCACCTGCCCTTTATTTGGCTTAACTATTGTGGTCATCAGAGCCACAAAAGGAAATGCATCACTTGTATGTGTGCAGAGCAGCTTCTCCCACCAACTGAAGGGGTCTAATGGGGGCCATTCTTGTGGCAGGTTGGATGCAGGAAGTTTCTCTAGCTCCCAGATCCTCCAATGCACACAGCGGAACTCTGAGCTGTCACATTTACAGTTCAGGTTCCAGCCCATCTCCCCAGGTGTGACATGCTGTGAGTGAGAGCTCAGTCAGTCTTCCTAACGCATGAGTATCACTCGCAGTCAGTCAGACGCGAGATCTCTGCTAGCTATCACCGCCTTTCTCAAAGAATATTGGCCATTTGGTTGTGTTTTGAGATTCTAGAATGTGTGGGATCTGGTTACTTAATGAAGATTTTGAGTAAAATTCCATTTATTTATTTTTGGTATAGACTTTCTGGCTCTGTTTTAAACAGGTCTAAAATACAACTTGATTTTACTACAATCTTTTATATGTTGTTTTGAGATGATGTTTTAAAGGTGAACCATTCTGGCTTATGCTGATTTTTTTACTGACCTCGATATAAAAATCCTGAGTTGGTAAAATACTGACCAGAGCCCTTTACACTGCCTTCAATGCATTGATTAAATACACAAGGGCTTAGTCTTTCACGGGGTCAAATTCAGGAACGTGACTACAGACATTTTCTACAGCTGCCATTTAAACTGTCACAAATTCTCAACAAAGTACACCTTTTTCCTATGTAACTTGAGTGTGCAACGTATTGTGTAAAATTAGAAAAATAAATATATGGCACAAAAATTGTGCTAGATGTGAGTTTGAAGGATGTTTATCTCGCCTGCGTGTAGAACTCAAAAATAAGAATAACTTTTTGCAAATACGAATTCTTTACTTCCTGTAACTTTTTACACCTGATCACAGATAGTCCACACTCATTTACGTCTCAGTCAGTCAGTAGGTTCCAGATTAACCAAATTATTGGTGGGGTTCAGGTCATTTCAGCAGTGCCATGGAGACTAGTTTTTTGGTGGATTCCTGTAGGATGCCCTGACAATGCTATTGACGACCCATCTGCACCATGGACCCCTGAACCATGTAAAACCATTCAGTTATTCTTCTTGTGTACCACCAACCAGTGCTGGACACACAAACTAACCTTCTTTAAAACTGAAAAAGCCAGAAACAAGGTCCAAAAATAGATGATGAGACTATTTGCTCAATCAAATTCATTGATGTCATTTCCTTACAGGATGTGATGTCACAGGAAGTCTCATTGTCTATATATATTCTCACTTTGATGGGAACTGATTGCTCGTTTTGTCAATGATGAAGGACAAACTTTGTTATTTATATTCTATGTACACATTGAGTTCTAACAATGGAGAATATTTACTCCTGCACCCATAAATGAGGGTGGGAGTAGTGGCCCCAAGGTGACAAGTCAGCAACAGTCAGCCTTCGGTATTTCAGTACACATGCATTGTTTTTGCACACTCTGCCACCAGAGAAACCAACAAGAAGAAGAACAGCTGTAAGAAAGCTGCTCGGGCTTGCTTTATTGGACACAAACAAACAGATTTTTCAGACTACTGCGCTTACTAACGTAATCGTGAAAACAGAGTCACATTTCATGCATGAAAGCATAATCCATTTTACAGAATAGTGCAAATCCTGCTCTTCAGATTCGTTTTTCCAGTCTGAGGAGTTGTGGTCAAGTGCCAAAGCCATGATTAAAACTCAAGTATGGGTTCCACGATCAAAAACGAGCATTTGCAATGCAATGGGTCTTGCGTTTGCTCGAGTTAGAGCTATTAGTGTTGTAAATTCCTAACTGGATTTTTCTTGCCACATAAATTGAAAATGAAAAGTAAAACAGTTGACATAAGCAAGCAGATTCAAAGTGCCATGGTCGCCATGAGCATGAGCTCAAAGGAGAAACACAAAAAGAAAAGAAATTTGCTCACAGTCAAACATATCTGCAAATGTGCAATTATCAACAAGGTCGGTGTCCAAGGCAGTAATAAAACCGCCCCAAGGAGGGACAAACGTAAATCATTTACCAATGATAACACAGGATTTTTGAAAGGCAGCCCATGAACGAGTGAAAGTGATAGGGTGCGGTGGGAGTAGTTAAAAGCCCACAGATAGATTACAATAGGCCAGAGCGCTTGCGCACATGACCTAATAAGTACACATGGATATGGCAATAATAAAAGCTGTTTCTTGAATTGGAAGGAAGGGTGCATGTGACCTTCCCCACTCCGCTGCCAAACCATATGAGAAGGTGTCTTCAGAAATATGGCAGAATGGATTTTTTAAGAAGAAAAAATAAGCTAAATACATTAACGCTTGCTAAAATGTGAGAAAGGGAGGGATAATTAGGGTGTTTGAATAGTTATTCATGTTCTGTCATTTCTTCGCCTCAAAAGACATTAGAGCTGAAGAACACTCGGAAAACCCCTGGCATTTCTCCTGCTCACCCATTCCCCAATTTTGACTTTGGGGTCTAGATTTACCATCAGTTTGTATGTGCCTCTCAACGTAATTCAGCGCTAGATGACGTAAACAATAGCGTTGATCAACTTTCAAGAGTAAAATTATTTTTGCACCAAGACTAGATGCAATATTACTGTTAAATCGCATTTTGTGGCAAACTTTCCCCAATAACTAATGCAATGTGAACGTAACACAATAGGAATCACGCAATGCACTATCAAATACGTTGACGCAAAATATTGCAACATGGCTGACGCAAAGTAGTGCACCATGGCTTTGTGTGGAATAGTATCTGTAAATGAAAAGGGGGGCAATCACTGGACAAAATGAAATTGCATGATATTTTCACTTGTCATATGTGTGATCTGCTTTAAGTTCACAAGTATTACATGGTTTATGCGTGGGCTCTTTCCTGCGTGAAAGAATTGTACTCGCTGAAACACAACTGATGCAAAGCTCTGCTCACTCTGCCTTTGCACCATGAGTTTAGCAACTTGCAAACCAAGCATTAATTGCATTTTTGTGGCCATTGATTGGTGAGCAAAACAACTGATGGATTAAACCTAGATCTGTGACTGGGAGTGAATGTTTGATTTGGTCTACATTCCGTCCATCAACTTTTCTTTTTGCGTCGATATAATGGCGCATGATGCACACGTTTTGGCACTCGTACAGCACAGTATAATTTTCATGCAGCATTCCACTGCGGAAATCTTGGTAAATCTGCCCCTGTGAACCTCAAATTGTTTATATAAAAAATATAGTGGAAACATATAGTGAAAACCTCTCCACTCAAGGCCGAATGGGGAAAAAGCATAATTTTAGTGAGTCATTGGCAGGGCGGTGTGACTTGCAACCTCTACCATTGTTCTCCTCTGTTGTTTTGTGTTGAGGAGGGAAGTGGTCAAAGAACGCTTCAAGGCCCAGGGAGACATGAGCTGGAACCTCCAGGGCTGCAGATTCCAGGTTAAACCCGAGCACAGGCACTGCCACCCTTCAGTCTACATACAGACCAGCAACCTACAGAACATGTCTGAAGAAGGGCCCACCTGAAGCACCCACATCTAAATATTCAGCCCTTCCCATCCCAATGCTGTTGACATGGCGTGTCACTATGGCCCCCACGCTGAGAGAGAGCAGGTGATGTGTAATGGTGACTCTGTCGCACCCCTCTATGGTCTGCTAGGTATCTGTCATCTTTGTGCTGGCTGCTATATGGTTTATTTCAAACTCAAATAACTTCGGTCCGGTTCAGGGTTCTTGGGTACCATTCAGGGGTCAATTGGAGGTCGTCTGGGATACCCTCTGGTACCCTTGATTTTCCCTTTGGTACACATGGCACTGCAATGTGCTCCAATGTGTTTTCTAAACAAGTCAGTATGTTTTGAGTATGCAGAAAACCACTTTAACATGCATTTCTTCCTCACTTTGATGAGAAAGTCAGTTCAACATATTGTGCAAAGCTGTGTTCTATTTCAGTGTGCCGAATCGCTTAAAATTTAGCATATCTTACACAACCTGGCTACATTCTGTCTTGCCTTTTTCTTCTTGCAGTTTTATTTTGGTGGTGCAGCACAGGTGTTTAGCTAGCATCGAGGGTAGGTACATCAACGCTTGCAAACATGGGCAGCCTATTTCTGGATTTTTGGCCAGAAAGGTGCATATGATTTTTAGAAAACATCGTGTTACTTGTGTCTAGAATGAAACAATAACTTTCCTCATCCAGCTCTCAATCAACTGCAGAACATCCTCAAGAAGATGTTCTTTTACATAGTGTTTCACTTATAATATGTAAGCACCATCTTTGCCTACGAACAAGGATATTGGGCCAGATTTAAGAGGGCGTAGCGCAATTCTAACGTCACATAAGCGTATTTCTTTTATGTAATGTGGCGTTAAATGTCCCGAAATGCTGCACCTTGTTTACAAAGTAGCAAAATACATGCATTGCGCCACTTTGTCACCCTTTGCGCTACATTATGCCTGCATCAGCCATAATGTATGCAAAGGGGACGTTCCCCCGTTAGGGGAGATCTGAAAAAATGGCGCAAAGAAACCTAAGGGATTTATTCGCATCATTTTTTTGGCACTTTTAACGCCTGCTCTAAGCAGGTGTTACAAGGAGGCTCCCATTGGTTACAATGAGCCTCTGGGTGCTTTGCAGGATTAGCGTTAAAACTTTTAACGCTAATCCTGCAAAGAGATGAACTAGAGTCAAAAATTCTAATGCTGGTTCCCTAACTGCCGCCATGGAGTGATGTATATTAAATATGACGCACACATGGTGGCGTTACTAGGGCGCTAAGGGGCGCAAGAAAAGTGGCGCTGCACTAGGTGCAGTGCCACGTTTCATAAATATGCCCCATAGTTCTTAGGGTATCATACAGGGGAAGCTGGTAGTCATAGAAAAAATCTAATGTTTCACAACAATCCATTTGTGATGTTTTAGTAATCTGCAAGAAATGTGGCGGATTGGTGACGGTTTTTAAAAGGTCATGTGATGTCACTTCTTGTAATGGGATCAGGTTCAAATGCTACATGAATTCACTTCCTGTGATATCAGAAAAGTATAACGGTTTTAAGGTCTTGCCTGTGTGAGAGCTATTTGCTTTGCCAATGTCTTTTAGCCACATTGCAGAGCTGTGCAGCTGCAGTGTAGCATGTCTAAAATCTGGAAAACCACGCTATGACGCAGCCAGCTCTGGATGCGTCATAGTGCTTGTTTTTCTCATAGTGGGTGGGGGGCGACAGAAAACGGGAGGGTGGGGGATGGGAGAGGAAGAATCAACATAGACAAGGGAGTGCGAGAGAGGAGGAAGCAACACGGACAACAGGCAGGCTGGGCCTGGGAGTTGTAGGGGATGAAGTAACACAGACAAAGGGAGCAAGAGTATAAAGACGCAACACAGCAAATGGGAGTTGAGGTAGGTGGGGAAGAAGCAACAAGGGCAAGAGGGTGGGAAGAGGAAGTAGCAAAACGGACATAATGGATAATAGGAGTAGAAGCAGCATGGACAATGGGATGGCAGGAGGGAAGAAGCCTCACCAGAAGAAGCACCATTGGGGTAAATGAAAGACGCAACACTAGGGACGAACAAAGAAAATAGTACCTTCATCACAGTGTGAGCAGTGGAAGGACACTACTCAAAATAAAGCAATCAGTACTTGGTCTATGCTCCACATGAAAGAAGAAGTGAAACTGTCATGCACTGGCCAATGAGGAGGCAGCTAATAACAATGAAAATGAAGCCAACAAATGGTAAAAAATGGGTGGGATCCAGGCCCCTTGCTTTATACAATATCTCTCATAAGCAACAGAGCATGCTTGTCACCATGGGTGAGACCTGAAAAAAAGTACACATGAATATGGTGTCACATAGGCTCTCATTTTCCTAATGAGACACTGGATTTGAGTGGTAGAATCACCTGAATTGTGGGGAACTGAGTCCAATCCCATACCATGTGACAACTGTTGGCCTAATTTGGGTTTTCCTGCTAATTAGCAGCGCCTCATCTCTACTCAAAAACAGGTATGATTGTGGCAACCGGGTGCATGACAATATTGACTCCTCAGGGGAATCCTGGTCGATCAGATCTTATCCTTTTCTCTCTGTTACATTAGTCTCAAATATACAAAGACAAACAGAGGCAGAGATTGGTTCAATAAAGCTTATTGAATTAGCTGATTGCAATAACTAGGATAAAACACACTAGAAGCAAAATAGTGACAAGAAGAGTGAAACACAGAAAACATCCCACCATACTGTCACTAGGAGTAATATATGTGGTTCCTACCTAAGCTATGTTAGAGCACAACGTGATAAGCCCTAATCCACCCTTCAGGATTCCCCCATGGGAAGACATCATCCCCCATACCTGAGCACGGAAGACTGTTGTGTAGCCATTTTAGTTATAGCTCCATGCATGTTAGTTTAACACACTAGGCCGCTGTGCACTTTGACCTAGATATATTTTATTCGGCTCCGCATTGTTATTTTTACAATAACCGGTTTTACGGTCTTGTTTTATTTTCATCTATCTAACTGTTTTTGCTTAGCCCAGCACTGTGTTCTCAAACAAGACATTCTTGATCACTTTGTGCTTCAGTCAAGGCTACAGTTTGGTACATTGCTGGTGAACGTGGTAGAAGTTTAGTCTCCAACATTCGTAGAAAATACACATCCTTACGTAGGGACATTTTCTTAGAAATGAGAGAACCACAGCACATCACAGGATCATAGTGTGAAACATTTAATATTTTGTAGTATTTCAGGAAAAACAGATATCCTGATTCAATAGAATACATTCGAAAGGTTGCTTGTAGATTGATTCCATAGTAGTAAGAAAACAGCCGACACATGTTTCGTCATCCTTGACTTTTTCAAGGCTGTGAAAAATGGAATGTAATAATCATGAAGCTAGTTGGTAGTGATGAAATGAATTTTAATGTGAAATGCGAGTTGAATAAGAGATGTATAAACCTAATAACGAAAAGGAAGGAGAAAGAGAGGACCCCGTGTTGTTGATGTGAGCAGATTAAAATTTAGAACAAGAATATTGTGTCACCTCGATAGTATAGTGATTCTATACATAAAGGAAAATAAGCATTATCAGTGAAAAGGTGGAAATTGATATAACACCACAGTGAAAAGTCGTGGAAAGAGCAAGAAGACCAACTGCAACAGCAAAGTGTTGGGTGGTCTAAGGGTAAGAGCACACCACCACGAATAACTATAAAGATATGACAGTGTGTGTCCAGGCAGTGAAAAGTATTGTATACAACTAGGACATACCTCATTCAGATTGAAAGAGTTGAATAAATTGTAGGAGTTCCATATTCCGAAAAGTTTGCAAGTTCAATCAATTGGGCAAAATGGTAGAAGGAGTCACAAGACCGTGGTAAGTCTGTAATCTGATGGGGGAAGTGTAGATCGTAAGTAAAAGGTGGTTAAGAAAAGAAAATGGAAAAGGACAAAATGTATGATTATATAACTGATTGGAGAAAAAATACTCCAAAAGTTTGAAAGTTTCTTTACAATAGAGTTAATTGTTTCATCACTACCAACTAGCTTCATGATTGTTACATTCCATTTTTCACAGCCTTGAAAAAGTCAAGGATGACGAAACACGTCTCAACTGTTTTCTTACTACTATGGAATCAATCTACAAGCAACCTTTCGAATGTATTCTATTGAATCAGGATATCTGTTTTTCCTGAAATACTACAAAATATAAAATGTTTCACACTATGATCCTGTGATGTGCCGTGGTTCTCTCATTTCATATATGGACTGGGACCTTTCCTGGGCGACAGTTTCACACACCCTGTGGCTGGGTGTTTAACCACTGGAGCACTCCTTTTCTCCAAGAAGAGACTTTGCCTTCATGAACTTTGTATTCCACTAACAAACAGCTTTTGGAAGTGCGCACCTTTCATACACAGCCACGGTTTTCTTTGTTGATATTGTATACATTTTCTTAGAACATCAGCTGTGTTATTATAAAAACATTTCCTGGTCCTATTACACGTTAAGAGGGAGATTCCAGCCAGGGAACCACGACTGTGTGCTTTTTGCTGAATGCTTTGCTGCAGATGCTAACGCAGACTACAGGCCTTTACTCAGGTATGAGGGTGATGTCCTCCTGGTGGAACCAGAAAGGCAGAATTAGAGTTTAACATGCTGTGCTCAGATTATGACTTAGATAGGAAATAGTCCGTAGATTCTGGTGACAATATAATAGCGTTATTCTTATGCTTCACTCTCCTCGTCACCATTTTAATATTCTCATGTTGTGTCGTCCTGGTTATTGCAGCTCACGCATTGCTATCTAAAATGCAGTTGTTTTATTAAACCAATCTTTAAAACTCATACTGCTTCTTATTGTCATTTATATATGAGACCGACTTGTGAATGAGAGATCCGGATGCAACCTGAGTGATCACGACTTCCCTGAGAAGTATAACATGTCATGCGCCCGGCTGCCCAATCATCTCTATCTCTTGGTAGAGATGAGGCACTGCTAGTTATCCAGAGCAAAACCCGAATTTAGAGCGACAGGTGCCACCCGCAGTGAGTCAGACCCAGTCTCCCACACCGTGGACGATCTTGCTGCTCCAAATCCAGTAGTCTCATTAGAATAATGAGAGCCTACGTGAAAAGACTGTTGTCTAGAAAGACACCATCCCCATGTAAGCCAGGGATCGGTAGTCCAAGCAAGCAGATGTAGTGAAGGCAATCAGCATGCAGTCATCGTCATCTGGCTGGAATCTCCCTTTAACATATATGGGACAGAGAAGTGTTTTTTTATAATAAAACAGCTGATGTTCTGAAAAGATGTCCTCACGTAAGGATGTATGTGTTTCAGTGAATGTTGGAGACACAGCGTACCACTTTGCCGGCAACTCTATCATGCTGCAGCCTTGAGAAAAGCACAAAGTGAAAAGAATGTCTTGCTAGTCCTAGGCAAACTAGATAAAGAAAATAAAACATCACCGCAAATGTGGCTAATGCTAGAAAAATAAAATGAAGCTGAATAAAATATAACTGGGCTAAAGTGCACAAACGGCAGGCCTAGTTGCTAAAATAACGTATCTAAACACATGGCTAAAATAGCTATACAGCAATGAAAGATTTTTGAGTCGAAACATAAGGCGCATGTGACTTCTCCCAGTCCACTGTCAAACCTTCAAACATTTGGCAGAATGGATTTTTGAGAGCAAAAAATAAGTAAAATATATTCACATAAACATAAGGAATGAAGAGCTATGGTGTTTGAATTGCCATACAGAGGCCTTTTGAGCACTTTTTTCTACTACCCTATTTAAAAATATATGAACACAAGGATGGCTCTATCTGTTCTCTTATTTCCCCTAGCAACAATCACTAACGATGGAGAAGACCACTGGCACTTCTCCACCTCAGACACGGACAAAGGCAGTAAAGATATTTTGACTCCCGGGCCAAGGCTTACTATCATTTTGTATGCACGCTCCCATGTAATGCAATGGTAAATTACTCAAACAGTAGTGTAGAGGGATGGCCATGTAAACCTATTATATGCCTTTATACCCCTGGCACAAACATGCAAATAATGCTGTCTGTGATGATGCTAAGCTAATGGTGCAAAGGCAGAGTGAACAGTGTCTTGCATTAGTGTGCATTTGATGTACGCTAATTGCTTGAAATTCAATTCTGATTAAACAGAAGTCTTGGTTTTAATCAAAATGGTTCCCCACCACCCAGATTTTTTTTGCAGAAGCTGCTAAGTGCCACTATGTGGACAGTGCTAGCAGTGGAGTCACACGATTTCCTCCAAATGCGCTCTTATTTTTTGCACAGACTTTTATCTGTTCTTGGGAGTGGGGAAAACCAGGATGGAGACAGCCTCAATGTTTGTGCTATACACTTTATTAAGGGAGAAAGGCAATCTAACGAGTTAGAAATCCAACAATCAAACAGCAAGATGTCAGATTCAACTGCTCCTTGCAAAGTCGGAGGAGAGGAGCTGAGGGATTGAGTCAGAGTTTACTCCGACAGATTCTGCTCCTTCCATTGCACCTCCTAGGTAGGGGCACTCCCAGTCTGTACAGAGGGACCATGCAACACAAAGGAAATACAGAAACCATCACACCAAATCAACTGTTTTGGATCCTTGACCTGCATGTTAGAGAAATTAGTTAAGATCAGGTCAAGCATGTGGCCCACCGATGAGTCTGGGCCTGTGCCTGTTGGATTAGATTAAAAGCAGCCAAAGTTTGAGTGAGCCGGGTGGCTAAGGTGGAATTAGGATAATATGGGGGGTGATGCTGTTGTGGAACTAGAGGGTGGGATCCTTGTAACTAATATCAAACACAAGTATTCCCTACTCCATAGATTCTAAACATCATTCACAATATGTTGCGTAATCATATTGCGCCATTAACCATTACAAATATGGATTGTTTACTTGTCATAGTGAAATTATGGTATTGTCAAAAACCACAATTTCCCTTTAATTAATTGTCTGATTTGTTGAACAATCTCATTGGTGTGCATCTCTTGATTTAGTTATAGAGTGATAAGTGAAGACAAGGAGAGGGTTATGTCCCCATTTGGAGGTTGTGACAAGTAAACAATCCATAATCATAATGGCTAAGAGCGTGATATGATTATGCAACATATTGTGAATGATGTTTAAAATCTATGGTGTAGGGCAGTGGTTCCCAACCTTTTCACTCCTGTGGACCCCCACTTTATCTTTACTGCAACCCGGGGACCCCCACTGAATCCTTATTGGAATCCAGGGATCCCCTACTGAGTCATTACTGAAAGCTGAGGACCTAATCAGTTAATATTATTTAATTTTCTAAGCAGTCGCAGACCCCATGAGGAGGCTTCGCGGACCCCCAGGTGTCCCCGGACCACAGGTTGGGAACCACTGGTGTAGGGTGTATTTGTGTTTGATATAAGGCGGAAGTAGGTTCATCAGCATGAACATTAATATAATCGAAAATGGTCACACGGGTGTATTGAAACGAATATTGTGCAATAATGTCAAATAGAGCAGAAAAACAACTGCTACGGCAGTCGGGAGGTCTGTACAAAAATATGTCCGAAAAGAGAGTTGGTGAGTTTAAAGCTAAAGACAAGACCCTCAATGTTCCCACTCTGACGTCGTGAAATAGAAATGCTTCAAATGAGTCTCTGAAGATAATAGCCACCTCCCCACCTTGGCTTTTCGCCCAGATGCAATATCCTGGTGGCATTGCAAAGGCATGGCCCGAGTTAGAACTATCTTTCAATCATGTTTCCATTAGGAAAACTAAGTCCCTGGAACTGTCAAACAGGAGGAAGAAGATTTCAGATGAATGTTTGGGCAGGGACCTGCAGTTGATAAGGCAGGCCTTGTAATCCACAGCAGTTTGTATTGAGGTGGTCCTTGTTTTCGGCGGCGGTAAGAGAACTTCAGCCTCAAGAGAAGACTGCCCTCATTCAAAAATAGCATTATTAGTTAGGACTGGCCCACCCACCTCACAGGAGTAGACATTCTTACACATTCCAGAAGGGAAAAAACCTTCTGGGGACACTAAGGGTTGCTATTCAAGGCCAGGAGTGCCTCTCTGGAATATCTGCTGCACTGATCCATAGCAAATTGGGCAGCATGGCTGGCGCTGGCCACAGACCATTCGCAGACAGTTGCACACGCAGCATAGAATCCCTTATACAGTATGAGAGAGCAGGAGACTAACAAGCCAACTACTAGAGTGCTAACCTCAGGATGGCAGTGTAAAGCTGCACTACGAGAGGGAGAAAAAATGGCGCTCCTCTCTGGTATGATGAAGCAAGCGTTGTACCAAAAACAGTGCTTTTCTCCCAACCTTTTCACAAGGTACCACCTGAAGCCTGCATCACCAAATACTCATCCTTTCCCATATCAGCTCTGTTGAGAGAGGGTTCCACTCTTGGCACTCATGGTGGGAGAGGGAAGATCTGTATTATGGTGTCATGGACTTTATCGTAGACTCTTTCCTGGATTTATCTCCTTGTATTGGTTGCTGTGCCACAGCACAACAGATGGCATGTGCACAATGCTGGGGGGCTATGTGTCATGCATGACCCATTCCAGTCGATTTGTAATTTAGCACACTTTGGCTATAGGTTTCTCAGATATCATTTAGGGGTAATTTAGAGGTTGCTGTGGGCAGCATCTGGCACCCCGATTCTTGAGTATACATAGCACTGTATATTCTGTGCAGGGTCCTGCGGCGCCTCACCCAAGTAAGTCTGAAGCTATAGATAGCTCTGATAAATAGGGGTGTAGGGTCCCCCACCACATTTGGCAGAGGTCCTCATCATTTTGACGTTACACAATTGATGCAACCCCTTCACAAGCATATGCTATTGCAATCCCAAGTATATTTTGAACAAGACAGAATGTTTTGAGAATTCCAAATTATGCAGACAACCACTGGGACATGTACTTTATTTCTCACTTTGAAGAGAAAGACAATTCAACATTGTTGTACAAAGCTGTGTTCTATTCAAATGTGGAAATATGATCTTTTGTTAAAACTTGGCAGATCTAACACGTCTTGGGCACAAACTCTCCTGTGTTCTTCTTCTGGCAGTTTTATTTTGGTGGTGAAGCACTGCTGTCTAGCTGGCATTCAAGGTAGGTACATCAAAGGCTGCAAACAAGAGCACCAAACATGTGCATCCTAATTCTTGCTTCTTGGCCAGAGAGGTGTGCACTCTTTTAGGAATCATTGTTTGCGCGTGTGTAGAGTGAAACAGTGGCTTGTCAGCATACAGCCAGCTGCAGGTCAGTAAAGGTAATATGTGTTTGTGGCTTCATTAGTACACTGCAATGCTCAACAAGTGGGCAAGCATTCCAAATATTGATGCAGTCATAGATATGATTCTTGCTTTTTAAACAAAGGGCTGTGCTGCAGGAAATGTGCACTAAAATCTGATACCGTAGCAGAGAGACCTCTTAACATTCTCAAATAAGATGTTCTTTCATACAGTATTTTACTTATAATACATGGGAGCCTGCGATCCCTGTGTAAAAGCCATTTCTAATTTCCTTCCTTCAGTCGAGTTGTGATGTTTTTAGTCACTTGTAATAAAGAAATGACGTAGCTAGTCAACTGTAATAAGTTATTACAGTGGAGTTGTGATGTTATAAGGCATTTAATAACATAACACCAGCAACCACGAACACAATTAGGTGCATTTTAAACAAGGAAAACAGGAACTGGCTTTCCCTTCATTTTACATGTTTTTCAGAAAAGAAAAAGAGATCAGCAAAATTAAGATATTTATGACAAGATGTTCATTTTTTTCCATGGTATAGCTTATTGCAGAAAAGATAGAATCCCTGCATGTTTGTACACAATCCGAGACACAGCATTTATAACCTGATTTACATTACACTGATTCTAATATATGTTGTCAAAAGTTTCTAATTGCTTTTTTTTGTGTATTTAATTTTGCAGTACTCATTTTGCTTTTATTCTTCTTGTCTGCAACAAACATAAAAGTGCAAGACATCAAAGATATGTGTGGACGTATGACCATCGATTATAAGCTATAAAATACCGTCTGCCATCCATTGTGGGGATATTGTAAATCACCTTGGAGATCCATGACCTTCTAAAGTAATCAACCTTTTGGCCGCATGCCTCTATATGGTCATGGAACTCCTCTGAGACTTTAAGTAATATCCTTATAATGCATGGTGGGGGAGACTATGGAGGCCATTACAACCCAGGCGGTTGGAGTTAATGTGGCGGTAAGTACCACCAACAGGCTGGCGGTACTTACCGCCATATTATGACATTGGCGGGTTGGCTGAAGCCAACCTGCCAATGTACCACTCCGACCGCCACAGCGGGAACAGACCACCATTGTGCCGCCTACGGATTATGACCCCGCCTACCGCCATGGTTTTAGAGGCATTCGTAACACCACGAAAACCATGGTGGTGCGCCATATCAGTGACAGGGAATTACTTCCCTGTCACTGATAGGAGTCTCCGCCGCTTCCTTTCCAGTAACCCTCCATTTACCCCCCCCCCACACACACATGCATACAAACACCTATTCCCACATGCTTACATGCATGCATACATCCATTCACACACACATCCGCACACACTTTCAAACTTACACGCAGACACGCATTCACATAACACAACATTCAGGCACTCACACCTCCATACATGCACACACGCATTCAACACGCAACACACAACACACACCCGCATCTACGCACACACAAGCATTCACACACACCCCCTCCCACACACACACACATACACACAAAACACCCCCCACTCCCTTCCCTGTAGGAGACCCGACTTACCTGGATTCAGGGGGTCCTCCGGCAAGCAACGTGACGGGGCTCTGCTACCGCCAGCAGAACATTTCCAGGCCATATTATTGGTTATAATACGGCTGGCGGCAGTCTACTGGCATGGCGCTGCTGGTGGCAGCAGTGCCACCTTACCGACACCCGCTGGCATGGCCACAGACGGATTTCCGCCCTTCTTGTGGCGGAAATCCGGCTGTGGTCATAATATGGCAGACGGCTGGTAGCCGTGGCGACGGTCTTTTGGCGGTCATCGCTGTGGCGGTAGGCGGTTTTTACCGCCGATGTCAAAATGAGGGCCTATATCCCATATATAATGCTTACGCAGTATTTTACCGGAATTGCAAGGATATAATGCCCAGAATCACGTGCAGTGAGTAGGCCGATGAAGTGGTGGTCACAAATGAAACATGCAGTTACCAAAAATCCATTCCAAATCACTTACTGCGATTCTTTATCGCTCAGCAAGAAATGTGCCTTCTTTGAGGAGTGTTTTTAAGAGGTGATGTGATGATACTTCCTGTAATGGAATCAGGTATAAATTACATTGGTTGTCACTTCTTGTGATATGAAGAGAGTCAAATGGCACCTGATGTTACTTCCTTTGATGTCATCGGTGGGGCAAAAATAGTGTGATGGCACTTCCTCTCTCTGTGGCATTTTGGTGAATTGTTGTCCATGACATGTTTTTTTGCTAAGAATAATTGCTGAAACCAGGAAGTGGCATGCTTCTAAACAGTGTCACCTCTGTTTACATGTACATTGGGGATGATGTTCAGCATGGCTAAAAAACATTTCCAAAGCAAATAGGTTACAAAGGAGAGACCTACTGGCTTTGCCAATGTTTGTTAACTTAGGCCCTACTAATAAAACGACTTCTTCGGCAAATCAGAGTTCTACTTAATCATGCTAAATCTATGCTCAATATACTATACTATCATTTCCACATAGCTATGTCAGTTTCCTAATGTCCCCATTAGGTGCACATTGCCATGTCATTATTACATTGCCACCAGAATGATCAAGTGCTTCCCATTGTAAGGTGGTGGGTAATAAAGATCTAAAAAATTGGCAACTCTCTGGGCTAAGACAGTCTGAACTCAAAGTTGTGTATGATATCAATGTTGACTAAAGCCTTCATTGCCTTAACTCGAGGTCTATCTTTCTACAAGTCAACGAGTGCCGGTAACATTATACTACATGAGTCTGGGCATGATCCTCTTTAGTGTGTAAACTAAAAACCTTTTTCACTTCTGAACCATGATGCTAAATTTCTCACAAAAATCTAAATTCATCGGCCCAGGTTCGTAATTGAAAAACTTTTTCTAGCTGACCAATTTGGTCCTATTAAAAAGAAAAAAGGAATCATAAAATGACAGGCAGGTAGAGGCAAGGAATACAATAGAATATGATCTGCTATGTAGTTGGGATGTGGAACAGTCACTCAAACAATGTTATTTTAAACACCGATTGAGGTACAAATCAGAATGAATCTTGGACCTGCCTTTTGCTTCAGCGTGATGGGGCTACATGCAAATTCTGTAGGCAGACCTATAACCAATGAGCTACTTTCTGGACAGTTTTCATAAAGGAACTACACAAGTTTTCCAACTATCACTATTGTTGTTCAGGAATTGAGGAATTTTCTAGAGAGTATAAATAACTAATGTCCTCATATCACATGCTGCTAACATTAACAGACCCAACAAATGTAGTGAATGCCCATGCTATAAAGAAGTTCACATCAATTTCAAGGAATGCATGATAAAATCCAGCATTATGGAAATATACAAATATACAATGATTTAATTAACATGATTATCACTACTGTGCCTTTAAATTAGAATCATAAAAATAAATGATCTAGGTCAGTGGTTCCCAACCTGTGGTCCGGGGACCCCTGGGGGTCCGCGAAGCCTTCTCAGGGGGTCCGCGAGAGCCTAGAAAATGAAAAAATATTAACAAATATTGACAAATTAGGTCCCCAGCTTCCAGTAATGACTCAGGCGGGGGTCCCCGAATTCTAATGATAATTCAGTGGGGGTCCCTCGGTTCCATTAATGTTAAAGTGGGGGTCCACAGAAATCAAAAGGTTGGGAACCACTGATCTAGGTATTGCAATGACTAAGTGTAAAAAAAACCTTGGGGGTACACATGAACAAGTGGAATAAGATTCAAATCTCCTTTAGAACTCAGGTAAGAATTACAAAGGTGAAACTTATTTTTAGAATTTTTCATTTACCCAGATTTATTTGTTTGTATTGTAATGGCTCCACAATTAATAATTGGAAGAAGTTTTTGAAGTGTTGCAAGAGGGCTTAAGACAATTTATAAATCTCGAGCACCAGAAAGGCAATTCCCATCGCTGTAGTCAGACTAGAGTTTCCATATACCAAGCCTTACCACACTTCTTTCATACTAATAAGCGTAAGGTGCGGAGTACGTTCTTGTTGTCTACGTTCTCCAAACTTGACTAGTGTTTGTCTGAATATTTCTACTGCTCCTCGTTAAAGACTTTATTTTCATCAGACAGGCTGAAATCCAACACAAAGCTTCTAGACACAGTAGGGATCTCATTTTGTGGTGAATCTGGCCTGATTAAAGCTTGGTGTTCATCTCAAATTGCCTGTTATTGCTTCTTTTTGGAAACATTCAGTTTTTGAAATGCAAAGGAGCGGTCTGTGCTGGTCTACTTGGTCAGGCCATGGCACTTACCCGTTTTGCATTTTCTTCAAAATGACTCCTCCTCGCCTTTCTAAAAGCTGCAATCTCTTTTTTAATCTTCTTAAAAAGAAAATATCGAGCTAGAGTCTTTGGCAGGTCATCCAAACTTTTCCGGCTCTGATTAATTCTAACAATAATTTAATTAAACAGCTCTTGCTGCAACTAACTGTACCTGTGTCGTGCAAAAGGCATTTTGATCAATCAGTGCTGTCACTGCAATGATTGAGGCGACCAGGCATGAAGTGCTGTGGTGTAGAGTGCAGTGGCATAAAGTATAGTGGTGCAGAGTAGAGTATAGTGTCGTAGAGTTCAGTGGCACAGAGCAGAATGGAATGGTGCAGAGTGCAGTGGTGTAGAGTGGTGCAGCATAGAGTGCAGTGGTGCAGAGTGCAATGGCATAGAGTGGTACAGATGTAGAGTGCTGTAGTGCAAAGTGCAGTGGCATAGAGTGGCATGGTGTAGAGTGCAGGTGCATAGAGCAGAATACAATGGTGCAATGGTGTAGAGTTGTGCAGCGGAGAGTGCAGTGCTATAGAGTGGTGCAGACGTAGAGTGCAGTGGTGCAGTGGCATAAAGTGGCATGGTGCAGAGTGCAGCGGCGTAGAGCAGAATGCAATGGTGCAAAGTGCAGTGGTGTAGAGTTGTGCAGCGTAGAGTGCAGTGGTGCAAAGTGCAGTGCCATAGAGTGCAGTGGCACAGAGTGGTGCAGGCATAGAATGAAGTGGTGAGGAACACAGTGGCATAGAGTAGCGTGGTGTAGAGTGCAGTGGCATAGAGTGCAAGGGTGTAGAGTGGTGCAGAGTAGAGCATCAAGAAATGAAAAAAACATTGGGAAAATGAATTAAAACTATCAGTTTCAAATGGATCCTGGGAAAGACTTGGCCTCTTGGAGCTGGTTCGCTCAGTACACAGAAAAGGAAGTGTACGTGGCAGTTTCTCGGTGGCGCAGCAAGAACCCAACTATATTCAGGTTGTACTGGATATATTGTATGGGTTCTCTGTCACGTGTTCTTCTGGACAGTAGTGTGCCATGTTGCATCTGCTGGTCTCTGACTATACATGATATTTAACAGCAATGAGCTTGGTTTATGGTCTTGTGGTCTGTAGCCATTTCTTCCCCACTGGTGCACTAGAACTCCCGTAGAATGATAATTCCACTCATTAGGACTAATTGGCACTCATTTGCATAACAGTAGAAAGTACTTCCTTGTCTGCCTGGAGGGTACTCTATGTAAAATGATCATAGTACCTCCATCCTGTATGAGGGTTCAGGAACTTCTTTGTGTATCTTGTACTAAAATAATCAGACCCCAGACACAGGATCCAAGAAGTTTATACACCAGCCTCTTTTGCAGCAGGGCATATATCCATAAACAGGGCTCTACAGAATGTTTGGTGACAACACTCGCTCAGGGACACATAAACATTCACATTGAACATCACTAATCCATCCCAAGTGTCTTACACATGCCCTACTCTCTCATTCCTGTGGAAGTCAAGGACCTCTTCTCCCTCCCAGGTGGTATCTTATATCTACTAGTCTACTGCGTCTACTAGTTGTGGTAGCTACTTATACGGTAAGGAGGAGTGTCCCTCCAACTTTTCATCCTATCTCTTCAGAGATTGGCTATAAATGCCCACAACCACCAGAATGTGCTGCAGACTGATACACTTCAGTGTACACACAATCGGCCAATCAGGGACAGTAAAGTCAGATAATGGTAAGTAATGGGCAGAAGGGCTTTAACTTGGGTGGGTCTTGGTAGGTCTCTGACCCGGCAGTAATTAAAAACTGATGCTGAGATGGGCTGCAAAAACAAAGATAGATTTCTCAACTATGAACGTAAAAAAAAAAAAAAGATTATTCATGTAAACCATTCAATCCCTGTGTACATTTAACATGTTCTACTTCATCTTGCATTCCATTAAATTATTTGCTTTTTACAAGATCTTGGCTGTCTATAGTTTTTTTTTATGCAGCACCCGACTCCTGTGTAGTGCACAATTACAACTGTGTCCTCCAAATGGCTTTGGTGAGTTCAGTTATCCGTGGGTGTTTAAGCTGGTGCACGACAGAGAACTCTGAAGCTAAGGAAGATGGCAGTGTGAGCTTCTCACAGTGCCTGCCAGTCGGGCACAAAGGGGTGCAGACTACATGCAAATCTAATCATTGGCCTCTCTGCAGAACTCAAAGTGTCATAATCACTTATGTGCCAATAGTAACTGTTGGAAAGTGGTAGATATGCAGATATGTTTGTAGAAAAAGAGTGTATGTGTCTAACATTGAGGGATTGTTGAACAAAGTAGTGTGAATGGGAGAGGAGTGTCAGAGACATATGTAATTTACATATTTAATAATATTCAATTCAAAATGAATTTAATAGTGTGGTAGGATTTTGTTTATTTTATTCTACATCTAAAACAAAATGTCAAATTGTTTACATTAATATTTAACATAGCATATTTTCAACAATTTTTTAATTTTAACAAACTTTTTACATTTTTCCTACACCTTACCATGGGGAGATCTGTGCCCCTGTGCTGAAGAACTCCACCTACACGTGAAAAGTTACTAGTAGCAACTTTACACTATTAACTTAATTTTGAATTAAATATGTAATTAATCTAAATATATAAAATGACAATAAAATTAACTTTAATTTATTTTTTAAACTCCAGCTAAAGTAAAATGTTTATATTTTCTTATTACTTATTAAAAATTGCAAAATGTTATCTATAGGATTAAGTTAAATTAATTTAATTTAAAAAATAAAGTTATATTTATTTATACATTTTGAAATGTAATTAAATATTTTATCATAAAATAATGTGTATTTTTATTTATATGTATTTGTTAACATTAAATAAATATAATTAACATTAAATAAATGCATATACATTTTTAAAAAGTTGAAATAAATTATTTTATTTTAGCATTATTTGCTATAGGTTTTTCTTTTAGGTCACTGCCTCCATTATTTACTATGGGAAAGTGTTACAAGACCTATGGTTAGCCATGTGCGGTGCTGAATTTACTCCAAACCTGAGCTGGAGTACATTTATTACTGTTTTGATCCTTGTTGGCTGTAGCAACTTTACACTGTTAAATTTAGCTTCACTCTATGTTTCAAGGGTGGTTAGGACAAGTAAGTCTACACTTTTGCAGTAAATTTAAACTTTGAAGTGGTGAATAGCAAGAAGGAATATATTTATTACAAGCGTAAGAGTAAATTTACACATGTAGATTTACTCATGTATTGTGAGTAGGTTCCAATGTGTACCTTTCAGTGGGTTATGTGTGTTTTTGTGCCCACTGGGGCTCCCAGACTGTAAAAAGACTCCCTTCCCCCGAAAAGACTCCCTCCCCCTGTTATTCTTTCCTTCCTTTTTTTGGGGTCAGCTCACCTCTGGGGATCAGTGATCAATACCTGAATTACCAATGCCGATAGCCTCAGGGCCGCACCTTTCGCATTCCCAGCTGAAGGCGGCGAGAATCAATAGCCCCCTGTATTAGTGGCGCATATGAAAACTCTTCTGTAAGAGGTTATTGTTTCTTACCACTGACAATGGGAAGGTGTTTATAACCTTGAGTCTGGCAGAACTAAAAGAAAAAGAGAAAACAGACACAACCTTTGTTTTATTGACGACAGGTAGCCAAATGAATTCAGAACTCACGCCAGCTCGTCACCCATAACATTTTATGATGTGGTATTTTCTGTCAATGACATCACTAGCAGTAATTATAGGTGTTGCCTCTCCGTTAGGGAGGGTGGCTTTACAAAGGGCTCCCTTAGGCAGATATTAACCAGGGTGTTTTCCTCAGCACCCCCAACCACCCACCCCCATCCGCCTGCTGGTTGCAGAGAGGCCCAGTATCTTAATTTCACTTTCCCTGTTTTTTTCTTCATTATCAAATATAGGATGACCTCGAAATACATGATTTCACGGTGTACAAACCTGCTTCTGTGTTTGATTTAATAAACTGTAAAGTTGTTCAAGTATAATAGGAACCCAGGTCACCCAAAAAGTTCACTTAACAACTGACTTGCCTCTTTAATTTACTACTGGCTGTTGTTGTAAGGGTTGGGGGAATAATTAATGTTTCTAGATTCATGTTTGAAAACTAACACTTTTAAATTAATACGTCTCAATGCACTGATATAATAAATTGTACTAAGGTGAAAAGGTTCTGTATGTTAACTACACTTTTTGAATTTTGAAGAGGCTGTCCTATTTTTACACTTCTGCTGCAAGATGTCTTTAAAAATGAAGGTGTTTCTAAAGTTAAGCGCAGGACTCCCTAGTGACTTCCTTTCTTTAACACCAATTAAGCTTGAAATAAATGGCTGATTGGAGTAAACAACTAGCCAGTGTTCCTGTTGCCCAGGGGGCCATGAAAGGTCACGGGGGCCGCATGCGGCCTGTGGGCTGTACTTTGGATATCCATGAGCTAAAGGTATCTGGGTGGTGCCAGACAACACTCCTTTCCATTGAGTGTGTGTGCTTAAGCGCGTGCTTCTGCTCTCCTTGAGATCACATCAAGGCACACCCACTCTGTTCACTGTGGCTATCTTTGACATTTGTACTTTTGTAACCTTGCGCTGTCCTAGAGCATTCGTAGTGGCTGTAAGATGGCATGTTGTGCTACCAAATACGTAAGCACAGAGACATAACACAAAACGACTGTCCCTCCCCCCCCACAACCCTGCAGAATACAGTGAAAGTCTCCACAGACTTATTATATCTCAGGAAAGTTGATAGGCTTTGGACTGGATTGGACGGCTCTTCAAGGGTGGGGTTTGCCAGGCGCTGCAGGGGTCCGCATGTTACACCCCTGCCTAAACACCCATGCTAGAGTGTAAACTGACTAACACAAGCACTCCAAGACCCACTGCCATTACCTGTCATTTGGTATATTGAAAATGGGGCTGTGAGTAATACACCGAGGAGGTGATGTGGGTCGCAGAGGCGGATCCGTGTTCACCTCGTGCAAGGGATTGCACCAATGCATGGTGGACCAGTGCTGCATTTTGGCCAGGCATTGGCCTATTTCGGTCCACTAACAAAAAGTCAAAAGAACTGGTAATAAATGTGTGTGGTATCAGTGCGGGATGGGGTGGTGGGGTTCCGCCAAGTAGGCGACGACAGAGCTGAGTCAATGGAGGGAGTCACTAAGCTTGCAGCTAGCGACTGATGCCCTGAGTGAACCATGCTACTTGACACCGTTTTACATCACTTTTTAAATATATAGGCCCATATTTATACTTTTTTAGCACCGCATTTGCCTATTTTTTAACGCAAAAGCAGCGCAAACTTACAAAATACTATTGTATTTTGTAAGTTCGCCACGCTTTAGCGTCAAAAAACAACGCAAATGCAGCGCTAAAAAAGTATAAATATGGACCATAGTTTCCTTTTATTTGGTGCCCCATAGAGCGCTCACATCGGGCAAATCACTGACCTTCACTCATACACAAGGACCCTTCCCTGTGACACAAAAGAGCCATATTCACACATGTGGTAGAACCAGGACGGAGCCATTTAATCGCACAAGAATACTTCAAGGGATGGGAAGCAGCTACCTAGAAGTTAGACACCAGAAGCAAGAGTGCAAGCATGGAAAGTAACACACATATTGTACAGCAAGTGTCTTGAAATATAGGAACCAAATACATTCCAGCCACGATCCCTCAGTCCAGTGATAAACACTTACAAATACATTGTAGCTAGCAAGTTCTATTTACATCCTCTGCAGTGGCAGGTGCCTGGTGCCAACAATTAATTTTCCCACCAGTGTGCTGGGGCCAAAAATGTAGTCAAAATCTATTTATACCTCTGACTACAGGAGGGATGGAAAATACACACTGTTTGATCAGTGCTTAATTTGTAAATAAAAATGCGCAGGTGCCCAAAGCCCTCCTCTTAAACACGTGGCTGCTGCAATTAAATGTGCGAACACGGAATACTGAGGTAGCGTAATCCCAAAGCCATCTCAGGCCTCTTTAATCCAGTTACAAACACTCCCTGCCCCTTCCGCTCACTCCTGTGTCTTTCTGCTTTCCCTCTTTGTGATGCTTTTTCGTTTTTTCTCTTCCTCTGTCTATCCCATATGTGTATTTTGCTCGCCGAAAAAATGGTGCAATGAAATCTAAAAGATTTATTTGCGCCATATTTGGTGGCATTTTTAATGCCTGCACAGAGCAGGCGTTAAAAGGAGGCACACCATTGTTTTCAATGGGTCTCAATGGGCTTTGCAGGATTAGCATCAACATTTTTGGCGGTAATCCTGCAAAGCACCAAACTAGAGTCAAAAATGTTGACGCTAGTCCTCTAACTACCGCCATGGTGCGATGTATGTTTAATACAGTACACACATTGTGGCGTTAGGGGGGGCCCTAAGGGGCGCAAGAAAAGTGGCTGCAGTAGGCGTGCAAGATCTGCAGGAAAGCAGCGCAGGGCCCAAGAGCGGGATCAGCACAAGCTCCAGGTGGAGGAGTACTGCATGCTTGAAGGGAGGGCGCAGTGCAGGACCGAGTGAAGAACAGCATAGGTTCCAGTTGAAGGGGGTTGTTGTTAGGGGTTGGGAGCTGTGCAAGGGTCACAGAGAGGAGTAGGGGGAGGTAGTGGGGATCAGGCAAAGAAGTCCAACCAGTGTGGCTCCACCTAGACAGAGACACCGACATCAGAACCAGTGCTTAATTTATACCCTTCTCTTAAACACGCGGGTGCTGCATTTAAATGCGGGAACACAGAATACTGAGGCAGCGTAATCCTGAAGCCATCTCGGGGCTCTTTAATCCATTGAAAGACAATCTGTACCCCTTCAGCTCACTCTAGCAGTTTTCTGCTTTCTCCCTTTGTGACGCTTTTTCTGTTTTTCCCTTCCCCCGTCTTTCCCATTTGTGTCTTTTGCTGCAGACAATGCTTGAGGCAGAAGAATAAGCGCCGGCCCTCAAAAATAAGTGCCGGTACTCAGCACCGGAAACAACAAGCACAAATTAAGCACTGATCAGAACACATGGTGGGTGAGTGGAGATGTGAGTGGGAGAGACAGAGAGCCTGGCAAAAGGTCAGGGAGAGGGAGTGGAAATGCATGTGGGGTGCAGAGACCCCGGCGTCATAATACATGGTGAATGAGCAGAGATGTGTGGCGGACTGGGACTTTGATGGGAGAATATAGAAATGGGAGGGCAGATGACGTGTGTGAAAGGGTAGTTTCTCCAGGGCCAGAATACAGTTGTGTTGAAAATGTTTATATGAGGGGAACTGACATCAGGAAACACGAGTGGTTGGCGCGAGATGAAAAAAAGACCCTGGCACCAGGACGCCCCCAATGGAGCAGAGGAAAGGTGTTTGAGAGCAAAGATCCTGCGTCAGGTTTCACTAAGGGAGCTGGCTCTGTGTGAGGGAGTTCAGATACTGCCTTTCATGGACATGCTGAGGGCTGTGAAAGATGTGTGAGTGAGTACAGGTACTGCCTTCAGTATACAGACTGAGGGCTGTGATAGATGTGTGAGGAAGTATAGTCGCTGTCTTCAGTATACACAATGAGGGCTGTGATAGATGTGTGAGGGAGTTCAGACTGTCTTCAGTATACCCACTGAGGGCTGTGATAGATGAGCGAGGGAGTGCAGACTGTCTTCTGTACACACACTGAGGGCTGTGATAGATGAGCGAGGGTGTGCAGACTGTCTTCAGTATACTCACTGAGGGCTGTAAAAGATGTATAAGGAAGCACGGGAACTGTCTTCAACATACACACTGAGGGCTGTGATAGATGTGTGAGAGTGCATACACTGACTTCATTATACAGACTGAGGGCTGTGATAGATGTGTCAGGGAGCTCAGGCCCTGTCTTCAGTATACACACTGAGGTCTGTGATAGATGTGTGAGAGTGCATACACTGACTTCATTATACAGACTGAGGGCTGTGATAGATGTGTCAGGGAGCTCAGGCCCTGTCTTCAGTATACACACTGATGGCTGTAATAGATGTGTGAGGGAGCACAGGCACTGCCCTCACTATACATTGGGAGGCTGTGATAGATGTGTGAGGGAGTGCAGACACTGCCTTCAGTATACACACTGAGGCAGGACCAGCTTGCGACGCTTTGTAAGGGCGGGGTGGCACGTGCAGGGGGGAATTAATAAAAAATAAAAAAACCTTACCTTTATTGCCGTTGCCACCACCGCGCCGGTCCTCTGCTGCAGCTGCAGGCACAGGCTCCAAGCCTGCCTTGCGGCCAGTCTGAACGCTGCCGCCATGCTGCTGGCGGCATGACGGCAGCGCTTGGATTGGTTGGAGCACCCAGCCAGGGCGCTCCCTGGCAGACTGCAACACAGTGCCGGGCTGGAGAGAGAACAGTGCGCATGTGCGTTTGGTCGGCCTGAGACGGCCGGCCAAACATACATGCGTACTGAAGGGGAGTGCTGAGCACCCCCCTCTATCCCGTCATAGCCCGTGGTCCTGCCCCTTTTACTACAAAACGATGATAAACGTAGTTTATTATCATTTTATAGTAAAAGATTTGCAGCAGCTGCTGCTGCTGGCGGGGGGGGGGGGGGGGTGGCAATGCTCCTCCATCATAGCCCAGGAGCTGCACCTGCACTGAGGGTTGTGATAGATGTGTGAGGGAGCACAGGCACTGTTCAGTACACAAACTGCAGGCTCCGATAGACGTGTGGGAGAGCACAGGCACTGTTCAGTATACACACTGAGAGCTGTGATAGACATGTGGGGGAGCACGGGCACTGTTCAGTACACACACTGTGGGCTGTGATAGATGTGTGAGGAAGCACAG
This sequence comes from Pleurodeles waltl, assembly GCF_031143425.1. NCBI lineage: Eukaryota > Metazoa > Chordata > Amphibia > Caudata > Salamandridae > Pleurodeles > Pleurodeles waltl. Next base: position 72,359,126 of record NC_090449.1, read on the forward strand.
ACACGGCCTTCAGTATACACACTAAGGGGTGCGATAGATGTGTGAGGGAGCACAGGCACTGTTCGGTATACACACTGAGGGGTGCGATAGACATGTGAGGGAGCACAGGCACTGTTCAGTATACACACTGCGGTTTGTGATAGATGTGTGAGGGAGCACAGGCACTGTATTATATACACTGGGAGACTATGATAGATGCGTGAGGGAGCACAGGCACTGTATTATACACACTGGGGGCTGTGATAGATGTGTGAGGGAGCACAGACACTATTATACATACTGGGACCTATGATAGATGTGCGAGGGATCACAGGCCCTGTATTATACACACTGGGAGCTATGATAGATGTGTGAGGGAGCACAGGCACTGTATTATACACACTAGGGGCTGTGATAGATGTGTGAGGGAGCACAGGCACTGTATTGTACACACGGGGCTGTGATAGATGTGTGAGGGAGCACAGGCACTGTATTATACACACCGGGAGCTATGATAGATGTGTGAAGGAGCACAGGCACTGTATGGTACACACTGGGAGCTATGATAGATGTGTGAGGGAGCACAGGCACTGTATTATACACCGGGAGCTATGATAGATGTATGATTGAGCACAGGCACTCTATTGTACACACTGGGAGCTATGATAGATGTGTGAGGGAGCACAGGCACTGTATTATACACACTGGGAGGCTGTGATAGATGTGTGAGGGAGCACAGGCACTATATTATACACACTGGGAGCTGTGATACATTTGTGAGGGAGCACAGGCACTTTATTACACACACTGGGAGGCTGTGATACATGTGTGAGGGAGCACAGGAACTGTATTGTACACACTGGGAGCTGTGATAGATGTGTGAGGGAGCACAGGCACTGTATTATACACACTGAGGGATATGATAGATGTGTCAGGGAGCACAGGCACGGTATTATACACACTGGGGGCTGTGATAGATGTGTGAGGGAGCACAAGCACTGTATTATACACACTGGGAGGCTGTGATAGATGTGTGAGGGAGCACAAGCACTGTATTATACACACTGGGAGGCTGTGATAGATGTGTGAGGGAGCACAGGCACTGTATTATAAACACTGGAAGCTGTGATAGATGTGTGAGGGTGCACAGGTACTGTATTGTACACACTGGGAGCTGATAGATGTTTGAGGGAGCACAGGCACTGTATTGTACACACTGAGGGCTGTGATAGATGTGTGAGGGAGCACAGGCACTGTATTATACACACTGAGGGCTGTGATGGATGTGTGAGGGAGCATAGGCACTGTATTGTACAAACTGGGAGCTATGATGGATGTGTGAGGGGGCACAGGCACTGTATTATACACACTGAAGGCTGTGATAGATGTGTGAGGGAGCACAGGCACTGTATTATACACCAGACAACCACACAGCCCTCAAGAGCGTCACCCGCAGACACCAGCCAACTTATCAGGACTGCCAAGAAGACCGCCTTTAAGGACCGCCTAGACAACAACGCACACAACACCAAAGAGCTCTTCAGCATTGTGAAAGAACTCTCCAACCCCAGCTCCAACACCAACGACATCCTGCCATCTCAAGACCTGTGCGACTCCCTAGCCACCTTCTTCCACCGCAAGATCACCGACATCCACGACAGCTTCAACTCCGACCCCCCCGCACCCACCACCGGGTCCACCACCCCTGGGACTACCACTCGCACCAGTCGCCTGACCGTCTGGTCCAGCGTCAGCGACGAAGACACCATCAAAACCATGAATTCCATCCACTCCGGATCCCCATCGGACCCCTGCCCTCACCACGTCTTCAACAAAGCTAGCGCAACCATCGCGCCCCACCTCTGGAAAACAATCAACTGTTCCTTCGAGACAGTAACCTTCCCAGAAAGCTGGAAGCACGCCGAGATCAACACCCTTCTGAAGAAGCCCAAGGCGGACCCCAAGGACCTCAAGAACTTCCGGCCCATCTCCCTGCTCCCTTTCCCGGCAATAGTGACCGAGAAGATTGTCAACAAACAGCTGACCCGCTACCTCGAAGTTAACAACATCCTGGACCCTTCTCAATCCGGTTTTCGCAGTAACCACAGCACCGAGACCGCCCTCATCGCCGCCACTGACAACATACGGACCCTGATGGACAAAGGAGAAACAGCCGCCCTCATCCTCCTGGACCTATCAGCAGCCTTTGACACGGTCTGCCACCGCACCCTATCAGCACGCCTCCATGAAGCCGGTATCCAAGAGATGGCCCTGGCCTGGACCACATCCTTCCTCTCCAGCAGAACCCAGAGCGTCCGCCTCCCACCCTTCCACTCCAAAACCACCGAGATCATCTGCCGCATCCCACAGGGATCCTCCCTCAGCCCGACACTGTTCAATATCTACACGGCCCCCCTCGCCCACATCGCACGACAACACAACCTCAACATCATCTCCTACGCCGACGATACCCAGCTGATCATATCCCTCACCGAAGATCCCCACACCGCCAAAGCTAACCTCCACCGAGGAATGAAGGCCGTAGCCGACTGGATGAAGGACAGCAGACTGAAGCTGAACTCAGACAAGACGGAGGTCCTCATTCTCGGACCCACCCCATCAGCCTGGGACGACTCCTGGTGGCCCACGTCACTAGGCACAGCCCCGGAACCCACAGACCACGCACGCAACCTGGGGGTCATCCTCGACTCCACTCTCTCCATGACCAGGCAAGTCAACGCCGTCTCCGCGTCCTGCTTCAACATCCTCCGTATGCTCCGCAGGATCTTCAAATGGATCCCCTTCGACACGAGAAAAAACGTTACCCAGGCCCTCAGCACCAACAGACTCGACTACGGGAACGCCCTCTACTCAGGAACTACAGACAAGCTCCTGAGACGACTCCAACGCATCCAGAACGCCTCGGCCCGACTCATCCTCGATGTCCCCCGCCACAGCCACATCACACTACACCTGAGAGGCCTGCACTGGCTCCCCGTCAACAAAAGGATCACCTTCAAGCTCCTGATCCACGCACACAAAGCACTGCACAACACCGGACCCACCTACCTCAACAAACGACTCAGCTTCCACACCCCCACCCGAAGCCTCCGCTCAGCCAACCTCGCCCTCGCCATAGTCCCCCCACATCCGAAAAACCACTGTCGGCGGCAGATCCTTCTCCTACCTCGCCACCAAGACCTGGAACACTCTCCCCACCATCCTACGACAGACCCAGGACCTGCTGACCTTCAGAAGACTCCTCAAGACCTGGCTCTTTGACCAGTAGCAACTCCCCCTCCCCAGCGCCTTGAGACCCTTGCGGGTATGTAGCGCGCTTTACAAATGCAGTGATTGATTGATTGACACACGGGGCTGTGATAGATGTGTGAGGGAGCACAGGCACTGTATTATACACACTGGGAGGCTGCAATAGATGTGTGAGGGAGCACAGGCACTGTATTATACACACTGAGGGCCGTGATAGATGTGTGAGGGAGCACAGGCACTGTATTATACACACTGGGAGGCTGTGATAGATGTGTGAGGGAGCACAGGCACTGTATTATACACACTGGGAGGCTGTGATAGATGTGTGAGGGAGCACAGGCACTGTATTATACACACTGTAGGCTGTGATAGATGTGTGAGGGAGCACAGGCACTGTATTATACACACTGTGGGGCTGTGATTGATGTGTGAGGGAGCACAGGCCCTGTATTATACACACTGGAAGGAGGTGATAGATGTGTGAGGGAGCACAGGCATTGTATTATACACACTGTGGGCTGTGATAGATGTGTGAGGGAGCACAGGCACTGTATTATACACACTGGGAGCTATGATAGTTGTGTGAGGGAGCACAGACGGTATTATACACACTGGGAGGCGGTGATAGATTTGTGAGGGAGCACAGGCACTGTATTATTCACACTGGGAGGCTGTGATAGATGTGTGAGGGAGCACAGGCACTGTATTATACACACTGGGAGGCTGTGATAGTTGTGTGAGGGAGCACTGGCACTGTATTGTACACACTGAGGGATATGATAGATGTGTGAGGGAGCACAGGCACTGTATTATACACACTGGAGGTGTGATAGATGTGTGAGGGAGCACAGGCCCTGTATTATTCACACTGTGGGCTGTGATAGATGTGTGAGGGAGCACAGGCACTGTATTATACACACTGGGAGCTATGATAGATGTGTGAGGGAGCACAGGCACTGTATTATACACACTGGGAGCTATGATAGTTGTGTGAGGGAGCGCAGGCACTGTATTGTACACACGGGGCTGTGATAGATGTGTGAGGGAGCACAGGCACGGTATTATAGACACTGGGAGGCTGTGATAGATTTGTGAGGGAGCACAGGCGCTGTATTATTCACACTGGGAGGCTGTGAAAAATGTGTGAGGGAGCACAGGCACTGTATTATACACATTGTGGGCTGTGATAGATGTGTGAGGGAGCACAGGCACTGTATTATACACACTGGGAGGCTGTGATAGATGTGTGAGGGAGCACAGGCACTGTATTATACACACTGGGAGGCTGTGATAGTTGTGTGAGGGAGCACTGGCACTGCATTATACACACTGGGGGCTGTGATAGATGTGTGAGGGAGCATAGGCACTGTATTATACACATTGTGGGCTGTGATAGATGTGTGAGGGAGCACAGGCACTGTATTATACACACTGGAGGTGTGATAGATGTGTGAGGGAGCACAGGCACTGTATTATACATACTGGGAGCTATGATGGATGTGTGAGGGGGCACAGGCACTGTATTATACACACTGGGAGGCTGTGATAGTTGTGTGAGGGAGCACTGGCACTGTATTATACACACTGAGGGATATGATAGATGTGTGAGGGAGCACAGGCACTGTATTATATACACTGGGGCTGTGATAGATGTGTGAGGAAGCACAGGCACTGTATTATACACACTGGGGGGCTGTGACAGATGTGTGAGGGAGTGCAGACGTAGGAATCATGATACACAAAGGGGTGAACAGAGAAATGTGAGAGGGAGCGAAACCCTCAGCTCATGATATACAAAGTGGGCGGAGGTGTGATTTAAGACACTGTCTTCAGTGCTGAACAGAAACATGTGGGTGGCAAAGAGAGGCTGTGATCGAGACACCGAAAGGGAGGTGAGTGGAAACGAGTGGGGAGAACAGAGGTCCCACTTTTTTTCAAATATCCTAACTGTATGCATTCATTTAGAAAATAAACACAACGACTACAGCTGAGAGTAACTTGCTCCAATCGTTTTTGGTATCTAATTGAGAACTAGTAATGTTCGTTTTCATAGCAGTTCCTGACGAGTTTCTGTTTTTCGCACACATTTGTCATTCTTCCCTTCAGGAAGGTGTACATCTTCAGTGCTCTCACATTTAACGGAGTCTGTTTAAGGTGAAACATACAACATAGGATGCTCGAGGGGGCTAGTTCAGAGATGCTAGGAGATTGGCGGTAAAGCGGATAAGTGCACAGCGCCTGCTAACGGCACGCAGCTCCTTCTAGGCGCTCCTTATTTGAGGACTTATGGGAAATGAAGCCGAGGCGATCAAGTGCTTTGCTCATGGCCACACAGTTTGGTAAAAAGCGGAAGATGTGAAAACACAATCTGGAAATGGGTCAGTGCAATTAACCTAAAAGTCAGCAAAGACTTCTGTTTATAGGCGGTGCGTGGGCCACGGAGGGGGCGGGGAAGGATGCACCCTGAAAAGTCGATAATGGAAGTGCACCCCTCCTCTGAGTAATACCCGGTGGGTGATTGTTCTGTCCATCAAACAGCTGCCACCGGCCCAGCCGACGCCCTCCTCCACGACCACCCTGCAGTGTGGCTGGGACACTTTTCAGAGTGGGGGTGCTGCCGTCAGTGAAATCGTATGGATTGTGAAAAATCCAAGGTCACGCAAAGAACGGGGGTTCCAAATGAGCCACGCCCATTCAGCCGGCGAGGGGTGAGGGTGGTGAGTAACTGGGGGTGCATTCTGAGCTCGGTGCTGCTAATGTGTGGCTAATCCCTGGTGTGGTGGAGCACTGGCCTTAACAGGCAGCACGTTTTCCATCGAAAGGGGCATCAAATCTGCACTGACATGACGTTTTACTGATATATAGTCATGGTCCTAGCTTGGTCAGTAAAGTTAGGGGGAGGGGTGTGAGCGTCAGGTTTTCCCACGATCAGTCTGGCATTTAATGGTTAAATACCTTATAGGAAAAGCAGGGGACATGAAAGGGGGCTACAGGGCAGTGGAAGGACAGAGAACGCTGAACTAAGATAGAAAACAATATTTTCTACACTAACCAATATTTTTGAGGACTTTCAAAACATACAGGGAGAGAGTGTGTGTGTGAGTTTTTGTCTGTGTGTGTGCAAAAATTCCTGGTGAAATCCAAGACATCTCACCATACATGACTGAAAGCACCTGTACTCAACAAGTTATCAGAAAATACATTTATATAGGGGTGTAACACCTCAAAGCCCCCCCCTTGTATATGGCACAAACAATAATGTGTAAAAATCAGGTTTCAGCAAATAATTATTATTTGCATATGACCAAGAAACGTGTTTTTATTATTTTTGATCCTATTAAAATCTTTGTTGCTATCATAGTTCAGAATGGGAAACATCCTGAACAACAAGGCCTAAACCACTACTTGCCTGAACCACTACGTATCTACAAGGAAGTACTGAACAACTACTGTCTAGACAATGATTTTGACTGAATAACGATTGCCTGAACAACAAATTTTAAGGTAAGTTTTTTTTTTGTAATGGTTTATTAGTTGTTTAGAATTTATATACATATGTGTATATATATATATATATATATATATATATATATATATATATATATATATATATAAAAATTCTAAACAACTAATAAACCATTAAAAAAAAGAAAAACTTACCTAAAAATTTGTTGTTCAGGCAATTGTTATTCAGGCAAAATTGTTGTTTATAAAGTAGTTGTTCAGTACTTCGTTATAGAGACTTTTTAGTTGTTTATCAGTAGTGGTTTAGGCTATCGTTGTTTAGGACCTAGTTGTTCCGTCACATATTCACACAGTTATGTACATTTTATTGTGTGTCAAAACAAATTGACATCCTACCAACTTTCGTTTCATTTCACATCCCAGCAAGATTTACACAATTTTCTCACGTTGCAGTCGGATAAAGACATGTAAACACCATACCCCGTGTTAAAATAATAAGCAGCAGTTTGTCGGAAGGCACATCCTAACATTTGACCTATCTTCAGACACTTAGGAAATGTGACAAGATAAAATTAAAATCTAAAGGCATCTTTATTGCTGATTCACCTTCTGAACTCCATTGTGATATTTTGCAGGTGCTGTAGCACCCCTAGCCCCCTGTGGTGCGTCCAGCGCCTGTGCCACAGTGCGTGTGGAGATGAAGATGTGGACGTGGCAGGGTTGTGGAACCATGTGTCTGGTCCTCTCCTTGTGAGGGCCAGATCCAGGAGGAAGACAGTGGTGTGAGTGTTGGTAGAAGTGGACAAGTCAAGAGACCTAAGTCTGGCTTGCCTCCAGTGGCCAAAGAAGGAACCGAGCCATCAACAGGTTCGGTATGTAAACTATACAGCAAACCACATAAAAAAATTGACGGAGTGTTCACCATTGGCCTGGCAGAGTACTTTCATTCGCCAGGTCATGAATATTTCCGCCTACCAAATTTATAAATGACTGCCAAGAAGGCGGTCCTTTATAAGGGCATTGGTAGAAGCCACTGTCACGTTGTTTCCTGTCAATGCCTTTTACTGTTTGTTACAGGGTTGCGTTGGAGGTTCGCCGGCCTTGTTGCAAACAGTAATCCTTTTTTGGTTTAAAAAGAAAACCCTGAAATGGGATTTTTTTTTGTAAAGAAAAAAACTAATGCTGCCCTCGCTATCGGGGAAGCCTCCCATGGTGGGGTGAACATTAAATGTTTTTACTGTTCCTTACTGCCAGGTTTTACCTGGCGATAAGAAACAGTAAATAAAAAATGACTACATGTCTGCCCATCCAAATTGGCTGGATGAACATGTAGTGTTTTCTCCAGTGTCCCTTGCTCCCGAAGGCTGTCAGAAAGGGTTAATAATGGCTGAGACAGAGTAATGTCCATCGTGATTAACCAAAGGTCTGCCCGCATTTAAATGGGGTGGGCGGACAGCATTCTGGACGGTGAAGATACTTTGTCACCATTGCAATGGAGTATTCTTACTACCAAAAATTAAATAGGGCCCTATGAGACCACACATAGTTGAATTGTTTATATAGCCCCCATGTTGCAGTTTCTCATTTTACTCTCAAGCACATGAGGCACAGTGAAGTATAGTGATTTGTTTAGGAGTACACAGGCCCATATTTAGACTTTTTTAGGGCCGCATTTGCGTCATTTTTTGACACAAAAGTGGCGCAAACTTACAAAATACAGTTGTATTTTTTAAGTTTGCACTGCTTTTGCGTAAAAAAATCACACAAGTACGGCGCTAAAAAAGTATAAATATGGGCCACAATTTGTTCAAATGTGGAAGTTGGGATTTAAACTTATCTTTCCTGGTTGCACATTGTGCTATTCAGCCACTGGGTGAATGCCACCTTCTCTGCGCCTTTACTACAAAAGTCCAGTGCTTTGTGTTCAATTATTTCCTGACCTACTTTAGAACACTATGGGCCTGATTTATACTTTTTTCGCGCCGCATTTGTGTCATTTTTTATGCAAAAGTGGCGGAAACGTACAAAATATGATTGAATTTTTATAAGTTTGCACCGCTTTTGCGTCAAAAAATTCCGCAAATAAGGCGCTAAAAAAGTATAAATCAGGCCCTATGCTGAATCCATACAAATAACTCCTTTTAATTCAAGTGTGACTCGATTATTATATAAAATGCCGTAAACGCCTTTCATGAACAGGGCTCAGTGTAAGGGAAGGCAGGAGAATATTTCTATGTCAATATTATTGCCTTCTCCTCATTTAACATCAAACAAGCAGATGGCCTGCACTTCAAGGAGAACAATTACATTGATTAGCCAAACAAAGGGGATTCTGACTTCCTGCAGGGCGTCAATGAGTCAGCTATGTACAAACTGAAGCTCTGCTAAGGGATTTATCTATTTGTGTACATTTATATAGCGTGGACATTACTCAAGGGCGCCAGAGCGCTTCACAGGAGACATATTTTGTTACATGGAAGTTGCAGATGGTTTAAGATATGCAGTACAGCTATCCCTGATTGCAAAGGTTGAACGTAACAAAGGGTAGATCATTACATTAAACAGTAGTGTACAAAGGTAGTCACAAGGTGGAGGTAGTTTACAGACAGCACAAAAGCAACTTTTTAGATATGGTTTATTCACATGCAGTGGCATAGCGTGGAGGGTGCAGGGGGGGCCGGCAGCACCCGGCGCAACATCTTGGAAGAGACTAAATCCACGGGTTAGGGGGCGCAAATTACTTGCCTTGCCCCGGGTTAGGGGGCGCAAATTACTTGCCTTGCCCCGGGTGCTGCCAAACCACGCTACGCCACGCCACTGTTCACATGTCATTGGGTTAGTTTTTGTCTTTTAAAACTGCAATAGGGAGGGGGAAAAGGGTGTGTCTGGGGCCCTTGGCTCAGCTATCTTTGGGCTGATGGGACGACGTCAGAGCCGGACCAGCAATTTACCTGCTGGGCGTGTGTGTGTGTGGTAGGAAGTGATGAGAAGGATCGAAGAGTGATCTGCGGAGTTGTTGGCTAGTTTGGCATATGAGTGATCTCTGTGAGTGAAAAGCAGGGTGATGTGAGGGATATGAGAGGATCAGAAAGGCATTTTTGTGTGATCAGACATAATGAGCAGCATCAGATGACAGTGATCCCTGGAGATATTTAATAGAGCAGGTTGGGTTTTCTGCGGTAGTGATGTCCAGGGTGGTGTGTGATCAGAGGAGGTATTGTATAGTGTTTGTGGTGCTTCATAGCCCTGTTGCGGGCACAAAGTGCCTCAATTTTGCAGTGAGCACTATAGATTTGCCATATGTGATTCATTTCCCTGGGCATCTTTTTTGGAGCGCTTACCTGGTGATGATTGTAGTTAGGCCTGTGGTGGTGAGGTGAGGTGGTTGGTGAGGCACTGGCATTCACAGATCCGCTTTGAACATGGTTCGCACACACAAAAGGGGTTGCAGATAAGTGTGAAAACGGAAGCTCTCAATGATGCAAAACATGACCTATTTTTATTTAGCAAGTGACCTGTGTAAGTTATAAGGCTGAGAAGAACCAGGTTTTCAGCACTGTCACAAATGTGAAGTGGTTGCCAATAATTCTTATACCAGCATGAATTAAGTTGCAGATCTCAGCATTCTGCACTTAGATGGTCCTGCTGCTGGTGCAAAACGTTTTGAAGGAAAGAATGGCCAAGAATGGGGCCAGTTTGCGGCGCAGTGATTTAGTTTGGTGATAGGTCAGGAGTTTATGCTGAAGGAAGAGTGACCCAGAGCAGTGGTTGCCTTGATGAACCATCCACACTGCTTCAAAGATAGTCTCTAGCCACTGACAGATACTAGAGTGATGGAACAGCTGGAAAAGCATTACTTGGAGGGGAAGCGAGTGATGTCTTGTGGTAGATCCGTGTTCTGGATTCTCTGCAGCTTGCGAAGTGCTGGAGAGAGACACAGAGACAGTGCTTAGATTGTAACAAAATAATTGCCAGGGCCCAAGGTATTGGCCAGAAAGCCACTGCAGATTGCATTACCAGCTGGACCTGTTGTTGCTGTCAAATGTAAGCATAAACGTTCCCTACTAATCATCAGACTCTTACAAATCCTAGAAATGTGTCAGTTTGGACATTTCCAAGCCTCCCAAACCTGTAAAAAACAGCGTAACATAATAAAGTGATATTTATATGTATATTTAATTGTTAAACTGATGTGATCTGCTCACAAATAGAGAGACAGTGCCACCGTATGGTGGACTGCCATAAATAAGTGCCGCTAAGAATTAAGTTCTGGTGCCAAGCACCGGCAAACACTGTCACAAATTAAGCACTGCCTGGAACTATAATATATTGTTGACATAGTTAAGATTGGAAATTACTAAGGTAATGGCAGCTTACAGTGATCTATCGCAAGTGAAATTCATAAAGCGTAAATATTCACCCTTATGGCGTTCTCTTTGAAGGAAGGTGGGAAAGGAAGTACCTGAAGATCTGAGGCTCTACTGCAAGTTATTATCAAAGAGCCCGGTTCTAAGCATCTTTCTGAATCTGAACAAGGTGGTCTTTGAATGTGATGAGCAGGGTGGCATGTGAGTGATTTGTGGATTTGAAGAGAGGAGGAGAGTGTAATTGATTGGTGGAGGTGATGCTTGTGATTTGATGACTGGTGGAGAGGGTGAATGATTGTGGCGGTGACGAGCAGCGTGTGTGTGTGACTGTTCAGTAAAGGTGTTGAGCAGGGCTCGGGGTGGTGAGATGAGCCAGGTGGTGGGTAGCTGTCTGTATGATCACGGGAGATTGCAACTGTATGACTGATCTGTAATGTAAGGGGCATTGCGTAGTGTGACCGGGTGATCAGCAGGATGGCACGTGAGCAGAGGCGTCATGACCCCCCGTTTCACATGCTACAGCGATGATGAGTTTGAGGTTCTTTATGTGCCTCTTTTATCTGCAACTTGTAGGTCATAATTAATGCTTAAAGGAAGAAAGATGGGTGATGGAAAAGGGAAGTAAGGATGGACGAGTGGACACATGAGTAGGTGAAAGGACAGATGCATGAGTGGGTGAAAGTATGGGTGGATGAATGCATGAAAGGACAGATGGATGAGTGGGTAAAAAGATGGATGGGTGAAATGATGAGTGGGTGAATGGATGGACGGAAGGGTGAAAGGATGGGTGAGTAAAAGGATTGATGGAAGAGTGGGTGGGTGAAAGGATGGATTCGTGGGTGAGAGGATGGATGGTGAAAGTATTGATGAATGAGTGGTTGAATGGGAGGATGAGTTGGTAAAATGATGGGTGGATGAGTGGATGACTGGATGTGTTTGTGAGAGGATTGGTGGATGAGTTAGTGAGAGGATCAGTTGGATGAAAGGATGTCAGAGTAAATGGAAATCTGAGAGGATGGATGGGTGGATTGGAGATGGAATTCAGGTGAAAGGAAGGCAGAGTAAATTGAAGTCGGAGGTTCGATGGATGGACGAGTGGTTGAAGGGATAGCAGAGTAAATGAAAACCTGAGAGAATGGATGGATGGGTGCATGGATGGGTGGAGGGATTGATCTGTGGGTGAAAGGATCGCAGGAGAGATGGACATCTGGGAGGATGGATGGGTGGGTTAGGTGGAAGGATGGCAGGGTAAATGGAAATCTGGGAGGATGGATGGGTGAGTGAAAAAATGACAGGATTTATGTAAATCTGGCAGGTTGGATAGATGGCTTAGTAACTGGAAACCTGAGAAGACGATTGGATGGCAGAGTAAATGGAAATCTGAGTCGATGGATGGACGATGAATGGATGGACAAAGGGATCAATTGATTAATGAAAGGTGTTATTGATTATGGATATATGGGTGTATGGATATAGGATGGATGCATGCATTGATGATGGATGTGTGAACGAACGAATGGATGGAATGTCCAATGTATGGATGGAATGAATTGTGAAAGACCGAATGGTGGATGAAAGAATGAATGGATGACAGAATGCAAGGGTAAAACAGTGCATATCAGAGGGTGGATGGTACTGTGAAAGCATGACTGGATACATGCCTGAAAGGGAGCTCTTCTAGGTAGATTCAGACTCATTTGTTTCGCTTGGTCGGTGCCATCAGAGCTTTGGTTCAAAGTGGAAGTTTTTTTAAAATTTTCTGGCTATTACTTTGCATGTGGGTGATCTGTGGATCTGATTAGCACAAGAGAGTGTGAGCGATTGGTAGAGGTGATGAGCAGGAAGGTTTGTGAGTGCTCATCATCTTTACTGATCAAGGCAGTGAGTAGTTTATGGAGGAGATGAGCAGGGTGGTGTATGTGTGATGAGTCTGTGTTGTGTGATCCATCACTGGAGGTGATCAGTGAGGCAGATGTGCGATTGCGAGAGGTGATGAGCTTGCAAATTAGTGAGTGATCTGTGGAGGTGACAAATTGAGAGGTTGAATGAAAACCTGTAGTGGTGATTAGCTGCGCGTTGTGCGATCATCTCTGGAAGTGTTGGGCAAGACGGCCTGGGCGATCTCTGTAGGGGTTGAACAGGGCGATGCGTGAGTGATCTGCAGAGACAATCAGCACAGAGGTGTTGGAGTAATATATAGTGGAGATAAACCAGGTGGTGTGTAGGAGGTAAGTAGCGGTGAACATTGGGTCAGTGTGTGAGACATATGTAGAGGAGAGGTCCTCAAACTTTAGGACGCGCCCCCTTTGGGGTCTCTGGCTGCATCCTCAAGGGCAAAAGGGCCCCAGTAAGCACTTGTAAATGAAGGGGGCCTGGAACCCCGAATCTATTTTTCACATTCTTCGGGGTTTCTTTATTAACATGAAGCATTTGAAGGACCCTACTCCCTCACTCTTAGGAAGAGGTACCACAAGGCCCCCTCAAGGATTGTTGCTTTTAAGAAAAAGTGAGAAAAAAAGTAGGCAACTGTGATCCTAAGCGCTGTAGTGGCAGAGTCAAAGACATGGCTAAAAACATCAAAATATTTTATAAACATTTTGTTGTTTTTTCGCCTTCAGGCAACTGCATATAAAATGATGCACACACCTTAAATGACAAATAAAGGCAAACTAAACTAATTAGTGGGGGATGTACTCTTTTAGGTTATGAAACCTAAATGTTAATGCAATCACTGCAGATGCCTGTTTGTGAGACCAGAGAATCATAGAATTAAATTCTGGTTGGCGCAGTGCGCAATGATGACGTGTTTTTAATGTGCAATGAGGTCCCAGGTTGTAAAAAAAAGCAGTGTGGATATGTAAGTCTTTATTTTAAACTTGTGTTACACACAGCATGAGATAGACTGCCTCAAAAAATACATATAGGTATAAAGTAGCCAGACAGTACCCGGTGTAAGCATTTTATAAGCCAATTAAAAGGACGCTTTCCAAAACTCAGCAGCTTTACACTACATCTCAAAAAGAATAAATCTTTGTCACCATGAATCTTCAAGTGACTCCAAAAATGAAAGCCTCTACTTATCCTCAGCCAGCCTTTACATTTGTTGATTAACCATTTGACATGTTCACATTCTTTTCAGGTAGCAGACGGCCCAAAGAAGTGGGGGCTATGGAAGGAATCCTTTTTTTTGTTTACAAATGAACAGAGACAGCTTCCTCAGAGAGACACCTTGAAAAAGGCGGCAAGAGATGCAGGCACATTTTTGTTTTACAGATCCATCACTATCATTATTGCAGCAAGTGCAGCGCCTCTGGGATAAGTGTGTGAAGGCCAGTTAGGGGTAGGGAGCCATTCTCCATACTAGCATTGGAGCCTATGTCACTCTTGCAGTGCTGGGAACAGGTCCCAAAGCAAGCTAAGATCTGAGACTTTTTCCTGGCAGGAAGCCTCCTTTCGGCCTCAGGCCTAGGAGTGATTGCCCAGTGAAGTGGGCAATGGAATATGTATCATTGGTGCTGCAGGTGCAGTGGAACCGGGGCCAAAGGGTGTGAAAGCCCAACTAAACCCCAATTATGGCTGTTTTATTATCCTTCCTTGCACTAGAGCCCAGTACACCCTTGATATGCCACTGTAGATATGGGCCTCGGGCCAATGGTCCAAAAGAAGGAAAAATAAAGCAGAGGAGACATCTTAGCCTAGGCCTCAGAGAGACGGCAGACTAGTGGATGGGGCAAGATGGAGTTCCATGTTTTAACAAAGGGCAGAGGAGACTTCCTACATCACAAGGCAGCAGCTTTCATTATCATTATCCAAACTAACATTAGGGCTGTGGGCACCTTTGCTGCAAAGTGGTGGGTAAAATGTGGGAGCTCATTTTTTCTGAAAGGGCAAGAAAGCCTGTTCCAGGATTGGAGTGATGGTCAGGGATGGGGGAAGGGTGAAAGAGGCAGAAGAGATAACCTGCTGCTAAGTGCTGCAGCTATCATTAGTGCATCTGCATGGGGTAAGAGGAGTGAGAGGGGCTCACATCACCCATATAATAGTGATTAGTGTTTTTTGGTCCATTTCTGTTTACGTGTGGTGCATTTGAGCTTTTATCAATAAATCTCACATTTATTGTGGATTATGAGCTGCATAAAAAACACCCCTGAAAAGATCTACTAAGCCCCGTTTCTCAAGCTCCTCTAGTCATGCCATAAAGTTTTAGAGGGTGGCCCAACTTCGAAATATTTTGCTTAAGGAGGGGCTTTGAGTAAAAACAATTGTAAAGACCTCTGATGTAGATGAAGATCAGCAGAGCGGTGTAGATGTGACTTGTGGAGGTGATCAGCTAGGAGGTGTATGAACGATCTGTACAGATGATAAGTCAAGCAGTGTGCGAGAGATCTGTAGAGGGGATCAGAGGGTGGTGTGTAGGTGATTTGTAGGTGTAATCAGCAGAATGGGAGAGAGGGTGTTGCGTTATGGCCAGAGCTGCTGACTTTTGAACTCGGGAACCTGGCTGGAGTGTTAACATCAGCTCAACTTCCTGTGATTCTTGGCAAACCTGATTTATACTTTGGCGGATGGAGTAATCTTCATTGACCTGATGGAGGACTTAACCTCTGCCAGAATGAGACTGCTCAACCTACCAAACATAGAAATGGCTGCCAAGCTTGCAGTCATTTCTAACGCATTGGCAGGAACTGCCATCATTGCTGTTCCTGTCAATACTGTTGAAAGTTTAGTACAGAGCTCTGTCAACATGAAAGAGCCCTGCACCAAACTGTTTTCTCTTTCATTTTGCAAAAAGAAAATGTCAAAGCAGGTTCTCTCCCATAGCAAGGGTGGCATTCAGCAGTTTTCACTGTCCCTTACTGCCAGGATTTTCCTGGCAATGATGTGCAGTGAGAATCGACCTCTAATTCCACCCATCCAAATTAGGTGGGCAAATTAGAGGTCTGCCTCTGACGGCCTGTGATCCACAGGGCTGTCAGAGATGTTTAATCATGGTGGTGATGGAGTGGTCCCTGCCATGATTAAACTTAAGGTCCTCCAAAATCTAAGATTGGTGGGCGAACCACAGTCTTGACGGAGTATCCATACCTCCAAGATATAAATCAGGCCCTTAATTTCACGTGCCTATAAAATAATTGTAAAAAATGTTTTGGCTTTGAGAAAATATACCTGGTGACCATGTAAATATATATAAACAGTGTTGGGCTTACCTTTCTCTCATTGTTACATTCTCACACTGCCGGATGGGCTGGCGTAAAAGGGCCAGAAGGTGGGCAGTTTTTTGGGCCACATCATAGTCCACAGGACCAGAAAAAGGTGGGCCACAAACTTGCCCTTATCTGATGGCCCATCTGGCAGTACCGCCTCTCCAAAAGACCAGTTCAAAACTGGATATAAACACTTAGGGCCTGATGTAGATATTGACGGACGAGTTACCCAGTCACATCGGTCCACCAATGTCTAAATCTCATTATATCCTATGGGATTTAGATACTGGCAGATGGGATATCTGTCACGGTTGTGATGGAATAACTCATCTGCCAATATCTAAATCAGGCCCCTAGTACAGCAAAAAGCCAATGATAGATAAACATTTATTGAAATGTCTTGTTGCCTCCTAAGTCTAAGCATATGTAAATTAAGTTAATGTTAAATTAACATTCAGTTCAACTTGCACTCTTGGGGTATAGTTAACCACAAATTTGTGTTTCCCTGCAGGTCTTCTGTGAGGAAGTAGTTATTTCTTGAAATATAAATCAGAAATGGAATTGGTTCAAATGTAATTCACTTTAGCACTGTAGCAGCAATTATATCAACTGTTCCATTAGTGAAATATGCTAGGCTTGTGAAGCTTCCAGTTAAATTGTCAACTCAAATTGTTTTCTTCTTGTTGCAGATGTGCACATAAAAACCAGCATTTAGACACTTTTGTCCCTATTAAGTAAAGAGTTGCGTGGGTGCTTGTGCAATGCTAAGCGGCGCTTTGTGGCACAGCCAGCTGTGTTGATCAACTTTCCCGTGCTGGAGGTTTTTGTAATTGAAAGTTGATCTTTCTGCAGCGTCCATCTTGGGTTGGGCTGCGGGGACGTGTCTACAGTGGACCAGCCCAAACACCCCTTGTATTTAAAGCAAAGCCGGATGAACTGAAATATCCTGACCCCGCCAAGTCTAATGACACCGATTCCAAGACGTCCCCTTGTGCGGGTGTCTGTATGTCAGATATTGTACTGGAGGATGTACCTCAAGCATTATGGGAAGGGTCATGGGCCTTATGGTGGAGTTTGGCGCTCAGTTGCTTTTGGCTGTGGAAGCAATGGGTTAGTAGGGAGACACACCAGCCTCTCGTGATATTGACCTTCGTCGTCAGTCTTTGAGGCAGTGGTTCCCAAACTGGGAGCCGCGGCTCCGTGGTGCGCCATCAAAACTAGCCAGGGGCGCCGCACAGAGTTTGGGAACCACTGGCTGTAGTTTTATTGTGTCCGAACTGGAACTAGCTCAGTGGTTCCCAAACTGTGTGCGGCGCCCCTGGCCCCTCAAAGCGGCTCTCTGGTGCCGGCAGGCAGGCACACAGCTTCCCAAGTAATGGCCCCTGAGCTGATTCAGGGATTCACCAGCAGCACAACAGAGGTGACGATTCACACTTACTGAACAGCACCAAGAGCACAGTGGAGCATTGAATAAAATATACACAGCATTGGGTTTCACGTGATTCACACTTGTTTGAAGTTTGTTGCAAAACGCGTTCCCAGAACCCAATAATACAATAATAATGCTTACTCTCAGTACACTGAGCAGATGTTTGGAGAAAATAAATCATTAGGGAAGTGGAGAATGGAGCGTTGAGTACTGACTCATGTCCTGTTAATGATCAGGTTGCCTATTCTGAAAAAGTGGCTTGTTGAAAATTAGTACAATGCACATTCCATATCCCAGGGAAGTCACTTAAAATCGTTGGTTATTGGGATGCTGACACTGGTCGACTATCACGCAGTAGAGCCACCTGTTAGGTAATGTCTTGATGTGACCACGTACCATTTTTTTAAAAAGTGTGCTGTTTGGCAAAGGTCAAAAAATGGATATTCTTTCCTGGATACATTTTTAACTACATAATACCTTGAAAAGCATACACCTTTTGATTACCATTGGCAATGAACACAGTAGTTTTACATGATATGTTGTGAGCCTCAGTCTTACAGCTTTTGGCCAACACTAATAAAAAGGTGTTGAGGAGTTAAACTCATGAAAAGAGTTATGTTTTACATTCCACTTGTATTGGTGACTCGCTCTATAATTTGATGGTCCTTCGCAGTGGCCTGTGGAGAGAATCTGGTGACTTCTCAAATGTTCCCATACAAGCGGTTTTGAGGAACCTAGTTTTTATCCCCCGATTTCTTAAGATTGGTCTCGGAGTCCCTCTTTAAATTTGCATTCGTAATTTAAAAAAAGTAATAAATTTGTAGCAGGAAACAAGGTTGGCGGCTTCGTAAATGTGAAGAAAATCCCCCATCCCTGAACATTAGTTCTATTAGCCAGTTAGACAAGACTAGGTTGGTATCTACAAAGACTTCTTATCTCCTTGATAGTAACAAAATATACTTTGTCAGTAGTCTTCTACTACTGCTTCTCATATCTCTGCACTCCTCATCATGGCATGCAAATGCATTTGTGGGTCGAGCTTTACAGCAGACGGAGCCACATCTTTTGACCAAGCTTCCTCTCTGCAGCTCATGCAACAGCAGGACATGGTCTGATGTACTGAAATGATTTGGGGTATTATGTATATTTTGAAAATGAAATTGATGAATTTGTTGTCATTTATCTGGACAACATACACATATTTTCATCCACAGCACAGCTGTATAAGGTACACGTCCGAAAGACCCTGCAGTCCTTACATGAGTATCATTTATAAGCCAAAGTACAAAAATGTGTATTCGGTGTCGCTTCGTTACAGTTTCTGAATTATCTTCTATACTTGGAAGGGTGAAACTAGCTAAACATAATATATAAATTACACACATAACTTTAAAGCCTTCATAGGCTGGTCAGCATCCATCCCTCTGAAACAAATACAACTTTTTTTAGCATTTGGGTTATAGTGTACAGTCCTTCTAACATATCCAATATGTAAAAGTGGTTCATTGTGATTGGTCTTACAAAGTCCAAAAGTCCATTGATCATCTAAAAGAAGAATTTATTTCCGGCTGGTATTTCAATCTTCAGAAGAAACAGATCCTATATGTCTCTTGTTTGGCTGTTGAAGCTCTTTCTTCACCAAAATGGGCAGATCACGAGTTAATTGTGTCCCATACATGCTTCTTCTGCCACTCTGTGTTATCCCAGGCATAACATATCTGGGACATGTTCAAAGTCCCCTGTGGAGCCCTGAGGCGTAAATGATGCTGCCCTGGAGGGCAGGTTGGATTTTGGAACGCACGCAGGTAGAATGGTCCAGCACCAGGAGGTTGGACAGGACCAGGTCTTGAACTACTTCTATTCTGAATTCTAATTCCAACAAAAACATGTTTCACAATACAACGAGAAATTGATCCCAACTGGCGCAGGCTTAGTGAGTGATATTTGTTGTGAAGTTGGAAAAGAAAGCCATTGAATTTGGCACTGCTGAGGAGTTGAGGCTGAACATCTCCAGATTAATTTCTACCAATCATGCTTTAATCTGATGTTGTTTGTCAGCTCTGATGATCCAGACCTATTCTGGTTGGGATTGATTTAAAGTATGAGTCGGTGATGCAGTATTGGAAGATTACTAAGCAGGTCTTCACTCAGGTGATGTCCCATAAAGTGATCCGTAAATATTACTAAATTCTTCCTCCTTTTCTTCTCTTTCATGGTGTCTCAAAATAAAGTTCGGTGTTTTTTAAAATCAAGTTGCCCCAGGGGTCCAATTGCTTGCCTGGCATGTTTATTAGTGTTTGAGACTCCCCTAGATGCCCCTTCACAACCTCTAATCCTACAATCTGGTAAATCATAGACTTTTCTGCACTTGAGGTCTAACTTCTTCAAAAGCTGGTTTGTAGCCTGCCTACTGAAGCATCCCTCTCCCCGCACACACGGCTAGTGTTTCTGTGATACATGAACTTTCCCAGAAGAAGATAAAAACATTGAGCTGGAGTACCTGGTGAGAGCGAGAATTGAACAAGAACCCAACATAATATTTTAATTAAATTAATTAAAATAACAAATCAGCACAAGATAAGGCGAAACATCTTCATAGCAAATGTACCGACATCCAGCAAATTTTGTTTCTTCCCACTACCTCTCTCAATCTTTTTAACAACTGTTTAACAGTTCAGTTCCCAGATTGTGAATTCTCTGCATTCCGTCTCTTTTTTAGGTATGGCCTTCTGGCACGTTGTGATGTATAGCCTGCCTCACGTAATAACAAAATCATAAATAAAAAGAGACATGTATACATACGTTGAGGGGCTTTGGGTCATCCCTCTTCTTCCATTGGTCTATTCAACTGTCCTGGAGATTTTGCTTCCATTCACCACAGCACAGAGCATGGTACATTGGGTAAGCACACTTGAGTCATTGGCTGTGACTATGCTGAATGGCGACATTTTATTTGCGTATGTGTGTGCAGCCTTCCGCAAAGTAGTCCACATCAGTGCTAGTTTTGTTAGGCCAATCCTTGCTTTTATTTCTGCTTTCATTGCATGTGCTTTTTATTTATTTATTTTTGGGATTTTTGAATTTATGATTGTTTGCAAACATATTCACATCACCTCTAAACGGCAACATATTTCTTTTAATTACTTTTACACTTTTAGTGCCAATTGAATAAAACTAATTTGCCTGCTTTCCAAAGCCTTACCTACTAGCTTTGTCACTGCTTGTTGTATATTCTTTTCATCCTACTTTCACTAACAAAACAAACAGCAAACAGTACAGATGTTGTAAGCAGTGGCGACTTGTGGGAGGGAAAAGGGGCGGGGCGGCACGTGGCGGGGAGAAATAAAATAAAATACTTTTTTTTTTTAAACGTATCTTAATGCCGCGCTGCTCTGCTCCTCCATCCTAGAGTGCAAGCACAGGCTCCCAGCCTGTCTTGCGGCCCAGCCAGGGAACTACCAGGCAGACTGGAAGCCTGTGCCTGCTCTCTCCAGCCCGGCAACACAGTGCCAAACTGGAGAGAGCACAGTGCGCATGTGTGTTTAGCCAGCCCGAGACAGCCGGCCAAACACTCATGCGCTCTGAGGGGAGTGCACTCCCCTCATCCTCGTCACAGTCCGTGGCCCCGCCCCTTTTAATACAAAATGATAATAAACAGTTTATTATTGTTTTGTATTAAAGGGTTTGCAGCTGCTGGTGGGGGGGCTGGTGGAAGGGGGCGACGCTCCTCCGCCCCAGCAGCAGAGGAGCCGTCCCTGGTCGTAAGCGTAGTTGTGTGCCAGCATCCTGACTTAAGATATACAAGTATTACCTCGTCACAGCTCTCCCTGCTTGTAAGACAAACCTGTGATCCTAGCCACTGATCTGCACATACCCAGCATGAGCACTGCTGGAAGTTTAAAGGATAGCAAAATGTATGCACTACAGGAAGGCGTTTCTTGAATACATTCAGGAAAAGAAAACGAATAAAATGCACTTATTCTTAAATGATAAGCCTTGCAGAGAGAGGGAAAAGTACTGCAGAAGCTTCCTCTCACCTTGTGAGAGATAGACGAAGGACTAACAACTTCCTACAACCTGTCAGGCCCCAAATATCTCCTACAAGGTCCAGAAATTCTCGACCAGTGACTAACCCAGTATCTCATTTCAGGGCAAATAGAGTTGAATTTAGTGCAGGTGCTTTGCAATGGGAAACAGAATGCAGGTGACTTCCTGCGAGGTGCGGGAAACATTTCGATCTTTTGCCAAAGATGCAATATTTTAATCAATATTAAGCGGGCTGTGTGAAATGTCCTTGGTCGATATCTCTCGCGAAAACTAAGTGCGGGGTTATATCTCACGTTCAGGATACTGGGGGAATACCTGTTCGGGGAGAAAATGTCTCGTTGACGAGGTTTTAATATTCGTACAAGAATTTTCTGCTCAAATCAGTCTCCTGTCCGTAAAGATTATGCAACAATGAAATAGCAAAATAATTCAAAACTTTCATCTGCACCATTAACATTTCTCCGGAGCCCTTTCCCAGCACTGAATTCTCTACTACCTTTCTGTTTACACTCTCCTTACCTTTTTTGTGGCCCCTGTTTTCTTTTTCTGGGTTCCAGCCCCTCTCCACGTGGTTGCCTTTGGTTGTTTTACCAGATACCAGACCCCATCCCTGGCTTTACCTACTGGAGACCTGCCTGTGACATGCTTGTTCATTGCAAAACAATCAGTCCCTTTAAAATGTAGGGAACTTACTGCCTAGGGATATATTGCAAGCAGGGCTTAATTTGTAAATAAAAAGGTGCCGGTGCTGAAAGCCCTCCTCTTAAACACGCGGCTGCTGCAATTAAATGTGTGAACACGGAATACTGAGGCGGCGTAATCCTGAAGCCATCTCAGGCCTCTTCAATACATTTAAAGCCTCTACCTGCCCCTCAAGCTCACTCTTGCAGCTTTCTACTTTCTCCCTTTGGGACGCTTTTTCGTTTTTCCCTTGCTCCGCCTTTCCCATATGTGTCTTTTGCTCGCAGGGAATGCTTGAGGCAGAAGAATAAGCCCCGGCCCTCAAGAATAAGTGCCGGTGCTCAGCACCGGAAACAACAAGCACAAAATTAAGCACTGACTGCAAGTGTTCACCAGTTGCAAACCTGTACCGGTAGTTACAGTATATTTTCTATGATACACTTCAGTGTCTTAACACATTTCTGAAACAGTCCTTGGTCTCAAGAGCTCTCGTTTTTCATACAGAATTCTGGTGTGAAGACTCTTTCCGCCTCTCCCATGTGTGGCATCAATGCTTAATGTGTAAAAACATAAGTTTAGTGGGCCAGAGTATTTCTTATGAGCCCACCACTGCTGAATGATGGGCTCCCAAGCACAAATATGTTTGGTTCAACCTCAGTCTTTGTCGTTACAAGTTCCTGAAATAAATGAGCCTCTGAAAACATTACTATACAATGCTGGTATTATGTACTTAAAGTATTCAAAGCTAAATTTGTAGTCTTTAACAGTGTTGATTGTGTTCTAAAATAGTCGCCTCATTGTTTTGTCTGATTTTACAATTGTATTTATTTTAAAATATATTCTAATTAATTATCTTTGAATGTCACAGTTTATAAGCTAAACAGAATCAGATTTTTATAGAAAATAAATATGTAGTTTTAAATATATTGTATAACTTCCTATATTTAACTCATGATAACAATTATTTTAAAGGCCATGCATATTCAAGAAAGCAACTACTGACAATAGGAAGTAGGAAAACGGAAAAATAAAACAAGCATTAGTAATGCAATGGGCTTCGCATTTGCTCTACTTAGACCTATTACCGTCGTATAGTCACTGGACTTTAATTGCCACATAAATGAAAATGAAAAGTAACACAGTTTTACATAAGTGAGCCGATGGCCACCATGAGCGTGAAGGAGACACAAAAAAGAAAACAGAAGTGCGCTTGCAGTCAAACATATCGGCAAAAGTGCAATTATCCATGTAAAAGGGTCGATGTCATGCAAAGCGATCTACTACTGGCCAGCGAGATTGTGCTGCATAGCAAATTAAAAGAAAAAGTAGTCCAGAAATCATGCTGAAAACATGGAGACTTGTATGTTTTCAGTAGTTGGCCAGTGCGCTCGAAAAGGGCTATACACCGGAAAAGGCATGACGTATGCATGCCTTTCACAAATTAAATCAAGTGCATTTTAAAGGGCAAGCCCACGAACCAGCAAAACGGAAGGGCATGCGGTGGGCATGGTTTAAAGCCCACAGAGAGATACCAGCAGACTAGAGCGCTTGCGAGCTCGACCCTAAAAAGTAAATGTCCAGACCTTTCAGAGGGTCTCACAACCTGATGTAGCACAAATCCATCAATTTTAAATGTGCATTCTGTCTGTAAAAAGCTTACTGGGTCTGTAAACAAATCTACTGATATACATACCCCAATGGTAGCAACTCAGTGGAGGTTTCTGTGCTCGGGCCACTAATATGGCTAAATATTAGGCTTTGAACTAGCCCAGGGGTTCTAAAGTTGACCACAATTCAATCCCCCTGCTGATCCACTGGCCATGACTCCAGCCAGCCCCCCCTACGAGTCAGGAGAATTTCACTAGACTTGGTAAGAGGAAAGTTCCTGTGCTGGTCCAGCCAATTAAGACATTTGTTAGATAGCTTTTCCTGGCCCTATTTACTATTTTAAGGACTTTGTCACAACAGTGATTCTGATGCTACTTGGCTGTGGCTAGCTTTTGGCTTTCCCTGTGTCGTGACTAGTTTGGGTCCAATTGTAATTAATCTGGCAAAATTCACAACAGTTATGAGATGTCTTCAAATTTTGCATGGTGAGATTTTGTGCAACTTTTTTTAAGCAAGGTTGAACTAGGTCTGAAAGTACTTGTGAGATACCAGCGGGGGACAAGTTCTCCCTGAACAACTCCTCGCCAATAGACGTTTTCTGCTTAAACTAGTCTCCTGCTCGTATCTTGCGTACTTTTTTTTCGCCAGAAACACACTTGTGTAAAAAAAAAAGTCACAATACATACTGACGAACAACATTTCTTTATGAAAGTAATTTCGGTCATTGTGTGAAATTTTCTTGCAATTTTGTGTGAAAAAGTGACATGGTTTCACACACCCCTAGTCTTGACGTGCTTCTCTTTTTGACTTCAGCCTGAAATAATTGTGCTAATTCTTTCTACCTGTTCTGGAATGTTGCCAGGACCAGGCTTTGACTGTTTTGTGATCATTCAATTTCAACTTCGTCTGATGATTGGCTCCTCCTTGTTGGCACTATCATCTACTTCTGCGACTAGACGCCTCATTGCCATCACCTTGGATATCCTGAGCTATTTACTGGCACCTGAACTTTAATTGGAAGTTGGGACTTTACTATTGCATTACATGTTGCTTGCTTCCTTCTTTGCTTTCAGACATTGCTTATCTCTGGCTACTGCACCATTCCTACCAAACTTTCCTACAGGTTTAATTTTTTCTCTTGCCACTTGAGGGTTGTCTGTGCAAGCATTTTTCCATCTTTTCTTTTCAAGGTAGCGCAAACTTTACCAGTTTCTGCCTCTCTGTCCTCCAGTCATGCAGGAGGTGGTGCCTTGCCTTGGTAGGCCTGCAAACCTGACAGAGCCTTTAGGAAAAACAGGTATTATTTAATGTTTAAGCGGATTACCTTTCCCTTTTAGGTCCTTTTGACTGTTTAGCTGCTAAAGAGACCTATCGCTAACAATATACATATAGTGGCCTTTTAGTAATTACCTTTGTTAAACCAACCTCTTGCAATCACCGGCTGGAAGCTTTGCCAATCACTTTTTGGCTCAGAGTAATGGAGTATTCACCTCTTACCTAATCCTTTTGGCTGTTTGAGTGTATCCTCACGCCTCCGCTCAAGTGCCTGCACTGAAGTGAATGAGGGACTACTTTACAACCTTAGCCCTCTCTTCATTCTGTCCTGGTCTTCTGTGCTTATAGCTGCGGGTCAGCATATTAAGCCCAACCCCATTAGTGCTGCTAAAGCTTAATGTAAGAGGGACCACTGCAGTGAGAAGTATTGTAAATGTTCAGGGTGTCTGAAAGGGTAACATATGTTGATAAGGCTGTTTCAAGGAAAACTTGGAAGAGATCCTAAAACTTTATAGCATAGAACTTCCTTATCACGAGCTGTGCAGTTTGACATCCTTTTAAATATATTTCATTATTCAAGGAAGAACATATGTGACCTTGACTGGACCACGATAAGGCAGTGGTTTGGTGAAGGCGAATTAGACAGACTGCCGCTGTGGTTGGTGCCATGGATGAAGGCACTGGACAATTGTAAAATGCCCAGATAGTTTACGCCCAAAGTAATTGTTGAAGCAAGCAATTTTCGGGAGTCCGTGGTCACCTGCCACCTTTAATAAAATGGCTTTTCAAGGAAGCAATTGTGAATTTCAGCAAGGCTACGAGATTAGTAGGAGAGTTTGGTCAGTTTTTAGCGAGTGATAGTCTTTGCATTCGTGTATGGAGTGATTTGTTTACGTATTTACTTTTTTTCCAGTTGTGGAAACTTTTGATCAGAAATGTGCACATGACGACACTGAGCACACAGGGGGGAAAGGCAGATTGAATGTTTGACGAAAATCAAACATTATTCTGATCTAATGAAGTTCTACGAGAAAACAGAAGTTTAACAAACCTCCCTAGTTCTAATTTTAAACACAAGCAGTACTGTGTACATAGATGGGTAAAAAGTGCAGAGCAATGTGGTAATTGATGGATACTCTTAACTACGACAATTAGGTCCATATTTATACTTTTTTTGCGCTGCCTATGCGTCATTTTTGACGCAAAAGTGGCGCAAACTTTCAAAATACAAATTATGGCCCATATTTATACTTTTTTAGCGCCACATTTGCGCCGCTTTTTGGCACAAAAGCGGTACAAACTTAAAAAATACAATTGGATTTTGTAAGTTTGCGCTGCTTTTGCATCAAAAAGCGGCGCAAATGCGGCGTTAAAAAAGTATAAATATGGGCCTATATTTTGTACGTTTGTGCCGCTTTTGCGTCAAAAAATTAAGCAAATGTGGCGCAAAAAAGTATAAATATGGGCCTTAGTTCTTTGTAATGATCTGTTTTTAACATAGTCAGCTAGTTTTGTTAACTATATGGGGAGGTATGTGTGTGTTTTTGATGGTTTTGTAGGATTCTTCTGGCAAAGTGGAAAACTGTGACCAGTTGAAGGAAGAAGTATCAGGGGAGGCTGAATAGTAGCTGTTTCAAAAGTCTAATACCACAGTCACTAGGAAGCTGGTCAGTGCTTCAGCTGTGTGGAAGGGAATTTGGGAGTGGATGTTTTATATATTTAGTACTTTGTAGGGCACAGCGGTGGCAAGGGCGGTGATAAAAGATTCCAATCTCACAGAGGGTTAGAACAAAAATACTATTATTTCTGGAACAGGGGGGGAAAAGTCAGAGTCAGGAGGGAAGTGGATGGATTTAGATAAGGATGAAGGTGCAGTTGCGGGGGATAAATAGAGGACCCAGGTTTTGGATCGGAAACCTTATGGCCATCCAGTTGTGAAACGCAGTGAGACAGTGAGTTATGTGTGGTTGGAAGAGGGGACAGTGTGTCAGAGATGAGAAAAAGATTTGGGTGCCATTAGCTTACAAATGGTAAGAGAAACCAAATGAGGATATAGTACAAGTGTCGTGGAATTGGTAGATCAGTGCAACACTCTCCGTTACGCCAAGCTTCCTGTTCTTAAGAATGATGTCCATTCCTTCCAGAAGGCTATCAGAGAAGACTGACTAGAACAGTCAAGTCGGAAACCATGGTTGGGGGCATTGTGATGGAGATGGGTGATACTGTGGTTGTGAACTAGATATGAGTGAGTGCTAGTATGGTGAAGGAAATTCCCGACTGCACTTTTCCCGATGTGAACAGCTAAAAGGGAACGAGAGGGGACATTTTGGGGAGATTGTTTGGTGCATCTCTAATAATAACTTCAGCACATTTGATGATCTGCACTCTAGCCTCTATAAAAAGGAATACTAACTAAACAACTAAAACTGAAGGAATGAAGGGCAGTCTTGGACATGTAAAACAACATCCGCTGACCTAATGAGAACAACCTCTTGGGTAGATTCTCAGTGCCCTGTCTGGTGCTTGGAAAACAATCGAATTGAATGACTGTTCTTTCCTCTGGTAATAGGTCACAGAGAAAGGTATAAAGGTTGCATTAGACTCCTAGGCACATTTTGCTACTTGGTGGAATTCTTGCAAAGGCAGTAATATAAAACAATTTATATGTCTTTGGACGATAACAGGTCAGTGATGTAAACCTCATTAACTACAGGAAGTTTAAAACCTTTGCAGAAGCATTTGCAAACTTACTCTGGTTATTTCCTTCCCACCTGGTCAGGCTTGAAGATTTGAAAGGGCTGAATGACCCTGAAAGGGAAGATTGGGTGAGTGTTTAACAGTTGACTCATCTGCACTTCTGCTATGAAAATTACCCAATGCAACAATGACTGAACCTAAGCTTCCAAAGGTCAAATCCTCCTATTGCCAACCTGATGGCAAGGTAGACTACAGAGGACTGGCCCACCTTGGCACTTGTTAGCATTGATGGTCTGTTTGGGACCCTGATTTCTCCCCAACACCTACACTAGATGCTTCAGGCAGTTGTCCCATGGATTACTGAGGACAGCAATGTCATCCATGTAGGCTAGGTAGAACGTTCCAAACCCTGAAAAAACATGGTTAGCCAGATGCTGAAAAGTGTCCGGAGCATTCTTAAAGTTACAGTGCACAACATTACACTGATATAATCCTACCAGCACAGAGAATGCATTCTTCTCTTTGGCACTAAACACCAATGCAGACCTGCCAAACACCACTGGCTAAATGAAAGGTGCCTAAGTAGAGAGAAGCACTCAACCAATCTACTTGCTCAACAGCTCAGTGGATGGTGTACTCATGAGTCTTGGTTACCTCACTGAATGCCTAGAAATGTTCCGAACTGACACAATTTGTGGATCAATGCTTGGGCACTAACACCACTGGGCTAACCCAAGAACAACAGGAATGCTCAATCACTCCCCCAAGACATAGTTGACCAGAAACTAAAGTGGGTGGGAACAATCTTTAGTCCATAAGGCATCACCCCAAACTGGGTTCTGGCCCTCTGGCATAAAGAACACAATCGTCTCCTTGCCACTAGGTACCAATTAAACCTGTTAGTTCCTAGTGGACGGATTAATGGTACTCAAGTACTTTGCAGCACCCAGCCTGTCCAACAGCTTATCAGCTCAGGGAATCAACTGTGTATCAGTCTTGGTCACCACATTGACAGCCAGATAATGCACCCAAAAGTGTGAGTCCATTGACCCTTGATTAGGAACCAACACCTATGGGCTGGCCCATGAACTGTGATGCACTCATTAACTTCCAGGTCCAACAACATAGCAACCTCAATCGTAATGCATTCCTAGGCCCGGTTTGACAGTCCCCTTTCATGGGCATGCTCGCCACTCTGTCTATGTTATTAATACAGATGGGTGCCAAACTTTCAGTCAGAGAGAAGAGGTAAGCAAACCATTCCATAAGCTCTATGCACTCAGCTTGTTCTCTTAGAGTCAGATCAAGGGCCTCCACAGAGCCATCTTTCTCACTACTGTCTAACAGGTCTGGGAAGGCTACTGGTCCTCCTCAACTTCCTCTAAGATTGCCAGGAAGAACATATTGAAATGTTTCCTGTGACATGGTTTCAGCTTGTTCACAGGGGACCACTTTCCTATATTCCCTCGTAGCACCTATGTCAACTAAGTAGCTAACATCAGACACTTTCTCCGGAGAAGTGATATGTACACCATCTTTCTCCCACATCTTTCTCATGTAAGAAGAGATGCAATTTGTTTCTCTGAGGGAAATCAGTGGCACTGGAAGACTGGCCCTCAAAAGGTTATTGAGGCATTTCCTCACAACTGCCGCAAAGCGAAAACATAAAAACTGCTATTTGAAGCCTACAAGGACCAGCATTCCTTCCTATAAACTTGGGAAGAAACATATTGATTTTTATCTTGAAGATATTTGTATGTTTGTTTTCTTTGTTATTCATTAGACTAATTAATTTAGTAAAATGCAGCCTTACAAGTGGTAATTTTATAACATCATTAATATGTTCAGCGAGTTTGAGAGTCAATATGGGGCTAAGGCTACATTTACCAACATTTTTGATTTCATTACAGGACCGGAGGCTTCCATTATGCATAAATCCTTTTAATGCCACTCCTGCACCATTTTAAAGAACATTACATCATAACATAAACAATCCAAAACAACACCATAGCAACAAATGAAAGGTCTGTGCGTGGAACAATCATCATCTTTTGAATGCATCTCCTCAACCAGATTAGTAGCACTTTTTAATGTCCTACTTTACTTGAAACAACCGTGTGAAACTTTGCTAAATTTTCGCTTTCATAGACTTTCGTTTTTCATCCTATCTCAAATTTACGGAGATACATACTATACTGACTTTGTTTCTATAATCTCTAACATTTTATGTAACGTAGGTTGGCAGATACGCCTTTCCGGAGTAATACAGGTTGACTTGGGCCATCTGCGCCTGCCGGCGCAGATCCATCCACGGGGGTCAGCATCACTGGAGTCATGCTCTGAACTCCGCAGTCCTGGAGCGATTCGTGGTTTGTGACTCGCAAGCCGTCTGATTTTGACGGTGATGACTCGCAAGCCGTCTGACTTTGACGGCGATGACTCGCAAGTCTGATGAGCTCTAATATCGCCGGTAATTACGAGAGCAACCGCTATTTTGTTTGGGGTTTGAAGAACCCTCGCTTTTGTTGGTGCTCACGTGAGCACAAACTAGTAGATCATTTCTTGCTCAATGGTGTGGTCATCTTGCTTCGGGCTCAATGCCCTTTGTTTATTTTTCTTTGGGCTAATTGCCCTTTCTCTATTTCAACATACAATAGCACAATGTGAATGCAAAATCAACTAAATGTCATCCTCCGTGTCCTTAATAAAATTCAGATTCTCTTGACATTGAAACTTTGAGAAACGCTATGCCCATAAATCTATGGAAAACACTTGGTGGTTAAAAAACTTAAAAAAAGTAAAAATATATATATTTTAGTAATGGCTGTGTCAATGCTGGTATGTAAAGATATTTGTAATCCCCAGATTAGGCAGTGCTGCATAGAAGCTCTAACAGTTAGATGTTTATTTTGCTTAGTTTGTTGCTTAAATTTAACCTGACTGCTCAAATGTATTTTTTGGTTATTCTACATTTAGAGAATCATTTTGAATGAGTGTTTCCTTCCTGAAAAGGGATTATGCCCTGAAATAGGTTTTGCTGAGCAAAATAAATACAAACATTAATTAAATAAAATCAGGAGGCATTCCCATCCAAACCCAGGTGAGCTCAGGGCCAAATAAGAACCTCTTCCTGTACACACAAACAGAGAGAGAAGAGAGAGATGTGAGATGGGCAGAGAGAGGAAGAGAAAGAGAGGGAAAAACAGGCAGAGATGGGAGGAAACCAGTGCTTAATTTGAGCTGGTGATTGTAGGTAGGGTTCAGCGCCAGCCTTTTTAGGGGACTGGCCCTTATTTTTTCTCAATAGGCTTTGCTCCAGAGCATGAGAGAGTAAAGCCCAAACGGAATAAAAAAAGAAGGAAGTGGAAGAAGGAAAACAATGACAAAGTGAGAAAGCAGGTATGAAAACAACATTTGCAATGCAAAGGGCCTCGCATTTGCTTGGGTTAGAGCTATTGGCATTGTAAATACATAACTGGAATTTCTTGCCACATAAATTGGTCAACCCTGCCTTATAATTTGGTATTTTCCTGCCACATAATTCCAGTGGCCCTGCATATAACTAAAGCACTTCCATTTACCTTCTTACTCTATCTGCAGCAAAAAATGAAAATGTTGCCATTTAGCATCCTAATTTATATCTGACATGCTAATTCTAATAGAATACCACTTTCACCACCCAAAATCAGAGTTGCTGGCTGGCTAACACATTTCCCAAAACAAGACAGCTACGGGGAGTAACGAGAAAAACTAACTAGACTGATCCACCAAACATACTAAGAATGCTCAAACAGTCATAGTGTAATAAGGATGTTAAATTGGCCTGAACCATGCTTGTAAATTGCAATAAGGAGAGATTAATAAAACATATACACTTCTCATATAAAAACGATAAAAACATTTATCAGAAATAAACGTTTAACATTAGACTGTAATGCTCGGAACAGCCCGTAGAGGACACTACAATGGAAATAGCATCTAAACATGGCCATGTTACCATATAGTTAACCCCTACAGGGTATAACCACATGAGAAGAAATAAAGTTC
This sequence comes from Pleurodeles waltl, assembly GCF_031143425.1. Taxonomy (NCBI): domain Eukaryota; kingdom Metazoa; phylum Chordata; class Amphibia; order Caudata; family Salamandridae; genus Pleurodeles; species Pleurodeles waltl. The sequence continues at coordinate 72,391,195 of NC_090449.1, forward strand.
CAGCTATAAGAGAGCTTAAAAACATACTGAATGCAGTGTTGCCAGATTTTTAGAGCATTCTCTAGCCCAAAGCCAACGAAAAAGTAGCCCAAAGTAGCCCAATTTAGCTACTTTAACGAAGATGGGGCAGTGGCAGGCAGTAGATAGAGAAGTAGATGGATATTTGTGGCTGGACAATCTTAAAGAAGTGGTAAGCGCAGAATTTCTGCTCTTGCGAACTGTATACCTTCTCTCATTCTTGCAGGGTGCGACCCGCACAAACCAATTTTTCCCGCATAACTGGAAAAAATATAGCCCAATTGTGCGTGATCTAGCCCAATCTGGCAACACTGACTGAATGGTGGGAGGAGTTGTTATTGTGGGGTCCCCACTAACCTAGTGTGGGGACCCAGAGATGACATAAGCAAAAAGAGTGCATTGTGTTAAATGTTTTGGTGGTGGTCCCATTGTCATAGGACCACCACAGGCTGAGTTGTGGGTAAAAATGTTTTGAAAAAGAATGCTTGCAAAGCACTATGGGGTGTGTTTTCTCGGGTGCAGTGCATATTATAGTATTGGCTCTCCTGCATTGCCGGGAGAGCCGCATTGCGGATTTCTGTGTTTTTTAGGTAAAGCATTTATCAATCATACGTCTTTTTGTGAAAGCTATGGAGTGTGAAGGGGAGAGCCAAAAGAAATTACCCTGATTAGGTAACAGCGTGAACAATGTGACCAGCACTCCCATACCGCCAGTCAAGCTTGCACTGTTGGCACTGTGAGTGTCATTGCTGCCATGAGCATGAAGGGGAGAGACAAAAGGAAAAAGTAGTTATCCAGTCTGCAAAGCGGTAACAAAACCGCCCCAAGGCGAGACAAAGTGAAGCATCTACCAATGACATCAAGGGATTTTTGAAAGGCAAGCCCACGAATGAGCGAAAGTGATGGGCATGAGGTGGGAGCGGTTGAAAGTCCACAGTACTAACAACAGGTCAAAGCGCTTGCACGCTCGACCTAAAAGGAGCTCCCAGGAGAGTGATAATGGGAGTGGGGCTGGCGTGGGCATGAGTTGGAATCAAGACTATGCAGGATTGGTATTTGGCACCACAACATTGTATAGTGCCGCAGGCTTCTGAGCAAAATTTGGGGCTCCGGCACTTATTCTTTTACAAATTAAGCACTGGAGGAGACATTGAAGAGATACAGAGAGAACGAGGAGGGGACAGAGGAAGAGACTACGTAGAGAGACTGCAAGTAAGACAGGGGAAGGAGAGGAGAGACAGGCAGAAAGAAAGAAGAGGAAGAAACAGAGTCAGAGAGTAAGTCATAGATGAGAGCGTGAAAAGACAGAGCATAGCCAGAAGATAAAGCGGAAATTCAAAAGGAGGGTGGTAGACAGGAGCAGACAGACCAAGGAGGAGACGGAAGAGGGACCGGCAGAAGAGGAAAGATGAGAGGAGCAGACACAGTAAGACAAGAAGGACGCACAGGAAAGTCACAGACATTAAGGTGAGGAGATGAGGGGAGGCGGCTTGAGATGAGGGAGAGTGGCATGGGTAGATTACAGAGAAGAGAGGCAGGGAGTGAGTGCGGAGAGAGGAGAGAAGCAGGCAGAGATAGGGGAGAAGCAAACAGAGAGAGTGGAGAAGCAGGCAGAGGGGAGAAGCAGGCAGAGAGAGGGGAGAAGCAGGCAGAGAGTCAGGAGAGAAGCATGTAGAGGGATAAAGCAGGCATAGAGAGCGAGGGGAGAAACAGGTAGAGGGCAGAAGCAGGCAGAAAGAGTCAAGAAGCAGGCAGGGGAAGAAGCAGACAGAGGGAGGAAGCAGGAAGAAAGGACAAGGGGAGAAGCAGGCAGAGAGAGGGGAGAATCGGGCAGAGACGGGAAGCAGGCAGAGACAGTGAGACAGGCAGAGAGAGGAGAGAAGCAGGCAGAGAGAGGAGAGAAGTATGCAGAGGGGGAAAGCAGGCAAAAAGAGCGAGGGCACAAGCAGTCAGAGAGAGTGGAGAAGCAGGTGGGGGAAGAAGCAAACAGAGAGGGGAGAAGCAGACAGAGGGGGGGGGAGCAGACAAAGGGGGAAGCAGGCAGAATGGTAGAAGCAGGCAGAGAGAGCGAGGGGAGAAGCAAGCAGAGAGAGTGGAGATGCAGACGGGGAAGAAGCAGACAGAGAGGGGGAGAAGCAGGCAAAGAGGGGGCGAAGCAGGCAAAGAGGGGAAGCAGGCAGAATGGTAGAAACAGGCAGAGAGAGTGAGGGGAGAAGCAGGTAGAGGGAAGAAGCAGGCTGGGGAAGCAGGATGAAAGGATGAAGGGAGAAGCAGGCAGAGAGGGGAAGCAGCTAGAATGGTAGAAGCAGGCAGAGAGAGCGAGGGGAGAAGCAGGTAGAGGGAAGCAGACTGGGGAAGCAAGAAGAAAGGATAAAGGGAGAAGCAGGTAGAGAGGGGGGAGAAGCAGGCAGAGGGGAAAAGCAGACAGTGAGAGGGGAGAAGCAAGCAGAGACAAGGGAGAAGCAGGCGGTGGAGGTGAAGCAGGCAGAGAGAGAGAATCAGGGAAAGAGAAGCAGGCAGACTGAGGGGAGAAGCAGGCAGGGAGTGGGGAGAATCAGGCAGAGAGAGAGGGGCGGAGGCAGCAGAGGGTGAGAAGCAGGCAACAGAGGGTGAGAAGTAGGCAGAGTGGGGAGAGAAGCAGGCAGAGAGAGGGGGGAGCAGTCAGTGGAGAAGTAGGCAGAGCGAGGGGAGAAGCAGGCAGGGGGTGGGTATAATCAGGCAGAGGGTGAGAAGGAGGCAGCAGAGGGTGAGAAGGAGGCAGCAGAGGATGAGAAGCAGGCAGCAGAGGATGAGAAGCAGGCAGCAGAGGGGAGAAGCGAGCAGTGGAGGAGGAACAGGCAGAGAGGGTGGGGAGCAGGCAGACAGTGAAATATTTATAGGAATGGCCGGGGTTGAGCCGGGATAACTGGATAGACAGCGGTACCGTCGGGGGAGGACCAGTCGGGACGGGGAGGGATTTACTAGGAAGTGGGAGTGGGGGGGGGGGGGCTGCAACCGGGGGAAGAAGAGAGGGCGATATCCAGATGGCAAAGGAAAGTGGCGGAATTTTGAGAACATTCTGTGGAAGAAATAGCGCAAAAGGAAGCGCCTTATGTCTACTCGCTGCCAATAAAGCACCGGGCGCTGTATTGCGTTACAAAATCAGTCCCAGAGGGCGGGAGGAGGGAGAGAAGGGGAAGGACGAACGGAGCAGTGGGGTGGAGGGTAAGGCGGAGACAGAGTGTGGTGGGAGGAGTGTGGAAACCACGTCTCATGAATATATGAAACAGTTTTCCCGCACAGCCCGGTAGTGGTGTGCTGTGAGGTGGTAGGGATTTGAGGAGAGAGCGGGTGCAGGAGAGAGCGGGTGCAGGAAAGAGGGAGCGCTAGGGATATAAGATGGGGAAGGGAGGAGGGAGAGATAGTTAGGGGGGAAAGAGAGAACCGAGGGACGGGTAGTTGGATAGGGAAAAAAGGGAGGGAGGAGGGGTGAGCAAAGATGGAAGTGGAGGCGGGGTCAGCGGAGGGGAGGTGGGCTCGGGGAGAGGGAGGCGTGTTGAGGGAGGGCGGGGAGAAAGTGAGGGAGGAGAGCCCTGCAGATCCTGCGCTGCCCGTGTCCACCCGCTCCTGCAGCACCCAGCGTACACCGAGGCAGGGCTTCCCCCGCTGGCTCAAGGCCCCCGGCTCCTCGGGGTCGTGAGGGGGCTCCCCAGGAGCGTGCATTTGGGATTGCAATCTGACCAGCTGTATGTGCTAGCTGTGTGGAAAACCCCCCATCCCTACGGATTAACCCCCTCCAAAACCTGCCCCCCCTACGGCTTTACCATTTTCGGGCATCGATGCGCGGAGCTGACTGCAGCCCCTCCGAAGGGGTCTTTCTTGGATGCTGGGAGTGATGGTGGCGAGTGGGTCCCTATCCCTTTAGAGGCGCCTCGAAGCCCTGTCTGCTTCTTAGCGCCTGCGCGCGGGCGGACCGGCCCCACTTGGTGAATTCGCAGCGGATCCCCGGTGATATGGCGCCCTACAAAAAACCAAACCGGGCCCAGCCTTGTGCGGTGCCTGTCGGGTCCCCGGCGTCCTCGTGATTAACACCGCCCCCTGCACCCCTGGATGTGCACGCACCCGCTCCAGGCGCACGGGAAGGATGCTCTGAGGGCACCGGGAGCCTGCCCGCCTCCACACCGCTCGCTGCGGATCTGAGGACCCCCTCCCCGCCCCCCTGGAGATCTTGCGATGGGAAAGGACCAGGAGCTGCTTCAGGCAGTGAAGACCGAGGACTTGATCACAGTACAGAAGCTCCTGCAGAGGCCGAGGCCGGGCAAAGCCAGTGAGTACCGGGAGGGGGAGGGGCGCCTGTGCGCCACCGGCGCTGACCAATGGCAGGGTGGGGGCCTCAGAACCCCCCCACCCCCTGGTCAGTAGTGCTGGACAGCGGCATGGTCAATGGGTGCAAAAACCAATGCTGTGCACGAGTGCTGACCAATGGCATGAGGGAGGGAGTGCGTGTATCCTCTGCTGACCAATAGCGTGGGGACGTGAGCAGAAGCCCATTGCTATCCATTAGCCCTGACCAATAGCCTGGGGGTCATCGGTAACCTACTGCTGACCAATGACTTGGGAAGCGGAGCTGTCCACTAACGCTGACCAATTGAATGGTGGAGGTCATTCCTCCACTCCCGGTCACTAGTGCTGACCGGTGGCTGGTCTAGTGTACAGGAGCCCACTGACGGCCACCACGGTACCCGGTACCGCGGGGGCCTCCGAAGCTGGATTCACAGCACACGAACCACCGCTCAGTAGCACAGCTGACCACCAGTGCTGTCCAGCAGTTCTCTGCTGGACACCCTGTGCTGTCCAGCAAACAGCTGACCACCAGCGCCGTGCAGCGCATCACCTCGTCAGCGCCGCCCAGCGGTGCCTTCTCTCTGCAAGGGGCGTGGGGGCCTCACCTGCCATCTCATGGCCGGGCACCTCTGCCTGCCCGCCCCTGGCAGAGAGATCAGAGGTGGACGGCCAAGACTTCGCTGCCAGCTGCTGTACAGGGCGAGGCCGGCATGGCACAGTACGCACAGGTTGTCAGTGCGTGTAAAGTTGGTCCACACTGTTGAAAACAAACCTCTTCTGCCCATTTCCGAGATATTGTTTATACTGGTTAAGAATAGTTATTAGTCTCCTGGGAGCGGTCAATGGGGAAGGCTACTGGTTAGCCTGTCATTGGGTATTCACATGGCTTCATGGTACTGGTTAAGTTGGCATTGTCATAGTGGTTGTCACTGCTGGTTAGTCATGGAGCAGATAACTTAGTCTTCTGGAAACAGTCAAGTGGGATCATACTTGGCACAGATATTATGAATAGTGGTCGTGCTGTAATAGGGTAGTAAGGTCAGTTTCTGGTACTAGTTAGGTAGGCACTGGCATTGCACATACATTATCAGTGCTAGTCAGGCTATAACAGGGCACAGGATGTAGACTTCTGGCACTTTTTAGTTGGGCATTGGCCATGACACAGATGTTGTGGCTGTTATTGGGCACTAGGTTTCACCTTCAGGTACTGGTTAACTATGAACTGTGCATTGCACAAGAATTGCTATGCATGCTAGTTTGCCATGGGGCAAATGGATATTGTCTATTTCTACTGGTCATGATGGCGTGAAGTGTGACCAAGGGATCGCCAATGCTTGTCAGGTTGCCATGGAGATAAGGACAGAGTTTCCGGTACTGGTCAGGTTGGCACTGTGCACTGCACCGCTAATTAGGGTGGCATGTGGGATGGAATGTTCAAGACGGCGTGGGGCATTGTCCATTGGGTTCTTATAATGGTTATATTGACGGTGTTGTGAAAAAAAAATGCTCTAAATTGCTTTGTTTGAAATCATTTGATAGAAAGTTAAATATAATTCACTGTACTTTTGGTCGATAATTTTTGTTTGGAAACAAATAATTTGAAAATGAGCTAAGAATTCGAATACTAGTGTGTGAGGAGCTTAGGATGTTTGGAACCCCGTGGTCGTCACCAGTTTGAGGTCCAGGGCCAGCTTGTCCTTCTCAACGAGGTGCCAACATTACACGAACACATCTCTTCCTACTACCAATACAAAATTACATTCAGAAGAACTTTAGTTGGCAAAATGAAATGTTGAAAATTATGTGCGTGTGGTGCAGTTTCACCAAAGAGCGTTTCCGATCAGATACCGTTTTAATTGTTGTTTCGACCACTTTTTTTAATCAGTATTTAGCTAGTTTGGGTTCCCGCCTGCTGAGCGTCTAATATTATTAAAGCTCTCATGTTGGTGGGTCTGCATGTGGCGTTAGTGAGGGTCTGCACACTGTACATACCTCTCTGCTGTAGCTCTGCGTGAAGGGGAGCGGGTACCATTAATATGTGATGTGACCCTGCCTAGGCCCCTGCAGGGAGGTGACTCAGGGGAGGAGGGCTGGGGGGGTGGTCAGTGTTGATCAGGGACTTCGGGAAGGTAGGGGGATGAAAGCTTTGCTGCTGCAATAGATCATGTTTTAAATATAAAAATCACCCCCTGATCTTCGTAAAACGTGGGAGGAGGGGAAGGGTTGTTTGAAAAAGGAAAGATGTTGCCTAGAGCATCTCACACCCACTCTGGGCCTGACTATGCACGACATGTAAACTCACGGCGAGAAGATCTCCTGGACAACACCTCTCCCTCGCCTCCGAGACCTGCAAAGGCAGAACAGGTACAAAGGACAGTATGTCGACTCCACCTGTTCCCCTGCTCAAGGTCCCTGATGCATAAGTACTCTCGTGGCAGCGCGGCTGTGTGTGGGGACATTTCAGTCACCCCCGGTGACATCTCCCTCATCCTTAGGGTGTGGGATACAGGAGTGTGTCAGTGGCAGCATGACTGTCTCAGGGAGCACCTCCCTTACACACAGGCCTGGGATACTGAAGCGTGTAACACGGACACTGATTTCTTTCTCTGCCACAACACTTACTGACCACAGCTGCTCTCTACAATGAACATTTCCTTGAGACACCAGCAGGCATCGGTGGTCCTGTCCATCCGAAAAAGATCAGACCTAACCCCTCTGCACCGTGGTACACTCTGGAACTAAATGCTAACAAAAAAATTGCAAACCTGAAAAATCTTGGTGTAAATCTAGATTTCCAGATAACCTTGCATCCTCAATGTAGAACTAAGAACATGCAAAAAATAAAACATTGCTACCACCAAAGAAAATTCCCACCCAAAAGCCATCCTCATGGCTAACAATGAAAGGAAGGCATTAGTCACAGCTGCAAACACTGTTCCTTCCTCTCCAGCCTCTCATATTCTACACTCCATAGAGAAACCAAACCGCTGCGAATATTGTACTAAGGTAATCAACACACACTCACTCACTCACCATTGATAACTCTGCTTTCCACACTGTAGAACCTCACGCATCCCCGGGTCACACTCCCCTGGCGCTCGTTCAATCCATTGACAATACAGTTCTTGTTCACCATCGTACATTCTCCAAAACATCTTCCTCTGGTGATGGCCTTATCTCACCATCCTTCATAAATCCTTCCATACTGAGGTCCTTCCATCTGCTTTGTACATAATTAATATCTCTTTTCTTGCATGTATATTCCAATCATTCTTACAAACGTCTGCACTATGTCTGCTGCTCAAAGACAATCCTTAACCTAGCTGAGCTGTGCAATTACTGCTCCATTACATGTCAAATCCCAAATATCGACGGGTCACAATACCATGGCCATTATCTATCTATCTATCTATCTATCTATCTATCTATCTATCTATCTATCTATCTATCTATCTATCTAGAGTTTACGTTAGTGAAACCTTACTCCCTCTGTGCACACTTTCCTGTTCAATATGTTGTTCCTCGACATTGTGCTCAGGATACTGTGACCCGTTGATATTTGGGATTTCATGTTCTCTACTGCAGTCATCAGTCTACAGAACCATCTCCCTGGCTTTTGCCCAGGCTGTAGTGTAGAGGCCATGAATACGTCAACCTTGTAGATTCAAGTTGTAGATGACATTCCATGAATAACTCAAAATGATGATTCCTGTCTGCTGTTATTGCTTGAACTGTTGTGACTTTTACTAGCATTAAACACCCACTTTTCCTCAATACTCTCTCCTTATGCACAAGCATCACCAATACCGTTTTATATTGCCTGACCATGTACATCTCTGGCAGACAACAATCTGTACAGATGAAATTCTGAGATCTCCACCCATGCCTTTCCAAGAAGATCCCTAGGGTTCCATTGTCACTCCCATGATGGTAAAGTTTACATGGAGCCACTATGAGCCCCCCTAAGGAAACCAGACACTGCCATCCACCAATATGCTGACGAAACTCTAGTATACCTTAAAGTGTCATCAACTAGACACTTTCTTCAGCTTACATCCAACCAAGATCCCATTCAAACCTGGATGTCTTACTTATCCTAAACTCAACCTAATAAAGGCAAAATTTGTCCTCTTAAATTGCATAAAATCCAGGAGAGGCTCGCCAGTATGGATTTAGATGGCTTCTTCCTCGCCTTTCATTCATCACCAGTTCTATGTTCATTTTCACAGACTCCTCTTTCCTTCAATGACCGTGTTAAAAGCACCAACAGCTTGGTTCTAGCTTACATTACTGTATAAAATGAATCCCTTCTGTCTAGCTATGAACCTCCAGTCCATAGTCCATGCCCGTGTCCTGTCTCACCTTGATAGAGGTAACACTTTATTTGTTGGTCTCCCTGGCTCTTCGTTGACACATATTTAGGAAGCTTTTCGTGGAGCAGCTCAATGTGTTCGATGCCCTCAGTGAAAATCACAATGATGGAGTGGGACAGGAAAAATAAGCAAAACACAAGATCCAGGTGTCTTTAAATTTAGACACTTTTTGTGAGTGTGGAGTTTGGATTCTGCACTATAGAGGGGTGTTAGTGTCTGGTGTAGGTTTCACCAGGTTTATTTTAACACTATTTTAGTTTATCGTATGCTCACTTTGGTGCTGAGCACTTTGGGCAAGCAGGGGTGTATGTTTTCCCACTGGAGACTAGTGATTTTGCATTGGTCAAGTAATTTTTTATAGCTATATCATTTTTGATTATAGATTATGGAAGATAGGACCACAGTCTCCCTGTAGTGTGGTTTTTAAATAAAGTACTGTGCATTGGATGTATGCCCTGAGAAAGGCATTGGCATGATACTTGGATTTGATAAAGGCACGATACTTGGATTTAATAGAATCTTTCATCTTCTCCCCTCTTTGAATTTTGCATATTATGAGTTGAAATATGCCATTATATTGATTGAAGAATATATTCATTGGACTACATAAAGGTGTACTTAATAGATTATTAGTATCTTTGTGAAACTGGAACAATATTGTAATTTTGTAGAACAGGAACATAACAATCATGTTATATATTTGGATGCAAATAAATTCATTTTCTTGTGGGGGGTATTTTCTATTATTAGGTCTGATTGTATTTTTGATTTTTGTTTTTAGTAGGGTGTTAGGTGTGTGAGTGGTGTGAATGATATGTTTTGATGAGCTTTTTAGAGATTTTTTTAGTGAGGTCATACAGTTGTATATCATATAATGATTGATGATTAATTAAGAATATCTATTAATAAAATAATTGTTTTTGTGATTGTGAATACTGAGTCCTTGACTCCCCTTCTTTCTATATAATTCTTGAGGGATTCCTTTCTAGGAACCAGCCTGAGAGGTGTGATGTCTTTTCTTGGGTTTAGCAGCTCAATTTGTTACCAACCAAAGAAAGTCCAAACACGTTTCTCTGTCTTGAAAGATCTGCAGTGGCCCTTCCTCCTTGCCAAAGCTTTAAAGTTTCTTGTGCAAGGTCTACAAAGCACTTCACATAAAGCATGACTACCTGGCATCCAAACTCAATGACTCCTCTGAATGGCAAACGACTTGGAGGAGCGCATTCCTTGCCAGGCACACCAACAGGCTAGTGTGGCCTAGGGACCAAGGTTCTGGAATGACCACCCTTGGCACCTTAGACTTTCCTGTCATTGGTGCAGTCCAGGAAACAACTCAAAACCCATGTCATTACCATCTTCTTATCTGTCTACACATTCCACTGCTTCTTCCCACTGGAATAATCGTGTTTATCCTCTTCATTCTTCTTAAAGTAGATGACTTCTTATGTTAAACATGTTAGCGTGTCTCTCTAAGTGGGTCACGTATCCTGTTTTCCAGGTAAAGAGGCCCCCTTGCCTTCGGGTCTAGATGCCTTCTGTGAAAACCACAGTAAAATAAAATAGTTACATACGGGTTGGAACAACTGACCTGTTACTAGAGAGACCTATGAGTAGATACCCAGCAATTTATCAAGTTATTGGCCTTGACTCTAAATATGGGTCACTCTTTAGTGACACTGACTAGACTTTCCAAAGTGCTGGACTGTTGTTTTACCATTTTTGCATCACGTGATTGCATATACGAGGTTTTGTTGTTGCCATACACATGTTCAGTTCTGCAATGCCTCTCTGACTTCTATGATCCATTATAATTTCTAAACAAGTAGGGTTTGACTGGGACAGAAAATAGGTCTGGGCACCAAAATAAAAGTGGCTCCCATTAGTGAATCAGATAGCTAAACAAGCATTGGAATAGCCAATATGTCTCGCCTTTGGTACCTTGTAAGCATTTAGCCATGCAGCACATTATCCTGAGTGCTACAGCATCTACTGCAAGGGTCACATAGCACATAAGGGGTTGCAAATGGCCAAAAGTGGAAGCACCAACACTGCTGGGGGAGAATGGGTCACTCCCCCTATCCCTGGTCCCCAAACATCCATAGCCCTGTGACACCAACTCCCAGTGCACAAAGCATATCAAGGCATCCTGCAGCACCATGATCTCCTGGGCCACTGAGGCGAAAACCAGCTTCAGCCCGGGAGCCATGTTTGGAGCAAAGATGAGGCATGGGAGAGCAGTGAAAATACAGCAAGCAGTCCTTAATGCTCTGCATTGCACAATTACACTGTCACCGCTCGGCTCTCTTGGCGAACCCGGTCACGTTCTGTCATTGTAATAGAAAACAGACTAGAATGCCCATGCCTTTCCTTAAGCAACCATACAGTTCTGGGACTCTCCATTGGTCACAATGAACACAAATAAATAATTCACCGAAAGCATTCTTTTTAAAAAATAAAATGCAGTCCGATTATACAAATTCATTTTCTTAAAAAAGTGATGAATGGTACTCTAAGACACACAAAAATAATTTTAAAATTATCATCTGTTAAGCAATGGAACTATTACTACTGAGTAATAAAAACACAGCAGAAGCCACCCACTTTCTCTTCGCTAACTTTGCATCGAGAGATGGTACTCTGTTCCAAGAGGGCCAGTATGTTTTGACCCAGTTCAATTTGACTTGATGTACCGTCAGTTAATCTCATCGCATGTTCCTAAAATACTAGTGTGGGCATGCAACGAGTTTTGACCTTGCTCGAACACTCCCATTGAAATGTGGGTCTCTAACGATTCGCTGAATCGCAGAAACCCTGGCATGCTCAAAACATCCCCAGGTTTGTTGAACATAGGTACGGGTAGGATACGTTAGGCCTGTTTGTTACTGTGCTCTGTGCTACATCAGCAGAATCAGTGATGACCCCTAAAATTAAAAAGCTAAACTGTGTTTAGTAAAGGACTTTTTACTGAGTGGCTAACCTGCATATTAACCACGTCGCGATCGCAGGATTGGTTACGAGCACATAGCTTATTTTGAGACAGGAGTTAACAGAATTGTGGCATACTACAACAATGCAGTATGTGCCAGAGAGGACATTTTTGCAGTTTCATTTCTGGTGTAGGCATTGGTGGAAATAGAAAAACAAGCCTGGAGTGATGTGGGGATTAGAGAGCACGGTAGCGACTGGATGCTGAACTTGTGTTACATTTTGCCGGAAGCATCTCTGTGCCATTCTGAACCTGAAAACGAGCCGAACCAAAAAAATAAATAGTGCACTGACAAACACATACATTAAAAACAGAGTAAGCAGACATCTAACAGGGGCAGTCACCAAGAAATGAAAGGAGGGACAAATGCAACTAAGTGACCAGTAGGAAACACACATTTACGAGAGGCACTACAAAGAACCAATTAAAAACAACGGGCAGCAATGGGCGTTCACTTAATTCACAGAGTAGATAACATCATGCCTTGAAGAGACTGCGAATGCGCTACCTAGGCGAGACCTAAAAAAGTGGCCCACATTTGCAAAAAGGGCAGTTTGAACTTGTAAAGACAGCCATATAGATGTTTTTTAAGATATGAGAGTCTGCATGCATTTGTGCTTGCTACAGTCGATATCAAAATTCAAAATGGGCAGATAAAAATGCTGAACACATAAATTCGCTTTAACGACCAATTTCACACAAGTCTGTTCCTGGAGTAAATCCTATGCTAACTTTCCATGCTTCATTTCAGCACCAATCAGATACTTAAATGGTCCTACAACTTTCGTAGACCTAAGCTGCATCATTCTGTGGCCAGTCCCCAACGTGTTCCTGTTTGCACCAGGACAGATGTCCTTGGCTGGAGTGTGATGGGCAAGAGAATTGACCAGCTTGTTTCCTGGCTCTATTTTGAATTCTTGTGCTTGGCTACTAAGGCGGGGTGACTCCGACATCTGGAATCTAGATCTAGGCTTGCAAATATAAATGTAAAGAGGAAGGCAGGACAGTGAGACCAGAGAGCTCTGGGCTACGCCTCAGTGGGTTTTTTTGTAGGCTCCAGCCAGCGAGATGAAGATGCTGGTCCTCCAGTGGTCTTGGTTCTGATGGAGGTTGTCATGGACAACTGGTCAGCTCTTCTTCTTCCAGACCACAAAGGACCACTCCCCCAAGGCTCCCTTGCAGTCCATCCTATTGTGGCCTTCTTCCTGTGCCCCACCTATTCTACATCCAGATGTGGTGTTTCTTGGATGACATTTGATCAGATCCACATAGTCCACTGGGAAGGCAGTGATAATCACATTTCTTCTTTCCAGAAGGGACAGAATACAGAGTGGTGACATGTGATGCAAACGAGAACAAAGAAACAAGGTATTAGGCTATGTGAACCATATGTAGGGTCACCAACTCGCCCGTGTCATCAGGCCCCGATGTTTCCAATCATTGGCTCCTTCACTGCACATTGTCATCAGATATGCTAATTGAAAAGGCTCAGCGGAAGATAACAGACACCACAACACCCAGAATGCACTGGGCTATAAAATGTAAGCCCAGGACAGGAAATATGAGGCCCTGACGCCGAGAGCGAGATGGCAACGCTATGTCGACAAGCCACGCAAATACACTCGTAACCTTTGACACGAATTTGTCACTAACGCAACCGTAACCCCTTCCAGAGATGCCTAAGGTCACACATGCAGCCATATAAGCTAGTAGTTATGCAGAATGCCTCCGGCCAGGAGTTTCTAATATCAAAGATGCCCACTAGCCAGATTCGCAGAGACCCCTTCAGTGCTAATTAACTGTGCTGCTTTCACTACGTCACACACCCGTCCTTTCTGGGACGACGTCACCCGGAGTCCGTGGTGAGTGAGGACTGCTAGTCTGTAGGGATTAAAGCCGAACAATATGTTTATATAGTGACACCTCGCCAGAGCTGCAAGGATGCGCAGAATCATTTAAAAAAAAATCAACACAGATAGCTCGGCCAAAGTTTTTGCCCTAAAATGGCAATATGTGACTGCGAGCGCAGAGGCCTGGGCTCTGCATGCTAGTAGTCTGCAGGGGAAGCCAAGTACAGAAGTGTGGGTGTCGGTGCTTGGCGGTGGAGCCCAGTACTGGAATGCACGTGTTAGTGTTAACAGTACTGGGTGGGAGCCTCTGTGACCAGTGCCTCCGCGGATGCATAGGGGGGCGACCATCCTGATACACTGCTAGCGTTCTCCTTCTGTAGCAGAACTGACCAGAGAGTAGAGGATCATGGGAAATCAGGCCAGAACTTGGAGAATAATGGGAGATGATGTCAGACAACGAATGTCCAATCATGAGAGGATTTCGAAACATCGGCCATGAACTGAACATGCAGCACACGATCATGAGAGAGTATTTCAGAGAAAAGCTGTGATAGAGCAGGGCAGTGGGACAGACTGTCACACCAGAGCAAAATGTCACTGATTTCGCCATCACACCAGAAGGCCTGATCATGAAGTCGAGGAACATGGGAGATGGTCTCAGTCCAGGACTCACCAGGGAGTAAAGGATTTGAGAGATGATGCTTTGATCTCAGGACTGACCACAGAGTGGAAGTTCATGGGAGAGGGTATCCGAGGGCATCAGACCTGGACTGACCGTAGAGCAGAGCCTGATGGGCGAGCATGTCCTAATTTCACGACTGATCATAAAATAGATGATCATGGAAGATGATCTCAGCCTCGAGTACAGAAATTTGAGAGCGGATGTTCATGGGAGAGGGTATCCGAGGACATCAGACCTGGACTGATCGTAGAGCAGAGCCTCATGGAAGAATATGTCATCATCTCAGGACTGATCATAGAGCAGAGGATCATGGGACAAGGTAACAGACCAGAATTTACAATGAAGCAGAGGTTCATGGGAGAGGATGCCATCATTTCAAGACTCATCATGGAGCGGAGGATTATGGGAGAGGGTATCAGGCAAAGACTGACCATGGACTTCGGGGATAATGGGAGAACCAACTATAGTGCAGTTAAGAATATAACTTCTAAACCGGGTATCTCCCCCCAGCTGAGAATGCTAGAGTTCCGGAGCAGGATTTACCCTGCAGAATCAAACTATGGGATGTTCGGACAGGATCGGCCATATATTGTGTTTTTGTACAGCACAGCGTGCACTGTTAACATCTCTACAGAGCAGAGGATTCTGGGGACAATATCAGACCAGGTCTGGCTATAGACCAGCCCAGAGCTCGCGACTCTGCACTAAAGACAACCTTCTAACAGCCTCTCGCTGCAGCCCGAGAGCCAGGGTTTCTTATAATAATAACTCCCCGGCTCTGCTCACACCACAAAGCCTGTTTTGGAAAGTTCGCAGGATTTCCAGACGGCAGCGCTGGGGCGCACTTTTCCAACTTCTGCTGACTCAAAGAGTTGTTGGGCCCGAGCTGCCAGAAGCCGAAAGCCAGACACGGAAACGTTAACGGGAGGGCTGGCGAGAGCATCACACCCAAGTCCTTGTACAGCTCCTCCCCTCAGTAAAGTGCAGCCCCCCCCTTCCCGGTCCTCTATCCAGTGCAGGATCCCTCCATAAGTATAGTGCAGGCCTCCTCAGTCTAGTGCAGTCTTCACAACTTAGTCTAGTGCAGGCTTCAATCCTCAGCCCTGGGCGGTTTTCCTCAGTCTAGTGTAGTCCTCCCCAGTCTAGTACAGGCTTCAGTCCTCCTCAGTCTAGTACAGGCTTCAATCCTCAGCCCTGGGCAGTCCTCCTCAGTCTAGTGCAGTCCTCCTCAGTCTAGTGCAGGCTTCAGTCCTCAGCTCTGGGCAGTCCTCCTCAGTCTAGTGCAGTCCTCCTCGGCCTAGTGCAGGCTTCAATCCTCGGTCCCGTGCAGTCCTCCTCAGTCTAGTGCAGTCCTCCTCAGTCTAGTACAGTCCTCCTCAGTCTAGTACATGCTTCAATCCTCGGTCCCGTGCAGTCCTCCTCAGTCTAGTGCACTCCTCTTAGTCTAGTACAGGCTTCAATCCTCAGCCCTGGGCAGTCCTCTCTAGTGCAGGCTTCAATCCTCAGCCCTAGTCAGTCCTCCTCAGTCTAGTGCAGTCCTCCTCAGTCTAGTACAGGCTTCAATCCTCAGCCCTGGGCAGTCCTCCTCAGTCTAGTGCAGTCCTCCTCAGTCTAGTACAGGCTTCAGTCCTCCTCAGTCTAGTACAGGCTTCAGTCCTCCTCAGTCTAGTACAGGCTTCAATCCTCAGCCCTGGGCAGTCCTCCTCAGTCTAGTGCAGTCCTCCTCAGTCTAGTACAGGCTTCAGTCCTCCTCAGTCTAGTACAGGCTTCAGTCCTCCTCAGTCTAGTACACGCTTCAATCCTCAGCCCTGGGCAGTCCTCCTCAGTCTAGTGCAGTCCTCCTCAGTCTAGTGCAGGCTTCAGTCCTCCTCAGTCTAGTGCAGGCTTCAATCCTCAGCCCTGGGCAGCCCTCCTCAGTCTAGTGCAGGCTTCAATCCTCAGCCCTGGGCAGTCCTCCTCAGTCTAGTGCAGTCCTCCTCAGCCTAGTGCAGGCTTCAATCCTCGGTCCCGTGCAGTCCTCCTCAGTCTAGTGCAGTCCTCCTCAGTCTAGTACAGTCCTCCTCAGTCTAGTACATGCTTCAATCCTCGGTCCCGTGCAGTCCTCCTCAGTCTAGTGCACTCCTCCTTAGTCTAGTACAGGCTTCAATCCTCAGCCCTGGGCATTCCTCCTCAGTCTAGTGCAGTCCTCCTCAGTCTAGTACAGGCTTCAATCCTCAGCCCTGGGCAGTCCTCCTCAGTCTAGTGCAGTCCTCCTCAGTCTAGTACAGGCTTCAATCCTCGGTCCTGTGCAGTCCTCCTCTCTAGTGCAGTTCTCCTCAGTCTAGTGCAGGGTACAATCCTCAATCTTGGGGAGTCTTCCTCAGTCCAGAGCAGGCTTCAATCCTCAGTCCTCAGTCTAGTACAGGCTTCAATCCTCAGTCCTGCACAGTCCTCCTCAGGTTAACTTCAGGCTTCAATCCTCAGCCCTGTGTAGTCCTCAGACTAGAATAGGCTTCAAATCTCACTCCTGCACGGTCCTCCTTAGTCTAGAGCAGGCTTCAACCCTCAGACTTGTGCAGTCCTCAGTCTAGTGCAGTCCTCCTCAGTCTAGTGCAGGCTTCAATCCTCAGTCTTGTGCAGTCCTCAGCATAGCGCAGGCCGCATCCTCAGTGGAGTGCAGGCTCCCTTCTCTAGTCCTGTGCAGACTCTCCTTCTCAGCCCCATGTTCACTCTCTTCCTCAGTCCAGTGCAGATTCCTCTCTCTAGTCCTCTGCTCATTCTCATTCTCCTCCTGAGCTCTTACTCTGTCCAACTCAGTGCAGGGTCCGCTCTTCATTCCTGTGCTCACTCTCCTCCTCAGTCCTGTGCGGAGTCTCCTCCTCAGCCCTTCTTCTCCTCCTCAGTCCTGTGCAGAGTCTCCTCCTCAGCCCTTCCTCTCCTCCTCCTCTGTTCAATCCAGTGGAGACTCTCCTCCTGAGTCCTTTGTACATTCCTCTTTAGGAGTGTGACTCTCTCAAGTTCCACTCAAACGCTCCTCCTCTGTCCTGCAGAGCATCGCCCCACCTGTGCTTAGTTCCTCCTCAGTCTTGTGCAGGATTTCCTGCTCATCAGTCCATGACCCAACTGGGAACCCAAAGCAGCCCTGGCAATTTTGTCAGACCAGCCCCCCGGGTCGGAGAAGGGAGAGGGAAGGAGTGCAAAGCACGGTTGCTTTTGTTACTGCGGGCAGAGTTTGGAGCACTGTGCAAAACCGAATCCAAGTAACAAAACCCGCCCCCACTGCTGCAAAACTGCCCCCACCGTTCCAGCCTCCCGGGGAAACGCCTGCTACGGCCAGTCCGGCCCTGCATCCCTCCTGTGAACTCCCACCTCCTCAGTCCCACGCGGTCCCCTCTCCTCAGTCCCATGCGAGTTCCCATTTTCCTTCTCTGTTGCATGCAGACTCCTCTGTCATGTGTACGTTCCCTCCTCGGGCTTGTGCAGGCTCCCCTGCTATCAGTCTTTTGAACTCTCACCTCACTCCCTTGTAGACTTCTCTCCTTAGTCCCATGCTGGCTCCCACTTCCTCTTCTCTGTCCCATGCACAGTCCTCTGTCCTGTGTCCAGTCCCTCCTCAGGCTTGTGCAGGTTCCACTGCTCATGCGCCCTTTGAACCCTAACCGCCTCAGTCCCACGCGGACTCCTCTCCTTAGTCCCATACTGGCTTTCCTCTGCTCCGTCCCGTGCACACTTCTCTGTCCTGTGTACGTTTCCTCCTCAGTCTTGTGCAGCCTCCCTTGCTCATCAGTCTTTTGAACTCTCACCTCACTCCCTTGTAGACTTCTCTCCTCAGTCCCACGCTGGCTCCCGTTTCCTCTTCTCTGTACCATGCAGACTCCCCTCCCCTCTCTTGTCCTGTGTACAGTGCCTGATCATCAGTCCTTTTAACTCTCTCACCTCAGTCCCTTATGTGCTCCACTCCACTGTACCCCTCTCAGTCTCACCCAGGCTCACCTCAGCCATGTAAAGTCTCTCTTCAGTCCTGCACATGGCTCACTCCTCCTCAGTCCTGTGATCTCCGCCCTCCTCAGACCTGTGCTTACTAAGCTGTCTTCACCTAAAACCCGCCTTCTATTTCTCGCACACAATTACACATAAATAGTTGTCGACGTTCCCAGTGTTGTGACTGTGCCTTTCAACCAAGCCAGGGTTTTTAGCCAACCAAACTATGCTGCACCTGGTTTCTTTTTTTATATAATTTTAGTTTGGGCCTACAGGTCCCAGCATGCATAGCGTTTTAGATTGAAAATATGTGTCTGGTTGGCTTTCACACACATGTCGTGGGGTAAGTTGACTGCTGCGCTCTCAGAAATAGTACAAAACCATCAACGGCGTGATTGCTTTTTTGTAGAGAAGCCCAGGGATTTCATTATGTTAAAATACAAACAGTCTGATGCATATTTGTTGCACCATAAAGACCATACTCTGCAGGGGCTGGTAGTTCGATACTCGTCTGAAACCTGTCATTTATACCACCCTGGAAACCACAATTTGACTTAGGTGACTCATTCCTTTTGCCTCTTTTCTTTTTTGAAATCTGAATTTCTGCCTTTCTAGCTGTGAATCTTTACGTTGTTTACTAAACCTCTACGTTTTATAAGAAACTTATTTAAAACAGATTAAAGCAAGACACCTCTCTACACCAACTCTCTGCAGCAAAGACACAACGCCTACGGTGCTACACAAACACTTCATATTTTGAATATCTGCCAAGTGGTTCCTTGTTTTGTGTGCTTCAGCCATCTTTAGCCTTTTAGTCAACCACACATGCATTCCAGAAGTTTTAGCTTCCCTCTTAATATTGGGAGTGTGGCGTCGAAAATCCTGGCATGCCAAGTGATGTTGACTAAAAAAAAAAGTCAGCAGCGCTTATAGATGTCAAACATGGCATTTGACCAATTGCATATAGAATAGAACTGGGAAGAAGTTCAATTACATTGGCGTAATTTGGTAATTCTGCATTACTCTTTGATGTGGAATTGCCGTTAATAACGCAATTACGCCTACTCGCGCAATGGCGTAATATGGGGGGGGGGGGAATCCTATTGCAAGAGCACATTTAGTGAGCGCGACGGCTACTTACCCGGCTGTTTATGTTCAGTTGCATTTAAAGCTTTTTTCTTAGTGCAAAATGCATTCTCATGTTCATTTTGGATCCGAGGGTACATTTTGCGCCAAGAAACTAGTATTAAATGATGGGAGTAAATTGGAGGAGAATGCTACCCTAAGTGCAGATTTGGCGAGCGCGAGCAGCTGCTTTCGCTTACTATTCATGTTCTCTTGCATTTAGCACTATTTCTTAGCCTAAAATGCATCCTTGTATTTATTTTGGACACAGGGGTGATTTTGGAGAAAATAGTGCTAAATGATGAATCATTCTTCTCATTTAATTCTGTGTAATCTTGCGTAACTCCACTTGATTACGCTGCATGGTATTATGAGAGCTACGCTCACCCCTAATATAGAATTTTACACAAGTACAATTATTTTGTGTGTGTACTTTTTGAACTAGATAAGCAGATTGTGGCCTCAAATCAAAATAAGTCAAATCTTCATTACACAAGTAAAGCTCTCAAGCACAATTTTTTGGAATAACTTAGATGGTGATTTAGTGAAAAAAATGTGGGAGTTTAATTTCTCTTTTAACTTGCTTTGGAGTGTTTGCATGTACAAAGCATATGAAACTGGGCACCAGAAAAGGTAGATTGAGAGGGTGGACTGGAGACATTTAAAAATACACCCAGTCCTTCCTGATGAAAACACATACCTGACTACCACTAAGGATGCACTCACTGTGACCTCCGTCAAGTAGCCCTCTGCTACTAATAAGAAAACATAATTATGAAATAAACTTGGGAATTGTGTACATAATGGGAAATCAAATGCATACCTTAGTGTAACTTTGAAGCTGCCCAAGCAGCAAGGCACACACACACATTTCTCTCCCTCCTTGTGAAAAATACTCATGCCAGGGCCCTCTCCAGACACCTCCACAGCGGGTCGTTAAGCACCCCTGGTCTCAGGGCCGGATAAGCACTTAAAAGATTTTGGAGTCCCATATATATCTAATTCAAGATATAAACACTAATAAACTGTAAAATAACATTTTATTTTTCTAAATGAAACAAATCTTACAGTACGATGGAAAGTAATGTTTATTTTTGTATACTTCCACTTTATTTATATTTGAGAAGATTTCTCCTGCTTTTTCTAATCAGATCCTCAATACTAATCTTACGTAACACATCTGCTTCTATACTTACTAGAGATAAGGCACCCAGCCTGCCTTGTTGCATCGTTGGTCTGTTGGGATTTTTAATATACTTAAAATGAGAAAATGAACGCCCAGCTGAGCAATTTGTGACCATTAATGTTAGAAATATACAAAGCAAATGTCTACATTTGGAAAGCCACACTCAATATTGTCATTTACAATCATTTTATAAAGTTCAGCATGACTGAATCTTGTTTTTACATTTTTTTGTTGCACTGAACTTATGGGGCACGTATTAGTGAAACTGCTGAAGCTTAGCTGAAAAATTAGTGTTCAAGTCCACTGGGTAAGCATCAACCAGCTTTTGACAACACTGACAATACCTTTCAATTTCAGTAGATGATGAAGTGACATGATGTGGCACATCACTTAGAAAAGAAAATATGCAAAAGGTGATGATACAAAATGTATCTCTGGCATGAAGATATGCTTCTGGTGCAGCATCTCCGTCATTGGGTAGATTCTTTCTGAAACATTTGTGAGTGTGAGCTGCCTTGTAATCAACATCTGGTAGCATTTCCTATATAGCTGCTTCATATCTTTCAAATTCATCTTGTGAAGTGCAGAGTTGGTCAGCTAATGATCCATACAGATCTACACATGTTTTAAGTTCATAACTTGTGACTGTTATCAAATTCTAATTTTGTTGTATTCCCAAGATTAATGTACATCATTAACCTCTATTATTACTATTATATATATATATGGATTTTTTTTATTTTATTGTGGGAGCCCCTTTCTGTGGAACCTGGTTCAGCTACACCATTTGCAGTTTTGCACCACACTGGCCAATGGTAAATCTGGTAATGGAAAATTTCTATGCCCCCCCTTCCCTTGATGCCCTAACCACGTGCTTATTTTGCTTAATGGTTAATCCAGCCTTGTCCGCCCTCCAAAAAAGAGGGGTTCAAAGACCTCCAAATGCCTCCATTTCACCTCCAGATACCTCTCAAAGACCATCATCTTGTCCTCAGAGGTAGGGCCTTTGCTATCTTTCAAACATGCCCAGTTGGTCGTGCAGCATCCTAGTTCCCTCAGATTTAGAGAACTTGGCATGCTCCCAGCAGTCCTTTGGAGCTCCTCAGCCATGCCCTAGACATCCTTGATATGCCTTCAGATGCTCACATTCAACTCTACATCTCTTATGCAGTCTGGACCAGCTCCCAGAGAGCCCCTGCATGCTCACAGAAACCTTGACCCGGCCTTCAGGAATCCTCATGCTGTCATCTAATGCCTCAGCCAGCACTCAACCCACATTCAAACACACTTCCCTATCTCATCCCAAAACACCATCATGAAGGGAGCCAAAACCACCCCAGTGCCAATGACTTTATTTATCATTTGTTTTCAGAGTCAAAATTACACTTTTATTGACACATATACAGTTGCTTCCTTCTGCATTGAACAGAGCCTGGCATCAACTACACTGTCAAAACGTGCTGCCAGCTTCATTTGGCAGCAGGCTGCTCCTAGAAATCAAAACACAAGCTATTTTGATGGTAGTACTGGTATTAAAAATAATATATTGTTCTATTCAGCGAAACATGCCTGTATTTCTAGGTGACATAAAAGTTGCCAATAGCACTCATCTCAGTAGTACTCAATGTGTCATTCTCAAAGTGTATGAATGAGTCCTAAAATCCTGGCTTTTGTAACCCCAGCCTTTCTGATGAACCGTTGTCTTTGTCTTGCATAGCTCCAAGAAGGCCATGAAAGTATGTTGCCATTTAGAAACCATCACAAATACAATAAACATGAGCAGGACTGGTATTCATGCTGTGGTCCGAATGATAGAGCATCCTTGGTCCTGCAAATTCATTCTCCTTCCATTTATCATATTCCAGGGCATTTGGTCGTTATGGCCCAAGGGAAGATGAAACACTTTATTGCCACTTTTGGCGATGCACTTTCAACCGTGGAGACCACCATTATTTCCTTCAAATATCACAAGAACTGTTCTGCATCATCCCTATTACAATTTCTATTTCTAGCTAACTCCACTGAAGAGTGGTTTTCTGGTCAGTTTCTTAAACAAAATGAAACTCGGGCAGAGTGCTTTTGCTTTCTTGCCTGGAAGGACTGCCAGTCCAGCTGTGGGAGCAAAGAAGCAGCCAACAAGTGAATTGCACAACCTTAGATACAATCAATCAATCAATCAATCAGTCAGTCAGTCAATCAATCAATCAGTATATAAACACGCTCACTTCCTGGGCCATGTCTGTGAAATCCATGGACTTTTCTATCGCCGCATGTTGCAAACCAACCGACATGTCAACAACTGAGTGAAGTTGGCTCCTTTTCAGCAGTTTTCCCTTCCATCAATTGGGAAATTGATCCCTGCGTCTGATCTCTATGTGACAGTCCAGTCTCTTGTAATCTCTGGATCTGTTGGGGATCTCTGTCTTGGAGGGCTTCCACGGAGGGCTTCCACGAGGGCCTGGCTCCATCCACTGCAGTGATTCTCCCTGGTTGCTGGTTGAGGTTGTGAAGGGGCCACATGACGCCGCCATTGGCTTCTCCTGGGTATAGCTTGTATATTAAATCTATCACTTTTTCCAATCCTTTGTCTCTCGCTGGAGAATCTTAGGCTCTCTTGGGCTTCTCATGGATTGATCCGCTCTTTGTTGAGACATTTCACAAAGTAGCGAAAAACAAAGCGTTATTTTTTTCTTGGACGGCCAGTAATACCAAAACAGGCTCAAAGGTAAGTTTCCACCTCAGTTGATCATGCAGTGCGTGCACAATTACTGTACACAGCTTTTTGTACGTGCACAAATTGCACCAAGTGACACCTGCAAAATGTTGTGAGTGTGAAAACCTATAAGTGTGCACTTTGCAGCTCAGAATTGGAAAGCATGCGGTATTACGTACCCGTTCTGTTTTGTTAATGACGACAGTGAACACCTTTTCACTATAAAAAGTGGCAACACAATTGGCTTTGTCAGTATATGTTTTTTATCTTTGCCTTCTGGTACTTTAGGTTTTGCTTTTCATTCTGCACATGTGGTTCTACGTGACGTGTTGAAAGTCAAATCTAAGGCTGAATGGGTCGAAAATGTATAGGAAGGGGATTTTCTTAACCTTAGCTCAGGCTATTGACAGAAGAACAAACATAACAAAAGGTTTGAAAGATCATCATGTTTTCTGCCTGCCCTTTATCATGTAGTTGTAGGCTGCAGGCAATGGTGGTTGAATCTCTTCCAATGTATATACGTTTGCGTAATGTTTGTTACTCATTCAATTAATATTTTACTGCATTTCTGTACGGAGCTCTGACATCACCAATGACTTGGTCTGCGCTTTGTAAAAAGTATAATTGTCCTTCAAACGGCCAGACACTCCTCCATTGTCGCTTTATTTGGGAGTAAATTCTGAAATCTTCTTTCCAATAGGTTTCTGGCCTCTGTGGCGTAGAAATGCTGCCCATGGCCCTAATGCAAGGACGGTAATTGGGCCTTCATTTACTGGTTTTATAGTACATAAACAACCACTAATTGGGTGAAGATAGTCACTCAGACCCCTCGGTTCTGGTGCCAATGCACCTGCTGCATTGGTGTAACAAAGGCCCCTGCAGCCCCCGTGGTGCGGGGGTGGTGGAGCTCCAGGGCACCCCTTTAGCACACTACCGTGGCCTAAAAGCTCCAAAGTGAGTCCATAGTGGGGGCCCCTCCATGTGCTTTCCAGGCCCCCCCCTCAAGTTTCGTTACTCTACTTACCTGCTGAACTATCGATAGCTCCACTTCTGCCTCCCCTGCAGAAGATGGCGCAGTGAAAGAGTTCGCCTGTGAAGGAGTTCTTGCTCTCCATGCAGGGCACACCTGCTCCAGGAGTGCTGGAACCATTTTTAGATAAGAGCAGTATTTAATTTGTAAGTACCAGGGCCCTTGTTAGGAGGCCCTGCAGCTTGCAACACCCACTGCCCCCCCAATGCTGCCGATGACAGTGCTAACGCAACTACTAACTTTCATACTTCCACAAGTGTGACAATTCTGACTGTCCTGGGTCCCTAAAGGTATGAGAGTGGCTTCAGTGGCAGATAAGTTATTTCAATGTATATTGAATTAATAAACAACTCTTTCTGAGCTCATCTCTAAATTAGACAAACACCGCCACCATGTGGCAGACTGTTATAAGTACCCGTGTTGACAATTAAGTGCCGATGCTGAGCACCGGAAACCACTGGCTCAAATTAAGCGGGTGCTATTCAGTAACGTCACCTCACTAAAGTAGGGGACATTTGACAGTGTTTCTTTGAAAACACAAACAATGCAGCCAAAAAACCCCACAGAAGAACCCCTCAATAGGAGGCGGGCTAAATCAAGAGCAGTGCCGTCTTGGTAAGCGTCAGTAACTGCTACAAAAGTGCACATGGCAGGTTGAGGGTCATACAAATACTATTATACGCAGGCATGTTCCATTGCCTCCAGGCAAAGAGAGTGCCACATCGCAAGGCCACATGCACATTTTTATTTATGACAACATGCAGCAGGTTTCCCAGTAACAGCTGTGTTTTATAAAGTAATTGTGTTTGCTTATTTGTAATGTAATTTCTCTGTGCCCTGGTAGACTGTAGTTTACTGTCAAAGTTGTTCATCAGGTTAACTGTGGCGGCATGTATAATTTTATTGGATTGGTCAGTCTAAGAATGCACCTTCTTTCCTGTTAGTTTAATTGCACTCAATGCATTTTTAGCCACTGATAGTGGAATATACTCTGGTGGTCATTACAACCTCGGCGGTCTTTTAACAAGACCGCTGAGGGACCGCCGCGCGGAAGACCGCCAGTAGTGGTGGTTTGCCGCTTGGCGTATTATGACTGTTGGCTGCTCTCCGTCTTTTTTACGACGTAGAGCCGCCAACAGCCATACTGGCGGGTGACGGGGAAGTGGAGGTTGCTCCACCTCCACGCCAACAGAACACCGCCCAGCGAATCACGTCCTGTGATTCGGCTCGACGGTGTTCTGTTGGCGGTGTGGTGTCGGCGGAGCAGCCCCCATGGCTCCCGTCCCCTCCCGGAGGATCGACGGACAAGGTAAGTCGATCGTCCGTAAGGGGAGGGGGGTGGGGGGGTGTTGTGTGTTGTGTGGGTGCATGGGGGTGTGCGTCTGTGTATGTAGAGGGGGGTGTGAGTGCGTGTATGCTTGCGGGTGTGTTGCGTGTGTTTGGAATGAGTGCGTGTATGTCTGTATATGGGTGTGCATGTCTGACTGAGTGTGTGGATGTAGACATGTATGTTGGTGTGTGTGCGTGTATGTGTGTTGGTGGTGCCTGCGTGCGTGTCGTGTGTGATTGAGTTATGTGATGTTGGGGGTCGCGGTGGGGAGGGGGGCCCTGCCACCTTTGGGTGGTGGCAGGGGTGGTGGGGGGTGTAGGGGAGGGAGTCAGGGTAGGGGAGACCTCTATCAGTGCCAGGGAAGGAATTCCCTGGCACTGATAGGGCTTACCGCCATGGATTTCATGGCGGTTCCTACCGCTGGAAATCCGCGGCGGTAAGCCGGGTCGAAATACCGGCGGCGGTATTGTGACAGCCGCCGGGCTGGAGACCCAGGTCTCCTCCCAGCGGTCGTCTCCGCCCTGGCGGGTGGAACGGTGAAGCGGCGGATGACCATGGCGGTAACCGCCATGGTCATAATACTCAAAAAAAGACCGCCAGCCTGTTGGCGGTCTTACCGCCGCTTTAACACCATCCGCCAGGGTTGTAATGACCCCCAATGTGTCTACAAAAGCTCTAATAATGCAACTAGTGAGGTTGCCTCAAAGGGCAGCTGGAGAGGTTGGGGTGGGGGTGGAGTAGAAACATGGTTTCTCCATAACAACTGAAATGAACGTCAAGTAATGACTTTGAACTCTGGCAAAGCCAACTCAGCCTTCCATAATTTCAAGGTCGATAAATTGATTACTGTTAAAGTGTGTAATACTATGACTATGGGCCTGATTTAGAGTTTGGCGGATGGATTACTCCATCACAAACGTGACGGATATCCCGTCCGCTGTATCAGGATCCCATTATATCCTATGGGAATCATAATACAGTGGATGGGATATCCGTCACGTTTGTGACAAGAGTAACCCATCCAGCAAACTCTAAATTAGGCCCCAAAAGTACCTATTTACAGCATATAGAAATTTTCATGCATAATTTGACCCAGCTCAGACCAGCCTTCTCTAAATCATTGCCAGACAATGGTGTACAAGATGTTCTTTTACAGCAGTTCAGTGTCACTCATTGGCCGGAGTCACAAGCCAATCACATCGCAGGTCAAACCAACTACTGGTGAGCCGGCACTTCTGTGGTCTTAATGACAAAGCAACAGCACTTCCCAACTAAACTGGACTGTTGGTACTCAATGACTAGCAAGGGGCTAAACAACCACATTTCAGGTTTTCTTACAGGCCAAGGTACAAACAACACCAAGTGTCAAGTTATCATGCAGGCCTTTTTTGCTGCTTGATGAGTAAACCAACTCTATCTTTAAGTAATCGGGTGCAGGGGATATTGGTGTGTGGCACTCAGTGTTTAATTTGAGCCGGGGTTTGCCGGTGCTCGTCACTGGCACTTAATTTTCAACACTGGCACTTATCACCGCCTAC
The DNA here is from genome assembly GCF_031143425.1 of Pleurodeles waltl. NCBI lineage: Eukaryota > Metazoa > Chordata > Amphibia > Caudata > Salamandridae > Pleurodeles > Pleurodeles waltl. The sequence continues at coordinate 72,418,309 of NC_090449.1, forward strand.
CACACGGTGGATCGGTTTGTCTCTATTTGAGGTGAGCTAACAGTGTGTTTAAAAATTCAAAATACATTACAAAATAATAACAGCCCTCCAGACCATTCCTAAAGTTTTGTGGGGCCTGTATTCTCACGCTTGTAGGAGTGTGATGGCTAGTAGTTTTGTTAAAACTCTTACTGGCAGTGATGGAATAGGCAATGGGGGGTGAAGAAGCCTTGGCCTCCTGAAAAGGACCTTAACACTTATTTATTTTTTTACAAATTAAGCACCAGTGGGGCTCCACTACTATTTCTCGATTATTAGGTTAGGGCCTTGGGTAGTTGTTGCTACCGAGACCACAAAGAACAGTTGTCTGCTGCTGCTTCTTCTCCACACATCACTCAGACCATGTGTGTGATCACTGCCAATTTCACCTGCTGAAGTTATTTCCTCTCTTTCACTTCAGGGACCCCTCACTTCAATATTCCGGCGACCCCATTGGTTGTTCAGCTTCGGACTTCTGTCCTCATCAGAAAGAGACCAAGAACTGAATCAGATGGAATATCGAGTACCTTTGACAGCCCCTTAAACACGATTATTGTATGTAACCAGATGTGTTTGAGAACTTGGCAATACATAGCTTTCCATTGGACATCTTCCTCACCAGCACCAAATGCCAAGAAAGCACCCAAGGGGCATCCTTTGCCCAATCAGCAGAGATGAAATTTGAAAGTGGTTGAGCCTAAATACCCTTCACAAGGCAAGCAAGTGCAACCATCAGGCCCCGTGAGTCAGGGGTATAACACAGGGCTCTGCAGCTCTTGCAGCACAGAGGGCCCCCAAAAGTCAGAAGGCCACCAATCAGTCTAAATCCCATGGATATGATGAGATATGGGAGTCTGGAGGAGGGCCTGTCATCATCCTCTGCGAAAGGGGCATCATTTTGTGTTACGTCACTGCCAGGAGTGCTCTGTGAGTTGGAGCACATTAATCAAAGAAAATGGCAAAGAATGTGTACGCTTTAAAAAAGTCTGAAGGAACACTTATTATATATTCCAATGCTTCCTGGTCATCAAACCCAGCCCTTCTCGAGGGGAGGAGGGTCTTTTGTCCAAGCTACCAAAAAAACAGAAATAAAGCGCTCTTTACTGTGTTTTTTACAGCACAATGTATCTGTGAAATTGGCTAAAAATGATAGGTTTCAAAAGCATCTCATATAGTTTATGTCTGCAGTTTAATGTGGACTGTTATTGCTTAAAACTATAACGTGCCTTCCTTCATAACGTATTCTGTAAGTAATTTGCTAAGAACAGAAAAAATAAAGTTAGACGGAGCTCGTGGCCTCAGGCTTTGCACAGCTCATTTCACCCTCAGGTTAGGTACATTTTATTAGCTCAGACAGCATCGCTCCTGCTCAAGTTACAAAGACTGCACAGCTTTAGACAGCAGGCATACCCCTAGGCTACACTGATCTTAGAGGATCAGGTCTCAAAGAACAGAGTTATATATAATCATAACAACTTCATAAAACAATATCAAAATAGATCACAAAATGCCGCCAAATGAGTCATGGAATAATGGCCCTAACAAGTGAGAGTCCGCTGGCATAAAGAAAAGGATGCCATAACATTTGATGTAGACATCTCCTAGCTGAAATATCATTCGCATATTAGCATTAAATATCATTTGGAAATGTTGGCATTTTAACACATGTTCGCTTTCATTTTCAGTAAACGCACCAATTTTGCCCCCAAATACCAGCTTTTCATTTTTTTGTAAATATTCACATGCTGTCTTCAAAAATCGCCATATTATTTTCAATATAGTCAGTAAATTTGTCCTGAAATGCTAGCTTTTCCCTTTTGTTGAATAAGCTGATTTCGTGTCATAACATCTTGACACATTTTCAAAATACACCCCGGCAGTGTCTCTAATGAGCAACTTGTAAATTTCAGTGCATTCACTAATTTGGTTGCAAGCTCTTATGCCAGATACACAGGGCTGTCCTTGGTCATATGTCTGCCTACCTGCGCTAGGAGTTCTAACTCTATCAGCCATATCCTTGAGTTGTCTTCTAATGGCCTGTTGTTTATACATCCAGATAGTTACATAATATTTTGGTGGGTTTCCTACACTTTTGATCGCTCCAATATAGTACAGTGCTTAATTTGTTCCGGTGTTTGTTGGTGCTCGGCACTTATTTCTAAACACTAGCATTAATTAGGGTCCACCACAAGGTGGCACTGTGAGTTTATTTTTAGCAGAGTATACCAGTGGAGCATTTAACTGTTTGAAAATAAATGATAAAACTGGTGCTTCAAGACCATCTCTACAGCCAGAATGTACCTTAAATAATCTAAAATGTCACACCTGTTTGAGTGTAATGGTTAATAGTTAATGCTGGCACTGGTATTCTGCGGCAGGAGCTGTGGGTGGTGCAAGCTGCAGCGGACTCCTGTGAAAAACCATGGGCCCTGGGACTTTTTAGGGTCGAGCCTGCGTTGCATGCGCTTGCGCATACGTATCGCAGCCAGTCGCTTTTGTATTTAGAAAAGGGCTCGGAGCCCTGTAAACTTCACGTCAGTGTTTTTTATTGGTTCGTAGGCTTGCCTAATAAAATCTGCTTGCTTTCATTAGTCAAAGGCAAGCATACGTCATGCCTTTTCCGGTGGGCAGCCCTCCTCGAGCGCAGCGACCAAGTACAGAAAACATGCGAGGCTCGCTGTTTTCCATCGGGCTCGTGGACTTCTTTTTCTCTAATTTACGAGCGCGATCTCGCTTGGCAGAAGTCGAGCCCTTTACATAGTTAATTGCACTTTTTCAGGTTGTGTACATAAATGCACTTTTGCCTGATAGGTGAAAAGTCGGGTTAGGAGTTTACAACGCGATCAGCTCTAACATGAGCAAACGCGAGACACGTTGCATTGTAAATGCTTGTTTATTTTTATTTTCGTGGGAGGAGGAGGGGTAGGACGGAGACGAGGTAAAAATAAAAAAAGACTTACCTTGCCCCATCCGTGCCGCCTCGCGCTCCTCTTCTTCTGGTGTCCCAGAATTCACTGCTGGAACACCAGCAGAGGCTCCCCAGCAATTCTGGCTCTGCTTTCATGCAAAACCTTGCATGACAGCAGCACCAGGATTGGTCTGAACGGCAGTGGCTGCCGCTCGGGCACAGCCCTGGGGTCTGTGCAGTTTCTCCAGCCCGGCTGTTAAACACTGCCGGGCTGGAGAAACCGGAGTGCGCATTTGTGTTTGGCCGGCCTCATGCTGCAAACTCCCCTCCTCCCTCTCCCACCTCCCGAGGCCCAGCCCCACCCCTCCCTGTACTACTGGCTGTTCCAGAAGCAGAAAAATAAAACAATATTGCAAATATTGTTTTGTTTTTCTGCTTCTGACACAGTCAGTGGGGCGACGCTCCTTCGCCATAGAGAAGGAGGTACACCTGTCAGTGTTACCAAGGAGGTTGTACTCAACACAGACATGCAGATACACCTGCTCACCAACAATTGTTTTTATTTCACGTATGCTATTGGTTTGCCCTCAGACTTCAAAGCATCTTGAATGTAGCTTTTAGCAGTGTACAGAACTTTACAAAAAACAAAATAAATACTTCACGGTCTACTTTACAAACCCCTGGAACTACAACACAGTCCTTTAATGATATAATCAGGATCTTCTAGTCCCTCCTTTCTCACGGTGTATACCGGCGCTTTGAGAAACTGTGTTGTGGCCAGTGCTGAAATGGACAAAGACGAAGGACTAGTGTAACTCTTGAAGAACTTTCCATCTTGAGACCCTATTACCATGCAGCAGCCATTGTATCGTGACATATTTCATGCAATACTTCATTCTTCAAGACTTGTCTTTTCATGTCCTCTTTTTGTACATTTAACAATCCTTCTGCACTAATTCCTATCACAGGAGCTATCATTTGGAAATTGTTTCTCGTACATTTTTTATAGAAAATACAATCCCGCCTCACATAAGTGATATGCAGATGCTGTGCTATAACACACTGTCGTGGAAAACACAGACCTTCGGCAATTTTATATCATCTCGGCTGCAGCACTGCCCTCCAAAGCTCAGCCTACCATATACCAATCTCATGCAAACATAAAGAACTTAACTCTAAATTCACTTCACACAAAATTCAACAGTATCCCAAACTAGACTGCTGCAAAATTCAACAATGCCCCAACACCCTCCCATGTAATACTCAACCCTTCCCCCATCCCCACCTCTTTCCTACCACATACAATGGGTAACCATGGCAACTTGAATTTCAAGCAATACTATAACTTGCCTCTCATAATTGTCCTCAGTACACTTCCCATCACACAATAAAGGAATGGGATACTCTATTTTACCTTTATGGCCCTATGTAGTACTGAATCCCAGCAGACTTCATCGCTAGCAATACTTGCACTCATTGGCAAGACTTTCATACAGTACTCTCCTCAGACACACAATAATCACATAAAATAGTTCAAACTATGTACCTGATTTGCACACAGTAGTCCATTCGACTATAAAATAAAGTCTGATACCGTACTTCTTACGAAGGATATTAATGTATTTACTATCGGATATCAGAATAATTCACTAAATCACACATAATCGCACGGAACTTTCATCCCTACCACACATCAGTCTTCTGCAATATTTAAATTTACCAGCATGAATTTCAGAGAAAACTCCACTCTACTCCAATATTGGATCATACTGCACACCATGTTATACTAATCTCATACAATATTTATTGCTAAATAATGCTTATTCAAAGAATATTCCACATTAGCACACAAAATCTCACCATTATTTAACCTTTTCCCACAATAGTTGCTTGTAGACCTTAACCACACCACACATTCATTCTATGCAATATTTATTCTTCTCACCATGAATTACATCAAACATTGCTTCCTGCCAACATTTATCACATACCGTTGCTGCGCCGCCCCATGCTAACCTTCGCCATTTCTGGACCCTACTGAGCATCAATATTGTGGAAAACTCACCATTTAAACATTCTAGAACCAAGCAATACAGGGTTCTGCTACTTGTAATATCATGCAATGTTTACTTATTACATGCTAATGTCATGCAATAATCGACCCACTATTTCCCTAAAATATGTAACTTCTCACTCATTATATAAGTCCTCACTACTAGGACACAATGGTCTCATTCGGGACTACAATTTGTCATTTGCTCCTTCACACTGTCTTAAACTATTCCACATCACTCAACAATTCTGACTGACAACCTCCAAGCTCATTATTCCGTGTATCCATACAACCTGCAGGTGCAGTATTCACCCAATGGGTCCTTCTCCCACATGCGTCTTCAGCCATATCTCATCCAGTAAATGTATGCCACACACAGTTCCTCGGTTAAAATGTGTTAGGATCGTGCCCATTCCTCAATGCAGTGAAAGATTCCACCGTTTCGGAAGCAAATGATTGGATGCCTCAGCTGAGTGTCCAGACGCAGTCCTCGGGGTTCAAGGCACACACAGGACATGTCCTTGTACACGAGAGTCTTTCTTCCTATTTTGAGGTCTTCCTAATCTCTTCTGTTTTTTCTTTAATCATATTTACACTTCCGGAACACTCACTCCTCCCCTCCACCCTACGCCTGCGCATTGAACTTCAAGCGTTTTAATGATCTCCAGTTTTGGAAGGCACATTTTTTTCTGTGGTACTGGAAAGTGTTCTGGAACCAATTTCTAATCTGCACACATCTCATCATCCTCTGGAAGAGAAGGGGACATCTTTGTGGTGGGGGCACCCCTGGTCCACCTCCTCAACTGTCTGCATGTCTTGGCCTTCAGACAACACTTACAAATGTCGCAGGACATGACCCGTTTAACAGCTCCCACCAATGGACGACGCTGCAGACGAACAAAGATGGCTGCCCCGCCATGATAGATGACGCACCTACTGAGAGACTTCCGACAGGCCTAAGCCTCTGAAAAACTAGTTGAATTAGGGAGAGTTTGTCACACGTCACAGTCACCTAATGTGTCACTGACACTGCCCCAAATATTTGATGATGTGTGACAGAGCATTCTGCAGCATGGTGGTTCGCTGACACTGCATGACCATCTTGTCAACCCTTCTGATTGTTGTGTGCAGCGTGATAATGTTTTGAGGTGTGATAATACTTACATGCTGTAACAACACTCTGACGTGATTATACACCGGATACGACAATACAATGACATGGTACTATAATAGATGCAATGAGTTTCTGGGAGATGTGATAATGCTTTGATGTGATAATCCCAATCAAATGTAATAATGCTCTGACATACTGTGATAATACCCTAATAAAATGTAATGGTGGATTTATGTGTTCTGATAATACCCTGAAATTATGCTACTCTGATGTGATGCAACAATATTCAGTTACGACGTGAAACTTCTCTGATATGATGTAGTTATACTCTAAAACGGTATGATGACACTTAGATATATAATAACTATGATAACTGTAGGAAGTTGGCTCTGTATGTGCTATTTCAAAGTAAGGAATAGCATGCACAGAGTCCAAGGGTTCCCCTTAGAGGTAAAATAGTGGTAAAAATAGATAATACTAATGCTCTATTTTGTGGTAGTGTGGTCGAGCAGTAGGCTTATCCAAGGAGTAGTGTTAAGCATTTGTTGTACATACACATAGACAATAAATGAGGTACACACACTCAGAGACAAATCCAGCCAATAGGTTTTGTATAGAAAAATATCTTTTCTTAGTTTATTTTAAGAACCACAGGTTCAAATTCTACATGTAATATCTTATTCGAAAGGTATTGCAGGTAAGTACTTTAGGAACTTCAAATCATAAAAATTGCATGTATACTTTTCAAGTTATTCACAAATAGCTGTTTTAAAAGTGGACACTTAGTGCAATTTTCACAGTTCCTAGGGGAGGTAAGTATTTGTTAGTTTTACCAGGTAAGTAAGACACTTACAGGGTTCAGTTCTTGGTCCAAGGTAGCCCACCGTTGGGGGTTCAGAGCAACCCCAAAGTCACCACACCAGCAGCTCAGGGCCGGTCAGGTGCAGAGTTCAAAGTGGTGCCCAAAACACATAGGCTAGAATGGAGAGAAGGGGGTGCCCCGGTTCCGGCCTGCTTGCAGGTAAGTACCCGCGTCTTCGGAGGGCAGACCAGGGGGGTTTTGTAGGGCACCGGGGGGGGACACAAGTCCACACAGAAATTTCACCCTCAGCAGCGCGGGGGCGGCCGGGTGCAGTGTAGAAACAAGCGTCGGGTTTGTAATGGAAGTCAATGGGAGATCTAGGGATCTCTTCAGCGCTGCAGGCAGGCAAGGGGGGGGTTCCTCGGGGAAACCTCCACTTGGGCAAGGGAGAGGGACTCCTGGGGGTCACTCCTCCAGTGAAAGTCCGGTCCTTCAGGTCCTGGGGGCTGCGGGTGCAGGGTCTCTCCCAGGTGTCGGGACTTAGGATTCAAAGAGTCGCGGTCAGGGGAAGCCTCGGGATTCCCTCTGCAGGCGGCGCTGTGGGGGCTCAGGGGGGACAGGTTTTTGTACTCACAGTCTTAGAGTAGTCCTGGGGTCCCTCCTGAGGTGTTGGATCGCCACCAGCCGAGTCGGGGTCGCCGGGTGCAGTGTTGCAAGTCTCACGCCTTTTGCGGGGAGCTTGCAGGGTTCTTTAAAGCTGCTGGAAACAAAGTTGCAGCCTTTCTTGGAGCAGGTCCGCTGTCCTCGGGAGTTTCTTGTCTTTTCGAAGCAGGGGCAGTCCTCAGAGGATGTCGAGGTCGCTGGTCCCTTTGGAAGGCGTCGCTGGAGCAGGATCTTTGGAAGGCAGGAGACAGGCCGGTGAGTTTCTGGAGCCAAGGCAGTTGTCGTCTTCTGGTCTTCCTCTGCAGGGGTTTTTCAGCTAGGCAGTCCTTCTTCTTGTAGTTGCAGGAATCTAATTTTCTAGGGTTCAGGGTAGCCCTTAAATACTAAATTTAAGGGCGTGTTTAGGTCTGGGGGGTTAGTAGCCAATGGCTACTAGCCCTGAGGGTGGGTACACCCTCTTTGTGCCTCCTCCCAAGGGGAGGGGGTCACAATCCTAACCCTATTGGGGGAATCCTCCATCTGCAAGATGGAGGATTTCTAAAAGTCAGAGTCACCTCAGCTCAGGACACCTTAGGGGCTGTCCTGACTGGCCAGTGACTCCTCCTTGTTGCTTTCTTTGTTCCCTCCAGCCTTGCCGCCAAAAGTGGGGGCCGTGGCCGGAGGGGGCGGGCAACTCCACTAAGCTGGAGTGCCCTGCTGGGCTGTGACAAAGGGGTGAGCCTTTGAGGCTCACCGCCAGGTGTCACAGCTCCTGCCTGGGGGAGGTGTTAGCATCTCCACCCAGTGCAGGCTTTGTTACTGGCCTCAGAGTGACAAAGGCACTCTCCCCATGGGGCCAGCAACATGTCTCTGGTGTGGCAGGCTGCTGGAACTAGTCAGCCTACACAGACAGTCGGTTAAGTTTCAGGGGGCACCTCTAAGGTGCCCTCTGTGGTGTATTTTACAATAAAATGTACACTGGCATCAGTGTGCATTTATTGTTCTGAGAAGTTTGATACCAAACTTCCCAGTTTTCAGTGTAGCCATTATGGTGCTGTGGAGGTCGTGTTGGACAGACTCCCAGACCATATACTCTTATGGCTACCCTGCACTTACAATGTCTAAGGTTTTGTTTAGACACTGTAGGGGTACCATGCTCATGCACTGGTACCCTCACCTATGGTATAGTGCACCCTGCCTTAGGGCTGTAAGGCCTGCTAGAGGGGTGTCTTACCTATACTGCATAGGCAGTGAGAGGCTGGCATGGCACCCTGAGGGGAGTGCCATGTCGACTTACTCGTTTTGTCCTCACTAGCACACACAAGCTGGCAAGCAGTGTGTCTGTGCTGAGTGAGAGGTCTCCAGGGTGGCATAAGACATGCTGCATCCCTTAGAGACCTTCCTTGGCATCAGGGCCCTTGGTACTAGAAGTACCAGTTACAAGGGACTTATCTGGATGCCAGGGTCTGCCAATTGTGGATACAAAAGTACAGGTTAGGGAAAGAACACTGGTGCTGGGGCCTGGTTAGCAGGCCTCAGCACACTTTCAATTGTAAACATAGCATCAGCAAAGGCAAAAAGTCAGGGGGCAACCATGCCAAGGAGGCATTTCCTTACACAACCCCCCCCCAAACGAAAGAGGATGAGACTAACCTTTCCCAAGAGAGTCTTCATTTTCTAAGTGGAAGAACCTGGAAAGGCCATCTGCATTGGCATGGGCAGTCCCAGGTCTGTGTTCCACTATAAAGTCCATTCCCTGTAGGGAGATGGACCACCTCAACAGTTTAGGATTTTCACCTTTCATTTGCATCAGCCATTTGAGAGGTCTGTGGTCAGTTTGAACTAGGAAGTGAGTCCCAAAGAGGTATGGTCTCAGCTTCTTCAGGGACCAAACCACAGCAAAGGCCTCCCTCTCAATGGCACTCCAACGCTGCTCCCTGGGGAGTAACCTCCTGCTAATGAAAGCAACAGGCTGGTCAAGGCCATCATCATTTGTTTGGGACAAAACTGCCCCTATCCCATGTTCAGAGGCATCAGTCTGCACAATGAACTGCTTAGAATAATCTGGAGCTTTGAGAACTGGTGCTGAGCACATTGCCTGTTTCAGGGTGTCAAAGGCCTGTTGGCAGTCCACAGTCCAGTTCACTTTCTTGGGCATTTTCTTGGAGGTGAGCTCAGTGAGGGCTGTCACAATGGATCCATATCCCTTCACAAACCTCCTGTAGTACCCAGTCAAGCCAAGGAATGCCCTGACTTGAGTCTGGGTTTTTGGAGCTACCCAGTCCAGAATGGTCTGGATCTTGGGTTGGAGTGGCTGAACTTGGCCTCCACCTACAAGGTGGCCCAAGTAAACCACAGTTCCCTGCCCTATCTGGCATTTGGATGCCTTGATAGAGAGGCCTGCAGATTGCAGAGCCTTCAAAACCTTCTTCAGGTGGACCAGGTGATCCTGCCAGGTGGAGCTAAAGACAGCAATATCATCAAGATAAGCTGTGCTAAAGGACTCCAAGCCAGCAAGGACTTGATTCACCAACCTTTGGAAGGTGGCAGGGGCATTCTTTAAACCAAAGGGCATAACAGTAAACTGATAATGCCCATCAGGTGTGGAGAATGCTGTCTTTTCTTTTGCTCCAGGTGCCATTTTTATTTGCCAGTACCCTGCTGTTAAGTCAAAGGTACTTAGAAATTTGGCAGCACCTAATTTATCAATGAGCTCATCAGCTCTTGGAATTGGATGGGCATCTGTCTTGGTGACAGAGTTGAGCCCTCTGTAGTCCACACAAAACCTCATCTCTTTCTTTCCATCTTTGGTGTGAGGTTTGGGGACTAAGACCACTGGGCTAGCCCAGGGGCTGTCAGAGCGCTCAATCACTCCCAATTCCAGCATCTTGTGGACTTCCATCTTGATGCTTTCCTTAACATGGTCAGACTGTCTGAAGATTTTGTTCTTGACAGGCATGCTGTCTCCTGTGTCCACATCATGGGTACACAGGTGTGTCTGACCAGGGGTTAGGGAGAAAAGCTCAGGAAACTGTTGTAGGACTCTCCTACAATCAGCCTGCTGTTGGCCAGAGAGGGTGTCTGAGTAGATCACTCCATCTACTGTGCCATCTTTTGGGTCTGATGACAGAAGATCAGGGAGAGGTTCACTCTCTGCCTCCTGATCCTCATCTGTTACCATTAACAGATTCACATCAGCCCTGTCATGGAAGAGCTTAAGGCGGTTCACATGGATCACCCTCTTGGGGCTCCTGCTTGTGCCCAGGTCCACCAGGTAGGTGACCTGACTCTTCCTCTCTAGCACTGGGTAAGGGCCACTCCATTTGTCCTGGAGTGCCCTGGGAGCCACCGGCTCCAGAACCCAGACCTTCTGCCCTGGTTGGAACTCAACCAGTGCAGCCTTTTGGTCATACCAAAACTTCTGGAGTTGTTGGCTGGCCTCAAGGTTTTTGGTTGCCTTTTCCATGTACTCTGCCATTCTAGAGCGAAGGCCAAGTACATAGTCCACTATGTCCTGTTTAGGCTCATGGAGAGGTCTCTCCCAGCCTTCTTTAACAAGGGCAAGTGGTCCCCTTACAGGATGACCAAACAGAAGTTCAAAGGGTGAGAACCCTACTCCCTTCTGTGGTACCTCCCTGTAAGCGAAAAGCAGACATGGCAGGAGGACATCCCATCTCCTTTTGAGTTTTTCTGGGAGCCCCATGATCATGCCCTTTAATGTCTTGTTGAATCTCTCAACTAAGCCATTAGTTTGTGGATGGTAAGGTGTAGTGAATTTATAAGTCACTCCACACTCATTCCACATGTGCTTTAGGTATGCTGACATGAAGTTGGTACCTCTGTCAGACACCACCTCCTTAGGGAAACCCACTCTGGTAAAGATACCAATGAGGGCCTTGGCTACTGCAGGGGCAGTAGTCGACCTAAGGGGAATAGCTTCAGGATACCTGGTAGCATGATCCACTACTACCAGGATATACATATTTCCTGAGGCTGTGGGAGGTTCCAGTGGACCAACTATGTCCACACCCACTCTTTCAAAGGGCACCCCCACCACAGGAAGTGGAATGAGGGGGGCCTTTGGGTGCCCACCTGTCTTACCACTGGCTTGACAGGTGGGGCAGGAGAGGCAAAACTCCTTAACCCTGTTGGACATATTGGGCCAGTAGAAGTGGTTGACTAACCTCTCCCACGTCTTGGTTTGTCCCAAATGTCCAGCAAGGGGAATGTCATGGGCCAATGTTAGGATGAACTCTCTGAACAGCTGAGGCACTACCACTCTCCTAGTGGCACCAGGTTTGGGGTCTCTGGCCTCAGTGTACAGGAGCCCATCTTCCCAATAGACCCTATGTGTTCCATTTTTCTTGCCTTTGGACTCTTCAGCAGCTTGCTGCCTAAGGCCTTCAAGAGAGGGACAGGTTTCTTGTCCCTTACACAGCTCCTCCCTTGAGGGTCCCCCTGGGCCTAAGAGCTCAACCTGATAAGGTTCAAGCTCCAAAGGCTCAGTTCCCTCAGAGGGCAGAACTTCTTCCTGAGAAGAGAGGTTCCCTTTCTTTTGCTGTGTTGCAGTTGGTTTCCCAACTGACTTTCCTGTTCTCTTGGTAGGCTGGGCCATTTTTCCAGACTCCAGCTCTACTTTTTCACCCTGTGCCTTGCATTGTGCTCTTGTTTTCACACACACCAGTTCAGGGATACCCAGCATTGCTGCATGGGTTTTTAGCTCTACCTCAGCCCATGCTGAGGACTCCAGGTCATTTCCAAGCAGACAGTCCACTGGGATATTTGAGGAGACCACCACCTGCTTCAGGCCATTGACCCCTCCCCATTCTAAAGTAACCATTGCCATGGGATGTACTTTTCTCTGATTGTCAGCGTTGGTGACTGTGTAAGTTTTTCCAGTCAGGTATTGGCCAGGGGAAACCAGTTTCTCTGTCACCATGGTGACACTGGCACCTGTATCCCTCAGGCCCTCTATTCTAGTCCCATTAATTAAGAGTTGCTGTCTGTATTTTTGCATGTTAGGCGGCCAGACAGCTAGTGTGGCTAAATCCACCCCACCCTCAGAAACTAGAGTAGCTTCAGTGTGGACCCTGATTTGCTCTGGGCACACTGTTGATCCCACTTGGAGACTAGCCATTCCAGTGTTACCTGGATTGGAGTTTGGAGTGGAACTTTTCTTGGGACAGGCCTTGTCTCCAGTTTGGTGTCCATGCTGTTTACAGCTATGACACCAGGCCTTTTTGGGATCAAAGTTTTTACCCTTGTACCCATTGTTTTGTGAAGAGGCTCTGGGCCCACCCTCCTGTGCAGGTTTTTGGGGGCCTGTAGAAGACTCTTTACTATTTTTAGTTTTGGTTGTCTCATCACCCTTCTGCTGGGGAGTCTTTGTGACCCCTTTCTTTTGGTCACCCCCTGTTGAAGTCTTGGACACCCTTGTCTTGACCCAATGGTCCGCCTTCTTTCCCAATTCTTGGGGAGAAATTGGTCCTAGGTCTACCAGATGCTGATGCAGTTTATCATTGGAACAATTACTTAACAGGTGTTCCTTCACAAATAAATTGTACAGCCCATCATAATTACTTACACCACTGCCTTGAATCCAACCATCTAGTGTTTTCACTGAGTAGTCAACAAAGTCAACCCAGGTCTGGCTCGAGGATTTTTGAGCCCCCCTGAACCTAATCCTGTACTCCTCAGTGGAGAATCCAAAGCCCTCAATCAGGGTACCCTTCATGAGGTCATAAGATTCTGCATCTTGTCCAGAGAGTGTGAGGAGTCTATCCCTACACTTTCCTGTGAACATTTCCCAAAGGAGAGCACCCCAGTGAGATCTGTTCACTTTTCTGGTTACACAAGCCCTCTCAAAAGCTGTGAACCATTTGGTGATGTCATCACCATCTTCATATTTAGTTACAATCCCTTTGGGGATTTTCAACATGTCAGGAGAATCTCTGACCCTATTTATGTTGCTGCCACCATTGATGGGTCCTAGGCCCATCTCTTGTCTTTCCCTCTCTATGGCTAGGATCTGTCTTTCCAAAGCCAATCTTTTGGCCATCCTGGCTAACTGGATGTCCTCTTCACTGGAGTTATCCTCAGTGATTTCAGAGTTGTTGGTCCCTCCTGTGAGGGAACCAGCATCTCTGACTATTATTTGTGGATTCAGGGCTTGAGAAGCCCTGCTCTCCCTAAGTAGGACTGGAGGGGGGGAATTTCCCTCCAAGTCACTATCTTCATCCTCTGAGTTGCCATCCTCAGAGGGGTTGGCCTTTTCAAACTCTGCCAAAAGCTCCTGGAGCTGTACTTTGGTAGGTTTGGGGCCCATTGCTATTTTCTTTAGTTTACAGAGTGACCTTAGCTCTCTCATCTGTAGATGGAGGTAAGGTGTGGTGTCGAGTTCCACCACATTCACATCTGTGCTAGACATTATGCTTCTAAAAGTTGGAATACTTTTTAAGAAACTAAAACTGGTTCTAGAATCTAATTCAAACTTTTACAAACTTTTAAACTCTAAAAGAAATGCTAAACAGGATCTAACACAAGGCCCTAGCAGGTCTTTTAAGAATTTAGAAAACTTTTCAAATTGCAAAAATCAATTTCTAATGACAATTTTGGAATTTGTCGTGTGATCAGGTATTGGCTGAGTAGTCCAGCAAATGCAAAGTCTTGTACCCCACCGCTGATCCACCAATGTAGGAAGTTGGCTCTGTATGTGCTATTTCAAAGTAAGGAATAGCATGCACAGAGTCCAAGGGTTCCCCTTAGAGGTAAAATAGTGGTAAAAATAGATAATACTAATGCTCTATTTTGTGGTAGTGTGGTCGAGCAGTAGGCTTATCCAAGGAGTAGTGTTAAGCATTTGTTGTACATACACATAGACAATAAATGAGGTACACACACTCAGAGACAAATCCAGCCAATAGGTTTTGTATAGAAAAATATCTTTTCTTAGTTTATTTTAAGAACCACAGGTTCAAATTCTACATGTAATATCTTATTCGAAAGGTATTGCAGGTAAGTACTTTAGGAACTTCAAATCATAAAAATTGCATGTATACTTTTCAAGTTATTCACAAATAGCTGTTTTAAAAGTGGACACTTAGTGCAATTTTCACAGTTCCTAGGGGAGGTAAGTATTTGTTAGTTTTACCAGGTAAGTAAGACACTTACAGGGTTCAGTTCTTGGTCCAAGGTAGCCCACCGTTGGGGGTTCAGAGCAACCCCAAAGTCACCACACCAGCAGCTCAGGGCCGGTCAGGTGCAGAGTTCAAAGTGGTGCCCAAAACACATAGGCTAGAATGGAGAGAAGGGGGTGCCCCGGTTCCGGCCTGCTTGCAGGTAAGTACCCGCGTCTTCGGAGGGCAGACCAGGGGGGTTTTGTAGGGCACCGGGGGGGGACACAAGTCCACACAGAAATTTCACCCTCAGCAGCGCGGGGGCGGCCGGGTGCAGTGTAGAAACAAGCGTCGGGTTTGTAATGGAAGTCAATGGGAGATCTAGGGATCTCTTCAGCGCTGCAGGCAGGCAAGGGGGGGGTTCCTCGGGGAAACCTCCACTTGGGCAAGGGAGAGGGACTCCTGGGGGTCACTCCTCCAGTGAAAGTCCGGTCCTTCAGGTCCTGGGGGCTGCGGGTGCAGGGTCTCTCCCAGGTGTCGGGACTTAGGATTCAAAGAGTCGCGGTCAGGGGAAGCCTCGGGATTCCCTCTGCAGGCGGCGCTGTGGGGGCTCAGGGGGGACAGGTTTTTGTACTCACAGTCTTAGAGTAGTCCTGGGGTCCCTCCTGAGGTGTTGGATCGCCACCAGCCGAGTCGGGGTCGCCGGGTGCAGTGTTGCAAGTCTCACGCCTTTTGCGGGGAGCTTGCAGGGTTCTTTAAAGCTGCTGGAAACAAAGTTGCAGCCTTTCTTGGAGCAGGTCCGCTGTCCTCGGGAGTTTCTTGTCTTTTCGAAGCAGGGGCAGTCCTCAGAGGATGTCGAGGTCGCTGGTCCCTTTGGAAGGCGTCGCTGGAGCAGGATCTTTGGAAGGCAGGAGACAGGCCGGTGAGTTTCTGGAGCCAAGGCAGTTGTCGTCTTCTGGTCTTCCTCTGCAGGGGTTTTTCAGCTAGGCAGTCCTTCTTCTTGTAGTTGCAGGAATCTAATTTTCTAGGGTTCAGGGTAGCCCTTAAATACTAAATTTAAGGGCGTGTTTAGGTCTGGGGGGTTAGTAGCCAATGGCTACTAGCCCTGAGGGTGGGTACACCCTCTTTGTGCCTCCTCCCAAGGGGAGGGGGTCACAATCCTAACCCTATTGGGGGAATCCTCCATCTGCAAGATGGAGGATTTCTAAAAGTCAGAGTCACCTCAGCTCAGGACACCTTAGGGGCTGTCCTGACTGGCCAGTGACTCCTCCTTGTTGCTTTCTTTGTTCCCTCCAGCCTTGCCGCCAAAAGTGGGGGCCGTGGCCGGAGGGGGCGGGCAACTCCACTAAGCTGGAGTGCCCTGCTGGGCTGTGACAAAGGGGTGAGCCTTTGAGGCTCACCGCCAGGTGTCACAGCTCCTGCCTGGGGGAGGTGTTAGCATCTCCACCCAGTGCAGGCTTTGTTACTGGCCTCAGAGTGACAAAGGCACTCTCCCCATGGGGCCAGCAACATGTCTCTGGTGTGGCAGGCTGCTGGAACTAGTCAGCCTACACAGACAGTCGGTTAAGTTTCAGGGGGCACCTCTAAGGTGCCCTCTGTGGTGTATTTTACAATAAAATGTACACTGGCATCAGTGTGCATTTATTGTTCTGAGAAGTTTGATACCAAACTTCCCAGTTTTCAGTGTAGCCATTATGGTGCTGTGGAGGTCGTGTTGGACAGACTCCCAGACCATATACTCTTATGGCTACCCTGCACTTACAATGTCTAAGGTTTTGTTTAGACACTGTAGGGGTACCATGCTCATGCACTGGTACCCTCACCTATGGTATAGTGCACCCTGCCTTAGGGCTGTAAGGCCTGCTAGAGGGGTGTCTTACCTATACTGCATAGGCAGTGAGAGGCTGGCATGGCACCCTGAGGGGAGTGCCATGTCGACTTACTCGTTTTGTCCTCACTAGCACACACAAGCTGGCAAGCAGTGTGTCTGTGCTGAGTGAGAGGTCTCCAGGGTGGCATAAGACATGCTGCATCCCTTAGAGACCTTCCTTGGCATCAGGGCCCTTGGTACTAGAAGTACCAGTTACAAGGGACTTATCTGGATGCCAGGGTCTGCCAATTGTGGATACAAAAGTACAGGTTAGGGAAAGAACACTGGTGCTGGGGCCTGGTTAGCAGGCCTCAGCACACTTTCAATTGTAAACATAGCATCAGCAAAGGCAAAAAGTCAGGGGGCAACCATGCCAAGGAGGCATTTCCTTACAATAACACTCTCATGTGATGTCATAATACCAGTTTATTTCGGTGATTCTCTGATATGATGACAATCTGATACAGTCTGATAAAAGCCTTATTCGATGAGGTAGATGAAGTAAGTAGATACCCTGATAGGATGTGATAAAACTCTAATATGATGTGCTAATTCTCTACAAATATGTTTCAATATACTGTGGACATACTCTGTTACAACGTGATGCTACCTTGATATAATGTGTTAAAACTCTGCTACCCTGGGATGATACTTGTATACGAGGCAGGCGATAATACCCTTATACGATGTGATGAAATTGTGATAAGATATACTCCTGATACGAAGTGATGCTATCCTCCTAGATGTGATGACTCCTTGATATGATGTGGTTCTGCACATCCAAATGAAGAGTCTTTGGATGTCTGGCACATTCTAAATTACTATGGACTGCCAAGGATGTCCCTCGAAATTAGTTATTCAATATTATTTGGATAAGAAATTTACTAGTAAGACCACGTGCTCCGTGATGTCGTCATTAATGATATTGTGTGCCCTGACGTCATCATTAGAGGCACACGATCTGTGAGGCCATCAGCCCTGTGACTGTATGCACTGTCAGGCCATCCCCTGTGAGATGTGTTCTTAAATGTTAGAAGGCTACAGCAGTGATTCCCAACCTTTTGACTTCTGTGGACCCCCACTTTATCATTACTGGAACCCCCATTGAATCATTACGGGAAGCTGGGGGCCCCCACTGAACCATTACTGGAAGCTGGGGACCCCCACTTTATCATTGGAATCCCGGGACCCCCACCAAGCCATTACTGGAAGATGGCGCCACGGCCTAAACATTGTCGATGATTTGACCCTCAAAACAATCCACAAAAAAATACAGAAACAAACATTCATCAGACACATACACAAATGATAACACATTTTATTTAATTTGCAAACAAATAAAAAAATGAAAATGTAGTAGGACGGTTGGAGCTTTTCTAAATTCAACTGAAGCCTCACATCTCCCATACCATATTCTGTTTGACGCACCTGCACCTCTCCCATGATTCAATCTGAGGATACTCATTTATTTTTAGCCTCCAATTTAAAATTCCTTGATATTTAAAGTTTTAAATTGTACATTTTTCCACCTTGTTTTATACACATTGTTATTCTGTTAACATCATTTAATTTTCTAAGCAGTCACGGACCCCCTGAGGAGGCTTGGCGGAGCCCCAGGGGTCCCTAGACCACAGGTTGCGAACCCACTGGGCTAGAGTATTATTTTAATTAAGCTGGTCAAATGCATATAATTCTCAGATTTTGCATTACGGGAAATCCGCACAATTTTTCAACACTACGTTAAGAAATGATGTGTTATTATTCGAGGCAAGAGACTCGTTCGATAAAAAATGTCTACCCGAGAGACATTCTCAGCTCTAACCAGTTCATGCTGGTATCTCGCAAGACTTTTTGACGCATAGTGCACTCGCGTGAAAAGTCCAACTAGATACCAGCAAGTCGCATTCTCTAATTCAAAATGTAATTTCGCAAAACTGCAAAGGAATTTTGGGAAAGGGTGCAAAAAAATGGTGCTCACGAGGCTCGCTGAAAGGGCGTCTGTGTGCTCGGTGGCATCATTGTAATTCTGTCTGCCATCCTACGACATTCTGTGACGTCTGCACACCATCAGATGCTGGCATTGAGGTAGTGCCTTTTGTGATGTCCTCATAAGTGAGGCTGCGGACCCACGGATGTTGTTGATAGGAAGTCAGCTCTGAAAGTTTCCCAGGTCTAGGCCTAATGTGCTGTTCCAGGCCAGGTTTTTGTCTTTGAATTCTGGGACTTGTGGTCTTGTTAATTCTATTATAAATCAAGAGTACAAGACCCAGAGGTCAAAGGAAACAAATCTGGGCTGGAGTAACACATCACGCATGGACCTGGGAAACGTGGAAGCTATGACGGTGTAGTGTGTAGTGATGTCAACAGCAGTGCGACCCTGTGTTGTAAGATCTCAGCAGCAGTGCGACGACACGTTTTAAGATCTCAGCAGGACCCTGTATATTGCGTGATGTCATCAGCAGCGAGGCCACGGTGCCATCATAAGATTGCTTTGTCTTCGATGACATCAGGAGAGGCGGTGATACCGTCATATTTGAGACAGTGTGTTCTGTGAAGCTATCAGTTGTTACTAGTGATCGAGTAACCGTAAATCACTATTTTGGGGGGGAGCGGAGTAGGAATGTTATTTTCCAATTACAGTTCCGATTTTACAGGTTGTGAGCGGAGACCACTTGCTGGAAATAAATGCGTAATTGAAGTAAATAGGATTACATTTTCGGCGGTTAATAAAACCACGTTTATAAGCTCTTTCGTGAATGAATATTGCTGTCATGGCAACATGGACGCAGCTTTTGCTGATGGGGTAAAAATATGTTTGTTCAGGAAACGTACGGGCCCAAAGAGCGCTCTGAAAGGGATGCAATATAACACCCGTGTAATTAATTATATCGCCTGGCTGTTCTTTCGCCGCGGATCAGGCTGGGAATGATATCCTGTGAATGTGGCTGGGTAGTAATCTCTGCTAACCCCACGGTTCGCAGGCAGAGTGAGGGGCTCAATCCCGCTCTGCCCTAGGGTGTGGTGGCGTCACCAAGGACCGGTCTCGGTGTGTACAGTGCGTCGGTGGTGATGGGCCCTATGACGGCAGATTCTCATGGTGCAATGCGTGACATCTCCCGCCAGTTGTTGGGTGGTGGGAACTGTGAGGATGTCACTTGCGGTACAGTCTGTGTTGCCTCACACCGGGTGTAGGGTGGTGGTGTTGTGAGGTATGGCTTCTGTAGGGCCAGAGGTGACACTCCGCGTTGGTATAGGATGTTAGTGTTGTGAGGTATGTCTTCTGTAGGGCAAGAGGTGCCATTTCACACTGGCATAGGGTGAAGTGTTGTGAGGTATATCTTCTGTGGGGCAGATGTGACACTTCACACTGGCATAGGGTGATGGTGTTGTGAGGTATGTCTTCTGTAGGGCCAGATGTGACACTCCACATCAGTGTAGGGTGATGGTGTTGTGAGGTATGTCTTCTGTAGGGCCAGATGTGACACTCCACATCGGTGTAGGGTGGTGGTGTTGTGAGGTATGTCTTCTGTGGAGCAAGAGGTATCACCTCAGAATGAGTATACAATGATGACGTCATTGTTATGAGGGCTGGCTCTCATGGTACAACAGTTGTGATAATGCTACGTTTTTGTGAGGGATGTCTCTTATGACACAAGTGGTGACATCTTGCAGTGGTGATAAAGAGTTGGTCCTGTTAGGGATAGTTGATAGGGGACACAAGAACCTGTCATCTCACACATGGGACATACAGTCATGGCTGTTGAGAGGAATGTCTGTAATGGCACAAGGACCTTGTTCCAAGGTGAGGGATGTTACGGTTCAAAGGATTTCACGCCTGTTATAAGGGGAGAGGTGTTTACTGGTCTAAGACGTCGGTCTTACAGTACATTACATTCATGTTCCTCTCACAATCTGTGTATTGAGATTAATGATTCATGCTCCTCTCACAATCTTCTACACTGAGATTAATGCTCCTCTCACACTCCTCCATACTTAGATTCATGCTCCTCTCACAACCCTCTACATTGAGAGCAATGCTCTGCTCACACTCCTCTATACTTAGATTCATGCTCCTCTCACAACCCTCTACATTGAGATTAATGCTCCTCTCACCATCCCCTACATTTAGATTGATGCTCCGGTAACCATCCTCTACATGGAGATTAATTCTCCACCTACAATCCTCTACATTTAGATTCATGCTCTGGTAACAATCCTCTAGAATTTGCCTCCTGCTCCTCTCATAATCTTCTAGAATTTGGTTCATGCTCCTCTCACAACTCTCTACATTGAGATTAATGCTCCTCTCACAATCCTCTACATTTAGATTCATGCTCTGCTAACAATCCTCTAGATTTGGGATTATGCTCCTCTCACAGTCCTCTAGGTTTTGGTTCATGCTCCTCTCACAACCCTCTACATTTAGATTCATGCTCCGCTAACAATCCTCTATATTTGGGTTCATGCTCCTCTCACAGTCCTCTAGGTTTTGGTTCATGCTCCTCTCAGAATCCTCTATATTTTGATTCATGCTCCTCTCACAATCCTCTACATTTTGGTTCATGCTCCTCTCACTGTCCTCTACACTGAGCTTCCTGCTCCCTTCCAAATTCTCTATCTTGAGATTCATCATCCTCACACAATCCTGTACACTGGGTCCAGGTCCCTCTCAATCCTCGACATGTGGGTTCATGCTCCTCGCTATTACTTGCATTGGCATATGTATGCTTCTGTAGCCTTCTATTCATTAACTTGCAGTTCTGTATAGTTGGTTTCATCCTCTCTTAGTCCTCTATATCCTGGGTATCGTCCTTTCTTAGTCGTCTACATCGTGGGTATCACCATCTCTTAGTTCTCTACATCATGGGTATCACCCCTCCTAGTCCTTTACATCATGGATATCAACCTCTCTTAGTCCTCTACATCGTGGGTATCATCCTCCCTTAGTCCTCTACGTCGTGGGTATCATCCTCCCTTAGTCCTCTACGCCATGGATATCATCCTCTCTCAGTCCTCTACGTCGTGGGTATCATCCTCCCTTAGTCCTCTACGCCATGGATATCATCCTCTCTCAGTCCTCTACGTCCTGGGTATCATCCTTCCTTAGTCCTCTACATCGTGGGTATCATCCTCCCTTAGTCCTCTGTGTCGTGGGTAGCACCCTCTCTTAGTCCTCTACGTCGTGGGTATCATCCTCTCTTAGTCCTATACATCGTGGGTAGCACCCTCTCTTAGTTCTCTACGTCATGGGTAGCATACACCTTTAGTCCTCTTATCCATGGATATCATCCTCTCTTAGTCCTCTACGTCGTGGGTATCATCCCCTCTTAGTCCTCTACATCAGGGGTCGTGGGTATCATCCTCTCTCAGTCCTCTACATCGTGGGTATCATCCTCCCTTAGTCCTCTACGCCATGGATATCATCCTTTCTCAGTCCTCTACGTCCTGGGTATCATCCTCCCTTAGTCCTCTACATCAGGGGTCGTGGGTATCATCCTCTCTGTCCTCTACATCGTGGGTATCATCCTCTCTGAGTCCTCTACGTCATGGATATCATCCTTTCTTTGTCCTCTACATTATGGGTAGCATGCCATTTAGTCCTTTATATGGGGGCTCTCAGTGTTCTACATTGGGGATCATGTTTTCACATTACTGTACGTTGTAGGATTCATTCCCTTCGTTCTGGTACTCGATTTCCTCTCTTCCCAGACCTCCCTGTGTGCTTCTTCACATGTTCATTCCTTCACACTCTTCGCTTCTTAATCATGGAATAATCTCCTGATTTCAGTCGGTGCTGAATCTGCTGTTCCTGTGTTTAGGAAACTGCTGAATACATTTCTGCTGACTTTAACAGGGTGACTCTATCCTTGTACCCATGCAGACACTACTTATTCTCATTCTGTATCGCATCATTTTATATTTCACTCTGTAAAGCACAATGGATAAAGATGCTATGATATAATAAATACTCAGTTCTCCAAATTGAGATTTCATCCTGCCCACTTTCTTTTCAATTGAGGTCTCATGATGTTAAATTTCTTTATTTTTTTATTTTTGTTCTTGCTGTCTATACGTTAGAGCTCAGGCTCGTGCAATCCAATACATCTGAGTTCACGCTCTCTCTGTTCTCTACTTTGGGATTCATGGTCTCACGGTCTCCTAGATTGTGGACTTCATGTTCCAGAGTCTTCTGTGTATGAAGACATGTTCTCTCAGTCCTCTACATTAGTCGCTGACACTCTGACATTCTCTTGAGACGACACAGAAGGAAGCATATGGGTCCATCACATATCCTTGCATTGCCGAAGGGGTGCTTGCACCATATTACCTTTGGTCTAAAGCCAGGTGACTCATCATCTTGTCGGAAGATTCAGTCAAATCTTTGAGAAATGTTCTTGGAGAATGTGTCCCTTTCTTCGTCTATCAATCATCAAGAAAAAGTCTCCCTTCCAACCCGGTAGGCAGGTCCTATCCCAGGGTCTCCTGTACCTTTGCTCTTGTATCAGTGCCACAATTAACGCTTGAGCGAGACTCCAGAGTGGCTTCCAGATCTCTCTTCTTCAATGTGCTGGTAGCCCTGAGCCTCCCCGCCACACGGGACAGAGCTACATGGTGTTACTGGTGGTGGGTCATCTGGGACCTCCACATTAGCTCTAGAGACAGACCGGCACAGAGGCCGAGCCTCTCCAGGAGTAGGGCTACATGGCGGAGGGCCCAGGTACTGGGTGAACCGCTTGTGGGTAGAGCTTATACCTGCATCCACGGATGTATGGACAATATCTTTAGAGTACACATGTACGTAGACATCAGGTATACGTATCTATAGGTGCTTTAAGGGCTCCATAGACAATGCACACCTTTCTCTGAACACCCCTAGTGCCACCTACCAACACTTCAATCTTGACACCCACCTCTATCTCTGCGCATCTCCGGCCAACATACCTAGCAGTGACCATAATCTACATGTATTATGTCTATGAGCCATCAACCTCCAACACCAACTTTGGAACACTGTGGCTACCTATATATATATATATATATATATTCACCCAGCGCCTACCGTGACTCATCTACCTGTGACGTACCCTTCTGCCACACCCATGACACCTCTAATCACTGGATTGTATGTATTGCCAGAAGACACAGCTTTGATCACTCTATGTATCTGCATCAAAACCTCCAAACAGATGTCTCCAAGCAAGTTACCTGTAACCAAATGTGCTTCAAGTCAACTTACCAATTGGGCCACATCAATTTGCCGCATCTGCCTCCAAGTAGGCTGGAGCTACAGTTAATCAATGTATTCTCCAATCAAGCTACCTGTAACCACTGTAGCTACAACTGATCAACTTATCCATCAGTCAAGCTACCTAGAAAAGCGAGATCTATGCTGAGCCACCTCTAACTTTGTTAGCTATCCGTATTTCATGTATCCTCTAGTCAAGCTACCTACAAACACTGCAGCTATGGTTATAAAATCAACCAGCGAACTAAGCTACTTGTAACCTCTGCAGCTATCATTATTCCATTTTCACTCGATAATCTTCTAAACAAATCACCTCTAATTATACGTCTGCCCCTCCAAATTACCTGCAACTGAAATAGTTACCACCGGTGAATGTATCCAGCATCTACTTCCAGGCAATGTACCAGTGACTTCTTTATCGCCAGTAAGTGTATCACCCACTTACCAATTTAAGTGGCTTGGCAAAGAAATGCCTTTATCGATTTGTTTTTAGTGTATATTTTACTGATCAAGGAAGCATGAAGGAAAATCATGCCCTGTTGCGATGCACATCTGTCTCCACACGCACAAAACGTAAAGGACTTCTAGGAATGACAGATGTTAAGCAATGGGAAATTCAATGAAATTATCAACATTTCAAATCAAAAACATCTGACCCAATAACAGTTGTACATGGTTCAGTTCCCCACATTAAACTTCTATACAATCTCAACTGCTCTTAGCACAATCCCAAACACAGACCAGACATGAAAACTGAGAAGAAGACTGCAAAAGCCTATGAAGGAAGAGGCTGACGCACAGGACCATAGTTTTTTTTAATAGAATGTAGGACTTTAAACCATGTTTCAAACTAAGAAGTCCTAACATGCTTTCCCCAGTGAACACACATTTTATAGCTGCCTGATGATTTACATTTTCCAGGCGATCTTCAGTTTTAGGTTACCTGAAACAACTGATAATTGAGGTTGCAATGGACTCCAAGGTACATTGGTGCTGGTGTTTTGGTGATGTAGCAGAGTGATCATGTGTTGGAAGGAGGCACGGAGGGATTAAGGGGTTGCAACTGATAGCTTACAATTCACCTAGGGGGTCTCTCTTACTGGAAATCGCTCACTATGTGGATTTTCTGTCTTCAATGTGTGGGGATCTTAAGACTTTTTTCCTGAAACACTTGATTGTGGGAAGAAAGTAGTCATTAACAAGCACTGGCATAGACATAGGTCAAGTTTTAATGTAAACCCAGGCATTCACAAATGTCAGGTAGGTATTAGAGCCAGTCCTATTGGCTTTAACATTGCTGAAGGGGGAACAAGTAGTTAAATTGCCCCCTAAGTAGAATGCATAGAGGAGAGAAAACATTGAATGTGACAGTGATAATTAAGTGCAATTTGCAGATTTAAATTATTCCTTCTGATATTTCAATACAAGTAATTAAAAAAAAGTCAGAATGATGGACTGTAGCATTTTGCAAATGGTTCTCCTGGTCTACAGTTCAGTGGTTATCTTGTGACACAATATGGTTCTAATGTTATCTGATGGCCTATGGTTCTGCAATAGAATTGTGAAAATATCAGGGGCTAATAGGATGGCCGGTCCTCCTACATGTAGACTTATGTTTATTTTGTGTTGAAAATTAACGTCTTCAGCTCATCGGATTGTGTTAGGCGAGGTCCTTTTACAAGCGATGAATGGTTGAACCACAGCTGAGCACCAGGCCAGTCAAGAGCAAGTGGATTCTGTGTTATTTTCCTAAGGGACACATCTTGTAAATAAGGGACTTGTCTGTGTCAGTCTTTGACAATCGCCGACCCCTTGTGGATGCATTCTGGAGACTCAAAGGCCCAGATTTCTAAAGGTTTTTCATCCGGTTTGCAGGACTTTTTTAACGCACACTTGACAAAATCTTTTTTGGGATTTACAAACCAAAGCCAAAGTGTATTTGAGTTGCTTTGTTAGAAAAAGTAATGCAAACCAACTTTGCGTTACTCTTTGTAAAGAGGCGTTATTCCATGGATGGTACACGAGCGTTCCCGTGCAACCACCCATGGTTTTGATGCAAAACTCTATCTACTAACAATAGGAGGCAGAGTTTTATGCCAAAAATGAATGGCACTTGAAAGCAAGGGTTACAACAGAGAAATGATTTTACTTCTTCTAACTTTTCCCACTTTGCGTGTGTGCTGCGC
Organism: Pleurodeles waltl; assembly: GCF_031143425.1. Lineage (NCBI taxonomy): Eukaryota > Metazoa > Chordata > Amphibia > Caudata > Salamandridae > Pleurodeles > Pleurodeles waltl. The sequence continues at coordinate 72,444,263 of NC_090449.1, forward strand.
TGTACAGAACATATACAAGGTGGAAAAAGTTTTACTGTTAGTCGAAGATAGTATTTTGTACTCAAAGGGTATCCTTACAATACAAAACCATAAGCTAGATTCTCACACTTCCCACTGGTGGAAAGGTGTGTGTGTGGCGCTCGGCAGCACTTTGGTGCAAAGGTGTGTGTGTGGTGCACAGCAGGTCTTTGGTGCAAAGGTGTGTGTGTGTGGCAGCAGCACTTTGGTGCAAAGGTGTGTGTGTGGCGCTCAGCAGCTCTTTGGTGCAAAGGTGTGTGTGTGTGGCGCTCGGCAGCACTTTGGTGCAAAGGTGTGTGTGTGTGGTGCTCGGCAGCACTTTGGTGGAAAGGTGTGTGTGTGGTGCTCGGCAGCACTTTGGTGCAAAGGTGTGTGTGTGGCGCTCAGCAGCACTTTGGTGCAAAGGTGTGTGTGTGGCGCTCGGCAGCACTTTGGTGCAAAGGTGTGTGTGTGTGTGGCGCATAGCAGCCCTTTGTTGCAAAGGTGTGTGTGTGGCGCTCGGCAGCACTTTGGTGCAAAGTTGTGTGTGTGGTACTCGGCAGCACTTTGGTGCAAAGGTGTGTGTATGTGTGTGGTGCTCGGCAGCACTTTGGTGCAAAGGTGTGTGTGTGTGTGGTGCTCGGCAGCACTTTGGTGCAAAGGTGTGTGTGTGTGGTGCTCGGCAGCACTTTGGTGCAAAGGTGTGTGTGTGTGTGGTGCTCGGCAGCACTTTGGTGGAAAGTTGTATGTGTGGTGCTTGGCAGCCTGATTGTGCACCAGCACTAGGGAGAGCAGGATAGTTCCATTTATCTGAACATGTGGTTCTTTCCTGCTCTCTTCCTGTCGTGAAGAGCAGCAACTTTGGGTGCTGCCGTGTGTTGTGTTAAAAATCTGTAAATCTGGGCCTTCGTCTCATAGTTTCACAGCACTGAGAAAGCGGCTCTAAATTGAGGTACAATTTTATGTAGCAATTAAAGTGACACCAAACAGGTAATAGCAATTGGTGAGAGCGGACAATTCCTCTGGGCATAACCAAACTCTATGCATATTTAAAAGAATTAGTAACAATAGGTATTTCAGGCAGCTGCACTTTCAAGCCAGATCTAAATGGTGAGAGCAATGGATGAGTGTCCGGTCACAGACATAGCCATCTAAAGCTGATGTCTGTCTACTTCCATTCCATCTACCTGTAACGATACCTTTAAAGCTGCCCTTGCTGTCCCTGTGTTGTGTTAGCAAATCTTGATGAAAACCTTTTTACTATGCAACAGCCAAAACTCTTGGCTTTGGCAATGCTTGATCCTCAAGTCCTTGAACTTGCACCATTGCATTTCGAGATTCTTTTACTCCTAGTGATTGGGAAGCCTATTAGAGACAAGTGCTGAAACCATTATACAACGAAACCGTCAATTTTAAGAGCCCCTGACCACCTCATACTGAACTGAAAATGTGGGATTAAAATTCTAATAGATCTGCCCGAAGCCAGAAAGACCGACTAGAAAGATTCCCTTGAGACTCGTTCGACCTCCAAGGATCTCTGTAAGTCTCACTGGGCTTCTGTTGGCTTCGTGGCTCTTTTTTTGGCCAGTTGTGGCTCTCTGTATCCCAATGTGGCACTTTTTGCCCCGTATTTTAGAGCTGCCTCATATGGGGTCTTCTCGGTGCATGTATAATAAAAGATTAAATAGCGCTAACTCCCATCTGGACAACTAGGCGCTCTAGGGGACTTTCCCCACAGACTGGGAAGAGTCAACCACGACTCAGCACTTGCTATGGACCCCGACCATGCCTGACACTATTTGAAAGCCCCCCTTCCTTTGCAGAACTTTCTGGGAGCTCCGTGACAGCATCCCTGCGCTCAGCAGTTTTTTTTGGAATAGATGAAGCTGTTTGTCCGCTGACATGCCACGAATGTGCCAACTGCAGTGCCATTCGAGCAGTGAAAACAAAAGTGCCGTGAAGGAATGTGCTGGGGTCGGGGATGTCGGGCACAGCTGTGCGCGAGCGCCTTGCACCCCCGCGGGAAGTGCAGAGTGGCTCCTCCCGAGCACGTCATACACACTGAGGTCTGAGGCCAAGCCGGCTTAGGAAGCGGGGTCTTCAAGCAGGGGCGTAGCTTCAGAGGGGGTGTTTGGGATGTACCACCCCCTCTAATAAAAATGTTTTCTGGTAAATAGTTGGGTACAGGTGGTTTCAGTCGGGTGTGGTGGGGTGTCTGACGGATTTCACAAGAAATATTTTTACATAAACAGACTAAAACGAACACAAACGCTTTTGCTATTTGTGTTGCACGTTTTCAAAAAAGTTGTTTATTTTGGGAAATATTGTATTTATTCTCATTTAATGCCCCTACCAATCCCCGTTCGCCTCCCTTTCCATTGACCCTTTAGCCCCTCTCATGTACCTCGCTTGTAGTATTATGTATTTGAACATCCAATGCCAGTGTGATTGTTCGAAAATCTGAAGCTCCCTCCCTCTGCCCCCCCACACACACACACACATACAATCTTACTGACCAGCTTCGTCCATGTCTTCAAGGGGGAGGGTAAAGGGGACCTTAATCCCCAGTCTTACTAGAAACCCTTGGCATGGAGCAACTCAGGCCTCTGCTGCCCCTGAGCTGCAGACGGACCCCACACTTCACTTGGTGCCCATTCAGCACAAGGCCTATGAATATATGTTAGTTATTGGCGTGCCAGCCACCCACCCTCTGCATTTTGTAGGTCGGTCCCACCATTTTCCATTAAGCCACTGACCCTTGGTGGGTGTGCCTGCATGATCCAGTTTAGGAAAACAGCACAGCCTTAGTACACAGTATTGTAGGGGCCCAAATAGGTCTGTTCTGACCAGTATGGCCTGACTTCTATTTGGGGGAGGAATAGGAGTTGAGGAATGGGATTTGGATCTTGAAGTAGCAAGCAGCAGGGCAGGGTTGGGACAGTACTGAGTTACATAGGGCGACAGTGAGCCGGAGGTGCCAGTATGACACGCTGCAGCAGGAATGACTTGTTGGGTCAGCAGTACCATGTTGAGGCAGTTGCTGGGCTCTGAGGCATCATTGGTGGGTTGTGGCCACATAGCCGTGGTGTGTTGCGGACAGCAATGCACGTAGACTTAGCATTGATAGAGACTGCAGTGGTGAGCTGAGGGCATCGGCAGTGCACCGGGGCAGAAGTGGAAGGTTAGGGGCAGCAGAGGGGGCAACAACACCATTCTAAGTGCGGGCAGTAGCATAGCTGAAGAGTTAGTGGTAGTTGGCTGTCAGTGTGATTTGGGACAGTGTAGGGGGTTGGGGAACATTGAGGTGTTGGCAGAAATGGTATGTTGGTGACAGCAGTCGTGTGTTGGGTGCATGACTCGTAGCATAGGGGACAATTGTTGGGGTAAGGATGGGCTATTGAAGTCAGGGTGGGTTTGGATCAGTAGCAGGCCTGTGGCAGTACTAGTGGCAGTGAGAACATGCTGCAGATTAGCAGTTGAGGGCGTGTGGAGCCACAGAGGTGGTTCACTATGGCGTTAGTGAAGTTGTGGGAGTTTGCAACACTGGAGGTAAATGGGGGCAGCAATGAGGGTGGGTTCAACAGCAAGGGTGCGGAGATGTGGAGATATACTGGAGGTTGCAGTCCATCCTGGGAAACAGCACTGATAGTGTAGAAGTGCAGCGGGCAACAGTGGGTCATGAGTTCAAAAGTGGGGTTTGAAGCAGTATGCATTTGGGGATACAGACGGGTTTTAGAGTCGTAGGCGGGTTTAGGGTAGCAGTGGAATTTTGGGGACCGCAGTAGGGGTCAGCAGTGGACTGATGGTGGCAGTTGTTCGATAGATTCTGGGTGCTGGGGCTGCTTCAAAGGAGTTAGGGTCTGCAGTGAAGTTAGTGGCCGAAAAGCGAAGTAGTACATTGTGGGGACAGCGGTGGGACGGGTAGGCAGAGCTAAGCTGAAGCAATGGACTGATGGTGGTGCCAGAGCAGTTTTGGGTCAGCATGGTTTAAACTTTGGAGTAGGGGTTTGGACAGTATAAAGGTATTTGGGCAGAAGTAAGGTATCGAGGACAACACAGATTTGAGACAGGCAGCGGTGTGGGTGGGTGTCACTGGTTTGGTGGAGTATTTGAGGGGGGGGCTGGCACAGCGGTGGGACCTTGTGGCAGCTGGGAGCTGTTGGCGGCAATAGTGGAGCTTAGGAGCAAATAGTAGCTGTTGTGGCAGTAACCAGCTGTTGGGGGCAGTGATGGGGAGCCTAGAAAGTTTCTGTAGAGCTTCAAGCAAACACTGAACTGCTGGAGACAGTTATGGAGATGTGAGCAGCGGTGGGGGTTTGGTTGGAGGTAGAGGTGAGTACCAGAGTCTGGGGTAGCAGTGGAGTTTGGTTGGAGGTAGAAGTGGGCATTAATAGAGTGTGGGGTCAGCAATGGAGTTTGGTTGGTGGTAGAGGTGGGCAGTAGGGACAGTAGTAGAGTGTGGGGCCAGAAGTGGAGTCTGGCTGGTGGTAGAGTCTGGTTAGAGGTAGGGGTGGTACGTAGGGGTGGTAGTAGAGTGCAGGGTCAGTAGAGGACTTTGATTGGTGGTAGAGGTGGGTAGTAGGGGTAGTAGTGGATTGTGGGGTCAGCAGTGGAGTTTGGTTGGACGAGGGATGGGCAGTAGTGTGGGGGTCAGAAGTGGAGTTTGGTTGGTGGTAGAGGGGGGCAGTAGGGGCAGTAGTAGTAGAGTGTGGGGTCAGAAGTGGAGTTTGGTTGGGGGCAGAGGTAGGCAGTAGGGGCAGCAGTAGAGTGTGGGACCAGAAGTGGAGTTTGGTTGGTGGCAGAGGTGGGCAGTAGGGGCAGTCATAGAGTGTGGGACCAGAAGTAGAGTTTGGTTGGTGGCAGAGGTGGACAGTAGGGGCAGTCAGTGTGGGGTCAGGAGTGGAGTTTGGTTGGTGGTAGAGGTGGGCAGTAGTGTGTGGGGTCAGGAGTGGAGTTTGGTTGGTGGTAGAGGTGGGCAGTAGTGTGTGGGGTCAGCGGTGGACTTTGGTTGGTGGCAGAGGTGGGCAGTAGGGAGCCCTGAGGCAGCAGCCTCGGACCCCTCTCACCCCAGGACCCCAGACACTGCACCTCATCCCCGTGCCCCACCCCACATCCTCTTGAAGGGCGCGCACTGGTTTTAAACTGCGGTAAACTGGCTCGTTTTCCTGTAATAATCATTGCAGATCCGAGGATAAAAGCCCAGATCTCTGCAGATCCCCCGGCTGCGCAGACCGTCGTCCGGAAAAGCTTCACATCGGCCTCCTCGGCTGAAACACGAGCTGCTCGGAGGGATATTTAAGCCGCCATCAGCGCGGGGCCTTTACCTCTGAAATATAGTCCGAGGCTCCGTGAGCAGCAAATGTAAGCAGCGCAGGAGGGACTTCAAACGGGGGGGGGGGGGGGGGGGGAGAGGGGGGGGAGAGGGGGAGAGAGGTGAAGAGAGAGAGCTCGAGGAGGAAAAAAATTAAAATAAGGAGTAGCAGGAGGGAGATCAAAACAGGAGGCAACGGATCCAATGATGATGCATGTTTGGTTGTTTACCTAGAGCAGACCCAGCTAGAAAACCTGTGCAACTTCAAGGGCAGGAGGCGAGGGCAGGTAAGGCTCGATAGTAGGGCAGGTAAGGCTCGATAGTTGACTACCCCTACTGGCCAGGGGCTGGAGGGCAGTTCTGAAGTCATGCTATGGATGTTATGAGATCAATGCAGATAGAAAGATGGAAAGGAGGGAGAGAGAGAGAGAGGAAAACGGGGTGCATGGAGAGGAGGAGAAAAAAGAGACAGAAAATGTTGGAGAGAGAAAGAAAGGAGATTAAGTGGCGACATATCGAGAGGGAGAGGAATGTGTTTGTGTAAGGGGGGAGTGAGAGTGCCAAAACTGCAAGAAAGGGATCAACTAAAATTTGAGACTGTGGGGAAGATGGAAAGTGCAGCGGGACAACAAAGGCATGATAAGTCCTGGTGGAGGGAGAGGGTTATGTAGGCCAGAAATGTAAAACAGCGGAGAAGCAAAACAGGAGACTGGAATGAAGGAAACTAAAATGACGGTGTGAGTGAGGCAAGGGGTCCTTGTGCGAGGACATGAGGGACTTGAGGTTGGAGGAAGGAGGCTGGTATGTGTGTGAGGTTGTGTGATGTAGAGGAAGGGGGTCATTAAATCACCACATCCTGGGTACCACCTGGGGCAGCCCCTCCACTATGGCTGAGGAGCGTCACTCCAGTTAGGGCGTGGCCAGCATCCTCCGTGTCATCAGGTAGCAGAGGATTGGTATGTGCACTTCTAAGTGTGCATTTGGCAGGCCGCCGGCCAAACTGACATGCACACTTAGAACTCTCCACCTGGCTGTGTTGCACAGCTGGGTAGAGACCAAGCGCAGTCTCTCACTCCCTCCCTGAGTGACATTTCAGCCCGCTCAGGCCAATTCATGTGCTTCTGTCATGCTGGGCAACAGCATGAGAGAAGTGCTCTGATTGGGTGAGGAGGGGAGGAAAAAGACCAGAAGAACCGAGGCGGTGGGAGCGGCAGAACACCAAGGCTGCAGATAAATAAAATTGTTTGTAATTGCCCCCGCACCACCACAGGCTGCCCCCCACCCCACCACCCCTTCCCGGCAGCAGCCGCTACTGGGTACCCGCACACCTCTTCCAGCATTACCAGCTAACATGAGCTACTCACCAAAACAGTCCCCATTGATTATATATTACAAAATATATTTTAAAATGTACAGGGCCATGTGCACGGTGGGTAATTATCACAGATCTCCATGTAGAGCGGTGGTGCGAGGTGACTGCACCCTCACCTGACACCTGTGGACATGTTTTACATGCACTTCTCAGGTAAAAGCCCCTTCGCATCGCCTTAATTATATTATGGCGGGGTCTGCGAGCGCGCTGTGTTATCTTCAGTCAGGGCGGACACAGAAAGGCGCGTGCTATGCGAATAGCTTGAAGGCTACAGAGGTCAGATGATGATTGGCCTGTCCGGTTGGATGTCAAGAAGATCACACCTGGAATGAGAAGAGAGGGGGCGGGCGTCCAGAATCCAGGACCAAATTTAATTACTTATTACTAATTGTTCGGCCGTTCACACATTCATGGCCCGTTGGCGCTTTGTGCCTTTTCGCTGGCTCTGGCCCACAGAGAGCGCTACATGTTTTCGATAGGCTGTGCACCCATGCCCCGGGGACACTGAAGACAGAAATATTTGTCTCACAGAGCAGCCAGGTGATGACGGATGCTTTAAAAGCGCCTCATTCTACGTGAACCTGGCTGAGCACTGCTGAGAGCGGATGAGTGTCCTAGTTGTGAAAGTTCAGAGGCGCTATGTTTGGTAGGATAATTGCTAGCCCAACCTCATCTCTGACAGCCCTTCAGACAGACTGACTCAAACTCTCGCAATTTCTGACTAGGCCATCTCTGGCTATTTACCAGGAGGAAACTGCTGACTCCCTGGAATAGACTTTTCCAAAATTGCTCATATTGCCCTCTGTCTCTCTCTTCTCGGGAGAGCCCTTATGTTTCCAATGTCCATGCCTGGGTAACTTATCAAGTGCGGGATCTCACGCTCAAATGTGACGCATGTAGTCCTGGTTTTCTAATGGGATAAAAGAGGACTACAAATCCCAAAATTCAAAGAAAAAAAAATGGACCGGGTGACTAATCACGCGTGGAGCTAGGAAACTTGGGAGCGCCGGGTTGGCCCTCTCGCTCCAGCTCGTTTCCATTCTGCAAGCACTGCTGACTTTGCTTGTTTTCTCTGATCATTTTTCCGTGTTTTTGAAGAGGTGAAATTGATTTAGTCATTAAGGAAGCTCTTAATCAAGAGGCCTGCTCTGCATGGAGTGTGCCGGAGGGGGGAAGGTGCCTTTGATAAACGTTCAGAGAAGCATTACCAGCACATTAGAGATCAAATCTGTGCCTCGCAGGGGCGGGGCAGCAGTGTGCTACGATGGGCTCCACAGAGGAGGCTGGTTTGCAAAAGAAAAAAAAAAAGAAAAACTAACAAGTCTTTAACAAGCGTTACCTGACCTTTTGGCTCCACAAAAAAAAAAAAAAAAGCAAATCACCACGCTTGTACGCGTAGGCCACCCATTTTGGATTTTACTACGCATGCGCGTGCTTCCATCATGATACTATGCGCATACTTAAAATTTTCACTTACTGTTTCAAGATGGCAGACCATCATCTTGGAGTGATAACTCAAAAGCAAAAAAGAGATAAGAAAATGTGAATTTAGTAGAGGGAGCAACGAAATGACTGCCAGGCCCTCTTAAAAAGTTAAATAATAAATACATAAATAAATAAATAAAGAGAAAGTGGGACGGCGAGTGGTAGTGGAGGTGCGGTGAGGGGACTGGGCAGTGCTTAATTTGTAAATAAAGAGGTGCCGGTGCCCAAAGCCCTCCTCTTAAACACGCGGGTGCTACAATTAAATGTGCGAACACAGAATACTGAGGCAGCGTAATCCTGAAGCCACCTCGTGCCTCTTCAATCCCTATAAAGCCTCTCCCTGCCCCTTCAGCTCCCTCTTGCAGCTTTCTACTTTCTCCCTTTGTGACGCTTTTTCCTTTTTCCCTTCCTCCGTCTTTCCCATATGTGTCTTTTGCTCACAGCAAATGCTAGAGGCAGAAGAGCAAGCCCCGGCCCTCAAAAATAAGTGCTGGTGCTCAGCACCGGAAACAACAAGCACAAATTAAGCACTGGGCCTGGGGGATCAAGTGAATGTCGCCAATGAGCAGTGGCGAGCAGAGAGGGACAGAGGAGTAATGGAGGACTCAGGACAAGTGGGTTCAACCAAAAAAAGGTAATCCGGACATGGAAAGGTGGGGGATGCAGAGAACAGTCTGAGGAATTGGGAACTAGACCACGTAGAGCAGGGTGTGTGGAGGGAAGCAGCAAAGAGCAGAGGGGGAGAAGTTAAAGAAACACATACACTCTACTGGAGTGACGAATCTGAAAGAAACAAGCATTGGCAAAGTCAATAGGTCTTACCTTTTGGACATACTGGCATTGCCAATGCTGTTTGCCTATGCTGTGCAGCATTGAGATGGATCAACAAATGTGGAACAGCTGAGTAGGACATGAAAGAGATAGCTGGAAAACACATGCAGTCTCATAGGAGTGCTTGACCTAAACTAAAAAGTAGTTCATTAAAAGTGAGCAGCGGTAGGATACAATTCAGCCGATCAAAAGGATGACAAAAGAGACTATGCTGCAGGGGAGGGATGCACACAAGATGAGGTAGGCAAGCCGTGGAATAAGAAGCAAGCAAATGACAGTGACAGTAAAGTCAACCAATGTTAATCAGTGGGCAGGCTGTAAGCCAAATTTAAGTTCTTGGTAAGCTAACAGTAGGTCTTATGCAACCAGACAGCTTGCACTGTCTGGTACATAAGACCTAAAAAGTTGTTCCCTGAATATAAGCAGTAGAAAGATTTATGTCATCCAATCGAAATGCTGGTAAAGAAGCTATAAAGAAAATGAGATTGATAGAAAGCCAGCCAATTATAGGCAATGGACTGACCCAAAGCCCACTGTAAATATTGGTATTGTATTCAAAGGTCTTTCGACAACAGACAGGTAAAACTGTCTATAGGCGAGACATAAAAAAAAGAGGCGCTCAGGCAGTTTGGGACAGAGCACAGGTCTGTGACATGCACAATAATTCTTTTGGCGTAATAATGTGGAGTAACTTTTAAATTAGGAGTCTATGAGGACTTCTAACTAAGTAATTGCTTTTGGATATAAAGATCATGTGTTCTAATCCTTGACTAAATTGTTTGATTATGAGTTAATATGTTTATCTCTCGTACCACACATCGCTTACCTGCAAACATTGCAAACATATTGGAAAGACCCCGATGTTCTGGGCAATCAATAAAGATGCTTGGTGCCAGCAGGGGTCATTCGTTAAGGGTGGTCCCTCCTGCCCTCTTTTGAAAGCCTGAAGAGTGTCTATCAGGCTGAGCAAAGGTCGATCTGACAGACAATCTACACGTACGGGTCAGGCTGCCACGCACTATATATGTGCTAAAAGCTCACACATCTTGCTGCCTGAGCCGAAGTTTGCCGGGCAGAAGATTTCACATCCCTGAGTATGTGACCTACTTAGTCTGGGAAATCACTTTGCGGTACTCCCCCTTATGGCAAGGGGCCATGTCAGTGATAGACTCAGCCATCAATGCTTTAGTTTTAAGCTGTAAAAGTGCTCAGGGCTAACTGCCCATCAGTGATGCCTTGTCACAGAGAGAGGTGGGGGTCAGCAAGTCTCACTGACCCATAAGTAAAGGAAGGTCCTCCTCTCATTGGCTGACTCTTGTCATGGTCAGTCAACAAGAGGAGTGGCGGGATCCTATGGCAGTCTTTTCCCTGAAGTCTCCAGGAACCACAAAGATAACTCTCCCACCACTCAATGTCACAGCCACAGACTAGTACGTTTTTTAAAAGTGTTGGGTGGGTGTGTATATGTATGTGTATTTGTGCATGCATTCTGTGAATGGGTGTGTGCATGTTTATGTGCTTGTGAATGGTGCATGTATGTCTGCGTCCTTGTGAATGGATGGGTGTGAGTGTGCATGTGGATGGGTGAATGTGAGTATCTTTGTGCACTGCCGTATGGCCTTGCTCAGGCTCATTATTGCCCCCCACTGCTTGGTGCACATATATCCATACATCTCGTACAACACAGCAGTTACAAAAAATGCTTTCACTAGTACTCAAACATTATGTAACATGATTAGGATTTTAGAGTGATTCGTGACCATTTTAATTCTTTTTTATACTGCAGTCGATAATGCACTTCTGCTGTTTTAAATGCTGTAAAATAACAGGTGCACTACCACTCGATTCATTGGTACACAATGTACTGATCTGGAAGGATGAAATGCTGAGTTAGCTCTGCTGGGGTTTGCATGGCAAGAGTAACTCTTTGAGTCATTCCTTCCATCCTGCGTTCACCCAATGCACCGCTGTCAATAAATCATGATTAAAAAGCTGTTAGAGTGCTGCCTCACCCTTTGGAAGGAAGAATGTATTTTTTTGGTGCTTTTATTGCACAAAATGCACTGGCATAAAAACACTATTTCATAGGAATCCATGAAATATGGGAAATATTTCACAGTTTCTTGTGAAATATGGATTTCATCCTCATCATGACAACAGCCAAACCACTTATGCTGCAAGGAGGACCAAATTATGTGGGAATGTTATTTAAATTATGTAGCAAAATGTGCACACCGTGCAGCACATCATCTGTCGGTATTATTCATTTTATCAATTTTAACTGAAATTGTTTTGGTGCAATCAGCACATTTTGCAAATAATGTGGCAAATGCAGAACATCAATAATTATGCGGTACACAATGCAGCCACAGAATCGCCTAAGTCCAAGCTTAAAAAGTCTATTTCCAGTCAGTGTCCATTGTTAGCTACATTTTGAAGAAAACCGCTTCTTCGAACTAACTGCCACAAAACAATCCTGTGTTATAAAAAATAGATAATGGGTATGATGTATAATATGGTTGTATGTTCACATTTTGGGGTTCTGGTGACATTTACGAACTACTCTGCCTTCGGCCTTGATGTTTTTGTTGTCACGAGAAGCCCTCAATAGCAAAATTAGGCCATATTATGAAGTTAGTTGTTATTGCGTCCTCCATAAATATGATATTATTAATATCAGAATGACACTTCACAGTATCGTTTTGTGCACCTGTGGGTAGGCTGATATGACTTACATTTGCAGGGCCATTCTTGTAAAGTTTTTTTTGTATTTGGGCACCACGCCGGTTCCAAGGCATAAGTGAGAGACTGGGGCTCCTTTTAATATTACATTCTCCAGAAGCAAAATATATTGGCCACATAGAAGGAGCTCTGTTGTGTCCGATTAGTAGATATTTCTCATGCTGTGGACCTGCCCCGTTTTTGAAGTTCAGTCACTGCTAGCGATGATAGTATTGGTGTCGACCACATCAGGGGCCGAGGGCAGCCAGGCGCCACTGGGCCACATCCATAGTGGTTTGCCCCTGGTGCGCTAGGTCCAGCCAACTAAGGCTCTGCCGCACCTCAAGGTTTGCATGCTGGGGATTGCCAATGCCCCAAAACCTTGGTATGGTAGGTAGGTGACATGACACAGAAGGCGCCCAGCCTGGACCACCTCCTCTCTAGTGGACTGGATGAGATGGACCTTGTCTCAATCAAGCTAGATGTTGTTCTGGAGCTTACTCCGCAGTGGAGTTGGGGCCAAGCACAACACCATTTCCGAGCAGCTACCCCCACTGCCAACATATCTGGAGAAGGTGGCAGAGAGGGATGGAAGCCTACGGGGCTGGCGGGAAGCTGACATCCTTCGAAAGGGGAAAGCCAGAGGAGCAGGGACATAGAAGCCCTGCTACGGTGGTCCGGTCACTCAGTGTCACTCAACATTGGTTTGATCTTCATGAGTGGTACCAGGGCAGCCTCCTCGATGAACCAGTCGATGTCTTTGTTCGCCCAGACTGGACTGCAAGTGGAAACGGCCTTGATCCAGGCCATATGGGACCACCCATCTTTGGTGAGGAAGATAGTCTTCATCTCCTGAGAACTTAAACATCCGATTTGAACTGTTTGGCTCACAGAAACTCTTTGGTCATTCAGAATATGGTAAATTCGTTATGGGTCTATGCTGGTGGCTGTTTTGCAAAAATTAAACTACGCATATTAGGGAATTTCATGTTAACTGTTCTTATGAAATCTCTAGTTACAAAACTGTACTTATGCGAAACTTTGGGTCAACTGTGCATCTGTAAACTGTTTTTAGCAGATTGATCTTGTTCTTATGTGATCTGCTCTATGCAGGTTCAGTGCAAAGCGCTGAGAAACCCATCAGTTTATTTGCACTCTAAAAAATGTAACATATATATATATATGTGTGTATATATGTATATATAACACTGAGAACACTGAGCTGACAATATAAGAACATGTTACCCATAATGTATTTTTATATTACGTTTTTATTTTCGTTGAGCTTTTTAAAACAGAGAACTGTTCATTGAACCCATTAAGTTAAATTCTAGACTATACCGTTTGTCTGTAGTACAAATAAGAGAAAATGTATTTATGTAGTTAAGGATACAGGGTTTTAGAAAACAACAAACTTTGCTTTTGTTAAAAAGTATGCTATTTTTGTTGAAGGCAGAGATTTTGTAACTCCTTACTAGTAAGGTACAGTTAATGATAGACACTGATTGCAATTAGAATGTTCAGGTTTTCTCAGCTTTCATGTATGGCACTTTAAACAATATGCAGTCCTTTAGCTCAGCTCAAATATTGCTTTATATATTCCTGCAATGTTCAGCTAGCAATGTGCCCAGATTGCAGTAAGAATTTTCAAGTTTTACTTAGCCTAGATTCTTCATTAAACACGGCTGGCAAAGCCTGGCAGGGTGGCTTGTGGCTGTCTTAATCAACATGCACTGTGCTACTTAAAGGCTAATTAACTATAGAGAAGAAAATCATACTAAATATATGTCTCCCACTGTATGAAATGTGTTTTTCACATATCACAGAATGATGTCATATCTGAGAACTAACATCTATTTTTGAAATATGGCTTTGCATACCACTAATTTGCGTGCAACAAAAGCAACCAGATATCAGTGCTTAATTTGAGCAGGTGGTTTTGGGTGCTTAGTAGCAGCATTTAATTCTCAACATTAGCCCCAATGCTAGTCTGACACATGGTGGCGTTGTCTGTCTAAGTTTGAAATGAGCACAACAATAGTGTTTAATACATAAAAAATTAATAATACCTTCCGCCCACTATAACCTGGACTAATCTGAATTATTACACTTGTAGGAGTGTGATGGTTAGTATTTGTGCTGGTACTGTTGTTTATGGTTCTGAGTGATGCAAGCTGCAGTGGCTTCCCGAGAGGGGACCCAGATTTTTTTTTTTTTTAAAACAAATTAAGGGCTGCCAACGATGATGTACATGCATAGAATAATGCACCCTCCATTATTCCAGCGCCTGTGTTGTGCTGTGGTGTATGTGACTGGGGGTAAGTACTTCCCATGATGCACCAGTGCCTCCTAGCCCCACTGCCTCTGATGTGTGCAGCATGGAAGAACGAGAACTATGCTTGAAGTGTGGAAAGGACACAACAAGGGCTGTGAGAAGCTCATTGAAGCAGCGCCCTGGAAGGAACTCGGGAGGTGCTTTGGAAAGCACACCGCTGGTCTGAAGAATGCAGGCTGAGAGAGGGGCTGTGAACAGCAAGACCCCACTGGAGGGAGGAGAACACACTGCTGGAGATGATGAAATTCCGAATGCACCCTGCCGTTGTAAAAAAAAATGTATATTTTGGGCGGCTCAGACAATCACTCTAAATGAGTTACAGAGAGCTGACTCCTGGGCTATGAAGCCCGCTGCTTGGGCTGTGCAGGAACACCACCCGGGATGGTGAGAGCTCCTCTCCAGGACTGTGACATGCATACTTTTGGAGTTGGAACAGCAATCTATGGCCCTGATTATGAGTTGGTCATTATAATCGGACCTGTGTGTAAACCCGTTTTTGCACAGGGTGGAATTAGTTAAATACTTCAACCTTCATTAAATGTTGGCAGGTCAGACCTGCCAAAATTCAACAGGGCAAAACCATAATGTATTACAGTATAATCAGATTTATGTATGTTAAGCACCAAAATCTGCATGCTATACCCCACCAGCTCGTCATAGGTGTTATTTATTGCGACCAATAAATAACTTGAGGTGCAATAAACAGCAACAAAACTTGTGATAACCTTAATGGTTTCCTGTTGAAATCACAATGTTGGGACTGAGGAAAGCTCCCGCCTGGGATGGGGAAGGCGCACTACCGCAGTTACAGAGATCACACTGTAAGGCGTGGATCCTCCTGTCTGGGCTGTGGAGCTCACTCTTAAGGCTGTGGAAAACCCAGAGCTTGGCCTGTGAAAGTACCTCGCCTGGGCGGTAGAAAACACTCTGAGTGCACTAAAAGTGGGACCTCCAGGGGTGTGGACAGCACACCGCCTGGGTGTGCCGATAGCACTCCCCTCGGGTGTAGGAAGCACACTGCCTGGCTGCCAGTCCTTAAGGGCTGTGGAAAGCACGCTTGTGGCACTACAGAAAGCACACTGCCTGGCTGCCAGTCCTTTAGGGCTGTGGAAAGCACGCTTGTGGCACTGCAGAAAGCACACTGCCTGGCTGCCAGTCCTTTAGGGCTGTGGAAAGCACACTGCCTGTCCTTGGTACATGGAAAGCACCCGGTCTGGGCTGTAGAAAACACTTCTGTGCGGCCTTAGAAAGCACACTGCCTGGACTGTGGAAACATGCCACTTCTATGGAAAGCACACTGCAAGAGCACTGCTCTGGGGCTGGGGAAAAGTCACTGTTGGAGTCGAGGAAAACACTCCATCGGGGCTGAGGCAAGCACATTACTAGTGACTTTGGAAAGCAGGCTTCTGGGCTGGGGTTGTGGAAAGCACACCTAGGGGTGTAGAAAGAACTCCTTTGAGTCTGTGGAAAGCCACACTGGTGGGGGGCGATGAAAACAACCCGCCTGGGCTGTGGAAAGCACCACTGCCTGGGCGGTAGACGGCTTACCCATTCGGCTGAGGAAAGCACATGCGCGAGTTGAGCTTCGAGAGACGTAAATCCATTTAAATATAGCCGCAGAGAGGCACGCGAGGAGAGACACGGCTCATGAATCTCTACCTTTCATCGTCTGCCTATGACAGTGCCCCATATGCTGCCAGCAACTGTTTGTGCAGTGTGTGCACCGACTGGCGCTATATTTACTCCTCACGCAGCGCCAGAGCCCATGTGCGCATGCGCACGACAACCTGCTGTCCCCGCCACAGGAAATCATTGTTGAAGGTTAAACACTGCAGCGCTAGCACTGCCACCTGGCATCCGAGGCCTCATGCCATGGTGCCAACACCCAGGAGCCACAGACTTCATGGCTAGAGACAAGTGCGCTTTGTGAGAAACAGGGCAGAGGGCTCCCTCCGGTTGTAGGAGAGGTGCAGCCGCCACTGCTCTCTTGCAGACGCTGCGTAGTGTAATGTTTGCTGCCTGGATGGCTCGGTGATTCCGCGCTCGCTGCTAACATCTGCAGTGAACCAAGTGCCGCCCAGCCAAGGCAGAATCAGCGTTACATTCGTTAAGGAAGAGTACATTGAGTAGCTTTGAAGTGGGTAACAGAAATATCAGTAATTTAACGTGCATAGAAACGGCGGATGTTCGGTATGAATTGCTTAAAAAAAAAAAAATATATATATATATATATATATATATATATATATATACACACACACACACACACACACAATTTCCCTGGGGTGGTGGGGAGAGAGATGGAAGAAACCACATTTTAGCAGCTGGGTCCTAGTTGCATTGTGGTACATTCTATCCCGCCGGTACTGTTAAGAAGTGCAGTAAATGCGACAAGATACAAAGTTTGGGGGTTGGTCGTGCTAATAGACTAAACAATGGCGGATAGGTCAACATTTCCAAAAATGGGGCAGAGCTAAACTTACAACCAGTGCATAATAATAGATCGATAAATTATCAATTTTTAACATACTGCTCAAACCAGACGTGATTACAGCAATCATGATTTAGTGGATTTGACAATGTTTATAGACTGCTGACAGTTATATTTAGCAAGCATTGCCAAAGACAATAGGTCTTGCCTATGCGAGAGCTATTGGCTTTGGCAATGTGTTTTAGCAATTATGTATACCAGTGTGGCTGCTGCTCAGCTTGGCTAAAAGTTAATTGCTTGGAGTGGGATGGGGTAGTTTGGAGTGGGCAGACTGGGGCGCAGTGGAATGGGGTAGATTGAGGTAGGGTGGAGTGGATTAGTGTAGAGTGGGGTAGATTGGAATGCAGTTAATTGGGGTACACTGGAGTAGAATGGAGTGGGGTGGAATGGGGTAGATTGGAGAGGGGGGTTGGGTAGATTAGTGTGGCAGATTGGAGTGGGGTAGACTGATTTGAGGTAGATTACAATGGAGTGGTGTAAATCGGAGTAGAGTATATTGGGGTTGATTAGAGTGAGGTAGACTGGAGTCGGGTAAATAGGAGTACATTGGAGTGGAGTGGGGTAGATTTAGGAAGAGTGGGGCAGATTGGAGTGGAGTGGGGTAGACCAGAGTGGTGTCGGGTAGATTGGAGTGGACTGGGGTGGACTGGAGTATGGTAGATTGGGTGGATTATAGTAGGGTAGAATGGAATGCAGTGTGGGTAGTTTGGAGTGGGTTAGACTGGAGTGGCGTATTTTGAGAGTGGGGCAGAATAGAGTGGAGTAGATTGGGGTAGAATGTAGTGGAGTAGATTGAAATGTGGTAGATTGGGGTAGAGTGAGGTTGATTGGTATGCAGTGGAATGGGGTAGATTGGAGTGGAGTAGAATGGCATGGATTGGTGTGAAGTGGGTTAGACTGGATTGGAGGTGGTAGATTAGGGTGGCATGTGGTAGAGTGGAATGTAGTAGGAATGGAAAGTGGTGGATTGGGGTAGAGTGGAGTGGGGTGATTGCGTTAATCGGAGTGGGTAGATTGGAGTGGGATTGATTGGGGTAGACTGGAGTGGGGTAGAGTGGGGTTGGATAGATTAGAGTGAAGTCAAGATTGGAGTGGAGTGAGATAGTTTGGGGAAGAGTGTAGTGGGGTGGGTTAGAGTGGAGTGTAGTGGGGTGGGGTAGATTACGGTGGAGTGGAGTGGGGTAGAATCGGGTGGAGTGTGGTAAATTTGGTGGATTTGATTAGGGTAGATTGGAACAGAGTGGGGTAGACTGGAGCAAGGTAGATGGAGTGGGTTAGATTGGAGTGGGGTAGTTTGGAGTGGGGTAGATTGAAGAGGGATGATTCGAGTGGGGTAGTTTGTAGTGGGGTAAATTGGAATGGAGAGGGTTGGAATGGAGAGGGGTGGAGTGGGTGGAATGGCGTAGGTTTAAGTGGAGTGGGGAAGATTATAGTGGAAAGGAGTTAGATTGCAGCGAAGTTTGGGGTGAAGTGGGGTAAACTGGAATGGAGTGGAGTAAATTGGACTGGGGTGGAGTAGAGTGGAATGGGGTAGATTGGAGTTGAGTTGGGTAGATTGGAGCGGAGTAGGATGGATTGAGGTACACTGGAGTAGAATGGAGTGGGGGTGGATAAGGGTAGGTTGGAGTGTGGTTAATTGGAGTGTGATACATTGGACTGGATTGGAGTGGGGTAGACTGGGACAGATTGGAGTAAGGTGGAGTTGACTGGATTAGATTGAGTGGAGTGGGGTACATTGTAGTTGAGTAGAGTAGACTGGAGTGAAATATGGTGGATTGGGTAGAGTGGAGTGGGGTAGGCTGGAGTGGGATAGGTTGGATCATAGTTACGTTGATTGGGGTAGAATGGAGTGTAGTGGGGTAGATTTGGTTAGAGTGGAGTAGATTGAAGTGGGGTAGATTGGAATGGGAGGGGTGGTGTGGGTAAATTGGGGTGGGGTAGATTAGAGTGGAGTGGGGTGGACTGGAGTGGCGTGGCGTGGGGTAGGATGCTAGCGGGGGTGGGGTAGAGTGGAGTAGCTGGAGTAGATTGTCGATGTAGGGTGGGGTAGATTGGGGTACAGTGGAGTGGGGTAGACTGGAGTGGGGTAAGAGGTGTGAAGTGGAGGGGCATAGACTGGAGTGGCGTGTGGTGTCGTGGAGTCGAGTGGCACAGATTGGAGTGGCATGGAGTGTCTTTGAGTGGAGGGGGAAGAGTGCAGTGGCATGTAGTAGAGTGGAGTGTCGTCAAATGGAGATACATGGCATAGAATGGAAGGGCACGGAGTGGGGCGGCATAGTGTGGAGTGTGCATGGTGTGGTAGCGCACTGCCATTACAACCAACACATTTTCAAATGAAGTGACCATTACATTTGCATCAAAATATGGTTTAAATGCACAGAAACGATAACATGTGCAAATGTCATCACCTGGTTAATTGAAGAAGACAGTAAACAAAGTTTGGGCAACGGGACGGACAAACTCGAGCTGGGCTGTCTAAAGCAAATAAAGCCAGCTAATAGAAATCCAGAAAATGTGAGTTATAAACCGCAAAGCCAATGGTAAGCATCAGGTGGAATGCATTCCCAGGTCAACTTTCTGAAAGCCCCCAAGATATCTTTAGAAAATCTGATAGTTGTGCTTTCTGGTAGGCGTCGACCTAAAAAGGGAATGGAGTGATTTGGGACTAAAAAGTAGTTCCTACAGAATTCAATACAAAGCACCTTAGTTTTCGCAAAGCTATCTCAAGACTAGAAGCCTTTTTGCCAATTCCTTCTGTTCATGCTGCTCCTGCCTGTTGATCAAAGGTATGTTTTCAGCGTTCTCCTCTGGACATTGCAACACATGCCTGTTTGAGGCTGCACACGTTTGCAGGTCATGGAATATTGACTTCAGTTGGTTGATACACCTGATAGGGATGTGTGAATGATTCCTAATGTATCTTCTATTATTCCCGAGACTGAATAATTGCATGCCAACTAGCTGGCATTATCACCACCTGGCAATTACTGTGCTAGGAATTTTCACTTTCCTAAATCAAAATACAATAGTTGTTGTTAATGCTGGACATTGAGCAGTTTTTATATGAGATGACTGAGCTACATCCATGCAGGAAGTCATCAGGCCTAAAATACTGGCAAAAAAATAGTTGCCATACTTACCATTGCAACAAATAGTGTTCTACCATGAAAAGGATCCATGTATTCCTTGAAGTTCCAGAACACACTGAATGTGCGGCTGATGGGCACTGTACTGCAAAGAGGTCACTCACACACAAACCAATATTGTGCCTCCTAATAGCATAAGTTACAATAACAACCTTCCTTCAGTTCTGTTCTTACGCCCCTAGCACACAAAGGGCCCCATTAAGAGTTCGGCGGACGGGAAGACCCGTCCTCCAAACCTCTGATGTGGAGGTTGCCACCACACTGGCTTCCTCCCCACAAGACTTCCCTGCTAGGCTGACTAGCGTAAACCAAGGTTTCCGCCATTCAGCCTAGCGGGAAAGTGGCAGCAGCATTGTCTCCACCTTATAATCGAGCCGTTGGCAATGCTGTCGCCTGCAGGGTGCACCATTTCAACAGACAGTAAACACTGTGAGGGTGATGGGGGGGGCCTGCACCTATTCCCCACGAGCCTTTCCATGGCAGCGATACCCCCATGAAAAGGCTGGCAGAGAACCAGGTCAATATCAGCAGCCCTGTCTGATTCGGACCTGCTGTAAACCCGTCGGGATCACTGATCAGGGTCTTGATGTGGTGGTCAGACCGCCAACGCGAGGCTGGCAGTCTTAAGACTGCCAGCCTTGTAATGAGGCCCAAAGTCTCAAACCCATTAAATTACTGATGTTATTTTTTAAGCATGCAGGAGAAGGTGCGTTATGAAATGCAACATTTGTTACAAATTTCTCCAAAATGCCTTTGAGAAGAATGAACATATCCTCTATGATGTTTTTCCTAATAATGTATACTAGTTCAGTGCTTCCCAACCTGTGGTACAGGGACCTCTGGGGGTCTGCAAATCCTCCTCAGGGGATAAGTGACCGGTTAGAAAGTTAAATAATATTAACAGATTAATAAAGTGTATATAAATAAAGTGGCTAAATGTGCAATTGAAAAATTTTAAACGTACAGTAAATGGCAAGGAATTTGAAATTGGAGGCTAAAAACGTAATTGATTCGTGGGAGCAGTGTAAGTGCATGAAACATGATATAGTATGGACGGTGTGTGGCTTCAATTTAAATTAGAGAAGCTCCAACCTTCCTATTAATATTAAATTGTTTATTTTTTAATTTATATTTGTAAATTAAATAAAATGTGTTATTTGTGTATATGTTTGATGAATGCTTGTTTCTGTATTTTGTGTGTATTGTTTTGTGGTACAAATCATCAACAGTGTTTAGGCCGGGGTCCTTGGCTTCCAGTAATGACTCTGTGGGGTGGGGGATCCCCCGGATACCAATAATGATTCAGTGGGGGTCCTCGGGTTCCAGTAGAAATGGTGCCCACTCAGCAAGCCAGCAGTGCTCTGAAGGTGTGCCACCATGGTGGTTGCTTCCACAACACAAAAATCACAGTCAGGCAGTGGGGATCCCTAAATAAGACGGATGGTCCCCTGTCTGAGTGGTAGAGGCATTGGGCTTATATCCCCCTCCCCAGCCAGATCTGCTGACTGTCCCCCAGGTTCCAAATGTCCCCTTGAGTATGGTCTACATGCTTTCAGTAGGAAGACGTTACATATCGGGTGAGTCTGGTGGCCTTTGTATTCCATCAATATCTATGCAGGATATTGTTTATTTAGCTATCCTCTATGCCATTATGATAGTGGAAGAACAAAGACAGAGAGAGTGATGACAGTAGGAAAGTGGAAAGAATAGACAGGCCCCATCAACACACACACTCACCAATCCTGTGATTATAACATTCAGTTATAGACCTTGGGCATTAACTAGAATCATTGATGATATGACAGTATGTATCATTTTTTCCCTATTCAGTTTCTGTTTAAATAGTTCCTGATATCATTAAGAAAATAAAACAATGTTAATTTTTTGCCACATATGCCCTTTGGGCTGCTGAAGGTCTAGGAAAGTGTAATACAAATGACAATACAATATCATGCTTCTCACTGTTACATTCTGATGGAATCTTGCATTCTTGGTCTTTTCTTCAAGTTAAAGTGTGGTGAGATACCACTGCTGTGTATTTCTTTATTGGTAGGCGTGGTGGGATCTGATAGCAGGGCCCTTGCATCCTTGTTCACTTGAAGTAGCCCACCATGGCTCATCTATAAGTTGTGCAGTACAGGCAGGGTGCACACTCAACACCGGTAATTGCCAATACTGTGCAGTAACAAGTGAATAACAAGCAAAGCCCCACAGAATGGGGAATTACTGTGCGGACCCAATTTACCTCGAAGTATTCCACATGGTATTCCCTTTTCCTTGGGGTCTGAGCAGGTGGTAAAAGGGTGCCATGCATCCATGTATGTATCTGTTTATAATATAGTGTGAACATATCTACAGAGCAATATAGTGCTGCACTTGATGGAAGTTTTGCAGACGTTAGTGCACGGCAGGGGTACCAGTGATACAACATCAAGGGAGGGAGGTTGTAGTGGAGAAGGGAAGGGTTCTGGCAGGGATGTTCTGGGTATTAGGGAGGGTGGTAGATTTTTTGTTGGGAAGAGGGTAAGGGAAGTCTTCAGGGGTGGTTTGGCATCCAGTTGGCTATCACGTGAGGAGGAGGTCCTTGAAAAGGTGGGTTTTCAGCTACTTCCAGAAATGGATAAGGGATTGAGAAAATAATCAGTATTGCAAGACTGGCACTTCCGTTTCCGGTCCCATGGCTCCAGCGTGGTCAGTGATCTGTCATGTGAAACATGGCCGAACACAGCCGCAGTCTGGATTCAGTGATTTGCAACGTTTGACATTTCCTGACACGGTTCAGCGCTCATATTTCATACTTTGTGTTTTTTCCAAGTTCAGCGTCCCTGACTGCCCTCTTGATGCGCCTTGGGTGATTTGCTGGGTCCTTTAACAGCTGCGCCACTGGGTGGAGATGGGGCTATCATCCGAACAGCTATTTTTGTGGGATCAGAAGTTGGGGTGTTTCTGTGATTTGTAGAGATTGATAGTTTATGACGCCACACAGCATCACCGCGGACTGTGGAGTTTTTCTGGAATGGACGCTGTCCATTTAGCCAGGTTCAGTGATTGATGGAACTTGACATTTATGACGCAGCACCGGGTGTGTATCCAGCACTCAGGCCATTGTGGCATTTTTGGAGCAGGCTCTCTACTTGGTATATGCAGAAATTGACTGAGTTTCAAATTTTATGACACTGCACTCGGTCGAGTCACAAAACGCGAAACCAGTTTGTTTTTACTAGAGTACGAATTAAGGCTTTTCGGTTCCAAGCCCGATTAAAAAAATAACTCCACCAGCTGGACTCATCAGCACTAGACCCCTCGTTGCTCCGGCCTGCGAACTATCGCCATAGACTCCTGCAAGCACGCCAAATATTTGGGTCTGTTCATTTAGCTTACATCTTGGGCCTCTGTTGCTAGGAGCTCTTCGCCCGGACCTGATATGCAGCACTTAACAAAATCTTTCAACTCGGTTCACATACGCCAGTGGTCCTCAAACTCTTTAATGCCACCCCCCCCCCGCCCCCCCCCCCCCCAGTGGAAAAAGAAAAAAAAATATCGGTCACCCTTTCGAATTTTTCACTATTATTCTATTAAATTAACAATGTTTAAATATGTCTACACTTATTTAAACACTGAGTAAAATTCTGTTGCTGTTGTAAAAATGCAAATACATGATGCCAAACATTCTATTCTGGTCAGGCAGGCCTAACTAAGGTGTAAAAGTATTCACAGCATCATTACTAGAAGCAGCGGTGGGGTTTTTGAAGAGTATTTGGAGTCCCTTCCATTTTGACACATACTCCCAGCTTGCATATAAATGACAAAACATGTTGGTGAAGGCCCATTACAGAACGGTTTACTGCTGTTCATTCTTTTCCAGCTTAAAACTAAACCCTGTTACTCGCATAATGCTAATTGTCACCAGAGCCTGTCACCCCCCCATCATTTGAGGCCCCCATAGTATGGCCTGCCCCCAGTTTGAAGACCCCTGAATACGCGATGATTTCTGAAGCAATTAGAGTTCATTCTATGACTTACCAAGTTCGATGTGGTATTTTAGATGCGGCCTCCGCTTGGACACTGAATAATAAGTCAACTGTTTAATCCTCGCAACGCCATTAATGAAATGAACATATTGAATCTGTACTGGGCAAAAACTTACAGTGGCCTTTCGCTGCCTTACAACTTTACTTTTTCTTCCTTGCCCACAGAGTGTGCTCCCCATTCACGTATATATAGGGCCTGATTACAACTTTGGAGGAAGGTGTTAATCCGTCCCAAAAGTGACGGATATACCACCAGCCGTATTACGAGTCCATTATATCCTATGGAACTCGTAATATGGCTGGTGGTATATCCGTCACATTTGGGACGGATTAACACTTTCTCCAAAGTTGTAATCAGGCCAATAGGCTTTTATTGATGTGGGAAACTGGATCATAAAGACTGCCAAATTAATTAGAGTTTTATGGTTTATGAAGCATTGTCGAGTTGTTGTGAGTTTGTAAACTCGTTCCCTGAACCTCACTGGCAAGGAGGTATTTGCTAATGTACCATTTCTTGATCTGGCCCAGGGGCTCAGTATGGATTAAGTGATTTCACTTGCTTGTTATTGCCTGGTTCAGCCGGGGTGATCCTGAGGCACGTGTTCCTGACCTGCCAGCAGTGCGGGTGTGTATTCAGCGATTTGCAGAGCCAGGCTTTTTCGAAAACACTTCAGTTTATTCTTGTGCATTTTGTCATTGGTAGAGCTAAGTGTTTTATGAAGCAACCTGAGCTACCGTCGCCCACAACCACTTATGCTCATCTCTCGAGCTTGACCATCTGTGACACAGCTTCTGTGTACAACCAATCACCAGAGCTCAATTCTTGAGTTTGACGTTTTGGGAAGTATACACATTTTTCTAGCTTTGCAACAAGAATTTTAGATTCTATTAAGGACACGGAGGCAAGGATTATCCTTCTCAATCTTTACTATTCCATAAACAGAAGCCAATAAGAAAACAGCGCACTCAGACAGAAAGTTTAGAACATCCTTGAGTTCGGATCCCATGGGATTCATCTCGAAGGCACCAACCCACACACTTCTTCAATGCCAAAGAATATCTCTTGCGGGTGGAAGGAGCCCAAGCTTGGTGTATAAATGCAGCAGCTGAAGATGAAATGCCTTGCACTTGGCAGTATCTCCCGATATTTTCCAAGCCATGAGGGTCAGTTGACAGGGAAAAGGATGGGAAGAGCTATGGACAACACCAGAAAGAAGGGAAACCATGGTTGACTCTTCCACACTGGAGAGATAAGAATCAAAGATGCAGATTGATGCCTCGTTCATGGCGAACGGTGGAAAGGCGTAATTCACCTGACCCGACCAACCTTGCAGGAAATGTCCAATCCTAGGTCCAACTGATCCAATCGCCAACTGTAAAATCTTGGACATTGATAGTTGAGACAAGATGCAAACAGATCTAAGTGACAAGGGACTAGAAAAGACATAATCTTCCGGAAGACAGACGAATGGAGCTTCCAGTCACTGTAGTCCATCAGGAACCGAGAATTCCAGTATGCCACTAGACTGTCCTTCCCCTGAAGGAATTCCGCCACCACCATAATCTTCCACGAAAGGCAAAAGTGCCAGAACTTTCTGGCAATGGTCGCCAAAAGGCGTGACTTGGTCCCTCCCAAACTGCTGATATAACGAACTGCGGACACATTGTCCATCCTCAATAGGATGCAACAGTTGCTCCTGATAGAGAAGAGGGACCTGATGGTGAAGGAACCCGCTAAGAGCTTGAGGCAGATGTGGAGATGTAATTCCTTGGACGACCACTGACCTCCTGTCAAAAACTGTCTGCATCTCGCTTCCCAGCCCTAACGGCAGCCATCAGATTATATCACCACTTCTGAAGTGACTCCAAAGATAGCCCTGACATTCCAGGCCTCCCAGTGTGAGAACCACCAATGGAGCTCCTCCTGGGCTTCAACAGATAAGGGAATCAGGTGATCATAAGAGAGACTATGTTGCAGAAAGTGAATCTTTAATCTCTATAAGGCTCTGTAATGCAACGGAAAGACCGCCTGAATCGAGGAAGCAAGTAACCCCACAATCCGGGCCAGGAATCACAAAGAAACCATCTGTTCAGACAGTGTTGCCCTCAACTCTCTCTTGATTGACTTCATTTTCTGCGGTGGGAGAAGCAGCTAGGTCCTGACAGAGTCCTCCTGAAACCCCAAAAAACTCCAGTTGTTGGGAAGGAATCATGGAAGATCTTTTGAGATTGATCACTAAACCCAGATTTTGCAATAAAGAGACAGTCCACGACCGATGAATAAGCAGACAAGCTTGGTCTTGTGCTAATAGAATCATATCGTCGGGGTATATGATCATGCAAATTCCCCTCCCGAGAATGTGTTCTACCACAGGTTTTAGAAGTTTGGTGAATATTCACGTGGCTGATGATAGGCCAAACGGGAGCATCATGATGATGGCGGGTGAGGGTGATAGCCTGTTTTGCTAACAGTTCTTGAATTACACAGACGATAAAAGACCTGTCTTGCTGGGGTGAAAAAGGAGAGGAGTAGAAGGACTGGGTTGAAAGGATTAGCATTTAACTCTATGGCAAAACCTTGAACAGTGTTTAACACCCAGACATCTGAGGACATTTTAACCCAATTGTGAAAAAAGTGTTTTAGCCTGCCTCCCAAAGTAAGAGAAGGAATAGAAAGGTTCATTAACTGCAGGGGAGTTGTCAATGGCTCTGGAACCTCTGTTGGAGCCACCGAAGCTGCGTCCATGTGCACCTCTTGCTCTGGGAGGGTAGAAACCCTCCTGGCTGGGTCGTGAGTGTATCCTCTGCACCTTGGGTAGGCTCCTCTCGAAGGACTTTGTTGGTAACCCTGGCCGGTCAGCCGTCCTCTAAAACGACCGCCCCTTCCAAAAAGGAGGTTGAACATACACTTGAGGTATGATTGTGACTTACCTAAAGAAGTGAAAGTACTCATGAGTTTCACATTGTCTTTTACAAAGCAATCACCAGACAACTGCCCCTTTGGCAAGGGGTGCCACTTCAGCTGACGCCAGATCAACAAGTTGAGGGTCAGTTCATAAAAAGAAAGATTTTCATTGTTCGGAAGCTAGGGCACAGTTTGAATTACTCAAGAAACAGAGGGCCCGTTGGGTCCATCCAGCAAGCACAACTGGGTGAATGGAAGCCCCAGTTTCTTTGGCTGTAGGTGCCAATTCCAAAATCTTAGCTAACCGACCTGAAACATCCAGGAGTTTACATTGACATGCCCGGAGGGCTGTGTCTAAACCCTTCTTTGGGTCTTTTTGTATAATTTCAGGAAAGTCACCATGGTGGCATCAATCTCAGTGGTGACAGCAGTCTTATGAGGTATATACAGCTGAGGGAATTCCGATTTTAATCTGGATCTCGCCTCCTTCTCAAAGCTTTTCCTGATATGCAATTGCATATACTCTGCCACTGCCAGGGCAGAAGACCAGTCGGAGGACCTGGGGTGAACAATCTATGAGGGCTTGAAAGTGAAAGAAGAAGGGGTGGACGGGGAAGGGAAATGCTTGCACTTCTTGGAGCATTCACAAGATTCTTGGGAAGAAGAAGAGGACTCGGAATCAGAATCCAATGGGGGAAGAGGTGGAAAGAGGGATAGTCGGTTTAGGGGCAGCAGCCGCTGCATAAGTATGTTCGGGAAGAGTCGAATGGGACAGTTTGGCCAGAATGCTAGAATGGGGCCATGGCTGGTCAGAAGAAGGGATAGAAGGAGTGATAGAGAGATCCCCAGAGGGAAGGGAGGGGGGAGCTAGAGGTCAGGACAGCTCATCCAGACATTTGGGTAAAGGTTGGAGGGCTGAAGAAAGCGGCTTGCCCACAGATTTTGGGAAAGAGGCGTCAAGTTCCATGCAGAGGTCATAATAATCGTCTCCATCCTCGTAAGGGCCATATAACTCAAGGCCCTGTTTGTACGTATCGTAGTCAGACATGATAGTGGCAATCTACCACAAATAGTAGGTCCCAAAGGGCAGCAAGGGTCTTCAAGATATGAATCAGGATAAATTAGGGATGAAAGGGTTAAATATGCAGAGACTCAAATTCTAATTATTGCAGCCCCAGCTTTCACTAGGCCTGGGACGTCGGTGGGAGTGAAAGCTGGATACAGGCAGAATTGAAAAGTTCCAAAAATTATTATTATGATTCTTATCAGATTATAATCTTATAAAGTTGCCCCTTTCATGCAGAAAGACTGTTCCTGCCACAATGGTGTGCCTGAAGGTAATCCCCCTTTATTGCAGCCTGGGCAGAGGGGTCTTCCAGCATGCAGAGATGTCAGCCGAGCGTGTGGAGCTTCACGGCTGCCCCTCCCAGAAACCAGCGTGCGCAACTCGATTGGGCTACGCTGCACGGCTTTGCTCCTAAGTGGGGTGGGTCCAGAGAGACTAGGCAGCGTGAACCACCAGCAGAAAAGGGTACCGTGGAAGTGGAAGGCAAAGGCTGATGGGACCAGGGGAGCCTGAAAACAAGGAGGGATTAATAAAAAGGACAAAATAAATGGAAAACACGCACCTGAGCTAAAAGAAGGAAAGCTGACCAAAAGGGTCATGTGCTGTAAGCAGTGCGCTGCCAAGAGGAAACCACATGGAAAAGCAAATATAAACATCATAATAATACACTACTTTAATGTAACGACCAAAAAACACATAGAGAGGCACTTATCTTGACTGCAGAGCAGCAAAAAAAGAGGAAGTCAAGATGGTGCCTCTCTATTTTGTAGGATTCTGGACTACTATTAGTGGGTTAAGTGAGAGGCATAGTTCAGAACCTCATGGTTTATAGTGTGTTTTCTGTTTTTACTGTTTTCTTGTTGGCTGCTGTTTATGGAGTAGTAAAGATTGAGAAGCATAATCAGAGCCTCTGGTCCTAACTTAGAATTATTGGTGTACAGCCAGCCAGGGCCACCAACGCTCATATGTCCTTGGCGATGTTTTGTGATGTAATATCGGTGTGCGATCAGCACGTGCTGTCAACGCTCGTCATGCGTTCAGAGCTTTGCCAGTCTCCCCATGCGGCCTCGCTGCTCAGCAGGCGTGCGTGACTAGCGTGAGCTTTTTGCTGCTCTGTACATCTCCGCCCTCTGTTCTAATTACACGTTTGCCGTCTACTGTCTCCATGCACCTTCTCTATATCGTAATCAGCCATCTAGGAAATAGCAATTTAAAAAAATATTCTAGTTAACCCCCTGACGCACTGGTTGTCCCGTTGGGTCACCCACAATGTTTTGTTTATGTATAATCTTATAGGTTAAGCGCCCCATGGGTGTGGTCACATTAACATAACAATAGTAATCAAACAGTTTATACAAATACATCTAATTTAGCTTTTATTTTAAGCAAAATGAGCGCGCTGCTAAACGTTAGCAAGTATGTTATGTTCAGTTGGTCCCAGTGAGATTAGACTATTCTGCAGCTGTGGCATTTAATTCTGGACTTGTCATATTTGCCACTAGACCTAGCATCTGATGCATAATTCTAAAAGGTACCAAATGGGGGCA
The DNA here is from genome assembly GCF_031143425.1 of Pleurodeles waltl. Classification (NCBI taxonomy): domain Eukaryota; kingdom Metazoa; phylum Chordata; class Amphibia; order Caudata; family Salamandridae; genus Pleurodeles; species Pleurodeles waltl. The sequence goes on from NC_090449.1 coordinate 72,473,501, forward strand.
TGGCCACGATGGCGGGGGAGTAAGACGCTCAACCCAATCCTCAGCCGCCCAGTCCTGACAAAGAAGTAATTCCTGGAGGCTAATGTCCGTGGGCACGATGGCCCAGTGAAGCACAATGCCGGCAGACCCCAGGGGAACATTTAGGTGTGGCGAGGGTCCCCACTCTGGTCTGTGGGGGAGCAAGGACTGAGTCGCAGGCTGGGATGCCATGGGCACTGAAGACACCCGGGGCCTACTCCTCTGGGCAGCAGCACACCCTCGGGCGCTCACGGGCAAAAGAGACTGTGCCTCCGGTGGAGTGCTGCTCCATGTTGCGTTGAAGCAGCACTGGGCTGGGCAAAGCATGGGAGGCCAGTTGCGTGCAACAGGGCTGCAGTAAAAACCTCTGGGGCTGGACTGCATGCCTCCTCTTACTGGTCCCATCAACATTGTGGAGCTAGCCGGCCCACGCCCCAGAGGTCATTGCAGAGAGGAGGGGCCCTGGCACTGTTACCTGCGGCAACAGGAGCAGACAGCATAAGTGGCACCGGCCCAGTGCAGGGTGGAGTGAGAAAGTCTCGACAGCAGTGTGGAGAGGGTCCCATCCTGACCAGTGGCCTTGGGCAGTTGGAGGGTCCTCCACCTAGACCACACCAGCTTGCTCCCACGCAGGGCTACATGGCCTGACGCAGCGACTACCGGGTGGTATTTAATTCACACCACAGTGGGTGCTTACCTCCGTACTGGCGTCCAGGCATGGTGGGCATGGGGGCATTGCCTTCTGAGAGAGATGACAGCTGCAGATCTACAAGGATAAGACTCAGCCCAGCCAAAGGCAGGCCTGGTCTTGCGTGACTGGCCTTGCTCATCTTGAGGTGGCCATTCTAGGACATTCGTTCAGAGCCCATCACCTCGGTGTTCCTCTACCGGGAGTACAGCCTGTAGAACCCCAGTGGAAGTCGCCACACCAGGACATCTTGCCAAGAGCTAGGTGACTATTATTGAGCAGGCTCATATTCGCTTCGGGCCCGTGCCAGCTTCTCCATTCTTGACCCTGGCCTCCTGGGCACCGCCCACATCTCCATCGGGACAGGGACCTTTACACCGTTTTGTTGGACATTGTCTGCATTACAGATATCGGGAGAGGCGCGGAGCAGGCGGCCACTGCATTACCAAACCCGGATACCCACTTTGCGCTCATGGCTCATAGGACCATGGCTACCACGAAGAGTAAACGAGACTAGTTGGTCTGTGAGATGCTGACCCGATCTCTTCCAGCTAACGCTAAGGAGGTGGAGCTGTCAGCCTCTTCCTTTGCCCTGGAGGAGTGAGAGGAGCCCGTGGATGGCGACCTGACAGAAGGCATTCTCACCTCCCTCTTTGACTCCCTGAAGTCCAATATCCTGGACTTGAGAAGAGACCTAGCCCTGGAATTGCGAGACCTTCGGACAGACCTGACCTTGATCGGCAAACGTGTCTCCACCCTGGAGGACAACAAGACTTCCAGTGATGAAGGTGTAGAACTCCTACGCCAGGAAATCATACACCTACACGAACAACAAGATGACGTCAGGGTCCAGGAGGAAGATCTGGAGAACAGGTCACAAAGGAACAATATCCACCTCAGGGGAGTGCATGTGGGTGCCAAGGGATCGGACATCAGAGACTACACGCAGGCGCTCTTCTGCTCTATGCTGGGCAGGGAAGACAACGCTGACATAGAGCTTGATCGTGTGCACAGTGTGGCTCAGGCTGGGGGGGCCCGACCATGACATTGCAGCCACTTTTCAAAGTTACTCTGGCGCTCTATATGCTGCTATTCCTTGCAGCTCCACTGATTACACAGAATGCCTGGCAGGGAGAGTCCTCACCCCCACCCACTGACACATTAGAGAAGACAGTATGCCTTGAGGAGGTCATCTCGGCTATCACCCGGCTGAAGCGGGGGTAGTCACTGGGCCCCGATGGCTTCACCCGACATTTCTATAAAATATTCTGTCCCAAGCTAGCCCTACTCTTGACACACCTTTATAACTCCTTCACTGACACAGGTACACTCACTAAATCTATGCTTGAAGCCACCATTACAGTCATTCCGAAGCCAGGCAAGGACCCAACAAGCTGTGGCTCTTACAAGCCTATCTCCCTACTCAACGTAGACGCCAAGCTTTTTACCAGTATTTTAGCTCACCGCCTGGCTTGGTGGACCCTGATCAGGCAGGGTTCATTCCCACCTGGCAGTGCATAGACAACACAAAGCACCTCTTACACCTCCCAGTCAAGGTGAACAGGTGTGTGAAGGAGGCTCTGTTTCTGTCAATTGACACTAAAAAGGCATTTGAGAGAGTTCAATGGCCCTGTCTCTTCACCACCCTTACACATTTGGTCTTCGGGGACCAGTTCAGGTGTTGAATACAAAGCATCTACAGCCTGCCTTGTGCCTTGGTAAGAGTGAACAGGGTCTCCTCACTGTCCTTTCCCATACAGCACAGAACTAGACAGGGGTGCCCACTCTCCACTCTCCTATTCACTCTATATATAGAGCCGCTAGCCCCGAGCATACGGGACAATTCGGCCATATCAGACATCAAATTTGGAGGGGACCATCATCTCATCAGTCTTTATGTTGATGACGTAATCTTAGCTGTCACCGGCCTGATGACCTCACTCCTGGCCCTGGTCACCGAACGCCATACCTTCGAGGTGTTCTCAGGCTTCAAAGTCAATATGCGGAAATCCCAAATCTTAAATCTCTCAGTGACCCCCTCCCATGAGACCAGCCTGCATTCCCAGTTCTCTTTCAGTTGGGCACAAGATCATATCACGTACTTGGGGATGAAAGTGACACACTCTATTTCATGCACTATCACCCTGAACTACACAACTGTGACCGTGCAGACACTGGCTGAACTGGACAAATGGTGTCTTCTTTACCTGTCCTGGTTGGGCTGAATAGCAGCAATCAAAATGACAATTCTACCCCACATCCTATACCTCTTCCATGCGCTCCCTCTGACCCCAACGGGGAAAACCCTTCAGACTCTCCAAAGCACATCACTAAATTTGTGTGGGAGGGCAAACCGCCTTGGTTCTGTAAGAATCTATTCCATCGTCCGATCTGAGAGGGAGGGCTTGCAGTTCCTTGTCTATTACGATATTTTCAAGCCTCCAGCTGTGCTTCCTAGTGGAGTGGAGTGGCCCACTCTCCGAGAAGCACAGGTGCTTTATGGAACAAGCAATAGCTGGTTCCCATATTTGGGAAGAACCAGGGCTCCCACATAAACATTGAGTGTGGGGGCTCTACTTCTCCCCGGATATGAGTCTCCAGAGTGTGGGATGCAGTGGCGGCCAAAGCTGGCTTGACATCCTTTCCCTCCCCCATGACTCCAATTTTCACCAACCCAGACGCCCCCCCCATCCCCAGAATACACCAAGAACCACACCGATGATGGCAGGAGGGTGGGTGCAAGAGAATGGGCCGCCGCTTTGACCTCCAAGGAATTATTCCATTTGAACAACTAAATGCTGACTATTGGTTGACAGAGGCTGAATGACTCCAGTATCTGCAGATACGACACTGGGTCATGCAGCCAGAAGTTAAGACACATGAACAGAGACCCCTTACAGCATTTGAGATGTGGGTGTTCCTTAAAAAAATACTATTGATTCCTGATCTTGGAGATCAATGCATTGTTGTCTGCGCTGGTGCGGGCTGCCAGATCAGCAGGTCAACTTTGGTGGCAGGACATACACTACAGGACTCATCATTTGGAGCACTTTATGGGCAGCATAGAATCAACCTATAAAATCACCTCGTACTGGTACCTCACGCCTGCAAGGCTCCACGCATGGAGCCCTGCCAGAGCTAAAGAATACTGGAGGGGTTGCGGAGGCACTGGCACCCTGCTTCACCTGCTCTGGCATTGCCCAAAACTGGAACGTTTTTGGGAGCCTGTCTTAGACGATATCGACTGCTCTTTCAACACAATGATCCCTCGATTCCCAGCCTATGCTATTCTGGGTTTACCTAAACCCTTAACTTTTGTGCTTCGATCCTCCAGAGGGCGACAGATGGGCTTAGGGGCAGCACATCAGGTAATCCTTTTTCTTTGGGGTGCAGAGAGAACCCCTGACTATATGGCCTGGCTGCAAAACTATGGTTCTTTTTAGGGATGGAGAGAATCTGTTTGGTGGCCAATCAAAAGGTGGATTACTACACAACCATTTGAGCACCAATCATAAAGATATTGTCCTCAGAATTCAATTACTTTACTTGCCTGGCCTATTTAAAACAACTGCAATCTCTCCCTCAGAACACCTCTCTTTCAGTGGGATGTCACCTCGTCTAGACGTACTCTCTAAAAAGGGTCATTAGGTGGGATCCCACAGGCACTGGTTATAATCATGGACATTATAGCAGTTTTTGCACAGAAGGAAAGAGGGAAGAGGGGGCACCTATGGTTATAACTGTTTCAGTTTGTTCTTTTACCTCTGCATCGATGCCAGCCTCAGGGATGTAGGTGGAAAGCTGTGCCATCGCCACCTGTATTTTCTTCACGCTGCTGGCCCCCTAGGTTGTGGGCGCCTAGCTGTATATGCTCTTGATTACCAATAGAGGTCTTATCTAATAACAATAAAGATAATTGATCCACAAAAGGTATCAAGCTAAATGTTATAAATGTAAAATCCACAGAGTAGTAGATCTTTTGGAAAGGTTAGCGGGTCAAGGTTAAATTGCTGATTTCTGTATCCAGGTATCAAATTGGTATTTTACCCAGACTCTATTAATTTGATGTTATGTATGGTGCCTAAAATGATCTGCTTCTGCTATCATTTGTAAGGCAGAGGCGAATTAGGGGAGCCACACAACACGTCTGTTATAAACTGTTGCTAGTCATAGCAGTGAATTACCAGATTTAGAACCAGGAGTAAATGATAAAGGCTTGCTATGAAAGCCATTCATAACAACAAAATAACAGTGATGCAGATTATGCTCCATAATTTGCCTTCTTTGTTGCATAATTTTGTCAACCCTGCTGCATAATTTAGTCGTACACTAATGCTTAATTCCAGTAGCCTTGAGTACAGTATACACAGGTCATGGTACAACATCAGTGGTATCACAGAAATTAAGAGGGGCAAATAATAAATCCGAAGCAGAGACAATGGAAGGTTTGCTGTATGAATTTAAGGCAAGCTTCGGTAAGTGTCAAGTGTCTAAAATCAGAAGGGCAAATTAAGGATTATTTAGGCCTTACTTAAATTTCCTGCCAGTTATGCTGCTGTAACCTCAAGATAGTACTCCTGTTTATTATGTTTCAGCGGTATATTTCAATGGTTCCTACCTGTGGTCCGGGGACCCCTGGGGGTCTGCGAAGCCTTCTCAGGGGGTCTGCAATTGCTTAGAAAATCAAAACATATTAACCGATTAGGTCCCCAGCTTTCAATAATGACTCAGTGGGGGAGGGGTCTCTATATTCCAGTAATGATTCAGTGAGGGTCCCCAGGTTCCAGTAATGATAAAGTGGGGGTCCACAGAAGTCAAATGGTTGGAAACCACTGGTAGATTTGTTTTTATAGCAGGTAGAAGACAAAGATTCCAAGTCTGCTACCCCAAGATCTTAGCAAGGGCCTTGCTAAGAGTGCCCTTTAGGTATCACTGCTGTACTTGTAAGAGTATCTGTCGAGAAAAGAGAGTTGAATTGTTTTGCTCTTAAAACATAGGCCCTGTTAAAATGTGTTACAATGTGTTTTTGTGCCTGTGGAATCCATTTGTTAATGGTGCAATCTCCAAAAGATGTGATGGCATTGATCTCGTGACCTATCCAAGTAAATTGAAAGGCTGTAATGATTAATTAACTATGTATTGTTCTATTCAAGGCATGCGAATGGCAGAAAACTGGTGGAAAAAAATAAACAGAATTACCCTGTCACACAAATGTAAAGGGTTTGTTTGATAGTTACCTCATTATTTTTCCATAGGCGAAAGTCCTAACCTACACTAGTAACACTAAACCAGGCCAAGAAAAGGTAAAAAAACAATGTTTGATAAGAGCTGACAGGCACACTGCGATGCAAGACAAGTCTGACCATCAGAAGTCAACTTCTTCAGAATGTTAAAGAAGGTCACCTGCAGATTACAACACTTGGGATTTTAAAAATGTGCTTGATGAATTGGAAATAACCTCACCTGGAAATAGCAACAGAAAAAAACTGAGTTGAGATAAGCAGCAAAGGTCTGAGGGCAGGATGATGGCTGACTGCTAGTAGGGCAGGGCCAGTAGGAAGCTTTTGACATATTTGTGACAAGTCTCACTGCAACGAAGATAAATGTACAGATCTAAATCTAAACTATGGTCTACTTGACAAGGCCACTGTTGCCCATTGGAGAGAAGGGGGGTTAGAATTACCCAGTAAAAGATGTTGGTTCTACTCATACTACCCTTTGCTTTTTCTACTACTTTAGCTGAGACTTGTCCTCACATAAAAGTACCGCTTGTAACTAGTAAGCAGTCCTACCAAGTTTTCCAAGTCATTGCATGATGTGCTGCTCTATTCCAGGTTTTTTTCTTTGAATTCTGGAATTGCAGTCTGGTTTATTCCTTTATAAAACGGGACTACAAGTCCCAGAATTCAAATAAAATCTGGGCTGGAGCAACACATTAAGCACCCACCTGGGAACTTGGATAAGAGAAACCACCAAGGAAAAATTAAATGATCGTTGGTGACAGAAGCATGCAATATCTCCCATCAATTAGCCCTCACAGCATAACAGCTGGGAAAGCCGATAATAACCAGTCAAGAACATTTGTCCACGCCATGGAAACGTGTGATTTCTAATGATCACCCACGGCTATTGCGGTGATGGAAAGAATCAATGTGACCTTTATTAATTGAGACTATTGACAAACTAAAGTTAGAACCACCAGGGCATACTCTAGTGAAAAGTGAATATTATGCTTCCATATGTAATCTTTGTGTTAACAAACATTTTGCAATTAAAAAAGTACTAGGCATTCTGCTTGACAGAGATATTAGGTAGGAGTGAAGGACTGGTGTTGTGAAATTGTGGCAGGGGCATGTGCAGATAAAAGCAGATGTGTGGCCCTGCCTATGGATTAACCCTAGTAAAGTGTTAGAAGAAATGGCTGAAACCAGTACTTCAAATTAAAGGACTAAGAACAGAAAAAAATCCCTGTTTTATTGACTTCTAATTTTGATGCTGACAATTATATGAAGAATACATTATTTCTGAAGGCTAAAAGTCTTGTGAACACTTGGTTTAAAAAATGACCATAGGAAGAATACTCTAGGATGAGATGTCAGACCTAGTATACTTATTATAACCCTTGATCCTTTTATTTGTATTTTGGCTGCCCCCTCTCAGTTGTTTGTGTATGGCTTGTTAGTACTGTAGTTTTGAAATATTGTTATCTGTAGACATAGCAACATAGAAATCCAAAATATGCCCGGGAGGAGTTGGTAGTGAACCAGGCACTCTGGAGTTTTGCTAGAAGAGGGTTGATGAGGTTAAAGTTAGCCTGAAAGGTGCAAATCAATTAAATTTGTTGTGTTTTTACGAGGGAGAATGGAAGCATATTTTTAAACTTGGGAACTATCTCATGGACACATCAGCAAACAAGAAGACAAGCACGATCAGGGAGAAAAAGAGGAAAAACAGAAGTATCTAAGGGTCCAGTAGAGTGCGTCACTAAGAATTGTGGCAGGATTGGTGTGTATTGGCTCTACATCTGTCAATTCACAGCTGTAATGACTTTGTAGATACTTACATGTGTCCTTCTTGATCCCGCCTTCTCGTCTTAGTCCTGATGGACTTCTCTTCCATCCAGAGTTGGCTTATGTCTTCGAGGGTAGTGAACCAGGAAGCATGATGGGAGATAGAGCCAGAGAGCATGATGGAGAATTGAGGTAGAGAGCATTATGGAAGATGGAGGCAGGGAGCATGATGGGGGATAAAGTTAGGGACCATGATGGGAGTTATAGGCTCTTATGAGTTCCAATTAAGTTTTTTTTTTTTATTTAGAGTTGGAGTAGGGTGTCGGGCCACCTCATTTAGCCACTGTCTGTTACGAAGCAGAAGCAATCTAAGTGATCCGTTACCATTAAGCTCGTCTCACATCCTAAGTGATGTGGTGGATTGAGAGGCTATGTGTAACTATAGCTTAAAAATAATTGTGTCATGGAGCATCTGTTCCCATTCGATAACAGTTAACAAGATTCATGCTGGTAGAGGGATGGTGTATTTCAGGATAACGTTTTGCTCTATTTTTTCTGATTAGTTTTATGCTGATGCTAGCAATTTTCTTTTTTTCTCCATCAAAACAAGTCAGGTACACACTGTTCCCCTGCACGGGAGATTCCAGTTGCACACCTACAGAATGGGATTCGGCAGAACAAGCAAGCTTAATTTCATAGGGGTGGGGGTGCAACCTGGATTGGCACAAGGATAGTTAGAGTTCCATACAAAATAGGAATATGCTTGCTATAATGCTACCCATGAACTTACACAAATTGTTTGTCTTGTCTTTATCATTAATTTGGCAACTTTGGATGGCATCCTAATAATGCTAGCGTAAGGCCGCTGTATTGCATCGCCTTATAGAAGTTCCAGGCTTTTCCCGTACTTACGATGGCCTGTGAACTGAAACTTAAGTCCACATTGACACACAGCTTGACGAATAACCATTTCCCAATAATTTGGTGCCATGGTAGGCTGCTTTGGTGAGAGGAGGACTATCTGATAGTGAAATCAGGATATTGTGTGACATTCCAGTAGCCCTCTGGGCTTACGCGTGGTAAGTGAGTCGGCTGTCTCTCTCCCAACCCCACCAGCTTTCAGAGGATCTCCAAATCTCTCTGAACGTCATTTACCCTTTTGCTTTGAATCTGATTTGGGGCGAAAGGTCGTGTTTTCTTTCTTTTCAACATGCTGGTGATAGGGAGTCTCCAATAGTGGCAGGCCTGGGGTTCTCCCGGAGGGCTGGTGAGGCCTGGCTGAGCTCGGGCCCCATCCTTTGGGGCCAGGCCTGGGGTTCCTCGGGAGGGCTCGTGAGGCCTGGCTGAGCTCGGGCCCCATCCTTTGGGGTCAGACCTGGGGTTTCCCTGGAGGGCTCGTGGCGCCTGGCTGAGCTCGGGCCCAATCCTTTGGTGCTAGACCTGGGGTTGGGTTCCCCTCCGTGTTCTCGTGAGGCCTGGCTGAGCTCGAGCCCCATCCTTTGGGGCCGGGCCTGGGGTTCCTCGGGAGGGCTCGTGAGGCCTGGCTGAGCTCGGGCCCCATCCTTTGGGGCCGGGCCTGGGGTTCCCCCTTGAGGGCTCCTGATGCCTGGCTGAGCTGCGCACGGGGCTCTGGTGCCTGGCGGTGCCGGCAGCTCAGCCGTTCACTCATGATTTTACCTGGCACGGCCTCTCACCGCCGGCTTGTTTGGGTGCCATAAAACCGAGAGTTATGCAAGGTCTGTGGCGCGAGACGCGGCGTGGGAGGCAGAGGGGGCGCGCGCCGCCATCTGCGGGCCCGGAGAGATGGGCGCTGTCGTGGGCGTGTCGGTGGGCAGGAATCGAGGAGTGGTTCCTGCTCATTGGGTACCGGCAGGAAGATATTTACTACCAAGCAGCCCCATATTTCACCGATTTTTAATGACCAGCCACGGCTCCTGCTGTGAGAGAGACGCAATGAGATCGTTATTAATTAATACTATCGACAGACTAAAGTTAGAACCCCCAGGTCTAACACTCGAGAAAAGTGTATATTTTGTTTCCACAAGTATGCTTTGCAGTTGCAAAGATTGTGCAATAAAAAGGAACGAGGCCCTCATCTTGATGGAGCATTTGGGTAGGAGGGAAGGGCTGCTGGTGGTGCGCCATTATGCTGGACATGTTTAAACCTTTAATTTAAACTTAAGCAGTAAAACCGACAAAGTCCTATTTTATAGACTTTTAAATTTTTATGTCAATTATACAAAGAATACATTATTTTCGATTGCTTAAAAGGACTTGGGACCTCTGTATTTTAAAAATGAACATAGGGAAAATACTCTCTAATGAGAAGTCAGACCTTATGTGCATATTATAGCCCTAGATACTTATGTTTTTTTTTTTTGGCTGCCCTTCTTTGTTTATGCATAGCCTGTAAATATAGTTTTCAATGTTTTTATCTGTAGACATAGCAACAAAGTAATTCCAAACAGTACATTTGCGTCTCCTAAAATCTCAGTCAGTCACATGACAGGTAAGCATGTCGCTGGCTGTATCACCGCCAAAAATTGGGACTTTTTATCTGTATCTGGTAGGCTGGTCCATATGTGTGTCTTTTGAAGGGGTGTCGGGGGTAGGGGTGACACTTGGTATCGCATTGACCCGCATTACGTTCCTAAGATTCTGATTAGATCTTTACTGCTAATATTATTAAACTAAATATATTATGCCATAATAATTTCGAAGTTGTGTAGGGTGCTAAGTGATACCTTTTGATGACTTCTAATTTCAGAGTGTTGCCAGGAAAATGATCATTAACGGTGAGTTACTGTACTCAGTAGTAGTCGGTGGTGACCTTGTTCTGTGCGACTTCAGATAAAAGGCAGTTTAAATATTTCAGTTTTCAAAAGTTTCCCCAACTGCTTGTGATAGGGTTCAGCTCTCAAGTTAGTGCCGAAGGTCCTTTAAAGGCAGTGCTTAATTTTTATTTGTTGTTTCGGGTGCGGAGCACCAGGACTTAGTTTTGAGGGCCGGGACTTATTTTTGAAGGCCGGCACTTTTTTTTGTACCTCAAGCGTTTACTGCGAGCAAAAGACATATATAGGAAAGATGGAGAAAGAGAAGAGCGAAAAAACGTCACAATGGGAGAAAGCAGAAAACTTCAAGAGTGAGCTGAAGGGGCAGGGAGTGGGTGTAAATGGATTGAAGAGGCCCGAGATGCCTTCAGGATTACGCTGCCTCAGTATTCTGTGCTCACACATTTAATTGCAGCAGCCTCTTGTTTAAGAGGAGGGCTTTGGGCACCAGCACATTTTTATTAACAAATTAAGCTTTGTTCAAAGGCTTGGCTCAATGGATCAGCCTTCGTGTTTCACCCTCTTAAAAAGTATTCATTAGGTGACCAAACGTTGCACGAAGGTTTCTAGTTGGAGCACATATATTGTGGGCCTTTGCCCCAATATAGCTTATCAACAGCGCAGAATATCTTCAAAATGATTCTTGTGTCTACAGGAAGCCAATAGAAAACTTAGAGGATGGATGTGATGTAGTCCCGATTACTGAGTTTCCAGCACTTTGTGGCTGCCTGGTTTTGTAGTCTTTGTAGCCTGAAGATGCATTTCTCAAGGAGACCACGATAGATGGCAGCATTAGTAAAGCTGAGATCCTCTTGGCAGGGTGGTCAGGTTGGGAAAGATGGAGCGCCGCAACATCACAGCCTTTACGACTGCATGGATGTGGGGGAGTGAATGAGAGTTTCGAGTCAAAGTTTTTCCAGGTTCCTTGTGTTCAGAGAAGTTTAAGGAAGGGCTCCAAGGCCTGGCACCAGTTGAGGAGTTGTGAGTTGGACCCATATTCCTACATTACTAGAAGTAGAAACGTCGTCTTGGCTCCATTCATTCATTCATTAATTCAGGTATAAACCAATATGGGATGGGTTGTCTTGACAGCTTTGCATGCAGAGTGGATTTGTGTTTCCTCAGCATACTTTTGGAATTTCGCCTTCTACTGCTCAAGAAACTGTGTCAAGGGGCATATTTAAAATATACAAACCACAAAGGTATACACATTTATTTCAGGCACAGAACAAACACCCTGAAACTCTCTCCCAGCTGATTTGAGATGTTCAAAAACACTGCTCCAGTTCTGATCAAAACTGAAACTTTCTTTTTAAACTACATCTGGACTAGTGGTTTTGCATTTGGCAATCAGCATTTTCTCTTCTTGCTGTCCTCCGCAATATATTTTGAGGTAATTATTCCCTCTCAGCGCCTTCTTTACTGCACAATCCACAGTTTCTTTCCCATCTCCTGAACTCCTGTGTCCTGCTTGACCCCTCACTGGATGTCTCATGCTGTAGTTTTGATGCTTAGTTGCTCATGATCATTCCAGTTACATGGTTGCCTACTTTGGTTTTATGTAATGATGCTGTGTTCTTCTGTACAGCAAGCTGATACCTTTTGAGTTGTGTGCACTCTATAAGAATGCATAAATAAATACATTTATGTGGTACATATTCTACCACGTGAATGGCATAGCAAGGCCCAGTTTGGCACTCCAAGGCTGGTAGCGATGGCAGCAGTGCTTAATTTGTGCTTGTTGTTTCCGGTGCTGAGCACCAGCACTTATCTTTGAGGGCCGACGCTTATTCTTCTGCCCCAAGCATTTGCTGCAAGCAAAAGACACATATGGGAAAGATGGAGAAAGAGGAAAATAAAAAAGCGTCACAAAGGGAGAAAGTAGAAAGCTGCAAGAGTGAGCTGAAGGGCAGGGAGTGGCTTCAAATGCATTGAGAAAGCCCGAGATGGCTTCAGGGTTGCGCTGCCTCAGTATTCCGTGTTCCCACATTGAATTGCAGCAGCCGCGTGTTTAAGAGGAGGGCTTTGAGCACCGGCACGTTTTTATTTACAAATTAAGCACTGGATGGCAGTTGGGTAACGCTATAGGAGGAAACTGATTAGTCTTCTTGGGGAATAGAAGATGTGGGGCATTTAGTGAAGAGTAGATGTGGACGAACCATCAAAAGGCCAGGGGTTCAGACCCTAGATCACCTGTATCTCATGGATGTCAAAACCGTAGTCTCTTGGAGGATAGGCCAACAGCATCAGGTGCAGGAGAACCCAAGCTCACATGGGCCGAGTGGCAATCTCTGCCTTCCATTCAAATAGCAGAAAGACAGGAGTGTGGTAGATGGGCAAGAAGCCAACAAGTCCCGATCATCTGGGCTAGTTACTGGGCAGTCCTGCTTCACAACAATCCCATCTATACTCCTTAAGGCCCACTGTCTGAATCTCTTCCAGGGCTTGTAGTTCTATTTTACTTATTTTATTTTTACAGATTTATATAGCACAAATGCAGCTCTAAGGCACCTGAGTGCTTTATATGAGCACCAGATTACATTACACATGGTCAGATTTTCTTTTTTTAGACATGGGGAGATAAAGTTATTTACCCAGAACGAATCACAGGTTGAGCCGACACTGGACCCGAAACTGGTTCCTTAGTTTCAAAATCGGCTGTTTAGGTGGTTAGGCCACATCTCCTCCCTTAAAGTGAAAGAACTGCATTGGCTGAAAGGCTGCAAACAGATTTCAATACTCTAACTACTTGGTTCCAGGGTACAACCGGGCTTACAACAGCAAAGATCTCTGCCTCAGACTTGTCATTCTTTTAAAGGTGTTGAACTGTTTGTCTGTGACTCTCTACAGGCACGTCTGCCTCCGTTAGTGCAGATTATAGTCATTTTATTGTGGAACTTGCCCACTTTGTCCCAGGAGAGGATGGTGCTACCTACATAGTAGTGTTTCATGCTGGGATAGTGCGGTTGCTTTTTCAGGTAAGTATTAAAGGTGGGCCAGCCAACAAATTAACAGGGAGAGCGGAGCAAGAGCTGAGCCTAAGTTCTGGCTTGGATCTTCGAGCCCGTGCATGAGCCGAGCCCTGAGCATATTTTCTATGTAAATTATACAGTAAACATCACGTAAAGTATGATAAAGTCTCTTTAAAATTCTAAACAGTGTATTTCCTTAACATATGGAAGCTTTGACATTAACAGGGCACATCATAGCACCGCAGTAGGAAGTACTTAACAAATTAAAGTGATAGTTTTGTACAACTGGTAGTTTAAACTCACATATTTGAAAGTGCTTTCATAAGCGATAATGAAGCAAAAAAGTTTTGTTGAAATAAAATATTTGCCTAAGATCACACAGTTTAAGCGTGAAGCTGCAATTTATCCAGGTTTTCTAGTTTCATTTTGCACAAATCAACCAGTAAATGAATGTCTATTTGTCTTCCCTTATGTTAAAGCTTTGTTTTTACCTCTTGGTGCAATTTGTGGAATACAGCGCAAACTCGGTATTGGAGCGCTTTAGATGAGTACTAGTAGGCTCAAGTCTGGCTTGAGGTTTCAGTGGCTTGCCCACCTCTAGTAAGTATACTGCTGCTTGGTCGTTCAAGGGCAACACAGTGCTGTCCATATCATTTGGTAACTGCTGTGGTTTTGTCAAAAGAAGTCTTCCATCTATAAATGCATCTTTTCGGAGTTGCCTCTCCTGTCTCAGAAGAGGATGATATATCTTTTGTTGGGATAACCTGTTTTTGGTAGGGTCTGCCAGTTATTTTCATTAAACGATACTGGTGCCTCCTGGGTATTGAAAAGCCTCTTTGCCTTAGCGACTGCCTGTTGTATCAGAAAAGGTTGATGCCGCTTGACTTTGAATAAACTTGCTTGCTCTTGGGTGTGCCTCTGTAGTCTCAGGGACTTCTTAAGGGTTTTGGGGACCCTGGGCCAAACATATTTTCAGGGCTCCTGTTCAGAACAGCTTGTATTTATGATCCAGTTTCAGCTCTTTTTATGCCCTCTTTGGCCAGGTCACTGACAGCAACATATAAGTTCTAAATGTGAATATAAGATCTGAAATATTCAAGGATAGTAATGTGTTTTCAATACTATAACACAGCAGCAGCTCACTAATACTACTGCAAATTAACTTTGTGACCTCGCCCATTTCTCATATATGAAGTTCTGTTTTGAGCTAAAACCTTTTTTACGGTCGAGCCTGCGACGCATCTGCTTGTGCATGCATTTCGCTTGCGAGATGCTTTAGTAGTTAGAAAAGGGCTCGGAGCCCAGTCCATGTCACGTCAGTGTCTTTGCTTGCTTTCATTAGTGGAAGGCAGGCATACGTCATGCCTTTCCCGGTGGTTAGCCCTCCTCGAGCGCAGCAACCAAGTACTGAAAACATGCAAGGCTCCCTGTATTCCGTCTGGTTTGTGGACTACTTTTTATCTTTTTTCGCAGCGCGATCTCGCTTGGCAGAAGTCGAACGATTTGCATGACATCGACCCTGTTACATAGTTAGTTGCACTTTTGCCGGTTACGTAAATAATTGCACTTTTGCCGATAGGTTCCACTACGAGTGAACTGTAGCAGCCCGATCGCGCTCTTTTTTCCATTTAATGTGGCAAGAAAAGCCCGGTTGGGAGTTTACAACTGCTAATAGCTCTAACTCGGAGAAATGCGAGATCCGTTGCATTGCAAATGCTTGTTTTAATGGATGTTGGATCAAATAAACATGTCTCTGCAAAATGTTGGTAATAGACTCTCACATTAAAAATAAAGAAAGAAAAGTGTATTTAAAACAATATGTTTAAGAATTATTCAAGGTCATTAGGGTGAGACTCTGCAGAATATAGCTGTCTCGATCAAAGGTTCCCCTGAAAGGCTGGGGCCCTGGGCCAAAGCCCACTTTGCCTATGCCTTAAAACGTCTTTGTATAAACTCAACATAGAACGCTTCCAGCCCCCAGTCATCCAATCAGTGGCAAGAGGAGGGGCGCTCCAGAATAACACTGCTGTGTTGCTTTCCAATTTGGCAATCCATCAGCCATGTGCGGCTGGGAATGAAGGGCTGCCTCGGGCACTGCCTCGGGCACAGTCGCGAGGCACAGCGAAAAGAAAACACAAAATTCAGCTGTGTTTGCTCAGCTCCGATTTCCCGGTGATGCGGAGAAATTATTTAAAAAGCGTTACTCTAATCCGAGATGCGTGGCACTTGGCAGGCCAGGGTCCATGTTTCCTCTGACTGCGCAGTATGCAGTTGAATCTACATGTTTTCGCCCAGTAGAAGTCTATGCTGCCTGCATTGGTGCAAGCTTTAGTGCTGGAATGCAAGCCAAGCAAGCACTGTTTTAGAATGAGCACGCCTACACAGTCTGACATGATACGCAGCCATGGCACACCATGTTACTGCGGGAAGTTCTCAGATCTGCTCCATATTTATGGTGCAGCGGCCTCCGCCTCCTCTAGGGCATCGATTGTGTTTATCCCTTTCCTCCTCATCATCATGCTGTCCGATGCTGGGTAAAAACAAAATGGCTGCCAATTTCCCTGCATTCCAAAGCCTGGAGCAGGTTGCCTAGCAACCCCCTGTGAAGCGTACCTGCCAGCACTCACCTTAGGGACTACTTCTGTTTTTTTTTTATAAATAGAATTTCCCTTCATCGCTATTACATTATTACATGTTTATCGCTGCTGCTATGGATTTTTTTAAAGGCCAGGTGTATGAGCAGCTTGAGAGGCTCTCCAGCTGTAGAGGATTTCCACGTTTGCACGTAAAGTAGTAATTTGAACAGGAACTAAATATATTATGAAAGTCTGAGTTTAACTGTTATTAAATGTCGATTCTTGTGGAGTAATTAAATCATTACATGTGTTTATTTTGCTTTTTGTACTGTGCTTACCTTACCTCACATTTTTGTGTTGACCAGGTCTTCCTACGTGATTGCATTTAGGATAAAATTATTCACCACAGCACACAAATGTGAATGTGCTGTCTTCAGAGTCAATACTGGGGGGCCCATTCACAAATTGGATTTTAGTACTACTAAAGTACTACAAAATGCTATTTGCAAACCCACTGGGAGTATTCACAAAGGTAAAGTACACTTGTGAGTAAGTAATTTACACATGTAATTTACTCTTACGTTTTTGATCAACTTTGCTGCTTTCGGCTATTTTAAGCATTAAGTTACTAAAAAGTATAGACTTACATATCCCCTCTCCTAAAAAAGAGGGTGAAGCCAAATTTACGAGCTTAAGTTACTACTGCCCAAAAAAACCCAGTAGTTGTGGAACATGGTGTACTTCCCTCCTCCCACGCTTCGTATTTCTCTTGCCCCTGTGTGCTTCTCCCTTCAGCCCTGTGTTGTTCTCTCTCTTATGAGCATCCTCCCCATCCTCCTTGTTGCCCCCTCCCTGGAGTGCTTCCACTGCTCTTTTGGGTCCTTTATCTGATGTGGTCACTTTAGGATTGCTTTAGTGTGCTTAGCCTCTTGTGGGTGTTTGTATGCCCCTCCCTAAACCTTGCCCAACCGACCCTAAACCCCTCTTTAGGGACCCCCCCGTTCCCTCCCACATTTACTATTGATTAGTAAACTTACATGTGTGAAGCTCTCCGTAAAGAAAAGATTGGCGAGGTCGATGAGGTGGCACATGCAACACATCTAAGTGGGAATCATTTTCAAAGTCAGTGGTTGTCCTGAAAATCCAGATCTTGTGGACCAACAGGGGACAACTCTTATTTAAACCTCAAAAGCTAAACATTTTCAGTCTCAATACACCTTATTTTTCACTAAAGCCCTGAAATTATGCTCCATATTCGCAAACCAGAAAAAAGCAGAGTTGTATCGATAATTCACATAGCGTGTAAAGAATCATTTCCTCCTACATATTTTCCATATGGCTACATGACTTTTCCTTTGGCATCATGAAGGCATCTAGGTGAACAGATGTACAGTTAATAAAGAACACATATGTAATACCTTCTCCTGTTAGATTAGATGGCAGTCTCTTCTTTGAAATGGTTTATATTGTTTATTCCACAGTGATTAGAAGCAATTGACTAAAAGGGAAGGTTCAGGGCCACTCACCACATGTTTTAACATCCTACAAAACTAGACAAAACCAGACCTAAAGTGCTAAGTCATCACATTAACACCTTGTTATGCCTGCAAGCTAGTACTGCTGCCATTATAGAGTAATCTGATGTATAAAGCTAGAATTCCAGATATGTGCCAAAACCTTTTAATTAAGAAATAACTTCGTACCACAGTCATTTCTATTGTATTGGCTTAAACATTTAGGAACTGGTTTAGAACTCGGCGGACGGGTTACTCCATCTCAAGGTAATCTGCCGAAATCTAAATCCCATAAGATACAGGGAGTGCAGAATTATTAGGCAAATGAGTATTTTGACCACATCATCCTCTTTATGCATGTTGTCTTACTCCAAGCTGTATAGGCTCAAAAGCCTACTACCAATTAAGCATATTAGGTGATGTGCATCTCTGTAATGAGAAGGGGTGTGGTCTAATGACATCAACACCCTATATCAGGTGTGCATAATTATTAGGCAACTTCCTTTCCTTTGGCAAAATGGGTCAAAAGAAGGACTTGACAGGCTCAGAAAAGTCAAAAATAGTGAGATATCTTGCAGAGGGAAGCAGCACTCTTAAAATTGCAAAGCTTCTGAAGCGTGATCATCGAACAATCAAGCGTTTCATTCAAAATAGTCAACAGGGTCGCAAGAAGCGTGTGGAAAAACCAAGGCGCAAAATAACTGCCCATGAACTGAGAAAAGTCAAGCGTGCAGCTGCCACGATGCCACTTGCCACCAGTTTGGCCATATTTCAGAGCTGCAACATCACTGGAGTGCCCAAAAGCACAAGGTGTGCAATACTCAGAGACATGGCCAAGGTAAGAAAGGCTGAAAGACGACCACCACTGAACAAGACACACAAGCTGAAACGTCAAGACTGGGCCAAGAAATATCTCAAGACTGATTTTTCTAAGGTTTTATGGACTGATGAAATGAGAGTGAGTCTTGATGGGCCAGATGGTTGGGCCCGTGGCTGGATTGGTAAAGGGCAGAGAGCTCCAGTCCGACTCAGACGCCAGCAAGGTGGAGGTGGAGTACTGGTTTGGGCTGGTATCATCAAAGATGAGCTTGTGGGGCCTTTTCGGGTTGAGGATGGAGTCAAGCTCAACTCCCAGTCCTACTGCCAGTTCCTGGAAGACACCTTCTTCAAGCAGTGGTACAGGAAGAAGTCTGCATCCTTCAAGAAAAACATGATTTTCATGCAGGACAATGCTCCATCACACGCGTCCAAGTACTCCACAGCGTGGCTGGCAAGAAAGGGTATAAAAGAAGGAAATCTAATGACATGGCCTCCTTGTTCACCTGATCTGAACCCCATTGAGAACCTGTGGTCCATCATCAAATGTGAGATTTACAAGGAGGGAAAACAGTACACCTCTCTGAACAGTGTCTGGGAGGCTGTGGTTGCTGCTGCACGCAATGTTGATGGTGAACAGATCAAAACACTGACAGAATCCATGGATGGCAGGCTTTTGAGTGTCCTTGCAAAGAAAGGTGGCTATATTGGTCACTGATTTGTTTTTGTTTTGTTTTTGAATGTCATAAATGTATATTTGTGAATGTTGAGATGTTATATTGGTTTCACTGGTAATAATAAATAATTGAAATGTGTATATATTTTTTTTTGTTAAGTTGCCTAATAATTATGCACAGTAATAGTCACCTGCACACACAGATATCCCCCTAACATAGCTAAAACTAAAAACAAACTAAAAACTACTTCCAAAAATATTCAGCTTTGATATTAATGAGTTTTATGGGTTCATTGAGAACATGGTTGTTGTTCAATAATAAAATTAATCCTCAAAAATACAACTTGCCTAATAATTCTGCACTCCCTGTATAATGGGATTTAGATTTTGGTGGACGGGAAAACCGTCACCGTTGTAACGGAGTAACCCATCTGCGGAGTTCTAAATCAGGCCCATAGTAATTTCTACCTCATTGGCTTTAATATTTTTCTTAAAACTATTTCTCTCATCTTTGCTCTCTTATTTCTGACCTCAGAGCAGGTCTAAAGGAACGGCCCAAAAACAATACTGAAAATGCCAACACAGTCTTCAGGCTGAAACTCAAAGAAAATAAAAATAATAACAAACACAGATGTAAAATTGGGGAAATGGCAGTTGAGGCCACACAATCAGGGCAAGCTGCCCTTTGAATAGTAACCACCAGTCAAGATGAAAATCTTTCATGATGTAAAGTCATCTTACTATATTTATAAATTTATAGCGAGAGTGACAGAACTAAATCAATACTAGACTTATTTTCATTAAAAACAATTTATTTCAGGTCTATGATTTCTCATGTCTTTATTTGACTGTTTTCCATTAAATACCTGTGCATTGCATAAAGTCCCTTAAGCTATTTATTTTGTTTAAATGAGATTTTTCAAATTGCAACATTCAGTATCACAACTGAAATAGAAATATCTTGCCACTAGGAATCTAATTGTGCCAGCAATATGACTATTCTTTTCTGCATTGCCATGCAGAAGAATATGTACCCATCAAAAACATTTGAATGGAACAGAAATATCTCTCAAATAACCCCATACATTTTCTAAAATATCACTCAAAGCAGCTTTGGAGACATGCCCTCTCCATAAACACAAACAGGGTTACTCACAAAGGAAACTTACATGTGTGTGTAATTTGCACTTGTAAGTTGCTCTTTCTCTTTTGAGTAACGTTTCTGCTTTTGGTTATTCACAAAAAGTGTGTAAAGTTAGAAGTATAGAGTTACACGTCTCAACTCCCTGAAAAAGGGGGCGGAGCCAACGTTAGAAGCATAAGTTCCTTCTGTCAGATAGAAACACTAGATGTGGAACACGGTGTGCTTCCCTCATCCCGTACTCTGTTTTCTCTCACCTGTGTGCTTCTCTCATTGCTCTGCGTTGTTCTACCCCTTATGTGCGTCTCCCCAACCCCCCTTGTTCACTCCTTTGAGTGTTTCTTTTCCCTTCCTCTCCCACCGGCTACACTCTCCTGCTCCTCCATTGATCCGTTGCCACCCCCCCACCCCATTGGTCCCACATTTTCACATTTTTGAATCCTTCCATCTCGGATTAGTAGAAAAAATGGGCCTCATTTGCACTCTTGCATCATAATGCACGTGCGCACATACCAACTAACATAACCAGGCATGCTGCAAAAGGACGTGACCGCTAGCAGCTACGTCATTGCTCCTTTTTATGGGCGAGCACAAAGTGCTCCGTCTATTCTGTAATCTCTCTTTGGGCTCCAAACCACGCCCATGCCACGTCAGTCACTTACATTGGTTTGTGGGCTTGCCTTTTAAAATCCGCTTGCTTTCATTTGTGAAAGGCATGCATACGTCAGCCTTTTCCGGTGTTCAGCCCACCTACACAGCACCGGTAAAGTACCAAAAACATACAAGGCTCGATGTTTTCAGCCTGGAATCCGGACTACTTTATCTGTTTATTTTCCACGCAGCGCAGTCGCGCTGGATTTTACATAGCGCTGGGTTTTAATTTTGCTTTACAACGCTAATAGCTCTAACTCAAACAAATGCGAGACCCGTTGCATTGAAAATGCTTGTTTTTCTTTTTGTTCATGATGTACAGCATCAGCATTTTTGCTGCAGTCATAGATAATGAGCAAAAGGTATTGGCGGAGCCAGTAGGCCTCAAGGAAAGACCTAGTGGCTTTGTCAATGCTTGATCTCTATGTTTAAAATAACTCTGATTCTCCTTCTTGACTCCTGCAGGGCCAAATAAGTAGCTTTTCCAACTGCACTTCCCATATATATTGTAAGTGGCCACAAGCTAACTAGCTTCTATTTGTAGTCATCCATCCATCCACCTACCTATTATATGTATGCATATATGTATATTTTTCATCTTATTAGTATATATCCTTATGCATTTTTTGGTCAGTGAAAAAATAAAGCTGCAACTAGAATAGCTCCAAGTATATTTAACTGATACATTTACGCTCCTATTAGGATGTCTGTAGAACTTTAGTATAAAAGTTAAAAAAATTAAACGCTCGCCCTATAACAATAGCATTGGTATTAACACCTGCGCATCTGCAGCAATTTAATCTTTATTAGAAAATCTCAGCCCTATTTTTTTTTTACCTCTCTATGCTCTCAGTTTACCCAGCTATTGCTTAGCAGTCATTACTGGCACTGTGGAGAAATACTTAAATAGAGACCTAATAGCCATTTTTTTCTAGTGTTTAAAAATATGATAAAGTATGCACAGACTGGGAGGCAAGGGTCCCTGTTCACAAAAGTCACATTGCATGTGTCAGCCTCCTCACGTGTAGATCTGTCCCTACACCTAAAAGTACTTTTCATCCTGGATGGAAATCACCATTTGCATGGATATATTTACACTCTGAGTTAATTCACAATACATGTTATTCACTGCTAATATGTAAATTAAAATATTTCTTACTGAAATAAACGACTTTGGATAAAACTGTCCTGGAATTTGGGCACTATTTCCTGTTTAATGAATCATGGGTATGGTTGGCAATTGCAGGACTGCCTGTCCACCGTTAGCGCAACAGGGGTTGAGCCATAAAGTTGTGGAAGTCTTAGAAAAGTAAATAAAAAATGGAGACTTTTTTTCTTAGATTTGAAATAATAAAAGTTAAATGATTAATTAAAATTTAATATTATATGTTATTTAAAAAAAAAATTATATGCTTTCATATGTGTGCCCGTCTCCCAACAGTGAGTTCTACGGAATCTGTTGCAGTAATACTGATTGGCTACATGTGCTGCTGGACTGACTCCAATGCTGGGCTGAAGTACTTTTGAACCTGTTTTGCCAGTAGGAGAACTGTAGTAGATTTAAATGTGCATTTTGTGAATTGCAACTGTCCTAATGTTAAGTGAATGTGTGTTTTGCATCAGCATGTCCATCCCTAAACCCCACAAAATCAACAGGAGGGAACCTCTACCACGCTTAGCCTATCTCTCCATACCAGCACTAGGGGATCACCCTCTGTTATTAAAAGGACCCTGCCCACTGGGATTCCAAGTGGCAGGCTTTACCATAGAGTCCTCGTCCAGATACTTAGTGTATCTGGATTGGCTCAATCTTGATATCCAAGGGAGCTATTTGGTTATTGGGTTTAAAAAAAATTCTTGGTGTCCTAATTTTCAAATGGGACCCTTATAGAGTTCAAGACAGGTGGAGATGCACTAGGAAAATTAGTATCCTCTGTATCCCCAGGATCTAGGATCCCACTTAATACCCAAAGAGCTCCCTGATCTGAATTTACCAAATTAATTATTACATCGATTGTCAATTGTCAGAGAAAACATATTAAAATCTTGTATTAAAGAAGAGTTTGCAAAACAAGATACTGACGTACTATTTTAAGAACCTTATGTCGTAAGCTCATAACCAATTACAACCTACCATCTCTGAATGAACTAACAATGACTAAACAATGATGACCAGAGCATCTTGGAAGTAGCTAGTAAAATAGAAAATAAAAACAATTCATTGTTTACTGCACATTGAGACATCAACAAAAAACAAAAATAATAAGTATTTTTTTGCGTTGATATTATTGTTTTGTAGGCTTTTATACACTCTTTTCAGGCATTTTGAAGGCTCGTGGAAATCTCCTACAAAAGTGTCTAGACTGTGCCAGATTTGAAACTTGGGCCTGCGATCAATGGAACATATCCTCTGTCTGTGTCCCCATCTGCTGGAACTACTCAGGAACTATCTAAACCAATTTTCAAGACAAGTAATCAGAACAATCCCTGAAGTAATTGTATTCAGCTTCAGGGGTTTTGCACCAAAAACCATTGGGCACATTATAAAATATTTAGATTTGACAACTAAGGTGCAAGAGAGCAGAACATAGGTTTTTTTTTTGTTTACTGTATATTGACCTTTCTTACCAACCCTTTTTTATGATGAAGTACAGTTTATTGTATATTTCTTGTATATGGTTTAAACATTTTTTAAATCATTAAGAAAATATTAATTAGAAAATGATCTTGTATTGGTATACGTGGAAGTAATCTGCACCTATTCAGACTGTAGTGCTTACAGTGTACTATCATGGAAGCAGGGCCTTGAGCGACCCTGCCATCATAGTGACAACAGTACTGAAAATGCCCGGGTATCATTCCCGGACCAGAGAAGAACAAGGGCAGTGGCCTTATAAGAAATACTGGCAGGACATTTGGCAATGGTCAGCACCCTAGCAGAATCCTCACCCTGTTTGCATCCCCAAGGCTCATTATAACCCTGGCAGCAGTCTGGTACCAAGGGCCAACCTGATGGCTCTCATCAACAGGACACCTAGCAGCGCCTACTCTGGTAGAACGCCTTGCAGCAACATGCTGGACCTGCAGCAACATGTCTGTATCCCTGGCACCGAAGCTGCAACTTCTCTAAGAGTAGATGCCAGCATGACTGCCCCTTTGTATTGCAAACTGGTTGTAAGTAGCCTCTTGGCAGCATGTTGAGCACCGAGTAGCATGCCTGCGACATCCCTGGTAGTGCGCCACGTATCACTCTGTTATTGAACACCAGCCATTCACCCCAACCCACTGAGAATTACCCATAGCATTCCATAGCACACCTGAGACCAAGCGGCACTTTGCCTCTTGAGAAGTTTTTATAAATTGTTGTAGTGTCCAATTGTGGTTAATTTGGAGCCCTGGAAGGGTAAAAAACTAAGGGCCATATGTAAAAATGTAAAGAATAGTGATGACCTAATTGTGATTTTTTGGGAATCGCAATTACGAACTCGCTATTCCTAATGTATGAAACTCATTGAGTTTTATTTATTGATTCTTACTGTGTTATAAATCAGCCTACCTCATGAATATTATTGAGGTAGGTCTCAGTTTGCGACTCCTTAGGAATTGCAGCAATCACAAGGATGGTGGCTTGATGGGGTCAGCAGACCACCATGTCTGTGATTGCTTTTTAATAAAGCATTTTTTTAATACAGCCCGCTTTCCTTAAAGGAAAACATAATGCGTTGCAAAAAACAGAATGAAATGTCTACATTTAATTTTTTAAGAGAAGGCAGGTGTGCCTTGGACCAAGGCCTGCTCTAAAAAAATATTAGTTTCAACATCGAAAAAGTGAAAGGACTTCCATTTGCGAATGGTTACCACCACCCTTGAGGTGATGGTAAGCAATTAATGTTTTTCAATGATAATTCGGCCACAGAACATTCATACATAGCACTGAAATTCTGTATTTGGAAGGGTTGCCCTAAACACACCCCTTCTAAATACCAATCTCTAAACACAAATTGAAATTCGGTAACACGTGAAGGGCCTTTCACAAATTCACATCAAGATTTCATTTGAGTTTAGCATTCACCTGCCAAAGGGATTAGTTTTTTAAAAATGATTTTCTTCCCATTAGATTTGATTGCTACACTCACTGGCATGCGTTGTCTGGGAATTGCTGCAAAGATATTTAAAAGCCATGTCACTTTTCTTAGAAGTGTTCAGTTGATTTCTAGGTTGAAACTTTCTTAAAGCAGATGGCAATTTTTTTTTTTTTTGTCAGTTATGTTTTTTCAATAATACCCCTCAAAGGGCAGCAATCATAAACAAGCATTTGCAATGCAACGGATCTCGCATTCGCTTTAGTTAGAGCTTTTGGCATTGAAAATTCATATCTGGATATTTCTTGCAACATAAATTGGTTAACCCTGCCTCATAATTTGGTATTTTCCTGCACATAATTCCAGGTGTCCTGCATATAACTAGAGCACTCCCATTCACCTTCTTCCTCTATCTGCAGCCTGAAATAAAAATGTTGCCATTTAGCATCCTAGTTTAAATCTGCCATGCTCATTCCAATAGAATACCACTTTTACCACCCCACCATCAGAGTTGCTGGCTGGCTAACACAATTCCCAAAACAAGACAGCCATGGAGGAGTAACAAGAGAAATAAACTAGAAGGTTCACCCAAACATGTCAAGAGTGTTCAAACAGTCTTAGTGTAATAGGATGTTAAGTTGGCCCGAATCATTGTCATAATTGCGATAAGGAGAGATTAATAAAACATACAATTATCATATGAACCCAATAAAAAACCTTTATCAGAAATAAACATTTGGCATTAGACTGTAATGCTCACAACAGTCCCTAGATGACACCACAATGAAAATAGCATTTGTAAGAAACATGGGCATGTTACCATATAGTTAGCCCTTAGAAAGTGTAACCAATCACATGAAAAGAACATAACGAAAACTATTGCAGTGCAAGCATATATTTAGCCCCTAGAAGGCACAGTGAATTACATTTTCAAGGCTAGCAGGCCTTCTACAATGATATTACAAACAAGACCCTTGAAACACAAACTACTCTCAGCTGCAAAACAAAAGTTCCAACCATGAGAAAGATTAAAAAGACACTGAGTGGAGGGTGGGGTTATTATTTTGAGGTCTCCACTAACATAGTATGGGGACCCAGAGATGTTCTAGACAGAAAGAACTGGTTGTGGTGAACGTTTTGAAGGTTTCTTATTGTTATAGGACCACCACAGGCTGAGTTATGAGCAGAAATGTTTCGTAAAAGCATGCCCTGCAAAGCATTATGGGACGACCGAGTGCAGAAAATATTGTATTATGTTGACTATAATGCTCAGAACTGCTCCTAGAGGACACCACAAAAAAATATCAGTTGTAAGAAACATGGTCATGTAACCATATAATTATATTATATTATTATAATTATATGATTAGTTAACCACATAAAAATAGAATGGCACAAAGTAGTGTAGTGCAACCATATATTTAGCCCCAAGAGAGCAAAGTCCCTTACACATTTTCAGGCCTAACAAGCCTACTGCAATACTAAGGCCCTTAGAACACAAACTACTCGTAGCTGTAAAACAAAAGTTCCAGCCATGAGAGGGCTTAAAAAGGGAGTGGATAGTGGGAGGGGGTTATTATTTTGGGGTTGACTTTTCCAGAGTGAAGTGAATCTTGTAGTATCGTCTCTCCTGCTGTGCCTGGAGAGCTGCGTTGTGGATTTCTGTGTTTTTTAGTAAAGAATTTATCAATTATAAGTGTTTTGGGGAAAGCTATGGCGAGTGAAGGGGAGAGTCAAAAGAAATGACTCTGATTAGTTAACAGTGTGAACAATGTGACCTGCACTCCAGTGTCGCCGATGGAGTTTGCGCTGCTGGCTCTGTGAGCACTGTGAGGGAGATGGCTGCCATGGAGCACAAAGGGGAGAGACAAAAGAAAAAAAAGAGTTCACCCACGCTGAAGTATATTGGCAGTCGTGCAATTGTCCTTGTAACAGGGTCAGTCTGCAAGGCGGTAACAAAACCGCCCCAAGGTGAGACAAACGTAAAGCAATTACCAATGACAACAAAAGATTTTTGAAAGGCAAGCCCACAAATGAGTGAAAGTGATGGGCGTGAGGCGGGCATAGTTAAAAGCCTACAATATTTACAACAGGTCAAAGCACTTGCGCGCTCAACCTAGAAAGGTGAGAAGTCATTTTAAAAATGCTTTAAAAATTCTTTTACAAATGCACTAAGGTATTTTAAGTGGACAGCATTCTTTAAAAATGTAGTATACTTAAAATATTTAGAAATAGCTTTAAAAATATTCAAAAAATATTTGAAAAGTTCAGGATTCCTGTAAAAAAATCCCAGGCATGTTATAATAGTCGTTGTGTTATTCTTTCAAAAATTGAAAATTCTTTCTAAATGGGCACACGTTTATTACCCAATGTGGTGCCTAATTCTATTAGAGTGCACTCAATTTCTAGCAAAGGGTTGCAAATGCTGAATGAGTTTAGCTAAAGACAAAATTTGTACATTTTATAAGCTGTTTTCCAAAAGTTAACCTAATTGATCTGAAGTATACAAAATTATTTCTAAATGTGTACAACGTGCTATAAGTCTCCAGGATTATATAAAATACAGAATTTCTTTAGAATAACCACACATTCACCAAGTGTTATAGAGCTCTAAAACCCTTTAGGATTGTTGGAAGAAGTGCATACATTTATTTAAAAAAATATTTTAAAAATAATTGCCTGAAATCGTTTTTAAATAAAGTAAACAACATAAGTTATAATTCTCTGAAGTGTCCTAGAGTGTGCAGCATTTGTTTCTTAATATGATAAGGAGTCTTGTCCAAGACTGAAACTGGAAAAATTTATTAAACATGCTCATGCTCCTTTTGAATCAGGCACAGAAATATATAAAGAAATTCACAAAAATATATTTCAAGTGCATTCTCAAAAAAGGGAGGCTAGAATTGTTGAGAAAAACGTCAGTTAAGTATGTTTTTAAAATATGGGCTTTTTTTAAAGAGTGAAAACTATATAACATCATTTTGAATTGCTGTATTAAAAGGTAAACAGTATTTTTAGATGAGTGCAAAAATATTTCCAAATGTTTTTTAAAAAATCATAGAATGTTTTTAGCTTGCATGATTGTTTTAAAAATGTAAAGTGCTGTCAAACTTGCAACAACATTATTTGAAAGTGGGCGAGCTTTTCCAAAAATGAAAAATGGTTGAAAGAAAATGCGCTAAATATATGTGCTGATGTAATTTAAAAATAATGACAGCATTATATGTCAAAATGCAGTATTACTTTTAATAGGTATAGGGTGTTTTTTCTAGTATGGTAAATTAGGTTGGGGCAAGAATATCTATTTTGTTTCAATATAGTTTTTTTCTGTGTTCTTTGAGCTGATTGCCTCTTTGCTTCACGATTATCGGTACGATTGCACAATTTTTTCTAGATTTTTTCTGTCCTTTCACGAGATGCTCACCACGTCTTTAAGTCGTTAATATAAAATATAGGATAAATATATATATATATATATATATATACAGTTTGGTGTCTGTTGGAATTTTGGTTGCAGGTGTCTTAGAACACATATTGACAAAAAAACACAGAAAGAACGCTGTAGCATGACATCGACCTTGTTATATGGATAATTGCACTGCTAATTGCACTTTTGCCGGTTACATGGATATTTGCACTTCTGCCGGTTACATCGATAACATTTCACTGTGAGCAAATTTCTGTTTCCTTTTGTGTGTCTCCTTCACGCTAATGGCGACTGTCGGCTCACTTATGTGAAACTGTTTTACTTTTCATTTTCAGTTTATGTGGCAAGAAAAGTCCGGTTAGGAGTTTACAACGCTAATAGCTCTAACTCGAGCAAACACGAGACCCATTGCATTGCAAATGCTTGTTAAGAGTTGCCGGACGCTGCTGTAACCGGCAACAGAGGGTCTTTGGGTAGGCGGCCCGTAGGTGTGAGGCATGATGTGCCATTTGCCTAGTACATACATATAGGCAATATAAATAGATATATAGATATTTCATATTTCCTACTTTGTGTGTGTCATAGCGGCACAGTGGGATATACTAGGCATTGATGTCTGTATTCTATGACTGATTCTGGCATGTGTCCAAGGCATTGTAGAGGGCTCCGAAGGACAGAGGTCACTGCCAGTCATGCCCATCCTGGAAGGTGTTCATAGCATTGTGGTCTGTAATAGCTGCGTGATGCTCTACGCATGGCTTGTGTGCATGGCATTGTCACAACATCTTACGCTCACAGTGTCTACTTTACATGCCTGACCCTGGAATGCAAACATGGCGGTGTAGAACTCTTCTATGGGCATACAATGCGCACAGTCTAGCCAAGCCATTGACTCATCAACATGGCATTGTACCCAGTGCTTGAAATGGAAAAATTAAAGTGCAGGTACACTGTGCCAGAGTACATGCTTGTTTCCGAGAAGTGCCGGTGCCGGTACTCTCCAATTAAAAGTATTAAGTTTCTCTTGAGATGTGCCGGTACTCTCCTTCTTAAAATAAAAAAGTGCCAGTACTCAGTACCGGACAGTACCGGCCCATTTAAAGCACTGATTGTACCAGTCTTTTAAGGTCAGAGTCTGCATTCCATGCCTGGCACCTGTACATGGGAGTGCTACAGCCCCGTATGGGTACACAGAGTCTGCGTTCCATGCCTGGCACCTGTATATGGGAGTGCCACAGCCCCTTATGGGCACGCAGATTCTGCGTTCCGTGCCTGGCACCTGTACAGGGGAGTGCTTCAGGCCCCTGTGGGCACGCAGAGTCTGCGTTCTGTGCCTGGCACCTGTACAGGGGCGTGCTACAGCTCTTTATGAGCATGCACATTCTGCATTCCGTGCCTGGCACCTATACAGGGGAGTGCTTCAGGCCCCTGTGGGCAAGCAGAGTCTGCATTGTGTGTCTCACACCTGTGCAGGCCAGTGCTACGGGCCGCTATGGGCACACAGTCTACATTGCGTGCGTGGCACCTGTGCAGGGCAGTGCTACAGGCCCTTACGGGCAGGGGTGTAGCTTGGTTGGTAAGATGGAGGGGGCGGTGAGCTTAAAATTTACCAACAATCAAGCTGGCATACAGTGTTAAAATACATTATACAACAAGCAGGGTGCATGAGAGGGGCCTTAGGGGCAGTGGCAAGGGAGTGGAATGTAGATTAGTAGGAGTACTAAAAGAGAGAAAACAGAATATTTTTTTTAAATAAAAAAGTATTTTCAAGGATTTTTCCAGAGAGGGAGAAAGTGTGTGTGCGTTTTTGTCTGTGTGTTAGTAGAACTGTCTTGTGAAATCTGCCAGACACCTCACCATACCCGACTGAAAGCACCTGCACCCAACTGTTTATCAGAAAATACATTTATCAGGGGGGTGTAACACCCCAGACCCCCCATGCTATGCCCCTGCTTGTGGACACCCAATGTCTGACACCATGCCCAGCTCTGATTAGTGTCTATGGCAGCGTTCCTGGCTATTGTAGGTGCACACTTGTGTCACCCAAGCTTGGTCTGGCATGGTTCTAGGGGGGTGCATTGAGCTCTTATGGACCCAACATTTTACATCTTCCCTGGCAAATGCCTATTTAATTTTAATGGGCTGTACAGAAGGATGGTGTCTGCATTCCATGCATGTTCCTGACATGTTGGAGTTAGTTACACATTGTCAGCTGGTCCAGTTCCATCTCTTCTCCTGGCTCACCCTCTCCCCTGGTTCTCGTGTTCAGTCTCCCAGATTCCCCCTTTCTGATTTACCGTCTACTGGTTTTTCCACCTTTTTCCCATTTTTACTAATCCTATCACTCTCTCTTTTGTGGCCTTTCCTTGTTTGTTTCTCCTTCACCTGCTTCCATACCTTTCTCTTACTTTGTTCTCACTTTAATTTTCCTCTCTTGTTTTTTCTACTCTTCCTCTTCCCCATGTCATAAATGCATTCCCCTCTCTTTTTTTCATATTCATTGTTTCTCGCCTCTGTCATCTTTTCTCTTTCCCTCTCTCTCTTCTTCTCCTGTCTGTACTTCCCTGTCTTTCTCTCGCTCGCTCCCACTTTGTATTTTTCCTTTCTATTCTCTTTTCCTCCACCTGTCTCGGTTAACACTCCTCCAAGGCACTTGTCAGGTGTGTGTGACATCCAGGCTATAATGAGCTGGTGCTCCTGTTGTGTCGGCCACGCCGACGAGCCTTCTGCAGCACTGTCATCTCCAAGTTTATTGTGTTAGGCCAGCCTGACATCACTCTACCCCGATGAATGGTTCAGCTACAAATAAAGTTACAAAAATCTCTCCTTCTGAAGGAGGCAGGGCATTGTCTTCTCCAAAGACCATGGAGGATTTCTTGGTAGGAAGGTCCCAATACTCTGGAAATGGGGCAATTGCCGCAGTGTAACCGGTGGTTCATCTGAGCTGGTGGATGCAGGTGGGGCCCACCGGCTCTTATTTTTAGGCACCAGCGCTTATTTTTCCTCATCAGATTTTGACCCAGAGAAGTGTGAGAACAACACAAAAGGGGGAAAGAAGGAGGAGCAAGATAAAAACAGTGACAAAGAAAGGAAGAAGGAATGAAAAAGAACTTGAAAGAGTGAGGTAAAGATGCAGGAAGCGTCTGGTAGTGGATTAAAGCGGCATGAGATGGAAATGGCTTTCTGAGCAGAACTTTGCGCTCCAGCACTTATTCTTTTACAAAGCAAGAACTGAGTATAACATTAAGAAATATGGGGAAGCCATGGAGAAGAAGTAAATTGTGCTCACAACAGAGACCTGAAACAGCACTTCCTATAACATCCCTTCAATCAATCAAATAATTTGTAAAGCATACTACTCACCCGTGAGGGTCTCAAGACCCCTTGAAACCTGTAATCACTTACTGTATAGGGGCTTCACAGACCAGCTCTGCAAAGATATCAGCACCTTGTTGAAGAATTAGACATGGTTTCTATGATTCTATGACTGCCTTTTAGCTGATTTACTGTATTTTCAATGATGCTGTCTGTAAAGTGCAGTGCCACCGGAAAACAAGCACCCCAGGGGCAGTTTCTCCCTTATTAGGGCTCATTAGGCAGTTGTAGCTTGGTTCCTGACTCAAGAGTCCCAGTCAGGGTGAAACTAGTCTTGGGTTAATTGCATTCCGATTCACATAGGACCTGGCTTGACAGTTCCAGCAGGACTATTGCATTGGAACAGGGTCAAAGATGACTTTCATATGGTTGGGTCTAATCTGAGGTGGCATGATGGGCAAAACAAGATAGGTTAGCATACTACCCTGAGCAATTGCCAATTTTTAGACTTATTGCAAGTATTCCTCCCATCACCTTTTGTGCAATTCGGGAAGTGGCAAATAACTTTCTCTTAAGATCCCTGAAATTCTTGCCCTGATTGTCAGTGTCATACGAGCAGCAAGCGAAACACCAATATGAAGGCAAGCAGGCTTTACATTTTGCTTATTTAATTTTTACCAGTCAGTTTATAGATAGTTTGTTTGTGAATGTGCTTTTTTTGTAAGAACAAAATGCCATAAGATTTAATGATTTATTTGAGTTTTGTCAAAATGGACCAATTCACCCAATCTTATTATAAAATCACAAGCCACAAACCCTCCAAAGAAAGATGTAGGACGTGGGATACAAAGATGTAGGGGCTCGGGATAGTCCGAGTCAGGCGGCTGGGAGATGTGGTTCTGAGGACTTACTCCTAGGGAAATAGCTTGTGACAAAAAATATTATTAAACAACAGTTACTTTTCATCACTTGCAAAAATGTACATGTTCTCAGGTCTCCACTAGATTTTGGGACATTTTCAAACGTTCTTTTGGGTGACATTTCTTTTGCGGGGCGTAGGTTGGTCAGTAAAATTGAGGGGATGTGCGCTTCAGAATTTCCGATAATCATGCCGGCATATAATGTTAAAATACCTTATAGGACAAGCAGGGCACATAAGAGGGCGTTGAAAGGCAGTGGAAAGAGAGAGAAGAGCTAGTTGGTAGGAGTACTAAGTGAGAGAAACACACTATTTTGCGAAATAATCAACATTTTTAGAGCTTTCCGACCAGATATGAGAGAGTGTGTGTGTGTATTTTTGTCAGTGGGTGCATGCAAAAATTCCAGGTAAAATCCGACAGAGACCTCCCATACTCGACTGAAAGCACCTGTATCCAACTATTTATAAAAAAAATCAATGTATTGGGGGGGGGGGGCGTAAAACCCCCTGAAGCTACTCACATTTTCTTTTGTCCTTAAGTAATGCCCAACCCAGTAGAACCAGGGTGTCTACCATAGGCCTGCGAGGGCTGGATCCATGCCAACATTTCCAGACAACCGTGGACTGTGCCAACCATTCACATTCAAATTCATAGTAAGTATGGCATGTGGATGTTCTAATAATGCTGCTTTAGTCCTCATGACCTCGAGGAGCTACATGAAACACCACTGTATTACAAATTAAAGGGTTGAATACTGTGAACATGGAGGACTAAGTACTCCCATAATAAATCTAAACGGACATTAATTTACTGATACTTGGAAGAAAGCAAGCGACATGTATTACAGCGAAACAACCCTGAAACGATTCTCTCTTCATTCAACTCTGCTATCTCGAACGCATTAAATCTAATTACACCATTAAAAAAATAATTAGATGACCCGGTGCCAATAGCTGGTCTACTGAAGGATTAACTACGCACCCGACAACTTGCAATAAACTGGAAGCAGCATAAATCCTCAGTTAGCTATCTACTCTCTACAGTCACACTAAAAAGTTATCTCTCTGCAATGAAAGTCATTGACCAGACCTCGTTAGAGTTATGCAAAATCTGTACCAAGTGCCACCTGCCTTTATGTTTCACTTGTTCTTCACAATGATAGAGGAACTATGTAAAGACGTTTAGGACTACACTTCCACAGAAAATAGCACATTTTATCATTTGTACCAAAGTTTCATGGTGACTCCGTGTCTGCAGGGACCACTTGTGCCTGACCTGTGCTTTCCTTTAGCAATCCAGTGCCTTCTGTGAGTTGTAGTTCTGGTTCACCTCAATTGATTGGTTTGGACAAAGCTGTTGAGTATAATTGTGTGTTGACAGTAAAACTGGACTGCTGTGTGGTGTTACTGAGAATATGGATTTATTTGCTAATCTTACATGCAATCATAGTTCTACTGCTCCAAAGATGCCACTCTCTGGATGTATTTTACAAGAAAGTAATTCATTATTGATGACTATTCCAACAGGGCTAATCCTGTCGGCTCTCTGGGAGAGTGTGCATCACAGTTTTTAGTAAAACAAATGATCCAGCATTGACCTGACAAGGTTAGGAGAATGGTTTATGATCCAATAGGGCAGCAAAGACAGCTCTACATCATGTTTATACATTAGCATTGTCACCGTCTTAAGAGATGTCCAGGAGTCCTAGGCATTGTCAACCGTTGAGCCATGCATAATTCTCTTTTCTGACAAGAAACAACTCCAACAGCAGCTGTCTTCTTAAACCTCTGAATGGGGGCCGATTGGTGCTCTACTCACAGACAATAGCATCAAGATTCAACCATACTCTGATGATACACAACTCTACTTAACTGTCTCCTCTACTAAAAACATCCAAAGGCACAAACATTGCATACACATCATCTAGACCTGGTTGTCCAGCGTCCACCTGAAGCTCAACCCAGCCAAGACTGAATTCCTGTTCTTTTCCAAGCAACAGAAAAATAACACAACAAACCTAGCTCAATGTCATGAACCTTGATCGATTTCAAACCCAACTTTCACTGAATGTCAAGTTACTTGGATTCACCTGGGATACCACCCTCAACCTCAAAGAACACAATGCCTAAAAAGTCACAAAGACGACCAGGTACCTGTTCTCTCATCGAAAGAAAGTGAAACTGTTTCTTCCAGAATTCAACTTGAGAACTTCTGTTCAGGCCCTCATACTTTCACATTTTGGTGGTAGTGACACCTTGCCCCATGGCCTCCCAAACTCCACAATGGAACCCCTTCATGTCATCCTACACGCCGCAGCACGTCTCACCGAAGTCTGAAAAAACACGATCACATCACCCTTATCCTGATGGACCTTCATTGGTTCCCCTTTCTGGCCTGCATGGTCATTAAAAGCACCGAATAATTTGCAAGGCCAACACGACCAGCATCCAAACTTATTTTCATACAAGCTCATCATCTTGTCTCAATCTCTGGATGTTCTTAGCAAGCCTACAGCTAGGAGGCTATCAGACTGCATTCTAAGAAGTATAAAAAACAGAAACACAAGGCAGAAGGCTTTTCCATCTATGCACTCAGGATCTGAAACAACTTCCCCTTATCCAACAGGACCCCCCTCAAATGGTGTTCCAGGTTTGAGCTATAGAAATACCATATACATAGATCTGTATGTCTGTGTAAGATTGTGTTATTTATGTATTCTGTCCCTCACAAGCTGTAAAGGAGTTCTACCCACATGAAAATACTATCAGTTGGAAAAAGCTCCCTTGGGCTTGATTATTAGAGGAGTACACATTATCATC
Organism: Pleurodeles waltl; assembly: GCF_031143425.1. Taxonomy (NCBI): domain Eukaryota; kingdom Metazoa; phylum Chordata; class Amphibia; order Caudata; family Salamandridae; genus Pleurodeles; species Pleurodeles waltl. The sequence goes on from NC_090449.1 coordinate 72,508,957, forward strand.
AATATAAGCCTACAAGAGCATAATTATTTATGTAGAATTTCAACTAATTGAACTGCACTATTAATATCACGCAATCATGGATTTATGATTATCAGAAACAAATGGGTTGCTCAAGAATATAGTGAGATAATTACGACCGAATATATGTATTAGAATATATGAAAAGGTATGAAATATTGGTATTTTAACTTACCATCTTTTATTCAAGTTTAGCATGTGAGCCAAAGTAGTATTTTCTTTACGTCTGTTACAACATCCATATGAATAAGTTTTCAAAATGGCTGCCACTGTTTGTGATCAAGGCCAAGGTTTGGCCGAAATGAGCTACGGCAACACCTTGATAAAATTTCGGTTTAAGCAAGACTTTGGAGTGCTGGCATCTGGTTTTGAAATTGTTTGGACTGGATTTGTTAGTGTCTGACGGGAAGCTGATCCCATGTTGCTGGCAACCGTCCTCGATCAGGAGCACCACAGCTGACAGTGTTCGTGAATGTTTTCCAATTCGTAAATACATTCATACATACAGAAGCTATGAGGAATGTCACTCATACTAGGCGACATCAATGGGAGTCTTCAAGTATCCCCTGAACGGTCCTCAATTTTCAATATTGCCATTCCCCTTAAATTTGACTTTGTCCCTGTCGTGACTGTTTTAGGTCAGTGTCTTAATACACTAGCCCTTCATTGTTAGTTGGACATTTTCACAGAGTGCCCTCATGACTGCTGTTGGGGCCTGCTTCAGTAGTCCATTTTCTTCTTCATTTCTACTCGCATCAGCACGCATCTTCTAGCCGGGAGTTGTTTCAGTGTGTGATAATGGGATTGGCTCTGAGATGTTTAGTACGCTACCTGCCTTAGAGCAGAATCGGCCCATTCAGTGGCCCACAGGATGACTATGGGTCTGATTTAGATCTCAGTGGACGGATTACTCTATTACAACAGTGACAGATATCCCGAAATCTAAATACCATAGAAAACAATTTTATTTAGATTTTGGCAGATAGGATATCCGTCACCGTTGTGATGGAGTAATCCCTCCTCCGAGTTCCAATTCAGGCCCTATGGCTTTTCACTGACTACTTAGCATGAGCCCAGCTCAGGGTACTTACGACTGGCCACAAGATCAGAGTATCTAAGAGACACACTTTACCCTAAAACCTTAGTAATTCATATCATAATTTGGAAAATAGCTGCGTCCTTCACATTTTGTTGGCGAGAAGAAATTGTTGATAGTGCTTAGATGCCTCTTTTGGTTTTAGCACTATATAAAACAACTAAATAATTGCTGGATCAGAGACCAGACATTCTTGAATACCTTGACTCATTACTTGCAAAGAATATATGTTTTTCCTTTATAACTTCACTGAATGTATGGATTGTAAAATATATATGTCTTTCTTTCGTGAAGGCATGTTTAAGAACTTAAAACAAGTTTTTAATCACACCTAAGCTAGAGTGGGGTTTCTAGGCTCATTGAGCTCTATTCACCATTGTGGCTTACATTTAGCAAATTAAACTCAATCGCATCATTTTACTGGTGCAAGTGTGCCACAAAGTGGGTAGGGTCGGTTGCACTGGAGGATGTGGGCATGAATCCATGCTCTTGGATTTGATAGGACATCTACATTTAGTGTCCATGAAGTCATCATTCCATATGAAGGCACTTAGTTGCCATGAAAGGATGCCAGCATCAAAGGTCAAAGTTTATGCAAAGTAAAATAAAGTAGGAATTACAAGCAAGGTCAGAGTAAGCAAGGACATGGGAAAGTATATGACATCAATGCAACAGCAAAATGCTGTAAAACAACTACCTTTTCAAATGTAATTTGTAATTTTATGCTGTTAAATGACCAAGTAGCTACAGCTTGAAAAAATTAAATCACACATTTGGAATCAAAATTTGTTATCTAAATACTGAGCAATAGAACTGCTGCTCATCTGCCATTTAAATCAAACAGACTCCTCAACATCAAATTGAAAACACTAGAAAATTGTACTTTGGTCTACAAGTTTTATCTGCAACTGTTATGCGGTTCCTTCTATGATATTAGGACTGTGGACTAAGACAACAGAACTTGGGAGTGTGGGAGACTAAGTCGGTCCACACCGCCAAAAACTGTTAGCCCAATTCCTGGCTAACTCACAGTGCCTCACCTGAACCCCAAACCAACCGGGGTGGAAGGTGATTGTGGCAACCTGAACATGACACTCTGACTCCCCAGGGAAGTCACGGAAGTAGACCTTACCCTTTTGTTTTACTCATGCATACCCAGGAGAGGCACAAAAAAGAGATGCGAGAAAGTTTTCAATACATTTTTTCTAAAACAATTGCAATCTGTCATAAAGTGAATGAGCTGCAGTAATTAGGCAGATGAAACAGAACAAAGTGATCAGCATTATAAACATGGTAGAGAAGATAAACAATCCAACATTGGTGAATGTGAGTCTAGATGCCCTAGAGATTCTAGAAGTTCCTACCTAACCCTAAGGCTATACATCGAGAGCATAGTGAGTGTATCCTTCTGCCTGGCCCGATCTAAGGTATTAGCCCCAGCCCCATACCTGAAGATAATATCAAGTGTTGGCCTGTGGCATAGATGGCAATCCTTTTGGGGCAGGTAGATTAATGCCAAGCGAACAGCTTGTCAAACAGCATTCGTACCGGGACAACCGTGGCTGGATTGCCCTCTCCTCCTGAGTCAGTGCTTCACTCATATACTAAAATCATACTGTATTGGAAGCACAGTCCTGGTGTAATGCTATATCTAACTTTTAGAAGCTGTTTCCTGAACAGGCAACACAAGCTAGCATATTGTTTGAGTGTTCTTAGCCTTGGACAGAAAGTACATGTTGTGTAAAGGCTAACTAAATAAGCAGCGCATTCTCTATATTTTTATAATAAAAGAGAGCTGATAAAATATATAAAAAGTCATAGCTAAAAGCGGCCTTACTAAAACAAATAAAATATGAAATATGAAATTAGGCTAAATTAAGCTCAAATGGGGGAACCAACACGGGTCCAAGAGGTCTGTGGAAAACATAACCTGTAACAGGGGTCTCAGTTTACAGTATAAAAAATATGATGCATGTGGAACCACGTCTCTTGTTAGGAATTTTACATCAGAAAAGTTGGAGATTGCCTAATGTACTCTTGAAAAGCATTATGTGCTTAAGTACGGTGGTTCAAATACACCGCTCCTGAATGATACTTTGTTATTTTGTAAAAAAAAAAAAAAAAAAAAAAAAGGCTGTAAATAAGTAAAATGTAAGTAACCTGGAGTAGATGGTGTATTTTTTTGGGAGGGGCATTTCTAACAACAATGGATTCCTAACTAATTAAACATTTGCTTTTTGTAGTGGCACATATATTTTACCATCTGATTCCCCATAGTTGACTGATATTATTGGCACCAAGGACCTTATTTAACAAGGTTTTCTCCATGTTTCAGACTCTCTTTCTCGGTTTAACATTGTCTCTACTGGTTTAAGACGGTCTTTCTTGGTTTAAGATTCTCTCTCCTGGTTTAAGACTGTCTTTCCTCAGTAAAGATTGTCTCTTCTGGTTTAAGATGATCTTTCTTGGTTTAAGATTCTCTCTCTTGGCTTAAGACTGTCTCTTCTGGTTTAAGATTATCTTTCCTGGTTTCAAATTGTCTCTGCTGGGTTAATATGGTATTTCCTGGTTTAAGATTGTCTCTCCTGGTTTAAGTCTGTCTTTCCTGGCTTACAATTGTCTTTTCTGGTTTGAGAATATATTTCCAGGTTTAAGATTGTCTCGCCTGGTTTAAAATGGTCTTTCCTGGTTTAAGATTGTCTCTTCTGGTTTAAGGCTATCTATCCAGGTTTAAGATTACCTCTTCTGGTTTACGACTGTCTCTCCTGACGTGGAACAACTTTCAGTAAATAAAGCACTGCGTTCCTGTCTGTGGACTTAACATGTAACCAACTCCCTGACTGCACATTTAACTTTGTACAATATTTTGATTTATATTTAAATACAACACACTATATTTGTCAGCTTTGCTGCGTTTGGGCCCATGTTAGTGGAAATGTTTAGTTACTTTGATAAAGGTTACAGCTTTCGATGTTGTGATTTAGCTTCACGCGTTGTCACATGTGGTAAAGGCTAGGTGTTGTCATTCCCTGTGACGCCGTCATACAGGCATCAAAGAGCTTTGACATCACTTCCGGTCAGACTATCGCAAGGTCAGCCCTGGCTTTAGCGCACTGGGTGGACTTGTGGAAGGGTATGTATGGTCAGCAGCGATGCAGTGCCTGCCCAGTGTCCATCATTATCCATATTCTGTTGGCCACCATTTTTCTTTCAGAGCAAAGCAAGGCGTGAGCCTGGCTGGGCTGGAGATCTGGCCCGGACTCGGCTCTTGTACCACGAGCACTCCCGAGCCAAAGCAGAGCTGCGGTACTTACCCGTTGCCCCTCCCTGCTGCAGGTTTAAGATACAACCCCCCAGGATGTGTGTGACAGCTGAAGGCATGAAATCTAGGATGGTGCTGTTCTCTGTGTGTCTCTTTAGCTGAGTGTCCTCCGTGTTTCATTCATCACCGAGGCGCTGACCTCTTCCATTGCTGTATTTGCGTCAGAGCAGGTCAGTGACATTAGCAGTAACACGGTCTCCTGCCACCCTCGCGCTTGCCTTTGCTCTTTTATCAAGAAAGGCATTTTGATGTTTAAGACCGACATTATCTCAAGTTGAATTAACACATGGAACGTATATTCTTTTGCATTTGGAGTACTGAGGTTGGTCATTTAATAACTGAGCACAAAGCACTGCCTTTGAAGGTAAAAAGAAGGCAAAAGGCGATTTTCTTCCAGTGGCTGAACTGCACAATAAATATAACCTGGAAACCGTGAAAAGAGGGGTTCAAATCCCACCTTCCCCACTTGACCAAACTGTGTGATCCTATGCCAATCACTTTAATATGACTCGTTTTAATCAAACAACAAATCCGAGACCATCTTGAGGAAATAAATTAATTTCATGGTGTGTGCTCTATAAAATACCTATGTATGTCTAAACCGACAATATTGTTCCACATACAACCACAATATTGGCCACGTACACAGTGCACATGACAAACTGGCTTCTGTTGCTTTCACTCTTGGCAGTGTTTCCAAGGACTGAGGTGGAGAAAAGTTCATGTTTAGAAAATATACCAGTTACCAGCTGTAAACTCCAATGTTCCAAAATAAAAGACCCGCGTTCAAAGAACTGACCTGTTTTAATCTGAGTCTTTGTGGTGTTTTTACAGGACATTTGCAGTGCCACTTACATGCCAGGTCTCTGGGTCACTTGGCTCCTGCGTTTCCTTTTCTAGCAAAGTCAGACCCCTGGCCTGGCTCCAGCTCTCCACATTAATTGCCTGGCGTGCCCGCCTCTATTTTTGTTCATTTATTTTGTAGAACATTCTCTGGGGCAAACGTCCTCTGGGGAAATGAAATTCATTAGTTTCATTTTTCTGGAAGAGGTTCAGGCGGGAAGCAGTGCGTTCAGTGAGAGCTCAGCCTGGCTCTACCCCGCGGCTCAGTTGGTGACATCATATGTGAGGTACGGCCTCCCCGGGGGAGGAGCCTACTGTGACGTCATGTGATGGGTGACACCCACTCCCATTTGACTGACTCTGTCCCAGACCTGCCGGCGTGTTGTAGAACTAATCATTGGTAAACCTAGCAGTCCAGCGTTGTGTCTGCTCCTTCTCTGGGCCCCAGGGTGCGGGGTACCTGGGACGAGGGTCTAGTGAACAGAGGTGAGGGTTTCAGATGAGTGTGTGAAGGGTCTGGTTTCCTACCCTTGCAGTACCTCATACTCTCGACTGAGGCACAGACGAAGAAACACAACTTCCTCCTCCTAATTCGGCCTAGCCTGAAACACAGCCGTTAGATGAAGCTACCTGCTGGCCAGACTTAAACCGGACGCATTGGTTCTGAGGAACATGTCTGTGCAGTTTATTTTAAAAAATCACCTAGGTCATCGGTTCAGGTTCCAAGAGTATAACTCCCCCCTTTACCCCCCTCCGGCCACCTCCAGGAGCTTTAATGTTACTCAGCCCACTACAGTGCTTAATTTGTGCCGGTGGGCAACAGGGACTTCTTTTTCATCATTAAACTTTGAAAGAAAAGAAGAGAAAGGAAGAAAGGAGGAAGAGAAAGATAGGGAAACAGTGACAAAGGGAGAAAGAAGAGATTAATAAATCAAGGGTGAAATAATGAGGTGGAGTATAGGGTGGTGGGCAAGCCCGGGCTTTTCCTCTGGAGGCTGGAACAGAGAGGGCCTGCTTTTGTTACTGAGGTCTGGTTTTGTAACAGTGCAGAAGATTTAAAAGCATTGCTGATTTCCTTGCATACCCAACAGTTTTCAGGCAACAATAAAAATCCCACACTAGTTCTGGAGATTAATGTACCTGCTAGAGAGACATAGGAGTTTTGTCAAGTGGCAGTATTGACTCATCTAAGGTAGCGCAGAGGGTTAATATGCCTGCTGCAAAGAGCGTGTACTATACAGATCACAGAACAGTATTTAATGTGCATAGATCAGTGGGATACTTCCTTTGTCATAGAGAGGCTTTTGTTACTGTGCAATTCATAAACTACAATCACAATCTAGCACAGTGAGCTATGAACAGCCATCAAAGTGCTGCATGCAAACTGCATGGTACAGGTTAGAAAGTTATGTTTTTCCCATCCTTTGATTATCCTAATTTTGTTAAAAAGGGGTTGTTTGGATAGAAACAAATTCTTACTAGTAAAGTCAACCCTATCCACTGTGTAACTTCCTGAATCCTGAGTTTATGCTTCCCCAGACCAAGCACTCTCAAAACATGCCTAGCAATATGGACAGCATGCGGACCCTATACCTTGAAGTCCTCTGTGCTATGTAATGTTTTCTAAGCACTGATTTACACACGTATGGTTCATTGTGTCTATATGTGTGTGTGATGTAAAGTACTCCCACACCCTACACTGTTAAAAGAGGTGCTAAAAAAACAAATAAAATACATGTGACAGAGGCACTGTGGGAAGGTGAGAGTGAGGGACTCATTGAAGATCTCCAATAAAGATTGCCGTACCCTGGTGCTCTGTGACGTCATCATTTACTAACTTACTTTAAAAACCAATAATTGAATATATAATGAAAAATGTGTTACAGGATGCACCATTTTTGCCATTTACCCCCAATTTTCTTGGGGGGAGAAACTCCCCTGCAAACCCCATTCTGTGTGTCAGGCTCGCTCGCTGTGCTCTCTATGGGGGCAGGTCTCAAAGTCTACCAGGGCTGCTTTGGGTTCCCAGGCCAGCCCTGTTGGCAGGAGAAAGAGACATGCAGTGGAATGAAGCCTAGGCAGCATTGGCAGTGGGCACTCATGGCGTTCTGCAGCTCTTTTTTTTTTTACAAGTTGGGCACTGCAGGTGTTTCCCTACACTCCGCTCTAACTGTGACACACAAAACACTATGGTAAAGTACACTGGGACTTTCCGACACATGGAGATGACCATGGCATGCAAGATACCTAGGTTCCTCTCCTTGTACCCATGCCCAGCACAGGAGGTGTTCGTCTTAGGGCTTGCTCTGCATTTAAACTGAGTGGTCAGCCTCACACTGGCACCAGGTCACAGATACTGAGCAACAAGCGTTTTCCCACAGCACAAAGCCCACCTCTTCCGGTTCCATGTCCAGATGAACCCCGCCCGGAGCTGTGATGTGGGGAGCAGATCAGCCAGTCTGCAGTCCTGATCTACCTACATAAAGCATTCACACAGCAAATGTGCCCAGAACACTCATTACGTCATAATCTTCAGCAGGCAGACTCATGTAGACATAGAGGAAGGACCACACCATGCAACATAGCACCATTCAGCTCTTTGTAACAATGCCCAGCATTATTAGAGCAAACGATGGGGATTATACTGCAGCCGGCCCGCTTCACACAGAGAAAATAGGCCGATTGTTGTGGAGCAGAAGTGAGCTTATCACGCCGCCCGTCGAATTATCCCATTGGCTTTTAACGCACTTACAATGGTGTTTGTTTCCATATGACCTCTGCTGGGCTCTTGAGCACGGCAGGGGGGTGAAACTCAAGTGCTGCAGACTAATAATGCATCTGCAAAGGTTGATGCTAGGTCCGTCTAACAGGACTTGTGTGACCCAGAGGTCACTCTGGTGCCAGTCGGATCACTATAAACCAAAGTTATCATTCCCATCCTGTGCATGGAGGCCCCGCGATTAAAGATCTCACTGTTCAGTGCCTGCATGTCACCACTCGATTCTCTGCTTTCAATAACATGCTTGGCGGAAGCAGAATCATGCAGTTGGTACCACATTTTGATTGGCTAATGGGCATCATTGCTGCACCAGCACCCTGGTACTTCGTACTACACTCACTTTTGCTTTCTGTCCCTCAGTTTTGTGCCACCTACATCCTTATTTTATTCTCTGCCCCCCAGGTGCTAATGCAATGACGTATTCTGGCCACCAGTGCTTAATTTGAGCTGGTGGTTGCTGATGCGAGACACCACCACTTATTTTTGAGGGCCAGAACGTATTTTTTGTATCAGGCATTTACGGCGATCAAAAGACACATATGGGAAAGATAGATGAAGAGAAAAACGAAAAAGCGTCACAAAGGGAGAAAGCAGAAAGCTGCAAGAGTGAGCTGAAGGGGCAGGGAGTGTCTGTAAATGGATTAAAGAGGCCTGAGATGGTTTTAGGATTACGCTGCCTCAGTATTCCCTGCTCGTGTATTTAAGTGCAGCAGCTGCGTGTTTCAGAGGAGGGCTATGGGCACTGGCACGTTTTTGTTTACAAATTAAGCACTGCTGGCCACTAAATGTCTTGTGTGTTACAGAACACCTGCCAGATTATATAGACTTTCTTCAGGGGACTGGGTGTTCTCATTATATGTAAAAACAATACAGGAGGGATGATGGTGAATAAACATGTATGTAAATGTATCGAGATGAATATGCAGGTAACCCTGATCCTTCGACAGCTGTGTTGCGAGAGGAGACTGTGATTTTTCATTTCTTACTTATCTTTCACTGTTACAATAAAAATGTAAAAAACATTTTTTAACATGTAAGCAACACAATGTGTTTCTTCGACTGGATGTTAAGAGAACTAAATCAAGACAAAGATAAGGATCCCATCCAGGTCGACTTCAGTAAAGCATCTGATCCTCTTTCGCAGACCGGACTTGTGAAGAAGATGCAGATCTCCTGCATTGGGAGCCAGGCCAGGAGACTGGATCATGAACTGAGTGATCCTGGGCGCTGGTAGAAGGATCCCATTCTAAAGCGCCAGGGAGGACTAGTGCAATGCCACTCATGGTTGTGGTGAATTCATAAATGGTGATGGTGCAGAGGTACAGGTGGTGAAGTGTAACTTTTTCATGTGATAAGAAGAACTGTTGGATTATGACCAGAGGGGAGTGGAAAAACAAGACTCAATTTAGAGTTGCCGGTAGATGATCTCCTTTTAGCATTGGCGACAAAAGTTCAGTTCAGCCAAAGGCAATATCATGCGGCCAGGGGACAGGATACTGGAGCTGCTGTAGAAGATGGACTCGAAGTAACAAAAGAAAGTGACTGGGCGTTAGGAAAGTAAGAGACACTGGACCGAAGAAATGGGCGTCAGAACATTTAAGGACACTTGCATTTATACCCTTGTGTGTCCTTCCTAAGCCCTTCAGATCTTCCTTTGCTGAGACCATGAGCAGTAAGATGTCTATGTTATGGAAGTTTGCTGTTGGGGTCTCAGATCCTCGCAGGCCACATCCTGTCCAGGAGCACATAATGTCCTCAGCTGAAGGCTGCAAAATTAGCAGAAGGTCGTCTCTGCGATATGAGCTAGAGCCACAGGGACGGCTCCATAGCATGCGGTGAGGGCCTTTAACGACTTGCATAACCCAGCCAGAGGCTATAATGCCATCGGAACATTCTACCCGTTGAGGGTGGAGTGTACTAAATCAAACAGATAAAATATAGAGACGAACATTAAAGTATTTAATTGGAAGGCACACACCAGCCATTATTAGGTCAGTTGGCACTTTTTTGTTTTCAGAGTACACACTCCTTCATCAACACCTGTCTGAAGAAAATCCTCAAAATCTGCTTCCCAATCAGCAACAATGACCTATGGTAGGAGACTTTTTAAATCCCTGCTCCTGAAGAAATCATGGAAAGGCACTGGGGCTGCATCGATCACATCCTCTGCGAGCCGCATCAAACACTACCAGGCAAGCCATGACCTGGGACCCTGAAGGAAAAAAGGCAAGAGGAAGGCCAAGAAACACCTGGCATCAAGGCCTCGAGGCTGACTACAAGGAGATGGGTTACACCTGGAGTCAGAGTGAAAGAAAAGCCAAACACAGAGATGGCTGGAAAGTCCTGGTTGATGGCCTATACCCCAGGAGGAGAATAGGCGTAAGTTCTCACCTTTCCAATGTTCTAATGTAGAAGCTACCAAGGACTGTACCAGTTGTTAGATGTCCTGTCCCTGAGTTATTATCATACATCTGAAGAAGACTTACTGTACGGTCTTGTCTGGAGTCTTGGAATCAACCTTACAATCTGAGATGATGGGCTCTGACCAGAGGGAAGAGTGACCTGAAATTCTGACTTTCGAGAACAGTAATGGAAAACAGGATGTTCAACCCTCCGGAGCCATGTGGCTAATGGCTGAAGCTTGGAAGGCACCATGTTCTCTCCAAGATCGCAGTCCTCTTAACGCGCATGTCCACCTGAGCAGCTTTTCACAAACAGAGCATGTTACTAGAAAAGGCACTTCTCTAGGCTTTGCGAAAGGCGGCTGCTATTTGCAATCAACATGACGCATGTGCAAGACCAAGTTGACTATAAAAGGGTAGTTGACCTACGAAGGATTGCTTCACAACTCTTTTGCCTCGTTTCAGCAAGAAGCCCTGCTCAGAGTTCTGCCTTCAGCGATTCCTTGGCCCTCCATTGCCTTTCTTGCAGAGATGCTTCCTGTTTCAGAACTCTAGTCCTTCCTCTCGTGGTACTTCAGACCTCTCGTCTTGTGGTCAATCCAACCTCAGCTGGAGTTCCAGCTATACAAAATGGCCGCTTCCTTCACAAGTGTTCTGGCAGTCGTCGCCCTAAGTCCACTATCTGTCCCTTAGCGTTGCTCAGCTGAGACCTAAGCTGTCTAAAGTGGGGGCTGCTGGAGAGAGAACACATTTAACAAACGGTAGAGCTGCAATTAGAAGATTCCAAGCACATAAGAGGTCCTGTCCTAAGTCAAGAAGGTTACAGAAAGAGAACCATTGAAATGCTGAAATGTTGTTAAGGTAGCTCCCCAAATTCAAAAGTTCAAACGGTAAATCTAACCCTGGATCTACCCTCAAAGCATCAGTCTCACATTTGTTTTTGAAAGAATATTGGAAAGAAGCACACAGTGTTTTTAAACACCTGCAAAGATGAAGATGCATTCGGATGAACCAGCTTGTATTATGGGTTTATTTCCTTTGCCAAAGTAATTTTTTTTCTCTTGAGAAGATTCAAACGTGTGGATCTGCAAATAGGGTGGATTTGGACTTTACATGACAGTTGCACAAATCCCAACACAAAGTTTGCTTTTGAAAAATGGTTAAAATGTGAATACATGATTTAATATTTTTACATTCGAATTATTCAAAGCTGGTGTGCCAACTAAGCAAATTTTACTCAGTAGGCCACACTGCAAAGTGGGCAGGCCCCCTGCTTGGGAGGATTTGGTGCTTGTAAAACTAACGCACGTGGAAAAACCAGCAAACATTCTAAACCGAATACACAAATTGCAAAACCACAAGTGCCCTTTATGTGCAGTGCAAAACTGTCCCCTCTTCCGGTTAGCAAACATGCCTCTAGCCCCGCAGGGCTCACAGAAGGAAGTTGTCCTTCGGGGAATGCTTTAGCGTGCCAGCCTGGTGTCTAAAGAGCCTCCAACTACAGGAGCTGTGAGTTGAATTTCAATCCCTGGCAAAAGGGAGTTCATGCAGGGTTCTGAATCCCACCATATATATATCTCTCACCCCACTGTTTTTCCCAGACAGGTTTCGGCAGATCAAACCTACCAAAAATTATTGGGGATGGGTGGGGGCAGGCATGGAAACAAGCAGAACAGCACCGGTAAATTGCTCACACCAAGTAATGGTAATGGTAAATGTACTAACCAGTACGGTAAATCCCTACTTGGAATCTGGACCAAAGTGCTCACCGGTCATGCTGGTCGCTTAGAGGCACCAGCCTCTCTGTTCACCTCCAAATTTTCTCTTGGGTGAGTTCACCTTTAAGTGTAATATCACTGCTCCTGTCTAGAAGCAGTCACACCAGGATCAGTGTTTTAAAGCTTAATGAGACCTCTGGAAAAAGAAGTGCAAAAGTGTTACAGTAGTATATGCAGTGCTTAATTTGGGCCGGTGTTTGCTGGTGGGTGGCACCACACTTATTTTGGGGGGCTGGCACTTATTTGACTGCATCAGGCATTTACTACGAGCAAAAGACACATATGGGACAGACGGAGGAAGAGAACTGTAGAAAAGTGTCACAAGGGGAGAAAGCAGAAAGCTGCAAGTGTGAGCTGAAGGGGCAGGAAGCGACTGTAAATGGATTAAAGAGGCCTGAGATGACTTTAGGATTAAACTGCCTCAGTATTCTGTGCTCGCACATTTAATTGCACCAGCCGCGTTTCAGAGGAGAGCTGTGGGCACAGCACGTTTTTATTTACAAATTAAGCACTGGGTACATTCCTGGAATAGAAGAGTTATGTGAAAAGAACAATTGCACAACCGACTCAGCCCAGAAGATCCCAGGCTTCTGTTCGGCCCTGAAGGTCGGAGTCAAAACTAGAATTTTGTATGTGTAAACCTTTTAAAATCTGCTTTATCTTCAGTTTTAGAAATGCTGCTCAGCATGCCACAAATGGAACAGAAGATGTGCTGGTGGGAACTTTAAGACTGAAGGAACGAAGTGTCCTTTCTCAAGCCAGCATGAGACGAAACCAGTGTCTGCTCCTGCAGAAAAATACACAATATAGGGCGCATCAGGGGTGTATGTGGACTTTCAGCTCTCACTCAGACCCCACATCCACTCCACTGTCAAGAATTCATTCTTCCTCCTGAAAACACAGAGACCGATATCCACTTTAATAGATTCCTCACTCACCATGCTCGTTTATTAATTTACACCTAAATAATGCCAATTGTGTAAACCTTGGTGCTTTGGGCTACCTGATTGGTAGACTGTAGCGGGTTCCAAATACTGCAGTCAAACCAATGATATGCAGTAGACCACAGCACCCTGTACTATACACCCCTTAGGAGCACCAATCACACGACGCATCAGTTTCAAGGCACTATGTGCCAGATGTACAAAACCATTTTTCCATAGACACAGAATGGGCAAAACACTTTGATACATCTGGCCCTTTGTATCATCCACAGAGCAATGCATGGTATCAGCCCTAATTTCCTGCAAGCCAAGCTGATACCTCCATGACCATGCCATAGAGGCAGTGGCTGGACATTGCCGCACTGCCCCTGATCATCAGTAAGAAAATGCCTAGGCACATCCTCCGTCCCTCTTCAAGCCTCCAAGATATTGAACACTTCCACTGACTCAATCACTCCACACATGCATATTTGACATTCTAAAAGTCTTCAAAACCTGGCTGTTCCTCATGGTAGTGCACTATGCAGGCACTGTCAAAAAACTCCTAATGGTCTGACTGGAAAACTGCGACCATCAACCAACACTCACAGGATATCTCCAAAGTATACAAAGATACCCAAGCACTCAAATAGTATTCAAAAAAGTAATTGTAAGTACATAGAGTAAGGATTCGTAGATGATGAGTCCAATCACAGGAGATTCATTGAAACGTGAAAGATTCTGTGCTCCAAATTTCATATATTATCACAACAACAGCCGACATGTTTCATCACCATTTGTGACTATCCGAAGCCTAGAACTATACTGTATAATAGTACAAATGGTAGTAACGGATTTCAAAGGGTTGATTCATAGTAAAGCTTCCAAGACTGAAGTTATGAAGAGAATTTGTAAAACTTGTAAAAAAAAAATCGTCTGTGACTGAGCGTGTATAATTGGTGTTATCCTAGAGTTATTCTATGGTCTAGATAAGTTGAACAATGGCTTCACTTTGGACACTGCACTGCTTTGACTGTTTGGAGAGACAAGGAGAGACTTATCAGGGTCTCATCATTGGCTTACTTTGTGTTATCCGGGACCATGTGTACTTAGAAGGCGGTCCCTAGCTTGGCCATCGTTCAACTAACCTAGACCGTCCAGTAACTCTAAGATAACACCAGTTATACAGGCTCAGTCGCAGACGACTGATCCTTGACAAGTTTAATGAGTTTTCTTCATGGCTTCAGACTTAGAAGCTTTACTGTGAATCAACCTTTTGAAATCAGTTACTGCTATTTATACTTTTATATACCTCTCGCCTTGAAAAACTCACAGATTGTGACAAAACATGTATTGGCTGTTGTTGTGTTAATATATGCAATTTGGAGCACAGCATCTTCTACGTTTGAATAAAATTCACTTGATTGGACTCATCATCTACGAATCCTTACTCTGGATTTACAATTACTTTTGGAAACTATTTGAGAGTTTGGGTATCTTTGTATACTCTAATATTCAGTGAACATATTGGACCATAGTTGTTAATTCCTTGGTAGTGGGGCATGGAATACCTGTCAAGTACAACCTAAATCAGCTATGTTCTTTGTTTACATTATCCACATTTTCCTTCATTCAACAGGAGTTGCGATTTATATACCACCACTATTTTTTGTATGTGTGAAGATATCTCCAAACATCGGAGCCTGCAGCAACAATCGGCATTTAGCCAACTTGTAAATTACAACATGCAGAATCCCTGCTCAGAGCATCATAATCAGAATGAGCAGTTCTTTAAGAGACCAAAAGTAGTGGATACTAAAAGGGGGTTACTTAACATTAAGAACTATTCCTTCATGGCCTCCCACCCCCACTGGCTTGCCCACCCAGTTGCTATGATGTTTTCCTATTTCCCACAGTACTATAGTTTATCCCAGACTGTGTTGTTCCATAAACACTGTTTAGTGACCCATCCAGTAGGGCCATCAGGCACTCTTAATGGAATATATGGGAAATACCGTGTAAGGTACAATAGAATCTCAAGAACTGAGGTCTTAACATAAAACTGTAAATATGTGCCTTGGTTGCATGTGTTTAAGTTGCCCTCAATTCCGACTTAGTTTCCCAAATGCGACCATTACTGCTTCCTGAACATCTACTCATGTTCTAGGTGCTTGGATTAAAAAAAGATCTCTGTGAATCTGGGTGGTGGTCTAGGGAGCCAAAAACACACTATATCAAGTCCTTAAAATTGAATAATGTTTGACTAGCCACTAGGCCTGCTTCCTCCTAAAACTGAAAAACAATGATGCTTGGGGCCCCAGATGCTACTGCTAAAGAGTAATACTCCCTCTAGTGGTGTTACTGATGTAGTGTCCTACTCACTCTAGCAGTTTAACTAATGCCAATAGCACTAGGTGTCAATGCAACATTACTTTCTCATCCCTTTCCTCATCCCATTTAATGCTCATGGAATACTGGGACAAGGAAAATATAATCATAGTAATAAAGATTGCCAATGAGTAATCCAGCCATTACTTCCTCACCCCCTTCTTCTTCCCACTATTCAATAGGAAAGTACTGGGGTGAAGAAGGGATGAAAGCAGTATGAATATTACCGCTAAGTAATCCAGCCATTACTTCTGCATTCCCTTACTCTTTCCATTACTCAGTGAGTAAGTACTGGGAAAAAGAATGGAAACTATAAATAATTAATATTTCCTTTAAGGAAACCAGCCTTTACCGTCTCATCTTCATCTTCGAGTACTGAGATGAGGAAGGAAGAGTATGACCGATAAAGATTACCTATTACCGTCTAATCCCATTTCTTGTTCATCGAGTACTGGGACAAAGAAGGGACAACCTGAGTAATGATGATTATCTGTAAGTAATGCAACAATTACCTTATCACTCTCTTCCTCCTCCCAGCCCTTCTCTTTAAGTACCTGGATAAAGAAATGAGAATTGAAGTAATGAACATTACCGGTAGGTAATCCAGCAATTAATGTACTTGTGCTCCTGCAAACCCTGAAATCAAGCACACTGATCGAACAGTTGTTGTAAGAGTCCCTTCAGTGCTTGTTTGCTCACTCACACACAGAAAGTCTAGAGTAACCCCGCTGTGACAGCCCAGCACATTCGTCACCAAGCCCTGGAGGCAGCCCAAGATTGCATTTTTTTGTATCTGAGGACATCTGTGAAGAGAGCTGTGCCAGTCTGGCCTGGACCCATGCCCTGGGTTTCAGGAGGCAGAGCTGATTCCCACGGATGAATCTGGGACTCCCACAGCACCCTCTGAAATAATGGCGACTGGTGCAGATGTTGTCAGGGCAGGAGTGACAGTGCCCTGCGACTTCTTGTGTGTTAAACCCCATCATGTCTCCAAGGCTGGCTGACATAGCCACTGTAGTTGGGCGGTACAGATACTGTGCATTGGAAATCGACCCGAGAGGCATGACCGGAGATATTGCTATTAAGAGACCTGGTCAAAAACACAGTGGTAGAGCCCCCCTCTGAACCCCTACCCACCTCACCCCATAAATACATCCCCTCCTAGACCCAAATCATTAGGTGCAAACATATTCATTACTTCAGACCATAATGTCCACTGTTCAAACATATTTAGCTGTTAGGAAAGGTTGTTAAAAATCTAACTGCGAATATAAGATTAAATGGGACCATCAGGGTTCCGCAAAGCCTCCTTAGGGGGGGTCCGTGACTGCTTAGATAATTAAATAATATTAACAGATTATTAAAGTGTATAGAAGTACATTTTAAAACTTACTGTAAATGTCAAGGAATTCGAAATTGGAGGCTAAAAATTACATTAGTATCCTCAGATGTATCTGTGGAAGCAATGCAGGTGCATCAAATAGAATATAGTATGGGCGATGTGAGACTTCATTTACATTTAGAAAAGCTCCCAACCTTCCTATTAAATTGTAGTTTTTAATTTAAAAATGTTTTTTTTTAATGTATATTTGTTTGCAAATTAAATGAAATGTGTTATCATTTGTCTATGTGTTTGATTAATGTATTTTTTGTGAATTGTTTTGCATTTCAGATCACTGACAATGTTTTAGGCTGGGATCCCCAGCTTCCAGTAATGACTCAGTGTGGTCGGGGGAGGGGGAGGGTACCCGGAATCCAATAATGATTTAGTGGTGGTCCCCAGATTCCAGTAATGATAAAGTGGGGGACCACAGAAGTCAAAAGGTTGGGAACCACTGCCATAGGAAATGCACAGCTTCTAAAACACTGACTCACTGAAGTAAAGTCTGTATTGAAACTAGTTACGGGGTAATGTACAATAAGGCAAATAATACGTGCTACAAAATGAGATGGGGGACTGAAAGAAAATAGTTAGGATTGGGTGACATCATTTCTGCAGTCCAGTATCGCTAAAAGTTCACATGCTTCATACAACTTGATTAAGTAGGAAAACTCTTTGAACATGTGAACGGAAGTCTGATGTTATCTAAATAACAGTTTCTAAGGTGTATTCTCATTTTATAGCTATAATGGGTGGTGGCCACTAATTTACAAAGTATTTAGGAATAATTTGATAATCTCCAATCAATGCCCTAACCTTGCCAAGAACAGTGACCATAGTGACTATCTCAATGCCTCATTATCTGTTACAAAAAACTCATTGAAACACACAGGAGTTACCAAAAGTACCATCTGGCTTTATTCCTTTCAACATGCTTATTTCTACCCCCGGGTAGAGAAATCACAACTCCAAACCATTATAATGGACTGGTACCTCACTGAGGTGCTGTTTGTTTTTAATTCTCTCCTTTTGTTCCACCACCACCCAGACCATCTAAAAACTATTACCATATAATATCCGAATTGGATTATCTAATGATTACATTGTTTTAAGTGACTAACTAAATGCACTCTCTGGTTCACCACTCTCCTGCATGCTTTGGGATATTTATGCACGACCTGAAAACCAGGCTAATCCCACTTCGTGCTTGAATCAGGTCTTCCGATGGATGAAAGAGACCTTCCTTTCTATCAAGCAAAGACAGAACGGAATGACTGAATCAGATTCCTTGCCCCTGGTCTGGCACCAAACTTTGCAACACTCCCAACCATTTTGTTTAAAGGAAAGAACACAGAGATTAATTTTGACGACTCTGAGACTAACTTCATGCGCCAGGTTAATGCAGTTAAAGCTCTTGATCCTCCGAAAAATTATAAATAGAGCTCAAAAGAGTGTTGGTCATGGCCCACCTGGGCTATTACGATGTTATCTCCTTAAGGAGACTTAAAAATGCATTAAAGGGTTCCAGGGTCCAGAATGTGCCACACTTTGAAGGAGTCACCACAGCAAACCCATCTTGAAAGGGGTTTGTTAGCTGCAGATGGACATGAGGATTGATTTCAAGTTTGCCTCCTCTGGGCATAAGAGCTATTAGGGTAAAGGCCAAAATATCTACACTTCTTAGGTCCAACCCTACTACCACCCAGAAATATTGACTCTACAGCTGCTCAGCTCATTACCCAACAAGTGTACAAATATCTGAAATATGGAGGTAAACCCTTGATAGTCCAGGGTGCTACGCTGGAGAATGCCCTGGATCCAAACCTGAGAACTGAACCACATTATATGAGCTTCAAGAACCTACAGAATGCTAAACTTGTCCAGTGCACCTGCGATTTAGTTTACAGAACATCCTCTCCTGAAGAACATCATAAAAGGTTCTATTTCATTGATCAGGTTGAGACAACCAACTACTTTGAAATAAGCAAGTTTTATTTCTTCAAGACATTCTGCAGTCTTAAGTTTAAAAAAAGTTTTCCACATATGTAATATATTTTTAAATGTTTCTGCCTTTTGTTTATCTCTGCCTTCCTCAGGGCAATAATAGTTGTGCTTAATATCTGTTGACTGAAATGTTGGTGCAGCAGAGAGTCAGATTTGATTTAAACATTCCCTATTGTTTAAAGTCTATCCTGGCTATTTGCTTACCTACTTCCATTTTTTGACTCATTAAATGTGTCCTTCATTTATGGCACAGTCCACTTTTATTTTTTAGCCTACTATTACTAATTCTGGAGCCTCACCCTGAGCCATGAAATTAGTGTTACATTCTTGGAACTGTCTTACCAAGAATGCCGATACTAAATTGATATTATAAATATTGCAAATAGGGTACAAAAGCCATGCGAAAGGGGACTCCTTTGGTATCTGGCATCAGTTGAGCTAAGGAGATGGTGGAAATACACATTAGGTGTTTGAGAGTAGCAAGACATTGCCAGAAGAAATTGGTGGTGGATCTCTAGCCCAGTTACCAGGCATGTACTAGAGTTATTTTATAGGTTCCAGTTGATAAGCTAGATGCATTAACTTTGTCTTCCAGCCTCTCTTACATTTTGTGATGTTTTCTTGGAGCTTCTGGGCACAAGGCAAAGATTTTCAGATGGTAATGCCACAAGCATAGATAGATCTTTAATCAAACCATTTGTACCAGATCAGTGGAACGATGACTTAGTGGAGGGGATCTTCTCTCAGATACATGAAAGGCCGGTTCAATGGAATATCTTGGAAAGACAACTAGAAGTGAGACCAGAAAAGGCATTGTGAACTGTCTATAATGAACCGAAGCACAATTTTTCTATATTCGAGAAGAGCCAGTGCAGAATTTCCATGGTTAGTGTGATGCTATTTATTATGGTGTCTAGAGCCAAATATTAGGCGGGCAGCATGGTTTTGTGTTCTTTGGAGCTTAGGTTGTGTGTGCTTTGTGACTTCTCTGAATAGGCTGCTGCAGAATCCAGGCTGTAGGTTACTACTGATGACCAGCATTATTTTATGTAAAAGCTATCAGAGGACAAGGACCTTCTTTTGGTTTTGGCGATGGTCAAAGGCATCCTTGATGACAACATTCACTTATGTGATGAAGAGTTTGTACTAACACATGATTTCCTTAATTTATGTATGATCCTAAACAAAGAAATAGTGATCTAGTAAAGAGCTTGACAGACCAACTAAATTCACTGATACACCACACTCCACTGGCTCTGTAGCCATTGCTCTAAGCAGTAACCGTCTTGCTGAGAAATGAAAATCAAGGTTGGTATTTGTAAATTTAAAAGTAGCACCTGCTTAGTAAGAGGGGGCAGCCTATTGATAAAAAATAACTCTATGGTGTCCTCCGCTCATGACCCCTAATGACCTTTAGATATTAGACAACTGAATACTTGACAAACCATGGCCACCACCGCGTTATCGGTCCCACTCGAAGGGTAATGTGGCCACCATGGGGAGTGTCTACATAAAATACCAAAACAAATATTTGTGGTCTATGGTAAGGACTGTCTCGGTGGGAATAATACTTAAGCAGATAATCTGGAGGGCAATGGAGCGTGTTACTGTAAGAAGGGTTATTCAAGGTTGGGTAGATAGAGGTCAGTATTTAGACATATGGACAGGCAGAAATACAACTGAGTCCCTAGGTTTTAAATTCAGAAACTTAGCCACGAGACCACCATGATCCAGAACCCTGAAACACACATTTTGGAGATCACAATGCCTTGCTCCCTATTGTTACGTAAAATCTATGACAAATTCATAGACCTACGTACAAAGATGTGGTTAACCCTGTATTTCTCCTACAATATGCATACTTTAGGAGAAATATGGGCACTTCCCTGGGTAGCTGGAATAAGTGCGCAGAAAATTAAAAAAGTGACTTTGAGTGAATTTGTTGTTGTTTTCTGGAGTGTCCTCCTTTCAAGCTGCAGAGTACGTAGGATCTGGACAGGATTATTGTTGGATGCGTGCATGGAGTTTCCGCAGCTGTAGTGATGTATTTGGTTGAAGTGGTGTATTGGGAGTTTTCTTAGGTCTTGAATCTGACTAAGATGTTATTAGTTGGAGAGAAGGAATCTAGTGGCTCATTTCCAGCTTCTAGACATGTTGCAGGACTGTAGCCCTCTTGGAGGTGGGGGATCTATATTTAAACAATTCAGGAATGATTGAACTCGCGCAGGTAGTTCAGGAGTTGATGGTTGCTCCTTTTACTACCTAAGCTTCACCAATGTGTGGCCCTGGAGTGGCCAGTGCTAAATTAGCATCTGTACGTAAAAAGCTGTGCACTCCAGATCAAACCCTATCTGCTTCACATTTTCATTCAAATTTGAGTTCAAGCAGAGGTTTGCCACAGAGGCCCTCACAATGTATTTTTTTTACTATGTATGGGAACACAATGAAGTTATTTACCCTATCCTTATGGCGCAGAACTGCCATTGCAGAAATCATAGTGGGCCACTGTTGTCACTTCCATGATGGCTAAATATGTGGTTTCGTGGACTCTTAATCCATGGATCACGAGGACCAATGAAAGGCGGCTTTGTGCTGGAAATGCCACTCAGTGCTCAAATAGTTACATAAAAAAACATAACATAAAATATTTCTAGTGTTTCTGTAGGGTTTTTTGGAGAATGTAGTCACAGCTGAGAGCTGAAGGCTTCATCAGACACCGGTGACTGACAGGGATGCTGAAGGATGCAGTGTTAGGCTTGCGACTTGCATGGATTACTTGGCTCTGGTCCATCATCGCATCCTTCTTCCCTCAGGGGCTTCTGCTGCAAGAGTCATCTTTTCAAATCTGCATTAATTGTTGGTACCATCTCTGCATCTCTGCGCGCTCCTGGGGTTACTGTTACATTTCACATGCAAAGTGGCAGAAATGTAATTAGCGCGCATGAAGAATTTGACGACAGAATTTTTCCACCCGTGCAAACACAAAACTGATCCTACAACTAATATTGAAATTTGATTCTATTCTACATGACTTCTTGATGCACGAAAAAGACACACATTAATGACAGAAGAAGGTATTAAGATTCTTTACTGTAGACCTCTCTGTATCTGTTCCTGGCTTGTCTGTCCAGATGTAGGTATGCTGACCTACTCCTGCTACACACAACGTTGAACTGTGACTGATTTTACTAGATAGTTCGTATTAACCTGAGGTGAATATTTATCCATAACTTAATGCTAGGCTTTTTGTTAATATTTATATCCACCTAACATTGGCATGCAAATTAGCTCTGTGCAAAATTGCTTATTTGTGTTCATTATCTTTTTTAAGATGTATGCAAAACTATGCAACAATGTGTTGAACTTTTATGGTATTGCGTATGAAAAATTAACACAAAGGCATACAGGTATAAAAGGAAGACGACTCACTCGAGGACAAAATGTCCTCCTTAAAACATTTTCTACTAGAGCTAGCTTCCTGTTGAATAATAAGTTGCAGCTATGAAATTCAGAGAATTTCACAAATTTTACATAAAATTAAATTTGGCAAGTTTGCAGATGTAAATAATAATTTCACACAGGCCTAGCACTGTAGAGTATTTCAAAATGATATAGATGGAATGCTTGAAGTAATCTTAGCCATTTTTAATTACTTGAGACCGCATTTCAGTCCATTGTTATTTTGCACACCATGACACCTCAGTTTGGACTCAGCCATATGGAATTCAGTTGTGACCCTGCTCCATTGAAAACAATCTAGACCAGTGTTACTCAAAGTACGGCCCGCGGGGGCCTCATGCGGCCCTCCTGACCTTTACATGTAGCCCCCTGGTAAACAATAGCACTACGCTGATATTTACTCCACTCAGCACTGGCATAAAAAGATGTTAAATAAACAGGCGATCATTATTCAAAGGCTAACAAAGTTAAAGAGTGGAACACCTTCCTTTTAAAGGCATCTTGCAGTAAAAGTCACTTCAACATTCAAAACGTTTCTTTCATTAACAAGCAGAACAGTTTCACCTTAGTACATCAGATTATATATGTGCATTGAGAAGTTTTTTTTTTTTTAAGTGATAGTTTCAAAAGTGAATTTAGGAGCATTTATTCCCCCCTCTCCCTACAGCAATGTTGACTGGTGGATTAAGACGCAACCCAGTTATGTGCACTCTTTGGATGGGCAGGTTTTCTATTATACATGAAGACTATTACAGTTTATTAAACCAAACACAGGACAAGGTTTTGTACTGCGGCACACATCCTGAAGCTCTGTATTTGAAGGCCCTGTTATATGTGATAATGAATTGAAAGGAGGAAATAGAAATAAAACAATTGACTAGAATCACACAATTTGGTTACGTGGTGAAGCTGGGGTTTTCTGGTTTCACACTGCGCAGTTCAACCACTAAATGTTTATGCTTTGCTTCCCCATTCGAAGAGCCAGGTCTTGAGATCGTTCCTGAACTGCTCACAAAGGTGAGAAGGGAGGGAGTAGCACTTATAAAGTAGCATAAGGTTGGATATGTCCAAGTAGTGAAGAGGACAGTTAACAGAGGTTGTAAGAGGAATCGGGGGGTTTTGGGTAGCAGGCAAAGGATGCAGTTTTATGGCCAGAGCTACAAACCTTGGAATTGGGGTACCAGGTTCGAGTCCCAGCATCAGCTCAACATCCTGTGGGCACCATGGGCACATCAATTAATCTCCCTGTGCCTAATAAATGAATGCAACCCTCTGTAATGTAAGTACTGATTATGTAAAATGCTCCAGTGCCTTGGGCTGAGTTTGCACTGTATATAAACAAGCAACGGGGCAACAAGCATTGAGCTGGGCAACAAGTGACAGGGCTAGAAAGCAACAGGAGAGGAGGGACAAGGGCACCAAGCAAAGTTCCTCAATTTAAGCATGACCAGCGGAGGGAAACCGATAAAGAAAGTCAACAATACTTGGTCCATGCTCCATCGAAGGGACATGTAGAGAAAGTGAAACCAGACACACTGACCAATGAGAAGCAAGGACATGAGATTGATGATGAAGCCAACTATTGACAGATAATAAATCTCCTTTTAAGCTAAGTTAACAAAATAACTTCGCAACAGCGAGACATAAACATTCCTAATTCAGAAAACCCAGGCCTTTAAACTCAGGCTAGCATAGGTAGAAGAACAACTTGGATGGCAGCTGCAGTTTATTAACATTAGATTCTGCAGTAGTGATTTTATCAACCCGGTCAAAATAGTTTGTGGCTGCTACAGGATATTGAAAATGCCACATTTTAAGAGTGCATTGGCGCCTGCCACTAACCACACATTGTACAGTGCTTGTGTACTTAGATATGGATGTGGGCAGCGGTACAGGAATGCCCATAAAAAAATGAATACATTTCTTCTTAAAAGATCGGCTTGTGATGACGTGCACATATATAATATATAGGAGCTTATTTTACATTAATGTATTTTTGAGTTTTTTGCTCATAGTGAAAACAAAATGCTCTATTGTGTGTCATGCAGTGCTTAATTTCTTTTTGGGACATGGACTTTCTTCATCATTAGACTGATCCAGAGCAAGAGAGGGAAGGGCAGAGATAGGGGAAAGAAGATAAGAGAGAATGAGATGAAAAAGAACCAGAAAGACGGGTAAAAAGACAGGAAGTGCAGAGTCTAAGAAAAAGGTATGCTGTGAAATCATGACTAGGCCGGTCAGATATTGGGGAACCACCCCATTCGACAGTCACACTCGCTGCGTTGTACAAATTAAGCACCGGCGTCTGAAGTGTATTTGCCGGTGAAGTGTGACCTATGGATGGGTGGGGAAATAGTTGGGCTATAAGCAGAAGAACACTTCATAGACATTGTCGCATTGCACATGGACCGCTAGAGAAGGATTTCATGTGAGGCTGAGTACATGTCGAGTCCACGTGGCTTCTCAAAAAGCATTAGCTGAATCGATTAAAAATCAGTCTTATTTGCGATTGTGCTCTGGAATACTGAGTACAAGAATACTGTGGCACACTAATATCATGAACGAAATAACGAGGTACAAAAATTCAAAAGGGAAGGGAAGTATATATTTACTTTTCGTAAAATCCACATCTATGTGGCTTGAAGATCTATCTATCTATCTATCTATCTATCTATCTATCTATATATATATATAATGTTGTCAAGGTATATATCTGGAGTTAGGTATAGAAAATCTATTTGTACCTACCATTGGATATACTGCCATTCAATATTTTTGTTCACAAGCATAGTGTCTCACGATATTCTGGACTTGATATTCAGAAGACACACCCTTAATAACACAATGCTTTTTTAAAAATAAAACTCAATTACAAAATAATAAGAAGTGCCAGTTCAGGAATCACTGTTTTGCTAATTAATCATGCATTTCTTAAATAAAACTCTAGTAAAAGCTTAAGATCCTATTGATTCAGTAGAGGCCACCCAATTCCAAAGGACATTTCCAAATCCAGCTCTCGCCCTTTCTCTCTTTACAATTATAGAATGGAGAAATGCATGCTGGGAACATCCTGTCAAGGTTGCCCATCATTTGTCTTGTTATTCTTTTATTAATAGTGAAGATCCCAAGTGTGTTTTTTTGCTTTGTCTTCTAGATTTGGGCAGTGGTGGAAGCAGTTCTGATCATTAAAACACCTCAGTTACTTGCAAGGCAAATCCTCTAAGAACAGCTCCCAATCCAATATCAAGAACATCCTTTTGAGGTTAGACTTTTCAGTGAAGTGTGAGGTCCAGTACAAGAAAGGCAGGGTCATTTTGACCGAAC
The DNA here is from genome assembly GCF_031143425.1 of Pleurodeles waltl. Lineage (NCBI taxonomy): Eukaryota > Metazoa > Chordata > Amphibia > Caudata > Salamandridae > Pleurodeles > Pleurodeles waltl. Next base: position 72,534,674 of record NC_090449.1, read on the forward strand.
AGTTGTACTGGGTGCGAAAACGCTGCGTCTGGGAAAGATCGCTCTTGTAATGGGTGCTCCCGAGATGTTGCACTTGATTCGCGGATCAGAGCTACAGATGCAGTGTAACGCAAGCAAATGCAATTTTTGCCCATTGTTCTCGAGTGTCTCCTGCTGGTACTTGCTGTTGACAACACGTGAGTCAACACAATTTACACTCAACTCCTGATGGTCGTTAGGGCCAAAATAGGCCTAAAGTGAATATGTCAGCCTTTTTGCGGCAGCACGTAGACCTAAATAACCCTTTAAGTATTTGCAGTTTCAGTTCAGCATTAAAATTATATTTGTTAATAATCCAGTCACTTTGTAATCTGGTTCCAGCAATCCAGTGTACAAGTTAGATCCTTGGAGGGCTCGACCCATGACAGCATTTGGGATAATAGCTGACTACCTAAATGGGTGCCATTTAGATCCATTATATGCACATTTATTCTCTGAAGATGTCCTGAAAATCTGGATTGGATCCAAATTCCTGGGCCGACAATGGACACCTTTCCTGCAATCTTTCATCCATCATCATCATTTCATCATTTTGCACTTGTAGAGTGTGTGGCTACTCGTAGGCGTCCCAGTGCTAAGTACGCAACTAGCTGACCAAGGCATTAATTAGGAAAGCAATCAAACAACCATGTTTTCAGGAGTTTGTAAGAAGGGAGTTCCAAGTTGGTTGCCCAAATTCTGTACGACCTGCAATTTCCTCAACCGATTTTGGGGCTCCTAAATACAAAGAATACTCATAGTCCAAGTGAGAGAAAATCAACACCTGGACCACTATTCTTTTGTTAGAAGAAGGGAGCAGATGTAGAATGTCCCTAAGAGTCTTAAGGATGCCATAACATGCTGAAGCTAATTTTGTAGCCTGAATTCACATGGTTAATGCTTTGTCTAGCCAGAAGCCTAGACTTGTTATAACTGGCTTGGGCGAGGGAGGAGTGCCAAGGATGCTGGGCCATCCCAGGTCCACCTGGGCGTGCAGGGAATTCCCCAGGATCATAAGTTCCATCTTTTCCCCATTTTATTTCAGGGCGGAGTTGTTCATCCAATTGACCACACTGTATAGACACAGGCCTATGGCTGAGGAGCAGGGATCATGCTTGTGAGAAAGGGCAAAAGCCAATTGTGTTGTCTGCCTATGAGATTATAGATATCCCAAATGACAGAACGATGTCAGCCGGAGGTCCCATATATAAATTGAACAGCTTAGGACTTAATGAGGAACCCTGAGGGACTTCACAGTTCAATGAAAAAATGTCTGAGGTACAGCATCCCTCAAAAACCTGAAAGATCCTACAACTAAGTGTTAGACTGGGTCTCTAGTTGGCAGTGGTTTGCACCCTGTCCAAGTAGGGACCCTCACTCCAGTCAGGGTAAGGGAGCCACACAGCTAAGATAACCTTGCTCACCACATGGTAGCTTGGCACAAGCGGTCAGGCCTATCTCAGAGGCAATGTGTAAAGTATTTGTACACACACACACACACGGTAACACAGTGAAAACAGCACAAAAGTACTCCACGCCAGTTTAGACAAAAAGCCAATATTTATCTGAGTAAAACAAGACCAAAAAGACAAAAATCCAACATACACAAGTAAAGATATGATTTTTCATCTTAGTAAAGTACATGGAAATACAGTAGCTTCAATAGGGGCTATCACGGCGACTTGACGGGGTCATTCCCAACAGTCCAACACCATTTGAGAGGGAGTGCGGACCGGTCATGGAATCACACAGACCCCAGGTACAGTACCTTAAAAAACAATGAAAAAACAAAGATGTTGCACAGAGTTGGGGAGGTGAGGCGTGGCTGGAGCCTGTGCAGCGTTGGTTCCTTACTGCAATCTGGGAGGTAAGGCATTGCTTCCTTACTGCTAGGCAGGGAAGGTGAGGCATCGGTTCTTTGCAGTTGCAGGGGAGGTGATGCGGTGTAGGTGGTGAGACGTCGGTTCCTTACAATCTGGTGGGGTCGATGACTCCGGCAGTTCAAGATACGAGGCATGAACTATGCTGTGTCGCGATCACACCACAGGGCCACAGGTGCTGTGCTCTAGGAGAGTCGGAGTCCGGTGTTCTAGATGTCAGGGACACAGCACTTGGGACTCACGCTTTGGCAGGCGTCAGGCCTAGGTTGCAGGTTGCAGTCATTGCACTCAGAGGGGACCACGGCTCCAGTGCAGGTGGCAGCGCAGTGTCGGACAGCGGTGCCAGTTCCGAAGTTCCTCTGGAGTCGATGTGCTTGTATTTTGTTCTTGGGTTGCACCAGAACTCATTCCCAAGGGCCCAGGAACTGGATTTGGCACCACTTGGCAAGCCAGGACTCTCAGCAATAGAGCCCATGTGCTGGCTGATTAAATCTTTGATGTACCTGAGACTTCTTAACAGAAAGCATGCCCAGTCTGATCCCTTGGAGAACCTTTGGAAGCAGGATGTAGAAATCTAAGTCCAGTCCTTTCACTCCCAGGACAGAAGCAGCAAGCTGCAGGCCAATAGCCAAGCAACATGCAGAGTGGCAGTCCCTCCTACATCATCCATCTCGTCTTCATGGCAGAATGTCCTCAGCCCAGAAGGAATCTAACTTTGTGGGCTCAGAGGTCCAGTACTTATACCCATTCCTGCCTTTGAAGACAAACTTCAAAGAAAAGTCTTTATAGTGCACAAGGTTCTGCCTTTCCTGCCCTGGCCCCAGACACACTCCAGGAGGTTGGACACTGCTTTGTGTAAGGACAGGCACAGTCCTAATCAGGTGCAAGTGTCAGCTTCTCCCACCCCTCTAGCCCAAGAAGGCCCATCAGGATATGTAGGGCACATCTCAGCTCCCTTTGTGTGACTGTCTAGAGTGAATTCATTAACAGCCCAACTGTCATCATGGTCCAGATGTGTATTCCACAGACAGGCAGAGACACAGAGTGGTTAAGCAAAAAAAAAATGCCCACTTTCCAAAAGAGGCATGTTCAAACTTGCAATTTAAAAACCAACTTCAAATTTATTTTTTAATTGCGAGTTCAGAGACTGCAAACTCCATATCTCTATCTGCTCTCAATGGGAAATTACTCTAAAAGATATTTCAATGCAATCCCCATGTTACCCTGTGAGAGAGATAGGCCTTGCAATAGTGAAAACTGAATTTAGCAGTATTTCACTATCAGGAAATTTAAAACACACCAGTACATGTCCCACATTTTAAATACACTGCACCCTGCCCACGGGGCTGCCTTGGGCTTACCTTGGGGGTGACTTACATGTAGTGAAAGGGGAGGTTTAGGCCTGGCAAGTGGGTGCACTTGCCACGTCGAAATGGTGGTTTAAAACTGACCACACAGACACCGCAGTGGCAGGTCTGAGACATGTTTACAGTGCTACTCGTGGATGCCACAACCAGTGCTTCAGGCCCACTAGTAGCATTTGGTTTACAGGCCCTGGGCTCACATGGTTGCACTATACTAGGGACTTGCAAGTAAATCAAATTATAGATAACTCAATTGCCAATACAATTTAGACAGCGATCCCTTGTGCTGTAGGGTTGGTCGGCAGCAGTAAACTGCCCAGAATCCTAAAGCCAGCAAAAATTTAATTCAGCACAGGATCAAAAAGAGAAGGTCGGAAGTAAAACGTTTGGTGACTAGCCTGCAAAAATGGCCATTTCCAATGCTAAGACAGGATAGAGCCAGGTGAAGGTACAACCTGCAGCTCCCACATCCGGGTTCTCTCAATAAGAATGTGATGACTGACAGTATCAAATGCTGCACTGAGATAGAGGAGGACGATGGCAGCCGATCCCACTTGATCAGGCAGCATTTTAGTCTCTTCGACCACTGCCAGGAGTGCAGTTTCTGTCCCTTTTAGGTCTAAACCCAGCCTGGGTGGAATGGAAAATGTTGTGAGCCTCTAGATATTCTGAGAGGTGTTTATTCACATGACTCTCCGGGACTTTGCTTAATCCAGGAAGCAGGGAGATGGGCCTGTAATTCCCGGGGTCCAGCTGTACAAAGGACATCCTGACAAGTGAGGCACCTCTTTTCGGAGGTCAGATACAAAGCAAAGAAAGGGACACATTCAACCCTCTCTAAAACTTCCAATGCTATTTGTAGGCATTCTAGAGGGGAGTACTTTCGGTCCGATTCTAAAAACGTTTCAGGGTATGCCTGATTTACACAGTGGAAAGTTTCCAACTCTTTATGCATTCTAATTCAGAAAGGCAGGAACAAGGTACCTTTTGCACGTAGAAGTGTCAGGATTGTAGAGGTTCTGCAAAGGGTGCCGCTTTTTCCACATTTTGTAGGTTGCATCTATTGGAAATGTAATAAATGCTCCTACGGGATCTGAAGGGGGTGTTCAGAGGAATGCAATGAAACCCTAGGAGTAGTAATTGTGACACTTCTCAAACATTTGCAATGCTTCCCACACACATGCACTTCTAGACATACACCTGACTGAGGAATTGTTCTGAATAAGGTTGCAAGTTGTCAATCTTTGAAGAATAGGGGGGTCATTCTGAGTCTGCCGACCGCCAGACTTCCCCCCTCCAAAATACCGCTCCGCGGTCGAAAGACCGCTGAGGGTATTTTGGCTTTTGCACTGGGCTGGCGGGCGACCGCCAAAAGGCCGCCCGCCAGCCCAGTGCAAAAGACCCTTCCCATGAGGATGCCGGCTCAGAATTGAGCCGGCGGAGTGGGAAGGTGCGACGGGTGCAGTGGCACCCGTCGCGTATTTCAGTGTCTGCAATGCAGACACTGAAATACAAAGTGGGGCCCTCTTACGGGGGCCCCTGCAGTGCCCATGCCATTGGCATGGGCACTGCAGGGGCCCCCAGGGGCCCCACGACAACCCATACCGCCATCCTGTTCCTGGCGGGAGAACCGCCAGGAACAGGATGGCGGTATGGGCTGTCAGAATCCCCATGGCGGCGCAGCTCGATTCTTAAGGGCAGCGGAAAACCGGCAGGAGACCGCCGGTTTTCCGCATCTGACCGCGGCCAAACCGCCGCGGTCAGAATGCCCTGCGGGGCACCGCCAGCCTGTTGGCGGTGCTCCCGCCGACCCTGGCAGAATCACCCCTCATGTCTTTTGCATTTGCAGAGATGTATGACTTCTTGAAACAAGTGGGTGGGTTGTGGCACAGGGTACCTGCACTATGCTGCTCAGAGAATGTGTTCCATTACCCTCTACGCCCCAATCCTGAATGGTGCATTCTTCATACCTTAAATGGCGTCCATCTCCCAACTGGGCAGGCTCGCATTGTTCGCACTGGGTAACCATGGAGGCCTCTGCAGTCCGGAAGGTTTGTTTCTCAAAGCATCCTCTGAAGGTGGGGGTGAGAGGGGAGGAAGTGAACAGGTGCCCCTCATCATGCCCCCGATTACATATATGTATTATATGTGTGCATGTTTGTCGGTACTGGCTTTAGTACAGTGAGCAACAGAACCTTGTACACCATCCTAGGGTGTGGGGAGGATTCCAGGTCATGCATTGCACATTCATTATATTATACAATTTGACATATTGGTAGGTTCATACACAAGTAGATTTGGTGTTTTTCTCAGATTCACACGATTTTTGGTCAAGTCCAAAGCCGATGTTAGAACCGATGAATCAAGAAAAACACTTCTCTTCCCTTGGTATCACATTGTCATTGGTCGATGCCTTATGTCACTGAAATTTAAGATTAAATATAGTGCTTCTTTTAATGAAGCGCTTTGCTATATTCTTCCAAATATATATGAAAATCGCTTTCTCAATTACGAGCTCTGGGTTTCAGTTTGGATGAATGTATATGTTTTTTTTTTTTTCTGCAAAGTGCCTTGTGTAAGAGTTTGTTTAATCTGTGCATTACCCCTAGCTTCATTTTTTTTTTTTAGCATTGTGACATTTCTAAAAAAATGTACAAAAAGGCCGCAAGAGTGCATAGCTTGACAGGCAGATGTGAGGTAAATTACAATTATGCAGTTTCTGAAGGGCAGACAGCACACAAAAAACATGTGAACAAATACCTGGTAACAAAACCTAAAATTCATATTTATAGATTTGATACATTACGCACTTAAGTGCTTAATTCATAACAGAATAAGTGCCAGGGCCCTCGTCAGGTGGCCCCTGTAGCTTGCAGCACTCATTGCTTCTGCAAACGCTGCCAGTGACACTACCAACACAACTACTAACCCTCACACTTCGACAGGTGTGACAATTCACACTATTCCAGGCCTCCAAAGTTATCGGAATGGATGGGGTGGCAGGTATTAGACTTATTTAATGTCTGTTGAATTAATAAACAACTGTTGTTGTGCTCATCTCTAAATTAGACAACCAGCGCCACCATGTGGCAGACTGTCATAAGTGCTGGAGTTGACAATTAAGTGCAGGTGCTGAGCACCACAAACCACTGACCCAAATTAAGCACTGTGCTTTGTGCATTTGATCTGTTGTCTTGATTGCATGACAATGCACCTCAGGGCAGTCTTACACTCACACAGGTAGGGGCAAGGTCAGATTTCAGGAAGCAGTGGTTTCTAGGTGTGGATACCTGTGCGTTGGGGAGATCAGAATATGGTTGTTGCACACTTTAGTTTGGACACCACCAGCAGGTTCACATTGGCAGATTGTGGGTTCTCGTTGGCTGTTGTAGCATGGTAGTACCTTGGAATGTGATCAGGGAAGTAGAGTTTGGAATAAAAATGGTGTCCCTGTAGGCGCTTGGACAACAATGTTTTTAAAAAAAGTTGTACTGGTTCTATATGACATGCTTTTTGTTCTGGATGGTATTGAAAGTGTGTGTTTATTGTTGCTTTTTGTAGCAGCCAACGCAGGGCTAAGTTGCTTCTTTGTGCTTGAAGGTAGAAGGACTTGAGGCCTCACCATGACCTTACAGTGGTGACAATTACACTTGTGTCTTCCTGGTTAGGTAAACAGCTTTTGACATTATGTCTGTGCTGCAAGTACTCTGTTTATAAAGTTCTAGGATGTTGCTTTTTTTGGAAGCTGGAAGCCTCTTTGCTGAGTCTTGGCACCAGGGGGCTGTTCACACAGATTTAAACATGTCTGTTTTAGACTTACACTGCTGTGCATGCATAGTTTCGGCCTAATTAAAAAACATAGAGTATCTCCCAACAGACATGAGTAATATAAGCGCCCAGTGTGCACAATACACTTGTCATTTTATTCCAGTTCGAACCATTGGGATGCCAGAGGCGTGGTCACAGAAATCTATTTCAAATGCTTCATTTTTAAGCTAAAGTTGATTCGCAAAGTTTTTAAAATTTAAAGTCCTTCCCTTTTGAGCACATCTAAGTTACACCTGAGACATGTCAGTGCTGCATCAAATGGACCAGAAGTTACCACTTTCACAAAGTTTGGCTCGAAAAAAGGTAGCAGTGGGAAAAACATGATTGAATTGGGAGAAACCAAATTTTCAACGAATTATTAATATATTCATGAAAATATCCAGTACTAGCCATGTGTTCTGTGCACTTCACATATAGTGTGCGCGCAGAGGGTCAGAAAACAAGGGGTGCATTCCCTGTTTCCATGTCCTGACATGGATGGTTGATGTCACGAGTAGATTATGCATGTATATATTGGAAGAGTTTATAAAATAGACAAATGGGTGTAAATGTCAACACTCAATGGTTGTTTTACACTAAATTTAGTGACTTTGCCGTGGCTGACTTCGTCCAAAAGGCTACATTTTGAGTACAAAAAATTGTCCTCCTTGCGTGGTGCTTACGAACTTGGCTTCTGTGACAGGCTCGATTTCTGGAGCAGGGACAGCCCAGATCTTCTCCAAATCCTGATTCTGGGGTCAAGTGCTTGCTAACAACCATAGCAGAAGGACTACAAAGTGTCTGTCGCTACACCACGGCGTGGAGTGCTCGCAAACACTACTGTATGGCGACTACGCTCTTGGCATCAGTGGGAGAAGTTATGAAACCCTAAAACAAAGTTCTGCCCGGTCTGGAAGACAAATACTAATGGAGTCAGATGGGATTCATATGAGCCCCGGTCTAGAGCTCTTCAGTACCAACGGATGCCTCATCGCCCATGGCTCATGTAAAGGTGGACCTTCCAGCGTAGCTTCTAACGGTGAAGGTTTAAGCAGTCCTCTGCTGACCTATACAGAAGATGCAAAGCTACTTTAGGTATCAGTTATGTACCTAAGACACAAACCATAGGTGGGATCTGTGGGACTCACTTGACCTCCCAGTTGTGGTGTTCACATCCTGATGCCGCTGCTTGTGGAAGGCTCCGATTGTGTGCTGAACATCAGCGAACATTCGCCGACACTCGACAACAACAAACATCTCCCTTGTGCCCCAGCTTTGTCTACCATCTACTGATGGTGTTCCTTTTGTTATTGTACAATGGAGCTCTTCTCCTGGAAGCTTGGCATGAGCTGCTGGCACTGGGTCGCAAGTTACTTGCCAACCAGAAAAGTGAAGACCGCCAGAGCCGGGAGAGCAAGACACACCATGGTAAGAGGATGAGCTCACAACTTTCCTGTGTGTTAAGCACAAACACATTATCATATTTAGATAAATCAAAAGCCTAGATTATTTAATATTGTTTTTTTAAATAACTTGAATTGGTGCCAAACCCAATGCTGTGGCTCAGACATCAAGACTGCAAAGAGAAGCGAGTGTGCCTTGATCTCATCAGGGTGAGAGGCAAAAGGCAGAGCTTACTGAAAAAATGACACGCCATGGGTAACACAATGGGTCCATGCCCATGGGACGCCACGCATTCTAGGAGCTGTGGTTTTGGTTCCCATCAATTGAAGCAATATTAGTAAAGTCAATTACATTGTTTTAACAAAGTAAAGCCAGTGAATGTAAACTTGGTGTGTGGCTTTGAGCCATCTGCTCGCCCTGGACCATGACATCTACAAACACAGGCCTTTCAATCCCTAGTCAAGGACATAGAGAGCGTTTTTTGGGCGAGTTGTGGAGAAGGTTCTGGATTTCCGCTCTCACGCGGGACCACATTTCACAGCAGGGATTCCTGAACTTCATTGTAGGTAATGGGCAATTTCCCCTCGTTTTCCGCAATTATCTACCACATTTCAGTAACGGTGTTCGAGTTTCTCGCACAGGAATGCTGCAGCCTTGTCTTAAAAATACTTGTGAAAGCAGAATGTATAATTTCATTTAATAGCACAAAAATAGACGGAGGTGTTAATTAAACACAGCACAGGCATACAGACTGAACTAACAGCAGGCGTCTAGTCGTCAGAAGAAAGGGAACAATATTTGCTTAAAAAAGAGATTGGTGGCTTTTCGACATGCTGTCCTCAGAAAGGCCTCCCATCCTCTCCAAGTGAATGAAGCAATGTGAAATTAACAGCTTTCTGCATCTGCTGAATTTTAAACGCAGTTACCCAGGGGACGTTGGGCAGTCAAAGGTTTCTTTTTCCTTTTCTTTAGAGATAACCCCCAAATAGTGCTCTCTGGGAATTCCGCCCCCTGGCACTCCCTGCCAGATTTGTACTTCTAGAAGTTTAGGGGTCTAGCTGAGTTACTTGACTTCCGCACTGTCTGGTTTCTACCCTCATTCTGGACATACACCCAGGAGGCAGTGATGCACAGTTCTACCTAACATGTATATCGCAGGATTGCCACATTGCTTCATATGAGCAGAACACCCTGTTTCCAGTTCTAGGCCTTTATTGACAAACTAATGCAGTCTGGGAGTTGTGGTTTGATTCAAATGGACAGGAACACCTGCAAAATCCATCTGTTTAATTCTTGTGCTTACACTTGTAACTGGTAGCTGGTGGTATGTGTGAATGCAAGTCGAACCTAATACAGAAATAACAAGAAATTAATGTGTTAATATTGCTTGCATATTTTAAACCTAATTTTCGTCACGATGTATAAATTGGACACAATACTTGGGCAACACGTGGCATGATTTTTTTTTTTCGTTTGGGAGTTTTTGCTCCCATTTTTTGCAATGGGCTTTAAATGATCTCTTATTCTGCATTTTAGACAAACAAACTGGATTTGCAGCCGATTTATCAATCCAGGTTCAAACAAGACCGAATTCCTTTTAATAGATGGCCCAACACACACTGCTGTAAGATTTATGAATGGGAAGAAGACCATGTCCCCATCTAGCCCTCAGGTGACAAGAAGGAAAAAGATAAGTCTTTAGCATCGTCTGACACGGTGCCCTCAGCTTTGATAACTTATGTTTAAAGAACCCATCAACTTCTCCTTTTACAGGAGATGAACACAATCCATCCCACAGATGTTACACAGAAGCTTTCAAGGGAACTCTGCTCTTGGTCAATTCAAGTCTTAAAATATTTATTAACTAAAGAAAAAATATATTTGTGAATCACAGAACTCTTGACAAGGTGGTCTCCCAGGGAGCAACATAAGAGCATTGCTTAGCAAACCAGGAAAACAATAATATCCTGTTTTACAAATAGGCTTCTAATGGGAGTCACATGGTTCATAAAACAAAGGCAGATCACAGGGCCGGAGACCGAGATCACGAGAGAGGAAGTCACGACCCTCAGTTGTAATCAGTGCTTAATTTGAGCCGGTGGTTTCCGGTGGGGGGGGGGGGGTTCTGGCACTTATTTTTGAGTGCTGGCTCTTATTTTTCTCACTCAAGCATTTACTGAGAGCAAAAGACACATATGGGAAAAACGGAGGAAGAGAAAAACGAAAAAGCATCACAAAGGGTGAAAGTTGCGAGCTGCAAGAGAGAGCTGAAGGGGCAGGGAGTGGCTGTAAATAGATTAAAGAGCCCCGAGATGGCTTCAGGATTATGCTGCCTCAACATTCAGTGCTCGCACATTTAATTGCAGCAGCCGCGTGTTTCAGAGGAGAACTTTGGGCACGGCACACTTTTATTTACAAATTAAGCACTAGTTGTAATAAGAGCTAAACCTGACGGTTGAGCGAGCTCTTCAGCAGCCTCTCGTCTTGGGTGCAGTGATGTGAAAGAGAGGCTCGAAGTTTCATAAATGGGCATTTCCTTTAGGCACAGTTAGCATGAGTAAGAAACCATAGCTGCAGTATTTACAGTTTCACTGAGGCATTGATTTCCAGACCAAGACCTACCTGTCTCAACCCTTCACTCCCAAACCTCTCCAAGTCCATGCTGGCACCCCTTGAAGGCCCACTTTCACCGTCATTCCCATAAAAGACTGATACCTTTTCAAACTATCTGCAGTGCAAATGTTCTTGCACTTGGAGAACCATATTCTACTGTGCAGAATTACTTACTCGATTGGGGCAATCGGAATGTATCTGAAGGGGACCCTGTACTCTATCCGCTAGCCCATGTAGGCAGGATTATAGCTATCAGTAGTGCAGCAGGTGCATGGACACCAGGGTCCAGGCCTGGGAGGAGCTCACTCAACCTCAATTATGGCCGTGTGTTCCTAACAAACGGGGGTCGGAGCGCCTGTTCCGTGCTTGCAACTGGGCCCTTAACACACTTACTACGCCACTGCATGCGAGGCATGCTAAGGTCTAGAGAGGCATGGAAACTCTGAAGTCCTAAGTCTTGCTTCCACTCAGGCCACCTTAATGTTCCACACAACTCCAGTGTAACACATCCTGCAGCTGATAAGGTGGAGCATTTTAACACATTTTTGTGTGATGATGTTGTACCGTACAACACAGAGTAAAGGAGTGTTTCGTTTGTCCCTGTGGTTGTGTGTGTGTGTGTGTGTGGGGTGGGGGGGGGGGGCACCCAAGCTAATATCCGGAGAGCAGTTCTCATTTTCAATTATCAGACTTTTAAGCAAGACCAGAGTAAAAGTGAGAAAGGGTGAAAAGAGGGAATGGAGGAGGAAGAGAATATAGGAAAATAGAGTCAAAAGGAGAAATGGAGGATGAAAAGAACCTGCAAGAGTGTAGAGCGCTGGAAGAAAGAGGAATAAGGTTGAATGAAGATTGAAGGTGTGGTTGGCTCCCAAGAAAAACCTTGGGTCCCAGCACTTTAAAAATAATAAATAAATAAGCACTGACACCACCAGGGTCCGGCCTACCTCTGCATGACATGTCACCAGCTGACCATACACCACAGTATACTTGGTCAAGTACAAATGTCTCAGTGGAGGATCATTCTACATACCAGGCTCATCTGTCTGGAATATCCCCTACATCCAATTTAGGCTCAAAGATGTCTTCCTTCTTTTATGAAGGCAGATGAAAAAAACATCTCTTCACACCAGCCACCGCGTAGAGGAAGGGCATCTATAGATTGATGGACCGAATCCATCTCAGCCCCTGAAGTGAGGGGCTTGGTATCCCTGTAAAAGCCCCCTGAAGGAGTCTCATGATCAGGCCCGATGGAGTTCGCAGAGTTCTGCTATGCAGAACTCCGCGAAGTGCCGAAAAAACTCTGCTGTGTTGAGTTCCGCTTGCAGCGGAGTTCGGGTCTTGAGGTTTGTGCTGATTTTCAGTGCCAGGAGTTTCTCCCACGCTGTAAAATCAGTACGAATGGCATCACGTGGAGTGCAAGACGACTTCTTTCTGCTGCTCCAGTAGATTTTCGACTCGAGCTGCAGCTTCCTCAATGCGAGTGGCAGCTTTCTCAATATGGGTGGTCGCTACCTGCCACAACCGCTTGCGTTCAGAAATCTTGCTCGCACTCACCAACAGAGCGATTTTACGTGCTTGCCAACATAACATTGGTGAGCTGCTTGAGAGAAAAAAACAGCTCCGCTTCACTTCGTGGAGTTTTTTGGAAATCCAAGCACTGCATGGAATGGGCAAAACTCTGCAAAACCTGCCGATGGAGTGGGATTCTTCGCCCACCCCTACTCATGATGAGATCAAAATATGTGCCCCTCCCCTGAATCCCTTGGGTGAGACAATATTGGCAGGCAAGGTACGCACCCCTCATAGCCATGTTAGTAAACTTGTTCTCTATAAGACAGATTGGCACCAAGCCCCTCTGTCATTCACTTCTGGCAGAGAAAGGTTTGCATCCAGGTGCCAGCGGAGCGCCCTGTGCCAGCCCCCTGTGCCACCCCAGTGCTAGAGGTGACAGGATGTCTCCAGTACCAGCCTCCTGTTCCGGAAAAAGAAAGTCCTGTCGCTGGCGGCAGGTCAAAGGGTCATGGACTGCTGGTTATGTTTGATCGCTCTAGGCATTGGACATCACCCGGCCCCCTCGCGCGGAGCACACTGGGAAGAGCATGTCATCGTGCGCCTCTGCCTTCATGAGCCTTTCCTGGGATATGAATGAGGACGAGTCGATTTCAGAACATTCTGTACGAAGGTTCGCGCGCCGGCTCTGTAGGGAGCAGCGCTGCAGGGGTGGGAAGGGAGCAGCTCCGCGCTGCTATCTGCATTTATTGTGTGAGTTCCACATTGGGGGCTTATTTTGAATGTGTCTCCCTCTGCTCGTTTGTCTTTCAGAATGCAGCTCCTGCAATACTCAAGGGCAATGGGGTGCCTGACTGCTGTCATTTGTACAGTATCCTGTACCTGGCGCGAGCGCACGCCTCGTGCAGTGCCGCAGAGCACATCCTTTACTAACAGTGGCCAAGAGAGGTGCCTCGTGCAGTGTTCCTCCTTTACTAGCAGTGACCACCAAAGGCCTGGCACCTCATGGTGCAACAGTGCAGTTCACTTACTAGCACTGGCCACAAAAGGGCTTGCATTTTGTGCAGCGCTTCAGTGCATATCCCTAATTAATAGTGCCCACGAAAGGCCTGGCACCTCACAAAGTGCTCTAGTGCTTCTTCTTTCCTGGCAATAGCCACAAAGCTGTGGCACCCCAGGCACTGCTCCAGTGATGCTCCTTTAATAACACTGGCCTCCAAAGACCTGGCCCCTCACACACTGCTCCAGTGCCGCTCCTTACCTAGCATTGCTCTCGAATTTTCTGGGGCCTCATTTACCGCTCCAGCACTCCTCCTTTACTAGCAATAGCTGACAAAAGCCTGGTATCTCATGCAGTGCTCCAGTGCTCCTCCCTGAATAGCAGTGTGCATAGAAGGCCAGGCTCCTCATTTAGTGGCAAGGGCCAATAAACGCCTGGAGCCCCATGCAGCGCTCCAGTATTCATTCTTTTATTGTGGTGGCAAACCTGCTGCCTCATGCAGTGCTCCAGTGTTGCTTCTTCAGTGGCACTGGCCATCAAAGGCCTAGCAGCTCATGCAGTGTTCCAGTGCTGCTCCTTAAGTAGCAATGGCCAACAAAGGCCTGGGCCCTCATGTAGTGCTTCAGCGCGCCTCTTTAATTAGCACCGGTCAAAGACTGGACGCCTCATTCAGTGCTGCAGTGCTCCTCTTTTTCTGGCAGTGACACTTCATGCAGTGTTGCAGTTCTCCACCTTTCCTAGCTCTGGCTAACAAAGGCCTGGCGCCTCATGAAGTGCTCCACGCACCTCCTTTTCTAGCGCTGCCCATGTGATTCCTCACACACTGCTACCGTGCAGTTTTGCAGTGCTCATCCCTTACTGGTGCTTGTTGTGAGAGTGGCTGATGGATTAAACCTAGATCTGTGACTGGGGGGTGAATGTTTCATCGTTCAGCATTCCATCCATCATCTGTTCTTTTTTGCTTTTGTCGCCCTAAGTGGGAACAGTGTGCCTAGACGTGGGTCCCTTGCTCATGGTGACACTGGATTCAAGCTAGCCTGGCTGATAAGGGGTGATACTCTGAAACCGGTCCCAGGATGCTTCTTTCTGGTCCAGGGAGAACCTGACCTGGCAGTTCAAACTGGACTGTTCCCATGGGGAGCAGGTCAAGACTAATTTGCATATGGCTGGATCCAAACTGGGGTGGCACGGTGAGCAAAAAGATTATGGATTAAACCCAGATCTGTGACTTGGGGGGAATGTTTGAATTGTTCATTCCGTCCATCATCTCTTCTTTTTGCTTCTGGTAGGAGAGTCCTGGCACACTGTACAGTGCTTCTCATATCCTAGCGGTCCCCATGAGAGTCTTGGCACACCAGGAGTGCTTCAGTACTCCTCCTTTACTGGTGTTCCCCAAGTGATGCCACACGCAGTGCTGCAGTGTTCCTCCTTCACTGGCCGTTGTTATTAGGGTCCTGGCACAAGTACAGTGCGCTCTTTTTTTCTGGCGCTACGCACCTGAGATTTCATTCATTGTTGCAGTGCTCCTCCTTTACTAGCCCTTGCCGTGAGGGTCATGGCACATCATACAGTGCTTCAGTGCTCCCCCTTTACTAGTGCTACCAATACGATGCTGTGCCCAGGGTTGCAGTGCTGCTTCTTTGCTGTCACTTGCTATAAGCATCCTGGCTCACTGCATAGTGCTCCAGTGCTCCTTACCAGCCTGTGCTATGGGAGTCCTGGGACATTGTACACTCATATGACGCCTTACGCAGTGTTGCAGTGCTCCTTCTTTTCTTGCACTTGCTACGAGAGCCTGACTCCTATGTCTTTGTCATCTGCCCGTCCTTTATTAGTTCTACTCATACCATGCCCCCACAGTACTACAGTGATCCTCTTTTTTCTGTTTTTAGGTTGAGCCTACGCAGCGCGCATGCACTGTGGCTCGACATGCTGTAATCTACTTCTGTGGGCTCTCACCACGCCCATCACATGCCCTACACTTTCATTCGTTCCTTGGCCTGCCTTTCAAAATTCCTTTGGTTTGTTAGGTAAATGCTCTACGTTTGTCCCACCTTGAGGTTGTTTTGCTACGCCTCGGAAACTGACCCTGTTACATGGATTATTGCATGATCGGCCATATAACTTAGTGTTGGCGCACTACTTTTTTCTTTTGCCTCTCCGCTTCGCGCTTGTAGCGGTATGTTGTTTCTTACTCCGGCATCTCGCTGTTTCTTTGTGACAAAGGCTGCAAGCTAGAGGGTGATTTTTTAAAGTTATTTATATAGCGTGAACTTGATCGGAAGATTAGAACACTTTACATGAGTACCGGTTAAATTTGCAGCTCCATTCCTAAATTCTTCTAAGTTTAGCAGTTGAAAAATATACTAACTGGTGCCTTTTAAATAGAATAAACACAAGAGAAACCCTCAACGCCGCTCTCCCTGTCCCAGCTGGAGAACCAATACTACTATTCACTGCACTCGGGAAACTCGTCCCATAATGCTTTGCAGGGAATTTATTTTACAACACAATTGTGTCCATAACTCAGCCTGTGGCGGTCCTAAGACAATGGGACCATCACCAAAATGTTCAGCAAGATGTGCTCTTTCTGTACAGCTCATCTTCTGGGTACCCGCAATAAGATGGGGGGAAATCATAACCTTTCCCATCATTCAATGTCTTTTTAAGCTCTCTCATGGCTGGCGCTTTTGCTTTACAGCTGGAGTAGTTTATGTCCTAAGAGCCTTGTATGTAATAATATTCTAACAGGCCTGCTAGGCTTGAAAATGTGTAATACACTATTCCTTCTAGGGGCTGAATATATGATTACACTGCAGTGCTCTTTCCCCTTCTCTTTTCATGTGGTTATGCCCTCTAAGGGCTGACTATATACATGACCATATTTTTTCCAAATGCTATTTTTATTGTGGCGCCCTCTAGGGGATGTTCTGACCAGTACAGTCTAATGCCACATGTATGAAGGAATGCACAAACACAGTTTATTTCTGGTAAGGTTTTAAGGTGCTGCATGGCTAACTACTGACAAGGTCTCAAAGGTGAGACCTATTGGCTATGCCAGTGCTTGTTTGCTATAGGAGTCCCGGCACACTGTACACTGCTGCAGTGCTCCTCGCTTACCAGCATGTGCTATGGGAGTCCTAGCACTCTGTACAGTGCAGAAGTGCTCTTGCCAGAATGGTCCTCCTTTACTAGCACTTGCTGTGGGAGTTGAGTCCTGGCACACTGCGCACTGCTGCAGTGCTCCTCCTTTAGTAGCGCTTCCTAGGAGATGCCTGGCGCCACGTGCAGTGTTGCAGTGCTCCTCCTTTAGTAGCGCTTCCTAGGAGATGCCTGGCGCCACGTGCAGTGCTGCAGTGCTCCTCCTTTAGTAACGCTTCTGAGGAGATGCCTGGCGCCACATGCAGTGTTGCAGTGCTCCTCCTTTAGTAGCGCTTCCTAGGAGATGCCTGGCGCCACGTGCAGTGTTGCAGTGCTCCTCCTTTAGTAGCGCTTCCTAGGAGATGCCTGGCCCCACGTGCAGTGTTGCAGTGCTCTAGTGCTCCAGTAGTTGCA
This sequence comes from Pleurodeles waltl, assembly GCF_031143425.1. Taxonomy (NCBI): domain Eukaryota; kingdom Metazoa; phylum Chordata; class Amphibia; order Caudata; family Salamandridae; genus Pleurodeles; species Pleurodeles waltl. The sequence continues at coordinate 72,551,824 of NC_090449.1, forward strand.
GCCAAGAAGTGGACTCAGGACTGACATAAGGCATGACTCTCGCAGTCCTTAAACACATGGCATAACATTATAAACTGGTAAAATCATAGGAGGAGCTCTGTACCCAAGTAACCCTGTGCCAGGGGCAGAGCTCTTAAAGTCTCACACTGTCACTGTACATCAGGAGCACCGTGGAATCTCTGTGCCCATGTAACCCCATGGCTGGGGCAGAGCTCTTATAGAACCTCGCTATTACTATGAACAACGGGATCTGCTGAAGATCTGTACCCATGTCACCCAATGCCAAGCAGATTCTTAATGCTAGACATGTGCACACCTGGACCCGTAGTATAGATAGGGCACACATTCCATGTTTGTGCCATGGTGCACAGTAAACCAGGCGCGCCAGACGCAAGCATGGAAAGTGCGTCCCATCAGGAAGGATGCGCTGACCTCGGGACAGGTGCGAACTCGCAGCCGTTTAAAAACCGCTCCATGTTTCTCTGTGCAGGCAGCAACCCGCCAGTACTTTTAAAAGGGATTAGAGATCCCCTTGCAGGCAGGTGCAGTGACGGACCCCTTTTTATCCCTCCAGAGGGCTGCTTTTAGAAAGTGCACTGAAAGTGCGCCACGTTTTTGTGGCACACTTTCTGTGTGCCTTCTAAAGACATGCTATCCTCTGCAGCTACATCATTAATAGGCCGCGGGCACAGAGGCAGGGAGTTACTCATTTGCATGGGGTATCGCCCCATGCCAATAAGGGAATGTCCTTTAATGACAACGCTGGCTCTATATGTGTGCCAGCGCTATCTGTATTACAGAAGTGGGTACACAAGCATTTGCTGCTCCCTGTGTAATACCCAGTTGCCCCGAGGACGCACAAAGCAGGTGCAAATGTCTGTTGTGTCCCCAGACCCGTTTGTGTAAAACAGCCCCACGGGCACTGTGCCCACATGCGTTTTACCAAGCACAGTTCCAATAGTGAAACACTGGCCATGTACACCTGCAGTGGTGACAATGCCAAGCACCCAAGTAACCACAACCACACGGATCTTCCCGACCCTCGAATGCTGTACTGTGGTCACTATTCTGCACGCGGGCCCCTGCTCTGCAACCTCCCACCAAGCAATGCAATGTGTAGTGCAAATAGTACTGACGCTGGTGAGGTCAATCTGCCACCTCCAGTGCTGCTGCGCCCCCTCCTGGTCCAGGGATAGACCACCTGCCTTTTCCACAATCCTAAGGAAAGCTCCCACGTTGCATTACAAAGGCATTGTGAGTGTGTTCAGTACAAGATCCAGCGGTCGACTCAGAAAGACACACATTAGCATTCGTATCAGTGCTTTCCATGTTCAAAGAAAACAACATGTTGCTACCTTGGTGTGGCTAACAACTTTGGATATTTGGCAAACATGATGCAAAGATTGTGCCCCATTTGATCGTCGCTTCCTCGTTATTTTATGTCTGTTTACTCCCATCTACAGGAAGTCAGCTTTGTAACTGCATGGAACTGTACCTCTTTATGTTACACGTATTATATGATGTTCTGTTTTGTTAAAGAAATTTGTTTAGTGCCGTATTGCCAATGGTATGGCCTCGTAGTGCTAAATCAGTTCCTGTAGTTTCCAGGAGCAGCTCGCGGCAAGCAGAAGGGGCGTGGCGGTGCGCAGGGAAGGGGGGGAGTTCAAATAAAATTAATAATAAAAAAAACACTTACCTTAACCCCGCTCACTGCTCCGCCCCTCCACCCTGTCAGCAGGCACAGGCTCCCAGCCTGCCCTGCGGCCAATCCTGACGCTGCTCAGATGAATTGTGATGAATGTGTGTGCATTGTTCTTACTACTGTGTTCTTAGGTCTGTGATTATAATTACTATGGTTATTACTGCTCTGAGCTTGGTGACATGGATTGATATAATATCTCAGCTGCGTGTGACATGTGGTCAGTGTTCTCCCTATTGTTATGTTGCACATGTTGTTTTGCAGTGAAAGGTGTTGCAGAATGTGGAGCAACATCCAAGGGTCATCCATCAGCTCCTAAAATTAAGAAAGACAACCTGATGAAAACCAGCCCTGAAACCTTATTTTCGAGAAAAGTTAAAATGACAAGATACCCTTTCAACGAAAATATAATGTTTCTGTGGAAAAGGTAAATGTTTGTTTTAAAGGATAGAACCATGAAGGGGTAAGAAAGGGGAAGGTGGTGGTTATAAAGGTTAGGGAAGGGGGAACTGCAAAGGGTTTGATGAAAAAGGAAGTAAATTGGGAGTGGAATTAAAGGGTTTGAATACAAGGAGTAAAGCATGAGGGGGTTTAAGGAATTTGTAAAAAAAAAAAAAAAGTAAAGTGGGAAAGGATTAAGGGGTTTTAAATGGATTAAAGCATAAGTGGGAGTAAGAGCTCTATAAAAAAGGAGAGTAGAGTGAGAGAGGGAGGGAGTAAAGAATTTGAAGCAAAGAAATAAAGTGGGAAGGGAATAAAGGTTTTGTAGAAAAAAAGAGTAAGGCAAGCAGGTGAGTATGGATTTTGAAATAATGGAGTCAAGCAGGAGTGGGAGTAAAGGGTTGACAAAAAGAAGGGAGCTAACCTGAGAGGTATGAAGAGATTTAAAAGTTGGAAAAAAGCAGGAGTGGCAGAAGAAGAGGGTTTTTTAAGAAGGAAGTAAGGCATCTGAAAGAGGGAACTTAGGTGGGGTGAAGCAGGAGGCTTTTAAAAGAAATGGAGTAAAGCTGGATGACTGGATGTGGAGTAAAGGTTTGAAAAGGACTAAAGTGGGAGATCAAGGTTTGTAAAAAAAATGTAAATAAAGCAGGACGCAGAGTAAGTGGTATAAAAAATGAAGTAATGTGAGAATGATAGTAAGGGGTTTGTAAAAAAAAAGGATTATCGTGAGAGGGGAAGCGAGGGGTCAGTAAAAACTGAGTCATACATAAAAGGGAGTAAGGGGGCTGGAATAATAGAGTAAAGTGTGAGCTGGGAGTAAATGTTTTTTTAAGAAAAGAAGGGACGAAGGCTGGAGGAGGAGTAAAAGGTTTGAAAAAGGGGTAAAGTAGGAATGGGAGTAAGAAGTTTATAAAAAATGAAGTAAAGCGGGAGAGGATGTAAGTGGTTTGAAAAAAGGAGTAAAGCAGGATTGGGAGTAGGGAGATTTATAAAAAAAGAGAATGAGCTGGATGAGGTGCAAATGGTTTGAAAAGGAATAAAGTGGGAGTAAGGGGGGCTGTGAAAAAAATGGAGAGCAAACCTGGAGGTGTAATAAAGGGGAGGGGTGAAAAAACTAAATAAAGCAGGAATGGGAGTAAGAGGTTTGAAAAAAGGTGGGAGTAAAGCAGAAAGGGCACTAATGTGTGTGTAAAAATGAAATAAATCAGGAGGAGGAGTGAGGGGTTGTAAAAAGCAGGTGTAAAGTGGAAAGGGAGGAAGGGGTTTGTAAAACAATGGAGTAAAGCGAGAGAATCACAAGGGGCACGGAAGGGAGGGAAGAGGATCTTTATAAAAGGAAAAGGGGATAAAAATCCCCTCAAAAGCCACAAGGCAAAAATAAAACAAGAAGAAATGCACCTTCCAGCTGGTTGTTTTCGCCATTTTGGTGAAACCCTTTCTAAAAGATGCTACAGAAAAAAATAATCAATAATGCTTCGAGGACATAAACTGTCAGAACCATTTTCTTCATCTTAAGTTTTCCATAAAATCACAGACAACCCACTGAAGAACCTGTTACATTTGCACAGCTCTGCACCAGCGCGCAGGGTGGTCAGGTGCGCACTGTGTGAATGGTTGTGCTTTGGAGCGCGCGCTGCTGTGAGCGGTGTTGGATGGTCAGGTGCGCACTGTGTGAATGGTTGTGCTTTGGAGCGCGCGCTGCTGTGAGCGGTGTTGGATGAGTGGGTGTGGTACTGGTGATAATGTGTTGTTTTATTCATATAGTGCTTTTACATAGAACAAACAAGACCCAAATGGGAGGCGTGCAGCTTACAGTTGATAAGGTTAAGTTACTTTTCAGTGTCTTGAGGATAGGTAATAGAATGAAAGTAACAACCAGGCAACAAAGGGAGACTGAAAAGTTCCCAGGCCAATTAATAGCTACAATGTATCAGATGAGAGAGTCCAGTTGTGGGATCTGCTATTTCAGTAGATGGTAACCTAGCAGCGGCCACCGCAAACCTCAATGAGAGGGGCGGGCGTGGGGAGTGATAGGGACAGGGGGTTGGGAAATAAATAAAAAAAGCACCTTTTGCTGCTGCCTCCTGCCACGTTGCTCCTCTTCCCTCTGGGTCACCAGCACAGGCTCGCCAGCAATCCTGGTGCTGCTTTCATGCTAAAGGTAGCATGAAAGCAATGCCAGGATTGACCTGAGCGGCTTAGACTGCCGCTGAGACACTGCGTGGCAGTCAGTGCAGTTTCTCCAGCCCGGCTGTGTACACTGCCAGGCTGGAGAAACCTAAGTGCGCATGTGTGTTTGGTTGGCCTGAGATGGTCAGCCAAACACACATGCGCAATTAGGTGCACTTTCTCCTCCTCCCCACTCACCCCGCCCCCGGCCCAACCTGCCCTTCCCTGAACATGCTGCTGGCTAAGCCAGCAGCTGAAAGATAGAACATAATGAAACATTGTTTTATCTTTCAGCTCCTGTCTTATACAGTGGGGCGACGCACGAAGGAGCTGCCCCTGCCTTTGCCTTTAGGCGACCTCTCGAATCCTGTCCTGTCAAGCGCAGCTCTTCTGAGACATTCTTCTTGATGCCTTTTAGCTCAACGATGAGTCCTGCTGCCTCCTATTTCCACTTCTGAGTACCGAATGGTAGCTGGATGAAGTGGTGTCAGATTGAGGAGAAGTCAAGCTCTTAAAGGAGAAAGGAAACAGCAAAAACATCTGCGAATAAAGGCAGATCAGGAGCGGCTTCCGGATTCCTTGCAGCAGAAGTGAAACTAAACCAGAAGTGAGTTGAGAGCAGAGTTGCAAGTAGCAAGCAGACTGACCACCTCCCTTTAAACTCTCAGCTAGAACTGACCTGGAACAGGAAACAAAGAAAGACCAGGAAGCAACATCTGACCATGATGGACTGGGAAGGTGACAGTAGAAACAAACGAAAAAGTGAGTAAACTTCCCATGGAAATATCTGGCCTGGAACATAAATAAACTAAAAGGAATGGATCTGGATTCTCAACAGAGTCTGATCTAAACTCTAGTATTGTCCAACGAACACTGAAAATGTTAATTGTAACCCAACTCTGTATTCCTTGTGAAAACCACGGATCGGCAACCTGGCACAAAGCCAGGATGGCTTGCTGCAAAACAAACCCACTGACCCTGGCCAGACCTGAAACCTGCAAGGCATCATCATTCACTGCTCTAGAGCTACCAGTGTCATCAAGTTAAGAAGCCCTCCGGATCTGCTGAGAGCTACCAAATCGATGCCTTCCTAGATGGTAAGAGAACGCATCGAAGTATGCGACCCTTAAAAACGAGGCTAAAGTAAAGCCTACCTTTCAGTCTGAGTCCATTCTACTCTCCTGTTAGATGGAAGATTCTTAGCTCGTCCAGACTGGACTGACATGCGAGAGAGATGTTTAAAATGATGTAATCCCAGCAGGAGACCAATGAAGTCGTGTGCTCCACCTTGGTATCTTCATACTGGCTCAATGACTACCATAATTTAAGCTTTTCAAAATTCTACCTTCCTGCTTGTTCAGAAGGCATCAATATGGCTAGTGGCACATAGGTGAACGTCCATTTTCCCTTTTAAGGTGGCAGTGACCACTGATGTGTGGAATGCAGACCGCAGGGCATCGGTTTGGGTGGTGGATATCCATTGTGAAAAGATTTTCCTTACATAACCACCACCATGCTTCTCTCCCAGGAGTCTTTATGTATTCATCTGGGTTCACTGAAGTATCTGCCCAGGAAAGAGTCAGCCATGTGCAATTATTCGTAAGCCAATAAGAACAGTCATTCGTGTGGGAGGGTCCACTGCAGGGTGGAATGGACCATGGCTCTGTGGACGGGTATTCTAAGGTCTCCAACTCTGACTCCCGGGTCTGTGCACTTCCCTCGGTCCATCCTGCCTCCTCGTGGCTGCCCTGAGCGCGAGACTGCAGACGACATTAGGATTCAATAACCTCCTGAATTTAATCCAGCCAAATCCACTTTGCTGCTATCACGCGGCGGCCGAGCTGCTGGGCCGCTGTGCGTCTCCAGTAATGGCTTTGATATGCATTATTCAGGCAGATGGAGCACATTTAGGGGCTTTTGTTCGCCTCTTGTTTTTAAACACGCCTTTTGGGTCAGGCCTTGACAATTCCTAGTCAACGATGGACCGTAAAAGTGCTTAAAACAGACTCTATCTCCTGGCATGTTAATATCTCCATCTGTGCGTTACAGCGTCGTTGCTAGGTCCAGACAAATGGCTGCTGGGCATTTCGCACAGTTGGCAGCGGGCATGTCATAGGCATTTCACAGTGTGTGATGGGCAGTCTACAAAGCAGGCACTTCCCATGTGATGGGCATTCCACGGAGCGGACAGCTCCCCTGTAATGGGCATTCTACATACAGAGCGGGCAGTTCCCCTGTGATGGGCATTCCACAGAGCGGGCAGTTCCCCTGTGATGGGCATTCCACAGAGCGGGCAGTTCCGCTGTGATGGGCATTCGACATACAGAGCGGGCAGTTCCGTTATGATGGGCATTCCACAGAGCGGGCAGTTCCCCTGTGATGGGCATTCGACATACAGAGCGGGCAGTTCCGTTGTGATGGGCATTCCACAGAGCGGGCAGTTCCGTTGTGATGGGCATTCCACAGAGCGGGCAGTTCCCCTGTGATGGGCATTCGACATACAGAGCGGGCAGTTCCCATGTGATGGGCATTCCACAGAGTGGGCATTTACAGTGTTATGGGCATTCTACAGAGTGGGCAGTTCCCTTTTGATGGGCATTCTATGTATAAAGTGGGCGTTTTCCCTGTGAGGGGCATTCCACAGAACGGGCAGTGTGCATGTAAGTGGCGCTTCGCAGAGCTGACAGCGTTCATTCAACGCACTCTTCACAGAGCTGGCATGGTGGTAACATCCTGCTCCTTGGCCTTTCAGACTCCACACTGGCCCCTCTTAGGGGCATCTTACATGCTGCAACATGCTTGTTTAAGAGCTTGAAGAATTCTGATCAAATCACACCCCGCTCTGATGGAGAGCCACCCCGCTCTGATGGAGAGCCACCCCGCTCTGATGGAGAGCCACTGGCTCCGCTTGCTGGCCCACAGCATGTTCACCATCAGCTGTCGGATATTCCACATGTTGACCAATGACACACCATTGTGTGCCGCACTTAGCATCCACCTCTCTCAACTCCACTCAGACATCACTGGAAATGGAGGTAGGAAGACCAGGGATGCTGGGAATGATCCCTTCATGCATAATTCACCTACTGTGGGTCCCACAGCTCTCAAAGGGCCGCCTGCTTTGGCTCACAGGAATGTCTGGGGCTGAGGGAGAGCATGCTTTCACTGCCTCTAGAGCGTCTCCAGGATTTGGTCCTTGCCCTTAATAACACTTTTCTCACCCCTCCCGGTGGTGTTGACGAAGTTTAGTACAACCTAACCCTGTGGTGAATGTCCATGGTCTTCCCTGTCTGAAGTCTTCCTGTTGGAAATAATTTAGAATTCCTTAAATTTCTACAACACATGAAACTACCTCTTCTACTCTCCCTAGCATTCTGCCCTGACCATAGTGTGGCTCAGCGGAGAGAACATGTACTACAGTCATGGCTTGCGTGGGGTTACAAGGGGCGGGCGGCGCACGGGTGTGTGTGTGTGTGGGGAATGTTAATATTATAAAAATATAAAGACAAAAATAACTTACCTGCACACCGTGTCGCCGCTCACCTCTCCTCAGCAGGCAGCACAGGCTTCCAGCCTGTCCTCCGGCCAATCCTGACACTGCTCAGACCAGCGTCAGGATTGGCTGGGAGCGCCCAGCCAGGGCACTCCCAGGCAGACTGGGAACCTTTGCAGACTCTCTCCACCCCGGCAGCTGGAGACAGCCTACAGCGCATGTGTGTTTAGCCGGTCCGAGACAGCTGGCCAAACACACATGCGCACTGAGAGGAGTGCACACCACTCCCGCCTGTACTCATCATCCCCGTGGCCCCACCCCTTTAACAACAAAAGGATAATAAACTTAGTTTATTATCCTTTCGTAGTTAAAGGTTTGCAGCGGCTGCTGGTGGCGGGGGCGACGCTCCTCCGCCATAGCGGAGGAGCTGCCGCTGATGTACTATCTCTAAAATATAGGGATTTCAGGTTTCAAGCACTTCATATTGAAGTCAGTCTGCCAGGGATAATAAAATGAGGATCATTCTCACTTTGGTTCCGTATACAAAGTGATATATGTATGTTATGGTATGATATAATCATCAAGCGTCACTTTGAAGAAAAAGTGCCATAAAAGTGCACACGGGGTGAAGTTGTTGGTGGTTCTGTTTTCATCCACCTTTCGGTTGGCTCTTTTCTTCCTTTGCCCAGCTCTCCCCATCTCTCTTACGCATAGCCTTGCTCCAGTATCAGTACTGGCCTCTAATTCCGCAGTAAAATTAAGATTTTCTTAACTTCATTTTACTTGGATGGAAAATAGTGCAACTGTGAACAGCTCCAAAAGAGAGTATGTTGTTACCTCTGTGACGTGACATACTGCCATCGCGTCTCTGATTCCAGATATTTGGAAGCCACTGTGCTACTTTTGTGAATATTGTTCTTGTTTCACTCCTGTGAAAAGCAGCCATTTATTTATTCCTCTAAATGGAGGTAATTTCGGAGGAATAACAAAATGACCTCTGTGCAGCAGAATAACAAGAATCTGTTGTGTCAAAACTATACTCACAGAAGGAACTCACAGTACTCAGTAAAGTAACTAAATAGAGCTTATTAATTTACTCCTGCGGGTCTGGGTAATGATACGCACTAACGTAAAAGACTCCATGCATCAAACTGCAGAGGTACATCTGCTGAAAGAAGTGTGGATGTTCGGCGACCTTGTTGCAGGGGCTCCCAGATGGCGTAACACAGGCCCCTGTAGCCCCTGGTGCGCAGTGGGGGCCCAACCTCTCAAGAGGGTCCCAGTCAGCTCCAGGCCAACGACTGGAAGGAAGAGCTGGGGCTCGTTGCGTTACGCCACTGAGGCTCCCTGCTGCCATGACATGCCTAGCTTTTATTTTTTAATCCAAAATAAACTATTTTTAAAGTAATTTCTATGTCTCCAACAGAATGTCCTCTTCAAACATAAGAAAAGCACGGAGTCCAGGGGAGATGTGTTGGCTCACGCCCTTAGTTACAAAGGCCACGCCCACTCCTCTAATAAAGGTTGCTAAGTTACGCTTCTTAGGTCACCTAGTCACCGGAGGTCCTCGCGTTTTCTTCCCGCTCAAGATTGTGCCGGTGATGGTGGATGGAGGAGCCCCCGTGAGGACCACGGTGAAATAGACGCGGTGCCGGCGGTAAGAACGTCAACGTGCCTCCATTTGAAACCGGTATGTCTAGGCGCTGACTCCTTCTAACTAAAACAGGGGCGCCCTCAACGCAAAATCACGTTTTCTTTAACGCCCCGCCGGCCATCACTGTGAATGCGAAATGTATTCACAGAGGCTACTTCGACACCAGGGGAAACACACACGAGTGTGTGCGTCGTGTAACAAGGTGCATGTTTTAAGTAGGAGAAGTGACAGGCGCTGGTATTTGAAAAATACTTTGTGTAAAATCTGCAGCACCTTTTAATACGAAAATCCTACTTCTGTTTTCTTTAATGTAGTTTGGAAAGCATTACAATTCCTTTGAAGTGATGTCTCCAGGTAGTTGCTATTTTAAGTTTATAGTTTAGAGAGAAAATCCATGACTTTCACCTATATACAAGTATTTCACTACCTTGGCATAAAATTACTGGCTATGTTGATAAAATGTTCCACAGGTGCGAGGTAGGTTTGGGATCACAATTAGTCCTGGGCATTCCCCAAAAAAGAGGCCCACATTCCAGGAACGTGACTTTTCATGGTTTCATAAAACAACATTTGATTATTCTCAATGGACTCCATTTTAGAGAAATGCTTGGTAACTTCAGCTTTTAAAATTTTTTAGAACCAGTAACTTTGGTGAAAACTAGAAGCATTGCATTTCGGCCAGGGTGAAATAAAGTGGTCCAAGGGCCACAACACCTTATCTGGCTAGGGTTGGCATCTGGCCAGTATGAAAATGAAGAAAACCCCCCAAAAGCCAGTAATTTTTCTCAACAGTAAATGTAAGGCAAACATGTAAAGATGCCTTATTGATCTGTGACTGATGGCTAAACTAAACAAAGGTAGAAACTCCATGTTAAAAAAGGAGAGGGGCATTTTTATAGCCTCCTCTTGAATTATCATGCTTCTTTACAAAATCTTATAACATGAACAAAAAGCTTTTTTTTGCTTTTTTCAGATTTTAAGATATTTTTATAGAAGGTGAACTCGGCACAAGGACATTGGCACAATTTACTTGAGCACCAGTTACACTACACAAGATCAAATTCATTTTTCTTTAGGCCTTGGGAGACTAAGTGATTTGGCCAGAATCACAGGATGTTGAGCTGATGCCGGAACTCAAACATAGTTCCTCACTTCCAAAGTCAGCAGTTTTGGCCATAAAGCCACATCCTCCCTATTTGTTTTCTCTAAGCAAGGTGGTCTCACATCAAGGCCTATCCAAGTGACTCCCTCCACCCGGAGACAAAAGATACTGGATCGAAGGTGACAAGACCTGGCCCCCAGGAAGGGTGCTTCTCCTACTCACCTCATCCCAAGCCCACCATAGCCTCAGGGTGGTGGCCTGGCAAGGGAGGGGTCAAGAAAAGCACACAGCTGCTTCTGCTCCACGGTGGTTGAGGTGAAGATGGCTTAGTGGCCACAAAGTCAGCTGCCCCCCTAGCAAGACCCTTGCATACTCCTAGCCTCCCCTGCCCACCATGGCCTGAATGTGATGACCCAGCAGGGGAGGGAACAGGGGAAAATACCGCTTCTGGGCTGAGCCAGGCGCATGTGGGGCTGAGGTAAGAATGGCCCAACAGCCAGAGCAATACCTGGCCCCCAGTGAGGCCTGTTCTCAGAGAATGTCCATCTCCCACCAACCATAGCCTCAGTGTGATGGCCTGGCGGGGGAGGAATAAAGCAGAGGTCCTAGGAAAAACGCGCCACAGGTCACCCTTCGGCACTGGCCCATCACCCAGTGGTCGACTGCCTGCCTTCTGAATCCAAAACTGGAGTTGACCTTTTTTACCCTGAAGAGGTGGCTTCATGATTTTGTGGTTTTATTTACAGTCCCAGACCTGTTGTGAAGCAGATAACGTTACTTCTCTGGCACAATGGACAGCATGTTCTGTCCTTGGCTTTTATATAATAACCAGATGCATTCTGGTAACTGTATTCCTGGTTCACCTCAGGTCAACCTATTGAACAAAATTCTGGATAGCAGTGACTTGCAGAAGGAAATATTGGAATCGCAAATGGCTTTTTCAATGACATGGAGTCATTCTGTGACACTGGATGTTGGTAATGTGGAGGAGATGGGTTCTAGTGGTTAAATTGTTGATCTGTTTTCTAATCTCATCTACAGCACTTTGTGTGATTTTGGGCAAATCAAATTAATGCACGATACCTTAGAATGTAAACCTGTGCAGTGGAAACTTGTTCACAAGCTTTGGCAAAGCCAATAGGTCTCACCTATGCAAGCTATTGCCTTTTTAAGTGGTTTTAGTCATTTCTGCTCAGCAGCGCTGTTGTGCAGCATGACAGAAAGTTTTTAAAAAGTTCAAGATGCAGCCAGCACTGGGTATGTCATAGTGCTTTAAAAAAAATTGCTGGTGGGAGGGTGGAGCGAATGGCATCTCAGAGGGACAGAGGACACGCAACACAGAGGTTGTAGATGCCTTCCGCCCTTCCGTTCCATCACAAATAAAAAAGAGCCATGACAAGACCAGCATCATACCGATTTTTAAAAAGCTTTCAGCCATGCTGCACAGCAGCCGGGCTGATGTGCAACATGGCTGAACACAGAGCCAAACGATTGCATAGGTGAGACCCATTGACTTTGCCAATGCTTTTGAAAAGTCCAGTTAGTGTAGATGGCCTCCTGTTCACAGCTCATAATTTCTTGTCTTTTACAACTTTCATGGTTATTGACTGCATAACAGTTCTTTCAATCATTAATGTTGCAAGAAATATTTATGTTCGTATTTACTTTGTTACAGTCCTACTATTTCCCCTTTGAATATTTCTTAGAGTGACAAGCTGTGATCATTTATTTATCCAGCTGCTGAGCCAGGGACTTTATCAAGCAAAGCTATTGTGTTTGACCTTTTGGTCACACAAATGACACTTTAATGCCATTAAACAGTTTCTCCTTCTAGATATTTGTGGTGTTCGTTCTTCTCTTGTGGCCATGTGTGAAAGTTTACACTCAATACAGCAAGGCTTTGTTAGGTCTTGCTTAATAGCACAGCTGTTACCAGATCTTATGTGAGCAACAAAGAGCTTTCAGAGTACTACTGAGAGAGGGACTTAGGCTCCACCCACATGTTGCTTCCTCCTAAGTACAGGATTTGATTGGGCCAAAGTTGTGGCCTTCAACTGAAAAGCGTGCTTGCATTGCACTTTTTGGGCTAGTGGAAAACCTTATACTCCAAAACAAAAGGACTGAGTTAGTTATCATGGCAAGCCAACTATCATGGCTGTAGGCCTGATTTATGTTTTATTAAATGTTACAATAAAGGCAGTAGCCTGACATTTTTTGTGAAAAGCATATGTAACAATAATGCCTCTAAGAGTAACATGTTATTACTCTGTATGAAAACCTGCATAGAAGTATGTTGTTACATGGAATCTCACATATTACTGTGGCATGCAAGAGTCTGGTGTTGGTTATGCCCTGTGACAAACTATGGATTATAGAAGATTTGCTGTCTGAGAATCCTTATTAGCTTCCCTTAAGAGATATAGGCCCTCATTCTAACTCTGGCGGGCGGCGGTTGCCGCCTGACAGGCGGGAAGCGCCATTTGGCCGCCACGCTGCCAAAATACCGCTTCCCGCATTCTGACATTCCTGCTGGGCTGGCGGGCGCTAAGCAAGTTAGCGCCCGCCGGCCCAGCGGGAATGAGGGCCGCAACACAGGAGCCGGCTCCGAATGGAGCCGGCGGTGTCGCGCTTTTCACTGTCTGCTAAGCAGACAGTGAAAAGCCGCCCTGGGCCCTGTTAGGGGACCCCTGCACTGCCCATGCCAATGGCATGGGCAGTGCAGGGGCCCCCAGGGGCCCTAGGACACCCGTTCCCGCCAGCCTCTTCCTGGCGGTGAAAACCGCCAGAAACAGGCTGGCGGGAAGGGGGTCAGAATCCCCAAGGCAGCGCTGCTTGTAGCGCTGCCCTAGCGGATTCGCCCAGCCGGGGGTAAACTGGCGGGAAACCGCCGGCCCCGGTTTTCTGACCGCGGCTTTACCGCCGCGGTCAGAATGGGCTAGGAAGCACCGCGAGCCTGTTGGCGGTGCTTCCGTCATTCGGGGTCGGAATGACCCCCATAATATTTTGTTTTGTCATCTATAATTTTCTATTCTTTCGTAATCCTAAAATTGTGTGCCGAAATGGTTGCCATGTGGGGAAGCTTACACTTAAAAAAATGTAGGCCTGAGTTGGTTATGGTAGCAAGTTTTATGCCAAATGGTTCGCTGGGAATTTCTCTCTGATGCATTATTGCCAATCTGCTGGTGGTAAAAAGATATGACAAAGGCAGGATGCCCAGCTTATTTATTGTGAAAAGCATTTGTTCAAGCAAGTAGGCCTTTTACACGTAATGTCACTGATTACCATTGTGGCCAAATATTTTGGTGTTGGCCTCAAACTGATAAATCCTGGGAATTTTCACTGTGATGATTTCTTGTTAGGCCTTATTAAGAGAGGTGGTATATTGCCTGCGTTTTTCGACATACTTGTAGTTGTAATTTTATAGCTGTACACTTTGCGGTTGCCAGTTTATGAGCATTTGAACAAGTCTGTGTTGATTATGCGTTTAAGCCAATGGTAAAGGCTATAGGCCATTTTGGTTCCCTGGGACAAGATATGCCAGATTTCATAAGTTTCATTGGTTTATTATGGAACATTACTCCACAGCCAATAGGCCTGACATATTGTGAATAGCACATGTTAAATGCAATAGGTTTTTGTTAATGTTTTTTTTTATCTCACTGTGCTAAATGCTGCAGGCAGGAATTTTGTTACATGTAATCTCACAGATTACTGGAGTAAGCAAAGGTTTTTGGTTATCCTCTCTGACAACCCCTGAGGATAGACAATTTGCACTGCAAGAATCCTTGTTAGACCATCTTAGGAGAGATTGTATTTTGCTTTGCCAACTGTAATTTTGTATACATTTGTAATTTTATGACTGACTAATTGATGGCGTCCTCAATACAGCAGGTCTTAGCTAGGTACGGAAACAAAGCAACAGCAACAGCTATGGGGATTTTTGGTGCTCTGGGAAAAGTTATCCCAAAAGGGTATGCCAGATAATCTAACAGTGGATTGCTATCACACTATGGGCCCTATTTATATGTTGGCGAAAAGGGTACTGTGTTGTAAAGGGCCATGACATTATCTACAGTAGAACAGTCTTTCCTAAAACCAATTTGATTAAATGATTAAAGACACTTGTCCATAACCCTAAAAATTAGTTTCTGTAGTAGAAAGTTAGAAAACAGTTTGCCTTCCACTTCTAGAAATGTGATAAGTCGATAATTATTTGCGCCTATTTTTGTGATTGGCATTAATTAGTGAATCTTGATGGTGTAGTCATACTTGTGAGCAAAACGTTTGAAAATATGTTGCACAGAAGTCTGCTCCAAGTCACCATGATAGATTTATAGGTACCTAACAGGAAAGGGTCGGCTGCCCAAGAGAATCTGCAAAGTTTTATTAATTTGTACACTTCCTCCTGAGAAATGACTAATGTTGTATCACAGTATGGCCTCAGTGTAGCGGCTGAATTTGATCTTTTACTAAACAGAACACCAATATAGGTTCACCATTGAGTATTAAAAATATAGAAGTAGCCATTCCTTTTATGGTTGTTGGTCCCAAGAACTATCAGGTCACCTGAAAATGAGTGCACTTCAGTTTCAGAGCTAGTTGTCCAGTCTTTTAGTCTTTCATTTTCTTTTTTGTATCGTTCCCCTTTTATTTATTTTCTTCTCATCCTATTTTCATTTTCCTAAAGCTTTCTACTACTCCTCTTTTATAGTGTTTACTGTTACTCCGTAGAGTATGCTAATTGTTGCTCCGTGCTTCCAGCTTGCATCTTGACTTGAATACTTACACTTTAGAACAGTGGTTCCCAACCTGTGGTCTGGGGACCCCTGAAGGTCCGCGAAGCCTCCTCAGGGGGTCCGCGACTGCTTACAAAATTAAATATTATTAACAGATTAGGTACCCAGCTTTCAGTAATGACTCAGTGAGGGGGTCCCCTGGATTCCAATAATGATTCAGTTGGGTCCCCAGGTTCCAGTAATGATAAAGTGGGGTCCACAGAAGTCAAAGGGTTGGGAACCACTGCTTTAGAATATTACTTCTCTGGTTAGAGATGTACTGTTCTTCTCTGGCCCACAGTTGATTTCAGTTGTACCATTTCTACCATAAGTAAATGTACTAGCTCTCTGCTTAGCGTTTATACTGTTTCTTTTCCTGTTATCCCATTCGCTGTTAACCCACCAATCACACTGCATTTTGTTTCTTCTTGATTGGAGTTTCTATTTTACTCCTGTTTTTTTGTTTTCATTACTATAAAAATCATGTGCATTACTATACCATGCCTTTACTTTTCTGATTACAGCTTTTTATTGTCACCTTCAGAACAGCCTAAACTTTTACTATTTGAACCTCAATGCGTAGGCTTTGTTTTGTTACTTTTCGATTTCGCTTTATAGAATTACTTCGCGCAGTACAGTTATTGTTACTCCCTGCTTATAGCTTGCATCATTAATTTTCTGGTTATAGTTTGCTTGGCTATTTATCAATTTTCATATGAAATGTTGTGTAATGCATTTTTACTCACCACTTACAGTTGTGTTCTCCCCCCCTAAAGTTATGGTTATTATTAGTCTGATTGAAGTCCTTGTATTATTCCTCTTTTTGCTATAGTTTGAGTTGTGTCTTTTCTAGTAGCAGGTATATGATTTCATATCTGAATATGTCTAAAACATGTTTTCTATTTCATCTGTTTGTTCTTGTACTATAGCAAATACTAACGCTCTTCCAGTAATTGCTCAATGTGTTAGCTTACATCTGCAGCACAGGTGTTGTAGATACTCACTCTCCTGCCATCTAATGTTGGGCTCAAAAATTCATCAACGTGTTTTTCTTCAAAGTTTTAGTTTCGGTTTCAAAACAAGTTAAGAATTTTACTCCTTGAGTTACGATGCCTATAGTTACATTTTGCTCACTATCCTTACCGATACACCTCCGAAACAACATATGAAGGTAATACGTTTCTCTTGGTGGATACTTCATAGAGCTCGGAGTAAAGTCCATCATAATGATCATGAAACTACAGCCAGTTCCACTACCACCACTGTTGCACCTCACAGGGTTGATGCTCGTGATAAAGGGCCTGATTACAACTTTGGAGGAGCGTGTTAATCCGTCCCAAATGTGACGGATATACCACCCGCCGTATTACGAGTCCATTATATCCTATGTAACTCGTAATACGGTGGGCAGGATATCCGTCTCATTTGGGACGGATTTACACCCTCCTCCAAAGTTGTAATCAGGCCCATAGTGTTGTTTTTTCCCTTTTAGGGTTTGTATTTCATTTTTATGGTATTATAATTCTCCCTCTTAACTGATTTCATTCTCTTTTCACTATCTGCTTCGGGGTCCAGCCTCTATAAACATTTCCCTTCTGAGGGCTACACATCTTTTGAGGTGCCTCCTAGTTTGCAATCTTAGGGACTGACCTAGAGTTTGGATTATAGGTCACGCTATCACAAACGTGACAGATAGTCTGCTTACCTTATTAAAAAGTGCCATAGAATTTAATCAGGTCCACTGAATTATGTGATTGTGAGGTTGCGGCGATATTTGCATAATTAGGGATTTGACTCATTTCCCACACAACCCATCATCTCCTGCATAAGCTGCTGGTTTTAACCAAATGAATTGTTTCTAGCTCAGTGGATAAAAAGTTACAAAACATATGGCGACTTGTGTTCCTGCAGGCTGGAAGGCTTTTGGCAAAGGCTTATTGCTGTATTTTGGTGTTTCATTGGTACTAATTAAGGTGAACTCTTTTCTCAGACACTGTTACCAGGTGTAAAAATTACAAAGTGTTTAAGTAATACTATCACAAAATATATTGCATTATGCCACATAATTTATCTTTTACTTTCGCATAATTTAATCAACACCACAGAGACTCTGCCATATAATTCCAGTGGCGTTCAATTTAATTCACTTGTAATAAGGCTGGCAGAATAGCCATCAGGTTTGTGACAGAGTAACTCATTAAAATCGAAGCCCCAGTCTTTTGTGTTGCAATTTATTTTTAGCTTTTATCAGTGTTATTGTTTCAATGAAAGCAAACTAAGACTACAGTCCCCAGGACAAACAGGTTGGAAAATGAAAGACAAAGACTGGAAACACGGTGTCCATAGGACGAAGAGGTAGCTGGAAATTCTGCTCCAGCATATTTTTTCCTGTGTTGGGGGAGCTCCTGGTGGCCTCATTTCCACTTGGGATCTTTGACCCTACATGCACTTTGGGTTATGCCTCATCAGCCCTGCTTTGGAGCACCAGAGCCCTCTGTTACCTGTCCTATAGTAGTGGTACAATTATATGATGGTCCCTGCCACAGGCAACGATACACTGGAGAGCGCGGGTGATGAACGCCCTGTGTGTGTTCGGCCATTGCAGGTTCTACGATTACCCCCTGCTGGGATGTTGTCTGCAAGTTTACTTGAAAGTGGTACTATTTTGGTTCTCTGCTCATTCTGTAAATTCTGATTAAAAACATTTCTATTTGTTATGTAGTATTTGTATTGTGTGCAGTGATTTAATCCATCCTGTGGTCTCCGCCCATTACTTGGGAACAAAAGGAATGAAAACAAGTGTTGCAAAAGATGGACCAGGATAGAGACAAACATTGGCAAAGCCAATAGGTCTCACCAATGCAAGAGCTGTTGGCTTTGTCAATGGGTTTTAGCCATGCTGTTCACTAGTGTGGTCACTGTTTGGCATGGCTAAAAGTTAGTAGCACAGAGGAGAGTGGCATGGAGTGTCAGAGTGGAATGGCGAAGGGCGGAGTGGAGTGTTGTAGAGTGGAATGGCAGAGAGTGTTGTGAACTGGAGTGTTATTGTGTGGATTTGCATAGAGTGACATACTCTGGATTGGCATAGATGGAGCAGACTGGTGTAGGATGCGTTGGCTTAGCGAGTTTCAGAGTTTAGTGGTGTAGAGTGCAGTAGCATTTAATTCAGTTTACAATGCAGCGTCTTAGAATGTGGTGGTGTAGATTAGAGCGTTGCATAGTAGAGTTCAGTGGTGCAGAGAAGAGTGGCACAGAGGGGAGTGGCACAGAATAGAGTGACGTAGAGTGCTGCAAATGTAGAGTTGAGTCAAGTGGTATAGAGTGCAGTGGCATAGACTGCAGAGTAGAGCCAAGTGGCATAGAGTGCAGTGGCGTAGCATGGCACAGAGTTGAATAGCATAGAGTGGAGTAGAGTATAGTAGCATAGAAAACTGGAGTCGTGTGAGTAGAATGGCATAGAGTGCAGTGGTGGAGAGTGCAGCGTTGCAGAGTAGAGAGTCAGAGTGTAGTTGTGTAGAGTGGAGTAAAATCATACAGAGAGCTGTGACATAGAGTACATTGATGCAGAGTAGAGTGCAGTGGCATAGAGTGCAGTGACAGAGTGATGTTGTGTAGAGTGCAGTGGTTAAGAGTGGAGTGGCATAGACTAGAGTGGTGTAGAATAGAATGTCATAGACTAGAGTGAAGTGGAGTAGAGTGGAGTGGTGCATTGTAGAGCGAAGCTGCGTAGAGCAGCATTGAGTGTAATGACGTAAGGTAAAGTGGTGTAGAGTGCAGTGGCATAGGTGTAGTGGTGCAGAGTAGGTTAGAGTGGTGTACAGTGGATTGGCGTAGCATGCAGGAGCATAGAGTTGAGCGTTACAAAGTTAAGTGCATTGGCATAGATAGTACTGGCATGGAGTGCAGTGGCGTAGTGTACAGTGTCGCAGAATGGCAGTACAGTAGAGTGAAGTTGTGTAGAGTAGATTGGTGTGGTCTAGACTGACGTGGTGTAGAGTGCAGTGGCAAAGAGTGCAGCGGTGTAGAATAGAGAAGCAAAGAGTGCTTTGACATAGAGTAGAGTGGTACAGGGTAGAGTACAGAGGCGTAGCATGAAGTGGTGTAGAGCGCAGTGGCATAGAGCAGAGTGGTGCAGAGTGCAGTGGTGAAAAGTGGAGTGGTGAAGAGTAGAGTGTAATGACATAGAGTGGAGAGTGAATGGTGTGGTAGTACACTGCCATTACAGACAACACATTTTCAATGTAAATTACTATTTCATTTGCACAGATATAAAGCTTTACTAATAAAACTTTACAGTGCACAGACACAAATGTGTGGAACTTGCATCACCTAGTTTAATGATTCATTTTGATCATAGTAAAGTATGTATTTCCAACACACTTCCGAAATAACGAAAAATGTGCTTCATTTGTGCGGTCATAATTCTGATACAGTCTGAAATACTTACACAGTTCACTTAAATGTTTTTGTGTGCTAAAACAAAACCTCTTTCCTACCCCCAGTATCCTTTAAGATTGTCTCATAAATCCTCTCACTTTGAAATCCGAGAAAGAAAAGAAAAGGATCGTCCTTGTAAGACAGTTCCTGACATTTGACCTCAGTCTTTGAATGCATCGTAAATGTGAGGAGAGAAGAACAAGTCTTAAAGGCCTGTTAACATTAAAGCGAGTTAGTGGAAGAATACAGACAAACACAGTTTGAGCAACAGGAGGGATGAACTGAACCTGGAGAGCCTAAAGCAAATAAAGCCAGCAAAAGGAAAGCCAGAAAGTGTGAATCGAGGAGCGGAATACATTCCTAGGTCGACATTTTGAATTTTCCCAAGATCTCTTTAGTAAGCCAGACAACTTCGCTGTCGGATAGGCTGTGACCTAAAAAGGAGTGAACAAGATGGCGCGAAGGAGCTTTCTAGATGGAGATGTTGTTTTTCAGCATTCTAGCGTCTCGTGGGATGGAGCAATGGTGAATCATAGGTAGTCAGGCTTAGGTGTCATGGCGGCACACAGGAAGGGAGGTGGGAGGTAAGGGGGGAGAACAGGCGAAGTCATCAAGGAAGAAGGTGGAATTCTGGGAGAGGGATGATACTGGGAGGAATCCGGGTCTGACAGCTGGAATTAATTGCCCACCATTGCGCAGGCACTAGTTCAGACGAAGGGACTATTTTAGTGCGCTCTGTTCGGGGAGGCCGGACTCAGACTTGCCCGCCCCTGGGATGCTCATCTCCTTTGGCCACCTTGCCAAACAGATGCACTTTGTGCAAATTACATGTCTCCATCCGCGGTATAATGTCACTTTCGTCATTTCCCTGAATATTATGTGGGATAAGCAGCTTGAGTTCCACTTAACAAGGTAATGCGAGGCTTGTCCTCCCCTGCAGTGACAGGGGGGCTGAAAGGGGTCTTGCGTGTAAGGACGGCAGGGCCAGGGAGCTGCACAGATAGGGGAGGGGGGAGGGCTGTGGAGCCTGGCTTCACGTCTCACACTGGAGCACTTACTCCGAAAACTGACTGTGGCAGATTACTGCTTTGTAAACGAAAACGCTTCTGAATAAAAAACACAAACACCACATTTTCTGCATCCTTGTAAAAAGCCAACTGGGGAAATGGGCGGGCGAACCTGCCAGCATCTCTCAACATATACTTAACCAGCCGGCAGCTCTGAAGGCTTGCCGCGGCGCAATGTTTACAGCAATTTAAAAGACATCTCGCTGCTCCGTGTTCGTGCTCAAGCAAAACTGGGCTCGGTGTATTGGCGGGAAGTTACCACTCAGAGCCCTTCCCATCTGTGCTTGCATAGCACCGGGATAGAGAACCCTCTCCTCCAGGGCTGGCCTTTACAGGAGGCCTTGAATCTCTCTGACTGGGCGGACAGGCGGGAGACGCAGCCTTTCACCTCTCACACTGGCTCAGTCACGTCATCGGTAGAGCGGAAGTTACCCTTGTACCTCTGGCAATGGATAGGTCCACATGACCGGTCCGGTGAAACTGACCCTTCCATCTCTGTGACTGGACAGCACACACAGCGTTTCACTTCGAGGGCAGGATGGCAAATGAATAGATACTTTAACCTTTAGCACCGGGGAACCGCGCTACCCTGCACATAATGTTTCATTTCCCGCCAGACTTTTCCTGGCGGGATATCCCGCCAGGAAAAGGCTGGTGGAGGGGGTGCTCCTTCAATGTCCATGCACTTTGCATGGGCAGTGTAGGGCCCCCGGTGCAGAGCCCCGTCGCGCAGGTCACTGCCCAATTTTCGGGCAGTGATCTGCACGACGGGTGCAACTGCACCTGCCACACAGATGCATTGACGGTGGCTCCATGTGGAGCCGTCGTCAATGTCCCGGCCGAGCCTTTCTGTGAGCCGGCGGGCGGAAATAATGTTTCCACCCGCCGGCTCTCAGAAAGGTTCATTATCTGGCCGGCGGGGTTCCGGGTGCACTGGCGGTCAGTGTTTTGACCGCCAGCATGAACACGGCGGTTGTTTCCTCCATGTTCATAATGACCCCCTTAATCAGGTTTCAATTTAAAGAACGCCCTCCTCTTTGAATGGGATGAAAGTTAGGCGCTGGAAATGAAAGATCAGCAGTGTATTTTCTGTACTGATTGCCAGGAAGAAGGAATATCGCTATCAAAAATAGATTTTCGGACACCCTAGTACGCATTGTATAAGTTACAGCCCATTCATGCATTCAATGACAAATCAAAGCCACCCAGGGGTAATTGTGATTTGCCCAGAGTTTGTGAATGGAGAAGGCTGCTCCTGTACTCTAGTGAAGGGGGTATCGACGTCGCCTGAGAGCTCTTTCATGCTACAGTAACAGTCAACAGTCACAATATTCTGCAGTGGGAGGCTCTGCATTATATGCCTAAACACCCACACGGATCTCGTCATCCCAGCTTCCCGGAGCACGAGCAATTAACTCATCTCCTCGAATGATGCTGACACCTCCGACAGATTGTAACCCAGTAACACACCGTGAACTAAAATCAGCCAGCCATACTCCCTCTGTAGGTATGCACCGGCAAGGAAAGGTTCTATGTCTACGTGTCCTGTGACTATCATATTACCCGCTGCATGCGAGAGGTGAGTGCTTCTGTGGCTGCACGCCAAGCCCAGAGGTACCGAGTGGTGAGGGGCTCTGTATCCTTGTGCCAATCCCCTGAGACACAAGGTGGTGAGGGGCTCTGTATGCTTGTGCAAATCCCCTGAGACACCAGGTGGTGAGGGGCTCTGTATCCTTGTGCCAATCCTCTGGGACACCTAGTGGTGAGAGGCTCTGTATCCTTGTGCCAATCCCCTGAGACACCAGGTGGTGAGGGGCTCTGTATCCTTGTGCCAATCCCCTGAGACACCAGGTGGTCAGGGTCTCTGTGTCATTGTGCCAATCCCCTGAGACACAAGGTGGTGAGGGGCTCTGTATCCTTTTGCCAATCCCCTGAGACACCAGGAGGTGAGTGGCTCTGTATCCTTGTGCCAATCCCCTGAGACACCAGGTGGTGAGGGTCTCTGTGTCCTTGTGCCAATCCCCTGAGACACAAGGTGGTGAGGGGCTCTGTATCCTTGTGCCAATCCCCTGAGACACCAGGAGGTGAGTGGCTCTGTATCCTTGTGCCAATCCCCTGAGACACCAGGTGGTGAGGGGCTCTGTATCCTTGTGCCAATCCCCTGAGACACCAGGAGGTGAGCAGCTCTGTAGCCTTGTGCCAATCCCCTGTGACACCAAGTGGTGAGGGGCTCTGTATCCTTGTACCAATCCCCTGAGACAGCTCTGTATCCTTGTAGCAATTCCCTGAGACACCGAGTGCTGAGGGGCTCTATATCCTTGTGCCAATCCCCTGAGACACAAGGTGGTGAGGGGCTCTGTATCCTTGTGCCAATCCCCTGAGACACCAGGAGGTGAGCGGCTCTGTATCCTTGTGCCAATCCCCTGAGACACCAGGAGGTGAGCAGCCCCGTAGCCTTGTGCCAATCCCCTGAGACACCAAGTGGTGAGGGGCTCTGTATCCTTGTACCAATCCCCTGAGACAGCTCTGTATCCTTGTAGCAATTCCCTGAGACACCGAGTGCTGAGGGGCTCTATATCCTTGTGCCAATCCCCTGAGACACCAAGTGGTGAGGGGCTCTGTATCCTTGTGCCAATCCCCTGAGACACCAAGTGGTGAGGGGCTCTGTATCCTTGTGCCAATCCCCTGAGACACCAGGTGGTGAGGGGCTCTGTATCCTTGTGCCAATCCTCTGAGACACCTAATGGTGAGCGGCCCTGTATCCTTGTGCCAATCCTTTGAGACACCAAGTGGTGAGAGGCTCTGTATCCTTGTGCCAATCCCCTGAGACACCAGGTGGTAAGCGACTCTGTATCCTTGTGCCAATCTCCTGGGACACCGAGTGGCGAGGGGCTCTGTATCCTTGTGCCAATCCTCTGAGACACCTAGTGGTGAGCGGCCCTGTATCCTTGTGCCAATCCCCTGAGACACCAGGTGGTGAGCGGCTCTGTATCCTTGTGCCAATCCCCTGAGACATCAAGTGGCGAGGGGCTCTGTATCCTTGTGCCAATCCCCTGAGACACCAGGTGGTGAGGCTCTCTGTATTCTTGTGCCAATCCCCTGAGACACTGAGTGGTGAGGGGCTCTGTATCCTTGTGCTAAATCCATGAGACACCAAGTAGTGAAGGGCTCTGTATCCGTTTGCCAATCCCTTCAGGTGGTGATGGGATCTGCACTCTGGTGTCCATCCCACGAGATGTCAGATAGCAGAGGTGACGTGTTCTGCGTCCACATGTCAATCCCCAAAGACACTAAGGGGTGGATTTAGAGTTTGGGTTACTCTACAACTAACCGGATTTCCAGTCCACCTCCCTACAAGTGTGTTATATCATAGGGCACTTGTAATAAGGTGAACCGGAAATCCGTCACATTTGTGACGAAGAAACCCATCCACCAAACCCTAACTCAAGGCCTAAGTGGTGAGAGGGTGTGTTTCCTGGTGCCAATCCTCTGAGCTACCAAGCAGTGGGGGGCTGGCTGATATGGATAAGACGGGCTTCGGTCTAAGTGACAGTGGGTGAAAAATAATGGGTGGGAATGCTACCCAGCGGGATTGTCAGTGGTTTAGACTATTTTCAAGCATTCTTCCCATCATCTTTTGCATATTTGCTTTGCATCCCTGTCCAAGCGAGCAATTCGTCCCTCCATGTATACGGCTTTAGACCGGAGCACCACATCTTCTTAGCCATGAAGTCAGAGGTGAAAATGTCAGCTTCACTGCACCTATAATGTGAGCTGATCCATTGCTAGAAGTGAATGGTTCAGTTCCTCGAGTCTATACCAGCCATGTGGGCCGATCCAGGACTCAGGGTGAAATATCCTGTCCTATACTGGAGGCGAAAGGCTGTCCGAGTCTGTACTATCCGGTGAGAGAGGTGAAAGGCTCAGTTTTGCTATACCGATGACTCCTGAGGACCCCCAATGAATAGTTACTGGAAGCCGGGGACCCCCACGTAATTTGTATTAATTAAATTTCAAACATTAAAATCATAGTTCGTAAAAAATACACAAACAAGTACACACCAAAAAAATACTCAAATTACTAAAAATATAATTATTTTATATACAAAAAATATGCAAAAAATATTAAAAGGAAGGTTAGCGCTGCATCTCGGCGACTAACTTTTCAATGTTTAGTTTTATTTAGGAAACCTGAATCCTCAGGTCAGATTCTACATTTCCCAAGCTATTTCTGTTTTTTTTTTAGGTACATAAGATATGAGAAGGCTTTTTCACATAAATATATGGTGGGGGAAGGAAGCAAAACCATAAGGGCGTCTCATCTCTCCATAGCCTCTCTTTGACATGTAAATCATTTGTTTTATAGCACCTCTTATACCAGTGTAGGGTGTCGGAGCACTTTACAGGGGACTACAAGGTGTAGGATTCACATGTCATCCACACTGATGGGCATTTTTTAAGAGGCTTTGTTTGGAGAAGCACAAACTCAGGATTCAGAATACAACGCAGTGGTTAGCGTTGACTTTAATAAGAATGTATTTCTACCTAAGTAAATATTTTTTAGCAGCATAAGGAAAATGAAAGACTGGGAAAAAAACAATTTTCTAATTTGTGACATGCAGTTTGATTGCAGTTCTTTAATGGCAGTTCATAGCTCACTCTGCCAGATTACGTATGAACTGCATAGTAACATAAGAATCTCTGTAACAAAAGCAGTAGCCCACTATTCTATGCACATAAAATACTGTTCTGTGCATGATACACGTTCTTTGCAGCAGGCATATTAACCATCTGCGCCACCTTTGAGTCAAAACTGCCACTAGACAAAACTCCCATATCTCTCTCCAGCTGGCACATTAATCACTAGAGGTATCTTGGCACTTTTATTTTTGCTGGAAAGCTGCTGGATGCACAAGGAACTTTGTAGTGCTCTTAAAACTGCTGCACAAAGGAAGTAATAAATATAAAAACACGCACATGTTTGCCAGAGGCCCCACCTGGAAAAGTGCCTTCCTCCCGGCCCAGGCCTGCGGACCCACTGGGAATGTGTCAAGGACCCCTGGGGGTCCGCAGACCACAGGTTGGGAACAACAGGTCTAGGAAAAGGGTCCACCTCATAAGTAAAGGTTTAACACTCAAATACAGCAATAGGTAATTGAAAGGTGACCAGTCGACTTTTGTGAAGGGCCTTCCACTGCATGGCAATACGTGTTGCAGAATCTTTAGTAACTTTTGAACTATCTGAGCTATAAACAAAGCTGTTTTGTTGGTAAAATCTGCAAGCTATGCAGAAGATGATAGATTATGTTGCAAATGCAGCAAATCCATATTGTTGCAGAAATTGCAGAACCACATAATTCCTGTGGCCCGGTGCATAGCTAACAATATCTGAGCAGCAATAGGCAGATCCCATCGTAATGGTTTTCTCTTGGAATCCCACAATCCAAAGTCTCATCTCCTGGAATTAATTCCCTTAAAACCACCACCATCAGACTCCTTTCTGGTGATGCTTCTAAAACTGGGTAGAAACTCGTGAGGAGAGACTCCACCCTGACCTTCACTTACATACTCCGGACCCATTACCCGCACCTTTAAACCCTCTGCAGCTTGGAGCCAAATTATATTGCTTGTGATGGGAATTTTCCCGATCTGGGTACTTTCGTGGTGATGCATCTAATTCTTGCAAGGCATCTTTTTATTCTCTACGTAGAGCTCATCTACTGTGACCTAAAGAGCTGAGTTTGGTGGGGAGATCACTCTTCCCCGGAGATTACAATGGAGCAGGTGTTTCTCCAAAGCACTAACTTAAGTATTACCTGAACTCACCTAGACCATGACTTTGGCTTTCCATTGATTCTCTACATGGCCCAAGCATAGAAAACATTGCTATTCTATCGGGTGGCTCTTCTTGACAGGGCTGCTGGGAACTGAAAATGCACTATTCCATGGGGAAGCTTGATCTCTATAATAAACAAGTCTGTGTTCCACATGCAGAACATTCACAAGCTTTATGAAGGTCACTAAAAATTACTCTGTGAGGAACACAGAGATATATGTGCAATGTATACCGGAAAGTTTAGTGTATAGGATTAATGTATTAAATTAAGTCATTTATAGAAATATTGCACAGTAATATAAGATCAGATGTTCACCAGAAAACCTAAAAAGCAATAGTGACGAAAATCATCAACAGATTACTTTTTAATATAATGCAGGTCTTTGACTGGAATCCACGAATCAAAAGTAAAGCAGCGGGTGAGGTGACCAATTGGGCAGTGTCTCCTTCTGGTCTTCCTAGTATGGAATTAGGACAGTGGTGGGGCTGTGCTGCCATCCAGGGATCACCTGACAAATGTTGTTAATATTCTGACACTCACCCACCATTGTGAAATAGACCACAGTTAACATTATTAGATATTAAGTTATAGGGTGTTTATGTAATGCAGCATTACTTCACTTATTAGCATTCTAACTTGTTTTAAGTCTGCTAAGGACTTTTTCCAGATAATGTTCTCCATGGGATAGCACTTTGGTGACCCTGACACAGGCTGGCGAAGTTGAAGTTTTGGAGGGAGTTGATTATCACCATGTATAAGTTCAACAGGGGTGGAAGTTAAGTCTTGAAAAAAATCCAACGTCACTCATGTGGAATGTCTGTGTATTAGGTATCTCTGTATGGCAGTCCAACTCAAGGGTCTAAGTCTTGCAGCTCTTTGATTAACCAATATCTGCTGCAGTTTGCCTGCTGGTTGTTGGAGGATGGAGGACACCTTTTGAGTTGCACCAATGGCCTCCTCTACTGACTACATGTGGTGTGAAATAGAAGGCTTTCTGTGGTTGTCCAGACAGCTGTTCTTATATGGCTGCTGCATTCCTAAACTTGGGTTGGAGGCCAAGGCAAGCTGGTGGCTGGAACTGAGGTCCCACTTGGGCCATGCGCGGTGGAGGCTAAGCTGCCCGCGAGGAGCTGGGTGCAGAGCCTGTGGCCAGGTCCTCCTACCAATGCCCCGCTGTGCATGGCCAAAGGCCATGAGCAACTGGGGGTTGGTCACTTGCAGTGGTTGGGCACAGGGTCTGGTTGCAGTCTCTGTATCTTACCCCTTACCACACATGGTCAAAAGCTATGTTCATTAAGAGAGTTTAGTGAATATGTTTTAAAAAATTGAAATTCACCGACCTAACTAAATATAAGGAACAATTTAGTTAGGTGACATAATCAGATCTTACTTTATGTTTAAAAAAACCAAGAAATTCACTGAAAAAACAAAAGTGAAATTGATGTAATAGTTATGGTAATAATATCGTACTTTACATTAAACAAAAAATAGAAATTACCTGAAAACAATAGAGGTTGATGTGACATATTTAGGTAGGGCACTAAGATTATAACTTTCTTTTTTTTTTAAACCAAGAAAGTCACTGAAAGAAACAAAGGATAAAATGACTCTATAGTTTAGGACTTGTAATAATATAAAAAATATTGTTTTAAACAAAAAAAACACTGAAATTCGCCTGTTATAGTTTACTGAGCTAATTATAGTTTCTGCCCTTTCATGCACTGCTTATGGCCTCATATATTACATCACTCATGACTTTAAATAGCATCATTGCTGACCTCACTGATAACTTTTCTAATGACATCATAAATGGCATAACTGGTGACATCATGGAATCATTGTGACCCCTGTCATAGGGTTTGTGGCCTTGACATAATAGGTGAGAACAATCTTCTGTTTATTTTTATGGGATTACCCTGCTAAAGGCTTCCCAAGACCAGCAATTTTAAGTCAAGAGGTTGACGGTGACTGCATAGACACTTCCACGCCCTATGACAATGCTTCATAGTTTAGTCAAATAAACTACAAACATTCCTGAAATGGGTATAATGGCATATAACCTTACAGCCATGCTTACAACACCGGTATGGGATAAACCACCTCTAGGTAGGACATCCCTACATTATCATTATGTAGTAATCTCCAATGCCTCAAAATCTTCAGTGAAGTTCTGTAAATAAACATCCACATTTTATAAATGACCTTGCTACATAGAATTTGTCTATAGCATGTATTGCAACTATTTGATGTAGGCCATGTCCAAGTAGCCACTGGTTGATTATCTATTGCTAACAAAAGGTTTGGCCTTTCTCCAGTATTTTTTGGAACAGACTTTGGCCTTAAGACTCAATAATTTCACATGCACCTCATTAGGTGCGCTTAGATTTTGTCTTGCTTCACAGTGAGTAATACCCGCATTCCAAACTTTGATGATTTGTAAACAGTGCACTGAATAACATTTAACATGCACAGTCATGTCTGCCTCCAGGGCTTACCATATTTAATTACGATATTAACACTGTACACTTGGCAACTTGCTGAAGAACATGACTATGGTGTTATCAGTGATGCCATCAACGATGTTCATTTGAGATGTCATTAGTTATTGCCTCAATTATGTCATTTAACATGTTGTGAGTGATGTAAAATGTGAGACAGTTAGCAGTGCATGGCGGGCATGAGTTACAGTTATTATAAATTGCAGTGTTTTTATTGTTTTAAAATGATAGGTTTTATATTATTACAAGGCTTAACTATAACATCATTTTAATCTTTGGTTGTTTCAGCGAATATATATATATTTTTATATATATATATATATATATATATATATATATATATATATATATATATATATATATATATATATATATATAACCTACTGGCGGTCGCCAGTAGGTAGTAATAATTAGGACCTAGTTTCCTTTGACTTGCCTATAGCTTTGTGACCGTTTGACGATTCTTCACAAAATGTTCCCAAAAAAGTGTGTCCAAAGATCTTGCTGTGCATGGAAAGATTGGGGATGATCTGTCAAGCGAGGGCTGAGAAAAAAGTGGGGTTAAAAATGTGTGTTTCCTATGTTAATTCCCATTGCCTCTTCAGACACACATGCAGCCTGAAACAATGGATGGAATTACACCATATTTGGCAAAAAGGAAGCTTTTGGTCCGCAGGTCACCCTTTTTCTATATAGAAATTCACCTGTCATTGTTAGACTTATTATAACTTGGATGCACCAATTTTTTATGAATATTTTTACAGCAAATGTTACAGTGATTTTATCAACGATGTTATAAAAGATGTCATGAGTGCTGTAATATCTGGGGTAATTAGTAGTGCATGGCGAGGGCGTGAGTAACCGTTACATTAGGGCACAGCACTCATGACATCTTTTATAACATTGTTCATAAAATCACTGTAACATTTGCTGTAAAAATATTAATAAAAAATTGGTGCATAGTGAGACAGTGAGTTATAGTTACCTTACGGCATGAGTTATAGTTACTAAAAATAACTGTAACAGATAAATGTCTATGGTTATGTCCATTTAAAATTTGAGCCTATGTATAACGTACCCATAACCTTTGCTTTTTTAAGTGAATTTCTATTTTTTTTCAATTCTATTTCCCAACTATAAAGTCCCTTAACCTTTGTTTTTTTCAGTAAATATATGTCTATATCTATATATCTATATATTTATATATATATATATATTTATCTCTGTTCAAACAGTGTTGAAACTGAGTCACACTGACAAATCAGTGCAAACCTGTAACCTTTGTTTTTTCAGTGAATATATATATATATATATTATTTTTTCCCTGTTAACACTCTGTTGAACACTGTTGAAACTGAGTCACATGGACAAATCACTGTGTGTCTGGCCAGATCTGAGGATTGGCTACAAGGCTTGAGATCCCACTTACACAAATGACCCCTGCTCTATCCAAGAAGTCTGTGGTCATCTGATTAGTTTTAATAGCTCTTGCTGGCTATCCGAGTTAAAATAAGTCAAAGCTCACAGTTTCTGTGCCTCCAAAAATTGGTTCCAGGCAGACATACCCAGAAGAGAGATAACTGCTTGAAAGTTGCCATGGCAACAGGCATCCTTAGAGTTTCAGACGCCTTCTTGACGTCCACCTCATTTTCCTGGAGATACATAATGTAATTATTATTATGTAATGCAAACACGGTGCTCAGAAGCTGGAGGACTCCTGCATTCCGGAGCTCCTTGGTCCAAGGGATGACCAGAATCGTATAACCCGCTCCGGATAAAGACAAGTTAATGGAGACACAGACTGGTAGGACACTGTTCTTAAAAACATTCTGTAGGTGGGTGGGTTTGGCAGAAGAAGCAAAGGGGAGACTAGGAGTTGCAGCAGTCGGTGACGAATGCTGCACATTTGCGAGTCTTTCTTGGGCGCCATTTAAATATCTGATGATTTCAATGTTTTCCTGAGGATTTCTATTTTGGGACCTTTTGCATAATGGCATTCACTGAGTCCCCCCGCTGTCAATCAATTGGCCTTCTGCAGGTGCCCTGTCTGCATGCTGTGGGTCCCTCTTGCACAGTGTGTATTCTCTGGCTGCCTTCTGACCGCATAGTAGACTTTCTGTGGTTTCCTTGTGGTTGCATGCTTGCACAGTCTGCATTCTATGGTTAACCGTCATTGCGTAGTCTACATTCTGTGGCTATCTAACCTGTTGTTGCATCTTCCACATTCAATGGTTACCCGGTGGTTGAACAGTCTACATTCAGTGATCACTTTGACCAGAATGCATTCGCTGCAGCCCTTGTAGTTGCACGTGCTGTGCTGTCTGGTTTTATTGTAGTCACACAGTCTGCATTCTGTAGTTTCCTGCATGCGCACAGCTTGCATTTTGTGCTTACCCTGTGGCTGCACAGCCTGCATTCAGAGGTTTCCCTGTGGTAGTATGGGCTGTTTTCAGTGGTTCCCCCATTCTGAGAGGGTTGCACAGTCTGCATTTTGAGATCTCTATCTGGTTGCAGAGTCTACATTCAGTGGTTACCCTCATAGATACACAGTCTGTATCTGGGCCCCTTCGTGTACACTAGTTCTCCACGGTCTCACAGTTTGCCTTTGGTGATCAACCTTTGGTTGAACTGAATGCATTCATTGGTGCCCTCGTGGTTGCACAGACTTCATTCTGTGGTCCCCCCATGTGGTCACAAAGACTGCATTCTGTGGTTTTCCGTCGGTCACACAGTCCACAATCCGTGTTTCCCCTACGGTTGGATGCCCTGTGGTCACACAGTTTGCATTCTGTGGTACCGCGAGGTCGCACAATCTGTAGTCACTGGTTACCCATGGTGGTATGGTCTACATTCGGTGGTTCCCTGTTGGTCCACAGTCGATATTCAGTGTTTCCCCTGCGATTGGTTGCCCTGTGGTCACACAGTTTGCATTCTGTGGTAATGTGAGATCGCACAATCTGCAGTCACCGGTTACCCAAGGTGGTATGGTCTACACTCGGTGGTTCCCCGTCGGTCGCACAGTCCACATTCAGTGTTTCTCCTGTGGTTGGTTGCCCTGTAGTCACACAGTTTGCATTCTGTGGTACAGCGTGGTTGCACAATCTGCAGTCACCGGTTACCCATGGTGGTATGGTCTACATTTGGTGGTTCCCCGTCGGTTGCACAGTCCACATTCAGTGTTTCCCCTGTGGTTGGTTGCCCTGTAGTCACACAGTTTGCATTCTGTGGTACCGCGTGGTTGCACAATCTGCAGTCACCGGTTACCCATGGTGGTATGGTCTACATTCGGTGGTTCCCCGTCGGTTGCACAGTCCACATTCAGTGTTTCCCCTGTGGTTGGTTGCCCTGTAGTCACACAGTTTGCATTCTGTGGTACCGCGAGGTTGCACAATCTGCAGTCACCGGTTACCCATGGTGGTATGGTCTAGATTTGGTGGTTCACCGTCGGTCGCACAGTCCACATTCAGTGTTTCTCCTGCGGTTGGTTGTCCTGTGGTCACACAGTCTGCATTCTGTGGTACCGCGAGGTCGCACAGTCTGCATTCTGTGGTACCGCGAGGTCGCACAGTCTGCATTCTGTGGTACAGCGTGGTCGCAGAGTTTGCAGTCACTGGTTACCCATGGTAGTATGGTGAACATTTGGTGGTTCCCTCGTTCGTCGCACAGTTTGTACTTGGTGATCTCCATGTGGTTGCACAGTTTACAACCCGATGTAAACCTTGTCTTCGCATTGTCTGCATTTGCTGGTTCTTTGGGCTGTTACAATCTGCATTGGTTACCCTACGGTTGCACAACTTACATTCAGTGGTATACAGTATGCATTGAATATTGTTGTCACAACTGCACGCTTTGCATCCAAGAATATACTTGTGATTGCACAGTTTGCATTTAGTTTACCTGCAGATGCCCAGATTGCTTAAGCAGTTAGCCCGTAGTTACACAGTCTGCGACCACTCTCCTTCTCCGAAACTCTCCATTTGTTGGCTCTCCAAGCATTCGTGGTCTGCCTTAGTGATTCTCCTGTTGCTGCACAGTCTGCATGTAGTCACTGCCCAGTTACTGCACAGTATGCATCCATGAGTACCCCTGGGGGTGCAAAGAGTGCATCGAGGGGCTTACCTGTGGTTTACTTGTGGTTACACTGTTTGCATTCTTGGGGTTACCGAGTGGTTGCACACTGTCTGATTACATAGGCTGCATTCTCTGTTTGCATCGTGTGTATTTATGATTGTCCTCGTGGTTGCACAGTTTTGATTCAGGCGTTTACCTGTGGTTGCACAGTTTTGATTCAGGCGTTTACCTGTGGTTGCACAGTTTTGATTCAGGCGTTTACCTGTGGTTGCACAGTTTTGATTCAGTCGTTTACCTGTGGTTGCACAGTTTGTGTGCAGAGGGTTACATGTGGTTTTACAGTGTGAATTCAGTGCTAAGCCTGTAGTTACTCAGTCTGCAACCACAGTGATAACCACTGAATGAGGACCATGCAGCAAATGGATATCACTGTGGTTGTGCAGTCTTTACGTGTGGGCCCTCTCACACACCCTCAATTTGTTGGTTCTCGAGGCTCTCACAGTCTGCTTTCAGTGTTTATGCTGTTGTTGCTCAGTCAGCATTTAGTCGTAGCCCTGTGGTTGTGCATTAAGCATCCATGGGGGCCCGTGTGGTTGCACAATTTAAATTTAAGGGCTTACCTGTGGTTGCGCGGTTTGCATTTGATGGTTTATTTGTGGTTGCACTGTTTGTATTCTTGGAGTTACGATGTTGGTGCACAGTGTGCATTCAATGGTTACCCCCTGGTTGAATAATCTGCATGTGTGTTCGTGTAGTATGTATTAATTGTTGTCCTCGTGGATGTACAGTTTGAATTCTGGCATTTACTTGTAGTGCACGGTTTGCATTCAAGGGTTACCTGTGGTTGCACAGTTTGCAGTCAGGGGTTCACCTGTTACTGCACAGTTTGCATTCAGGGGCCTTCTGTACATGCACAGTTTGCATTCAGGTAGTCACCTGTGGTTGCACAGTTTGCAGCCAGGGGTTCACATGTAATTGCACAGTTTGCATTCAGGGGCTACCTGTAGTTGCACAGTTTGCATTCAGGAGTTTACCTGTGATTGCACAGTTTTCATTCAGAGGTTTATCTGAGGTTGCACAGTTTTCAGTCAGGGGTTCACCTTTAATTACACAGTTTACATTCTGGGGCTTACTGTAATTGCACAGTTTGCATTCAGGGGGTCACCTGTGGTTGCACAGTTTGCAGTCAGGGGTTCATCTGTAGTTGCACAGTTTGCATTCAGGGGGTTACCTGTGGCTGCACAGTTTGCATTCAGAGGTTTACCTGT
The DNA here is from genome assembly GCF_031143425.1 of Pleurodeles waltl. NCBI lineage: Eukaryota > Metazoa > Chordata > Amphibia > Caudata > Salamandridae > Pleurodeles > Pleurodeles waltl. Next base: position 72,586,335 of record NC_090449.1, read on the forward strand.
GCTTGCACAGTTTGCATTCAGGGGTTACCTGTGGTCGCACAGTTGTCAGTCAGGGGTTCACCTGTAGTTGCACAGTTTGCATTCAGGAGGATACCTGTGGTTGTACAGTTTGCATTCGGCGGTTTATCTGTGGTTGCACAGTTTGCATTCAGTGGTTTAGCTGTGGTTGCACAGTTTGCATTCAGGGGGTTGCCTGTGGTTGCACAGTTTGCATTCAGGGGGTTACCTGTGGTTGTACAGTTTGCATTCAGTGGTTAAACTGTGTGTGGACAGCCAGTAGTTAGTGACAGTCATTTGGTGCACATTATGCATTCAGTAGTTATCACCATGGTTGCTCCGTGTGTACTTGTGAGCTCCTTTGTCAGACATTCTCCACTTGCCAGTTCCTGTGGCTCTTACAGTCTCCTTTCAGTGGATAACCTTTTGTTGCTCAGTTTGCATTTAGTCATTGCCTCGCGGTTGCCCAGTATGCACTCATTAAAGCCCTTTGGTCAGACATTTAGCAATCAGACATTTTTCGGTGGCTGTATTGTTTTCATTTGGGGACCTGTGGTTGTGGAGGTTGCATTCATGAAATTCCATACGATTGCATATGCTTCATACAGGGGTTCACCTGTGGCCAGTCGCAGCTCGTGGGGATTCCTGGGGGCGGGGCGGCGCACGCGGGGGTAATAATTAACATTAACAAATTTAAATTAAAAAAACTTACCTCAGCTCCCACGCTTTGCCGTTCCTCTCCTCCGTTGCTGCATGCAGGCACAGGCTCCCAGCCTGCCCTGCGGCCAATCCTGGCGCTGCTCAGAGCAGCAACAGGATTGGCTGGGAGCACCCAGCCAGGGCACTCCCATGCAGAGTGGGAGCCTGTGCAGGCTCTCTCCGGCCCAGCCCTGTGCACGTGTGTTTGGTTGGCGTGAGACGGCCACCTAAACACACATGCGCTCTGAGGGGAGTGCACTCCCCTCTGCTCATCACCCCCAATGCCCCACCCCTTTCGCAAGGAAGAGATAATAAACACAGTTTATTATCCCTTCCTTGTGAAAGGATTTGCAGCGGTTACTGCTGGCGGGGAGGCGGGGAGGCATCGCTCCTCCGCCCTTATGGAGGAGCCGCCCCTGCCTGTGGCTGTATGTTTGCAGTCAGTGTTCAGTCGTGGGCACCAAGTCTGCACCAGTGGTTCTTGGGTGCATCAGGACCTCACAGTTTGTCTTCTCTGGGAACCTCAGTGATGCACCACAGCCGGGGTGGGATGTAGGCAGAGGCAAAATGGTGCCCCTAAACAGTCCGAGACCCAGGCAATCAGCATGTCACTGAAGCACTGAGTGTCTGAACCTACTAGGGCTAGTGGTACAAAGAGAGGCCAGAACCTGTGCCTTTTCTGTCCTTGGCCTCTCGCGAGAGGCTTCTCTCCCACTCAAGAAATGATTACTGCAAGGGAGTTTTGCTCACTTCTCAGCCTCTGAGAACAAAGGCCTTCACACTTTTTGAGGCTTCCCTCTCGTGTAAAGTTATTACAGTGGGGACCCAAATGATAAACACGTTATCATACTTATTCGATATAATGTTAACACTGCAAGCAAGCTAAAGAATGCTATGGGGCCTGAGGGGACACAGAAACAAATACAGTCGAAGCTGATTTGCAGTAGCAATCGGGTATTTCTCACACTAACATGGATGTAGGGTAAAACAAACAGCAATCAAGCTGAACATCTCAAGTGGAGATCCAAGTAAAAGGAATTATTTGAACGAATTTCCATGAAGGATTTTTTGTTTTACTACTTGAATGCACTAAATTCCATATATGAAGTTCAAAAAAAGTATTGTAAGCAAAAGACCAAGATATTTGGAGGCCTTTAGAGAATTCCAAAGAAATTTGGAGAAAATAATTATGCTTATTCTTGCATTTTATTTTGCTCTAGGTTCAACCCCAGCTGGCAACTAGCCCCATATCATGTTGTTTTGTGTGGCACATCCAGACCAGCCTGGCATTTCAGGCAGAAACACTGTGCATGGTAGAATTTTAAGTCCATTGTCCTCTTGCGTTCAGTAAAGCGTGCTTCTTTGGCCGGATCACTTTTTGGGGGTGCTGTTGATTTCACTTGCTGCACTCTGAAGGGATAACCTCTGTGGGTAAGAAGGGACCACATGTGCCCTATGCCATTGGTTCCTAACCTTTTCACTTCTGTGGACCCCCACTTTATCATTACGGGATCCCGGGGACCCCCACTGAATCTTTATTGGAATCCAGGAACCCGCGACTGAGTCATTACTGAAAGTGTGGACCTAAGCTGTTAATATTATTTCATTTTCTAAGCAGTCGCTGACCCCCTGAGGAGGCTTCGCGGACCCTCAGGGGTCCTTGGACTACAGGCTGGGAACCACTGTCCCATGCTATTCACTCCCTTTTATCGCTCTCTGGAAGGATTACCCTAGGGGAGAGTGTTGCATTCCCTCCTTGTCCTGGATGGATCATCCCCACGGGGGGAGTTCAGGTGTCCACATGTATTCACTCTTTTTTAACTCTAGAGGGATCACCCACAAGGAGTACTGAGGAAGATCTGCTGTCCTGTCGTATTCAGTCCATGGCCACTATCTGGAGGGGTCCTCTCGGGAGGGCACCAAGGAGTTAAGATTTCTTGCACATTCATTCCCTGGCCCCTCACTCACTTGAAAGTTGATGGAAGGTAGGAAGGGCACATGTTGTGCAGCAGGACTGGGGAGCAAGCAGTAAACTAAGCCGCCTCGATGTGGAGTCTTTCAAGAACCAGGCCCGGGAGCACAGGGCCTAATTCGCTCCATCAGTTGATGTGAGATGTGTCCAAGTTTATGGTCCTTGTCATTCTGCTGACTGGGTCAAATCCCCCTCCCGCCCCCACCTGTCTTGGAGGATGACTTCCAGGGGAAGGATTTCTCGCGTAGCTCTCATTTTGTGCAGCAGGTGCAGTGTCACCAGGACCCAAGGGTGAGAAGAGCCAAACGCTCTCCAATTGTGGCTGCCTTTGGCTACTCAACAGGGAGACGGGGCCTTTTTTTCCGAGTTTGCATCAGGGCGCGTTGGACCCTGCTGCGCCGCTGTTTCTATCCCTATTAAGTCTTGGCTTTGTCCCTTGCATGTTTTTTTCAAGTGTCTGTAAAGCCCTCTGCAGGGCTGTCCTCTATGCACGGGATCAGCTGACCAGTATCACGGATACTCGCCCTGGCAGCGCTGGTCCTGGAGAGCCCACAGGGCGCCGGAGTCAGAAATGTGCGCAGTCGCCCCGGTGATTCACCCAGACAACGCCGCTCGGTTGATTTCCGTGCAGGCGGAAGACTCTGGCCTGTGTCCGGCAGCCGACAGAACCCAGGCGTACATTCAGGCCTCCGGGAACAGTGACCCGCCACGTGTCATATGTCAGGCAGGTATAGGCCAGGCCAAGTGACTCAAGCGCTGTCCAGCCACATGGTGCTGAAACTGAGCAATAATTAAACAAAACATCTGAAACCAAGCACTTTCATGTCTCACTTAACATCGAGGCCTCCGAGTTGTTGTAACTCACGCTTTATACAGTGATTTAAAGATCACACTGTTCTATTTCCTGGTGTCACTGGGGAAAGCTCCCATCATAATTGTCAAAAGCTTAAGGAATAAAAGGTATTAGTCACTACCCACTGAGGCACTGGAAACAAACTCCGGACCAGGAGGGAGAAGCAAACATGGGGGAGGCAGAGAGAAAGAACAGTCAGACATACAATTCAGTCGTGAAAATCCTCCTGGGGCAATTTACACAAAACCACTTGAATGACCACCTTGTCCAATCACACAGCAAACACCCCCACCTTCCAGGACCAAATACATTTATACTTCAGCCGGCGCTCTGAAGGTCCCATCACTGGGCGTGTGGCAGGGTCAGCCACGGCGAACATACACTTGCTGGTCATGCCACAGCAAACGCTTTCTGCATACCATAAAGGCACTTTAAATCCTATGCACGCACTTTCCTTCTGCATATGTTACAAGTCCCTTTGTTCGCACCTCTCCGCTGATTCCAGGGGATACCAGTACCTTTTCACCATTGTATGTAACACTTTTCTTGTGGACACAGCCAGGATGTAGCAAGTTCCCACCATACTGGTCATGCCTTCATTAAATCACCTACCGGACCCCTTGCGAGGATCTGGGAAATGTTGCAAAGCAACCCAAAATCTGGGCCCTCGTCTGACATTACCTGCGACCTCAAAATCCCACGGATCAGACCTGCTGAGCCCTTCCTCAGAACAGGATGCCAAAGTGCAACGGATGGCAGAGCAAACACACCCATTAAGTAGCAAATCTCTTGCAACATAGGGCTGATTTCCACCTCCTTGGGCTCGTTTTGCTCCTACTGGCCAGGCCCACCCACCAGTGGCCATAATCATTTTCATTAGGCCTCCTGGTCCCTAAAGGGGTGCATTTTGTGGACAGTTGGGTTTTCTAGTTCCTTTCACCCGCCTGCCTGCCCTCACCTAGTTCCAAAGCCCCCTGGCAGCATGAAGAGCACGACGGGGCAGGAGGTAGTGGAGCTCGGGTTCTTTCCCCCAACTCATCCTCAGGAGGCCTAAGGGGGTCAGCACCACTGGTCCTGGAGAGACCCATCCTAGTCCTAGAAATCAGCTAGAGCCAAAGTCTTCACTCTATCCTTGCAGGACATCAAGTGGTCTCTCTTTTCAACTGGACATCCTTCCCACCTTTGCACCTCCCAGGTCCAGGGTGTAATAAATTGCCTCGCCTTCGTACAGTTGTTTTAAAGTGCGTGTGGAAAGTTTTAGTGGCCAATCCTACAATGCCACATCAGCCTTCCGCCCCTGCCCCAGCTCTCCTCCACAGCATTCTAGGAAACTCCAAAATGGCAACTTGAAGCTTCTCAGGTAAGAGCTCCTCTGGGGACTTCAGCTTCACCCCCAATAGGATGATCCCTTCCCGCCAAAACTTCAAAGGCAAGCCACTCCTGTGTATCTGCAAAAAGGTTTGAGAGATACAGGTTGGAAACATGTCACTCACTTTTTTGCCTATGTAGCATCACTTACAGATCGTCAATGGCTTGGATATGATTTGGAGGGACTATTCTGGGTGTTGTGTAATTAATGCACCATATCTGCTAGTTGATGTAGAGTATCTATACCTCCAGTAATGGTCCATGAGTGTTTGATAGGGAAACCTCTGGTGAGAGAGGGAAGACGTGGGAGTACAAAACTCTGTAGTGAAAGAGCATCTGCTGCGCAGTGCTTTCTGCAACCTTCGGCCACAAGGCTATCTAAAGAGGAGCACACTAGAAGGAACTCACAGGTCCTTCCCATCTCCGCCCTCCCACGGTCACCCAGAGGGCTCCTTCCCACCTCCCACCCATTCCCTGCTTTACCCAGCAGATCATTGCAAGCCATCCTGCAGCTTAGCACCAGCCCCCTCCAATCTTGGATGCACAGCAGCACCGCAGCCACCTTCCATCCCTACACCACATGGGACATTAGATGCCAAATAAAGTTTCCCTTTTTCACTTTGATCTCTAGTCTAATTGAGGTGAACCAGGCTACACATCCCAGAATATATTGCTCTGTTAGAGGAGTGCCCAGGACAGGGGTATTAAGGCCACAAAGATATCTAGTAACCCTAACCTTCCCACCCCTTCTACTTGTATGTTATGTCCCAACCTCCATGTTGCATTTTAGGAAGTGACGTTTTAAGGCCTGGGCAAAGTGGGCACTGGGTCCCCCCCCCCCCCCCCCCAGTCTTTCCTTGGGCTCCTGATAGGGCCAGCCCTGTTCTGCAGAGTCTTGCCCTGATGACCTTTTCCTCTTACGGACATTTTGCAGAGAAATATGTTTGTTTCATGGAATATTCATTAAAAAGTTTAATTTAGATCCCCATAGGACCTCACTTGAGAAATGGGGAGTGTCACAGAGATTATTTGCAGTAATATTAGTGAGCTCCTGCTCTGTCACCATAGTGAAAACACACATCACTATCCCTGAATATTAAATGTAAACACATTTATGATTTGGATGAGTGTGTCTGTGAACTGCCAATGACCAGGCCAAAGAGAACATGGAAGAGCTGAAACTGGATCATAAACTTAAAGCTTAAAGCCCTGGGCCCCCAACAATCCTTAAGATGTCCCTGATTGTAGGTGAGCCTTCACCATACAAGTCAACAGAGACACAGAGCGCAGGCCATGTGCTTGGGAGCCTCTGCTTAGGTCAGCAGTGTGGGCAGGCACCCTAACCCCCACCCCGGGTGTCTGCAAGTGCTGCAGCCACCGGAGTCTGTCAAGCCATCTATTTCTATCTCCATCATTCTCTTGCTCCCCCTTCGCCTCTCTCCTTTCCTGTCTTCCACCTAAGGTTCACCCAGTTTTTTCTCTCTTCCTCTGTATTCGCCTCACCTCTCTCGCTCTTTTCTGACCTTCCTCTCACGCCAATCTCTCCCCCTGCTTCTCTACTCGTGCCTGCTTTCCCTTCCTATCTGCCACCTCTCTTTCCCTTCATCTACAGTACCCTCATCTTTTCATCCACCCTTCGTTTCCTGGCCACGAAACTCCTGTTCCCTCTCTCCCCTCCTCCCATCATTCGCCTTCCAGTTGTTTGTCACGTTTCTCAGTTCCGCCCTATTCTTTCCTGTCAGTTCCCTCACACTTCTCCCGCCTTTTCTCTCCCGTTTGCTGTTTCCCCTCTCCTGCCTCTGCGCGCTTTTACATCCCTCATTCGCTCATTTATCCTTTTCCTTCCATCCACTCCACCCTTCTTCTCTCCCCCACCGACCACCTCAGCGCTCCGCCTCTCTCCCTGTCACCGGCCCACCTCTGTGTCTGTGGTTAAATCCCTGAGCCTGGCAGTGATTGGTGGAGAAGGCGGTGAACGACTCCCCAGGGCCCCTCCCGTGCACGTAGTGATATAAACCTTATATTTCCACCAAATATCACCCAGGTGCACGATGTAGGCTTGAAAAAGGCGCGACCCAGCAGGGGGTTGGGGGGGCAGGGAGGGGGGGGGGGGGGGCTGGTTGGGTTGGGAAGGCCATGGTACGATCCCCATAGGGTCCGCTTTAACTCGACAACTGCGCGCAGCGCCGCGACCTTAAGCGCGCTTGGCGCTGTCAGAGGCGGCTCTGGAAGAGTTAAGAGAAGAAAGTCCCGGAATCACCAATTAATTATTGATTACCCGAGCCGAGCTCTCTTCAGCAGGAGAGATAACATTTCATTCCATGTTCAGTGATAGTTTGAGGGGAAGGGTAAGCGCGGAGGTGAACAGAGGTCAGTAAGTCCCTCTTGCACGGTGGGGAATCTGATTGCCTTCTAACTCCGCCACTGGCGGAAGGCGCAGGGGTTTCTGGGAACGTCGGATGATGAGGTTAATACCTTGCAGGCGGTGCCGCGGTGGAGCAACTAAAACAAGGGGGGTGGGGTTCTCCATAGAGGGGTACGATTTCTACGTGGAGAGTAGTCTTCACTATGGAGGTAGTCCAAGCTGGCCCCAGATGGACCACTCCCCCCCCCCCTTGTATAATAATAGTACGACCCAAGCTCAATCATCAGCCAACCGTGTATGATAAGACAGCCTAAAATGAATCCACATTAGCTGCAGTGTAGTGGTACAGTCCAACATGGCGCACCACCACCCTTCGAATGGTGGTAGGTCCCGAGATAGCTTCTATCACCTATGGTATGGTAGTATCAGTGGGATAAACCACTACAATTAGTAGTATGGTGAACTCATATTCAAGCTGGACAGAATAAATTGCGGTTGAACTCTTGGCATCAGATCTGTTGATGCTCAGTAAATGATTGCTATTAGGTCTCAAACGTTACAATCAATTTATATCACAACAGTATCCAAATCACAGATCAATATTCCACAAAAATATATTGATGTATGTGTACAACATTAAAATAATCGGAGGTTTAGATTTAAAATAGGTTATTGTACTCAGTCATGGAGACCATGGCAAGGTGAGCTATGCTGAAAGGCCACATAGCAGTGGGGTGGCGTGCTCTGTCCCAGCTATTTAAGCAATTAAATGTCATTAGCACATCAAAGGGGACATTCAGAGTATAACCCAAACAAAACCCCCCAAAAATGCTTATGCACGAAAAAAAACGCTACAAACCCCCAGATACTTAAGCATATAATACCCGCCCAGCAGAGAACAGTATCTGGTTTACCTTAGTTTGACAACCACCCACTCTTTCCGAAACACTTAATCAACTGAGAAGTAAACTTGGCAGACAAATGGATAGTAAACGTACGGGTCATTGTAGCGTACAATGAGTGTATGAGACAAGAGTGTAGCGGGGCTTCAAGAGACAGGGCCTTATAATTATTATCTGCCCCCTGCATGACACTGCAGCAAGGGAAGGAGCATCACCTCAAGCCCAAGAAACCATCAACCATATTTGACTTCTCAGGCCACCTCCTTTTATTCCTCACCAACACCTTTCTTTCCATTAAATAGGGATTCATTGTGCTAGTGGAAAATTGGTGCTTGTCAAATCCAGGCAGAACAGATGCTGTTGTCTGGACAGGAGGACAGTGAGAATCCTCATTTTATCTCACTACTCTTTGAACTCTATCCTTGGTATTCATCAACAAATGATGTATTTTCTGCTGGAGTAGCTGAGGGCAGAAGTAGCGAAATTCGCATAGGTTGCACAATTCCACGGAATTCTGCGAAACATTGCAAAATTATGCAAAATCAACATTCAATTTTACATTTCAGTGAAAAAAGTGTCTTTGTTCTATTTTGGATGGGAGGATGCATTTTGCGAACCCTTTCCCCACACAAAAAACTCAGGTGCCATGAACCACTGCTTGTGTTTGGGTGGCTCACGTTGTTTGCCCCGCCCACATTAAAATTGTGCCATAATGCTGCAATTTGAGGATTTTTGCAAAACATGAATTACACAAAAGTGCTAAAATTACGCCTGCGCCTATTTTTTAGGTGAGGTGGCTGAATATTTTTGGTGTTTTGATTGAATGCGTTCTATATAATCTGAATTTCACCTTTGGCCTTCATATTAATTACATCATTTGGTTTAAACTGCTTACGAAGCACTTCTGGGCTGGGCTTTAAGTGCACCGAAAGCCTCTGCCCCGGTGAGCCCATAAATACCAAGGGGTGTATGCCAAGCATAGGCATCAATCTGTGCATCTAGCAGCGCGGCAGTCTGAGCAGACACAGGCCTTCTTAAACAGCCCTCCTCACCTATGTAAAAACATTAAAGCTGCAGGAGCCCTTTATGGATTAACAAGCATTTGCAATGCAATGGGTCTCGCGTTTGCTCGAGTTAGATAAATTGAAAATGAAAAGTAAAACAGTTTCACATAAGCGAGCTGATTCAAAGCGCCACGGCCACCATGAGCATCAGCGTGAAGAGACACAAAAAAGGAAAAAGAAGTTCGCTCGTAGCCAAATTTATAGACAAAAGTGCAATTAGCCGTGTAAGATGGGCGATGGCCAAGGCGGTAACAAAACTGCTACAAGGAAGGACAAATGTAAACCATTTACCAATGCCATCAAAGGATTTTTGAACGGCAAGCCCACAAACGAGTGGTAGTGATGTGCGTGAGGTGGGTGTGGTTAAAAGCACAGACACATACCAACACGTCGGCAAAGCAGAGCATGCGCGCTGCCATGCTCGACTTAAAAAGGAAAGAACCATTCATAGCTAACCAGACCAAAACTACGACAAGCGCCATGATCTGGGTGGACACAAGGATGCCTGACGGCTGTGGCCCAAGAATGCGGGCTTTGCAGAAGTGCGCACTCAAGTTTGAGGTGTGTGAAGATTGAATTTCAACCTTTATGAAGGTCTGTGGGAAGCTTTGCAACCTTGCGCTGGTCTGTGCTTTGACTCAGACGTGTGGAAATCAAGACTATAGTGACAAGTTATGCTACACAAGTAACATAACAGGCATATTTGGGGAGCAGGTGTTCACCCTCAAGGGATCCTCTGGTGCTAGCAAAGTAGAATGGATGTTCAGTGTTACCTAAAGTAATGATATGCGTTTGTTCCTACCTGGAATGAGGCCGCCTGAGTGAAGACGTTGGGCTCGAACCCTTGACTATGTGGTTGAACATGGATACCAGTAAAAGACGCTTCTGTTCACTGAGACACCAAAGCTGTCCCTGCTCGAACCCAATAAAATGGTTCTGCTTCTGATGTACTGAGCAGAAAACAACGTCCTTTGATGTGCACAGACAAGCCCCACCAAGACTAAACTTTCACAGAAACATTTTGCAATCTTTTACAACTTTGCATAGGACAGCTTTGCTAAAGGTAAAATTGCAAAGGCTGAGTCTGCGTACATTCTCCAGTTGACTTGGTTTGAATGCAGTGAAAACATCTCGCAGAGTTAATTTAAATCAAGGGGCTTTGAAATCCTTGTACCGGGCTAAAAACCAATAAAAATGGATTAAAAATATTTAAAAATGCGCCATATTAAAAAAAAATAATACTTTGTGCATCCCTATTTCAGATAGAGACAGACCATTACTAGCCGCCAAGGATCAAGGTAAAGTACATGTTGTGGGATGATTGAAAGCACTTGGCCTAACCTTGTTGAATGACCTTTCCTGACCTATAACACAATTATTGATTTTCTTGCCTCTAAAACATCTGCTATAAGAAAACAAATAATTCCATATCAAGGGCTAATTGGTTTACCACTCTGTATCACCACCGCTGAATCAGTGCCATGGTGTGATTTTCAGTGTGTAAACGTATGTTTCACTGAATTGTGAAACTAGACTTATCGAGTACCTGTGCGATGCTGCTATTGGAAATCTCTCCTATAGTGAATTATTAGTCATGTTTCTAATAATTATCATTGTAATTACCCATTTTATAGAGCATTCAAAACACAATTTTGAAATTACTAAGCGCAATAAATAACACGTATTACTATTAACCAATTTAATGGCTCTGAATTTACCAACTTCAGAAGGATAGAAGCCTGAGTTGGCCACACCAAATTCAAACACGTGACTTGCGTAGCACAGCTGATTTAAACAGTGATTGTTTAGCTCACTGAGACATTTTACACAACCTCAGGAAACCCAGGGCAGCGACATGGGTGGAGTTTTAAAAGTTGTCCTGCTGTCAGTGATGATTTGTTGTTTACCTGTGTGAGACTGGAAAAAACTCTCTATGGAGGGAAAAGCCCTTCTGCTTTACCCTGCTATGTTGGTGGGCTACGAGATGGTCTCTTCCCGTCAGGTCTCAAAACTGTGGCTGGGGTCCCTAAACCTTTAGTGGCCAGAAAAATAAGAATATCTGGAAGAGTCAAGGAAATCAAATTTGCATTGTCTTAGTCTCAGGTAACTACAGGGCAGGACTTCCTGCACCGACATGTAGAGTCCATCCTTAGCGCCCCCTCTAGTGGTGATGCAAGACTGAGGAAAACTGCATAACATTCCTGAGGACTTGGCACACATGCTCGCGGTCGCGGGGGCGGATGAACTCGAAATGCGAAGAATGTTTCTCAATTGAAAACCCTAAATTCAGCAAACATAAAATACCAAGGCCAGCATTCTGTGGAGCAGAGCCTAAAAAAGGGAAAGAGACCCCTAAAAACATTATACCAATCCATCTACGACTTCCAAAACAGAATGACGGAGCTGGCACTCAACACGCACTAGTAACACGTCCAGGGGCGTAGTCCACACTGGTGCAGAAGGTGCAGTTGCACCGGAGCCCAAAGGTCTGACCCCACTGGACCCTGAATATATGCAGGCGCAGGTCAAATCCCTTGCTTGCACGAGGGCCCATGACACACTGGCTAGGCTACTGCAAGTGCATCACGAGTTACATGACAAGCGTTGTCACATTGTACACAGCCCTAGTGGCTGCTTCGGACGCAGCTTCCGCAGAGAAAGCCCTTTAACAGGAACCTATACCTATACCATCTGTAAGTAAGGAGTACCAGTCACGAAACAGCGTCAGGCGAAGACTCCAGAAAATGTACCTAACTCTACACTGTATGTACCACTTTCCGAAATATCGGATATTAATTATACCGATATACGATGTTTAAATAATGACTTTAAATTAATCTGTGCCAGGGTGTTATGCCAACTTGAAGCCTCTGTACTGTATATTTCATGTAATGTTTCCTCCCCCTTGTGATTCTTTCTGTGCTCATTCAATCTGTACAGCGCTCTGACATCAATAATGCAGACAAATAAGGGGGGAAAGCTTGAAAATTGCATTTTTCTCAGTGACCACGGGGAGCTCTAGTTGGCAAAAATCCATTTGACTAAATGCTGAACTACTGTGCACTGTGAATGAATAACTAAAGCAAGCCAAAGGAGGCGAAATCTATGTTTAAATATCCTACTTTCATTCATACATACATACATACTGATGAGATCTTTTGTAGCGAGCCGCCAAGAGAACATAAACCGCTGTATTTGGCAGATGCTGAAGTCATCTCTCCTGGACCAGGGAAAGCAAATCAGAAGCCGGAACTGCACTTCAGGTGAGAAGGCCGAGTAGCGTCAGTCCCCGTGAATAGGCGAGTACAAGTGAGAACTTGACGATTCCCAAAGAAACTTTGCTCAGGTGTCAAAGACTTGTGCAGCCCTTTCTCTTCTGCACCTTCCTTTGGAGCACCAAAGAGGGGGTCACCTGTGTGTGCCCCGACCCGGCATCTCCGCTCCGCTGGCCTCACCCTCGCAACCGTCCCACGCATCTGCAGAACTACAACCGGCAGTAGATCATTTTCACACCTCGCACCAAAACGTGGTACACTCTTCCCACCCACCTGCGCCAGACCAAAGACCTCCTTACCTTCAGGAAACTTCTCAAGACCTGGATGTTCAAGCAGTAGCAGCACCTCCCCCCCCCCCCCTTCACCTTCTCCCCCTCCTCAGCGCCTTGAGATCCTCACAGGTGAGTAGTGCACTTTACAAATCCCTGATTGATTGATTGATTAAGGAATCGTCAGGAGTCCCCCGAATTGAAATGTGCCAGGGGTAGGGGACACTCAGGGGCTGGCCTCTACCGGGCTCTGGATTGCACACTGAACATGGTGTCCTGAATGAAGCCAGAGGAAGCACTGCAGGTCCCTCATTCCTAGCCCCCTACCAATACTATCAAGCCCTGAATGATACTCTCAGGATCCATACATTCCTTGACCCACCCAAGATCCAGCTCTTAACCCCTCTAATCTCCCAACAACAAACTCTCCACCACAACACACTAAACATCCAAAAGGAATAGGCGTGTGCCATCATCCATCTGGGGTGTGGGTGGGCAGACCTGATCACCCCACCTCCTGCTGCTTGCTGCACTCTCCTGCTGACCCCCATTGGACCACTCCAGACGCTCCAGTTGGCTCACCCGGTCTCCAACAGGTGAGAGGAAGGGGCACTGCACAGCCACCTAACCATGGACAAGGCACCCTACCGGTCCAGGCCGCGGATGCGCAACTCCCCCTCTGCTGGTGCTAATGCCACCGGCGCCCTTCTCCATGCCACTGATGAAGCCTACAAAGAGCGTGGCAACCAAGGGAATGGTCCCTGGCGCACAGAGTGTTGCGGGTATGATCCGGTGGATCCCTGGTAGAGGGGGCCTCCTTACAGCATGCCTACCCAGCCCTGGTTATCCATCCGCTCGCACCACATAGTCTTGCCCATCACCACTTCCATGCTGGTGGCGCGGGTGTCAGGGAGCGGCCATGTTCAGCAACTCCACCATCTTTCCACATCCCTCGCTCTCCATCCTTCTTTCATGTTCCTCCCATACGATCCACCCTCTCCCACCCCACAGTATACCCACCTCCAACACCCCTGATCTCTTCCACGCCGATAGGGTTTAAATGTCGTGTCGGTACCATCTCAAAATGCACACTCCCCCCCCCCCCCCCCCCGTTGGACTGGCTGAAAATAAATTACAACGAAAGGACACTTCTTAATCTTACTGAAAGACAATTTCTTCAAACATTGATATCTGATGAAGGATGCTGTACATTGCACACGCTTAGAAAATGTGCTCCGGTATTTCATTAAAAGATATCAAAAACCCCGTAGTGCCTGGACTCCTAAACAGTTCATTAGTTTCTGGGATGTTTGGGCTGAATATTAAATTCATGAAAATTACAATCTGATCAGAGACTCCCTCGAGGTCGCGGAGACAGAAACCAGCAGCCACACTCAGGATATTAATTTGACCTGATTTGTAATTCGATTGGCTTCCCCTGCAGAAGGAGGTGCACTTCCCGAAGACTACTCTAAATGCGCAGGTTGATTTCAATTATTGTCGGATATAAAGCAATGGGGGTTATTTTCAGTTTTGAAAGCAATGTATAGAACATCTGTATACTGTATAATTCTGCTTCAATGTAATAATCAGCAATGGGTAGTTGATTACATTTCTGGTGAAAATAATCGGATTGGTTGCATTGGAAAAGTAATATCTGCTTTCCCAAAAAACAATGTACAGACAAAACCCCTCAGATATAGGTTCTGCAAGCTGACGATTGTCTGTTGCGTTAAAGGCGCTGTTAATTATGAATATAGCGCGTGATCCTGAGTAAGGTGGCTAGGGAAGGGATGTGAAACAAAAACTATGCCTGAAACAAAGAGTGGTGGTGAGCTTGAGGAGTGGCAAATGGGCGTCAGTGAGGAGTGTGTAAGACCTTGAGGAGTGGAGGATGCCCATCACAGGGGACTGAGATAGCTTGAGGGTTGGAAGATGCCCATCACAGAGGAGTGTAAGAGCTTGAGGGCTGGGAGACGCCAATCACAAGGAGTGTGATAGCTTGAGGGCTGGGAGATGCCCATCACAGAGGAGTGTGAGAGCTAGAGGGCTTGGAGACGCCCATCACAGAGGAGTGTGAGAGCTAGAGGGCTTGGAGACGCCCATCACAGAGGAGTGTGAGAGCTTGAGGGCTGGGAGACGCCCATCACAAGGAGTGTGATAGCTTGAGGGCTGGGAGACGCCCATCACAGAGGAGTGTGATAGCTTGAGGGGTGGAAGATGCCCATCACAGAGGACTGTGATAGCTTGAGGGGTAGAAGATGCCCATCACAGGGGACTGTGATAGCTTGAGGGGTGGAAGATGCCCATCACAGAGGAGTGTGAGAGGTTGAGGGGTGGAAGATGTCCATCACAGAGGAGTGTGGTAGCTTGAGGGCTGGGAGACGCCCATCACAGAAGAGTGTGATAGCTTGAGGGCTGAGAGACGCCCATCACAGAGGAGTGTGATAGCTTGAGGGCTGGGAGACACCCATCACAGAGGAGTGTGATAGCTTAAGGGATGGGAGACGCCCATCACAGAGGAGTGTGAGAACTTGAGGGGTGGAAGATGCCCATCACAGAGGAGTGTGATAGCTTGAGGGCTGGGAGACGCCCATCACAGAGGAGTGTGATAGCTTAAGGGTTGGGAGACGCCCATCACAGAGGAGTGTGATAGTTTGAGGGGTAGGAGACGCCCATCACAGAGGAGTGTGATAGCTTGAGGGCTGAGAGACGCCCATCACAGAGGAGTGTGATAGCTTGAGGGCTGGGAGACACCCATCACAGAGGAGTGTGATAGCTTGAGGGCTGAGAGACGCCCATCACAGAGGAGTGTGATAGCTTGAGGGCTGAGAGACGCCCTTCACAGAGGAGTGTGACACCCTAAAAAAAAAAGTGGCCCACATTTTGCGGATTTTGCCTTTTCACAAAACACTGCTCCAGCGTTTTAAGTATTATGAAAAGAGGGGGGATCCCTAAAAGAAGCGTGCTTTCTTAACTTCCATGAGATTAAAAGAAAATGCAAATATTTCCAGGACTCTGTGCACAGGTTAGTTCACAATGGTGAACCACACCTGAATATAAGTGAGGCCATTTCTGCTCAGGCCTCCTGCCTACTCAGTCTGCATACATTAACAGGCCTGCCCATGCAGAGACCGGGAATGACATCTCCGCCCAGTTGGTAAAAGAGAGGTACCAGAGGCCCATCTGCCCCCAAAAAGCCCGCTCAGGTCCACACTGTGCCGCAGAGACACAGCCCAAATCAGCCACCATGCTGCCCAAAAAAGTGTCCCACAGCTGCAGCTCAGACACCGGCCCATTGCCCGAGTGCCCCCCTTAACAACCTGACCCTGGTTGGGGGGATGGGAGATGGGTTTCAACAGGGGCTTAGTTTGGTCAGTAAAACTGCGGGGTGTGAGCTTCTGATTTTCTGGCAAACACGCTGGCATTTCATGTTAATCATTGTACGAGAAGCAATGCATGAGGTGTGCTTAAGGGCCCCTGGAAAGGGAAAGGAGTGCGGATTGTGAGGGGGCACTTAAAACATAGCATTTTGTAAACTAACCATATTTAAGACCAGCCCAACAGAGAGGAGTGTGTGTGTGTTTGAGTATTTAAAAATCTCAGGTGAAATTCAACAGACACTTTCCCATACCTAAGTGAAAGCTCTATTTATAAAATAATACATTTATTGGGGGGTGGGGGCAGCAAAACACTTTCCCTGAACCTACGCCCATAAGTTTCATTGGGTGGAAGATTGGCCTTATATGGGCGTGCAAGAGCTTGATGGATGGGAGAGGAGCATCACAGAGTCTTGCGAGAGTTTGAGGGGTGGAGGATGGGCATCTCTGGGTTATTTGAGAGCTTAAGAGGTGGAATATGGGCATTAAAGGCAGTGTGAGGCGTGGGAAATGGGCAGCACTTGAGGTTGCAAGAGCTTGATGGTGGGAGATGGGCATCAAAGAGTGCATGACCCAGAGGGGTGGGAGATGGGCATCACTGAGGTATCTGAGAGCCTGAGACTTGGGAGATGGGCCTCACTGGAGATCCTTTGGGTGGATGGCCATGATAGGAAGGAGCGATGGGCATCAGTGAGGAATGGGAGAGTTTGAGGCATGGGAGCTAGGCATCCTATGGAAGTGCAAGACATTGAGGGGTAGACGACAGGTGGAAGGTATCTTAAGGGCATGCAAGAGCTTAAGGGAATGAAGATGAGCATCATGGGGGGAGTGTGAGAACTTGGGTGGATTGAGAGATTGGCATCACAAGGAAGTATGAAAGTTCAAGTGGGTGGTTCATGGGTCATAAAGGAAGTGTGGGGGTTTTAGAGGTGGGATATAGCCTTCACTGGGGAGTGTGAAAGCCTGAGATGTGGAAGATAGGCAACAAAAGGGAGTGTGAGAGCTTGAGAGGCAGGAAATGGGCATCACAAGGGAGGGAAGTGGGGGTAGTTCATGGATCTCAAAGTAAGTGTGAGTGCTTGAGGAGTGGGGGGTTGACATCGCAAAGAAATGTGAAATCTTGAGAGGTGGAATATGAGCATCGCTAGGGAGTGTGAGAGATTCAGGGATGGGAGATGAGCACCACTGGGGAGTGTGAGAGCTTAAAAAGTGAGAGTTGTGCATCACTGGGGAATCCAAGTGTTAGAGGAATGGTGGAGGGGGAATCACAGAAGAGTGCGAGAGCCGGAGGGGTGGGAAAGTGGCTTTGCAGGGGGGTATGACAATTCAAATAGGTGGTCTGTGGGCCTTACACAAGCTCACGGGAGGATGAGAAAGTATTGAAAACCCATGACAAATGAGATTTCATTAAGGAAAATGTAGTGTACAGATGAGATACAGAATCAGATGGAGGTCTTTCTTAGCCAAACCAGCAGGACGGCATCCAAGTTGGAAACCAACCTTATGCTCAGAGTTAGGAAATCCCTCTGCCATTCAAAAAGAGCCAAGCGGGAGGCTCCCTCACCACAGGGCCACACTACTCTAAGGTGTAGGGGATGTGCTGTAATACAATACGTATTGACAGCGCTAACAGTGCTCACCTTTTGAGTTTGGCAATGCAGACCTATTGAGTTTAACAATGTTTTTTACTGATGAAAAAAGCAAGCATTGGTAAAGCCAAACAATCTCGTATTTTGGACATACTTGCTTTGTAATTGGTTTTAGCCATTTGGCACAGCATCCCCCACAGTGTGCAGCATAGTTAAAGATTTTTTTTTAAATATAGTGCTGCCAAATGAGTCATTTTCATTTTGTAGGTGCACAAACCATGCATGCTTGCACCTTTTTTTTGTTCTTTTTAGTGACTGACCTGAGTTGGATTGGTAACTAAAAGGAAAGCAAAGGGGTCTTTTTTTTTTTTTATTTTTTTTTTTAGAAAACAGCTGGGGGGGGGGCTTAAGCAATACAGTGGGGGTAAGTAACACAGAGGGGGTAGGTGGAGGGTGGAAGCAACATGCTGACAAGGAGTGGAAAAAATACGGGGTGCAGGTTTTTAAAGTGGGTGGGGGAAAATACACAGGAGCAGAGCACCATGAGGAGGTGAGGGTAGGGGGCAGAAGCAGCATGGGGCTGGAGAGGTGAAAGCCACACAGGCCTCACAAGTAGGGGAAGCAAAATGAAGGCAGTGGGGGGGGGGGCAAAACAGGCAGCAGGTGGGGCATCAACTAGGTGAAAGGAGAGAAACAAGGCGCATAGTGAAGAGGGAAGAGAAGCACACAAGGGAGACAACTGGAAAAACATCCATTACCATCGAGTGCTTAAACTAAAAGAAAAAAGTAGCACCTAAAAAATGAGCAGTGGAAGGATGCAGTAATGCATCCATGCGGGACAAACAGAAGAACGGGGAAAAAAGTCCACACCACAAAGCCAACAAATAAGAAGCATGCAAATGAGAGTGACAATGAAGCCAAACAGTGGAAAGCATTGGGCGGGCTTTAAGCCCACTGTAAGATAACAGTATGTCTCATGCAGTCTTAGGTGATACGAAAACATTAGTTCTCTTAATATGAACAGTAAGGATAAGGTTATTCAATCAAAAGGATGTTAAAGAAGGTATACTTCAGAGGAGGGATAAACACAAGAAGCCATTGCATTAGAAACAAGGAATTGTTATTGAGAAGAAAGCCAACCAATGATAAGCAATGTCACAACAGCCACGAAGAGTATGGTCCACCCGCCAAATTTATATGTGGGTGAACCTTAGGTGTAATCACGGTGGATACTACTCTGTTTCTACCATGATTAAACTGCTCCAAAAGCTCTGTGGAGTAAGGGTCATTGGAAGCAGACCTCTCATTCTGACAACCTAGTTTAAATGGGTGGAATTATAGGTATGTTTTCACTGTCGATCACCCCCAGGAAAACCCTGGTGGTAAGGAGCAGTGAAAACTGCTACATGATGCCATCGCGGTGGGACAGAACTCCCGCGGGGAGAGGAGCATTTTCTGTTTTTATTTTCAAAAAGAAAATCAATTTTCAACATTTTCTGTAATAAAAAAAGAAAACAGTTTGCTGCAGGGCTCTGTCATGTTGATGGAACCCTGCACCAAACTGTAAACAGCAATGACAAGAACCGCAGAGGAGTCTCAGCCGGGTTGACGCTGAGTCCTTTGCCAAGCTAACAGAGACTACTCCATCCTCCAAAATATAAATCAGGCCTCTGTCTGGAAACAGCCCTATGCTGCCTGTAGTCCTGCAATTGAAATATACAAGAACACAGGGCTGCTGCCACACCAGAAACAGCAGCAACACACTCCCACTGTCACAACGTGCCCTGTGCTGCGAGACCAGACAACACACACACACAGTAGGACACATGCAGGCCTTTACTGACTCTTACCACCTTTCCCAAGATAACTGCAAGGCATTCAGAGAGCTCTGTGAATAAGACCTTTAAGTATGTTCAGATTTTATAAATATTTCTATCTCGAAAAATAAGTTATGAGGCAGATAAGAAATATTCAATTTTACAGCCACTGCAGTGAACATGGCTGACCAACATCTGAAAGGTGTACTCTAAATGCAGGCGTGACCCGTTGAGAAACTTCACCCGCAGTTAGCTTCTAGCTTCACAGATTATGGGATGTTACTTGGAGGTAGGCCAGATAATAACAGCAGCAAAGATCTGTACAACACAATTCTTGTTATTATTATCAGTAGTAGTAGCTCAGACATCCAAGGTCATGCACATTTAAAGTAGACTGACTAGGATAATACTCAAGATTAGCAATAGCTTGACTGGATGGCCGACTGCAACCATTCAAGTAAGGATGACCAGAATTTTAAAGTAAAAAACCTGGACATTTCATAAAAATTGAAAAAGGACTCCCGTTTTACTTCAGCTGAGCTCGCAGAATGACAGTGCTCATCACCTCAGAATTACAGCAGAGACACTAAGAACATAAATAAAATGCAACTTTTAAATCCAGTATCATGCCTATTAATGTAATTGCATTTTTATAACAGCTGTGAATTATCCCTGCTTTGGAAAATGTAAAAGGGCACCTCCCGCCGTTTTTAGTCGACCCTCCCAAAAAAAAACAGGACATGAGCTAAATTTCCTGAAATCTGCCAGAACAGCAGGTGAAAAACCGGGACTGTCACAGCGAATTCGGGACATCTGGTCACCCTAATTTTAGTGTGCGCATGAAGTGGGGCCTTGGGAGAGTGGGTGCATTTCTGATTGGCTTGTTTAGGGGCTTGACATTCCCATGAATTAAGAAAACTGAACTTTCTTAGTAAATGTCACTTCATGCCGTACAAACTGGGCAGATCATATAAATGCCTTTGACGTGATTGCCTCTCCGCCGAACTAAAAAGCTGCATTGCTTGTCTCAGCACCTACTGAAGAGAAGAATGCTTCCAATTCTGGTTTATCGGGCCCCTGATGAGCCTTGATGGGTGGTGGGACTTTTCTGTCCAGCTCTGGAGGACTGAAACATCCCTGTTGTGGTTTCTAGCACCTGACTGGCCAGGGCAAGCACAGCTTGACAGCTGTTATAGTTCATACAAGTACATCATAAAGAAACTGTTAATTCTCTAAAGCTGCATCTGAAATGATGTGAGCTTGGGACATTAAGGAGTACCATGTAGTCTCTCTGGGGTGTGTGCCCAGGTCTTCTCCTCTTGGGATGCAAGTAGGCCTGCCTGGAATTCATTTTCTCACTCAGCAGAAGAAGAGAGGAACTAGGCTAGCTCAGAGTTGTGGCTGCCCTGCAACAAACTAGAGTGAACATTTTAGACATAAATGTAATGATTAATTTGTAAAATAAAAAAATAACAATCCATAAAATAATTAAACCATTGGAAGGGCATTAGAGGCTGAAATACTACATGATTCTGCCTTATGCTTCTTTCTTACATCACCCTACACTTCCCGTCCCTTTATCTCACTCCTGTATGTTCTTTCTCATCCCTGCTTTTTCCCTTTGCCACTGTTTTCCTATTTTTCTCTTCCAAAATCCGAAGGGGTGAGAGCACAGTCCCCTCAGCCCTGTCTGTTAAATCTTGACTAGTTTCAGCCCTTTTGGTGGACCCGAGGACTTTTTGAACTGTGCATTGAAATAGATTTTTATTCCTTCTGGACTATTTCTGCTTTCAATTTGTACCCAATCTTGAGAAAGCAGTTGTATTAAATTGTATTTATTTGTATCATATTTCATATTTCCACTTTGACTTTTTGGCGAACAACAACTAATGCATCTTCTACTCCTGTTAATGCAATTTTTTAGATATATCTCGTCCACTTATTCTTCTGGCATAGTTAATTCTTGAGTTTAGCCTAGAACACCGAAAGGCGAGTCAAGGGTGCTGTGAAGAGCTGGTTAAGGGTATTGTCCAAGTTTAAAGTACGTTTAGCCTCTGAACTGGCTCCTGCAGCGGAGAGTGTAGTTATCACACAGATCATATTGATCTATCAAAAAAAAATTCGGCCCAGTTCACAAAATTCTAGGTTACAAAGTTAGTAATTTGCTCCTCTAGAAACATTCCTATGATTGAAGCCAATGTCAAACTTGTTACGCAGGGTCTGATAGGCTATTATACTCACAGGCCACTTTCCTGGAAAATACCACAGGTGTCTTTGGAGGTCATGTTTAAGGGTCCTTAGGACCAGTGGCTTTTCAGTCACTCTCCTCACCGTAACCCTCTCTGGAGTGCGTTGCATCAGGCGCAGTCTGGTAGAGTGAGTGTGGAGAGAGAGAACTAACAATGTGGGGATAAAAAAAGAAAAAGGGATAAATAAAACAAGAAAGGGGTTTGGTTTGAACATTTTTAACTCTGACGGCTTTTGGCTCCCAGCCCGATTCTATTTTTAGGGATTTACCAACAATCTTAGAAGTACTCCAAGAAATTTACGACAGTCATATTTCCTGTAGTACTCATACAAATAAATTGTGTACACATTTTGTATCCGCTGGTAAAATTATGCATTAGCACTTTGAGGCCTTTGAGACAAGTTTGCGCTATATAAAATTGCAAATAAAAGTATGCCTTGAATGACGTCGTCGTCCTGCGACATCACAGCAAAGAACAGAATGACAATGGATGTGGAACAGTATTGCCCATCATTCAGTGTCAGCCCTGCCCTCAGGGAGCTCTCACCTGGCGACACAGCTCCTGCTGCTGTCCACACAGAACAGAGATTGATGACTTGATTCCACACATTTCTGCACATCTTGCAGTCCACTTCGGGCCATTCATTCTTATCGCCTCCTATGTTGCATTTAATCAATGTAGTCGATTGAAAGACCATTAAGGTAAAGTTAGCTTGCGCGAGCAGCCGTGCACGAAGGACCCCTTGAACTCCTTTACAAAATGAAAACCTTCAGAGGTGGGCAAGAAGAAAGTGTTAAAAATCTAAGGATTCACATTGAGAGTATTTGTAAGAATGTACCAAGTAAGGTAACATTATAGCTAAAGGTACATAGAGGTGTAGGCGACCCAGCTCTTTCACCCTTTCTTTTTTTCTCTATATTTCTTTTCCTCCTTCCTCTGCTACCTGCATTTGTTTTGAGCCAGCAGGATGGCTCGGTGAGTTAAACACTTGCTGAGATATGCAGTGATCTGCAGGTTAATAAATTGAGTACCATTTGATTGGGGAATGCGTTTACAAATGACAAAGGCGCAGTACGAAGTGCTATATAAAAATATGTATACAGGAAGTCAGAAATATAGGACATTTAGGATGGTCCCTGACTTTACAATCTCCTTTATCTTTCATTGTTGCTCTTAATAAATTGATTCAGTAAGGTTTCAGTTACCTTTGTTCACCCTGTTCACTGTGGAAGCACCCTAGTCATTGATTGACAGATATGATGACGTTTGCAGTCTAGTCAAAACACTCCTCAGAAAAGTGGCTGTGAAGAATGGACAAACTTAATGGTTGTACACTTCAGGTTCTGTTTGTGTGTTCATTTGACTGTAAAGAACGAGCAATTTTTAACACCTGGATATGTTTAGCATGCAATATATTTCTACAAGGAAAACGTATTTATCTAAGAAGTATTTTAAACTATTTACACATTTAAACATTTCACACACCTTTTTGTATTGAATCTGGCTTTCCATCTGATGTTTATATTCATGTCAAGTAATTCTGAGAAGTCTGGTGGACTGCTTTCTGTATGGGGTGAGGCAGAGAAAGGGTTGTCTGTTCTGGTACACAAGCTTGGACCTACAGATGTAAAATAATAAACAGTGAGGTGATTGCTGATGCGGTTCTGAATTAGATATTTTCTTTGCTTTGATATGTGTTATCACTTTTTCGGATTAAGGGCCTGATTATGAGTATGGCAGAAAGGCATTGCCGCTTTTTTTGGTGGTCCGCCCACCCGATTACGGTCCTGCTTGCAACTTGGAGGGAAGACTGCTGATGGTCTGCGGCCACAGCTGAGGCTCCTGCATCTGTGTCGATGGCGGAAAAGCCAGAACCGGGTCTGGGAGGCCTGTCCCACGAAGGATTCTGCTGCCTGGATAATGATCTGCCTTTCTTCTGTTTTTTTCCTGGCGGGGACAGTGCCAGGCAAAAGTTGGCAGAAAGGCAGAAGTATTGGTGCAAACTCACCTTTCTTGGGATCCCAACCCGGAATCTGTGTCGCACACCATTGGCCAGGTCCCTCCTGTGCTGCTGACACCTGGCCACATATGCAGGTAGGCACAAACACAACATATTTATGTGTGTTCCACCATACACACGTCATACTTGGCTGTCTTGCCAGAAGTGACACATCACTCCTTCAGGCTCCATCGCTAGGAGACCGCCTGCCCAACGGGGACATTGTTATGCGGCAGGTAGGAGACCGCAGACTCGGCGAGCTTCTTGGGACCGCCACGGCGGCAAACTGACAGTCCAACTGCCAAACTAAGGCCCTAAGTTTGTAAAGCACACTCTTGTTTTTTTGTTGTGTTGCTGTGACATTTAGGTTGTTTAAAACTAAATTTGGGAAAATGTTTGCCAAAAGAAAGTAGCAGATGAAGGACAATAACTATAATTCTAGTGATTGGTAACAAATCTGTTCACCCTAAGTAATTTAAAATTGGGTAATTTCAAATTTAGTATAGAAATAACAGGGCATGAATAAAATATTTTGTTTAAGAAAAGAAACATAACATACTCATTTTGTATTATTTTGGAAATGCTTTTTTTAAATTTATTTGTATTTAGGTAGCAATTATTCAGGCCTAAGACCTCTTCAAAGTGCTTACCGAGGGAAGAGAAAAGAAGTTAAAGAGAGCTGGGGAGGCATCTTCAGAACGAACCCATTGGATTATAACATATGGTGTATTCGTAAAGCGCACATTCACCACTTTGGACATAACCCATTGGATTATAATAAAGGATGTATTCGTAAAGCACACATTCACCACTTTGGACATCTCGGTGATGAATTATAGAAGTTTATTGTCACCCAACACAAAGGTACTAATTTAATCAACGTCAAAAAGATGAAAAGCTAAGTGGACTAGTCCCGAGCCTCCCGCCCCCTGACCCGCCTGCGGCTCTGGTGATCATTGCTACTGTACTTTAAAGAGCAGACACCTTTAGAGTCATTCAAAAGACTGGTGGGATTGATACCTATTCAGGCTTTCAAGAGTCTCAGTCTACGAACTCTTGGCAGAGTCCAGTGGAAAGAACCTTGCAAGCGGATGGGCTACCCCCAAAATGTGTGCATCTCAGTTGATGGGTCGAGAGTAGTTTTGGAAGGTCCACCTCAAGGCAATGGTTGGTCACTAGGTCGTGATGAGGTTGGAAATGTATGTATGGTGCATGCCCATGAGGACATGTGCACACATCTTGAATTCATACCATTGAGCCTCTGGAGAGACTGTAGGGCACACAAGATGTGGTCTTGTGGGCCATACCAAAGATGAGGTGAACTGCGTGGTTGTCCACCCTGTGTTGATTGGTTAGAAGACCTCCATACTCCCATTCTAATAGTCTGCCTTGGGGTGGACGGCTGCTAGGACAGGGGCTGTCCTTTGAGTCTGCGTAGCAGTGGCAGGAATCCCTCAAGGACATGAAGATGGTGGGAAGCAATTAAGTGGCAGGAATCAATTAAGTGGCAATGTTCACCTGATCTTCTTAATCGCTGAAAGATTTGAATCAAGGATAACCCCCAACCAGGTGTTACACTACTTGGGAATGGCTGCAGATAGACAGTATGACCCCTGGTGAAGTAAAAATGCGGTCTCAATTATAATTCAATATTTTACAGTTATAAATACCATCATTGCATTTTTTCACTTTATGTCAACTTAATGGCGTGAAATATGTGGGTGCCAGGTTTGCAAGATGCAAATGCTAATTGTTCCATTCTGTGTTACATTGGAAGCAAAATTGGTGCAAATGTTTTTTTTCTTACTTCGTTCTACACGAATATACAGTTTCTATTGTAACAGCCAGATAGACATGCTGTAAAGTCTGTCTGTCTCACATAACATCAGAGTGCTGAAACTGGCAGCTAATATCCACACATGGTAAAACAGCTGACGTGACTTCGTGAAATAGGGGGTGAGAAAGATAGTCTAAAAATAATGTTTGTCATCTTTAGTTAATTTATTTTTTAAATGCACTTTGCCCTTCTGCAGTCTGGCATTTTGAGGAACGTCAGCTCTTGGGCTGCAGAAATACCGAGCCTCTTCCTTACAGCAAATGCCAGCAGATGTTATTAGTTTTTCAGGCTAGAATCTGTGTGTTTAGCTCATACCAGAGACCAAGTCAAGTGAAAGTTCAGATTATCCAATCTGTTGCACTTCTAGATAGGAGCAGAATGCAGCTGAATTACTGAGCAAAATGAGAGAAAATATACTCATGCCTGGTGCGTTGTTAAAATAATACAAAGTTAACTTGTAGCCGCCGCACGGAAAGTATGAGTGTAGGTTTATCATAAATGTGGAAATCCACCATTTTACGACTTTGTGTATTCTCAAAATACAAAATAAGTATGGATAAGTACCAATAAAATGACAAAAACATTATTATGGCTAAATACAGACAGAAACATTAAAAAAAATACCATAAAGCTGGGAGCCCCAATCATGAATTACTTTCCTTTTTGATTACGTTAGGCACTGTTATTTTGGTCTCTTGAAGACTGTCAAGTTTTAAGTCTCTATCCACATAAAACCTCCCTGAGAAGCCCTGGAGTGTTTGCACTGCTAGTCTGAGAGCCGAGTGATGAAAGAGTGTACTTGGTACCAGTTGTGACTCGCTGACCTGTAAGGGGGTGGGGCAGATGCGGCACGCAGGGGGTGGGGTAGGAACATTTAATGAAAAAAAAAAAAGTACCTCCTCCGTTGCCGTCGTGTCGCTCCTCTTTCCCTCGTCATAGATTCAGGCTGCAGGCACAGGCTCCCAGCCCGCCCTGCGGCCAATCCTGACGCTGCTCAAAGCAGCATTAGGATAGTCCGAGAGTCGAGTGATAAAAGACTGTACTTGGTACCAGTTGCGACTTGCTGACCTCTAAAAGGGGTGGGGCAGATGCGGCACGCGGGGGTGTAGGGGGTGAGGTTGGAACATTTAATTAAAAAAAAAAAAAGTACTTCCTCTGTTGCCACTGTGTCGCTCCTCTTTCCCTTGTCATAGAGCCAGGCTGCAGGCACAGGCTCCCAGCCTGCCCTGCGGCCAATCCTGACGCTTCAAAGCAGCATTAGGATTGTCTGGTAGCGCCCAGCCAGGGCACTCCCAGGCAGACTGGGAGCCTATGCAGGCTCTCTCCAGCCCGGCAACACAGTGCCGGGTTGGAGAGACCCTACTGCACTTGTGTGTTTTGCCAGCCCGAGAAGGCCGGACAAACATATATGCGCACTGAGTGAGTGCTCTGTGCATTCCCCTCAGTACTCGTCACCCCGAGTGCCCTGCCCATTTACAAGAAAACGATAATAAACACAGTTTATTAAAGTTTTCTTGTAAAGGTTTTGCAGCTGCCGCTGCTGGAGGGAGGCGACGCTCCTCCGCCCTAATGGAGGAGCCGTCGCTGCTTGGTACTCAGTTTTCAGTGCCATAGCAATTTGGTCAAGGGACAGCAGTAGTAATTGGCCCCGATCAATTTGCTTGCGGCCCTGTAACCCCTGCCTGTTCCAAGGCCCTTGAACCGGTACTGAGAGTATAGCAACATAATATTTAGAAATGTACTTCAAAAATACTATAACACCCTAGCACCACCCATTAGACACCCTTACTGAGAATCCAGTAGGGTGTCTCAGTGAATTGTATATTTATGACTGAGATATGCCCTGATTTTCAGGCCACGGCAAGGGATCTGTTATAGAATTACACAATTCCCATCCTATAAGGAACTCAGGGCCACTGCCCATTGGCATCAACCGGCCACATTGTGGTCAAGGAGGTTTTTGTACGTAGCAATGCTTTAACATCTGCACAAAATGTGTAACCGAGGCTTGGGATCCGAGCAGAGAACGGGCGTCCAACTGGTGCCTCCTATAATCCACATCTGTAGGGGGTGGAAGGCTCCAAAGTAATCCCCTTGCTGATCCCATGAGCCTCACATCTCTCTTTCAGACTAAGTGCCTTAGCACATTTGCCTAAGCATATTAGGATTTCTATCCTCTTAAGATAAGTCCATTTAGGGATGCTTTTGAAGATGTTGTTCAAATGTCAGATACACCAAAAATTAGAGTTAATCACCACCGGCTGAGGGGGGGTAATAATGGCTGAGGGAGCTCTACAATTGCTGATGGTGGGAGTCCTGTTTAAATGCTCAAGGACAAATTGTAGTTATCGCTGATTTATACTGTAGACTCTTAACTTTTGACTTCTGTGGGCCCCCTCTACATTACTGCTGGAAGCTGGGCTCCCCGGCCTGAGCAAATTCACCAATATGACCTTTGAAACAATAAACAAAAATACAAAGAAAAATATACATCAAATAAATACACATAATTTGGAAATACTGTATTTAATTCACAAAAAAACACAAACGTCAACATTTGAATGTTAATGGGAAGGTTAAAGCTTTTCAAAATTAACTTTTTCTAAACGACAAAGAAATATGTTAGACTCTAAAACATAATTTTTCTGATTTTCTCCTAATGAATCCTCTCCTTTTGTTGGGACATAGTGGTACTTTAATTGGGGCCACCAATTGTGCACACTTGTTCATGTTTGATGTACTTGCACTGCTCCTGCAAATTGGGCTAAGAGCGCCAACCTAATTTTTAGACCTCACTTACAAATTTCTTCACATTTAGAGCATTTTTCACTTTAACAAAAAAAGTTTTGCTTTTTTGTTTATTTATACTTCATTAATCTGCAAATAATATTTACTGTTCTAAACAGTCACAGACCTTGAGTAGGACTCTGAGGATCCTAGCTTAAAAACTGTTGGTTTTTAAAATCAGCTATGTTCAACCATGGTCTAGCTTTGTTAGCGCAACCGAAACTCTGTTGCACTGTGGTTGTATGTAGGGGGGAGATAGCGCAAGATGGGCAATACAGAACGGTTTTGTGCAAAATCACTGAACTAGTTTTGTTTGAGGGTGGGAGGGTTATTTAGGTAGGGGGCTTTTCCCTTCTGTTAAATGGTCCTTCTGAATTTTTGATGATGTAAACTGAGCGTACACATCTTCAAATTAGTTGACTGAGGGGAACTAAAGCTGTGGGGAAGCAGAGAGGGAGATTAATTTGAATAGTTTGTAAGATCCTTGCAAACATGCAGGCAAGATGATAGATCTTTGCCACAAAAAGTCTATGCGGTTCTGTTGAGATGGCGTTGTTTGAGTGTGGCTGCGGTTGAGCCTTTTGGTTGTACTGTAAAGTACTGCTTATGGATGAGATATTTGCAAAGGAAGGGCAACTATCTCTAAGATGTCTAAGATGCAACATGTATGGGGGTGATTACTACATAGCAGTGTACGCACTGATCATTTACTTGCTTTAAAAGGGCCCAGATCTAGTTTTGTTTTCATGGGATTGAGTTTGGTTGGTGGCAGCTTTGGGTGTTCTTACTGAATGAGTTCTGAAGAGGGTGACCAGCAAGGGAACTGCTTGGCAGTCAATTCATAGAAGAACTAAGCAATGCAGTGTTGAGTCAGGTAGTTGGGGCCTACATGGCTAATCCTATTCTGTAGAATCCTATTTTGTAGGTAACTGGATGATATCAGAACATTGCTCCACTGGTGCAACACCTGTGGCAATCATTATGTATGAGAAACACATGCTGCTAGGAAGCGGGAGTGGAAAAACATATGTGCTTGTAACACGGGGCAGGGGAGTGAAACCAAGGACATATGGCGGGGTGCTTTTGGTGCCATGTGCCATCTCCATGGCAACAGAAGTTATTGTCAATTACGGAGCAGTTCGAGGGATGAGGATGCTGAAGCCTGTGGGAAAGCACTCATGAGCACTAGAGAAGCAGCAGTCAATCAGCATTCAAACCATACAATAAGGGCTACTCGTACTAATGCAGGTCTGACCTTTCTACAGTGGGCAGGTAGGGTTAGTGAGGATCGTTCTCTAATCACACGTATTTCTTACGTTCAGCTATCTGCTCTAAGATAACACAATGGCCGCTAGTGCCCTCTACCAGTGCCCATAAATTTTCTTCAAATGCTTTTCTAGACTGAGTCTAGTGGTGGACAAGATCACAAGACAGAGCCAAAAGTAAGAACAAGAAACCAAACCAGGAAAATGAGCTGCTAGCCGAGAAAGCCTGTGTGGGTTTGGTAGAAAAGAGGAAAGGATTAAGAGATTAAATTCAGGTAGAGATAAAATGCATCCACCTACCCACTTGCTAAAGTGTAAAGTGTGAGGTCTAATTATAATGTGATAAGCTGTCCATCGAAGGCCCTGAAGACAAGTTCAGGACTAAATTCCGACCCCTGTACTAACCAGATGTCCGGAAACAATGCAAAACATGCAGAATTTGGTGCATGTAAAAACCTTTAATTCTGGAAATGAGCCGTAACATGGAAAATAGCTCATCCTGGAGTAATGGTATTTACCTGGGTGAATTCCCGACCCCAAACAACACAACCTATAATAAGTGTATGTGTTGTAATAAAAAAATCTGGATGCAGATGTGTGTTGGGCCTCCTGTCCTTAAACTGCCAAGATTCCAGTTTAAGAGTGTAATCAAACAACAGCTCTCCTGACCCACTTATGTTGACAATTTATAAATTAAGCCTCCGTAATTCTGCTTAAAGATACAGAGAGGAGACTGTAAATTCACTACCCAAGGAGACTCAAGTTGTTAAAACCATTGTATATATGTGGCTGTGATTGTGTTGTGTTACCGCACTCACCAGGCTGTGTCTGGTTTCCTAATTCGTTTGTCAAACAGAGCGCCCAAAGGGTTCTAATGTGACCTGGTAGGAGTCATACAATCAGTCTGATGATATTAAAAAGAATACTGTTGATTGGTTATTCTGTAAACTTGCCCTCTGCTCGGCTGTCTGTTTGAGGTAAGAATTGCCCCTTCTTCTGGCGCTAGAACATTTCATTTGAAAAGAGTTGCATGAACTATTTTAGGTCATCTAACTCAATAATATACATGCCAGCAGACCCGATTCAGGCTGGGGACCCTGATTTATAAAGTCCAAAACAGCATTATTTTGGGTGCCTCCCACCTAAAATGGCCTCTGCTTGCAATGTATGGGGACATTCGACAGATTATTTTTTTCGAAAACTCCTTTTCAGGTTGAAAATGTTGGCACGTATTTGGACGTGTGCACCTGAAATTAGGCATGATTCACAAAAAATAAGTAAATCTAGAAAGAGTTGAATAATATACCCTTGTCTGACATATTTAGAAATGTTCAAATGTACTAGTAATCAAAAAAATCTTAACCGTTAATTGTGCAACTCTGCAAAATCTTTGGTTTCAATGTGAAGGCCTAATTTAAAAAGAAGGAATTTCCGTCAGTGGAGACTTTGCATGTCTACCGTTGATGTCAAACAGAAAGATGATTTAGAGCACAATAAATAAGCGTAGACACAAACAGAGGCACAGGCGTAAAATAGAAAGAATGGACACGAATCTAAACTCTGCAAGAATTATCAGCCAAGCCCCTCTCCCAAAATGTCTTTCTACCTTTTTGCTTTAAGTCAAGATAAACCCGGCTTGCGCTGGCCTCTAAAAGGAGAGGAAGAAAGCAAAGGGTCTCTGAAAAGTAGCCCGTTTGATGCTGCCAGGCATGCGTGCGCACGCGGAGCCCGCGCTGTCGTGCGTCATCCGACGTAGGTGCGTGCAGGCAAGCATGGGTGGACGTGAGGAGAAGGCGCCTCCTGCAGCGAGGAGCGTCCAAAATCGATTCAACCGTGCTGTATTGTCTCTGGGTTGCCAAGGGCCAGGCGTTTCGTGCTTTCCTCCAGCTTTTTGTTTTCACGTTGCATTGCCAGTGTTTTGATAATCTCTCAACAAAGTGAGGTCAACAACACTTCTGAAGAAGAGCTGTTTCTGGATAAGCAATGCTGCTTCCAGCTCCCTCTTTGTCATCCCTGACACTTTCAGCCAGTCCTGATTTTATTTTTAGGATGAGCGCGCAAGCGCTTTAAGACCTTTTGTAAGTAGTCTGTGGGCTTTTATGCCAATCACTTTTACTCAAAATCCCTTGATGTCATTGGTAATTGCTTTATGTTTGTCCCGCATTGGGGCGCTTTGGTTACCGTCTTGCAGATTTACTTTATTAGATGGATAATTGCACGATTGCCGATATAGTTCAGCGTAGGTGAACTCTTTTTTTTGTCTCTCCCCTTGGTGCTCCATGGCAGCCAGGGACCTCTCAACACAAACAGTGTTAACCGTGCAAACTCCCATCAATGTTATTGGAGCGCTGGTCACATTGTTCACACTGTTACCAAATCACAGTCATTTCTTTTGATTCTTCCCTTCACACTCCATAGCTCCATAATTAGGGTGACCAGAATTTTAAGACCAAAAACTGGACATTTAACAAAAAATAGAAAAACTAAAATTTTACTTCAAACCAGTGCACAGAATGACGGCGCTCATCACTGAATTACAGAAGAGGCACTAAGAACATAAATAAAATGCAATTTTTAAAGCCAGTAAAATGCTTGTCAATTAAATTGCTTTCTGATAAACCTGCCAACTACCCCTTCTTTGGAAATAAAAAAAATCACCTTCCGCAGTTTTCAGGCAACCCTCTCTAAAAACCGAGACATGAGCTAAATTTCCCGAAATCTGCCGTGATAGCTGGTGAAAATCCAGGACGCCTGGTCACTCTACTTATAATTGACAAATGCTGTACTAAAAACACAGAAATCCACAACGCGGCTCTCCTGGCACCGCAGGAGAGCCAATACTACAATATTCACTGCATGCGGGAAAAGTCACCACATAATGCTTTGCAAGCATTCTTTTTCAAAACATTTTTGCCCATAACTCAGCCTGTGGTGGTCCTAGGACAATGGGATCACTACCAAAACGTTAAGCATGACACACGCTTTCAGTTTAGGTCATCTCTGGGTCACCATAGTAGGTTAGTGGGGTTCCCAAAATAATAACCCCTCCCCCAATTCAGTCCCCTTTTAAGCTTTCTTATGGCTGGAACTTTTGCTTTACAGCTTGGAGTAGTTTGTGTTCTAAGGGCCTTAGAATTGCAATAGTCCTGAAAATGTGTAAGGCACTATGCCTTTAGGGACTAAATATATGGTTGTACTATATTACTTTGTGCCATTCTGTTTCCATATGTTTATGCCTTCTAGAGGCTAATTATATGGTTACATGACCATGTTTCTTACAAACAATATTTTTTAGTGTGGTGTTCTCTAGGAGCTGTTCTGAGCATTATAGTCAACATACTACAATATTTGCTGCACTCGGTCGTCCCATAATGCTTTGCAGGGCATGCTTTTACGAAACATTTCTGCTCATAACTCAGCCTGTGGTGGTCCTATAACAATAAGAACCACCTTTAAAACGTTCACCAAAACCTGTTCTTTCTGCCTGATACATCTCTGGGTCCTCATACTATGTTAGTGGAGACCTCAAAATAATAACCCCACCCTCCACTCAGTGTCTTTTTAAACTTTCTCATGGTTGGAACTTTTGTTTTGCAGCTGAGAGTAGTTTGTGTTTCAAGGGTCTTGTTTGTAATATCATTGTAGATGGTCTGCTAGCCTTTTCATGTGATTGGTTACACTTTCTAGGGGCTAACTATATGGTAACGTGACTATGTTTCTTACAAATGCTATTTTCATTGTGGTGTCTTCTAAGGGCTGTAATGAGCATTACAGTATATTGCCAAACATTTATTTCTGATAAAGGTGCTTATTGGGTTTATATGATAAATGTATCTGTTTTATTAATGTCTCCTTATTGCAATTGTGTTAGCCATCCAGTGACTCTGATGGTGGGTTGGTGAATGTGGTATTCTATTGGAATT
The DNA here is from genome assembly GCF_031143425.1 of Pleurodeles waltl. Taxonomy (NCBI): domain Eukaryota; kingdom Metazoa; phylum Chordata; class Amphibia; order Caudata; family Salamandridae; genus Pleurodeles; species Pleurodeles waltl. The sequence continues at coordinate 72,619,945 of NC_090449.1, forward strand.
GGCATAGCAAATTTAAATTAGGATGCTAAATGGCAACATTTACATTTTTGGGTGCAGATAGAAGAAGGTAAATGGAAGTGCTTAAATTATATGCAGAGCCACTGGGATTATATGGCAGGAAACCCTGATTTATGTGGCAAGAAATGTCCAGTAATGAATTTACAATGCCAGTAGCTCTAACTCAAGCAAATGTGGGACCCATTGCATTGCAAATGCTTGTTTTTTTTAGCCAATAGGACATAGCATATTCAGAGATGGAAGCACAGAATGCAAGGTGCTTCACTTAAAAGCCAGGACTGTCTAGCTGAAGGTGCCTTGCAGAAGATGTGGACCCTTAGCTATTTAGTCTTCTGTGTTACCGCTCCACCACAATTGGCCATGGGATGGTGCCAAGTTGCAACAAATGAGGTGACACATTGCCTTGTTGCTAGACCACTAGGAGCACCCAAACAGGAAATCATAATTGTATCACTGGAGCTGGTATGGCCCTGTTTGAACCAGTGTTCTACGATGTGGCCATGCTTTTGTACAAGCTGCACCTCACACAAATGACAGCTCCCAACATCAACTGTCTTCAGGCCTTTCAGTATGTGTTCTTTGGTCACTGATCCTGCACATGGCCATTACCTGAGTATGATTAGGAATCCAGGATTGCCTGTGCCTATTTGATCTTCCGCCTGTGGTCACAAATTTTGGCGGTCACAGGTTTGTCTAATTTTTTTCACGGCTGGATCAAGACACCGGGCACAGAAAACCTCTTGTTTCGTGGAGTGACAGGGGCTCACCTCCAAGGCTAGCTGGGCTCATGAAAGACCACCTATCCTTGAAAGAAATGTAGAGAGAGTGACATACAATTTTCATATATTTTTCATGAATAGAAAAAGGCAGACGGACATGCTGTCTGCGGCTTTGGCTAATATATTATGAAAACTGTGCTGTTAAATATATTGTTAGGCCAAATAAAAATAAAAAAACACTTATGGTGGAAGACACTTTTCTCCCAACCCAAGCAACTTGGAAAGTCGGGCTTGCTCTCTGTGTAATATGGTGCTGGTATTAAAATAGGTTTGCCTGTACCTTGTAGTCCAAGCCTGTACCTGTTTCAGTCTGTACCCATAGACCAGGTACTCGTTCATTTCCAAATCTATCTGTTTCTGTCTCTATTCATGGTCACACCACGTGTATAGTCATTATTTGCCTTCAGGATCCACAATTGTGTCTGTTTCTATTTGCACCCATGGCCATTGGCCGTGTAGTTGGTCATTGTTATCCTGTGAGTGGAAGCCTTAAGTCATGCAGAGGTACAAGCTAGTCTGATTCTTCAGTGGCTTTCAAGCTGATGTGCTAATACCTGAAGCTGAAGTACCACTTTTTAGTGCAAGTAAATATTGAACTCATGGCAAAATAATTTTCCATTTGGTGCACAACTTCCTATAGGAACTATGGGCCTGATTTAGAGTTTGATGGACAGGTTACTCTGTCACAAATGTGACGGATATCTCGTCCGCCATATTACGATCCCATTATCTCCTATGGGAATCGTAATACGGCCCAAAGTGATGATTTGAGCCCGTAGCAACAAGGTAGTTTGTAGGATCATATGTTATGATCTGGTGCCCTCCTGTGACTTCTTTTAGTGGCACCATAAGACAGGTGCCTGTAGTGCCTTCCATTTAGCGCTGGCCAAGGGCTGTGCTCAGACTCCTTTGTAGGGATACTTGTGAACTGTTATAAGTCAGATCCCTCCCTCCTTCCTTCCTCCCCTTTTCCAGGGCTTTGAAAGCTCCTGTGCACACATGTAGTTTCAGGAGGAGCTTCTAAATGTGGGCAGAAAAGGGCCAAATGTGCAAGGGTTTTGCATGCAGCTGCTCATATAGGAAGTAGGGTGGCACTTCTGCCGTGCCTTAAACGTGCCAGGGTATTTAGAAACTACATCCAGGGACGGGAGGACAGTGTGAAGTGGTCAGGGGTGTCAGGTATCAAGATATCTGCCCTGTGAAGGGGACAGACAGCCTACTCCTTGAAAAGTGGAGTAGGGTGGTGGCCAGCCGGGTCTGTACAGGGGTGTTGTTTCAGATTCATATAATAGGCAGTGAAGACAATCGCCTCCAAACTGCAATTAGTACCATCAGATTTGTTTTAATTCTCTGCAACATTTGAATCCCCCTTTAGTTTATTATTATGTTTTTGTTGTGCGGTGGAGATAACCTCCGCTTTCTTCTCTCATTTAAAATGACAATTTTGGAAGACCAGGGAATGTGAAGAGGGAGCGGGCAAATGCTAGGGCATTCAGGGCAAGAAACGTCTGTGCCTTGCCTTGCACCCAGGAGTCATGGCACCGCTGTGCGAGCCACTGTGGCTTGCTAGAGCATCTCTGTAATGCTACTGCTTAATTGTGATGGTGGTAAACCCAAGAAGCAGGAGAAAGGCCTGGAAAAATTTCATTTGGGCAGAATCCTGTCTGCGCCGCATATATTACATATAATTGATTTTTAATGCGGGGACAAGCCGGCTGGAGGATGCCTTACCAGTCCCTTGAGTCCTGGGAGGAAGTGAGTACAGAGGCTGGTATCCTAGCAACCAGCACACAATACTTCTCATCTCCTGCAAGGTGAGATGCAAAAAAGATGAGGCTCCCTAGCAACCAGAAAAAAGTGGTTTAGCCTCTTCCCCGCCTACTGGAAACTGTACATGGACCGTGCGACCTCTTGCTCTGGCACCAGATGATTCCAGACTACTTGCTGACCACTGGACTACAGACATTCCTTGATCTTGCGAAAGTTGGTAATGTGACTCTAGTTTATGGCCAGTAAGGCAGCTCAGTGGATTAATGCGCCTGTGCTGACAGCTGCTGGCAACCTGCCAATCACAAGTTTTTATTTTTAGTGGGTTCACTCAGCCTATCATAAATCAGAGGTCAATAAAATATTTCTGACTGAGATAGGTAACAATGTCAGCTGTTAGCCGGACCTACTGGCAATTCAGCTTGGAGTGTACCTCGAATGTGGATTAACTACTATACTAACTATTATGGCAGCTGGTTATGGAGTGCTGAAATAGTTTCTGCCAATTAGAAAGCTTTGAATGGGATTGTCAAACGTTACCCTTCTTCCAGATCCATGATGGAGGACACCTAGTAATACGAGTGCGGCGCTGGATGTGCATACAACTAGTTTAAATTCTGCGTTCTACAGTTGCAGATGTTAGACAGCAAAGATAACTTACTCCCATTGTTCTCCGATGGGAGCAGGGTCGAGCACAGAAAACGATTAAGAGATATCCAGTGACATGTTTTAATTTGTGGTAGAAATATGTTGTTATATCTATAAGCATACTATTTATTTCAGTTAAGGTGCACAGTGGGAAACTGAAGCTTCTGTCTAAAGTATCTGTTCCCAACCTGTGGTCCGGGGACCTCTGGGGACCCAGGAAGTCTCCTCAGGGAGACCGCGACTATTTAGAAAATTTAATATTATTAACAGATTAGGCCCTCTGCTTTCAGTAATGGCTCAGTGGGGGTCCCCAACTTCCAATAATGACTCAGTGGGGGTCCCTGCTTTCCAGTACTGATAGTACTGACAGAAGTGGAAAGGTTGGGAACTGCTGATCTAGAACGCTTCTCTATGTTTGACTTCCAAGTAGCTAGGCAATGTTGAAACTAGGATGGGCCAGAGTTATTTTAAATACATAGTACTATTTCTTCTATGTGAAATGTTTTCCGGGTCAGAATCTCTATGCCTCTATCCAGAGGCTGGGAATTTGGAGGATGTAAGGGCTGAGCTGCTAAAGAGGAACCATCTGCAGCAGACATGGTGCTGAGGTAGATACATTCTTGACAGGTCAGGTAATCTTAGCAACCACTATGTGTCACCATAAAGCCAGAGCAGAACCCCACAATTCTTTTGTGAGTGAAGCCCCCACAAATCCTTCTGATACGCCTGTAAGGGGACAAGGTAATGTTTCAAAGAAGGCGCTCCATTGCCTTCTGGTAGGCTCATGCAAATGTCATGTGGAGCTGCAATACAGACTCGAGGTTATATCAACTGGAAGGATGGGCCTTCACTAGGCCTGCTAGTGACAAGGTGGTCATGCGATGGAGTACCACTTTCTTTTTTGAATCCCATGGTGGGACAGGTGAACCCAAAACAAACCAGAGGGCAACAACTAGAGAGGCTACTTAGGAAACCTAAAGTTGCCATGGCTCTTAGGCAAATAGATGCCCAGCTAGGACCAGAGATGTTTTATGGGATTGGCAAAGTGGGTCATGGTCCAGGGCCACCACCTTTCAAGGGGTACCCTGGGTAAGGAAACTTTATCTGTCTCTTGTACACCTCTGTTTATTTCTGTATTTGGATCTCCCATCTTCTTCTCTTCCAATCTTTTCCTTTGCCTCTCTGTACCCGGTGTCATTTTGCAGGTTTTGGGGTCCTCGGAAAGACACATTTAAACTATTTGTGTGTGAAACACGTTTGTCAAAGCTTGTTATCATCCTGTAGCTACAATTAGAAAAAAGTGGGTAATGAAGCTGAAATGTGTTAGGTACACATGGGGGGGATTGGCAGGGGAATATGCCTTGCCTGGGTCCCAGAAATCCTTAAATGACACTTGAGAGGACCGTGGAGGTTTCCAGAAAAAAAGTTTTAAACTTCAAGGGCGATGCGGTCTCTCCCATTACTCTTCGCTGTGAAAAGAAGCCCATAAGAGAGAGCAAGAGTCCTGATTGATTTCAGTGGTCTCCTGAAGCATTGTCCCTTATGTCTTTGTCGTCAATCTTTATCTTCCAGCGTGCAAAAATAACACTCACCTTCTGAGTGAGTTGCATGGTTGAGAGCATTTTTGCAAAGTTCTGGTATCCCTTGCAGGATGCAACTTGAGTTCTTTCAACCCAGGTGAACTTCAGACTCGGCCTCAAGAAATCAAAGCATGTGACCATGCACAGTGTAAAACAAAGGTCAGGGAAGCAGGGGGTCTTGAAACAAAAAGCAGAACAGTGGAGCACACCCAAACAGTCAATATATCTACACTTTAGAGACCAAGTGATGTCTGATAAAACAAAATGAGAAATCACAATAAATTTCACTATAGTGCTTTTTCTTAGACGGTGTTGATGAACATGTACTAACCAGAAAACAAATATACACAAAACAATGCTATCCACAAATAGGATTTATCCATACAAAGGAGGATTTTAATACAAAAAATATATTTTTTATTTTTTATAAACATAGATATATATATAGAAACAAAAAACATATAAATACAAAATAGAAAGCCATCAGCCGACACGTGTTTCGTCCACACCGGACTTCTTCAAGGCTGAGAAAATCACAACAGACAACATCCCATTACAACATATATATATATAATTTTACACAAAAGTAGTTTTTCATATATATAACATTTTTCTTTTTCTAAAATACATAAGCAAAAGATTTTCTTGTCAGTAAGATAGACAAACCACCACACCAACACCGTGCTTACAGTGTAACAATTTACTGAATAATAGACAGCAACAACAAAAAAACCACCACCACGTATCCTTTGTGACAAAGTGTTGTTTAATGTCCGAAGGAGTTACATGCAGTGCTCCCCATATCTCCAAATATCAGATATATGAAAGCCACAAGGGCCACAATAATGATTTCGCATGCCACATGCGAGCCCAAGTGCATGAAAAATTTCCAAAGCAACCCCACACTCCACCATGGTGAGGGAACGGTTTCTGGTAGATTTGTACCTTTAATCACTTATTCGTCAACCTGTTTCTAACCAAAGTTAACCACCTCTTTAGGCTCTTCAAATTAGGTCTCAATTCTGAATGTCACCACTTTCTTTCAGATGTCATGGAACAAACTGGGAAAAACAAACAATTGGAATATTTCTTATATTCTCTCTTCAAAAACCTCAGTTTATATAATTAATGCAGACACACAGTCTGCCCATATAGCAAAGTTTTCAATAATGTCCACATGATTTCTAGTAGTAAAGCAGTTAGCCCAGCAGGGCTCTGTTTAACCATTACTTTCAACTATGCACGCTTCCCAATATATTCAACTATGGGTCAGACCTCCACTATTGCCTTACCTCCTTGTCCATCTGTTAAATTTCTCTGATTCACCCACGTCGCGTTAGCTGGTGTATCCAGACATAAGATTCGAAAATTCAGTCCCTCCTGTGGGTCTCCAGGCTTCCTGGCAGCAAATGCGAGCCTCACGCGAGCATTCTTAAATGCCGCGTTCACGTTCGTAAAAACTGATTGACACAGAAAACGGACTTTCGCCTGTCGCGTTTACCTGCGGCAGCCATTTTGAAGCGGTGGCTGTAGTATTACAGCACCTACAGCTAGCACGCAAATCACATTTTCAAATCCAAAACCATGTAAAAACTAATCATGAAAGCACATCCCAATAGTGTTATGACACTTCTATCTGCCTAAACACGAAAAATAGTGAGAACAGAGCTCACGCGGACATTTGTAATTGTCATGCTCCAACTCGAAAGCAATATTACATCAAAAGGAGGAAAACTTCCAGTGGCCATGGCCGCCATCTTTGAGTTGTAATTTTGCCAATACAGCCAGCCCCTCCAAATTACGCACTACTCAGATTCCTAGATAGCACAGCCTATGGGCAAAAAATAATTGTATTCACCCATAAGTCACTGTTGTTAACAACTTGGCCAGATCCTTCATAGCACCCTCAATGTCCCAGTATAACTCAATCCTTGTGGAAATATACCAATTTAGTCCACTACCGACAAGAGGAATATACTTTCCCTTTCTTAGTATTCCCAACCATCAAGTCTTTTGATGACAACACAATTCATGCCACGAATGCATGCAAAGATGTATTAAAATATATTAAAAGTGCACATGCAAAGAGAATGGTGAAAGATCCCCCCAACGTACAGAGGATTAGGGTGTGCAGTATGTATCACAAGAGTACAACTGGTCATTTGTATACATATTGTTCTCGTCAGCAATATATCAAGCAGATACATTTAAAGGAAATGGTACAGTTCATCATCCAAATTCATGCCCATTTCGATAGTTCTTAACTTAATGATCCATTTCGCTTCATTTTTCCGCAAATCTAGTGTCCTATTACCACCCCTAGGGTTCATCAGGATGTGATTTATACCCATATATTTTACTAATGGGACCTCAATTTCTGGATTTTTGTCATTAACATGTCGCACTACCAGCGCTGCTATGTCATGATTTCTTAGGGCTCTGATATGTTCCTGAATTCGTTCCTTTAGGGGCCTGATTGTACTGCCCACATATATTTGGCCACATATACATTCCAATATGTATACCACAAATTTTGTATTACAGTTAATAAAAGTAGAGATTTTGTATTTATCACTACCATTATAACTGAATTCAGAAGTTTTGTGCAGTGCCATATCACACATATTACAATTACCACACCTATAGAAGCCTGTAGTTTTATTGGAAAGCCATGTTGCTTTGTATTCCATTATGGGTGGTAAAAAACTCTTACAAACTTCATTTCTAATGGTTTTACCTTTTTTGTGGATCATTTTTGGCTTCTTAGGAAGTAGAGCAGCAAGTGTGTTGTCTGTCTGTAATATGTTCCAATGTTTGCATAAAATGCGGTATATGTTATGACTATTCTGGCTATACGCCGTACAAAAGTTTGCTGCTCTATATGACGAGTTGTCTCGCATTTTGACCCAATAAAGTGGTTCTGCATACTTGATCGATCTTTTTTCTTGATGTCTTGATGATGCGTTTGGGATAACCTCTCTGTAAGAACCTATCTTCCAATTTATTTAGTTCTATGTCACATACATTGGGATCGCTACAGTTTCTTTTTAACCTGGTCATTTCCCCAAATGGGATAGCTGAGATTTGACTTTTGGGGTGAGCACTTTCCGCGTGTAATACAGAATTACAGGCTGTTGGTTTGCGATGCACTTTTGTATGGATCTTGTTGTCCACAATGGATATATCTAAATCCAGAAAGCAGACATTGTTCTTGCTGAATACATACGTCATTTGTATATTGAAAATGTTACAGTTAATATACTCATAGAATTCCATTAATAGTTGTTCAGATCCAGTCCAGATCATTAAAACATCATCAATATATCTTCCCCAGAAGAAAATATTATCAGTCAGAACAGAAGGGCCCTTCTTCGAAACATGTATTGCCTCAAAGAAACCCATATACAGATTCGCATATGATGGAGAAAACCGTGAGCCCATGGCTACTCCTTGTGCTTGTTTGAACCATTGCCCTTCATGTATGAATACGTTATTTTCCAATGTAAAGTCAATCATGCACAATATCATTTCAGTATGTTCCATATGGGATGCAGATCTTCCAGACAAAAAATGCCGCACTGCCTGTAAACCCTTATCTTTGGGGATACACGTATATAAAGAGGATACATCTAAAGTGACCAACATCATATCTGAGGTCCAGGTCACATCCTCCAGCTTGCGAAGAACATCCTTTGTGTCTTGTAAGTATGAAGGGATATTTTTCACAACCGGCTGCAGATAGCTATCAATAAACTCGGAAAGTCTTTCCGTAGGGGCTCCTATTCCCGATATTATGGGTCTACCTGGTGGTGAGATGGTACTTTTATGCAATTTAGGTAGCATATATATACACGGTGATGTAGGGTAAGGATTGAAAATGTACTTAAATTCCAAATCGGAGATTAAACCCTGATTGCACCATAGAAGTAACATTTTCTCAAGTTTATCAACAATCATTTTAATGGGATTACATTGTAATTTCAGATATGCGTGGGGGTCTTGGTGGGCAAATAGCCTCTTATTCAAAGAGGTATTAATTTAAAACAAAGCTTGGCCCCTCCAACCTGGCACAAGTAAATGTCTGACCCTAGACAAGAGGATCCATAAAGTCCTTCTTGACTCCTATTGCAAAGTGTATCGTGGTTTTAAAAGTATGATCTTAGCCACCTTTGATCATGGACCTAACGTGTTTTAACACTAGCAACACATAAGGCACATGAGACCACCTCTGTTTCAAGAAGGCCCACACTGCCTAACCCTACGACTGGCCTCATTCTTAACTGCTCATTCGTCGTCTATACCTCAGTCTGTTATAAGCTTCTCTGACAGGGACTGCTGATGGGTTCCATCTGATCAACGATTAACTATGAGTTCATGAAGGGGAAACAAGATCCGGCACATGTTTTATAAGTGTGGCGACAAGCAGCCATCACTCCCACCAGCTGCAGCCAATATTAGGCCCCAAAATGTATCCTATAATTATCAGCCCCCAAACGGTACAGATGGGCAAGCCGGTAAATTCATAAGGAGAGAGAAGCAAGAGTTAAGATGGGTCGGGCTTGACTATAAGAACCAAAGTACGAGCCGAGCCTTCAGAAGATTTGGAAAGTAAATGATACAGCAAACATCCTCTAAAACATGATGAAGACTCATCAATAGTCCAATAGATTATGTCACTGCCTTGACATCTGTTAAAAGTAATGGGTTGAGTCTGACAGCCAGTGCAAGCTGTCTGGTTGTAAAAGGCCTAATGTGGGTTTACCAGAAAGGTGCAGGGGCTTTCAGCTCAGCCGTTGCTTATTATTGGTTGGCTTTATTGTCACTATCATTTGTTTGCTTCCTATTTGATGGCTGCCTGGTCCATCTTGTGTTTATGAGTCACCTGGAGCACAGCCTCTTTACCATCTTCTTAGCTCCGAACTCTCTCCCTCTTATGTTTTTCTCCTCCCTCCCCCCACTAAACACCACCACCCCACTCTGTGTTTGTTTTCTTCTTCAACGCTGCTCGCTTTCCCTCCCATGTGCTTTAACTCCCACCCCCTGCAGTCCATTTTGCTTTCTTCCTCATGAGCTGCTCCCCTGCCAGCTGTGTTGCTGTCTCCATCCTGTGCTTCTCCCTCAACTCCTCTGTTGCTTTCTCCCCTGTGCCCCTACGAACTCCCTGTGGCTTCCTCTTATCCTCCTCCTATCAATCAGTTTAAAAACATAACAAAATAGGTACTTGCATCTTTGTGTAGGCTCTTGCATGCATAGTGACACATGGGGGCCTACCGAATAAAGCACCACCAAAGAGGCTGTCTCAATGGGCCCTTTTCTGTTTTCTGATGCTAAACAACATCAACAAAAGCATCACTTTTTACTGATGCTATTCAGCATCGCCAAAAAGCATTGTCAAAGGAGGGACCTTTTGCCTTTGCCAATGCTCGTTTTTAAACATGACCCTCTCCCAACCTCAAGTGCTCTTACTACAGTTTAAGGATTGAGCCAAGAGATGTCAGTTTGTCATGTGTGATAGAGACATGACCAATACTGTAATTGTGTTTATAGCACCATTAATGTCTTTTCAGCCATTCCTGAACCGAATACCTGCTGGTGGCCTCAACTGTGAAGCTCAATTAAAATGAAGCACAGTGAAAGGAAGTGATTTGTGTAGGATCACACAATTTGGTCCCACAGAGAAACTGGGATTTGAGCCCAGTTTTCCCTGTAGCTCATGCTATTCAGCAAATGGGTGGATATCTCTTTTGCTGTCCATTTATTTATTTATCCAAATTAGATCACAGTGTTCAATAAATGCAATTATTATGTGTATAACATGTCAAAATGTCCAAAATGTATTTCTTGTACAACATTGTGTAAAGAAGGCAGGAGGCTATTTTAGGTCAAGCCTACCTGACAGCACAAGCTGCCTAGTTGCAAAATACTTTTTGAGAAATTACTGGGAACTTACAGACAGAACTTACAGGGGGATTGAGCCTTGTCAGTTGCTTACTATTGGTTGGCTTTATTGTTGACTCTCATTTGCTTGCTTCAAATTCAATGGCTTGCCTTGTCCATCTTGTGTTTGTCCCTCCTCTGGAGCATAGCCTCTGTATTTGTGTCCTTTCTCTGCTCACTCTTAGGGAACTACGTTTGCCTTTTTTGCTTAAGCACTCCATGGTAGTGCATATGTTTTTCAGCTGTCTCCTTCATGTACTTCCCCGCCCCACTGCCCTCTGTATTGCTCTCTCATTCATGTGCATCCCCCCGCCCGCAACCGCCAGGCACTGGGTTGCGCTTATCTTGGTGCTTCTCCTTCACTCTTCTGTAGGTTTGCCACCTGGATGTTTTTTTACTGTATTGTGCAGTATTTTTCAGTGCAGGCCGATAAGAAAGTTGGCAACCATGCCCTGTGTTGTTCTCTCCCTTGTGGGCATCTTCACCCACTTGTTCTGGATGTTGCCCCCTTGTTATTTTCTTTTCCTCCACCCCTCTTGCTGCCCTGACCCACTGCTGTGTTGCTGCCCTCACACTCCATAAACCTATTTTATTTTAGCATTTATGTTTGTAGGGTTGGGCAGCAAATCGTTGCCAGCCCATCGCTTTATAACTAAAAGCCTTTTCAGGCTACTTAATTTTCATATTTTTTTTATTTACCAATCCATCTAAGATCACTAAATGAAAAAAATAGTGCCCGTTTCAAGCACGTGTCATGACACATGCGCATGCCTACAAAATGACGCAGCTGCCCTACAAAATAGTGTGACCACACCATTGCACCTTTTTTCCCTTTTGTTCATGCTGACCAGCATTTCCGGGACGCATTGGCAATGCTAGCAGCTGCCAATGACGACAACTATTGGCTTCGCCAATGCTTATTATGTTAATATCACTGCTTTGCCTTAAGTTAACAAAGAGTATCGAGAAAGAGGGCAGCACCTCAATCACTAATTACAATAATTAGCAAAACAAAGAGAACGTTGACTTCCCCCAGGTCTCCACTGGCACATGCACATTGCAGCTCAGTTCAGCTGCAGAGACGCACAGCAGAAAACACCTACTTTATTCAGTCTAAGACCTATGAATATTTGTGAGATTTGGGAATCTCAAGGGCTCCTCACTACATTCTGCAGGAAGTCCCTATCATTTTGTGGTATGCCACTGCGAATCTACCCATGACATGGATCCCATCCGCTACTTTCAGGTCTTGAAAATGTGCACCACCATCACCCCCTAGCTTATGCACACATTTAAAAATGGCTTTCATGCCCCCATGAAAAACACTTCAAGTACGGGGAGTGGGGCACAGAGTGCTTCAAGATGTGGAGACCCCATTGAAGTCACCCAAACATGGCACTGAGGAGGGTCAACATTCACGTCTTCCAAACCAGGTGCCTTGTGAACTGAACCCCCTAATCCTACTCCAGTGGAGGTTACCCACAAGCCACTCAGCTCATCTTTTAAACCACAATGCTTCCTAGAGATGCTCATTAATTCAGTAGGGCAACAGAACACAGACCTGCTAATGCGCCTCAGTCTAACCTGCGCATTCCTACCTATTTCAGTACTTGCATATGGGTGCAGCTCCCCAACACACCTCAATCCAGACCTGCAGTATCCCTTGCTCTTTGTAAGTCTGGCGCATGCGTACAGCTCCACTAATAAACCTCGCTCTAGAACTGCAGCATTCCCAGCTATTTAAATACTGGCCTATGCTCACAGCTCCGACAGAGCACTTTACTCGAGGCCATCAGTATTTCTAGGTATTTCAGTACCAGCATGCGGCAACAATTTAGCCAATTAGACTTCAGTCCAGACCTGCAGCTTCCCCCACCTGATCCCAAGCATGATTGTCCAAAAATATGGAAGCACTGACTACTCCTCCCAGCTCCCATCCCAAAAACATGGGGGGTGGGCATGTTTAGGCTCGGCGTGTTATGGCCACTGCATAACACACCGGAAGTGCAATGAAGCGATCACGTTGTTTCGTTCTTTCCTTTCCCTCCTGTCTTGTGCTGTCTGAGGTTACCTCTCTGGGCTTTGGATTGGAGGAGAGAACCGGAAGTGCGTCATCGGAGATGCTTCTGTCACGGTCCTGGTGAGTATGAAGGCCCTCTGGGGCATAGGAGTTCACCCTAAACAAAACTGTAACTTAAAAGTTCAAACTGAGCATGGAGTGATGAGGACCGAGCCTCTGTACCCAAAACCACAACTTTCGGATTGAAGCTGACAGCCAGAGAAGAACTTTACCTGCCCTTCAGAAGCCTCCAGGGCTCGATGTCTCCCATAACTAACCCAGCCATCCTGTGCCTTTCTGCGAGACCGGGGATGTGGTCCAAATGTCTTTGTTATTCTGTGTATCATATTTGTGTGTTAATTTCCTTTTTCATTCGCAGAAATTATTTAGTACGGCACCAGTTGTATTTTAATGCTTTTAGGAATATTTACATCTCACAGACTTAGTTGTGAAGGCCCTATCAGCAATCGTGAAAATGAAAGACCTACAAGTGAAGTGTTAAACAAGCACTGCATTTACCACAATGCATTTGTGCAAATTGTGTGCTGGTATGCCAGGCAGTGTGCTCAACCACCCTTTTTGTGATTGGTTCCTATGAGTTATTGGGCTGACGAGCTCATTGGGATGCACCTGCACTCTAGGAGTGGTACAGAAACCAGAGAAGACTGTGAGAAGCATTTCCAGCACCCCCACATTTAAAGTTACTCTCTACTGAAGAAGGTCAAACATCCTGAAACGTGTCTATACTAGAGATTTACAATATTTGCTGCACCAACAATGGTGAAAACTGCAGTCTTTACCTGAAGTAAGAGTTATCAAGCACTGCATTTACCACAATGCATTTGGTCAGATTGTGTGCCCCCAGTGTGGGCCAGAGGGGGTTGGTACATTTTAGCTTTTGGGACACCAAACAGAGCAACGCTTGTAACTCATGTTTCCCCATCTGAGAGGCACATGCAGCTGAGAGGGAAGATGTGGCCTAATGGCCAGAGCTCCTTTCTTTGAAGCAGAAAAAACAGGCATTGGCTCCATTCCCTATGATCCTGAGCAAATCACTTTCCTCTCCTTGTGCTTAAAAAAATATAAAAAGCATGTGACCTTGTGTAATTGATTCTGGTGCTCTTGTAAAGCGCTCTAATGCCCCTTGGGTGAAGTTCATTCTATATAATAATTGGGAAAAAACATCTGGGATGGGGAATCTACTGCTAGTTGCCTGGGATCCACCCCATCATATGCGTAATCGAGGAAAGAATGGAGACTCAGTGACCAGGCGGTCATTTTCATTTGTCATTTTTAAGGGCCAGACAAATAGGTTAGACATGTCAAGCATTTAGACTTGGTGACATAGATAACGGAGGTGTGTTGTGGGCTGCAGCAGTTCTAACCTAGATTTTTTCAGTCAGGTGTAAATATGTTTCTCATGAAAATAACCAGTCATTTTTAAAGTTTCATAACGATCTTAGATTAGTTTAATGGATTTATAGAGCGCATGGCTACCCAAAAGCTTCCCAGCGCTAAAAGGAAAATGGGACTGTAGCAAGAACTATACTGTGAACAGGAACGTCTTCAGCTTCTTCCGGGATGCAACTTCTGATTGTACGTGCCGGAGTCCAGAGGAAGCGAATTCCAAAGATGTGCAGATTTAACCAAGAAGGAACCGCCTCCCTAGGTTACTTTCTTAAAATGAGGAATGGTCACCAGAGAGCCCGGTGAAGACCTAAGTGCCCTCTGAGGGATAAAGGGTATGATACTTATCCTGAGAAACATGGGACCTTTATTTTGAAGGGCTTTGTGTGTCATGCAAATAGCCTTGAAATTAATCTGCTGCTTAATTGGAAGCCAGTGAAGAGAAGCCAATGCTTGTTTGGCCGACAGATGTCTGGGTGTGTTCATAAGCAGGCGTGCAGCAACATTCTGCACAACCTGCATTCTCTTTATTACATAAATTGGAGAGCTGAGGAAAAGGGAATTACCATAGTCTAGAGGAGACAAGATCAAAGCTTGGATAATGAGTCTTCTGGCAGTGAAAGGGAGGATGTCAAGAATTTTCCTCAGAGATCTCAGTACACCAAAACAGGATGCGGCCCGATTTTTAGATTGGCAGTCCATCCGAAGACGTGAATTAAGCCAGAAACCCAGGCTTTTCATGTTTTCCTTAGGTGGGGAAAGTTTTTAAGATCCTCCAGAGCCAAAGAGGGAGACTTGAGAAGGACTGGGTTTCCAGCTATCATTACTTCAGATTTCTCATCGTTCAATTTAAGCTTAGAGATAGTCATCCATCTGGAGATGACCGCGAGACATGCAGACAGCTTGGATTGAGAGGTGTGGCTGGTGTTAGAAAGGGATACTACCAGCTGGGTATCGTCTGCATATGACACCAAGGAAAGACCATGGGGTTCAACAGTTTTAGCTAGAGGGAGCATATAGATATTAAAGAGAGTAGGACTCAGCGGAACCCTGAGGTCTTAAAGCCACTTGACACAGTTTTACTGCAGATATGAAAGAAAATCAATGTTTTTACCCATATTTTCCTAAACATGAATTATTGAGGCCTTATGTGTCTTTTTTGGGTGCACGGGAAATCCGTGTCATGAGGTCCACTGCCTATATCAGGAATCTGCTATGTCGGTGGTTCTTAATCTGTGGTCTGTGAACCAGTGGTGGCTGCTTCCAGTAAGGCCTGATGGATCATTGCGTGGAGCCGGAAGGAGGGGCAGGTGGATGAATTAAAAAATATAAAAAGACTTACCCGGCACTTTGTATTCCTCTGGTCCTGCGCCTCAGTGCTTCTTTGCTTGCTCCCCCCCCCAATCCAGGTGCTTCTCTCATGCTGTTACCCAGCATGAGAAGAGAGACAGGATTGGTCTGAGCGGGCTGATATGCCTCTCAGTTAGGGACAAAAAGCCTGCGGAGGTTCCCCACCCGACTGTGAAACACAGTTCGGGTGGAGAGTTCTAAGTGCGCACGTCGGTTTGGCTGGCATAAGAAGGCTGGCCAAATGAAATGCGCACTTACAGTGCAAAGATTACTCCTCCTCCCCCTGCTGACTCAGAGGATGGCCCCACCCTACACTCAGCAGATTGAACTGAAAAAATAAAGTGATAATAAAATACTTTTGTTATCATTTTATTTTTCTGCTGCCTTTCAGCAGGGGAGTCTTGCTCGTCCGCCATAAGGGAGGGGCCGCCCCTGCTGCGGACCCTTTGCGAGTGTGCGACGCCTGCTTAGGGGGTCCGCTACTAGTTATAAAATTAAATACATTTAGCTGATTAATTCTATATGTACACATAAAAAAAAGCCAAATTGAAAATTTCTAAACGTTCTGTAAATGAGAAGGGATTTGAATTAGAAACTGGAAGCTAAATATTTATATAGCGAGTTACCTTTTTAAATAAAATCATACTTTAAAAAGCTCCAACCTTTCCCTCAAAATAAAAAAAAGTTTGATTTTTGCTCTAAATATTTATTAATCTTTTTTTTTTTAAATGCATACTTCTGTAAATGTGTAAAAAAAAATGAGATTCAAATTATAGAAATTGCCTTGTTAGAGGTCCCAGCTTCCAAACGCGATTCAGTGGTGGGCCCCCAGAAGTTAGGAAACCCTGCACTAGGTGGCCTTAAAGGCATTCACCCAGCGCGCGCCGCAGCGTGTCCTATCCCGGCTTCTGTTTCATTTTCCCCTTTCCCTGCATCCTGCTCGTTACTATACCTTTATCGATTCCTTCCTTGCATTTCGCTTTCTTTCTCAGGCTCCCTCCCTTTTTTACTCCCGTTGTCCATCTTCCCCCATTTGCCCTCGTTCTCTCTCTCCACTCTGCCTCTCGCACGCATCTCCCCGTGTTACCCCTTCCGGGACCTCCTCCCCCAGGGAGCTGTCAGTGCGCATCGCTTCTGCTAAGCCGTGACGTGGTGAGCAGTGTGTCGGGGGGATGGAGAGATGATGGGGTGCCCTCCGGCCTCTGGTGACAGGGGCGTTAGGACACACTCCCCCCAGCGCCCGCCCCGGCTCCTTATTTCGAGGGTCTTTAATCTGGTGACGAGTCCAGTGATTGCTGCTGTGCGGTTCGCTAACCAGCGTGGATCAGACACAACCGGTGTTTACATATGAGCGTGAAGGGTGTGCGGGATGACAAGGAGGAGGCGGGGAGAGAGTAACACTGCCATCTCGCTCCACCGCGTTATTGAACCGCATTTTCACGCCTTGTGATTTCATTTGACAGTTTGATGCATTCTGGGAGTTGTAGTTGCTATGGGCGTGCATTGAACCAGTCCGACTTTCCACCAGGTTATAATGATTTGTTGCATAAAAGTTATGGATGGTTAGCGAGGTGGGACGTGAGTCGTCAGAGCCAGGCAAAGCAGGATAGTTGAGCCCTGTGTGAGCTCAGGTGCCACGAGGCTGACTTCTGGCAGCATAATGAGTGACGCCAGGAAACGGGGAGGTAAGTAAGCAAAGCCTGACATCGGCGGACAACACTGAGCTCTGCAGCACCCCTCAGGTAATATGTGGTGGATACCGCCAAGATTAACTGCCAAGTTTTCCAGGTTCACGTGTGATGTGCTGCTCCAGTCCAGGTTTTCTCCTTTAATTCTGGCTTGTAGTCCTGTTGTATAATGGCATAAGCAAGACTACAAGCCCCAGAATTCAAAGAAAAACCTTGGAATGGAGCAGCAGGTCACGTGGACCTGGGAAACTTGGCATGGATGGCCAAGTCCTGCTGCCCCTGTCAGGTGACAAGTCATGATCCCGCCAACCTTGCATAGATGTAAATGCTGAGCCCTTCAGCACCTCTTAGGACAGTGGCTCCCAACCTTTTGACATCTGTGGACACCCACTTTATCATTACTGGAACCCAGGAACCCTCACTGAATCAATATTGGAATTGGGGGACCACCTACATTACTGAAAGTTGGGGACCTAATCTGTTAATATTTTCTAAGCAGTCGCGAACCACCCTGGACCACTGTCCTAGGAGATTCTGGGTGGAAACTCCAGGGTCATGCAGCACCCCAAAGGTGACTAATAGCCCAGCTCAATTGCACTGGTAACCAGGAATAGACATGACTGAACATTGGAACTCCTCTGGTGACATGGGAGGGGAAGGTCAAACCTTGCGGCATCCCGTAGAGGACCTCCGGTGGACAAGGATGGCCCTATCATGCGCCACACATGACAGCATGGCAGTACTACTGATCAGGAGTGCGCAGCACAGGGTGGTGCCCCAGTTCCTTACCGGTAATCTTCATTACCCTGAGTCCTGGTCTTCTTGCTGCAGTCCTGATTCCCCAACTCTTCTGGCCCAGGGGAGAGGGTTTGATTATTTTCAAGGTTGTCTGAGTTTTTCATGTTTCCTTTGCGTAGTATGTTACAGGATGTGATGGTCTAGGTTCCTCCCTTTTGTGGTGGCAACCAATGCTTTAAATGGGCCTGTACTGCTCAGTACTGAGTACCGGCACTTTTTGATTTTGAGAGGAAGAGTACCTGCTCTACTCAAGAAAAAAGTAATACTTTTAATTAAAGAGTACCAGTACTTCTAAACCAGCGGGTACTCTGGTACAGAGTACCTGCACTTCTATTTTTTCATTTTAAGCACTGTTGGTACCTGGGTAATGGGGGCCATCTTGGAGGAACTATTACAGCTTCAGCTAGGGAACTGGATCTACCAGAGCGTTAACAATCTCTCAATCATAAGGACTGCGTCCAGGAAGACGGACGAGGTGGTGATGTGGCACTCTGTGTGGGACCTGGGGTGGACAAGCCTAGTTCTGTTGCTTTGCATTGTTCAACAAGAGTAGAAGAGGTTGAATCCTGCAGAGCCACCCATGTTACTGTGGGGGGTGGGGAGAAAAGCCCTACAGCTCCCTGATCATAACCTAGGATGATGAAGCCAAACCCCGCAGCAAAGGAAATAGGTTTTGTACACATTTGAGTTCAACATTGAAGACAACCTGCTGCAGTAAAAAAACACAAAAAAGATAACTTTCTCTATTTAACATGTCCATGCAATTAATTTAATTTGTGATGATTCAGGATACTTTTGAGAAGTAAAATAATCCGTCATGCATAGCAATGCAAGCACTCCATAGGAAGTAGGATACAACTCTAAATAGCCCATTGCATGAGGTGACGCCAATGAACTATGTAGATTTTAAAGAATTGAGAATAAGACAGCTGCACTGTCAATTTAGGCTTTTAAAAGACCTACAGCATCCCACAGGGATTCTTGAGATGACCGCTCATGGTATTATATTTTCCACATGTACCCCGGGGCGAGAAAGACTGAATCCTAGTTCTCTCGGCAGGTGACTGGGGTGCAATACTTTTGTGTGTGTTCTTGAAACCAACCTTTTCCATTCATCAGAGAAGTGGCCCTTAGAATAATGTGCTTTGCTCGTGCATCTCCAGGCTCCATCAACACAGCGCTTAATTTGAGCCGGTGGTTTCCGGTGCGGGGCACCAGCATTTATTTTTGAGGGCTGGCACTTATTTTTCTGCCTCAAGCATTTACTGCGAGCAAAAAGGACATGGGAAGAAGAGAAAAACAAAAAAACGTCACAAAGGGAGAAAACAGCTGTAAGAGTGAGCTTAAGGGGCAGGGAGTGGCTGTAAATGGATTGAAGAGGCCTGAGATGGCTTCAGGATTACGCTGCCTCAGTATTCCGTGCTCGCACATTTAATTGCAGCAGCCGCATGTTTCAGAGGAGGGCTTTGGGCACCAGTACTGCATCTACGTGCCACAGCAACAGCTGCTCTGGACACAGCACATGCCAAGGCACTCCAGCTGGAGGCAGTCAGTGGTTTTGCAGGAGGGCAAGGGTAAACCCTCCACTGCCATGGGAAAAAAACAACCCTCGGGCATGGTGCAGTTTAGGGGTGATGCCGGCAGCAGACCTCTGTGCTCGCCAGAACTCCTGTGCTGGGTAGCAATGGCCACTCGTCAGATTTTGATTTTAAAAGTGTATCCAGCTGGTGCAGCGCGTTGTCCTACTATTGAGCTGTTCACTTTTGGGCCTAGCATTAGCCAGTAACTTTTGATTTGTAGTGTGATATACTTGTTTACAAGGCTTCAAGCCAGAAGTCCTCAGCTATTGGTCTGTTAGTTGGTCATTTACACTGTTCTTCTGCCCACTGCAGAATACAGCATGGGGAAATGGATCAGCCCACTTCAGCAATTGGCTAACTTCACTGTGAGTGACAGCATTTTGTTCTGTCACAAAGGGCCCCATCCACACACAAAGTAGTTCCCTTCAGTGCTAAGGACTACTATTGCAA
The DNA here is from genome assembly GCF_031143425.1 of Pleurodeles waltl. Taxonomy (NCBI): domain Eukaryota; kingdom Metazoa; phylum Chordata; class Amphibia; order Caudata; family Salamandridae; genus Pleurodeles; species Pleurodeles waltl. Next base: position 72,640,006 of record NC_090449.1, read on the forward strand.
TGTCTACTTTTTTTAGCACAAAACAATATTTTGGCTTTTAGACTCTGCATGTTTTTCCAGATTGATGAAGACCCGGAAACTTCTCTAACATTAAAGCTTTGCAAAAACATGCATTGACAAAGCCGAAAGGCTGGCAGCCAGTGCTGGAACTATTGGTTTGACGAATGTTTGATTTTTCTATGTTTTTACTTCGGGTAGGTGGCCTTTTAGCTCAATTCATGCTGGTCTTTCACTGTGAGAATTTTTAATATTTTTTTTATAGATTTACACAACGGCAACATTAAACCTTACCAATGCACAACGTTCCGAGCCACAATAGGCATCAAACACTGACACAAGGGCTGGGATAGTACCAGAGAGTGCATTAGTCAATATGTTACAATGTTTGCATTTGTATTAAGCTATCAACATTTATTATGGCAATGTAGTGCCTTCTGAATCCGCGTGCCCTTTCCTTTGATTCTCAGTGCCACTGTTGGATTGTGCATGTTGTTTGTTTTGTTTGGTTGTGCGAAGCTAGTACTTTGTTTAGGTTTAGGAAACGTTTGTGTAAGTTAGTGTAGAGTAAAATGAGCTTGAGCTGGATAAGAACTTTGTAACACCTTATATCTATGGAAGGGCTAGCTGAAGGACTTATCCTGCTTCTCGTCAGATTGCGGGGTCAGCTGTCCATAACCTGGCCACTACAGGGTGCTTATTATGTATAAATTATTGCCTTGGTCTGGATATATAATATACCTAAGGGGGGACACAAGTTGCAATCTTTAAATATATTTGCTCAGCAACCAGTTATATGACAGTAATTTGGCCAAGAATGTTTGCACTCATTTTCTGAACATCATGGTACTTTGTATAGGGTCTGAGTAACATGATTTTTCAAGTAGCTCTCCAAACAGCACCCATATATTATCCTAACACTACAAAGAATAGCCATTGCTGTTAATCAACTTGTGAGAACACATATTGCCCACCACAAACTAGTGGATGTTAGGCTGCCCCAGCCTAACCTAAATTCAACCCAGTGACTTGCATGTTGCACACAGAGTCTGCAAGACAGCTGTTAAGCTTCTGAACCATATTAGCAGAAAGTGTGTGTGGGTGATAGGGAATACAGATTTATTAGCCTCCAAATGAGACTGGGGCATATGAGGTCATGAAAAGTGGTAATTATTGGTCTTGAAAGGCAGAAACCAAACAAGTTGTATTCTATTATACATAATATATCATTTCCTAACCCATATGAAGCCACAAATAAAAATAGCCAAACAAAAGAATCAACTCTGCAACATTTTAATTTTCTCCTTTTTTAGGTTTTGCCTGCATCAGCTTGCAAGAGACTGTGGGCCTCATTATGACTGTGGCGGTCTACGGGCTGCCACACTCGTAGTGGTGGTCAGAACCACCACTGATGTGGCGGTCCGACCACCACATCACAACCCTGGCGGTCAGAACCGCCAGCTCTGCCAGGATCCATGACTCTGGTGGCCTGGTGGTGGCGTAGTTTATAATCCACCTGTGGATTACCACCTTGTTCGTCACCAGCCTTTTCATGGTGGTAACACTGCCATGAAAAGGTTCATGGAGAACAGGGGCCGGAGGGCACAAGGGGGCCCCTGCGCTGCCCATGCACTTGGCACCGGCAGTGCAGGGGCCCCCTGCCCAGCACCCTCGCAATGTCCACTGTCTGCTTTACAAACAGTGAACATGGCGAGGGTGCTGGGGCACCTTGCTGGTTGCAGCATTACCGCTGGCTCGATTAGGAGACGGAGACAATGCTGTAGGCCAGTGGTACCCAACCTTTTGACTTCTACGGATCCCCATTTTATGATCACTTGAATCCAGGGACCCCCACTGAATCATTATTGGAGTCTGGGGACCCCCCACTAAGTCATTACTGAAAGCTGGGGACCCAATCTGTTAACATTGTTTAATTTTCTAAGCAGTCGCGGACCCCCTGAGGAGTCTTCGCGGACCCCCGAGGGTCCCCGGACCACAGGTTGGGAACCAGTGCTGTAGCCTATTTTGCCCTAGCCCATTTGCGACTGGGTTAGCACCAGTTTGAAATGGGTGCTAACTGCGATTGTTTTGTGACCGCATTCACGGTCACAAAACAATCCTACATCGCGCTGTGACTCGCCCCTTCCTTATTGCGACTCGCAAACCTATTTCGCGATGCGGTAAATAGATTACCGAATCGAAAATAGGGTTTGTACATACCAAAATGCTTTTTTCAATTGGGCCGTTTGCGACAAGAAAAAAGCTAGGTGCATGTGGCCCTTAGTCCTCTGGACGCCAAATACTAATAAAAAGAACACATAGTGGAGTGGGGGTCTAATTAGGAAAGGCAACCTTCAGTGGTGGCACGTGGCGTGACGCCTACTGAAAGTGATGCCACAAATGTATCACTTTTTTCACATTGCACACTTTAAAGCAAATGGACTTATTTTACATTCAAGGCTGATATAGCGATGTAAATACATGTCTATAGTGTATATATTCGTATCTAAACCACATATGCACATCTCGAATACTGGCTTCCGGGATAGCGTGCTTCTCGCCGCAAAGCGCTTTAACTCCTCATCAGCGTTAGTAAGCGCTATGTAAACACAATTTACAATTGCTATCTACATCTACCTTTTGCGAAGGCCTTGAGCTGTTACTACAGTGACTCGTATGAGAAACTCGCGCTCTCCTCTGAAAACAGAGAAGTAACTACCGCGAGGTGATGAACCCGCGAACCAGCGGGAATGAAACCTATTAGGCGCATCAAAAAGCCATTTCCTTTGTAATATTTCCCGGACGTGCTCACGCTCCGCCCGGCTTGCACCTCCCGCCAGCACCTATCTGGCAGCGGCTTGAGCCGGGCCTCTAGGCCCGCGGGGGGTGCGGCCTTTCCATCGCACTCACTCCTGAAGCTGGCAGTGTGAGCCGGGGTCACCTCGGCTGTGCGGGGTCGCTGCCGGAAGCCCAGCTCTCTCAAGACACCTGCTAAACGGGCGAGACATTCACTGGCAGTGCCAGTCACTCTACAGGGCTCGAGACTGAGAGCTCGCCTGGTCAAACCGTCCCTTGCAGTGCCAGTCACTCTGCAGGGCTCGAGACTGCGTGCTCTCCACGTGTGACTGTCCCTGGAAGTGCCAGTCACCCTGGAGGCCTCGAGACTGCAAGCTCGTCAGGTGAGACTGTCGCTGGCAGTGCCAGTCCTACAGGACTCGAGACTGAGAGCTCGCCAGGTGAGACCGTCCCTTGCAGTGCCAGTCACTCTGCAAGGCTCGAGACTGCGTGCTCTCCACGTGTGACTGTCCCTGGAAGTGCCAGTCACCCTGGAGGCCTCGAGACTGCAAGCTCGTCAGGTGAGACTGTCGCTGGCAGTGCCAGTCACTCTACAGGGCTCGAGACTGCGTGCTCTCCACGTGTGACTGTCCCTGGCAGTGCCAGTCACCCTAAAGGCCTCGAGACTGCAAGCTCGTCAGGTGAGACTGTCGCTGGCAGTGCCAGTCCTACAGGACTCGAGACTGAGAGCGCGCCAAGTGAGACCGTCCCTTGCAGTGCCAGTCACTCTGCAGGGCTCGAGACTGCGTGCTCTCCACGTGTGACTGTCCCTGGAAGTGCCAGTCACCCTGGAGGCCTCGAGACTGCAAGCTCGGCAGGTGAGACTGTCGCTGGCAGTGCCAGTCACTCTACAGGGCTCGAGACTGAGAGCTCGCCAGGTGAGACCGTCCCTTGCAGTGCCAGTCACTCTGCAGGGCTCGAGACTGCGTGCTCTCCACGTGTGACTGTCCCTGGAAGTGCCAGTCACCCTGGAGGCCTCGAGACTGCAAGCTCGGCAGTTGAGACTGTCGCTGGCAGTGCCAGTCCTACAGGACTCGAGACTGAGAGCTCGCCAGGTGAGACCGTCCCTTGCAGTGCCAGTCACTCTGCAAGGCTCGAGACTGCGTGCTCTCCACGTGTGACTGTCCCTGTAAGTGCCAGTCACCCTGGAGGCCTCGAGACTACAACTCCGTCAGATGAGACTGTCGCTGGCAGTGCCAGTCACTCTACATGGCTCGAGACTGCGTGCTCTCCGCGTGTGACTGTCTCTGGCAGTGCCAGTCACCCAAGAGGCCTCGAGACTGCGAGCTCGCCAGGTCAGACCGTCCCTTGCAGTGCCAGTCACTCTGCAGGGCCCGAGACTGCGTGCTCTTCACGAGTGACTGTCCCTGGCAGTGCCAGTCACCCTGGATGCCTCGAGACTGCAAGCTTGTCAGGTGAGACCGTCCCTGGCAGTGCCAGTCACCCTAGAGGCATCGACACTGCAAGCTCCACGCATGTGAATGTCTCTGGCAGTGTTCGAGACTGTGAGCTCATCAGGTGAGACTGTCCCTGGCAGTGCCAATCACTTTGCCGGCCTCGAGACTGTGTGCTCTCCACGTGTGACTGTCCCTGGCAGTGTCAGTCACTCTGAGGGCCTTGAGACTGAAAGCTCGTCAGGTGAGACCGTCCCTGGCAGTGCCAGTCACTCTACAGGCCTCGAAGGTGTCGGTACAGACCCCGTGTCTTAGTGTGATGTCTTATCTGCACACTGCAAGCACTGCCTGCCTAACAAGCTTCAAGTCGCTTAACAAAGTGAAAGACCAGTTATTATTACAGGAGAAAGTAACACCACAACTGTGTTGCAAAATAGACTACACTTCTTACAACAATATTATAACCACTTATAAAATAGTACACAATAAAACACTTAGCACAAGTCAATAAGTAACACCCACCAGCCGTAAAACCTCAGGAACAAAACCCTAAGCCTTTAAAACTAATATTACTAAACAAGGGCCAAAAAGAAAGAGGAAACGAGCAGTACGGAAGAAGGAAGCACTTTCTGAGCCAGATCTAACAAACACTTCTTTCTGAGGGTGGCCACTTGACTCCACCTGGTCACTGCGGATATCAATTTCAGTGCAACCTACAAATCATTGCTTACTGGTTCATCAATTTAACTAGTTCAAGAGAAACAAATACTACAACGCCCATAATGCATTAGGTTATCACATGAAAATGCCAGAATAACAAGTTTCAAGGCGCTGAAAGAGGCCAGTCGAGCTGCCACCTTTGGAACCTTGGGACCCGGGTTCAGATCCTGGCCTCCCTCTTTATTTTGTGCTTAATTCGGTAAGGACTTAGGGCCTCATTACGAGGCTGGCGGTCTTGAGACAGCCAGCCTCGCAGTGGCAGATAGTACCGCGCTGCTGTGGTGGTCTGACCGCAACATTAACACCCTGGCAGTCGGGCCGCCAGGGTTCCGCCGGGTTACGGTGGATGGAAGTCACAATCAACCGCTGATTACGACCTTGTTCTTGTGGGGTTTTACCACCATGAAAAGGCTGGCAGAGAAAAGGTGCAGGGGGGCAGAGGTGGGACCCTGCCCATGCACTTGGCATGGGCAGTGCAGGGGTGCCCCTGCCCAGCACCATTGCAGTGTTCACTACCTGCTGTGCAGACAGTGAACGTTGCGAAGGTGCAAGTGCACCCTGCAGGAGACAGCATTGCAGTCGGAGACGATGCTGCCGCCTGCTTCTGCTAGGCTTGGTTACCGTCTGTCAGCCTCCCAGGAAGCTCCTGATAGGTCCGGCTGAGTGGTGCCACTACGGCGGCAGCCAACCTGTTGGGATTCTGGCGGATGAGTGTCCACGTCCACCAAACTAATAATGAGGCCCTTAATGTGAAATGGTGAAGTATTCTACAGCTTGGTACCTGCAAAGGTAATGGAGTGGCTACCACATCGTCCTTGTTTCACAGCAAAAATGCAAGTTTGAGGTGCTCGTTGAAACACACAGTTTACTGTACAGATTGTTGCTTAAGTGGATAGAATGATCGTAGAAGTTTACTTTTTTAAATTAAAAATTTGAAAACCAACATGCTGCAATTTGCAGAACACATTACTCCACACCAGCTTTCAAGGATGCCCTCTGGGTATGTAATTTAGTACTATTGCGAGCTATCATTTTCAAATTTAAAAATGTTGCCTTCCCACAAATTTGTCAGTACCCGGCTCTCCTGGACCTTTGTTGGTCACCGTGCCGTAGAGCCAGGATAATACAGATGGCTCCATGTTACACTCTCAGAGCTATGTCAGCAGGTGACCAGCCTCATTGAGGCAGGATGTGCATTACAAGTGTGGAAACTGCAACAAGTTGCATTGAAGATGGATCAGCTCAAAGGAAGTGAACCATGTGAGTAGGATCCTGAGAGCAAGACATGCATTCACCACTTCTTAAACTCAGCCAGTTGTCTTTAGTTCAGGCTCTAATGCCTAAAGGAAAGCCCTCCACCTGGGATGGAGGGCCGACTTTAGGGTGGTGCGACTGGTGCAGCCCCCTGGCCACTGACCTGGAGGGTAGCACTGACCTCAAGGAGGAGGGGGGGGGGGCGCTGTGTTTAGCAATAACTTACAACTTAAAAGCACCTGCTTGTGCGTTCAACTTTCAGGCAACAATACAAATGTCAAGGTAACTTTTGTGATTAATGTTCCTGCTAGAGAGAGGGATTGAGTTTTCGCTAGGGGCAGTTTTGATTGCCATAAAGTAGCGCAGAGGGTTAATATGCCTGCTGCACAGAACAGATCTGTATTTTATGTGGGTTGCTGAGTGGATTAGTGAAGCCAGCCTTTAGTAGCACTTTAAGGCAAATTATATGTATGTGAGAGAGGGGCTATGGAGAGATATGGGGCTCTTTTGGCGAGTGTTAGTGAGGGAATCTGAGGAGGAAGTCATGTGGGGTGCCAAAAAAGATTGTCACACTGGGTGCCACCAGCGATAAAGCCAGCCCCGAGTGGCGCTGCACATCTGATACCGCAGACCGCTTCCTCCAGTAATCTGGTCCAAAGGCACCTTGTAGGTGTTGAAAATTGAGGGTAGCGCTCCAAGTTGCCCAATAGCCAGCGGCAGTCCATAGGGTGCGATCTGTCCCAGTAGAATCTGCTAGTCCCCATCTGCCATAAATAACAGTGGTGAGAAGGTGTCTCATTGTTTAAGAGCGATGCTGGTTTTAGAATGATCTTTAAGGTAGGGCTATATGCATACCCATGTCACATGGCGTACTGTGACACATGGAACAGATTCATGCAGAAAAACATTCCAAAGCTGCAGCAGGACCCATGTCAATGGTGACCACCTCGACTAGCCCTGGTTTTTCGTCCAACCACACTTGATGCAGCCTGATGCCCAGCGCTTATAATGGAGAAAGTGAAACTACAAGTCCCAGAAATGCTGGTGGCAAGAAAGCCTGCCTCGCTTGAAGGTGCCACACAGGACATGGGAACCCTTGACAGCTTGAGCTTTGCCCACTAATAAATAGTTTTTGGGGATTGGTCTTCAAGTAGGGATCGCAGCTCGGCTTGTGTTTACGGCGGGCCACCATAGTTATGCAACAGAAGGCCAAATTATTCAGCGTGGTTGTCTATGTTATGCATAGGGACGCAAAATCATATAATTCCAGTCGCCCTGGCCTAGTTTATGGCCAGGTTTTAGCATTAATTCGAGTGTCAGGTCTAGGATTCGTTGTAGGGTTTGAATTAGGTTTATTGCCAGGACTAGGGTTAGTATTACGCTCAGGGTTAGATTTATGTATAATGTCATGGTAAATGTTGGGTTCAGAATTTCAGGCGAGCATGAAACTGAAGTTAGGGACTAGTGCATTAAATGTGCCATTTTTGTTCAGATGTAATCAGTTCAGGATTCCATTTTCGGGACTCTAGCATTATCCAATGTAATCATGTTTTTGTTTATTTCAAATTTCAGTATTTTCTTTTCAGCAGAACCTCGGTAGACCTTCAACACATGTGAAGCAGGCCTCTGTGTGCTTTATGTGGCATGGGTTACGCGCTATTGCCCGGAGATGTCTTTCTTGTACTATCTGAATCAGCACAGTCTGAATACTTCCCAGTGAAGCGTGCCCCGGAAGTAGAATATGAGTCGGATAATTCCATTGGGCCTGTCTCAGGATCCGTGCTGCGGATTAATAATCTCCGCTCTGTGAATTTTGCATCCGAATTTCCACTGAATAATGTTTCCTGCCAGATGGTAGAGGGCAAATCGAAGCAAAATTGCAGACAGCTTAGCTCCCGGAGCGAGCTAACCAGGCAGAGCGAAAACAAATTGTGTAAAAGAAAAAAAGTTGCTGATCTGTATCATGACACCTCCGGAGAAAAATCTCTCGAACAGGTTGTTAAGCCAGACAGAGACGCGATGGTATGGAAAGCAGGGGCGTTACAAAGGCTCCCGCAGCCCCAGCGGTGCGGGGGGGGGGGGAATGGGGGGGGAGGGGCGAGCACAGGGCACAGTAACCTGGCATGAGAGGCCCTGAGTGAGTCCGGAGGGGGCACCTCCATGTATTTTGCAGGGGGGCCTCCTCAAGTTTTGTTAGGCCAGTGATGGAAAGCGCCTATCACAGGACAGGCAGGCTAGGGCTGTCTTAGCTGCCAAAGTTTCAGATTTCTATGTGTGACAGTTTCATAATTTCAGTGTAATTATGAGTGACATTTCAACGTCTTTGAGTGACTCTTTCCGGCAAGCAAAATCAAGTTATTAAGACGAGGGAACCATATAAATACTGTAATATATAGAGCATCATTTGTACTTGTATCCCGTTGTACACCAGCGCCACCTGTGGCCTTTGATAAACACTACTCGGAGCTTATCTAGCAAACTGGAGTTAGAAGGTTTTTGCGTGACAATCTCGGGCATTGCGGTAATGTGCGTTAATGGTCGAAAAAGCGTTATTCTAATGCGAGATGCTTGGCACTTGGCAAGGCTGGACTGTAAGGATGGCACCTACTTCTTTTAATCCTTTTGTAACCTGCCAGTGGTTCGGATGCCTACAAGAGCTTTGTTTTTGCTATACTAATAAACAAACTCCTCCTCTTGCTCCGCACAGTAGGTTTAGGTGCCTTGGCATGTCTTCTAGGAGCTACAAATGCATCATCCACGAAAGATTAAGGCGATTACTCCCTTGTAGGTTGTAAGGGAACTCCTGCAAAATAACTGTAGGTGGACACTGCGATAAGCGTGGACTATGAAAACACATTTTTTTTTTTTTTGCCAACATCCACATTCAGCAATCACCAAGAAGCAAAGAAGGTTAGATTTATATTTTTTATATGGCACAAGTCAGCATCAATGGCCTACTCAGAATGTTGCGGACTATGCAACACCATCGGTCCTGAATATCGGTTGCAGCAAAAATCGTACATTTCCGGCTACACTTTTAACATCAACCGAGCCTTCTGTGTGTTAACAGGTTTCTTTCATAAAACCCAGGAGGAGTGTCTGCCTTCCACTAGTATTTATGTTCACGCCTTACACAAATCAGATGTGTCCTACTTAGGTCCAGGATGTCTGAGTCAAAGCTAGAAGTGACCTCTATATCCATATAAAAAACAAAGGAAGATGGTTTACCTACTCCATGTCCATGTTGTCTACTGAAGTGTAATGACACCACTTAGTCTCCAGCTCGGTCTTAGACCTTACAATATACTCTCGCCTTGTCTGAACTGTGTCGCCTCCTTTGCTCCTTTGCTCCTGCTGGAAGCTGGTTCCCTGCTTCTTCTGCTCTTCCTGTGGGGCTCTTCCTTCTTCTTCTCCTGAGCCTTGCTTCCATGTTTTACTCGTGTGTGTATATGTGTATGTATAGTATGCATGTATGTGTGCATTAATATATGTATTTATGTATGCATGCATGAATGTATGGGATATTGGTGTAGCACAAACCTAGCCAAAAGGCAGTGGAGCGCTATACAAGGTCAAGCGTAAACCCAATGACTGAATGGAGTGTACCTTGGTTCTGACAGCAGAAGTGCTCTGTAATGTTCAACTCTTTCCAAGAATGGACAAGGCGTGGGGTGGTCCTGATGGATTCGGGGATGGTGTTCCAGATCCTGGGTTCATAAATGGAGATGGCTTGCTCCCTTATTTTTCTTTTTTGCATTTCTTTAAAGCCATTCTGATCGTGTCCTGTCTGTAGGTGTGATGAGGGCCAGGGGAGAAGGTGAGCTTATTAGCCAGATAGGAGTGGATGCCAATGGCGACGGCTTTATAGATGTTGCAGATGGTTTAAAAACTGGCAAAACGGACTCAGTGGAGATCCATTAGGGTGGGAATGATGTGGTCCCGCTTCATCACTGGAATTTGTTCTGGTGGGCTTCAAGAAGACTTGCATCTTACTTCCAGTATACACACGTACAAGATGTTAAGACCATCCGCAAAACCCTAATAGCACAGAGGGACTCAGCTGGAGGGAGTGTCTGCTATATTTAAAGTGGACCCCACTATTCTAAAGAGGGCAATCAGCCGGGAGGGGACCTTCTCTGAGTAGCAATTGCAAACATCTAACTTGGGATTGAGACCTGGTCGAGTCTTTGCCAGCAGCCTTTATTTGCTCAGTGTTAGGAGAGGTATCCAGAGGGCCCTGCAGAGTGTCTGATGTGAAGGCATCCATAGACCTCTTCACCAGCCCATCACTTCCGCAGCACTGACACTGAAGGTCTGCAAAGGGAAGAGGGGTAGGTGTGAAGTGCTTTGCTGTATTGTTAGACTGAACTTGTATGTGCTGGGCTGGAGCAGCGGGCATATTGCATTTACAGCTCTTTTATCTAGTACAGGTTTATCCCAGTGCTGTAGAATAGGGTGAGGGGCTTACACCATGAGGGCTGAATGTGAAACTGTGTATTATAAAGTACAATCAAAACAACATAATACGCAATGGAGATTTTTCCTGGGGAGAGAGGAAGGTGATGTTCATGACCCTGATGTGTGTTGGTTTATTCACTGGTTTACTGTTAATGAGTAAGAGGTTCTCAGGCATAGGGAGGAATATGAGGGAAGCCTGATGTTAGATGCTGGGTGGCTGGCAGTGAAGGCAAGCACAAAAGGAGGCGACGGAGTGGGCTCAGTATTCGGGGGCAGCGCTAGGAGTAACTGAGGCGCTATATGGCACAGGCTGAAGGTCCATCGTGCTTTCTTGTTTCCTGCGGCAGGTGATGTGCCCTGCTCACTCTGCAGGTGGCCCGACTCTTCATTGGCTGCTCAGGGTGGGCAGATGTGCACCTTTCCTGGGCTTGGGAATGCTTCCATTTATCCAGGGACTAATGCAATAACTGCAACCATGCGGTCATCTCTGGCCATTTGAGGTTTATTGGTAAGCATTAGGGGTGTAGAATTGCGTGATTTGCTTTTGTGTAATTATGCAAAATGGAAATACCAAACCAACTACATTTCAGCGGAAATGTGTCGTCTCTAATTTGGATGCGAGGACCAATTTGACACTAAAAATAGTATCAAAAACGCAAGTGCCGCGAACAACAACCACTCGCGTTCATGTCGTCCGTGTTGTCCCCACACTACACATTTTGTCGTGGACACAGCATAATTAGGTGATTTGGTGTAATTTCATGAATTTTGCATAACAAGCATAATGCATAATTCCCGAAATTATGCAAATTAGACCATCGTAATTGAGATTTTGACCAGGGCTGTAAGGAATGGAGTGAAACTCGGCTCCCGTCCAGGCTCCTCAGTGACGCACACCTCTGCCGGTCACGTACTCAGGGTGCAGCATGGCTGGGGGTAAGGAGACCAGGCTCCATCACAGTGGACAACCATCCTCAGCCATCCTCGTCTCAGCCCCGTGTGCTGGCCCGCGGGAGGTGGCTTTCATGCAGCGCCGCGGTGAGCCTGGGCGACATCACAGGCTTTATAGCAGAGTGGCTCAGGTCTGCGATGCCTGGGAAGGAGAATATACATTATTCACGAGCTCTGTGTTCCTTTCAGCAGGATACTGGAGTGGAATAAATGCATCTTCCTCTGTGTTTAAGATCTAAGTGCTGTGCTGTTTAATGGAAGCCAGAACAAGCATTTATCAGGTGCTGATGGGAGCTACTACTCACCGCGACAGTAGGGGGGACATTAAAGCCTTTTAACATATGGGGAATCTGATTGCAGATAAGAGCTCGGATGAGCCTTCCATTATTATTGCCTACCTTCGTTTTTGTCTGATTTCTGAATTTGCTTTTCTGCAAGCACTTACCTCCCCATCTCTTGGCCAACAACGGCAGCTATGTCGCACCGGAAGACTCCCTTGATTCCAGCATTGGAAAGGTTTTGGTACAAATTGTGGGTGTCAGAAAGATCTGTGGAGGAGGCTGCAAAGCAGGAGGTGTGGTCTATTGGAATATGTCTGACCAAAGGAGGTGCGGTCTATTGGAATATGTCTGACCAAAGGAGGTGTGGTCTATTGGAATATGTCTGACCAAAGAAGGTGTGATCTATTGGAATATGTCTGACCAAAGGAGGTGTGGTCTATTGGAATATGTCTGACCAAAGGAGGTGTGGTCTATTGGAATATGTCTGACCAAAGGAGGTGTGGTCTATTGGAATGTGTGTGACCAAAGGAGGTGTGGTCTATTGGAATATGTGTGACCAAAGGAGGTGTGATCTATTGGAATATGTCTGACCAAAGGAGGTGTGGTCTATTGGAATATGTTTGACCATAGGAGGTGTGATCTATTGGAATATGTCTGACCAAAGGAGGTGTGATCTATTGGAATATGTCTGACCAAAGGAGGTGTAGTCTATTGGAATATGTCTGACCAAAGGAGGTGTGGTCAAGGGACGGTTTACATTCTTGAGTTGCCTTATCAGACATCTTTGTCTGCCTTCTTTTTATTCGTATTTACTGACCAATGACATGCCATCGTCATTTTATCCCATTATGTTTAAAGACCATTGAAAAAATACCTTCCTTTTATCCACTGGCATTGCTGACCAATAACAGCCTACTTTTTTTTATCCCATCTTGCTTACTGATCAATGATAGCTACCTTTGTTAATCCCACACTGTTTGTTGACCAGCGGTAAAACACGTTTCTTGTTTGTCACTACGTTTGATGACCGGTTATAAAATACCTTACTTTACTCACTATGGTTGTTGTTCAGTGGTACATTACATTCGTTTTACTCTGCTGTATTCAATGACATGTAAAATCAATTTACTTTTCAGACACCATGGGCCACATTTATGATTCCAGTTGCATGGAACTTGCACAACGCAACGTGGTGCGTTCGCAACACAACTCAAAAATGTGATTTAAGGCCACCCTGCATGGCCCTGAGTGGCTTCATAAATCTGGAGTAACTGAACATAGCGCAAATCGCTGTGTTGCGTTATTCTGCCCCAGGGAGGCGTTCCATGGGTGTTGAATGGGTGTTCTCATGCACAATCCATGGATTTAGAACCATTCCCAGATTTACCATTAATGGTAGATCTGGGAATTCACCGAAGTGCTACACCTTCCCAGGTGAGGCGTTATGATGAGAAATACCTTTATTTTTCCTAGTTTTTTCCTCATTCTAAGTGTGCTGCATTCTGCAGCACACATAGAGGAAAATGCTTCAGTGGATTGTTCTCGTGTAGGAATGTGCCCATTCCTGCAAAAAAACAATCCTCCTTACAATGCTGGCACCCATGCACCACGGTTGGTGCTAGTTCCCTGCGACTTGCTGCGTTGTGCCACAATCTCCTAAATCTGGCCTCATGCTTGCTGGTAAAACACCTCTATATTTTCAGTCTCTTCGCATATTCCCTTCTCCATCATGTTTGCTGCCTCAACATAAACGCCTCTCTGATACCTAAACATGTTTCAGGCAAGCAGTAAAACCCCTTGATCCTCACCTTGTTTGCTGGACAGTAATAAAGCCAACTGGGCCTGCTGCAGACAGGGCCTAGGCACTGCCAGGAAGTGGGAACACGGTTACTCGCAGGGCCCTCACTCGGAAGAGACACATTTCAACAAAAGTAATGCTCTCATAACTATCTTTGTGGTAGGTAAGTGTTTATCCAGCTTTTGATTTCTGTGGACCCCAGACTTAATCATTACTGGAATCTGGTGACCCCCCTGAATAATTATTGTAGTTTGAGGGCCCCCACTGGGTCATTACTGGAACTTGGAGACTCCGACCTAAACAATTTCAATGATTTGACCCACAAAACAATACACAAATGATGAAGAATCACAGTTTTAATATGAAGGTACGATTTTTTCTAAATTTAATTAGGACAACCCATTGTGTTAACTATATTCTGTTTGATGTATGGACGAATCTGAGCATATCAATTTTTTAGCCTCCAATCTATAATTCTTCCACATTTACAGAACATTTTATAACGTTCATATTTACATTTTGCTTTTTTATTCATATACACTTTATGAATCTGTTAATATGATGTAACTTTCTAACTAGTGGCACCTCCACTGAGTAGGCTCCATGGACACGGATGTCCCTGGACCGCAGGTTTTGAACTGCTGTGGGTAGGGCATTGGTTACGACGCAGTCCCGTATCAGTCAGGGGACTTTTCAGTCATATAAACAAATCACATGTCTCTTTTTTTGCCCTTTTGCATCCCCTTTTATCCAATAAGTTTTGGCAGCTCTCACCTGCCATAATCTATCAGGAAACAGTGAGGAGTGAAGCTTTGATAAATAACACACAGAGCATAACTCTGATCCTTGAGCAAACTAATGATCCTAGGGCTTGAAATTCATAGTTACGTGGGCAACGTCGGGTGCGGTCCTCTTCCTCTTTGGCAAGTGCTTATCATCAGATGTTTGCCCAACCAATGCCCTAATCTCCTCTAAGGCATCTTCTTGTGCCCATGTGACCCCAGGTCCTGTGTAACTGGAAGCTCTGCTCTCTCCAGGCCTCCTTCATATGATGAAACGTGGGCTCCAGTTGAAATCACTACTGCATGTTCATTTACTTTTTTCCCCCGGTTTGACTAATTCATAACTCTACATCCTGCCCGATTCATTGATAAAAGCATCTTTACACAGGGGTGTAACAAAATCACCCACAACACCTGCAGTGACGGGGGCTCCAGGGAGTCCCCTCAGCACAGTACGCTGTGCATGGGCGGCAGGCCCCTGATTGGGTCCAGTGGGAAGTAGCCCTTTATAGGTACTTTGCAGGGGGGCCCCTTTAAGTTTCATAACGCCATTCAATCATTGGATTTATAAAGCGCACTACATACCCGTGAGGGTTTCAAGGCGCTGGAGGGGGGGGGGGACTGGAGTTACTGGTCGAAGAACCAGGTCTTGAGGAGTCTTCTGAAGGTGAGAAGGTCTTGGGTCTGTCGCAGGTTGGTGGGGAGGGTGTTCCAGGTTTTGGCGGCGAGGTAAGAGAAGAATCTGCCGCCGGAGGTCTTTCTTCGGATGCGGGGGACGACTGTGAGGGCGAGGTTAGAGGAGCGGAGCTGATGGGTGGGGGTGTAGAAGCTGAGTCTGTCGTTTAGGTAGGCTGGTCCGGTGTCGTGGAGCGCTTTGTGAGCGTGGGTAAGAAGCTTGAAAGGGATCCTTTTGTCCACGGGGAGCCAGTGAAGGTTTCTCAGGTGGTGGGAGATGTGGCTGTGGCGGGGTACGTTGAGGATCAGTCGGGCGGAGGCGTTTTGGATGCGTTGGAGGCGTAGTAGGTCTTTCGCTGGGATGACTGTGTAGAGTGCGTTGCCGTAGTCCAGCCTGCTGCTGATGAGAGCCTGTGTCACTGTTCTTCTTGTTTCTGTCGGGATCCACTTGTAGATTCTGCGGAGCATGCGGAGTGTGTTGGGGAGGTGTGTGAAAGGGAGGAGGTTTTGGGAACATGATGTTAAGGAAATACTTTATACTTCTGTTCCCTGCGTAGTGCTACTGTTTTACCCCTCGGTTATAGTGAGGAGTGAGGGTCAACAAGCTGTTAGCTGGTACCTTTCCCCAGGGTTGTTTTCAGGATCACACGCCAACCCTTGTCTTAATTGCAAAGGAGTGGGCCTTAGACCCATACACTATGTAAAATAATGACACAGACACTAGTGCACTGGGGGCATAACTGGCCCGGGGCACGTGCGCCCGACCCTTTTATTAGCAGGGTCAATTGACTGGTGATGCCTGTGTTGGATGGGTGAGGGATGGGTGTTAGCACGGCCCCTAGGGAGGAACCCTGGCACTGCCAATGATGCTTCTGGTCTCAGGGGTCATGAAGACTACGGGAACAACACTTTGCAGCAAGTGCAAACATGCTGATGTGGGCTGGACCCATGCCAGGGATTCAGCATCTTCACAGAAGGTAAATCTGCTTGCCCTGAGTCTAAATGAAACTCATTAAACAAAGTCGATGGTTGGCCTGAAAACCTGGCATGGATCTAGCCCTCACGTCCCTGCTTTGAAAAATCTGCGCTGGCTAAGAATGGATGCCCTGCACTGGAGCTCACGCTGCCGAAGATGAATGAGTCATTGTGCAATGATTGCATTCAGTTGTCTAAAAGGGAGAATTTTGAATGGGAATGCAGATGCGTTTGGCAATTGTTTGCTTTTTAGGTGTGGCGTTAGTCAAGAACTTTTGTTTAACTAAAATTATATTTATAATATAGCTACTTATAAGGGCTTTAAGCCTGTCTTCTTTTTCCATAGGTCTGGTGTTGTGTCACTGACATAGTTCTTCCGCCCACCACAGCATGCAGCAGTGGGTCAGCTTCCTTAGGCCACTGGATAAGTTCCCTGTGAGTGACATCTGTCTGCTTTTTCACGAGAAGCACAACCACACACAAAGTGCTAACTTTTAGTGACATGAATTACGACGACAATTTGTGCTTTTTTAGAACAAAAAATATTTTTGCTTTTAGCCAAAGCTTATTTCTTTTAAGTTGGTTGTGACCCCTCTGAGTTCTCAACAAGAAACTTTTACCAAAATCATGACAAAACAAGCCTTGGCAAAACCAAAAGGCTGGCCACAACGCCAGTCCTGTTGATGATTGATGTCTTGTTGCTTCCTTGTAATATTTTAGACAGTGAGACTTTTAGTTTCTGTGGTGATGTTGGTTCTGTAGATGTTAAACACTGGATATGGTAATCCCGCTTTGATTGAACTAAGAGCGTCCGTCATTGGCATGGTGCAAAACAGTGCCTGCTGCCCGTGAGCAAATGGCTAGGTAGGGATTCAATCCAACTACTTACTGCTGTGTGTGTAACTGGGTTCACACCTGCAGTGGATGTTAATTCCCCTGATCTACGTTGTAGCATTTTTAAGTCTGGCTAAAGTAAGATATAGCTCTCTGTTGCCTAGAGCTCAGGAGGGAGAGATGAGTCTATTGTAATATCTTTACAAATGTCTTAACAACTGCATTTTGCAAACACTGCACGTTTTGTTGCTGTTCAAGTACTAAGGGTTTATTTATGACGATTTGAAACCCTGAAGAGGTCTGCATTAAAACAAGACAAAATAAATCAAAACAACATGGACTTTATAATCAATATACAAAAAAGTTCAATATATTACAAATAAAGTGCATCAATATACAATGTATCAAACTCTATAAAATGTAATTGTGATTAAAGTACATAATTATACGAACCCACTTACTCTATAAGACAAGCAGTATAGATTTAAACGCCTTAAAAAAATTAAAAATACGAAAACAAAACATTTCTTTTGAGGGAGGGTACACAGTAAATCAAGAGCTTCTCTAGATGAACGTACCATAAATTTAATGAAGAAAAGTTTCAAGGATTTTTTTCCTCACTACAGAAAAGTGGGACAAACAATTAAAACACGCTTTAGATCTTGGACATCAGTTTGATACAAATATTCAAAGCGCCTTACCATTTATGAGTTAGACCCTTTAACGGCAGTATATTCAATCTTAATAAAATACACAGGCTCCTCACCCCATGAGCAGGTCCATTGGAATTATGCGATTGTGCGGCTGCAGCAATTTTCACTTAAGCATAGATTTGCGGCATTTGCCACATAATCCATCATCTGTTGCATAATCCGCAGATTTTACCGAAAAAAATGATTAGCTTAAATGGTTCAAAAGTTATGCGACAACATTAGTTGCTGCACAATAGAAGGCCATTTGCAAAGCTGAACTGGTCTCCTTTCTGTTGCCTATTCCTATATTTGGGTGTTAAACTGGTAGTGATGTGTGCAACCACTGCCCAGAGAGTGTTACCAAGTGTAAAAATGATGAAATAATAAATCAATACGATTACAAAATGTGCCGCATAATGCTGCATAATTTGCCTCTTCCCATCGCATTATTTACTCAACCGTGCTGCATAGTTTGGCCCTCTCCAACCGCATAATTCCAGTGCTCTGGCTCATGAGGAAGATTCCAAGTTAAGTAGGGTTGCATTTTTTTTTTAGAGCAACGGAATTTATTAAATAGCGAATCTCCTTTTGGCTGCAAATCTTAAGATCCAACTGATAACTTTTACGCAATGTAGCATCCTTTATGCACATTTTCAACTGTAGGGGTGATAAAACAAGAATTGTACCAAAGTCTAATTCCAGCAATTCGAAAGCATATTTATTATTTTATTTTTTTAAACCTGTGATTTCTCTCCTAATTAGACAAAAACCTATTTTTAGATAAAATGCCTTAACGAAGCTTCATCAGTGTGAAATATACAAAAGGCCCTCCGGATAACCCTTGCTAGGCCTTGTACAAAAGAGCACTTGATGCCAAACTCCAACCTTCGGGTCGCAGAGGATGCCAGAGTGTTGCAGGAAACCAAGCGCCTTAAAATTTGCCCTTCAACTCTCCCCAAGAAACCCCAGTCCTCTGCATTTGTAAGTTCCACTGCATATAACAAGGTAGCGGGGATCTTCGCTTGGTAGGCTGAAAGGAGATAGGCAGAGTGGTACCTGTCAACAGCTTTATAAAATGCACCTAATCCCAATGCTTGAGATCGAGCCTTACCCACATTATTTAATATGTGCACAGAATCACAGAGGGAACTGGTCATAATTTTCCCCAAAAAGCAATAGGATTTTACTTCCTCCAGATTCTGGGAGTCCACAAACCATGGAAAGCTTATTTTTGTTACGTGTTTTTTCACAAAAAAACACACTACTTGTAATTTTGTGGCATTTATCTTCAAATAATGCTGGTCAACGCAACCATTAAGGGCTGCCAGATGATTATTCTGCAGTTTTTGGGGTGAGGTCTATGATTACAATGCTGTCTGCATACAATAAACCAAGCACTGAACGCCATCCAATACTGGGCGCAAAACCATAACTTTTCGATCAGTCAGTAGGTAGATCGTAAATATACAACAGGAATAATAACGGGGCCAATAGACACCTCTGCTTTAGTCCATTTTTTGTTGAAATTTTGTTGCTGCTCATGCCGGGTCCGAAAACTGTCCATACAATTTTATTAGGAAGCTTAAAGCTGTGTTCTTCTTTGAAGCAGCGATTATTATGATGTAGTGTGTTGGAAGAATGAAGATTCCAGTTGAAACAGAAGCATGAAAAGGAGAATCACACATGATTAGTTGTTTTGCGTTTTCGGAGTACATGCATGTGATACCAATCAATCTTAGAATCTTTATGTAAGTTAGTGGGAGAATCCATTAGTCATGTGCCTTAGTCTGAAAACAGGCCTATGATAAAAAAACAGCCTGCGTTGCAGAACAAAGTGTTGCTTCAAGGCTGTTGGGGCTGAAGAGCTGTCTGCCACATGTGAGGCATGGGAAAAGGTGTGTGCGCTTCTCCCCCGCACCACAACCCACCAGAAGTCTCCTTCTGACTTGGGTCCAAAGAATAGGGAGCCCGATTCGCAAAGGTAAACTTATACCAAACATCTAAGTTTACGACTTTGGGAATTCACAAAGGGCATTTATAAGTAGTTCATTTAGGTCTGCGCTTTCTCCGCCCCGAGTGTGGACCTAAAGATACTACTCATAAATGCCCTTTGTGGATTCCCAAAGTCATAAACTTAGATGTTTGGTCTAAGTTTAAACCTAATGTCTACGTTTACCTTTGTGAATTGGGCCCCATGTGTTCAAACACTACTTCTATGGGCTGTTGGTACCCAAATCTTATTTTGTTTTTTCTTTCTTTTCATGGTAACTCTTAATAGCCCCACCCCAGCACCTCCCCCAGCTATATCATACTGCTCCTAAATTTTCAATATATAGAAAATCACGGAGTGCTCCCAGGGCAGAGCAGCCTTGCCAAGTTTCCCAGGTTCATGTGTAATGTGCTGTTCCAGTCCAGGATTTTTTTTATTTTATTTTTTTTAATTCTGGGACTTATAGTCTAGTATATGCCATTATAAAACAATTCCCAGAATTCAAAGGGAAAAACCTGTACTGGAGCAGCACGTCACACATGGACCTGGAAACGTGGCATTGATCGCAAAGGCCAGCTCTTGTTACACATTATGCCTGATCCACTGAATTGTTGTGCCTAGTTCGTCCAATCCTCCGGTAAGAGCTGCTGTGGGAGGAAGCACGAAGCTCAAGGTTAATAGTACCGCAGCCTCTCACAGGTGCCTGAGGAGCTGGGGCCGTGGGTACACACACACACATTGAGGACTCTGAATCCTCTCACAGAAGGCAGGCTCGCTCACTAAAATTCAGGACAGGTATTACTCACAGCAGGAAGCGGAAGATGCTAGTGAGGGGAATGAATGTCCTCTTTGGGGAAAGTGGACGATGCTCGCCTTAGAAACATTTTAGTCTCCGGCAGATGTTTAATTTAGGAGTGGCTGAGATTTACGATCACTCCTGGTCTAAAATCCCCTCTTCAAGATGGCCGACGCAGCCTGGGAGATGGATGCGCTCCTCCGCCTGTGCGGGAGAATGGGCAGCTCATCCGTTTTCATCTCGTGTCCTGACACCTTGCAAGGTACAGCGCCGAGGTCGGGCACAGGAGTGAGTGAAGTCTCACAGTTCAGCGCGCACTGACAGCTGTTTCACTCTGTTCCCATCCTCCTGGCGGCGCATTGCCGGCTTTCAAGATTTATGGCCTAGCCCTGGGCGACGTGCTCCTATGGCATTCACGGGGGGCGCTTGGTGAATGGATGTCCTGAAACACCTTAGTAAAAAATAAACAACCACGAAGAAAATGTAGTTGAATGTGTTCTTTCTTCCCCTTTCGAACTTTGGAAATCATTGTTTTCGTGCGAAGTGTACAAATTAAGCAATGGTGAACCAGGACTACATTTCCCAGAATTCATTAGGTTCTTAAGGGAAGCACCGGATAAAGCATCGTGTCCGGTGTGACACGGAGGTTCTGATAACGTTAAACAAGGGCGGCCCGTGTTGTTTCTTGGGTTCGGACAGCTAACCCCAAATCATGAATGGTTGTCACTGGGTACAAACACTGGGGCGCACATACTCACACTCAACTAATGCAAGTTTCTACACTTCGGAAGTCCCAGGGGGAGGAGATAGGATAGATCGGTCTTTAAGCCGAGTCGGACTCGGAGCCAAAAGCATTCCGGGAAAATCTTGAATTCCAGTCATCCATAACTAAGAAATGTTTTAAATATATGTACATGCCAATAATCCCGAATGAATTTCCGAACAGGAGTAAGCTAAAACAAAGCTATTTTTGCGCAACTGAACATGACGTTCGGTTGCGCAAAAATAGCTTTGTTTTAGCTTACTCCTGTTCGGAAATTCATCCACTGCCCAGGGGCGCAGCTTGGTCGTTAATTTGGGGGGTGTGGGCCTCTGGTTTTCAAACAACCAAACTGGCATATCATGTTGAAATACATTATAAGCGAATCAGTGCAGAATTGGCGGATGGGGGGTAGAGGGGTGGAAAGGGAGCCGAGTGCAGATTGTAAGGGGTGCTAAAAACACAACTTTTTGTAAAATAACCACCATTTTTAAGACGTTCATAACAGAGGACAGGCAACTACAAGTGGTCTGTTTTTTTTTGTGTGTGCACGGACGTCCTTCAGGGGTCGCAGCTGCGACCCCTGGCCTGTTCTTTGCGACCCCTGGCAATGCCTTTGCGACCCCTGCCTTTGCGACCCCTGCCTTCAGAGGTGGCAAAATTAGTGGCAGGAACGCAGTGGCCGCTGTCCTTATGGACTTCTCTTGGGAATCCACACTTGTTGTTTTCTGTCAATTTTTTATTACACTAATAGTGAAAAATAAAATATTTACTATTAGTGTAATAAAAATGTGAATATGGCCTTCCATGGCAGCTGAGGTAAGTAAACATGCTTTTAAATGTATGTTGTGTGCGTGCTTGCAGGTGAGTGTGTTTATGTGAGTGTGTGTGCGTAAATGTGAATTTGTGTGTATGTGTAAGTAAGTGTCTGTGAACAAAAGTGCAGGTCAAAGGGCAGGTGATGCCGCTACTGCTAACCCTGGCATTTTGGTGAATTGAACCCGTGTGTGTGTGTCCCCGACTGAAAACACTTGTAGCCAATTTACTGAAGAATAGATTTATTGGGGTAGGTGTAACACCCCAAACACATCACCCAAGCTACACCCCTGCCACTACCATGATGTGAACAGGAAACATTAAACATGCCAATTTTATTCTAACCCGCTACACCCACCCTCACACCTCTCCTCTGTTTCCAAGAGTTGGTGTGTGTGAAATAGTGGAAATATTTGTTCTAACGTGCATTTTTCTAAATGCATTGATAAATAGATAGGCTATTTGATCCTTTGAGTGGTGCAAATTCATGAAATATTCCAATATAGTTATGAATAGCAAAATCCACGCCCCAAGCAGCGCTCACTTACAAGTAGATAAAAGAGGTAAATGTTTTTTAGTCAAATAATAGTTTACCTATGTGACCTAAATACACAACTCAGGCACTTTTACTAACATTCTTTAGTCAGACATGAGAACAAACTGAACCTCCCACACCTTACACTTAGAAGGTAGCGTGCCATTTGCTATGGAGAGGTTGGACTCAGCTTGTGTTACTAAATATACAGGGCGAGCATCTCAGGACGATTCGCAAGCTCATAGGGTGATGAAATACCCCAGAATAATCAGGAAATATGCCCAAATTAACTTGCTGGTGCCTTAGAGGTTAAATCACCAAAACACCATGGGTGGAGAAAGTGCCATCACACACACTTGGGCACCTTTGATGTTGGTGGGTTGAGCCTTTTTCCAACCCTTATTGCATATTTTTTGATTGAAGGTCTAGGGGATCTGAAGGAAGTAATCTAGAGAAAGTGAACAGAGCTACTAGAATACCTATTACTTTCTGAGCCTACTGCCGCTTCATGACTCTTGAAATAGCGGGTAGAAGGCCAGTGCCAAGGGTACCAAAGGGCAAACCAGTAGTACCATCAGCCATCCAGCTAGTCCAACTGAGGTCCATCCGGGGTCAACGGATGGACCTCAGTTGCATGCACTAGGCCTCCATGCAACGTAGCACTGAGCAACCTACTGCTGGCCTCAATGTTCTGAAATATGATGGGAGTAGCCATCACATACACAAATCTCTCATTATTCTCATGTTTCCCAAGGTTTTTGATATAATTCTGTAGAAGGCTCAGGTAGCAAGACCTCCTCGTGGTCCAACCAGGGGGTGTTCAGGGTCCAAGGTCCAACATTTTCCCCAACACTAGCACATCATATTACCAAGAGGGTGGCACGGCCTACGGCAGCACCAACAAGGAGTTGTGAAAGCAGACGAGGGTCAGAAATTCAGAAAAAAGCTGAAGACGCACCTTTTGAAGACCACTACCCTCCACCCTTAACCCCACGTTACACCTAGGACTCAACGTTGTTCAGTGCTCTGTTGCTTCTTAGCTAAACGTTTGCTATACAGACACCTTCACATGCATACATGCAGGAGGGGGCTGCTGATCCGAATAGAAAGTGCTTCTGATGACAGCAGTGAAGTGCCACTGATAACAGCTGAGGAAAGTTCATGACCTCAGTGACGTCAGAAAGAGGTAGAAAGGTTAGGAGCAGGTACTTGCCACACTTACTCCTGCAGAAAGTTTGCTGTGTTGCGGATGGGAAGACAGGTGGTAAACAGAGAGAGAGAGAAACGTGTGGAAGAAATGGAGAGAAATGAGGAGTAGATAGGCAGGAAGGACAGGTTGTGGTGGAGGATGGATAGAGGTGGAGAAGTTTGAGAGGGAAGCTTGTGAAGTAGAGAAGTTGGGAGGGGCTTAAGAAGGTTGGAGAGGATGTGAAGAGCAGGCGAGAAGTGTAAAGGATGTTGAGTGAAATCACAGCTGCAGAGATGGATGGGGAGATATGAAGAGAGCTGCAAAGGATATAGGGGTGAAAGAGGGCGTGAGAGAGGTGAAGAGCATAGAAGCTGAGTGGATGGAGATGGGACTCACGCTGGGATGGTCATGGAGAGATGTCTAGAGACTGGTGCGAGAGAAGAGGCTGTGGATATTGGAAAGCAGGCCTCAGAGCAGGTTCGGGGACAGAATTGCCCGTGGAGCAGAGACTGCTGGTTCTCACAGCCCCGTGCAGACGCTAAGGGGCATATTTATGAGCCCCTTCCACCACTGGAGCATCACTTTTTGTCGTGCTGTGGCAGAACACCCCACAAAATAATATCTATAAGGCCAGGCAAAGACACTTTGCCTGGCTTTGAATGGCCTTATAGATATAGAGTAAGGCAAGGCAGCGCACGTCACCCATGGATTTTGACGCTTCCCCAGATTTACAAAACCATGTAATCCTGGGTGCGCCGAAACCATACGCCTCTAGAAGTGAGGCACAACAAGGGGAAATAACTTTATTTCTTCTAATTTTTTCCTCTTCCCATGTGTGCTGCATTCTGCAACACACATAGGAAAAGGAAAACGCCTCTCAGGATGGGCACTTTCCTGCACAAAAACAATCCTTCTGACAACACAGGCACCCTTGCACCGCGGTGTAAGGGTGCCTGTGTTGGCGCTAGGGTGCCGAAACAGCTCCAGCGCAGGAGGAAAGTTCAGGAATGCACCATCTTGTATAAACATGGTGCATTCCTGCCCTTTTACTTTGGTGTAGGGAAGTGCAGCAAGGTGACCCACTGCACTGCCCTACGCCAGACCCCCCTAAACGAGGGCCTAGGTCTTTCATGCACAGCCCACCTCCCAGCAGCATCCCACTCTCGTGCGTTTCGTGCACACGCCTGCAGAGTGCGGTGCACACTCTGCACAATGGGCACCTTCACAGATAATTCTGTCTCAGGCTGAGCTCCCCGTCCTATAAACTTACTTTGCTGTCTTGTGTCTGAGCTTGTAAAATCCCGCAGCATGACAGATAGCTTTGCTGTATAATGCCTGAGCCTGTGAAAGCTGTGTAATCCGAGAGAAAGCACTGGAGTCAATGGTGTAAGCTAATGTACGCTTATTACCTGATGTACGGCTCTGCAGTCTAGGGTACGTATGTTTTATCCTAAGGGATAGCTCTGAGGTCGGAGCAGCCAATCCACAAATAGTGAGAGATATCTCTCTTGTTTAAGACTGTCCAAGCCTTGTACATAGAAGGATTGCTCTGCTGTCTGACGCTTTACAGTCAATATAACTTGAGAGCTATAGGTACTCTCCGAAATCTGAGAAGGCCCAATGTAACTTGAAGACTGGCCCTGCTGTCTTAGAGGAATAGCTCTGTTGCATGAGACTCTCCTTGTAACTGAGGGATCGCTCTGCCTTCCAGGGCCCAAGACTGTCCAGTGTATGTAAAGCGAGGGGCACCTGTTATCTGATACTGTCCAATCCTTGTAATCTTGGGCTAGCTCTGTTGGCAAGAACCCAAGCATGTAACCTACGGGATAGCTCTTCTGTTGGAGATGTAAGGCTGACATATTAATCTACTGTTGTGAAAGTACTTCTGTATCTAAAATTGTCTGCACAGTGCAATCTGAGGGAAAGCTCTAATACTTGAGACCCAACAGTATCCAATCCAGGTAGCTTCTGAGATAGCTCTGCTGTGTTGTAAAGTCTAATCCATGTAACCAAAGGCATAGCTCTGCTGGTTAGTCCCTGGGGCTATCCAGTGATGCTGCTCAGAGGCACGGTCCTGTGGTCTGAGACCCTTGACTGGAGAAGAGATGAAAGTGAGGAGTGGCTCTGCTGTCGAAGACTGTCTAATCCAAGTAACCAGAGGCAGAGGTCGTCTGCCTGACATCCTAGAATGCAGAACACGTGTACCCTGGGATCTCTCTGCTCTCTGAGATCAAGACTGCCCAAATCATGTAACCTAATGTGCAGTTCTGCTGCTGCAGACCCCAGCTCTGCTGTCTAAGGTCTCAGGCTGTGAGATTGCTGCAACATGATGGATAGCTCTGCTGGCTAGAGAAAAAGGCCCTGATTCACAAAAGTAACTTACACTTCTGAGTATTTTATACTTTTGAGTAAGTTTACTACTTTTCAGTATTCACAGTCTATACTTTGTAGTAACTTACACTTCTGTAGAAACTTATACTAAGGCCAGCATTGCACATGGCCAACCACTGGTACTGCAACACACTGCCATAGGCAATAACTGAGGTAGGGACTTACTACAAAAGTGCAGTTTGTGAATAGCACTTTGTAGTAAGTTTTGTAGTACTAAAATAGTCCCACAAAAAATGGCCTAGTTTATATTCCTTCAGTGCTTTCCCTATTATTATTTTTTGATTGTCCTGTTCTTAAACCCTTCTTATAAGCATGCACTTATCAAATTATCTTGCAATTCTCCTGCATTTTTTTTAGCAGTGCCTCTTTAACATTTTTCTTTATTAAACCTGTGCTTCAGTAAATGTCTAAAACATTGCAGTGGATGCCAACCTGAGTTTTGGGCCCAATCAAAAACAGGACATGATTACTGTAGAAAGGTGGCGTTAATGATACCGGTCTGCGAACTACAGTTTCCCCCCTTCTGGATCCCCCTTCTTGGACCTACAGTTCTTCCACCATCCCCATTACCTACTTATATCTTTCTTTCCTCTCAGACTTTGGGGGTTATTCTAACTTTGGAGGAGTGTTAATCTGTCCCAAAAGTGACGGTAAAGTGACGGATATACCACCAGCCGTATTACGAGTTCCATAGGATATAATGGACTCGTAATACGGCTGGTGGTAAATCCGTCACTTTTCCGTCACTTTTGGGACGGATTAACACCTCCTCCAAAGTTAGAATAACGCCCTTAGTGTCCTATCTTCAGTTGCCTTTCACCTCCCGCTCTCTTGTTCTTGTAGCCAGTCAGATTGTGCTGAGACACAATAATGACTCCAAAACCCCCCCTTACCTTGACTTCCAATACCAAATAACGGCATCCTAAAATCTGCGAGCCATCTTCTCTGTCTTACCATTGTCAGAGTTTTATCTGCCCACCTAAGCAATTGATCCTGTGTGGCCAATCCCAACTGGAAAAAAATAGCATGTTTCAATGTACTCAGCTTCAAG
Organism: Pleurodeles waltl; assembly: GCF_031143425.1. Lineage (NCBI taxonomy): Eukaryota > Metazoa > Chordata > Amphibia > Caudata > Salamandridae > Pleurodeles > Pleurodeles waltl. The sequence continues at coordinate 72,667,180 of NC_090449.1, forward strand.
AGGAGCCGCATGAGCAAATACGTGTGTAGAAATTTAAATATCAGAACAAATACTTATCCAAAAAAAACATTTTTTTATTAAAGCTATAATTCCCAAATGTTTCCAGGGTATCAGAGAGGGAATGTGTTTTTGGAATGGCTATACGTATTGACAGTGGCAAAAAGCTTGACAGCCAATAGTGTGTGAGAGATTAGTGGGTCTCATCATGTTTAAATTAACCGCATATATCAAGTGGCCTGTATCCAAACATCTAGTTCAGTGGTGCTTAACCTGTGGTCTGGAGACCCATGGTGGGTCAGCAAAGCCTTGTCAGGGGGTCCGCGACTAGTTAAAAAGTTAAATGTTAATAAGAGATTATAACATTATGTAAATAAAGAAACAGAATGTGAAAAAATGGAAGCCTTCTGTAAATGTGAAGGAATGTTAACTAGGAGGCTAAAAATTAAGTTAGTGCCTTTAGACTGATTTGTGGGAGCAATGCAAATTCATAAAATGGAATATAGTACGTGGCCACAATTGAATTTAAAAAAGCTCCAACCTGCCTATTAAAATCACATTTAGATTATTTTATGTTTGTTTGTGAATTAAAATATTTAATCATGTGTGTATTTGATGAATGCTTGTTTCTGTATTTCGTTTGCATTGTTTTGCAGATCAAGTAATTGAAAATACTTAGCCAGCTCCCCCCCTCCCAATAATTGACTCCATGGGGGTCCCCGGATTCCAGTAATAATTCACTGGGGTCCTCGAGTTCTAGGAATGATTAAGTGGGGGGTCCACAGAAGACAAAGGGTTAAGAGCCACTGATCTAGTTCACGCTGTGGGTTGGGAAAAACCCTCCTAGCTCTGGAACCTTCCAGCGGGAATGGCCCTATGCCATCCCTCCATGAAGCTCAGTGCTCTAAAGGTTGCCATGGCGACAGCCCAGATGTGTGGCTCGAGCTGTGAGGCTTGTAAACATGGCTTTCTTCGGGCTGGAACAAATTGCTAGTTGCAAGCCTATCATGCCTGCGCCGATCATGTTCAAGTAGATATTATGAGGCCATGATTCCCTCAGCTTGGTGCTAGGTAAACATCGCTCTTCGAGCAGATGAAACTCCTCCAGTAGCAGGCAGTGCCAATTCCACCGTGTGCTGCGTAACCTCACGTCACCCTGCGTCACCGGGCTTTACCTCATTCAAAGAAACGCACCTGTGGGCTCAGCAGCTAGCATGGCCCGCACAGGGGCAGGAAGTAGGAGGGTGCAGGGGGGAGGGTGCTGCAGCACCCCCAAATATCCATGCTGGAGTTCAGAAGGTGAACGAGCGATGAAGATGCTTTTAAGTTTTGTTTTTAGTGTGGTCGCATTTGCTGTCTGTTCAAAGACAGAAGTGAAGGGTCAGGCTTTGTCTTCTGACAAATTGAATCGTATTCTTTTAACATAGAGGTTGGTGTTTTCTAACTGCAAAGTCAGGTAATGTTATCAATTGAACTATGTGACCATCTTGTTGGTGTGAAATGAAAGATCGTGGATGTTTTTTTTTTTTTAATATGCAGCATAGTTTAACTACCTATAAATGACCTGGGCAAATATTTAAAAATGGATCAACAGTTGGGAAAGCACAATTGAAGGGCTTTTTTGTGTAATTCTGAAGTCTGATGGAAACAAAGATTTTAGTAAGATCAGACCAAATCAAGACACTTTACTTGGTGATGCGCAAATGACAAATATTCACTGAAACCCAATTTCCACCCCTTATCTTTTGTACACTATTTAATTTTGGCAGTAAAACTGTATGACTATAAATTTAGCGGCCATTCTAATGGAAAACGCGTTCTCTGTAAATGACAGTGTACTGCCACGCAATGTTTCACTAATATATTTGTGACTGTGTGCTCCAAATTTCATCTCCAGCAACACACTATACCCTTACCCCTCTCCTGTTAAATGGGGGTGACTCATTTGCTGCACGTGTTCTTTGTGTGATACTTGGTTTTTCCGCATTCCCTGTTATTTCAATGATGTCACAACACTGAGGCTGCAGCACCCCCAATGTGGACATTGTTCCAGCACCACTGATGGGCACTGCTAGGGCAACATTGCACTTCCTCCTAGAGCACCAGCATCAAGGTCAATTTCTGTGGTGGTAGCATGTGAGTACATTTAGGGCTGGGCAGACGCCAGTACTTAAGGCACCTATATATCAGGCCTAAGTTACCATGAACAGAACTCTAGCATTTTGTTTTAAGTGAAGTAATACTTACTAGCCACTCTGGTACTGAGACTGCACAAGGAGGGTCCCCCGTCTAGATTGAGAAAAATTATTTTAGTCTCCTGTGTAATATGGGTAGTTTTTAGGCAATATCTCTTGTAGAACCTGAGTTGCCGGCCTTTTGAAGGAGCAGGGTTTCTTTGGATCTGTGATGTATTTTTGCAAAGTTATTTCAGTATAAATAATATGTGTTTTGGAAAAGAAAGCTATGTACAAAGTTGTTTGGGGTGGGGAATGTTGTCCAAAGAAAAGTATTGCATTTATGCTAGACTCTCCAATGTGGGGAGTGCCACTAGAAGCAGCATATTTAAAGTGTTATTGCATTGTTTATTCATAATATGTGATTACTGTAATAATGTTTCCTGGGTGTCTCTGAGATTAGGGCTATTTTCACAACTTAGAGGTGGTATTTGCTTTCTGCACACATGCCCATGTACTGAGACACAGCCTGGGTTCGTGCTCGGTGCAGGCCTGTTTTTGTTCAACTCTTTAGGATTAAATTATGTTTGAATTGTTCATATCTTTGTAATTGTTGTACTGTGTTTTTTGGGCATGTTTGGTGTATGGCTGAGTGATGTAAATTAAATGGTGTTATTTTTCACTTTGGTGAACAGATGTTTATGTAAAGTTGATCTGCATTCTGTGAGTTGTGTGTGAATATGAAACTAATTCATAGCCAGCATCTGTATGCAATGTGTGGGGAAGGGTATTGCCATGTTAGAATCTGGTTTCATGTGAGTTTTTGTAAAAGTGCGTTGCACTCTCCATCTGTGTGTTGCGGTGTGCAATTGTGTGTCTTGGCAATAGGGAGACCGGGAATCCCCATGCTGAAAGAGGCTGCAGCGTTTTGTGTCCTCGACTGTCGTGCTGTTCTCTGTCGTGGCTATATGTACCTTGATTCCATACGCGTATCATGTATGTATGTGTGCAAACAGAAGGTACTACGCACCCTCATGTCCATAGTTGATGCTAGGCTTGTGTGTCTTGGGCTGTTGTGAAGGTCGTGATTCGTCAATGTTTTTTGTCTTGTGGTTTATTTTTTGATTTGACGTTTGGAGAACCTCATCGTCAGTGAAGGATTGCAAGGCTTTCCGCGATCTATTACAGAGGTTATCAGTGATATTATGGAATTATTATTGTATGTGAGGTCTTTGTGGTTGTGCTGGAGGGTGTGAAGTTTTGTAGTTGGGCAACTAGTGGTTGATGATTGTTAACTGATATACGAGTATCAGTGGTTTTGTTTTGTGGTCATTTTTAGATTGTGCGCGCAAGCGCTCTGGCCTGTTGTAATCTATCTGTGGGCTTTTACCCACGCCCACCGCACGCCCATCATTATCACTCGTTCATGGGCTGCCTTTCAAAAATCCTTTGTTAACATTGGTAAATGCTTTACGTTTGTCCCTCCTTGGGGCAGTTTTGTTTCCGCCTTGGCCATCGACCTCTTACAAGGATAATTGCACGTTTGCAGATATGTTTGACTCCGAGCTAACTTTTTTCCTTTTGTGTCTCTCCTTCACACTCATGGCGGCCATGGAGCTTTGAATCGGCTTGCTTATGTCAACTGCTTAACTTTTCGTTTTAAATTTATGTGGCAAGAAAAGTCAAGTTAGGAATTTACAATGCTAATAGCTCTAACTCGAGCAAACACGAGACCCATTGCATTGCAAATGCTTGTTATCTACTGGCAGCGTGTCTCTGAACTCCCTTGTTTTCCTGTATATAAAAGGGAGGTGTGCAGTGTCCTGTGAGTTCCCCAAATGGCTGACTACTGTGGTGCATGGACTGTAATCTGTGGGCAGAAATCCTTTTCGTGATTCCATTAGTGTCTGTTGGAGGGCTCAGAGATGAGCAGGAGGATGAGCTGGACATATCAATAATTCCTGGAGGGGTTAAGTGTTGCCTAAGTTCTTGAACCTTACAGATAACCTAAAACTACAAATAACGCCACTCTGTGCTGTACCTAAACACATGATTTCTTTCTACTAATGCAATAATTCCCCAAAGCTACAGTGCGCCTAGAGTACTGTAATTGCCTTCATATAACACTTCATACCCCTGATGAGCCACAAAGTATGTCACTCCTTTGGAGTGCTTGAAATGGAAGAATGTGTGCCTCACCTGGACTAACTTGCTAGTCAATGTCATTGTGCTTGAGAAGCAGTGCGACAAAAATATTGCACCAGAGCAAGAGGCTAAACAGGAATCCACGCATCTGTGCTTCAGGATCAGGAGTGACAAGTAGCATCCTGCCATTGGGCAAGGCTCACTTTCAGCAAATACTTAATCAGCGCCTGACCTCATGGCTGGTGTGGGTACACGCCTTTCCTGAAAAAAAACATGGTGAATGTATTGTGACTTTTATTTTAAATACTAGTGACTTCTGAGCACTGTACTTTATATCTTCACACTTTTGGCTATGAATTAGGGGAAAAGCTCAGAAAACCTCCCTGATTAAAGATAAGCACCATTGGAGCCTCTGAACATTGCGCCAAGTTACCCTTCCTTGTGTTGGCTCAATTTGTGTTAGGTTTAGATTGCCTCAGGTGTCTGCATTCTGGAATTTGGTGCAGGTAGCCTGTTTTTGTTTATTTGATGTATACAGTGCCTGATCACCATTTGGTCTCTTTGCGCTTTCTTTCTGGATGCAGAATGAGTCCTGCTCAGGTGCGGTTGGAAGAGCCATGCTTCAGAGGCCTTCATGAATACCATGCGGCTGCTCAGCAGTGTTCCCTCTGGTGCTCTAAACTCCACACAGTTGGAGCACAGGCCAAGGCCCATCCTCTTGAGCTCTTATCGCCTGAAATGAGGCCGAAGGAAGCGATCAGCCATGCAGAGCTCCTCTTTGGGAAACATGTGAGCAGACTCTTGAGATGAAAAGCATGATGTTCTCCACACAGACCATAAAGCCTTCCTCTAGGAAATAAGACGCAACATCCAGCATTACACATCAGACAGAACACTGAACACGACTACAACACAAACCCAGACAATCGCAGATGTATCCCTATAGTTCAGGGGTCAAATTCCATCTTATTACTACAGTACAGCATAACCCATATGAGAAAACAAAGCGCACTGTCTCGCAGATTGCAAGTCCTAGACATTTTAGGGAGCAGAGCAACTCTGTTAATGGTCACTTGAACTCTTTATTGTGATTTAGCCTCAGTGCATGGATTTCAACCCATTTATCCTGGATATGGTAAATACATTTGTTTACAACTACTACACGTGACAAACCAGCATGACGTAAGCTATAAATGTATATCTGCCAAGTGTAATTTGATATTGACATTCATTCAGAGAAGGGAGGTGCATTAAGACCCACGAGAGGCATACTAGATAGGTATGTAGAAATATGTGTATAAACGTGTGACACACAAACTGTTGTTTGCTTTCATTACTATTTTGTTTTGTTTTCTTATTGTTGTCAAATTGGTCTTTTGATAGTGGCAGAAGGCAAGATTTATGCATTTTATTTATTAGTTATGTAATGTTAGTGCTTACAGAAGGACTCTTCATCCTTCACTGTTCACAGATTGGCTGCCAATCGCTTATCGCTTTCAGAATGACAACCCTTTGGTTACTGCACGCAGAACCACTGCTCATCTGTTACTGCCCATGCAGAAGCTGCCCAGGAGTTACTACCCACAGAATGACTGCCCACTAGTTACTGCCCATAGAATAACCTCCCTTCTATTACTGCACACCAAATAACTGCCCTTCAGTTACAGTGCACCGAATGGCTGCATGTCACTTACTGCACACCGAAAGACTGACCATCATTTAATGCACACAGAATGGCTGACCGTCAGTTACTGTGCATATAACGGCTTCCCATTCTGTTATTGTGTAGATAATGACTGTCATCAGGTGCTGCACACAGAATGACTGCCCACGAGCTATTGCCTACAGAGTGACAACTTGTCGGTTACTGACTATAGAGACCGAATTCCCATTTGCCCTCACGGTCTGTCACTTTAGTTCTCTGCTGTTTAGATCTGTTGTCACCAAACTTTTGTTTTCCAAAACAATTCATACATAAAACACATACACAGAGGGGCTTTTGGCCAGCAGGCTTCATCTATGTGTGTGGTGAACTGTCATTCACATAATGTTTCCACCCACCACAGCATGCAGCAATGCTCAGCCAACTTTACTGATTGGCTCTCTTCACTTTGAGTGACTTCACAAAGCTTGTGCACATTGTTCACCTCAACCTAAAAATAGTTCTGGAGGCAACACCCAACACGTGTTTCGCCCCCTGGGCTATATATACCTGGGGCTTTCTCAAGGCTCTCCAAATAATCAGGAGAGTATCCATTTTATGGTTTCCAAGAGAACATGTAGAGGACCAAAGTAATCAATCTGTGGCGCGCGCCTTCACCCTCTTTGCAGCATTGACCCCCTCCCTTTCTCCTCTCGAGACCGCGTCCAGAGAGCCTTGAGAAAAACCCATGTATATATACCCCAGGGGGCGAAACGTGTGTCGGCTGTTGCCTCTGGCAGTTGCCTCTCAAGTGTGCTATAATAAACGTTCACTGGACTCATTGACTTGACTCAGTGCATTAATCAATAACACTGTGATAGTGTGAAGATTTGTACATACACGCTGGAATCATGGTGGGCCTCCCAATCTCTTTTTTTAAATAAAAACAGTGCCTGTATCATCTTGTAGGAGTGCATTAATACTTATGCATGCTCCGACAAAATGATGCAGCCACTGCGCGCATGTAAATCCGCCTTGTGATTATTTTTTTAGTTAATTCTGGGCAGGCTGTTCAGCATTTGCTGATACTGTAGAGCAGCCCAACTGCGAAACCTATTGGATTTGCCAGTGCTTGCTAAAGCTGATGTTATAAAGTGTTTAAATGCCATGAAGCTTTCTGCAGTGTGACTGCTTGGTTGGGAGATGATTTATTTTTGTCACCTTCTCAAAACATAATAGTAGAATGCATGGCTGAACTGAAATGTTTGAGTCCTATTTTTTCCAGCAAGTATCTCTAGTAAAGCAGACACCACAGCAAATATTTATTTTCATAATTTCACAATTTTACTGCAAGCATATGGTGGCAACGTGTAGGTGGCGGCCTGTATTTTTTTCACGGCATATGTGTGCAATAAAACATGTTTTGAAAGATTAACTATTGCATCAGCCGCCCTGTGCCAGATCTATTGGCTTTGCCTAGTGCTTAATTTGTAAATAAAAACGTGCAGGTGCCCAAATCCCTCCTCTTAAACATGCGCCTGCTGCAATTAAATGTGCGAGCACTGAATACTAAGGCAGCGTAATCCTGAAGCCATCTGGGGCTTCTTTAATCCATTTACAGCCACTCCCTGCCCTTTCAGCTCACTCTTGCAGCTTTCTGCTTTCTCTCATTGTGGCGCCTTTTCGTTTGTATCTTCTTCCGTCTTTCCCATACCTGTCTTTTGCTCGCAGTAACTGCTTGAGGCAGAAAAAGTAGCACTGGGCCTAAAAAATTAGTGCTGGTGCTCAGCACCGGAAACAACAAGCACAAATAAAGCACTGGCTTTGCCGATCCTTGTTTTTTTGTGAGATGGTGGGCATTCGAAATGCCAGTCCAGGTACTGACATCTTAAAAGCTCCAAAGTGAATTCCCAAAATCTGGAATGATTGTGCCATCGGGGGACCAATGTCTGAGATGGGCTGAATGAACGTAAGAGAACAAAAGATAAAGGCGTGAGGAAAAAAGAGAAGGAGAAAGAGAGGAAACGAATGAAAGTGGAAGAAGTAAAGAAAGAAAGAAACAGAACGAAAGAGAAGGGAGAGCGAGAAACGGTGAGGGACAGAGACAGGGAGTGAAAGAGTTAAGAAAACGGGGGGTGGGGGGTGGCAGAAAGAGACAGAGGGGACCGGACAGAAGAGAAAATGGAGGCGACAGAGAAAGAGAGAGTGAGCGACAGAAAGATGAAAAGAAAGTGAGGCAGAGGAAAGAGAGTGAGCTAGAGATAAGGCAAGCTAGAGAACGAGGTATACAAACATAGCTGGAGCGGGGACGGCCCTTCGGCTCCCAGCACCGCGTCCGCCGGAGGTGCCGGTCCCCACGGAGCCCGGGGCAGGACACATATTAATGATGGCGCTGACAGGTCGATGATGCCTCTGCGCATCCGCTCGGCAGAGACGTGAGTCCGGGCAGGCGCGGGGCTGTTGTCTTTGTGGGCGGACGGCTAATTAAACCCTTCCCTCTCTTCCTCGCCCATCTGCGAGCGCGTGTTCTCTCGCTCAGGCCGCGCTGCATCTTGTTAAACACTCGACTAACTCTTGCCCAAGATGCGCAAATCCTAATTACCGGAGTCTTTCGTGCGGGGCCTGAGGTGGATAAATGTAAGCGGCGGCCTCTGAGCGGTCTGTGTGCCCGCTGCAGGTGCTTGGATGCTTTGGTTGGCTGCTGCAGGCCCTCGGATGCCTGGGTGATGGCTGCAGGCTCTCGGATGTCTGGGTGATGGCTGCAGGCCCTCGGATGCCTGGGTGATGGCTGCAGGCTCTCGGATGTCTGGGTGATGTCTGCAGGCCCCCGGATGTCAGGGTGCCGGCTGCGGGCCCTATTTGGGTGTAGCTGCAGGCCCTCGGATGTCTGGGTGATGGCGGCAGGCCCTCGGATGCCTGGGTGATGGTTGCAGACCCTCGGATGTCTGGATGCCAGCTGCGGGCCCTATTTGGGTGTAGCAGCAGGCCTTCGGATGTCTGGGTGATGGCTGCAGGCTCTCGGATGTCTGGGTGATGGCTGCAGGCTCTCGGATGTCTGGAGGCCCCCGGATGTCAGGGTGCCGGCTGCGGGCCCTATTTGGGTGTAGCTGCAGGCCCTCGGATGTCTGGGAGATGGCGGCAGGCCCTCGGATGCCTGGGTGATGGTTGCAGACCCTCGGATGTCTGGATGCCAGCTGCGGGCCCTATTTGGGTGTAGCAGCAGGCCTTCGGATGTCTGGGTGATGGCTGCAGGCTCTCGGATGTCTGGGTGATGGCTGCAGGCTCTCGGATGTCTGGGTGATGGCTGCAGGCTCTCGGATGTCTGGAGGCCCCCGGATGTCAGGGTGCCGGCTGCGGGCCCTATTTGGGTGTAGCTGCAGGCCCTCGGATGTCTGGGAGATGGCGGCAGGCCCTCGGATGCCTGGGTGATGGTTGCAGACCCTCGGATGTCTGGATGCCAGCTGCGGGCCCTATTTGGGTGTAGCAGCAGGCCTTCGGATGTCTGGGTGATGGCTGCAGGCTCTCGGATGTCTGGGTGATGGCTGCAGGCTCTCGGATGTCTGGGTGGTCTGCAGGCCCCCGGATGTCAGGGTGCCGGCTGCGGGCCCTATTTGGGTGCCAGCTGCAGGCCTTCTGATATCTGGGTGATGGCTGCCGGCCCTCGGGTGTCTGGGTGATGGCCGCAGGCCCTCGGATGTCTGGGTGCCAGCTGCGGGCCCTATTTGGGTGTAGCTGCAGGTCTTCGGATGTCTGGGTGATGGCTGCAGGCCCTCAGATGTCTGGGTGATGGTTGTAGGCCCTATTTGGGTGCCAGCGGCAGGCCTTCGGATGTCTGGGTGATGGCTGTAGGCTCTCTGATGCCTGTGTTAAGCCTGTGGGCCCAGAGCTATCTGTCCTGCAGGTGCCAGAGCTGCCTGTTTATGAGGTGAAGGTCAGAGCTGCCAGTGCGTGACTCTGAGCTGTTTGTGTGCAGCCTGTAGGCCCAGAGAGTCTGTGTGCAGGTACCAGAGCTGCCTGTGAGTGAGATACAGGCTCAGAGCTTCCTGTGTGTGGTGCAATCTGTCTGCAGGTTACAGGTCCTGCACTGACTGCGGGAGGGCAGTAGACTCTGAGCTGTTTGTGTGCAGGCTGTAGGCCCGGAGAGTCTGTGTGCAGGTACCAGAGCTGCCTGTGTGTGCGATACAGGCTCAGAGCTTCCTGTGTGTGGTGCAATCTGTCTGCAGGTTACAGATCGTGCACTGGCTGCGGGAGGGCTGCAGACTCTGAGCTGTTTGTGTGCAGGCTGTAGGCCCGGAGAGTATGTGTGCAGGTACCAGAGCTGTCTGTGTGTGTGGTGCAGGCCCAGAGCCATCTACCTGCAGGTTACAGATCGTGCACTGGCTGCGGGAGGGCTGCAGACTCTGAGCTGTTTGTGTGCAGGCTGTAGGCCCAGAGAGTCCGTGTACAGGTACCAGAGCTGCCTGTGTGTGAGATACAGGCTCAGAGCTTCCTGTGTGTGGTGCAGGCCCAGAGCAGTCTACCTGCAGGTTACAGGTCCTGCACTGGCTGTGGGTGGGCAGCAGACTCTGAGCTGTTTGTGTGCAGGCTGTAGGCCCGGAGAGTCTGTGTGCAGGTACCAGAGCTGCCTGTGTGTGAGATACAGGCTCAGAGCTTCCTGTGTGTGGTGGAATCTGTCTGCAGGTTACAGGTGCTGCACTGGCTGTGGGTGGGCAGCAGACTCAGCTGTTTGTGTGCAGGCTGTAGGCCCGGAGAGTCTGTGTGCAGGTACCAGAGCTGCCTGTGTGTGAGATACAGGCTCAGAGCTTCCTGTTTGTGGTGCAATCTACCTGCAGGTTACAGGTCCTGCACTGGCTGCGGGAGGGCTGCAGACTCTGAGCTGTTTGTGTGCAGGCTGTAGGCCCAGAGAGTCTGTGTGCAGGTACCAGAGCTGCCCGTGAGTGAGACACAGGGCCCTAAACATTTCTGTGCATAAGCTAGGGGCGCAGGTATGCCTTTCTCTATGCTTGGGCTGCAGGTACGAGAGCAGGCTGCTTGTGAGGTACAGCCTCAGAGCTGCTTGCACGGTGCAAGCCCAGAGGTGACTGCACACATCCTCAAGTCCAGAGCTGCATGTGTGCAGACTGTAGGCTCAGTGCAAGTATTTATACTATCTTTTTACTTTATGGGGCAGCAGGGCTGGCCAGGAAACCCACAACAGTTTGTAAAACATTTAATATCCACCTTAATTACAGCTAAGGAGCACTTGTAGTGGGTGAGCTGCTCCCTGACCATCTCCTCGTTGTTCAGGGAGGTTCTCGCCTTAAGAAGGTTTTAGAAAAAAAAGAGGGCCAGATGGTGCATTTTATGTTGTGATTTTCCATGTATGTCACCTAAAATGCAATAACCTTTTGTAGGTAGATGTGGGGTGATATGTTGATCTTTTCTGGCACAGCGCGAAGCCGAGCACCTTTTATATGCACCTGCAGGGCCTAACATGAACTCATTTAACTCTATATTTCTCCAAGTTAGTGAATTATTTTTTGACAGCACAGTCCAGTAACAGAAAGAAGCAACCCCTACCCAAAAACCTTTCCGAGCTGCAGTGACAGAAAATAAAATACTACCTCAAAGAAATATCAAGATAATGGAACTCTCTTTACTCCCTACAGGCTCGTAAAACAGGCGCTAGGCTGTGCCATGGATGTCATTTAGGGGTTCCAGGGGTCGCAGCTGCGACCCCTGCCCTGCCCTTTGCTACCCCTGGGCTGCCTTTGCGACCCCTGGCCTCAGGTGGTGAATTCAGTGCCAGGAACACAGGGGCAGGTGTCCTTCAGTTGAGGCTCAACTCTCTTTGTTTTCTGTCAGTTTTGTATCTCACTAATAGTGAATAATGATACATTATTCACTATTAGTGTAATAATAATTGAGTATAATTAGCTGGAATATTCCATCCCATGGCAGCTGAGGTAAGTACAAATGCTTTCAAATGTAGATTGTGTGTGTGCTTGTGGGTGAGAGTGTGTTTATGTGAGAGAGAGTTTGTAGGTGTGAATTTGTATGTATGTGTGTGTGAGTGAAAGTGGAGGTCAAAGGGCGTGTGATATCACTTCCACTACCCCTTGTATTTTGGTGAGTTGACCTCCATGGACTGTGCGCCTTACCAGAAAACCCCACATGAAACCCTGAGTACATGATGTGTCGGACAAGTCTCCTCATCCCGGTGGTGTGCAGTGGGAGAGGAGGTTGCAGCTCATTGAGCAAGAAGACTTCATTGGTGTCTTGTGCACATTTAAAGTTTTGGTGCCCAGGGGGCAGAACCTACTGTATATTACACCATGCTTAATTTGTAATCATTTAAGTGCCAGGGCCCAAGGTATTACTCACTGGTCCTCTGCAGCTGACACAACCCACGTCACTTTTTAACTGCAAGTTTAAGTTCAAGGGTTATCATTTTTGTAAAAACTGTATTAAATAGTTTAACACTCCACTGATGAGTGTTGCTTAAAAACACAAGTGCTGGTGGTGAGCACTGGAAAACACCTGTACAAATTAAGCACTGAAATTATATCAGACTACATTTCACTGTCCAAGGATAGGAAGCCCTAAAAAGCACCAACTGAGCAAATGTAGAGGGAAGTTGAAGCCCAGCCCTCTCTGTATGGGCCTGTGGAGTTCACTTGCTGTCCGGCAAGGCGGTTTTAGAAGAATGGGGTCAAATGGTACGTTCTGTGACACGTTTGCAGTTATATTGGCTAACAGCAAATGATTCATAAAGATTACTGAAGGAGCTCCCACCATTCAGTCAATGGGGCAGACTCAGTGCCCTCTGGCAGAAAGAGTCCCCTAACTCAGAATAAATTATCACTAAACATCAGCATTAATTATATTCTGGATTTTTGTCCCACACATCAATTTAACATTTTCTGAAAATATACACACGTAATAACCAAATACCAGATTTTCATTTTGGTTAAATACAATTGTTTACCTCAACAAAAGCATGTCATTTTTTTTTACAATAATGTTTTTTATTTTCTATGTTCAAGCTTTTAATTTATGTTCTGACAGCCAGGTGACTGGTGTATCTGAACAATCAAGGGTGGATCCATTCCGGGACTCTGGATGTGGTGGCTGTGCCCCTTTTCCAAGGGGGTGGGGAGGGGCATCTGTAGTCTCTGGTGGATGTTCACATCAGGGGGTGGACAAATGGGTGGCGTATGCAGGCAGTTTTTTTTTCTATCTCTCAGGAAATTTCTGTCACAAGGGAGGTCTTTCTTCAGGTGTGCAGGAAGTTTGATGTTCCTTTCCTGGATCTATTTGCTTCCAGGCTCAATGCACAGGTTCCCAGGTTTTGGGCCCGTACCCAGCAGGAGGTGGTCTGGGGGTGGATGCCCTGACCATTCCTTGGCCGAACTGCCTGTTGTATGCCTCTCCTCCGATTCCTCTAATTCCCAGGTTTCAGGCTCGTTTGATGGGAGGGTCCCAGGTGGTGGTGATGGCGTTTTGGCCCCGTTTGTCTTGGTTTCCCAGTCTCAAGCTTATGGCAGTTCAAGGTCCCTGGGATGAATGCCTGATCTCCGTCTCCTCTGTGGTCAACTCCTTCATTGGCTCTTCCAAAGCTTCGTCTCTCGGCATGGAAGATGAAAGGAGGAGGTTGCAATGCACAGAGATTCCTCTGCACTTAGCAGTGGCTATCCACCAGTCCTGTAGGCCTTCCACTCTGAAATCCTATCAACAGCATTGGGGTAGTTTCCAGCACTGTTTTGGTTCTCTTCAGTTGCCTCCCCTGGAATGTTCCTTAATGGATGTGTTGCAGTTTTTGCTGAATTGTTTTGAGAAAAGGTTTGGGGCGTCTACCTAGCGGGCCCAGTAGGCGGCTATCAAGGCATTCTGCTCCCCTTGGGGGAATCTGGCTGATGAAGATAACCTGGTGGCAAGGCTGTTGCATGGCTTTTCTCTTCCCCGCCCCTTGTTTCCTTTTTGGGACTTGCCTTTGGTGTTGAAGGCTCTGGTGTCTGCTCCTTTCGAGCCTCTGGAGCTAGCGGGCATTAAATGTGTCACATTTAAAGTTGTGTTTCTGGTGGTCTTCTCCTCCTGCAGGGGCCATAGGCACTCTCCTCGGAGGGTGGAGATTTCCTGGGCTGAATTGAGAGGGATGTCCATTTCTGATATTTGTCAGACTTCTACTTGGGCGTCCTCTAATACCTTTGTCCAGTTTTTTTTGTCTCCAGAATGTGTTGGGCGATGATGCCAATTTTGGATTGGGAGTGTTGCACGCGGTGCACTCCTAACTTTTTTTTTTTACCTGTGTTAATAAATCACTTCTGGGTGCTGATGTATTGTGTTGTATCCTTCTGTGATGTCTTTTTATATGAATGCAGGTTCTTGGGTTGGGTATTCTTCACTTGTAATGAATGCACAGAGAACAGGAGGGACGTGGGGGTAATGTCCTATTACTCACCGGTAATCTTCATTACTCCTGGTCCTGTTGTCCTCGTTCCATTCATTATGCCACGCTCCCCCCCCCCTCCCGATGGCCGGCCTTCATATGTGGGGGCTTGGTAGTTCAAAACGAATGCTGGTTAAGTACAACATAAGTACTCCTGGTAGGAGGGGGTGGAGCAGGGCTCTAGCATAATTTTTGTTCTTTTTACTGTCTAGGACAGTGGTTCCCAACCTGTGGTCCGGGGACCCCTGGGGGTCCGCAATGCCTCCTCAGGGGGTCCGCGACAACTCAGAAAATGAAATAACATTAACAGATGAGACCCCCAGCTCCCAGTAATGACTCAATGGGGGGGTCCCCGGATCCCAGTAATGATTCAGTGGGGGTCCCCGGGTTCCAGTAATGATAAAGTGTGGGGCCACAGAAGTCAAAAGGTTGGGAACCACTGGTCTAGGAGATAGTGTAAATCTTAAGTTATAATGAATGTGATGAGGCAAGGCACTACACAACATAGGGCAGGCATACCAAAACCATGCCTTGTCTTCTACGTACCCAACAGACAACTCCGTATGTCCCAGCTCGCCCTCGCAGTCGTTCCCAAGATCCGTAAAAGCACAGCAGGAGGAAGATCCTTCCCCTATCTTGCAGCCCGGACATGGAACATGCTACCTCTCAAACTCAGGCAGGCACCATCACTCAAGCAGGTCAGGAAGGACCTCAAGACCTGTCTCTTTGATTCATCTGCACACCCACAAACAGCGCCTTGAGACCCTACGGATGATTAGCCATGCTTTAGAAATGATTGATTGATTGATTGATAAGGACAACAGGACCAAGAGTAATGAAGATTACCAGTAAGTAATAGGACATTTGTCATACAGGCCTTTTGTGCTACTAGCTGTTTGTAGAGTGGGTTTAATGCAAATAGCCCCCACCCTTCTCCTACTGCCACCTGGCAATACTGAATCAACATTAAAGAGCTATGTCTGAAGCTGAAAGGATGCACACGGCCCAGCTTTTGATCAGTGCTTTTATGGGCAGTGAATGCAAAGAGGGCTGTCATGTCTTCCCAAGTCCAGACAGTTTTGGGGTGCTTGGGGAGCTCCTGCCCTCTCTGGGGATGAACACCAGTGGTGAGTAAATATGTTTGGGTGTATACGCTGTTTAGGCATGTCCGTGTTACCCAGAAAGTAGGGCTGTGAGGAACTCATGGAATTTGACTCTGCAGAATTCTATGGAGTTACATAAAAACTCTGCGAGAGTCTGTGGAGTTCTGCCAACTTGCGGAAATAGACATGTCATGCTGCTCGTCCTGTAAATCAGCAGGAACTGCACCATACGGTGCGCCAGAGAGCGCTGCTACTCAAGTTCATTTTGCTTCCGATTGAGTAGATTTTCTATTCGAGCGGCAGCCTTCTGACCGGTGATCGCCCATGTTATAAAATACTTGCCGAATGTCCTCCTAGCGACCGTAATCACACTGTGGGATGCCAAGTCTCTTTTTTAATGCCTTGACTTTGGGAATTCTCACATGACATTTACTACTACTCTAAAAATGCACTTAGCACAGATTTCCAGCTGTAATACCGGGAATGTTTGTGATGGGAAAAAATATAAAAGAATGCGGTATGAGATGAAATATCCAACTATATTTTTATGGTGCTTTTTTATAAATATGGCCCAATAAATGTACATTTGGTCATCTGTGCATCTCAGTTTCTCAACAGGGGAGAACCTGGCATTTCCCCTTTTCTGGCACTTTCAGTGCCTAAAGAACCAGATATAGTTCTTCTGTTTCAACTCGTAGGCCAAAAGTCGCTCAGCGACAATTTGTAAATTTGTTTTTGAGTAACCAGCCCCAGGAGAGGATGTTCACGTCATGCCATAAAATCCTGGAAACTTGTCAAAAGCTGGAGCTTAAACACAGGCTCTGGCAGAGGTTAAGCAAAGCTTCTCCACAATGATATGGCGGAGGCTCTGCCAGGCCGCTCAATTCGAGGTCCCTAGACTCCCGAAACTAATTAGGAAGCAGAAAATTGAGTTTTGAGAAGAAGTTGCAGAGCTGGAACATCTGCACTGCTCAGTAAAAGCAACTGGGCCATCCATCAACCGAGCGATGATAGACATTATTCCGAGCAGCAGTCCTTCCAAGGGAGCGTCTCGCTCCACAATCCCAGGATGGTCTTCTATGCGGAACAATTTCTTCTTGTGAAAGTATTTGCATGAAATTAAAATCTTTGCAGAGTCCTGGGATTTCCTTCGCTTTGGAAGAACTTTTTCATAGAAACATTTAACTATAAACAGCACTCTGTCCACATCCCATGTATCCCAGAGCAACAATTCCTTGTGTGCCCTTCCCTTTGGAAATAATTCTTGTGATACGAACAATCCCACTGAATGGGCTAGGGGCATGCAAAGTTGGAATGCTTTTCTTTCAATCTTCTGATATTTGCACAAAAATGGCTTGATATGCAATGGTCTCAAAGTTCCACTCCAGTAGGACTTTTGTTAAAATCTAGATCCCATTATTTTATATACGATTTAGATTTTGGCGGATGGGATATCCGTCACAACCCATCGCTCAATATCTAAATCAGGCCCTGTGTCTCAAAAAACATTGTTCTATTAACAAAATGTCAGTTAAGCCCATCCTCACACATTCTTAGGGAAGCAATTATTGTAATCACCTCATATAATGGCATCTTTCCACAGCTCAAGAAGTTCTACTATTTGTAAATCTTTAACTACAAGGAAACTCCATGTATAAGCTCATCTAGCCACTTCCAGCCTGGGCCACCTTTAAGCAGTGCTTGCAATGGAAAAATAGAAGTGCAGGAACTCTGTACCGGAGGACCTGCTTATTTCTGAGAAGTGCCAGTACTCTTAAATTAAAAGTATTACATTTTTCTTGAGAAGTGCAGGTACTCACCCTCTCAAAATAAAAAAGTGCTGGTACTCAGTACCGGACAGTACCGGCCCATTCAAAGCACTGCCTTTAAGGAAGCAATTCCTAAAAAAGAAGCTTTCCCAGAGTCAGTGGAATCAGGTTAACTCTACGGCAGAGCTTTGCCATTCCCAAGGAATCCATTTCTGCAACAGGGACAGTCTCATTCCATTGTATTGTGGTTGCAATTATATAGCGCTTCAAAGCTTAGGTGAGGAGTTGAAGCACACCTGCTACAGTACTATGTATGGGAGAGTGCATGTCTGATATGTGTTCATGCGAAAAGCATGCATGCAGACTGGGGTTTGGGCTCTCAACCTGTTTTTTCTCATGGTAAAGACATCGCCCTGAAGGCCATCAAAATCACTTGATGAGAGCTGTTGGGCTGCAGCACTGGGCCCCATCTGAGGCGCTTAGTTCTTGGCAGGAGGATGCCACATAGCTCTATCAGCTGGCCAGAGAAGCAGGACTGTATCTACAAATGATGGTCTCATCCACTTGGACAAGCCGCGTCAGGTGCCTGGAGTGCAAAATGGGCCCAGGGACTGGACTGGCTTCACCTTGCAGGGATAAGGACATGTTTGTCCCAATCTTTGAGATGCATTGGACCATGAGGCCATGTTTAATAGATCGTTGAACTGCATGGCATTGTACGTGTGTCTTTTTTCCATCAGTTTGAGTGTCATGCCTGCTGCGATGGGAAACAAGTGACTTGGTTTTAAGCTAGATGAAACGTGGATGTTTCACTGAGGTAAGAATGCCTTACTTGTCCTGATTTTTAGCATCTGGCTGCAGACAGCTTTAGCTTTCTGTGCACGTGCTATTGACATGGATGCTACAGTACAGGGCAATGGCATGTCACTGAAGGTCACATTTACAAGATTACAATAACTTGTGATGCAGACACAGCTATTTCCTAATTCATTGTTTTCAGTGATGGAGTAATGCCTCCACCCTGTGCCTAAGCTAGGCGCTTTAGCTGCTTGTTGTGCGCCGTGTAGGGAGCTCTCCATACTGAACACTTCAGTAATCGAGTAGTTTCATTGGATGGGGTCGAGCGATGGTTGCCGCTGCCGGTCTGAAAGGACGTCTTCCAGGGAGTCAACAGAATGAATAACATTGTATTGTTATCAAACTTTGTACAGAATTTTACCATGCGGTTAGAAGCCAATAGGTTTTTTGAATGTATCATACCATTTCCATTCTCATGGCTGTTCAGTCCATTGCTGTCATGTGCTTTTGAGGATTTGAGGCTGCAAGAGTTGTTGTGTTGTGGATAATGCAGTGGGTATGAACCAGGAACTTCCAAGTTAACATAATACATCCTGGATGAGCCCTGACCTACCCTGCGATTACAGGAAAACCATTTCACCCTGCAAGCTGTGCGGTCACTCATCCCTACTGTCGATACTTATAAGGTAGCTGCCGATGGCGGCCACCCGTGGAACGTCACCGGTGGAACTTCCATCACTTGGTAAATTGGATAGTTATCTTTTGAGCTATCCGGTGACTCAAGAGCATCCTTTGTTAGACTGAATTCTAGAGCTTCCACCTACCTGTGTGATGCATGATGACATCTGACTCATCACATGAGCACCCACTTCATCATGTTTATTTGAAACATGTCTATTTTTCTCCTCCTGGGAGGGAATGATGAGTGGAATTATTAAATCAAATGATGCGCTCGAAGCCTGGAGCTGTACAAGCTCCAACAAATTAAGTTTTGAAAATGACCTGGCATGGACACGTAGCCTGCTGCCACAGATGTTGTCCTCCCACGGGTTCCCTGGTGCGTGGGTCACACACTAGGCCTTTCACAGAGATACAAACTATTTTATTGACAGTAGTGTGGAGATGAGGAGGTATTTCTTGTCGTGTCCTCATAATATGTTAATTATTGCATGGGAAGAAGCTTGAACCCTGCTGGCCACCACATCAGTAAATAAGACAGGAGCAGCCATTATGGTTCACCTGAGGAGGGCGCAAGGGGTCTAATTGAGCTGGGTACTTCAATGAGACAAACCTGTATCATTCACGTGTAAGGTGTGACATCTGCTGGAGTGCTGTAGAGGGATCTGTGCAGTCTCGTGGCAGTACAACAGGTGCTTAGTTTGTGCCAGTGGGATCCGGTGATGGACAATGTCCCTCATTTTGGGATACAAGGACTTATTTTTCATGTTCATACTTTAATCCTGAGTAGGGAGTAGAAAGGCAGACGTGAAGGAGGAAACGAAAGCTAGAAAAACTGATAAAGTGGTGATGAAACAATATAAAAAGATGGGAGATGGGAGAGGTGGAAGAAAGAGGCATGAGGTGGAATCAAAGGAGACAGTCTCGGTATTCACACCCCCAGCATTCAACAGGCAAATACCAAGATCTTAAGCAAAACTGTTATCCTCATACTTTATTGTCTTTTCACTTGCTTTGCAGATTAAGCACTGGGTAGAATGTGGGGACTGGTGGGATGTGGTCTATAGTGATGGAGTGTGTTTAATTGTACTGATGTGCTGTAGTTAAGAGATATTAGCTACTGGTGGGAGTGTGGCCTGGTTCAAGGTAGGGATGTGGTTTTGGGGGGAGTGTCTGCACTGCTTGGTGTTGGTGTTTCTGATCTTACTAAGCGTGGTGGCAACATTTATTTCAGGAAATGTGTCTTGTTTTAGGGGGTGGTTTGTAGGAAGCGTGCGGTCTTTCAGAGAAGAGATGGTCTGTACAGGGGGGCGATCTCTCTAAATAGGTTTGTAGAAGAAGGCAGCATGCGGTGTAGATCAATATTGCATAACATTGGAGTTGACTCTACATTTTATTGCTTGTACCTTAAATACAAGATAGAAGGATTCTAAAATCTGGCACGGAAACACAATGCTCAGTCTGAGGAGATGTTGTTTTTCTTATTTGGCACTTAAAGAGCAATCAGTTGGCATCACAGACCATGTTGTAGGTTTGGGATGACTTTGAACAATGTCTGAGTGTAACTTGGATCAATGCATTATCCTGGGATTTGTTAATACTTTCTTCTGCCTGGATTTTCTGAAATCGTCAGGTTTGAGTCCAACATTAAAGAGACTTTCTAAGCCAGGCCTTGCAATTATTCACAGGCGTAACTTCTAGGGGGTGTTTGAGTTGTTACACCCCCCTAATAAATGTATTTTCTGATAAATAGTTCAGTATAGATGATTTCAGTCAGGTTTGGTGAGATGTCTGCCAGATACTTCCAGGAATATTTGCATACATACAGACAAAAACACACACACACCTTCTCCCTCTCTCTTTTGAAAGTCCTCAAAAATATTGGTTATCTTACAGAAATTGTGTTATCTTCAGTGCTTAATTTGAGCCGGTGGTTTGTGGTGGGGGCACCAGCACTTATTTCTGAGGTCTGGCCCTTATTTTTCTACATCAGGCACTTACTGTGAGCAGAAGACGCACATGGGAAAGACAGAGGATGAGAACAACGAAAAAGTGTCACAAAGGGAGAAAGCAGAAATCTGCAAGAGTGAGGTGAAGGGGCAGGGAGTGTCTGTAAATGGATTAAAGAGGCCCGAGATGGTTTTAGGATTACGCTGCCTCAGTTTTCGGTGCTCATAAACTTAAATGCAGCAGCCTCGAATTTCAAAGGAGAGCTTTGGGCACCGGCACGCATTATTTACAAATTATGCACTGGTTTCCTGTCATAGTACTCACTACCCCGTATACCCCTGTCATGACCCCTGCTTATCATGTAATGTATCAAAGCATGATTGATGGAAAATTTGAACCCCCCCCCCAAATCTTACTGACCACTGTACGCCCCTGCAAGTATTCTTTTTGTACTCCAACAACTTTATTGCTCTTCTCCGACCCCAGGTCTGTAATCCTTGACACCCAACACCCCCTTCCTTGGTCTGGGGGTCTGTGGTACTGCAGACAGTGGCAAGTACTTAAGTAAGAAAGAGTTCACTGCACACCATGGTTCACCGGAAAGCAAAACAGCACCTCACCTGTAATGTACAATGTGTGGTTGTCTCAATGTGGTATCTCTTCTCTACTGCTATTTGTAACTAGCAAATGTTTTAATTCTCTATCAAGAAGAGTTTTTTGTGTGATAGAGGGTGAATGAATAGCAGCGTCCGTAGCCCTATTATTCAAACATTTTAGATTTTACATGAAATTGGTATAAGTACATGAGAGAGTGGGGCTGCGTGTACAACATTTACAGTATTAGGATGAGCCCTAGAAGAGGTGAAGTGGTCACCTTTGCCATTCACCTACATCATGTCTGCCAGGCACGTTCACCAGGCAATGTATGGAATGGGTTCAATGTAAAGGGGAGTATGCCCAACTCACTATGCCCCTGGAGCCTGCTGGTGCCACAGAAGAAAGCAGAGCATAAGACCATTAAAACTCTGGACCTACCCTTGTCGGATTCACTGTGAAGCATCATCTTCATTGTGTTGGAATTTGAAACATCAGAGCTTGAGTTGGGCTTGGAACTTAGGGCCTGATTACGATCTTGGTGGATGGGGTTACCCGTCACGTATGTGAGGGATATCCCGTCAGCCGTCTTCCGATCCCATTATATCCTAAGAAGATCATAATACAGTGGACCGAATATCCATCACGGAGTATTCCATCTGTCAAGATCGTAATCAGGCCCCGAGATCTTAGATCGAGCTCTGCCAAACTTGTATCCGCCCCCAAAATGAATAAAGCTAGGTGGGGTGGTAGACGCTTTTCCTACTGTGTGTCCATTCTCGGGAATTCCCCGCCACTGGATTTGAGATCTCAACCCAGTCGACTGCATTTTAGGAAACTTTTAAAAACCTGCCATTTTTCTCAAACTTCCAAATAATGTTCTGTTTTTTGTAAATTCTTTTGGGAACGCTAGTGCCATGACCCCTGAGGGCAATCACGCGTCTATAAATTTGCTACTTACTTACTAACTGGCGGGAGAAAACAACACCAACCATTTCTGAGCATTAATTAAGGACCTGAGTCACCACTGGTGTACCCACATATCCACACCCTAGCAGTAGCTCTACATGTAATCTCCTCCCACCCGACTCCTCCCCTACTACCAGTAGTGGAGCGGGGGTGTCACGGACCCTAGAGCATGGAAGGAAATGAGCCCTCTGGCCGTTGTCTGAGTTGTTAACAAACAGCAATAATCAGAGTTCAGTGGCACCCAGGCCTCTGGGATCCGGGGCCACTGCACCACATGCACCAAAGGAAGCTACGCCCCTGCCTCCTACCTCATCGAGGTATGGCTGACTTATTTCCGCTACACCGTACATCCCAACAAAGTCCGAATCCATGTCCCTGGATGCTAGGATGCTAGGATCCGTTCTACCCCTGGCCCCAAAATGCTGGTGATCGACCTCGGTGCCTGGCACTGTTCATATTCAGCGTGTGATTAAAACCGAGATTGTGCCAGTGACTCTGTGACCAGGGTTATTTTTGGCAAAGGATCCAGGGACCCAGACACGGTTTGACGCCTTTTTCTCTTTCTCCATTGCTTTTGCAGAGCTCCTCGGTTCAGCCAAGAGAGTGAATGTCAACTTCCAAGACACTGATGGGTATGTTATTTATTTATATTTGCATTTATGTATGTATTTATTGATGCATGTATTTATTTACTTATATTTGTATCTATGTGAGCATTAATGCATTTATATATTTATGTATTTTTCTGTGTCTGCGCGAATGTATTTATTGATGTATTTGTTTAGGCTTAACTAATTATACAAAATAAAACAACGTTTTGTATGAGTTGAGGGCACAGGCAGGCCTGTCCAGATGGGAATGAAGCAGGTGAAGCGGGAACGAGCATGAGATGAAGACAAAGAGCAGTGGGACCGAGCATCCTTCGAGAATAGATCTGTCCCTCAGCCAGTTAAAAACTTGGCCCTTGTGAATGTTTTATTGTCTCAAAAAATCATCTTGCTTAATACTTTGCATTTGGGAGTGAGATCCGAGTCCTTCGTCGGGCCTTGTTGTCACCCCTCTTAATATGTTAGTGTTTAGTGGTTTGATGGAGAGTTTGCAGATATTAAGGAATTTTGTGGTTGCCAAATAGAGATGCAGGCAAAATAGAGAGGAAACGATAACGCTTAAATGTGCTTAGTATGGAGAGTTACGGAGTAGCTTCAGAGGGGGGTGTTTGGGATGTTACATCCCCCTAATACATGGATTTTCTGACAAATCTTTGGGTACAGGTGCTTTAAGTCGGGTATGGTAAGGTGTCACTCGGATTTCACAAGAAATTTTTACATCATCACAGACAAGAACACACACACGCTCTTCGTTTCTGCTTTCAAAGTGCAAAAATGTACATTTTTCGAAATATTGTGTTTTCTTCACTTAGTACCCCGCTAATCGGCATTCGTCTCCCTTTCCATTCCCCTTTACTCCCTCTCATGTGCCCTGCTCATCCTATAATATAGCTTAACATTATTTGTCAGGGTGATTATTGGGAAATCCGTACCCTACCACCCCCCCCCCCCCCCCCTCCCCACCACACGTGCCTCAAGGCACTTCAGTCAAGCCAAAGGCAGTGGTCAAGGGAGGGGTGGAAAGCATATGAAAGAGTCCACATGAACGCGCACTTGTAAGGAGAAGTCGACTTTGGTTTGGGATAAGAGTACTTTAGCCAAGCAAACCGATGAGCATCGTTGACAAAAATACATCTACACTGGACAGATAGGGTCTGGTGGGCCTGTTGTACTTGGACCACAGTGAAACATTTCATTATTCATCACACGAGAAACTATCAAGTACTCTAGAAAAATCTCTGGAAAAAAATTGGCCAGGATGCGAAGGTGAAGATATAGATCAATAACTAGCTACATCTAAGAATATTATAAAGGTGACTTTAAATGAAACGCCTATAGATAGGATGGTTACAGTGGGGTCTATTATGGCAGAGCGCAGGACCGGTATTACGAGTGTTATCAAAAGTATTTATGCATTATATCATTGAGATTTCTTAAAGATTCGTATGTGGAAAATCTTAAACACTGTGGAAAACTATGAAACCTTGACAAGGTCTAGCACAGCTATAAAGTGTGGCCGGTGTAATGGGTGCAAGATTTAAGCGAAATAAATGTTAAGTCATGCGCTCAGGGTGTAGCCTGGGAATGTGTAGATCTGGGACAGCTGAAATCAGGACATAATGTGGAGAAGTGACTCAGTCTAAGTAGCCCACGAGATTCTTTAGCAACAATGCAAATGCTGTGCAGAGGTCCAGTGAACAGAGATAGAAAAAATAATGTACTTTTATCTTTATTGATGTAACCATACTTAAAATATTGTCCTTAGTTTTGGTCCTCGCAATATGAGAAAGAGAGTGATAAACTTTAGGAATTTTGTGGTGACTGGAAAACCTACTACCCTCTCTGTACCTGGCCTGATGACCTAAGACCACTTCCTAAAATTTCTAAGGAGGTAAAAAACCTTGGAATTACCATGGACACCAAGCTGTCAATACATGCACAGTTGGATAAGATAGCCAAATCAAACTTTGTCACATTGAAAACACTACGATGCATCTTCCCGCACCTAGGATTCCTACAAAAGGTTCAAGCTACCATCTCTCTTGTCCTATCACAAGTGGACTATGCTAATAGTCTGTTTCATGGCTCAACTTTATTAACTATGAGAAGACTAAAAAGAATTGCTGCTTGACTCTTTCCACATGTAAAGCCACAGCACACATCTTCGTTGCCTTGAGGGTCCTACACTGGTTGCTGAAGATCCTCCATCAAGTTGCTTTATATCACACACAAAGCAATACATGGAAAAGGCCCATTGTTCATCAGGAATAAAATTAACAAGTACATACCACAAAGGAACTTGAGCTCAAGAATGGCTCCCCGCCTCGTATTTCCTACACACAACAAAAAACTTGAGTGGAACATCTTTCTCTATTCAAGGAGCCAAACAATAAAATTCAATACCCACACACACACAATAGATCCTCTGACAACCAGCTTAACTTTAGAAGATTAGTCAAGAGCTGACTCTTCCGCACATGATGACTATACTGATAATTAAAGACTCTATCAGAACAGTCTACTCAGGCATGACAAACTACACTTCTCACAGTAAAGAAAAGAGCTGTTGCTATACAAGTACATCTATTGTACTTTGAACTATGCCTCCTATTATAAGTAACTACATTTATTAATGTGGAAAACTATATATTGCACCCCTAGATACATGTGTGTATCGTGCCATGTCAAAATTCCTGCTTTTATGTACACATAAGTGCATATGTAGAGGGTTATGCCTACTACTAGTAACTACAATGAATGGCATGTATTATGATGTATATATATATGTTATTTACACTCATTCAAAACCATAAAAATGTACCACAAGATAAATGTGGACAGCGGACCATATTAATATTTCCGCCTCAATGTACATATGAGCAGCTATACACTACTTCCCCTTTACAAACCAATCCCTATCATTCTATCCCTACTCCAAACTCTACTAAAGATGCACAAAACCAATAGTACACACCTAGCACAACCAATGCACAGGAAAACCCAAAGCAAATAATACTCACCTACTAGCTACTAATCTTGGGTTCTGGAGTAGCATGCTGCTCAGCAAAAAAATGCTTCAATGCCTGGTAAAGGGTCATATGCACTATATAAATACATTTATAATTACAATTACAAGAGGTAATAAAGGAAATTGAAGGAAAGGATGAAGAAAAGCAGCCTAAGTTTGGATTTCAAACAAAGAGTTAGAGAAAGTGCATGATAGTAAAATACAAGTAATTTTGATGAGTGATGAAGAAAAGGGAATTCAATATTTAAGGCAACCACAGTATTTCAGAACGTGATACTAAATTAGGACAGTTGGGTATCCGTGTTAGATATTAGAAAGGAATCGGTGGCAATTTCTGATGTAATAACCTCATATGTGAAGTGGATAGAACCTCATCAGCACAACAGCTTCAAACAAAACCTTGGGAATGTGCTACTAGGACAGGTTCTTGAGCATTGCAAAGATTTAAGGAGTCCTTTCTATTGCTGCAGTGTGAGGCTAGAAACGTTAATCAGCTTTAACATCTGCAAAGAAGATAGAGAAAGGAGAAGATTTGGATGTGCACCTGGATGGAAAGTTGGCAAACGTTGGCAGGGAGAGTGAAAGTGGGGAGCGGTGAGCAAAAGAGAAGAGAGGCCTCAGGAGTGATGCAATGCTCAGCTCCTCTTCAACCACTTAACTCCAAGTGTCTTCTTGAAGGCCCCTTGCCTTTCACCTGGTGACTAAGAGCCCTGAGCACACCGGTAGATCCTTCTGAGAGGTACTCCAGGGAGTCTAAAATGAAGCATCTTTTTTTCTGTTGACTTCCCTCAAATGAGAGTACATCACTCTAGATTTAAAAAGGAACATCATCAATTGCACACACATTTCTATCCTGGAAACATTTTTTGTAACTAAAAAAGTTCCCAATCAATGGAGCTTGCTGGGGCTATAACATTTATTTTTGAAAACCCTGTGAGGATCACAGAAGAAAAGGGAAATGAGTGGAGGTGTCTGAATTTCCTTAGCCACTGGTGATTTTTGTGAGTAGCACTCCATTCCACTGTTTTATAGCTTGTGGCAATATTAAAGAAGTGTGAGAACCGTATGGGAACTAGTTTTGTTCCTGGTCACCGGGGCAGTCTAGTCAGTGCCATTAGTACATGTCTACCCTAGATGGGAACAGAAGTGACCCCGGACAATTCGTCAGTCTTATTGAACCTTCTTGCTTATATGCAGCTGGACTTTGTAGGTGCATTACGCTCTGAACCCATGTCATGGAACACTGTTCTGTATTACTAGTAGTCAAACTTAACACATACAAAAGTGATGAATGAGATAGTTGAAGAATACCCACTTTAAATATTGCTATTTTGTAGCCCAAAATAATTTTTTTAGCTCAATGCACTATTAAAGAAAGGGACTCATGTGATCCAAATCCGTCTTGCTGCAGCCTTAAAAAGTCTACCCAGCCCTACCTGTGAGACCATGTCTACTGTGAATGGTGACACTAGTAACCCAGATGTTTTCCTCACCCACGTTCACAAAGCACTCTACAACACTGGACCAGAATACCTCAACAGTCGGCTCTCCTTCCACACCCGACCCAGCATCTCCGCTCCGCCAACCTCATCCTCGCAACCGTCCCATGCATCTGCAAAACTACAACCAACAGCAGATTCTCACACCTCACTGCCAAGACATGGAACACTCTTGCCACCCACCTGCGCCAGACCAAAGACCTCCTTACCTTCAGGAAACTTCTCAAGACCAGGCTGTCCAAGCAGTAGCAGCACCTGCCCCCCCTCACCTCAGCGCCTTGAGACCCTCACGGGTGAGTAGTGCGCTTTACAAAGTCCTGATTGATTGATTGGCTTTGTCGGGACTCCTCGGTAATGGGTAGACTGATCCCCTGTTTTACAGCATTTAAAGAGTTCTGGGGCTGGGCATGTGCATGTCAATAATAAGGTGCATGTAAATAGTACAAAAATAATGCGGAAGATGCATGTAAATAGTACAAAAACAATGAGTAGCGATGCTTACATTTATCCCAGCAACTTGGAATTCTTCAAGGTGCCTCTTCATTGCATTCATTCTTCACCTCACTGATGAGGCTTAGTGAGGTTAATATGTCTGGGGTGCTTGTGGTCCATACAGAGGGGACCTGCCCTGCAGTGCAGACTGTTCTGTCCCTGTTGGGAGGGGCCAAGACTAATTTGCATGTGGTTTGGCCATGTATGTAAAAGGTGCATATGACCTAAAAAAAAGAATGGAAAGTGCCCAGAGTAAATGTCAAGGGATTCACGTTGTTTAACCATTTTTACCTTTTACGTCTTTGCTGCCTCTATGAAGTTTAAAAAACACTTTGATTTTGAGATGGCTTAGGACGCAGGTTGGGATATGGGACTAGAATCAAGGGAAACCATGTTTTGAAAATATCACGCTGCAGTCCAAGTGCCAGCACCAAAGCAATTTCGGAGGGTTTTTAGTCCCCAAACATTCATCTAAAAATAGAATCACAAAGGAAATGTACCTGTTCATCTGTGTACCCTTTTGTGCAATAAATGTACACATTTCCCTTGAATAGATGCTAAATAACAAATTAATAAATGACCCCATAAATAAATGTAATTTCAGTAAATATGTTTGTAAGATACCAATATTACTTAGAGGAAACATGTTTTGTGATGACAAACATTAAGTGAGAAACATTCACCAACTGGTAATCTGAATAAATTTTTACGCAATGTGCATGCTCGCTAAAAAAAACTGTAAAATTTATAATGCAAAACTTCAAGATTTTATGTAAATTTCGCTTGGCACAAAATTTTGCAGATTTCACCTAAATTTAGCAAAACAGGAAAGCGAATGGCCAATCTGAATATTAAGGGGTCTCAATTTGCCCCAGAGATCAAAGAGGTGAGGTGTACCCAATGCAAGATTTCCAGCAGTGATCACCTCAGTGCATCAGTCAGGGTTGCTAGCAGAAATGTTAAAAGGCTTTGTCAATTTAGAGTGCCTTTAAATAGGTAATACATAGCTGCAATGCTCCTGGCACCAAGGTAATAATATTAGTAATAAGACTTCCCCACGCCCACTGATCTATCAATCAAAAATCAGCTTACAAATATATTAGAATTTTGACCATTTTCTCCAAACATCGTTTTAGGAGTTCCGAAACACAGATAGTTTCCTATGTGTGCCGCTAGTGCATCTGGAAAGCTCAAGGATCCTGTTGGAGCCTCAAGCCCATGATGAGTCGAGCTTTCATGTGGATTCTGCCTGCCACCCTCGCTCTTCTACCCTCGTGCAGAAGAGGTAAAAAGAAAACATTAACATGTGAGGTGCAAAGGAGAGACACATTTAGGGCCTGATTTAGAACTCGGCGGACGGGTTACACCCTAACAACAGTGATGGATATCCCATCTGCCGAAATGTAAATCCCATTATCTTGTATGGGATTTAGATTTAGGTGGGCAGGAAATCTGTCACCATTGAGATGGAGTTATCCGTCCGTCGAGTTCTAAAGCAGGCCATTAGTGGCTGATTTGTACAAAGTGAAACCAGAAAACCTGCACTAATCGGAGCTTCCCCGCTTAACGAAATTGTGTGATCTTAGACAAACATTTTATTTTACTGATTCTCCTTTTTCTTCACTATTGCAAATTAACATACCTTCAAATGTCCGAGTTCCAAATACCAGTTGCACAAAAACTCACTGTGTTTGATTTAATTGACTACAGTGCAGCTCTATCTACAATAATCTGGGCTGCATGCAGCATTCAAGAGACAACTGCTGTGCCTCTTAGGTCACTAAGGGCAAAAAGAACAGAAGATGGACAGAATGCTGAACAATGCCAACATTCTACCCCATTAACACAAATCTGGGTTTAATCCATCGTTTTTCTGCCCAACACGCCACCCCAGTTTGGACCCAGCCATTGCAAATCAGTTTTGACCCTGCTCCACATGGGAACAGTCCAGACTGAACTGCCAGTCCAAGTCCTCCCTGGACCAGAAATGAGCACCTGGGGACCGGTTTCGTGGTATCACCCCTCATCATGCAGGATAGCTTGAATCCATTGGTGCAGTGAGCACGGGACCCACGTCTGGGCATACCCTTCCTACTTAGGGTGACAAAGGCAAAAAGAACAGATGATGGACAGAATGCTGAACAATGCAAACATTCACCCCCAGTGACAAAGATCTGGATTTAATCCATCATTTTACTGCCCAGCACTCCACCCCAGTTCGGACCCTGCCATATGCAAATCAGTCTTGAGCCTGCTCCTCTTGGGAATAGTCCATCCTGAACTGCCAGGCCAGATTCTCTCTATACTGGAAACAAGCACCCTAGGACTTTTTTCGGGGTATCACCCCTCATCAGCCAGGATAGCTTAAATCCAGTGGTGCAATGAGCACGGGATCCACGTCTGGGCATGCCCTTTCCGCTTAATGCGACAAAGGCAAAAAGAACAGACGATTAACACAATGCTGAACAATGCAAACGTTTGCCGCCGTCATAAAGATTGGGGTTTAATCCATTGTTTTTCTGCCCACCACGCCTCCCCAGTTTGGACCCAGCCATATGCAAATCAGTCTTGACCCTGTTCCCCACAGGAGCAGTCGAGCCCGAACTGACAGTCCAGGTTCTCCCTGGACCAGAAACAAGCATGCTGGAACTGGTTTCTGGGTATCACCCCTCATCAGCATGGATAACTTGAATTCAGTGGCGCAGTGAGCACGGAAACCAGATCTGGGCATACCCTTCCCACTTAGGGGGACACAGGCAAAAAGAACAGATGGTGGACAGAATGCTGAATAATGCCAATATTCACCCCCGTCTCAAATATCTGGGTCTAATCCATTGTT
Source organism: Pleurodeles waltl (assembly GCF_031143425.1). Taxonomy (NCBI): domain Eukaryota; kingdom Metazoa; phylum Chordata; class Amphibia; order Caudata; family Salamandridae; genus Pleurodeles; species Pleurodeles waltl. The sequence continues at coordinate 72,697,893 of NC_090449.1, forward strand.
TTACTGCCTACCATGCCACCCCAGTTTGGACCCAGCCATATGCAAATCAGTCTTGACCCTGCACCCCATGGGAACAGTCCAGCCCGAATTGCCAGGCCAGGCCCTCCCTGGAGTGGAAACAAGCATCCTGGGACCGGTTTCAGGGTACCACCCCTCATCAGCCAGGATAGCTTGAATCCAGTGGTGCAATGAGCATGGGATCCACATTTGGGCATACCCTTCCCACTTAGGGCGACAAAGGTAAGAAGAAAAGATGTTGAACAGAATGCTGAGCAATGTATACATTCACCCAGTTTGGATCCAGCCTTATGAGGGATGATACCCTGAAACCGTTCCCAGAATGCTTGTTTCCAGTCTAGAGAAGGCCTGACCTGGCAGTACAGGCTGGACTGATCCCATGGGGACCAAGGTCAAAACTGATTTGCATATGGCAGAGTCCAAACTGGGGTGGGGTGATGGGCAAAAAAATGATGGATTAAACCCAGATCTTATTGACTGGGGATCAATGTTTGCATTGTTCAGCATTCCGCCCACCATCTGTAATTTTTGCTTTTTTTCTTAGGTCACTAACAGCACTATCGCCAGGGTAGGATGCAGGGGCTGAAAAGTTCTAAGTTCATGTTTAAAAATTATCAATTTTAATAACTACTTCTTAGTGCAGTGCTATAATGGACATATTAATGTCAAAGGTTCCACATGTGAAAGAAATACACTTTTTGGAACTGTGATTTAACTTCATCTTAATTTATGTGATATTTGTTTTGTGATTTACTTGCCACTGTCTCTGGCTCGCCCTCCTAATTTGTTAGCTCTCCCAACTCTATGCTGCAACACCTCCCCCAGCCCTAGTTCCAGCGCCTCTAAATTACAGGATGGACTAGAGGCTATGTATTGAAAGAATCAGCCAATCAATTAGCCAGCAAAGATGGAATTTGCCTGGGAATCCCCTCATCTGGAAAAAAAACCCATAAATGGTTGACAAAGCCTTTATAAGTGAAGGAGTCATGGGAGGTTTGGGGTAGTAATGGCATGGCTTACTTCAGGGGGTTGACCAGCAAAATGAAGCAACTGGCCAGAATAATGGTACTCCTTTTATCGACCTCCATGAAAGGATGGAAAGCAGGGTCAGTGGTATAGTAATTCATAACTGTGAGTAGAAGGTTAAAAATAGGTCTCCCCACAAGTTTCTTTACCCCACCAGGTTCACTAACCCACACAGCCATATTATGATCTGTCTCCTTCTAAAGCAGGAATATTTGATAGGTGTGATATATAAATTAGAACAGTGGTTCCCAACCTTTCGACTACTGTGGACCCCCACTTTATCATTACTGGAACGTGGGGACCCCTACAGAATCATTACTGGGCTCCAGGGGCCCCTCACTGAGTCATTATTGAAAGCAAAGTACCAAATCTGTTAATATTATTTAATTTTCCAAGCAGTTGCGGAACCCCTGAGGAGGCTTTGCGGACCCCCAGTTGGCCCCGGACCACAGATTGGGAACCACTGAATTAGAATTCAATCCATGTGAAAACTCTGGCATGTCACATTCTGGGCTGGCTAGTTTTTAAGAGCAAACATGGGACTGACTGATTCTTTGTCATACCTAACAGCTTTTGAGAGGAAGTGAGTGGTCCGATCAATGACTGGCACCGCACTCTTTGCCTTTGTAGGAAGTTGGCTCTGTATATACTATCTCAAAGTAAGAGATAGAGTGCACAGAGTCCAAGGGTTCCCCTTAGAGGTAAGTTAGTGGCAAAATTAAATAACTCTAATGCTCTATTTTGTGGTAGTGTGGTCGAGCAGTAGGCTTATCAGAGGGTAGTGTTAAGCGTTTGCTGTACACACACAGGCAATAAATGAGGAACACACACTCAAAGACTTAACTCCGGGCCAATAGTTTTTATATAGAAAAATATATTTTCTTAATTTATTTTTTGAACCACAAGTTCAAGATTTGAAGTAAATACATAAAATTCAAGGTACTCCACACAGATAAGTTAAAAACTTTGAATTAGAGCAATAAAATATACAGTTTTTGTAAAAATGGCAATAAGCTATTTTAAAAATGGACAAAAATCAACAGTTCCTGGGGGAGGTAAGTATTGGTTAGATTGTGAGGTAAGTAAGACACTTACAAGTGTCAGTTCCTGGGCATATGCAGCCCACTGTTGGGGGTTCAAGGCAACCCCAAAGTTACCACACCACCGGCTCAGGGCCGGTCAGGAGTAGAGGTCAAAGAGGTGCCCAAAACACATAAGCGCCTATGTAGAACAGGGGTGCTCTGGTTCCAGTCTGCCAGCAGGTAAGTACCCCTGTCCTCGGGGGGCAGACCAGGGGGGGTTTTGTAGAGCACAGGGGGGGGGACAAGTAGGCACACAAAACACACCCTCAGCGGCACAGGGGCGACCGGGTGCAGTGTGCAAAGCAGGCGTCGGGTTTTGTATTGGTTTCAATGGAGGGACCCTGGGGGTCACTCTAGTGGTGCAGGCAAGGCACAGGGGGGCTTCTCGGGACAGCCACCACCTGGGCTAGGCAGAGGGTCGCCTGGGGGTCACTCCTGCACTGAAGTTCGGTTCCTTCTGGTCCTGGGGCTGCGGGTGCAGTGCTTGGTCCAGGCGTTGGGTCCCTTGTTACAGGCAGTCGCGGTCAGGGGGAGCCTCTGGATTCTCTCTGCAGGCGTCGCTGTGGGGGTCCAGAGGGGTCATCTCGGGCTACTCACGGGATCGCAGTCACCGGGGAGTCCACCCTGTGGTGTTAGTTCTCTGGATCTCGAGCCAGGGGCATCAGGTGCAGAGGGTGAAGTCTCACTCTTCTGGCGGGAAGAGTAAAGTTCCTTAAAGTTGCAAAGTTGTTGTTGAAATTGAGCAGAGCCTCTGCTCACTGGAGTTTCTTGGTCCTTTGGTTCAGGGCAGTCCTCTGAGGCTTCAGAGGTCGCTGGTCCCTGTCGGATGCGTTGCTGGTTGCAGATTTTCGAGTCAGGAGACAGGCCGGTAGGGCTGGGGCCAAAGCAGTTGTTGTCTTCTGTCTTCTCTGCAGGGCTTCTAGGTCAGCAGTCCTTCTTCTTTGTTAAGGTTGCAGGAATCTGCTTTCCTGGGTTCTTGGGTGCCCCTAAATACTAAATTTAGGGATTTGTTTAGGTCTGGGAGGGCAGTTGCCAATGGCTACTGTCCTGGAGGGTGGCTACACCCACTTTGTGCCTCCTCCCTGAGGAGAGGGGGGCACATCCCTAATCCTATTGGGGGAATCCTCCAAAACTAAGATGGAAGATTTCTAAAGGCAGGGGTCACCTCAGCTCAGGGCACCCTAGGGTCTGTCCTGACTGGTGGGTGACTCCTCCTTGTTTTTCTAATTATCTCCTCCAGCCTTGCCGCCAAAAGTGGGGGCAGTGGCCGGAGGGGTAGGAATCTCCACTAGCTGGGATGCCCTGTGGCTCTGTAACAAAGGGGGTGAGCCTTTGAGGCTCACCGCCAGGTGTTACAGTTCCTGCAGGGGGAGGTGAGAAGCACCTCCACCCAGTACAGGCTTTGTTCCTGGCCACAGAGTGACAAAGGCACTTTCTCCATGTGGTCAGCAACTCGTCTGGTTGGGTCAGGCTGGCAGAAACTGTTTAGCTTAACACTGGAAGTCGGATTGGTATTCAGGGGGCATCTCTAAGATGCCCTCGTGGTGCATTTTACAATACGTTCCACACTGGCTTCAGTGTGCATTTATTGTGCTGAGAAGTTTGATACCAAACTTCCCAGATTTCAGTGTAGCCATTATGGAACTGTGGAGTTCGTGTTTGACAAACTTCCAAACCATATACTCTTATGGCTACCCTGCACTTACAATGTCTAAGGTTTTGCTTAGACACTGTAGGGGCATAGTGCTCATGCACACATGCCCTCACCTGTGGTATAGTGCACCCTGCCTTAGGGCTGTAAGGCCTGCTAAAGGGGTGACTTACCTATACCACTAGCAGTGTGAGGTTGGCATGGCACTCTGAGGGGAGTGCCGTGTCAACTTAGTCATTTTCTCCCCACCAGCACACACAAGCTGTGAGGCAGTGTGCATGTGCTGAGTGAGGGGTCCCCTTGGTGGCATAAGACATGCTGCAGCCCTTAGAGACCTTCCCTGGTATCAGGGACCTTTGTACCAGGAGTACCAGTTACAAGGGACTTATCTGAGTGCCAGGGCTGTGCCAGTTGTGGAAGCAAAGGTACAGTTTAGGGAAAGAACACTGGTGCTGGGGCCTGGTTAGCATGGTCCCAGCACACTTTCAATCATAACTTGGCATCAGCAAAAGGCAAAAAGTCAGTGGGTAACCATGCCAAGGAGGCATTTCCTTACAGCCTTCATATGGGAAGTGGTGGTAACCCGCTGAAAAACTTAGTCTACCCCAGCATAACCAGTCTATTTTAGGTGTAGGCTTGACATGTGACTGACACTGCCCCACCCTATTCCCCTTTTAGAGAACAATACTGACACAGGCTGATACCAACCTTCTTACCCCAGCTGACATTTTTAGAGACAGTTTCGTACACACAACTGACACTTCCTCAGACTCCCCGGACATCTGTGACGTACCGTCCACTCTGTAATTTTCTTCCTGCAAGCTACCCACTCTACAGCCCTTTGGTATGTGTGTGACTGACACCTGTGACAGGCACAGCATGGCACCCCGTCCCCCGCAGGCTCCGTCACTGGAGGCGGACAGGTGTCACATGAGACATTCATTGATGGTGGTGCCCTCGTGAGCCAGCCCTGAGAGGTTCATTATCTGCGTCATCCACTTGCAACCCATGCAGTGTCCTTCTGACACCGGCCTGGTGAATTCGAGCTGGACCTGCATCTCGGAAGCAGCGGGCCGACATACAACCCTCCTGTACAAGGAATGAAGGGAAAGGGGTGAGTTTATATGTCTCCATTAATAGAACCGTAATTCAATCATTGTCAGTCCATCCAGTGTGGACTCATGTGCTGTCAGTGGCATAGCTAGGGTGCCATGGGTCCTAATGCAAGCAAAGAAAATGAACCCCCTGCTTCCTGGTTGGACAGTAAAAGAAAGCCATAATCAGAGCGCTGTGGGCCCCTCGTACCCATTGGTCCCTGTGCAGCAGCACCTGCTTCATTGATGACGGCTACATCCTCTGCTGATGTAGAGTGAGATGAGGGTACAGGTGGAGGTGGTATTGGGCCAAGAAATGAGGAGCTAAGCAGTCTGAAGAGAGGAGCATAGGTTACACAAGTGAGGCAAAGCAAGGGCGTGGCGTTGAAGAGAGCATGGTTCCAGAGCGAAGTTCACAGAAATAAGGCCTCAGATGCGAAGTGCATGCCCAGGGCCAGTCTGCAAACCCCAGTTAGCTCTGGCAAAATGTTCAAACCAGCCCATCACTGCAGCTAGTTTAGGGTGACCCGATTTTGAGAAGCAAAAACCAGGACAAGTCAGACATAAAAGAAGAACTAAAGTCTTTCATGTTACTTTTATGTCTGGCCTGTCCTGGTTTTTGTGTAACCATATTTGTCGCCCTAAGTGGGAAGGGTATGCCAAGATGTGGGTCCCATGCCACTGCGCCATTGGAATCAAGCTATCCTGGTGGTACCCCGAAACCAGTCCCAGGATGCTTGTTTCCAGTGCAAGGAGAACTTGGCTCTGAGATATTGGCTGATCAGTTCCCATATATATATATATTTATATATATATATATATATATATATATATATACACACACACACACACACACACACACACACACACCACAATCACCAGTACGTAGTTACAGTTAGGACCATGTTTCCATAGGAAAAGCATTTTTTTACTTGCCTATATCTTTGGTGCAGTTTTACAGATCTTCACGAAATTTTCCAAAAAGTGTGATGGTAATTTTTGCTGTGCATGGAAAGTCTCAGGGTGATCTGTCAAGCAGGGACCAGGAAAAGGTGGGGAGGTAAGAAAAAATTGTGTTTTCCTAGTTAATTCCCATCAGAGTTTTCAACACGACTACAGCCCGAAATGCTGGACAAAATTACACCAAATCTGGCAGAGAGTTAGATTGTGTTCCACAGGTTGTGATTTTTGTTGTTTGGTGTAAATCTGTTCAGTAGTTGTTGGGAAATTTAAGGAAATCCAAATATGTATATCTAGGGCTGCGGTTCCTCCCCGACGACTTCACGAAGAATAACACGCTTATGCAGGGAAATGCAGAGCTCTGATTGGCTGCCAACACTTCAGCCAGGAAGTGTTGGCAGCTATCTTGGGACTCCCCTTCAGCCAAGTCCCACAAAAAAGTGAAAAAAAAGAAAAGGGGGCAGGGCAGGAATACCCTAACTCTCAAGCATTGGTCTTGAGGTCCCAGAGAGACCCTGGGAGGGCAAAAGAGCACATTTTAAAATGTTTGCCACAAATTTGTGAAATTTGTGAATTGGCTTCAAAAATGAAATAAAAAACGCTGTCTCCTGCGCTTCTTCTAATTAAGCCCCCGGGTGGGCCAGGTCCTGGTGGCATTCCTCCTTTATTAAATTGAACACATGTGCCAATCTCCATAGGCATTTCTAGGCCCAGAGGACCACCACCTCCCTGGGGCTCTTGTTAATTATGTTTGGGGGCCTCACGGACCCCTGTGGGCCCTGGGGACCACCACCTCCCCAGGGCCACAATGTAAAAAAATACATTGGGTGGGCTGCGTGGACCCCCCCAAGCCCAGGGACCTCCACCTCCCTGGGGCGGCCCATGCAAATCATCACATCACACTCACCTGACATCGCCTTCCTCACGTAAACCTGGACCAATCCCTCCTCGGAACCCGACATAGCCATCGCCACCCCCAAGGGATACAAACTCCAATGCAAAGACTGCATCAACAGGCCAGGTGGTGGCGTCGCCATCCTACACAGGGACACCATCAAAGTCACCACCAGCTCCCAAGACACTATCGACAGCACAGAACACATGCACTTCCTAATCCACATTAACAACAACTCCACCCTCAGAGGTACACTAATCTACAGACCACCAGGACCACGCCCCTCCTTCTGCGACACCATCACCGACACCATCAGCTCGCACGCCCTCACCTCCACAGACTACATCCTCCGCGGTGATTTCAACTTTCACTTGGAGAACATTCAAGACCACAACTCAACCTCCCTCATAGACAACCTCACCAACCTCGGACTCAAACAACTGGTCACCGCACCCACCCACTCAGCAGGACACACGCTCGACGCAATTTTCACCTCAAGCCAACACATAGCCTACACCCACACCACCGAACTCCACTGGACTCACCACCACTGCGTCCACTTCTCCTTCACCAAACCCTCCACACGCCACCATCAACACACCACACCCTACCGCATGTGGGACAAGATCCCCACAGAACGCCTGAACTCCCAACTGGCTCACAACCTCCCCCCCACACCTACAACACCACCGCAGGAGCACACCAACCTCTCTAAATGGATCACTACCTGCGCAGACACACTAGCCCCCCTCAGAAAACACATCGCCACCCGCAACATCAAGAACGCCCCATGGTTCACCCCCGAACTCCAAGCGCAAATGCTGCCAAGCGGAGAAAATATGGCGACAAGAACCCTCCACAACCAACTTCTCCACCCTCAAAACTACCATTCGCACCCATAACCAACTCATACGCACCACCAAAGAGATCACTACAAGACACGCCTTGACAACAACTCCCTAAACAGCAAAGAACTCTTCACCATCATTAAAGACCTAGCAAAACCCAAAGGCAGCAACATAGACCCCACACGCACACAGCCCCTATGTGATGCCCTCTCCAACCACTTCCACCACAAAATCCTCGACATCCACAACAGCTTCATACCACACACCCCTCACTCACCCAACTCAACCCCCACTCATGACCCCCCACCACACTCACCACCTGGGCCCCCACCACACACAAAGAAACCCAAAAAATCATGAACTCCATCCACTCCGATCCCCCTCCGACCCCTTTCCTCATCGCGTCTACAACAAAGCCAGCCCAACCATCGCCCCCATACTCTGCGACATAATCAACTCCTCTTTCGACTCCGCCACCTACCCAGACCCCTGGAAGCGCGCGGAAATCACTGCTCTCCTAAAAAAAAAAAAAAGCCGACCCGGAGGTCCTCTCCAACTATCGCCCCATCTCCCTCCTCCCTTTCCCCGCCAAGGTTGCCGAGAACCTAGTCAACAACCGCCTATCCCACTTTCTCAAAGAAAGCAACACTCTTGACCCCTCACAATCCGGGTTCCGCAAGAACCACAGCACGGAAACCGCCCTCATCGCATGCCCTGACGACATCAGGACCAAAGTCGACAAAGGCGAGACCATCGCACTCATCCTCCTAGACCTCTCCGCAGCCTTTGACACTGTCTGCCACCACACACTCCTCCACAACACAGGAATTCGCCACAAAGCCTTAGACTGGCTCACCTCCTTCCTCACCGACCGGACCCAAAGAGTCCACCTTCCACCTTTCCAATCCACCGCTACCAAGATCATCTGCAGAGTCCCCTAAAGGTCCTCCCTCAACCCCACACTCTTCAACATTTACATGATCCCCCTAGCCAACATCCTCCGACCACACGGAATCACTATCCTCTCCTACGCAGAAGACACGCAACTCATCCTCTCCCTCACCCGCAACCCCACCACCGCCAAAACCAACCTACACGCTGCTCTCCTCGACACTGTCAACTGGATGACAACTAACCACCTCAAGCTTAACTCCAACAAAACTGAGATCATCATCTTCGGCCCCAACAAAACCATATGGGATGACCCCTGGTGGCCCACCGCCCTAGGCCCCGCACCCACCCCCGCAAACCATGCACGCAACCTCAGCATCATCCTGGACCCCTCCCTCTCCATGACACAGCAAATCAATGCACTAACCTCCTCCTGCTTCCACACACTCTGCACTCTAAAAAAAATCCTTCAAATGGATTCCCCCAGAGACCAAGAAGACAGTCACCCATGCACTCATCAGCAGCAGACTAGACTACGGTAAAGCCCTCTATGCCGGCACCACACTCAAACTCAAACGCAAACTCCAGAGAATCCAGAACACAGCCGCACACCTCGTCCTTGGCCCCCTCCACCACAAACAAATCTCACCACACCTCAAATCCCTTCACTGGCTCCCCATAGACAAGAGAATCACTTTCAAGATCCTCATCCACGAACACAAATCCCTCCACAACACCGGCCCGACCTACCACAACGAAAGAGTGAACTTCCACACTCCTACCCGCAACCTCCGATCAGCCGACCTTGCACTAGGTACAGTCCCCCGCATCCAACAAACCACCACAGGAGGCAGGGCCTTCTCTTACCTCGCCCCCACAACCTGGAACTCCCTCCACACCAACCTACGCAAAACCAAAGACCTCCTACTCTTCAGAAAAAACCTCAAGACATGGCTGTTTGAACAGAAACCCCCCCCCCCCCACCCCACAAGCGCCTTGAGACCCTCACGGGTGAGTAGCACGCACTATAAATGTTTTTGATTGATTGATTGATGCAAATAGACATGCATGCAGGGAAAGAGATGAAACGATTGCTCCTCCATGGAGGGAACTCAATTTCCAGCAGCTCCCTGTGTGTGTGAGCAGTGCTGGCTCCCGCAGGAGGAGGGGAGCCTGCAAGCCTGCTGGGACCGCGGGCCCTTGAGGCTCCCCCCGCAGTCCCATTGCACACTTGGTGCCCTGGGTGAGCTCCAGGGCACCCAGGAGACATGGCCAGGCTCTGGGGTCAAAATCAGCCTGGAGAGGGGGACCGTGCGGCCCCCCACCCTTATTCGTTGAAGGCTGGGCACCAGGGAATGGGGTACCCGGGGCCGAGATCGGCCCAGGAATGGGGCCCCACAGCCCCCCTCCTCCATTAATTTGTGGCCAAGCCCCGGTGGATGGGGCTGCAGGGGCCTTTCTGGCCCTTATGCTCATTTCAAAGAAATTAAACCTAAACAGGAAGCACTTACAAATATAAATATAGCAGGTGCCCCAGATGAAGCTCTACTTCTATAAATAACAAATGATTCTAACTCCTGCATTTGTGAAGGCAAAGCAAGTGTGTTTTCTTGGCAATTCCATATTGAAAAACGATCTAACATCCTTCATGGAGGTGAATGCATCGTTGATCTACTGGAGAACAATCTGTACGTGACTCTGATGAGTGGGTTCTTTCTTGTCCTCTCCTGGTGAGAGCAGAGTCCACGGGTCTCCCTTTAAATTGCTACAAGTATGCAAATCTGCAAATCACCTGGGAGCTCCGTCCGCTTGCCCCCACCACATCCACCTTAGTAGTAGGCAAAGGTCTTCCCCTTTTTGCCAAGACGATGGACAGCTTACTATAGCCCCCCCCCAAGTGCATTTCCCGTTGATTTTGGTGGTGCATTCTTAAATCCGAGGACTATGAGGACATTTCCCCAAAACAAAGAAGCATTCACACCATATAGATAACAAGAAGGTCCCTGGTTTGGTGGATATTTACGTCTTTGTAGTCTCGATGGCCTCTTTATAGGAGGATTTATGTTATCACATATTTCTGGATAAAGAGGCACCAGGAACCTCTTTATCCTATTGGCAAAAACACACAAAAGGTTGCTGATAACATTTCCTTGTGCTCCATTACACGGTTGTAGTGTAGAATACATACTGGACATGTACCCAAAGAGGCAGGAAGCTCTCCACTTGGGTAGATATAGTGTGCAAAACTGCAGATTCTTGTTGCATAAAAGGGCAGCTGAGGTTCCTTTGTGGCTGAATCACTCACACACGTACTGACAAACCCACACAGACACTCATACACCCACTCACAGAGGCACTCAGCCATTTACGTGCTCACTCACAGACCCTCTGAGACATTCATACACCTACCCACAGACCCACTCAGGCTCACGCACACACTCACAGACACACTCAGTAACTCATGGACTTACTCACAGACGCACTCAGAGCTCATGTACCCACTCACAAACCTATTCAGACACTCACCCACCCACTCATATACCCACTTAGACACTCACCTACCCACTCACAGGCTCACTCACCTACTTACAGACCCAGTCAGAGACCCACACACTCACTCACGACCTATTCAGAGACTCACCCGCTCACTCACGCACCTACTTACAGACCCTCTTAGACATTCATGCACGCACTCACAGACCCACTGAGGCTCACGCACACTCACAGACTCACTCTGAGGCTCATGCACGCACTCAGAGACACACTCAGTAATTCATGGACTTACTCAGACGCACTCAGAGATTCATGTGCCCCATCACAGACCTACTCAGGCACTCACACACCCACTAATATACATATATATATATATATATTTTTAACATGCATTCACAACACTACATTATGTAATATTAGCTGTGGCAAAGGACCTCACCCTCAGCCCCCCCCACCACTCTGTGTTCCCTCTGCTGTGAGCACACAGCCGACCTCTTCCTATACTGCCTGAAAGAAACAGATAATAAATTAAATCACTTTAGGCGTGTCTCATGAAAGGAGAGCAAAGTTTCATTTCTGCTTTCCAGAACGACTTAATCTTCATCCCAAAAACCAGGACAGTCCTCTGAAAACCAGGACTGTCCAGGAGAATCAGGGGCATCTGGTCACCCTGAACTGGTTGGAACTAGAATCCGTTGATAGGGATTACATGATTCTGTCATGGCAACCCATCCAGCTCTAAATGTAGCCTCTAAACTGCAACCCACCAAAAACTTGCCAGTCTACCATGCATGTGACAAAGTCAGCGAGCAGCACTAACCTGAAATGTGAAGAGCACAGAGCTAAGAAAATAAAATGGTACCAGTGTGGGACCCAGAGATAAGGTACGGATGCCCCGGGGTGGGGGGTGAAGGAGTACGAAGTGTGAGCTCAGGCGTGTAGGGTGGAGGACTCAACGGTGAGGAGCCAGGGGCTCGTGAGCACAGGATTTAGTGGCAGAAAGCGCAGGGCTTAGTGGGGTGGGCCGTGAGTACATCTCAAAGGTGGCACGGAAGCATGAGAAGCACGGGTCACTGGGGTGAGGAGTGGAAGACTCCAGAGTGAGCTCAGGCACTGTGACACCTTCCAAAGATGTGCATCTGCTGTTCATAGGTATCACTTTTAAAGATCGAAATGGTAGAGCTAATCTCATGATGAACAGCACAGTCCAAGATAGGGACTGGATCAATAAATGTGAGAGCGTGATTGGTAAGCAAGGGCCAGTGGATGGAGAGAACTCAGCTTAGGTATGTGGATGGGGGTTCTCTGATCCTTCTCTGGATAGAAGAGGTTTCAAATGGAGTGGTTAGTAGTAAATCAATTTCCAGATATTTTGTTGCACACGTGTGACATGCAGAGTCATGTGAGTGCAGCTAGGGGGCAGTACTGGTCATGCAGCAGCGTGTGGGAAGTATAAGCTGGAATTGTCTTTCCATGACACCAGGCAGAGCAGAAGAACAAACCAATGCATCTTGATTTTCACTTGCAAAGAGAGGTCATCACACACTTCTGGGTTACCAACACAGTGTAAAATGTTCTCAGGAAAGGGACCCCAGTCAATCTACACAAACCCTGAACAGGAGGCAGTAGAGAGGAAGGTACACCAAGGTAAGGAGCTGATCCTACTGACAGAGCAATTCACTTTCACCTACCTTGAAAGGGAGGGAGCTTGATAATATGGGTAACCCAAGAAAACATCTTTACCAGCCATTAACCGGTGAGAGGCCCATACCCTGAATCCATGGAATGAGCCATACAGCTGAAGCAACCAAAAACTTGTAATGTTTTCACTAGTTCTCGAAGTAAAGAATCAGTCTATGCTGCCTAACCAACTAAAGAACCTCATATAGCCGTCAGAGAAGACCACCTCAAAGCTTAATGTGTGGTGGTGGTTGCAGGTGGTGGGCACCAACATATTGTGGACCAAAACTTGTTTATCATCATCAGCTGTTGATCCACCGCAAGAGTGAGAAAGGCACATGAAAGCAAGAGACGGAGAAAGAGAAAGACAGGAAAACAGTGACAAGGGAAGAAATCAGCAAAGAAGAGAGCCTGATGGGTGATGCAGCAGGAGGTGTAGAGTGGTGGGAGGAGGAGGCCTGGGGTGGAATCAAGACGAACAAGCTTTGCAATGTCAGCGGCAGGTTCCTATGAAAATCTTCGTCCACCACACTTTTAAAAAAATTGTTTTTTTTTGTTTGTTTTTTACAAATTAAACAATGCACCTACATATTGTAATCAGTTGCTTTGGCCCAGCCATCCTATGAAGTTTAGTTTTATGAGTTCTCTTTGATAAAGTGTCCTGGTATCAGCGAAATAGACTTGCTGAACAGGCACTGCATGTTAGCACAAGACCTGTGCAGTATGGGTCTTATCGGGGAATGCTCAACCAGTAGCAATTTGGTTTGTTCTTGTGGGTCACTTGCACTCTGGACCTGCACCTGTTTAACTGTACTCAGTACTGAAGGGAGTAAACATATCAACACCAAAGGGAATCATAAACCTGGACTTGAAGACGTACTAAAGATTTACTATTTCCCTTACTAACAAAACTCGGCAGTAGTACTCATATATGGCTGTGCCATGGATGGCCGTCATGCACACTACCCAGTGACTCTTGTGATTTTTTTAAAGGGCGGCTCCTTCCCCAATACATAATTGTAAATAGTGCATAATTACACGCTTGGGAACGTGCATTTTTTTCTCTTTTTTTCCTCCATCAGGAAATCAGTTTTCCATGTAGAGAAACCCTTTCCCGTGCATCCCTTCTAAGTCTGGAGGAGTTCCCTTGTCCACCTGGAAGGGATATTACGCTAGCCATTTTCTGAGATGAAACTCTGACAATTTCTGCGATGCTAAAGGGCTGAGTCAGAGTTTGTGAATAACCAGCAATTCACCAGTTGAGTGATCACAGATTTGCAAGGCAAACCATACATTGCTACGCCCCATTACGTGGGAATACTAATTAATAATTGCACACGCTGCATATTTTGGAATGCAATTACTCAGCTGTAAAAGTACTTAGGCTTCTACCTCACGTTTTGTGAAGGCTTGATTTACGCGCCAGATTTACGAGCACAAATGGATTTTTTTTTTAATTTAAATTGCCCTGTTCCACGGTTGTCCCCGAAGTGCCTAAACTGCCTGACAGACTCCTGCGTGCGGACCTGAAGGGAAGGGAAGCGCAGAGCGTGATTCCTTTTCTGGAAAGCGATTGGCGAGTGGAAAAGCGCGCGCTGTTCGATGTGCTGTGATGGGTGATGACGCAACGGAAACTCGTCCTTTACGCAGCTGAAACTGAGGCCAAGACCCTCCTCCCAGGGGTGCTCTTTGGTAGACTCCGGGCTCCACGTGCCAGTAGTAGCCCCTGATCCTTTCTGGCAGATCAGGACGGCTCATGTTCCTCACTGGAAGCCAAGGGCAGCCAAGGGCGCACGGAGCGCGGCCGGGGGTATTAATAGCCCTGGGAGCTGCTCGGCCGTCTCTGTGCATCCAGCCCGGCTTAATTGGTCCTCTCTGACTCTGGCAGCCCGTGGAAGGGATGTATGTGCACTTCGGAGAAGGACTGGGCTCCAGGGAAAAGTGGCCATTTTGGGATAGGCTTGTTTCACTATAGGGGCTGATTGGTGATGGCTCCATTGGTACAGGCCTCTCAGAGCGCCGAGAACTCTCCCAACAGTGTGGCTCACTAGCGACCCTCCACTAACAGCACATGCAGCGTCTGCTTCACTTGTTTACATCTGGGCGCTTTACAGTGGTTTTATAAGCTCTCTTTATAAATTGCACCAACTTCTAAGCCGAGTATGTGGTTGGAAAGTGGGGGTGACAGGTCATTAGTTTTTAGGTCGAGCGCGCAAGCGCTTTGAACTGTTTTAAGCTCTCTATATAAATTGCACCAACTTCTAGGCCGAGTATGTGCTTGGAAAGTGGGGGTGACAGGTCATTTGTTTTTAGGTCGGGCGCGCAAGCGCTTTGAACTGTTATAATCTATCTGTGGGCTTTTACCCACGCCCACCGCACGCCCAACACGATCACTCGTTCGCGAGCTTGCCTTTCAAAAATCCTTTGTTATCATTGGTAAATGCTTTACGTTTGTCCCTCCTCGGGACGGATTTGTTGTCTGCTTGGACACCGACCCTGTTACATGGATAATTGCACATTTGCAGACGTGTTTGACTGCAAGCAAATTTCTTTTTCTTTTGTACCTCTCCTTCGGTCTCATGCTCAGCGCGGCCATGGTGCTTTGAATCGCCTGGCTTATGTCAGCAGTTTTACTTTTGATTTTCAATTTATGTAACAAGAAAAGTCTAGTTAGGAATTTACGACACTAATAGCTGTAACTTGAGCAACTGCGAGACCCATTGCATTGCAAATGCTTATTACTGTGTCTCTCCAGACACCTCTTACTGCTGCTTCTCTCATGGTTCTGGTAAATAACTCGTCTTTAGTTTTCAAAGGAGTGTTCATGTGTACCTGTTAGCAGAGACATGCTGACCTTTGCATCTTATTGACTACTTTTGCCATCTCAGCAACTAGTCTGTTAACCCGTCTTTGCTACAAGAAAAAAAAGGCAGACAACTAAAAACGACATATTATTTTGCTTTTCACAACTCTACATAGGATACAATGATCTAGTTTTTGTTTTTTCTGATCAGAACAATGAGGCATTGTGGGGCTTGTAGTTTTGCTTTTAACAGATTCATCGTTACTATAACTACTTGTTTCATGCATAAAATCTAAGCTGTCCTTGCTCACATCATGCGTTAAACAAACCTTGACAATGTTAAATGTTTGTTCTTAAGTTTAGTGGAAAGGTTTCTACCTAGCTTCCTAGCTGTACTTAGCTTCACAAAATTGTAAAGGTATAATATGGGTACCCGCATCATGTTCTTAAAACAAAAAAGCTAATGACATGTGGCAGTAGCAGAAGGAATATGGTACAGTTCTCTCTCACACACACACAGAGGATAGGTGCAGCACACCCTTCTTCATGGTGTGGGTGCACCTTGGGTAGAAACATCGAAAGCTTCCTAGTTTTCAGAGGACAGTTACTGTTTGGGTAGCATCAGCACAAGTTTTCCCATCACACAGCAGCAGTCAGGCCTTACCTCCTCACAGAAGAACAACCGTATGACAGCAGCAAAGCAAGCTTTCCTCTCTCACGGAGGGAAATGCGTGAAATCTTCCAATTTTGAATTTGCTGCTGTCACTTGGGGATCTGCTGTTTGTGTAGATTATTTGGTTTTACATGTATTGAGAGGCAGACGTCGCCTAGTAGGTCATTGTTATTTGGAGCAGCTTCACCATAGTGTAACTATGCTCTAGACAGATACCAACCTCTTTTAAAAGGGTTTGAATGCACACACACCAGTCTTTGTGCAACCCAGGCTCAATGCTGAACTTGTTCACAATGTTGAGGGCCACCAGTGTTCTAGCTGCTCAGAAAGGGGCACTGTTCACTTGCCCTGCCCCTCACCATCGGTCCTCTCACCCAGATTGGGGTTTCAAGAGAAACCCAGAATTATTCTAACAAATCTTAGAAATCTGTGAGAATCCTCCAAAAAAATGTTGCCTTCCCAGAGACCACCTTCGGGACCCTACAGTGGGCCTGATCAGTCGGACAGTAACACCCCCACCTCAAAGAGACCTAATAGCTCTGTCAGTGCTAGTTGGTAAAAAAGTAAGTGCCAGGGCCCTTCTTGGGAGGCCACTGCAGCTTGCATCCTCACCCGCTGCCAGCACTGCCATGACAGGACCAACACAACTACTAGCCATCACACTCCTACAAGTGTGACAATTCAGACTGTTAGCCGCAGGTTTTATTCTTTTTAAATGTATGTTGACTTACTAAACGCACTCGTGGTCATCTAAAAATTAGGCAGACAATGCCACCATGTCACGGACTGTCACTACAGGCGGTGCTGACAATTAAGTGCCGGTGATGAGCACTGGAAACCATAGGCACAAATTAAGCACTGAGCTCTGTGCACTTCCTAGGTGCCCTCACCCAAAAACCACTCTAACAGCACACCACTAACCAATTATATTGTTTCTAGTACTCCTATGTAACCCTGAACAGGGAAGGTGGCTGAGGCAGCTGCCCTTGGTTCCTCCAACAGACTTATTATGGGAGCCCCATAGAACCCCAGCACACTTCCATTGATTCACTCAAACAAGCCTTGTGATTCTGAGAGCACTAAACAACCCTTTTTTGTAAGTTCATCTCAGTGACCCTCCCACGAGCTGCTGAGAGCCTCAGGGCCTTCCCAACAGCCATCACAGCACTAACATCATGAGGTGCCCCAGAAAATGCAATAAAGTACTGAGCTCATCTGGGTCCATCATATGGGCCATATGACTCTTTAGAAGGCATTCTGAGCGCTGACAAGATCAGGTACTCCCACCACAAAAAGCAACAAAGCACTGAGCAGATCAGTGTCCCTTCTCTAGACTGTAGGACTCCAAGAACACAGAAAAGGTCTATGTTTTCAAAGATTATCCAGGTGACCCATAACAAGTGTCGGAGCTCTGAGGAGGCGAGAAGGGTAGTTTGCAACCAACTTTAGAAGTTTAATAACAGTAAACCGACTATCCAACTGTTCTCTATTTACTTAGCTTACTTTTTTGATGTTCCAGCCAGCCTCAGAGCTCCTTGTGGGAATTGTTCAACAGTCTTGACTGCTCTGGGAGCTCCTTGAGGGCAGTGAGAGCACTCTGAGGCCAAAGGGTATGACAATTCCGACAGCACCCTTTCAGCAGTTGTGACCACCCTGAGCATACTTGGTTGAGCGACAACAAATCTTGGTGCCCATTGAGCGCCCTTGACTCCTTCAACACAGCATGGCTGCTTAGAGCACTTTATGGATCCCACACAGCCTTGTCGATTTTTGGGGTGCCCTAGCGCCTCCAGCAGACCTGAGCTAAAACTTAGCCCTACTCCATTATTGACATTTTCAGCCAGGCCTGTTTTTTGACCAGTGCTTGCATGGTGGACCTTATAAGTCCTTGCGTTTAATGGCAAAAGTGAAACTACAAGTTCCAGCATGCATAGTGTTTTTGGGTCAAAAACCCAGATCTGGCTGAAGTTACCACACGTTATGGAGGTCACCTAACAGCAATGGTACTTCCCTTCCGTCTCAAGCTATCCCAAAGAAAACTCCCCTTTTGCACCTATCCCTGCTATCAAAGTATTCCCCCTTTCTCTCTTTTTTTATATAAACTCCAAACCCCATTATAGAACCATGTGCTTTATAGATAGGTTCTTTCTTTATATTTCTCATGCAAACATAGGGGATCCCTCGTTTGGGGAGTAAAAGGCAGTTAGAATTATGGTGCTTTCAACCACTCGCGTCCTGGGTTTCCCATTAAGATGGAAATCCCAATCCATCTGCTTTTAGTGCTCTGATGAGTGACTGGTCTATTTCAGATTCCTATTTGTCAGTACAACACAACAGGAAATACTGTAGACAAATAACAATACAGCTGCCAAGTACCTGAATGTCATATCACTTGTGACCGCTTCAATTATGTAAAATTGAAGTTACCCAATACTCCCTGTGTAAGTCAGGTTCATGAGTATGTTATTGGAACCTACTAGCTGCCCTTGAGTGCCAGACCAGGTCCTGTAATTAGCAGTCGGTCACTTTGTTGGCAAATGCGCACACACTGTAATAAATAATTTAGTTTTGTCAGTATTATTAAACATATCTGCAAGTAAGCCACATTTAATGCATAATTTGTCTTAGCAATTTCTTCAACATTGCAACAAAAGGATGCGTGTGAATTGATGGGGTAGTGCATCTATAAAGTTTCTTGGCAAAGACTCGTACATGAGACATCATGTTTAAGGCATATCTGTAATCAAATGATATTGCAGATTCCACCATCTGGCAATAACTCAATATTCAGTAACAGAAATGCCTGGAATATGCTGTCTCGGTTATGAGTGGACCTTTTTACCAAGACTATGTAGGTTTAGCAAGAAATAGTTCAGAAAAAGTAACCTTAGAGTTTTTAGAGTGTTGGCATGTGTTTTGGATTACTCCATGACTACTTGACATTGGAGATCTTCTTCAGGACAACTGTGCCACAGACAGTGCCACCCAGGATAATTTCCCTATGGCATTGGACACTGGCTGTCAAGTAGTATTATTGCTTAGTAGTCTTGGGTATCTAAAGTAACTCAAATTCATTCAATATTTTACATTAGCTACATCTTTAGATTGTAGGGTGTCGGCTATTCAGGGTTTAGTCACAATATCTGAGTGCATTTTTCTGTAAATTGTTTTCCTCAAATCCAATTAGGAGAGGGCACAGGTCACCCGAGGCATATAGCTAATTAGGAGGAAGAGCCCTCACCCATAGGTGTCTTGCTTCATCATTGGGCATGCTCTGCGTCACTCCTCGGTGCTTCAATGCCCGATAGACCCAGCAAGGGGGCCCTTTTACCAGAGATCTTTTTGGATGGTGCCAAGAGGAACTGACGGAATAATGTAAATCACAAAGCGTGATTTGGTGAGGGACTGGAAAGTGTGACACTAAAATTGAGTATAGGTACTGTAGTAACCTTTTACTCTAAACAAGAGTACCTGTACCAGGATTAAAAACAGCAAGTGGAGAAGACTACGGAAATAATGCTCCAAACTTATACTAAAAAATTATTTGTATAAAATTTAAATACTGTAGAGTGCTGGTCGACACGTTTCATGCTGCAGCAGTCCCTACGGCTCAAGTGGCATTACTTCAGGACCAAAAAGTGGAGGAAAACAACCTAGAGGCCAGATGTATCAAAGGGTTTTATCCATTTTGTGTCTATGGAAAATGTGTTCGTACATATGGCCCCTACTACTCCTCACTAAGAAAAGAGTAAGATTACTCTCAAACTAGGGATGCTGTACATACTTGTATCACTTACACTTGTCTATGGACTCTCTATGTCAGGTAACCCTCCTAAAGAAAGGAACAGCGAACCCGGCCGGCGGGTAGGTCCAGGGACCGCAGCTATACGGCAACAGTTTTGCAGGAGCTGAACGGGCCGCAAATTCCCAAGGGTCCCGTCACCTGATGAATCATCAAGAAGGCACCTTTTGTGTGACTACTGTGGAGACTGAAGCAACACCTCTGGACTTGCATTGGTTGTTTTTTTGGTTTATTTTATAGAGTGTAACACGTACCAGGTGGCATTTTGTTGTTGAAGAACAAATATAAGGGAGGTAATGCATTCCTAAAATCCGAGTGAAGAGTGATCAAACTGATCTTTAATTGCAGCTCACTCCAGAGTCTTTGAGCCACCAGTCAAGGTGACCATCCACTACTCTTGTCTTATTTTGGGAACTCTTAGTAGCAACATGTTTTGAGAATACAGTGAGTCCGGGTAGAGCATAGGAACAGAATCATTAGGCAATGGGCAAGTCTATGACTAGTCGGCTATGGGAGAGTATTCAGGCTCATAGAATACACTGTGCTTTATACAGAGGGTTTTAAAATGTATTCCTTCATCCACTCCCAGTTAATGAAGCTCTTTACATGTGCTGGGCATATGATTGCTTTTTTTGTAGGTGGTATGTCAATTGAAGAGCTTCATGCTGTAGTCTGTGGAATGTGGGCATCCACTTCAGAACACAACATCATAAGAGAGACCGCATGTAGCACCTGGGTCATTGATTTCTCTCTAGCCCTACCAACTCTTTGAACTCCCTAAGACTGAGATCACCTGGTGGTTATTTAAAGTGCTCTGGTACCCTCAGGAGGACACTTATTGTACATACTTTTTAAGTTGAGCCTATCAGAGAGCACAACCTACCTGGTTGGGAAAGACATATTGCGGGCTTACCGACAACATACCAGGGCTCGCAGCCCACCCCTGTTGATCACCATTGGATGGGTTTTCAGTCATTCTCATTTGCCTGCTTCTTATTCGTGGTTGTCCCATCTAGTCAATCTTGTTTGTTCCGCCTATGGCGCATAGCCTATTTACCATCTCTTTGACTGACTGACTACTGTGCCTCCACTGCTTGCTTTTAGGGAGCTGCTTTGCTTTCTTTTTGTTTAAGAACTCCATGAGAGTGCAGGTTTTTCTGTCTCTCTCTCCTGTATGCTTTTCTCCCTCCACTTTATTCTCACTTTTCCATGTGTTTCTTTCCCTGGTGCTTAATTTGTAAATAAAAATGTGCCGGTGCCCAAAGCTCTCCTTTGAAAAACGTGGCAGCTGCCTTTAAATGTGCGAGCACAGAATACTGAGGCAGCGTAATCCTGAAGCCATCTCGGGGCTCTCTTAATCCATTTACAGTCACTTCCTGCCCCTTCAGTTCACTCTTGCAACTTTCTGCTTTCTCCATTTGTGTCACTTTTTCGTTTTTCTCTTCCTCCGTCTTTTCCATGTGTCCTTCGCTTGCAGTAAATGTCTGATGTAGAAAACTAAGTGCCGGCCCTCAAAAGTAAGTGCTGGTGCCCACACCAGAAACCACTGTCTCACCCCCCATCTAAACTCATGTGCTCTCTTACCTGTGTGTGCTTTTAAGACCTTGCATCCCAACAACGTTCCCCTCTTTCACCTTTCAATCATATTGCTTCTTTCATACCCGGCCGTGTGTTAAATCACTCCCAGGGCTTTAAATGGAAATATAGAAGTGCAGGTCCTCACTATTTACTATTTGCTTCTGAGATGTGCTGGTAATCCACCATTAAATGTATTGCAGCAAAGCTGAGAAGTGCAGATGCTTCCTTTTCCAATTAAACTAAATACCTGTCCATTTAAAGCTCTGCATCTCCCTTAACCCGGTCATCCTATTTATTCATTTTTTGAGCACCTTTGAATTCCTTTTTTCTTATTTACCGATCCATCCCGAATGGGTCAATAAGACAAAAAACGCCCACGTCATGTAGGTGCGTGCTTTCATGTTCATCTACATCTGTGCACCTACAAAATGACCGTACGACCGTGTAATCACGCTTTTTTTAACAGCCACCCGCACAGACGCCACAGTGCTGCACATCATGGCTATAAAAGGTTTGGTAGCCAATAGGTCTCATAGGCGAGACTTATTGGCTTTGCCAACAATTGTTTCATATTTAGGGGGTCATTCTGACTTTGGCGGGCGGCGGAGGCCGCCCGCCAAAGTACCGCCGTCAGAATACCGCTGCGCGGTCAAAAGACCGCCGCGGTAATTCTGAGTTTCCCGCTGGGCGGGCGGGCGACCGCCAGAAGGCCGCCCGCCCGCCCAGCGGGAAACCCCCTTCCACGAGGATGCCGGCTCCGAATGGAGCCGGCGGAGTGGAAAGGGTGCGATGCAGACACTGAAAATCTTGGTGGGGCCCCACGACACCCGTTACCGCCAACCAGGTCCTGGCGGTCAAAACCGCCAGAACCAGGCTGGCGGTAAGGGGGTCGGAATCCCCATGGCGGCGCTGCCTGCAGAGCCGGTTTCCCTTTTCTGACCGCGGCTTTACCGCCGCGGTCAGAATTGGCCTGGATGCACCACCAGCCTGTTGGCGGTGCATCCGTGGTCCCCGGCCCTGGCGGTCCATGACCGCCAGGGTCGGAATGACCCCCTTAGTCTTTTGTTACCACTTACCTTTTTTCTCCGTTCCTCGTTTGTTGTTCTTATTATATTTCTCTACTTTTATTTAGACTCGTGTGGCTCTTCAGATTCTTTTTTCCTTAACTGTGGTAGTCATCCAAGTTAGTATTAACACATATTTATTACTTAAGAACGTGCACTTGGTGCGCAGACAGAAGGAATTACATTTACTGGGAGCTTTGCACTAGCAAAGAAGTTGCTGGTTATAGTGCACCGGAGGCTGCTCGTAGAAGAAGCCTTTGTATATGTTTTTGAGGAAGGAAGTGACAAGTGATCTCAGAAGCTTTATTGGCGGACATGATATGATGGCTTGGGAAACCCTCCTGTGGGCTTCAAATGATGCTGACGGTCTGAAAGAGTTTCTCAATATAACCGCAGGGGTTTAGATAGCTCGGTAATCTTAAACCACCCGTACTGTAGCCACCGGACACTTTCCAGGAATGTTGATATTCAGTCTGCAGATTAACAGATGTAAGTGTCATGTTCAGGTGCTTGGTACACAATTATCTTTACGCGATCACATATGTCTACTCAGTTAATCATTTGAATTTTCTTTAATAGACCGAAAGATTTACAATTTTTAGTAAAATGCTGACCTTCCGATCGTGAAGCTATTAACGAAGGCTTTATGTGTGTAATTGCACTCCCAAGACTTCGTCATCAGCTCATAAACAAGCATTTGCAATGCATTAGGTCTCGCATTTGCTCGAGTTAGAGCTATTGGCTTTGTAAATTCCTAACTGGACTTTTCTTGCCACATAAATTGAAAATCAAATGTAAAACATTTTTTGACATAAGCGCGCGGATTCAAAGCGCCACGGCCTCCATGAGCGCGAAGGAGAGACACAAAAGGAAAAAGAAGTTTGCTCGCATTCAAACATATTGGCAGTCGTGCAATGATCAATGAAACAGGGTCAGTCTGTAAAATGGTAACAAAACCTCTCCATGGAGGGACAAACTTAAAGCATTTACCAACGATAACACAGGATTTTTGAAAGGCAAGACCATGAACTAATGAAAGTGAAGGGCGTGCGGTGGGCGTAGTTAAAAGCCAATAATACTTACAACAGGTCAAAGCGCTTGCACGCCTGACCTAAAAGTGCAGATACTTATTAAGTGTGGAAGAGGTGAAATCTCACTGTGGTTATTTCTACGTTCACACTGAGAAAGACACTGGACAATTGTCAGTAGAGTGTTTTCCTACATCTTATTAGTGGGAGGCTATGGCAAAATAATATCAATCTGTAATAAAAAGGGTTTTTACTGTAGGTAGCGGGCCCCAGTGAGAGACAGGACAGTCCATGTTCTTAAGTGGAGAACCATGTTTTTTGGAATGTTCAAACTTATATCACTGTAGTTTAGTTAATTTATAAGTTTGGTCCTGGCATTACCCAGCGGTATCCCAGTACCAGGAAACAACCAGCATAAACCAGGATCTCCAAATACACAACCTTAATGAACTGACAAGGGAGATGGCTGTGCAGAGGTCTTTGAGACTGGAGATGATCTGAAACTTGGTACAATTTAAGTTGAAAGGTATTCCACACTTGGGGCCCTTGAGAGCACCGTTGGGGTGCTTAAACGGAGTTTGACAGCATCTCTAATCTGATAGGTCTCAAACAGACATGGAGAATCAAGAGATTGAAGCTAGTCATGCGGTGTGCGATGGACCAAGGCAAGTGGCAAGCCTCTGGTTTTGACTTTGTATTGCTGCCAGCCTGTAGGTTTTGTAACATAACTCATGTTATTAGCTTTTAGGAGGCGACGAGCTCTTAAACACATCGTTGGCTAGTTTCCCACCTTCTTAAAAAGCTATTCTTTTCCAACACCTCTCCTCTCCACCTCTGCTTAGTTACAGTCCACAGGTACCGCATCTCGAGTGTTCCCTAATTTTCTGTAGCCGTTGATCTCAATAATACTAAACCAAATCCTTGAAATTGTGTTTCCTACATTTAAAGTCGTATCCTCAGCTGTCATACAGATGATGTGTACAGCACTTTATACCAAACTATTGTCAGCCCTTGTGGTGGTGGGTGAAGCAGTGTCAGATTTTCAGAAGAACAACTGACTCTATAATGACTCTCATTTGTCTCATGTGTTAGTAAATATGTCTCAAGTGGTTATCCTAAACATCTGACAAGGACTAAACCTATACAGACTCACCTTAAGCAATCCTGCATTTAAGAACCTAAAGCATTCTGAATCAGGATGCATTTATGTGTCAGCTGGCCGATATTATTGCCTAGATGAGGATGTACACCACCATGGGAATTGCCAAAAATTGTAGTCGGGACCACACTAGAGGCTCTGCTATTGGGGATAGTCAATGATGTCAAGCAGCTGTAATCTGGTCTAAGATATGGTAAACCAAGTTCTGCAAATGCCAGTGTTGGCAGTAGACATATGATGCTCTTGGCATACTTCAGATCACGTATGCTGTGTATTCATCAAGAAGCTCATGACTGAAAAATTGGTGTTTGTGGCACGGAAGGTCTAAGCCAGTTCATTGCACACACTCACTAGACTTGTGTTTGGAAGATTCTCTGCCTGACAAATTTTCCCTCTCAGATAATTTTGTAAAATTTTGTATTATTATCACAATGCTCACACCTTTAGGTTTTCTCTACTTAATGCTCTATTTAGCTATGAACTTGTGTATGGATATGGTGTTCTTTTTGTAATCACTTCCCCGATTAATTGTGTCTGCACTGATAATCAGAATGGCGGCCAAGAACTGGATGGGCCATCCGGGCACTCTGCCATTTTCCAGGTGGCTCTAGTCTAGGGAGCTGTTTGTAGAGCTACATGTGCTGCCGTTATGCATCCTTCAAATCCCTTATCGCTCCAGTTCCACTGCACCCTTTGTCGAGACCTGCCCCCGATTGGCACCCACTAGTTCTCCTGACTCATGGCAACACATTTGTACCAGTAGCGTGCTCTTCCGGGTTAGATAAACAAGCGACCTGTAAAATGATGTATGCAGACGTGCATAGAAGGTGTGATACGCTGGCTATTGTAGTAGGCGGCTGCAACAGGAATGGCTTTGCCTTCCTGCAGAAGGTGCTTGTCTATGCAGCAGTGCAGTAAGTAGCTTGCATGTGGCTCGGTCTTTGGTGGGCAGCCGCTGAAGATGCAAGTGAGCTCACTCCTCTTCTGCAACCCCTGATACCTAGTACAACCTGCGCCTCTGCGAGTAGGGAACGGGGCGATGAGCAGAGTGTGCTGGCCATTCGGCTGGGTAGCATGTTGGCCGTGGTGCTTGCATTCTTTCCCACTACGTTGGGGCTGCCACATAAGCCCGGGGTGATATCAGCATGCTCTCAGAAGAGGTCAAGGAGCCTGAAAGAGTTAACGAATATAAGGAGGTAGCATTCCGTGCCTTCTTTTTTCACTTTCTCAAGGGCTGGATTTTGCTGTGTAAACCCTTGGAGCTCTTCCTGGTGGAAGTAGCCAACAATGAGTATGAAACTGAAAGATGCAAAGTTAAGAGTGGGATCTCATTGCTGTGCCTTCTTCCATCTCACTTTCTCCAGAGATGGAATTGCTGTCTGAACCCGGGGTACGTCAGATGTAAGCACTTGTTGGCAGTGTTTGGCTTCATTGAGTTATCAGAGAAATGGCTTATTCGTGTTATCACAGCCTCACTCTAAGGAGTGTTGCATCAGAAATGGCTTATTCTGGGCCAGAGCATCCTTATACATCATCAAGAGCGATGCTGGTGTGCAGAGTTTGGTGGCGCTCCGACTCCAGTACCGCATTTCACCTGTGACCATTTACTGCAGCATTAGAAGTAGAAAGGCCTTCGGATGCACCATCACACAGTGCATGCAACAAGCACAAGTCAGTCAAGTTTCCCCAGCTTATATGAAGGCTTCTCTGACAGGTGAGGAGGTCTGGTAAATCCTTGGCCTTTCTTCAGATACAACCAACCAAAGTAGCAAAGGCTTCAAGGATTTTTAAGAGAGAATATGTAAGAAACCTTATAACAGTTACACAAAGACAGAGGACCAGAGTACAGAGATGTGACTGTCACTGCTGGGGTGGAAAGGTAGACACAGGGTAGGAGGGTGGTTGTGTTGTTCATTTACCCTGTGAGTTCTGAGCAGAAACTACCTGAATGATGGGGCTCAATGCGTAAGGGGGTGGAGTGGGGAATCAATGAGGGTATCTAGGTTACATAGTTGCATCCCATTCTTGCTGACTGCAACACTTGGGGGGTTATTACAACTTTGGAGGAGGTGTTAATCCGTCCCAAAAGTGACGGTAAAGTGACGGATATACCACCAGCCGTATTACGAGTTCCATAGGATATAATGGACTCGTAATACGGCTGGTGGTATATCCGTCACTTTACCGTCACTTTTGGGACGGATTAACACCTCCTCCAAAGTTGTAATAACCCCCATAGTGTCAGCTTTGCAACTCCTGTTATTGAGCTAATTGCGTTATGTATGGGTAAGCATTCCATTCTTTTGGTTGTAGGTGTTGAATGGTTAAACCTGTTATCAGTCATGGCTGCTTGCCCATACTTGGACATCAAGTTTTGTTTCGAGTAAAGTATGCTGCAAATCTATAGAAACACCTTTCACCACATACAATTTTATTGAAATCAGTTTCAGGGTGGCGTGAAACTTGGTTAGTTCAGCAGTGTGTGGGAATGGTGGGAAGCGTGGAGTGTGGGTCACTGTGTTCAAGGGCATTTGAGGCGTTGGATGGTCATGGGGGCCTACTGTGAAAATTCGGAATAGAAGAAAGAAAATTAAAGACAGAGACAAAAGTAAACGTTTTGAAAAAGTTTAAGCCACTATATGCATGACATAAGCCAAGCAAAGACATTCTTACTGAGTAGCAAAAGTAGGATGTCACAATTTCAAGGTCAAATGCTGACCTACAAAAATAATGATTTCACTAAATTACTAAGGTAGCCTCAATATATAGATGAGGCGCCAAGAAAGACTAACCTGTGCTTCTTTCCATAGCTTACGCTGGAAATATGTTGGTAGTTGGTATTGTGGATGGAATTTTTGTAAGTTGTTAGTTCAGCTACGAATTGTGAACTGCAACCTTTGAAATTCAATAAAACCTCATTGCTTTGTTTTTTTTAGCCCCCTAATTGTACAGAAAACCATGAATACAAATAAAGCTATCACATAATAGGTATGCAAATATGAACTAATTAGTTCCATCATTGGTCATGAGTCGGGTTTCTGATGACTCTGTCTCTGGGGAAATAGTGTTTCCATCTCTAGGCGTTTATTCCAGGAGTTTGGTTCACTCCATTTCAAGCAGATGGACAAGAATATGAGATTCGAATGGTCTGCTAAGGGAAATTGTTAATGTGCAAAAAGACAACAACACTGCGAGCGTAATATATGAAGGATGCCAACTAATGAAAGACTGTCTGACAGGTAGACTCATTATATAAAAAATATAATGTTAACATCAAACAACACAACGAATAGCATAACAATTTATCTAAAGAAAATACTTCCTTCTAGGAAACAGAACACCTAGGTCCTACCAAATAGTGTCTTAGTGGAGCACCTCTTTAAACAAGGGAAAGTCAGTGACCCAAACCCTTGTTAGTACTAAGGCACTTGTTAATCGGAGCAATGGGGAAACTGGGATATTCTATGCATTCCTTCAGTTTAGGTCCTTTGCTTGTCATACTGCTAATGAACTTGTGTTGTTCAGCCCCACCGCTCTTCAAAGTGTGCCTGTAAGTCCTGGCTTGTCAACAGAGCAGTCTCGCAGGAGGAAACAACTTAGACCAGAGAACAGGAAAGCGGTAACATGGCAGCAAAACCATGGATGTTAGCAGAAGAAGGTTCTTGGACTGAGGAGTTTGTGTTTCTCACTGCATAGCCTGTGCTTCATATACGAGTTGTCAACCATGAGCTGTGTTCATCATTGCATAGCCTGTGCTCCCCTCATATACGAGTTGTCATACAAGAGCTGTGTTCCTCACTGCATAACCTGTGCTTCATATACGAGTTGTCAACCATGAGCTGTGTTCTTCATTGCATAGCCTGTGCTCCACTCATATATACGAGTTGTCATACAAGAGCTGTGTTCCTCACTGCATAACCTGTGCTTCATGTACGAGTTGTCATACAAGAGCTGTGTTCCTCACTGCGTAGCCTGTGCTTCATGTACGAGTTGCCATGTAAGAGCTGTGTTCCTTACTGCATAACCTGTACTTCATGTACGGGTTGTCATACATGAGCGGTGTTCCTCACTGCATAGCCTGTGCTTCATATATGAGTTGTCAACCATGAACTGTGTTCCTCACTGTATAACCTGTGCTTCATATACAAATTGTCATACATGAGCTGTGTTCCTCACCTCACTGTATAACCTGTGCTTCATATACAAGTTGTCACACAAAAGCTGTGTTCCTCACTGCATAACCTGTGCTCCCCTCATATACCACTTGTCACACAAGAGCTATGTTCCTCACTGCATAACCTGCGCTTCATGTACAAATTGTCACACATGAGCTGTGTTCCTCACTGCATAACCTGTGCTCCCCTCATATACGAGTTGTCACACAAGAGCTGTATTCCTCACTGCATAACCTGTGCTTCATATACGAGTTGTCACACATGAGCTGTGTTCCTCATTGCATAGCCTGTGCTTCATATACGAGTTGTCACAGAAGAGCTGTGTTCCTCACTGCATAACCTGTGCTTCACATACAAGTTGTCTCACTGCATATTAATAATATAAAGTGTACACAGTGCCAAAGGAATATATAGCCTACCAAGGGACCAGGAATGGCTAGAGCGCAAAACCCTCATGCATCTCAGTGGATGACTCACTTCATCATCGTCATCATCGTTACAGGTACGCTAGTGGGAGGGTAGGTTCCCAGCGCGGACTTCTGGCAGAAACATGCCAATTTTTGTCCCCGACATACGTTTCCCAAGGAGCCGTTCCTGATTCTGGGGGTGGGCGACCTTTTAGTAACAACCAGTCAACTCAATGTAAGTTACGGTTTTTTCTTTACTTCTTAGTTCAGTGATTCCTCAGTTATAAGGCTTCGGAGAAGATGTACTTGAGTGAATTTCGTTTTGGTCCTGATGAAGCGTCGTAGGATCCTGTTGGACCGCTTGACGCGAAACATGTCGACCCTTAACTAGAGCCCCTAGATTATTGGTGTCTTCTAGAACTTTGTTTTGAAAGTATTTGAGCATTATCACTCATTATTTTTACTTTCGCTTGGTTTTTAATCTTGGTCTCCACCTCACCTATACTGATTAAATTTATGATGTTTTGAGGCGGATAACCAATTTTATTTATTTTTGTATCACTCTCTCCGGTTGGTGTTGGATCCCACTTTAGGGTCCAAACCTTGATCTACCTGCTACTTAGAGAGCCACGTGGTTAAGAGCTCCCTGTGGGGAGCCCACCAGGCATTGCAGTACCAGCCTGGTGAAGAGCGTTCCCGATGATGAAGCGAGTCATCCATTGAGATGCATGAGGGTTTTGCGCTCTCGCCATTCCCGGTCCCTTGGTAGGCTATATATTTCTTTGGAACAGTGTACACTTTATATTATTACTATTTTGGGAGACCGTACACTGGACCACTAATCTCCCGGTCCCTCTCTCTTGTGTATTCTTCCTCACTGCATAACCTGTGCTTCATATATATCACACATGAGCTGTGTTCCTTACTGCATAGCCTGTGCTTCATATACGAGTTGTCACACAAGAGCTGTGTTCCTCACTGCATAACCTGTGCTTCATACACGAGTTGTCACACATGAGCTGTGTTACTCGCTGCATAGCCTGTGCTTCATATACGAGTTGTCGCACATGAGTTCTGTTCCTCACTGCATAACCTGTGGTTCATATAAGAGTTGTCATACATGAGCTCTGTTACTCGCTGCATAGCCTGTGCTTCCCTCATATAGGGGTTGTCATACATGAGCTGTGTTCCTCACTGCATAGGCTGTGCTCCCCTCATCTACGAGTTGTCATACATGAGCTGCGTTCTTCACTGCATAACCTGTGCTTCATATACGAGTTGTCATATAAGAGCTGTGTTCCTCACTGCATAGCCTGTGCTCCCCTCATATACGAGTTGTCATACATGAGCTGTATTCCCTACTGCATAGCCTGTGCTTCATATACGAGTTGTCACACATGAGCTGTGTTCCTCTCTGCATAACCCGTGCTTCATATATGAGTTGTTGCACATGAGCTGTGTTCCTCTCTGCATAATCCGTGCTTCATATACGAGTTGTTGCACATGAGCTGTGTTCCTCGCTGCATAACCCATGCTTCATATACGAGTTTTCATACATGAGCTGTGTTCCTTGTGTCATGTGGAATAGTGTGTGTGTGTGTGTGAACAAGCACAAGAAGTGTTATCCTTTTACTGTGTTTTGCAGCTACCTAAGTGTATAGTTTGTTAGATGAAACGCACACGCTGTTATTTGTAGTGCCTTATCAGTGTTCACCTCTCTGTCCCTATCCTTTATGGTTATTGCTTATTTAACCAATTTTTGAAATATATGAAAAGAAAAGAGGGTAAACTTGGATAAGAAATTTTAAGAATGGCTTCAAAACATATTTTTCAATAAAAATGTACATACAAATAATTGTCTGGTAAAGACTGATGAATCATCTAAAAATATAAGTTTTCAACACAAATTGTAATGTTTTTAATTTTGTTTTTAAATACTGCAAAATGGGCCTCATATCTTTAGGAAAATCATTAAAAATGCTTCTATATTTTCCTACACCGTAAAACATTGGTAGAACAAAATTATAATCTTTTGTTGTCTTCTTAATTTCCAACTTCCTTAGAAAAGTTTGTGATTTTCATGTGACTAGTCTCGTTCTTACTTCTGACGTCTTTGTATGTACCCATAATGCTCTCTCTGTTTCTTAAAGTGCTTACCCTAGGTCTTCCCTGGTTCCTCATCCTCTGCCTCTTTCTTCACAGATTCTCAGCCTTACACCATGCTGCACTTAACGGGAACACTGAGCTCATCCTCCTGCTGTTGGAGTCGCAGGCCGCCGTGGACATCAAGGACAACAAAGGTAAGTACTGACGTTGACCCTGACTTCTAGAGGACCAGCTGATCAGTAAAGGTCCTCCCAGAGTATTTTTGTGATTTTTAACGCTAATCGATGGTCTGCGCCTGGGGTCCCAGATGCATCGGAGAGTTATTGCCCAGTGGTTTTGTTTGGTGCCAGAAGAGCTAGCTCTTTTCTCAGAGTTCCCAATCACTTGAATTGACTGATGTTGGGAACATTGCTTAATTTATTTTGCTTAAGTCTCTTTTTGTGAAAAAATGAGCGCCCTAATAAGAGGTTAATCACCAGTCAGAGAACTAAGGGCCTGATTACGACCTTGGTGGATAAGATACTCAGTCACAAACGTGACGGATATCCTGCCCGTCATATTAGAAGCTCCATTATATCCTATGCAAATTGTAAAACGGCGAGTCGTACATCCTTCACGTTTGTGACGGAGTATCCCATCCGCCATGGCGGTAATCAGGCCCTAAATATAAGACTGAAAATTTGACAGCAATTTCAATGACTCCAGAAAGGAAATGAACGCAGAGTGAGTGTTATCTGGCCACTCTAATTTTATTGCATTATTTCTCTAGTTAACCCAGAGTGCTATGCAGTCAGACAGAATGCAACCTTTGTCCCTAGAATTGCACTAGAGATGAGCGAGTAAGAACATTTACACAATGCGCACAATGCTGGTTGAGCCTTTTTAGGCACTGTCTGGTTTTGGTTGAGAATTTGAAGTGTGATAATGAGGAACTAATTTAGCACAGAGGTGTCCAATGCAGGTCCAGAAGACGAGATCTCACCACTTACTCAGGATTTAGACATCTGATAAATAAGCATGTAATGAATCTGGATGGAGCATTTTTCCATAGTTAGTCGTTGTCTGTACAATTTGCCAGAGACCCATTACTCGTGGACCTGCACTCGATACCCCTGATGCAGGTAGAAGGTGACACTTCGATGCCTTCTGATGAATTGCTGATTAAAATCATTAGTCCGATGCTCTGGCAGAATAATTAAGTTTGAAATGTGATTTGGCACTTGTCAAGCTCAAATCTTTGACAATTCCAAGAATATTCCAATCAATGATCTTTTGAGCCATTCAGGTTAACCTGAACGAGACCACATCAAATTTAAAATAAAGATTTTAGAGCACAAAGGGTGACAAGTATTAGTTATTCAGCAGTTGAGACCCCACAATAGTATCCAGACAAATACAAGACACCCAGAAAGGATGACACAGTAGGAATGCTTGCAAAATGCAATTCTCAATGAATTGCTCCCCTCGGCTCTTTCTCTCCCATGGTTATCTTTCATTGTTTGGGTTGCCTCATATTGTTCTCTCTTCAGTCTCTTAATTCCACTAACCACAGTTTTGTATTCAACCCATCTTTCTCTTTATCTTGCTTTTTCCAGCCCTTGCTCCAATAACATTTACTATTGTTCACCCTTTAGCAAATGTTGGAATAATTTCAAGAGGCAGTCATACATTATGGTATTTTGTGTTTTTGTATATTTAATTTAAATTTTCTTTCCCAATATGTTCAAATATTCAATTGTGAAGTGTTGCTATCAGATCTAGCTGCATATTTTACGTTTTGATGCAAAAAATATCATTTCTATACTGTGAATTTTGCAATCCGAAAAGCTCAGTTGAGTTCATAAAGACTCAAGATGCGAGATATACATTGTTTTTCTGGTGACATCATGCTGTATTAGCCGTCATCATCTTTTTGCTAATATGTCTTCTGAGCAAAGCTTTAGGTATACTAAACACCTGAGCTAGCCCAGGGGCTTAGCTTCGAGGGGTAGAGGGGGTGTTTGGGGTGTTACACACTCTAATAAATGTACTTTCTGAAAAAATGGCTGGGTACAGATGGTTTGTCGGGTACGGTGAGATGTCTGCCTGATTTCACCAGGAATTTTTACATACACACAGACAAAAATATACACACACACTCTCCCGCTCTGTATTGAAAATCCTCAAAAATGTTGGTTATTTCACAAAATATTGTGTTTTTTCTCTCAGTGCTCCTACCAATTCGTATTCCTCTCCCTTTGCATTGCCTCTGGGGTCTTCCCATGCACACCGCTTGCCATATAATGTATTCTAACATCGTATCCCAGCTGGACTGTTTGGAAATCTGAAGCTCACACCCCACAGTCTTACTGACTAAGCCACGCCCTTGACCCTACCTTCACCGCCAGCACTCCTAGGTCACCTAGATTGGGAATCCTGAATTTGACATTTTCAAATACGAGTTTTTCAATGTATCTTTTGATCCTCTTTCAATTTGTCAGGTGGCGGCTCAGATGTGGTTTGATGAAAGCGTCCTTTCTGACATGTGTAGAAGGCTTGCCTCAGGCTCCCCATATCTCTCGGCAAAGGCGGCGATCTTACTTTTCATTTCTTAATAGGCTCATTTCCAAACGGTATTCCAAGAACAGTGTTTTTTGCATTTTATTCTTGTTTTCCCACTTACAATTCCCCCCTGTCTTTCTATTTTGTGGTTGACAACACACTACCTGCAAGTTCAGAAAAAGTTTGTTCCTTATATTAGTTTCTTTTTGTTGTTCAACAACTCTAGTTGCATTTCATTAAAAAACGCAAGGAATTTCATATTCATTATCACTCTGTTCGATTACGTAAAATAATCACTCAACAGGTAAAAATGCATTTACATTAATTATGATCCACTTCCAATACCAAATAGTGAAACCTAAACACATACTTCTAAGGAAAAAACATGTGAGGCGATTAGATCGTTCGGTGGATGAGTTTGTCAGGGGATCCTGTGGAAGAGAGTACTTGTAAAGCTTAAAGGGCAGAGAGAACCTTAGGAAGCAACATCTTAGGGCCTGATTGTGAGTTTGGGGGTTGGCTCACTGTCGGTAAGGGGGCAGAGCCTGTTACCCCTGCCACCCAGGCCAGTCTACTGCCCACTATATTTAGAGATCTCTGCTAGCTCTATGGAGATTTCTGCACCTTCTGAGGAGGTGCTGCCCCTGCGGCTTCTCAGAAGGCGCTTAAAGTTGGCTACGCAGGTTTCATGTCGCCTCCCAGCAAACTTTTTTGCTTTTCAAAATCAGACTCTCGAAGTGGAAGTTTCATTTTGAGAAACAAAATACTAATGGCTCCGACACCCTGGGAGTATTTTGTCCCAGGGTGTCTGGTCATATTTAATTTTTTCTGTTCAGGACCGCCACACAGTTACTGGAGGTCCCAAACAGGAGACAATACACCAGACCATCTATTCTAAATGTGGCAGATGGTCTGTTGCATTTACCGTGATGGCCCCAATTTGTCTGACCCTACCATGTTTGTGGCAAGTTGTTCTGCCCGCCAAACTCAAAATCCGGCCATTCGCTTTTAATGCGTTTCTACGGACGGACCGGAGGGCCTTGCATTGCTACTCAGGACCTTGTTGGGAGTCTTATCAGGGCCTCCTCATCTCTATCTTCGATCACTAGAAGATTAAGCACTGACCTTGCCAGGCTCAGTACATACCTACCACCTACTTGCATACCGACTGCGGTTACTTTCTCCTTGGCCGGACGGGCCCAGCCTTGATAAAGTCACTTGTGTGACGAAACACGTGTTGGCTGTTTTTCTGCAAGACGAAACTTACCTACGACAAACGTTGTCTAAAAATAAAGACACTGTTCAACATCAACTCGGAATCAGCGCTTTCTTCTCCGCTTCTGGATTCACACTACCAGGGACACCTCTTCCTACAAACTTTGCTGGACTTTGCTCCTCTGAGTGCCATGGTCCTCTTGCAACAAAGAGGAAGGGTGTTTGCATGTTTTTCGGAAGCATCTGTAATCCACATACAAAATGTACAGATAACGGAACGACCAGGAAATGCTTCAACCAAGAAACTTGTGTAGGGTTTCCCACAAGTAGCTCACCTTTCAGGTAAACAGTTCAAGGCCTCTTCTGTAATTTCAAGTGTACACCTCGTTTTGCTGTCTATTGCTGACAGCACATGTGATTAATTGTTCTCCACTTATGCATCATGTCTGGTTCTAGCTTAGCACATATGATGCTCTTTATGGGCAGGACAGTCACAGGGCTTACGCATAAAGAGAGAAATGGACAGAAGAAGATCATGCAGAGCAACTGAGGGATGACTTGGGCTATACAGAGGTTTAGGCACAAGGAGGGATTTAGAATAAAATAATTAATTGAGGACCGCGCTGGAAAGCTTTGTAGTCTTGTAAGTAACATATCAATTTTGAGTAGATGAGGTAAGTCTTAGAATTGCAAAGAAAAGGATTCTCTATTACAAACTTATTTCCAAAAGGCATCATTATTCGAGAAACAGCCAACACAAGTTTTACTCCCTAGTTGCGTGCAGGCCTAGAGCTTTTTCAAGGCTGACCATCATATCGACCAGTGAAAAAAGTTGCCAGATACCGAGATCACAGTCTATGCCAAAATATTACACAGCCAAAATTAAAATAATCAAATGGAATAGAGAACCATAAAGAAATATGAATGAGAAAAAAAAGTTCATAGAGAAATCATAATAAAATGGAGAAAAACAATGGCTTTTGGAAATTGTTATATTTTCATTTGAATGTACATATATTGTTTCATGTTATTTCTTCCCATTCCTTTGATTGCTGTCATTTCCTTTGCACTTGGATCTGAATTACTTCAGTTTAGGGTTTAGTTTCTCATGGGTTGGCGGGGGCTCATCTTCCCTCTATTATGATTTCTCCATGAACTTTCTATTATTATTTTTATTATTTCTCATTCGTATTTCTTTATGGTTCTCTATTCCTTTGATTATTTAATAATATTATGGCAACAACTGTGATCTGGCTATTGTATCATAGTGTTGTCTTTGGTTATCACAAACATTTTCACACAACAGTAAATTCATATCTGTTCTTAACATAAAGTCATCATTCTCTCTCATATTGGAACATACCTCAGCATAAATATTTGTTTGCTGATCAGTAACAGGTGCTACTCTGTTCTTATCCCACCACCTTTTTCCAGAGAGTAATACATCACCTTTATCTACTTTTAGTATTTTGACTGGAGTGGAAAATTTGGATTCTCCTTTTATAACCTTTGTGGGTTTCCTTATTAATACCCATCCCTCCTCTAGAAACTGAGTTTCTTTGACATGCCTGGAAGAACCAAAATATTTTTTTTGGGGAAAGTTGTTTCCTAGAAACTCTTTTTTTAACACCCTCAACAGCTAAGGAGGAATTGTACATACCTTCACTCAACCAATTGGGAACACATTTCAGATTAGGATTTCAACCTCTCAGCAATTTAAATGGAGCTACATCAGTGGTTGAGTGAGGTGTGGTATGGTAGGCCCGTACTCTTTCTTTAATATATCCCATAGCACTGAATACCTGACGAAACTGCAGTCTGCATCCCATCCTTCAGGAAATGATTTGCTCTTTCTGCCAGTCCATTTGCAGCTGGACTATATAAAGCTACTTGAATGTGCTTAACACTATGAGATTGAAAATAATTGTTGCATTTCTTTGGAGAGAAAATAGGAGCCATTGTCGGTGACAATTTCTTTTGGCGGTCCCTCCCAAAAAAAACTTTTTGAAGGAAACTGATCACATTTCTTGATTGTGGAGAATCAACAAAATCAAAGTAAATCCATTTAGAAAAATAATCGATTAAAACTATGACATATTGACTTCCATTAGATAATAGTTGAAAAGGATCAGAAAAATCTAAGGCTAATTTGTGCCAAGGACCCTCAGGTAAGGTAACTGGTGAAAATTCTTTCTCCCAAACCATCCAGTGTTTGTGAGAGACAACACAGTGTGGACAAACAATCAGCAATCTCACTTGGGAATCCATTTTTGGCCAACATATGAACTGTCTCAATCTTTTGCAAGTAGCAGAGACCCCCCAAATGACACAAACACGATATCTTTATAATCTTTATCCAGAGACTCACAGGAGCTACAAATAATCCATTTCGCTTACAAATTTTACTCATAGGTAAGCACTGATGACACCTGTGCATAGCTTTGCAGCTCACCTTCAACTTTTCTTGGCCATCCTTCCCTTATATATGACAAGACCTTCCTCAAGACAACATCCTCTTCCATGGCCTTTGCCCATTCTTTCTCAGATATTTGCCCATCCATACCCTGCACATCATCAGTTATTCCCACAACACATTCAGAATCATCTTGCTCTAATGTGTCCTCATTTGTCAATGGTAAGTGAAAAAGACAGTCTGCCCTAACGTGTTTACCCCCTTGAATGTATTTCATCTTCATATCATACTCTCGTAATTTTCCTAGGAGTCGAATCAGACATACAATTGGTTTACCTAAGCCATTACCTGAAACTAGATATACCAAAGGTTTATGATCTGTGAACACCTCAAATGATTTACCACAAATACAAACCTTGAACCTCTGCACAGCCCATACACAGGCCAGTGCCTCACGTTCTATGGTACTATTATTATTTTCTGCTTCTGAGAGTGTTCTTGAGGCAAACGCTATAATAGTTTCTTTGCCATCAAGAAATTGTCCAAAAACAACTCCTTTTCCTTTTAAGCTAGCATCTACAGTAATGAAACATTTTCCTTTTAGATCATATTTTTCAAGGTGGGAACCATGATTACCATATCCTTAACTTTTTCAAAAACCTTGTTACTCTCCTGCGTCCAGTTAAACTTCACTCCCTGGTGAAATAGTTCCCTTACATGTTGAACTATAATGGCATATCCTGGCAAAAATGGGCATAATATTCACACAGTCCTAAAAAAAGACCTGCACGTGTCTTTGTTACAAGGTGCCAGCGCCTTTTCAGTAACCTCAAGATTACTAAACTTAGGTTTAATATCTGGTGCAGAAATAGTGTGCCCAAGATAGTCAACCTTTTGTACCATGATTTTTCATTTTTCAGTCATGCCTCTCTCTTTCAAAATACTTACCACCATTTCCAATACCATTATGTGTTCCTGTTTCTCCTTGGTATAGATTAAAATGGCATCTTGAAAATCCTGCACATAATCTACCTCACCAAACGAAAAGTCCATCATCCTCTTAAACACGCTGGCAGTGGACGCCAGTCCAAAAGGTAGTCTTAAGTATTTGTAGGCTCCATGAGATATCAAATATCTAGCTCCACCGATATTTGCTGACATCTCCTGTATGTGAGGAAGTAGATGACAGTCCACAATTATGTTCTTATAAAGTGACCTTAAGTCAACGCATAGTCCCAACTCACCAGATCTTTTTTCCGTAAGAACAACTGAAGGAACCCATTCAGGTGCTTCTGCTGGTTGTATTATCCCTTCTTTGCACAGATTATCGAGTAAAGTTTTAAGTTCTGCGTGAACACTTAATGGTATTGGACGCGCTTTGTGAACCACAGGTCATGCATTATCCTTCATTTTAATATTATGCTCAAATTCTAAAACATTCCCTATATCTTTTCTAAAAACTTCTGGAAGTTAGTTTCCTATATTTGTCAACACATCTTCACTTCCCCCCATGGGACATATGGGTGACTCAACCAATGTAACTGGTTCTTTGTGTCCTGGCCTCAAAATTATTCCTAGTTTGGCAAGATCTTTCCATCCTACGATGTCCCCTCCTCTGGGCCTCATTACAACCCTGGCGGTCAAAGATCGCCAGGGCTGTTTGGCAATTGTACCGCCAACAGGCTGGCGGTGCAATCTGCCGTATTACGACCGCGGCGGAAGCGCCGCTGTCTCACTGGCGGGACCGGCGGTTTCCCGCCATGGTTGTCCCGGTGGTTTTAATCCGCCAAGGCAGCGCTGCTTGCAGCGCTTACCAGAGGATTACGACTCCCCTTCCCACCAGCCTGTCCATTGCGGTAGAAACCGCCAGCCATGGAAAGGCTGGCGGGAAGGGGAGTCGAGGGGCCCCCAGGCACAGCCCCTCCCCACTTTTCACTGTCTGCAGAGCACACAGTGAAAAGCGCGACGGGTGCAGCTGCACCTGTAGCACGGCTGCAACACCGCCTGCTCCATTAGGAGCCAGCTCCAATGTTATGGCCGACATCCCTTCCGGCCCAGCGGGGATGTCGTACTGCGGCCGGCGGGTTTGTGGCCGCATAGGCGGCCGCTCAGCAGTCAAACCTTAGGGGGCGGCATGATGAGGGCCTCTGTCTGCCACATATATTTTAGTTGAATTTTTTCTACCTAAACACTCTAGAGTGAACTCAAAATAACCCAACATTTCTACATCAAATGCTCCAAAAGCTTTGGGCTTAATATCTGTTTGCTCTAACTTAAATTCACATGGCCACATTTTAAAGAAGGTATTATCTGCCAAAATAGTCACAGGTGATCCGGAATCAGCCATGACTAAAGTATGTTTCTCTACTATAACTGCTTGCACCAGGGGACCTTTGATTTTAGACATATCTTTCTTACCTTCAGTAGTTAACAAGACATTTTCAAACTTCTGTGTACAAACATCCACATCACTCATCTCCACGTTGCTAATTTTAACTCTACTATTGGTGTCTTTATACATTTGACCACCTCCTCTGCACATGGCCTTGAAGTGCCCCAATTTCCTACACGTTACACTTTTTATTAATAGCTGGGCATGGTGGAGAGTTACTGATATGTGCATGTGAACTACAATGAAAGCACACAATCTGCTCCACTGTTTCTTTTTAATTTTCGTGTTTACTGCGTACACCACACTATTATCATCCTCAATGCATGCTACGGTAGAAGAATTCTCATTTCCAGCTAAAGCCATTGATGGAATAATAGATTGTTCTATCCTTTTTGCTATATCGATGACCTCGGACAGTGTTTGGTTTCTGCAAGTCAACAGTCTCTCCTGAATTGTTTTTTGAGAAACAGTTAAAGGCAAATTGATCATGATTGTAGATCGTTATTTTCAAATTCAAATGTTGATGCTAAAACACACAAAGGAGCAATAAATTCCTCCACTGTTTCGTCACTATTTTGCTTTTGTTTGAAAAAAAATATGTTACTCCAACAAACACTTGCATTTTCTGAAAATTGTCTGTGCATTCTCTCCTTTGCTTCGTCATACACATCCCAGTTGACATTTTCTCCAATAGGTGTGTGCACAGTAGGCACATTGTCAAAAACCTTCTGACCAGCTATTCCTAAGTGGTTGAAAAGTAGTGCAGTTTTGTGTTCCACCTCATACCTGGCTCCTCCAATAGCCACCAAATAATTCTCAATTATACGTAGTCACTTTTTCCACTTTAGTACTGGTTTTCCTAAAGGAGGTGGCTGAATTATGTTGTTAGTGGTAGCCATTGGTAATTGCTTTCAGAGTGATACACCACCCGTAATTAAAGTGATTTCTCTGTAACTAAAAGCCACCTTTGCTTAGAATGGGAGCTGAGCCAAGATTGATAAAAATAATCATTTATGTCAATATTTGTTGCTAGCCAACTGCTACATGTGTTGTGAAACCAATATGGTTGTCTTGAGCTCTGGTCAGATATGTGCGCATAAGCTTCAGATCGATTACTCCAGATGCTGCCCACACCACAAGCACATGCTTAAATCATGGCCCACAACAAAACATCAAAGTACGTAGCTCTCAGTTTTCAAAGTATTTAGCCCTCTGTTTCTGCCCGATCCAAAATGGCATCAGGGGGAGGGCTGTCAACATCACAATGCAAAGCATAACCTATCCCAGTATGCTTCCAATTCCACTAGCCGACGAATGCCGTCACGCCCCTACGATGATTCACAATGCCAGGCGTTGCCATGGAATCCGACTGCACTCCGCCGAACACTGTCACTGGTGAACTCTCAACAGTTAAAAAATAAAAAAAAATAAAAAAATAAAAACATTTGTACACATACAGGTAACTGCTCACCTCTTTCTGCCATATGAATAACCCAAAATTGTGCGTATCACCAACATTTCTTACTCAAGACAATTACAGTTTCTGGTCTTAAGTGTCTGTGAGTTCAAGAATCGTCATCACCCAGGCAAATTCCTGCCAAAGTCGACTACACTCTCCTTCCAGAATGTAGACGTCCTGGTGCAATGAGGCCATGCAAGAAATACTGTTTTTCTGAACATTGCAATGTTAATATCACTATATGTAAATTACATAACTATAACATACTACAGGGCCCAGTCTTCTTAGAATCTTTAGCCTGACTGAATTTATGTCTGAGGGCAATGGACAGTTGGGCAAGAGAAGAGGCGAAATGAGGAGAACAGCTACAAAGATCCAGAATCCCAAATTCTGAGGGATCAAGTATTTGGCATCACTGAGATGAAGACTTTCTACCTGGTGGCCTCCTACTGTGAGATTTCCTGTGGCCCCCAATTGATGAGGGAGTGCCACCTACGGCACGATGCATCAAATGCCCCTGGTTAATGATGCCTTTCCTTACTTTGACTATCGCCTGGCGAGAGGTTGATGAACACTCTTCATGGAGGTGGAGGGTAAACTCCAGGATCCATTTATACAGAGTGTCAGTGGTAACTGGTAACATTGACAAGTTGCCAGGATGAAACACAAATGTGGTAAAGCAACATGGGCTGTAAATGTGAATGAAAGAATGAAGGGGCTTCTCCCAAGAAAATGTAGGGAACCAACTTGATCAGGCAGAGAGGGCTGTGTGTAAACTAGCTGAAAGAAAAATGTAAGAATGTCTATGCTGCTAATAAAACTACTCTGTACTGCCTCACTTGCAAAAATTAGATGGAGTAATTCACTCAATGGAAAAGAGTTTGACAAGCATTATGAAACGTGCTTCACCATTTCCCATAGTGAAAGAGCTTTACGTGGTGCATCAAGATCTTAAAAGATATTTAGGGTTATTCTTTTAAGGGGAAAAACTTTATGATGAAGGTTTGGGAATAAACATTCGAAAGACATTTATAACCAAACAATCTTGTGAATTTAGCAAACTAGTAGGAAAGGCTTCATTGTGTGACTTGTTTCAGGTATACAAATGAACCCCCTTGAACATGAGACATATTGAGCTCCAAGTGCCAGATGAAGATGGACACTCTCTGGGGGTTGGCATGGATAAAAATCTCTGAACTGAAAATGTATGTCAGTAGTCTGTTGAAGGACATCTAAGGAATTTGTCAGATAGAGATTTAGATTGCTGCTTTA
Source organism: Pleurodeles waltl (assembly GCF_031143425.1). Lineage (NCBI taxonomy): Eukaryota > Metazoa > Chordata > Amphibia > Caudata > Salamandridae > Pleurodeles > Pleurodeles waltl. Next base: position 72,740,618 of record NC_090449.1, read on the forward strand.
TTCCAACAGGTTTGAATTTTCTGTGAAATGAAAAACTGACTACTTCAGTGTGGAATTTACTGCTTCAAGCAAAGCATGAACTATTTATAAAAAGATCCATATAATGCCCCTTTATAATCATTGACGTAGAAGAGTGATAGTCCTGAAGATGTGCATGTGTTTTGAATAAGTCGTAGAATTAAATCATATATAAGATAAAGTATTCCGTTCTGTACATTATACAGATATTGCCAGTCACTGAGGAGGTCCGTGACCATATAAAGAACAAGGTCAAAGCCCAAGTTCATTTTAAAGTAATGGAACACCAAAGCGAATTGCAATTTCCTTATATTGTGTGTCAATGAGCACTTAACCTCTCATAATAACAGGTCATATCATCACACTTCCACCAAATCACTCAAATCCTTAGTGTGTTGCCCTTTCATTTTTATTACAGACAGGAAGAATACAACCATAATTAGTGTGAAATTAAACACACCAAATACTAGTTAGTAATTTTTGCAAAAAAAGGTTTTAAAATCAGTTTAAAGTAAGCCAGATTCAAAATGTTGTGTCTCACTTTGTGTGGGGACAAGAAGAGATTCTATCTTTCCTGTGATATACTATTGTGTGGAAAAATAAACATGTTGCCTTAAATATCTCCTTTCCGACGATCTCTTTTTCTTTTTAGAAAAAAATATCAGGAGAAAGAAAAGCCAGTTTCCTTTTTCCTTGTTTAAATAGTGACAGTAATTATGCTCTGTGACCTGCCTTTCACTTTAGCTGCTGGCTCTGGAAGCAGAAATTTTTATGTCATAATTCAACTGTAATAACTTATTACACTTGAAAAGCTACATCATTTCTTTATTACAAGTCACGTCAACAGGTCACCTGCATTAAGGAAATTGGAGATTCGTTTTTATTAATAGATTACACGGTACCATATATTTCCATAAACCTATGGAACACCAATGGTCAACACCTAGAGTGTTGGAAGCTTTGTTTAGCAAGTTTTGATTAATGTCTTTACCTATAGGATAAAGATAGTGAGCAAAGTAGAGACATAAAAAAGAAATGAAAATAAGAAACTTGGAGCCCAATGTATGAAACCCTTTTGCATTTGAAAACCCTGTAATTTGCTTAATCATTTCATTTGCAAGCAGAGAAGTGTGATATGCCATCTACTGAATCAATTTTGCAAGCCTTGAAAGCTTTCTGAATTTGCAAAATTGGTTTTGTGACCTGTTCCAAATACCAATTCGGGGGTGGGAGGTGAAAGAGGAGTCCCCTCTTACTAGACAGTCATAGTGATGGAAATCAGTGGTTTTTTACCACATTTGTAGCTGCAAACCATTGACCGTTAGCAACACCTCTTTGTATTTGCTAACTGAGTTGCTAATGGAAAGATGCCTCTGAGGTATAGCAACCATTTTAGTAATTGCATCAGGTAGCCTCAGGCCATGCAGTCAGTAGTCCCCTGATTCCTTTTCAAACATAATAAGCTCCTGTCTCTTTAAGGAGACACAAACTGCATAAAAAATATGCATTTACAATGCAATGGGCATCACGTTTGCTCGAGTTAGAGCTATTAGCGGTATAAACTCCTAACCGGACTTTCCTTGCCACATAAACTGAAAATGAAAAGATAAACAGTAATAAGCGAGCCGACGGCCACAAAGCAAACACACAAAAAGAAACAGAAGTTAGCTCGCAGTGAAACGTATCGGCAAAAGTGCAATTATCCATGTTACTGGTAAAAGTGCAATTATCTATGTAACAGGATCGATGTCATGCAAAGCGTGCAACTACTGCCCAGCAAGATTGCGCTACCTATGAAACAAAATAGTCCAGAAACCATACAGAAAACATGGAGCCTCATATGTTTTCAGTAGTTGCCCGGTGTGCTCGAGGAGGGCTAAACACCAGAAAAGGCATGACGTATGCATGCCTTTCTCTAATCAAATCAGGCGAATTTTAAAAGGCAAGCCCACAAACCAACCAAAGTGATGGGCGTGGTTACAAGCCCGTAGAGAGATAACAACAGGGACAGAGCTCTTTGCGCCCTCAACCCTACAAATGTTTTTGTCATTTGAGATGTGAAGGCCCTTACGTGGGTCTGCTGTCCTTTGTAGGCCACCTTCTCTGCATTCATAGTAAAGTTGCAGGGGGATTCACAAATAGCAGTTTGCCTAGTGAATATTCATTCAACACGTCATCTTGCAACCTCCTGTAAATGGAAATGTATGATATGAACTATTAGTACATCAGCCACATGAAAATGCGCACAAACAGTCGTGTGCAATCTGCATATCCTTGGCTTCCGAATAGGTATAGTATATCGCGCCCTGAATGTTTTAGTTGATGCTCACTTTAGGAATGGTCATGCGTCAAAGCAGCAGGTACTTATTCCACTGAACCTCATCCAAGTGAGAGATTTAGAGGCCCTCTGTTTACCTGAATTTGTCTGTTATTTATAATAAAAGTGGTAAAATGCTGGATTAGTGCGTAAGGTGTTTCAGATTATCCCGCAAGGTAAGTTGCACTGATTGCTAACCATCTGTAGTGGCACTGCAGTTATATTTGAGGGGGTCTGTTTCGGGAGGATAAAAAGCAGAAAGATCTACTCTTTTTACTGAAGCTTTTTGCTATTCCTCAACTTCCAACTCTGTGTGCAGAGCATGTTCATGTCTGGATATGAGCTGTGTGATGACAGAGACCCAGGGATAGCCACATTGAGGCTTGTAGGATCTCCCTAATGGAGTGGTTACAATAGTGTGGTCTCCCCCAACCTTCTGTTCTTTCCTTCATGCAGTAGGCCTACTAAACACTGAACATTAGCACTTGCACCTATAGAGGTGAGGCTGGGGAGATGTACTGGGTGCATGGAACCTATGCGGTAGCTGCCTGCACTCCCTAACTCTTGTTCCATTCTTTTCCTGTTTCACTTCTAGACCCTGCCAAGGCACAGGTTTTACTGCAGTTCTTTGTTGTGGGAGCACTTTTCTTAAGATCCATCCGTTTCCTTTCCAAGGGTGGTTGTCCCTGTTTTTGGTGCCTCTCTTTAGGTCTCAGCTACAGAGTGCTTTAAGTGTTGGATGGCCAGAACCAGTGCTTAAATTGAGCCGGTGATTGCCAGTGCTCAGTACTAGCACTTAATTGTCAGCACCAGTATTTATGACTGTCTGCCACATGGTGGCACTCTTTGTCTACTTTAAAGATGAGCACAACAACAAGTGTTTATTGATCCCGTACACATTGAAAATGCCTAATACCTGCAACCGAAGCCAATCTTAAGCTTTGGGGCCTCGCATAATCTTGATTATCACGCTTGTAAGGGTGTGTTGGTTAGTAGTTGTGTTAGTACGGTGATTGTTAGCGCCGCACAGCCAGTGGTGGTGCAAACCGCAATGGCCACCTGACGAGGGCCCTGGCACTTATATTTTGTTATTAATCACAGGCCAGAGCTGTGTTTGCCAATATACATAGAGTGGGGTATGGGTTAGCCCATTGCTCATGATTGGATGATTTTGTATTCTATCTCAGTTGTATCCTCTAATGCAATAGATTTATTCACTGTTCTTGTGCATTTAGACAACTATATTTATTTCCCTTTAAAGGCTATATGGGAGTGCCTGTGTGCTTTTTCTCTCTCCCCTGTGTTCTATTTCCCTATTCGCTTTGCCTTCGCTCCCCCTCATTCTTGTTGCTTTCACCACTCATCCCCGAGCTCTTCTACACTCTGTTGTTTCCCTCCGCCAGCCCAGGTCATCCATTTCTTGGCCCACTACTCCACATCCCTCTTGGCGTTTTAAAAATATTTCCCCCCTGCTCTTCCCTTGTTTACCCCACGCATCACAAACTTACCAGTTCCCCTCCATATTTATTTTACTTTCTTAATAGCTTTTTTGCTCACTCTACCATCATAAAATAGGTTTTTATCCATTTGAAGATAGCAGCCTTCAAGTGTACATGCACAGTGAGCACCAAGAAATGGGTTTTATTGAAGAACAAATACATTTATGCAGCTTTGAATGGGTTTGTTCAGATAATACAAATATATTCAGAGATGGCCACAGTGGCTGCTAGCGCATTTACCAAGGCTATTTTTAATGGTTTTGTTTGTTAAAATATTTTAACTACACTCAAAGAGGACCACTGCGGATGTTAGAGCATCCATTGTGGTTATCTTTGAATGCATTTTTAATGCTTGAACAAGCGTATTAAAAAATGTGCACATCCACAGCAGCTAACAAAAAAGGCATTCTCAAAGCCAATAGGTTTCACTAGCATAATCTGTTTTGTTTTAATTTTCTGTAGCCTCTGCATTAGATTTTTCAAATTTGCTGCTTGTATTTGAGTACAGCTGCTTTTGAGAGCCCATCAGAGAAGCCGTTTAAGAGTTCAATGTAAAATGAGGCTTTCAGGGGTCCACCAATCCTGGAGAATTAAGTTACAGGCAGGCCTTGCAGTATGGCCATATTGTAGATGGAGCCATGCCCCTTGTCTGGTGGGTTCACCATTGGCTTTCACCTCTGCTAACATCCGTCCTTGCTATCCAGTGCAGCATCCATTGATGGTCCAAGCTTTACTCCTCCTTTCAAGATAGGCAGTGATTGAGTGAGCAAAATACACTGCCCGCAGTTAAAGTGAGTCTGCACCTAGTGATGCTCTCACTAACCACAGCACTGCCCTCTCTCTCTTGCAGGGATGCGCGCACTACACTACGCCGCCTGGCAGGGCAAGAAGGAGCCAATGAAACTGCTTCTGAAGTCTGGCTCAGCTGTCAACATCCAATCCGATGAAGGGCAGATCCCCCTGCACTTGGCGGCCCAGCATGGGCACTATGATGTGGTAAGAGCCCCGCCCCTTCACAGTCCCCACAGCAGTGCTAGGATTCAACTTGCTGTGTAATTATTTATTACATTTTTTATATTTATTATTTATGTATTTATTTGCCTGTTTTGTATAGCTCAGTGAAACAGTAAAAACATGTATAGGTTCAGGCGGATTGCAAACGCTGATACCCTGTTGTAAGGTAAAGAATGGCGCTGCCTGCTCATTGCCGCATCGTTGAGGGGGCTAACCAAAGTCCAGACCCTTTCCACTCGGAACAATACCCAAATACTGTTGTCTGACCATATTTTTTACAGGTACCTTCCTGTGGTGTGGAAAGCTTTTCCCCAGACCCTAGATGTACAGCACCTGCCCGTGAAGGGTCAAATGCTGCTCAAGCCAGTCTAACTACCTGTCTTGGAAGTAGGTATAGTGGATGCCCCCATACCATTCTGCACCTAGAACTAGCAATGTTTCTCCATCCACAGACTTAGTTATAGTAACTGCGGTGCTATTTAGAAATTGGAGACTCGACGCAACGACCGTCGGACAGCTCCGGCCCATTGTTCACCTCGTGGACTGTAGAAGTCAGGGGGCGCAGTGATAGACCCCTGGCCCACATACTCCTGACTGGCACTGCTACCCAACAGTCTCCCTACTAATCCTCATGCTCCTCACTAGCACCACTAGTCCACGGGCTCTCTACTAGCACATTTGGCCCACACACTTGAGACAGGCACTGCTAGCCCACTGGCTTCTGACCAACACAACTAGCCCACATGTTTTTTACTGGCATTCCTAGCCCACTGTGTCCCTATTAACCCAGCCAGACCACATGACCCTGACTGGCATGGATTACACACCATTCTCTAACTAAAAGCACTAAACCAAAAACTAATGACTAGCGCAGTAGTCCTGCAAACTTCTGAATGCCACTGCTGGCCCACATAGCCCTGATTAACGTGGCTAGTAGGCATGCTCCTCACCAGCACACTTAGCCCACAGTCCATTGGCTCATTGTAATAGGCTACAAACTATTCAATGTCTCAAAGGGACATCGAGATTCTACGGACACTGCTAGCCCACAGACTTGTGACTGTCACTCCCAGATGCTTACACACATACCTAACATCACTAGCCGAGAAACCTCTGACCAGAAGTGCCATTGCACAAACTCCAATCTAACACTGCTACAGTCAAACGTATACCTGTCGCTCCTAGCACACAATCTCCTGACCCGCAAGCTCATGACTAAAACTGCTAGCCCATAAACTCCTAATACTACTGGCCATCAAGACTCTAATCAGCACAAGTTGCCTACACTTGTATGACTAGAAGTTCTAGAGTATAAACTTCTGAGTCGCACAATAAGTCCACATTATGACACTGCTAGCACACATGCTTCTGACTAGCACAGCTAGCCCTCATGCTCCTTGTCTGACTGTGCTCACCCACAATGTCTGTACTGGTATAGCTAGCAGTCATGCTCCCAGCTAGCTTTCCTAGCCAATAATCTCCCATCTAACACAGCTGGTCCACATGCTCCTAACTGGTACGGCTAGCTCACTTGCTCCTGAATAACACAACTAGACAAAATGCTCCTAAGTGTCTGCTTGTCTACAAGCACCTGACTAACACAACTAGCCCACATGCTCCTGGCTAGAATTCTGAGCCCACATTCCCCTAACTAACACAATTACCACACACATTCCTGACTGGCAGTGCTAGGCCACAGGCAACTAACACATGTAGGCCATATGCTCCTGACTTCTATTCCTAACCAATAATTTCTCTACTAACACAGCTAGCCCACAAACTCCTAAATGGCCCTACTAGCCCACATGCTGCTATATTACACAAGTAGCCCACATACTCCTGGCTAGCATTCTTAGCCTTCAAGCTGCCTCTTAACACAGCTTGCTCATATGCTGAATGGCATTGCTAGCTCATAATCCCACTATTAACATAGACAGATCACAGTCTATGCAATGGCACAGTTAGCCCGCAATCCCTTTAATGAAAATACAAGATCAAAAACTATTGACTGCCACAGTAAGACTAGCGCTGCTAGTTTACAGGCCTCTGACTATCAGTCCAGGTGCATACAGACCTAACTTACACTGTTACCACACAGGCTTTTGGCTAAAGTGCTAGCCTACAAGCTGCTAACTAATACCGCTGGAAAGTGGCCTTCTGACTGCCACTAGGAGGCCACATATTCCTGCACTACTAGCTCACATGCTCATGACTAAATTTGCTAGCCCACAAACCACAGGAATGTCCTGTAAGCCCACAAGTTTCAGATCAGCACTAGTCCACAGACCTTTGAGTAAGGCCCTTATTACTACATGTATGGAATAGGATAGAATATTTACCACACTGAGTAAATACCATTACCCTAAAGTGAGGCATTAGGCGGGAGTGGTAATTACCTCTTGCGTCTAGTTTTCAATATACAAATGAGGCAAACCATGTCAAGTCTTTTTAACACACCAAACACTGCATGTTTTGTCTTTTTGCAAGTATTATTCCCCTGATGCATTTCTAAACATTTGACCTGCCGAACCTGTGAGGAAAACTGTAATGATGTCATAATTATCACACTACCCTTAATTCTGGTTTACTGTTTGCACCCAGAGTGGGATGTAATCAAGGAGACCTAAAAGTGCTAACCCCTGTATCCCTAACACTGATAGAACATAAGCATCATATGAATGGCACTTCTCTCCACACAAACTCCTAACTAACACATTACTAGCCCAAATGCTTCTGGCTGGCACTTCCAGCTCCCAACTCCGGCCACTGCTAACTCACAAGCATCAGCCTGGCACTGCTAGTCCATGACTAAAAGTGCCAGCCTAACAAACTATACCGGTACAGTTAGCATGCACTGCACACACTCCTGACTGGCAGTGTTAGCCCACAAACTGGCTGGCACTCCTAGGCCACACGCCCGTGACTAGCACTGCTGGCACTTAAGCTCCTGACTGACACTGTGGCTCACCCACAAATGACTGCGCTAGCCTCACACTCTTTACTGACACTGATAGCTTATGAGTTCCTGAATGTCACTGATTACCATCAAGCTCTTAACTGGCACCTTTGGCTTTCTAATACTGGCAGCCATGAGATCCAGCTGGACACTCCTAGCCTTTGGATTCAGGTTGGCAGTGCCAGCATCAAACACTTGACTGGCAGTGCCAGGCTGGAGCTCCAGGACGACAGTGCTGGCCGCAAGCTCTTACCAGGCAGTGGTAGCCTGGAATACCTAACTGGCAGTACTTTAGCTCCTGTCTGGCAGTGGTAGCCCTGAGTGCCACTAGAACTGCTAGCCTCAAGCTCATGACTGGCAGGTGGTAATCTTGACTTCCTGATTTATTGTTCGCATCAATCTCATGATTTGCAGCCTAAAACTCTCAATACTGATTCATCATTGCGTGTCCTTGTCCATACTGGAGTCTTGTTATGTTATATGTATTAGTATAGCGCTTAACACACCCTGTAGGGTATCCCGGCACTGAACAGCGTATCACTTTTCATAGTATCCGACCACCTCTCAGTTCTGTTTTCTTGTTTGTCCAGTCAGAGATGTTGCTGCAACACCAGTCCAACCCCTGCATCATGGATATTTCCGGAAAGACACCATTGGATCTGGCCTGCGAATTTGGACGAGTTGGGGTGAGTCTTTCAGGACACCTGGAGAGCTCCTCAACCAGGATATGTGAAATGTATAAGTTGTGTCCTTTTAGCGCTGTAGTCAATCGACAGGAGGAGGGGAGTGGGAGCTGTGTAAAAAGTCCTGGTGCACTTCAGGTGATGGTGAACAGGAGAAGTTTGTGTGGCATGATGAATGGAACAGACACTGATTTTGTTGCACATTAGGACTCTTTGTCCTAGTCAGAAGATTGCAGGATCTGAAGACCATTGCATGATGTAGGAGATATTGTGGTTCTCTGCCAAGGATTTGTTAAATGAGTCTAATGACAAAGGTCTACTGTAAGACTTTTGAGTTTTTCACAGAGACCTGCAAACATATTGACTCCGTAATATTGGCTTCCACCATATTGTCAAGATAAGTTTGTAAAATCAGGTGTATATTCACAATTCCCATTTAAATGTAGGGGTGGGTGTTACTCACGTAATTAAGTGTAGCAGAATCACGCAGAATTACCTGAGAATTCCATGAGATTTCGCATAGTTACACGAGAAGAATAAATCTGCATTTAGCGATATTTCTTAGTACAAAAATGCCTCCTCATGTCTAAAATGGGCGCTAGAAACAATTTGGGCCAAACAAATACAGTAGTGCTAAATACAACAGAACATAAATATCGAGCATGAGCAGGTGCTCGCGCTTGCTAAACGTACTCTTGGGGTAGGATTTTCACCCAACGTAATCCCGGCATTTAGCGCTATTCATTTAGCACAAAATGCACACTTGCATCCGAAGTGGACTCCAGAACGCATTTTGCACTTAGAAATATCGCTAAATGCAGTAGATCATGAATAGTGAGTACCCACTCACGCTTGCTAAATGTACTTTTGTGGTAGGATTTCTTCGCCTCAAATTAGTTCTGCTTACAAGAGCAAGAGCAATTGCATAATTATCAGTAATTCTGCATAAAAGAGTAACGCAGAACACTTGAACTTACTCTGATTACTCTGGTGTTTTTGGAATTCTGCCTGGGCCTAATTAAATGTACATGGATGTGTAGCTAGGGATAGTAATCATGCCAATATATATTGCTTATATTGATGACATAGAGGTATTTAATATTCTAGCAATATATTGTAGGTCAGTGTTTGTGACCTCGGTATGCCCACATACAGCAGTCGCAAGGCCTGTATGTGTAAGCACATTTTAGGTCCATTAGGCTACTAGCATTGTTAACACAGTACCAGTTGGGTGCTCTTCCCTGAGTATTTTTTTCAGAACTGTATTTGCAAGTAGTGCACTTATAACCCCATGACTCTGTACTATTATAATTCTCCTGTATCACAGAAGGTGGCACCTACGTGTCTGGGAGGATGTATTTTTCTCTGTAACTGTTAAATCCTTCCTGGACTATTGCCTGCACCCAGGCACTCCTCAACCTCTTTCTGCATTGATATTCACAAAAATGAGAAATTTTGTACAGCTTTAATTGTCACAATATTTCTGATGGGCCAAAGCCTTACAGTGGTAACAGGTTTTTATGATGTGTTACTGACTTTGGCAACATTTGACATATTTCTTATGCCAAGAAGTAATTTTGCAATTTATTGTGTTGTGTTGCAGAGCAAAGATTTCAGTTGTGCCTGCTTCACACCAACCATAAAGCCCAGGTGCTTTAAACCTTTTTTATTGTAATTGCCCCAGGAATCCTGAAGCATAATTGGATGGAGAGGGGTGCTCTGGGCTCTCAATCCTCCGCACATGCATGCCTTCCATGAGCGCTGGCCCTTGCCAAAATCAGGCCCACGTTAAGGTGACAGCTCTAGGGCCTCACTGGAGCAGGGATGCCATCTAGGTTGAGGTACTGAAGTGCTGAAAGCCTCATCCATGCTGCACTAGGTTAGTTAGAATGTGCAAGAGGTAAAGCTTCAGGGCCATGTAGCTGGCTCATCCACAGCACATGACGCCTCTGTTTCCTAAGAACGCCTAACCTCTGTGAGAAGAAGTAACTCACAGACCATTCTCCATCTAATTATTTCCATCTATGCTGGTTGTACTGGTAAATGTACCACTTAGCATGAGACTGCATCAGACACCAGATTAAAGTTACTGCGAAAAGGGCAAGAGATCACAGTCTCTTGCCTCCCATGATGCTCTATGGTGCCTATCCTACTATCTCTTGAACATTGTCCCATGGATTCTATATATGTACCACGTCCTGATTCCAATCATCCTCTGAATTCTGCTTCCTTCCTTGCCCGGTTTCATTTGCCCTCTCTCCAACTGTCCTACCCATTATCTTTTCGCTCCATACTCCCGTGTCATGCACCTAAGGTGTGCTTCTCACTACGCATTATCTCTCCATCTGGTGGGACACCAGCCATACGGAGAAGACCTGCCCATCCACAAGACTCCCAGTCCCTTCCTTTAGGTCCCTTTCAGTGTCTACTGTCCTTGCTCATCACCTTGACATGATCAGTGGAGGGGGGGTGGGCGGGGTTAGGGGGGTAAAAGGAATATGTGAAGCCCAGCTGAAAAAATAGAGACTGCATGAGCTCAGAAGCTTTTAGTACCTAAAGATCTACCTACTATACAGATGTCCCTACAAAAGATTGACAGGTGCCTCAACTCCCAAGGAATTGGTCCCAAATATGCCCCCGCTGTAGTTAGGTAGATTAGCTCTCTTCTACAGTAGTGAGTTTAGCTGAATTTAGAAATGTAAAATGGGTCTACATTTATTTAGAGAAGTATTTATGTATGGTAGACATTTTGGAGTCTTTGAACTTGGAGTCTGTATTTTCAGTGTGACATCACTTGAAGGAAGTGTAAAGGACTGCACTAACATCCCACATAAAATAGTGAAAAATGACTCGTGCCTCTGTGTGGTTCTGTCTGCTGGAGCAGTCACAGACTCTCCCATCCACATCTCCGCAGGTGGTCCAGCTGTTGCTCAACAGTAACATGTGTGCAGCGCTCCTGGAGCCCAAACCCGGAGACACGACGGATCCCAACGGCACCAGCCCGCTGCACCTGGCAGCCAAGAATGGGCACATTGACATCATCAGGTAAGTGTGGGTCACTTTGCTTTTGATTGTGAGGGGGATTTCCACTGCACTGTAGGTGTTGGAAGTTCAGGATCTGAAGCTCCACCAGACCTCCGAGCCTCCTCATTTTTGGATATGTCTTTTTTCTGAATTTGCATTATGAATATTTGTCAGAGACCCTGTGGAAAAGTGACTTTGAAAATCTTGATCTTCTTAAAGCTGTTGCGCACAGTGTGTGCTGTTCTGTTTAAAGGGACTAAATGATGTCACAATACATCTCAAAACTCAGTATGAAATCATCAAACAAAATAACGTTCTTGAATGCCAATTGTTTGCGTTTGTTAGAGAGGCAGGAAAGATTAAAGATATCTGCTTTTCATTTCTTGGCCGAGACAGCACATGCTCGGTTGCTTACAAAGGTATCTTGTTACTTAAAACCCCCTAAAAAGGCCTTTGGGCCCACCCATTACTTACCATTGCTTGGTTTCTTTATCACTCATATTTTCTTGCTTCTCATTGGTGAGTTAGTGTGAGCATGTGTGGGCTTCAGTTTGTCTTTATGTGTTTGTCTCTTCCCTGGAAGATGGAGCAAGTGCTCATTAATTTCTTCATTAGTGTTCTGTGCTGGTTGCAATGGAATTGTACTTATGCTGTGTTTCTCGCCACACAATTGGAAACGGGTTTTGGAAAGTGTGCAAACAAATAATAACTCCATGTACAGTATAAAGTAATTTGCACTGTACAATATTTTCTCTAAACCTTAAGTATTAATATAAAGCTTTTGAAAACATGGTTGTTATATATTCATAAGTTTCCATCTCTTCATTTGAGGGTAGTCCATGTGTGTGTTTATAATCAATTGACATTCCAAGCATGTGTCATGCTAACTGCATTTGGAATGTGGAATCGAATGGTTGCAGATATATGGTAATGTGCTGCTTGAACAAAGTTACCTATTTTCTACAATTCATCTGGATTTGCTTCCTCACAACTGCATACTGGGTGATGAATAAAACATCCTCTGAATTGTAAAACAGGTAAGCCACATACTTACATTTTGGCAGCCTGCCACTTTTACTGATTGTGGAGCTATAAAAATACTCCCTTCCTTTAGGACTGTTGTCACATAGTATATGTTTTAAAGAATTATTGTTTGCCAATGTGTCACATTTACTATTTGTTGGTTACGTGTTTTATATATAAAAAGATGTTTTATCCATCATTAAACTCAGTGTTTTCAAAAGGTTTATGTTTCATTCTTACCTCCCTTTACCTTCTCCCACCCCTAAACCCTAAAATCTCCCTTACCTCGCTTTACCTCCGCCCCTTCCTGGCCTGCACCCTCAAATCACTGTTACCTCCCTTTGCCTTTACCCATTCCAACCCTAAAATCAGCCTCACCTCCCTTTACTTATGCCGGAACCCTAAAATCACCCTTACCTTCCTATACTTCTACCCACCCTTAAACTCTAAAGTCATCTTTACTGCCTTTCACCTCTGAATCCTAAACTCTTCCTCACCTTCCTGGACCTCCACATACTCCTAAACCCTGAAATCACTCTTACCTCTCTTTACCTCTACCCACCCCAAAATCGTAAAATCACCCTTACCTTCCTGTACTTCTACCCACCCATAAATCTTAAAATTATCTTTACCTACCCTTCACATCTTCCCACCCCTGAATCCTAAATACTCCCTTACCTTCCTTGAGCTCTAACCATCCCTAAACCCCAATATAACCTTTACCTTCCAATACCTCTACCCACCCTAAACCCTAAACTGACCTTTACCTCCCGCTACTTCTACCCACCCAAACTCTAAAATCACCTTACCTCCCTTTACCGCTACCCATCCCTAAAGCCTAAATCCATTCTCACTTTTCCTTTACTTAAATCGCTACAAACCCTAAATTCACCCTTTACTGTCCATTACCCCTACCCACACCTACACCCTAACATCAGCCTTACCTCCCTCGACCTCTTCCCACTGCTAAATCCCAAATTCACCCTAACCTCTCTTTACCTTTACCCACCCCTGAACCCTAACATCAGCCTTTCCGCCCTTGGCCTCTACCCACCCCTAATCCCTAAAACCACTTTTTTTTAAATAACATAAATAGTATGTTATGTAAAAAAAAGACTTAACTGCATGGTAAAGTAATGCATAGTAAAGGTACAAATGCTTACCACTTACCTGCACTGTAGTTACCTGCATGGTAAAGACTGTGTGGTAAAGGTCCTTTGTGGTAAAGGTCCTGTGAGGTACAGCCTGAGTGGTTAAGGCTGTTCCCCTTAAACAGGACATATTCGTGCCCCCACCTTAAACACTCTACCAATTCACCCTTACACCCCTAAATGTTTTGGGGCACTGTTAGTTGCTTTATGCCCATTAGTATGTTTAGGAGGCACCCAGCGCAGTACACTCTAGGTCTCGCCTGAGATAGAACATGCACCGCCGCTTGCAAGACATTTCGTTTACTTACGGCCTGCCCATTGCTTACCATTGGTTGACTTCCTTGTCACTATAATGTTCGTGTTTCTGTTTGGTCCATGCGTGCTGATTTCACTTCCTCTTCGAGTGTTTGTCCTTAGTCTGGAGCAGCCCTCGAGTACTGCTTCCCTTAACCCCTCAGCTGCTGGCCCTCCCCGCCACCACCCAGTGCTGAGACCTTTTTTGGCTATTTGGGGTAGTTCGTGCTTAGGTCCCCATAACTTTTTGTCCACATAAACTATCCACACCAAATTTGCGTATTTTTCCCAACATCCTGGGCATTCTAAAAGTACCCAGAGTTTCTGTGTTCCCCTGGAGGAGACCGAGAAATTAGCCAAAATATAGCTAGAATTTGTTTTTGGGAAAAAGTGCTGTAGAAGAAAGCATCTGTTTTTTCCCTGCAAATGGTATCCACGAAGGGTTTATGGTAATAAAATCATCATCTTCTCAGCTTTGAGGAACAGACTGACTTGAATCAGAAAACCAGTTTTTTTACTGGGACATACCTATTTTTACTGTTTTTTTCGTGCTCTCATCCTCGTTCCAGTTACTGACAGAAGTGGGTATGAAACCAATAGTGGATCCTGGCCAGCTAAACATTTCTGAAAAGTAGACACAATTCTTAGTTCAGCAAGGGATCATTTGTGTAGATCATTCAATGTTTTCCTATAGAAAGTAATAAAAAAATATTGAAATTGAGTTGAAAAACACAGCCATTTCTGTCTACCCTTTCTTCTGTAACCTTTTCCAGCTATGGCAGAATTTTTAAAGCAGTATACCATTACATCTGCTGGACCCTTCTGGTTGTGGGGAAATATAGGGCTTGTAGATTAATCAAGAACCCAAGGTACCCAGAGCCAAGAAATGAACTGCACCTTGCAATGGGTTTTCATTGTATACCGGATATACAGCAATTCCTTTGGTAAAATATAAAGAGTGAAAAATAGATATCAAGGAAACCTATGTATTTCCAAAATGAGCGTAAGATAAGGAGTTTAGAAGCAGTGGTTATTTGCACATCTCTGAATCCTGGGGCCCCCGTACTAGCATGTGAATTACAGGGCATTTCGCAAGATGACTTCTTTCTTACACACTGTCTTACATTTGGAAGGCAAAAATGAAGAGAAAGACAATAGGCAGTAACACTCGTTCTTCTATTCTGTATTCCCCCAAGTCTCCTGATAAAAATGGTACCTCACTTGCGTTGGTAGGCTTAGTGCTCGCGACAGGAAACGCTTCAAAACACAACATGGACACATCACATTTTTCCATTGAAAACTCATGTGATTTTTGGAAAGTGCCTAGCTGTCGATTTTGGCCTCTAGCTCAGCCGGCATCTTGGGAAACCTACAAAACCTGTACAGTTTCAGAAAACTAAACATCTAGGGGAATCCAGAAAGGGGTGACTTGTGGGGCTCTCACCAGTTTCTGTCACCCAGAATCCTTTGCAAACCTCAAAATTTAGCTAAAAAACACTTTTGTTGCACATTTCCGTGAAGGACAGTTCTGGAATCTGAGGGGAGCCACGAACTTCCTTCCACCCAGCATTCCCACAGGACCCCCCAATAAAAATGTTACCTCGCTTGTGTGGGTAAGCCAGGTATCCGCAACAGGGAAGGTCCCTAAATGAATTGTGCGATAATGATAACTAAGGTAAGTGTAATAATTAGTCCTGGGATCGGGAACCATTTAGGGAAACCTATCAAACCCAGACATTTCTGAAAAGTAGACATCAAGGGGAGCCCAGGGAGGTATCGCTTGTGAGGATTTCCCAATGTTTTTTTTCCCAGGAATGCCCTACAGAGGTAAACCATTGAATAAAAACTCTATTTTTCCTTCCATTTCTGTGATGTAAACTACAGGAATATGCAGGGATCCACAAACTGCTTACCATCCAGCGTTCCCCAACTAGTCCTGATAAAAACGCTACCGCACTGGCGTGCCTGGGCTTACGGCCCGTGACAGGAATGGATCACACAACGGTCAGTGGTAGTTCTTCATGAGGGCTACTGTTGACATTTCATTTGTTTTCAAGCGCAGGTAACTCCTGGCTTTACTAATCCACTCAGCAATTCACATAAAATACAGATCAGTTCTTTGTAGCAGGCATATAAACCTTCTGCGCTACTTTATGGCGTCAAAACTGCCACTAGACAAAAAATCGGATCACAAGAGTTATTGTTATTGATACCTAAAAGCTATATATATATATATATATATATATATATATATATATATATATACCCTATGCACATATGTATATATAAAGAGATAACTTTTATATGTGTGTGTGTGCTTTCCCTGGGGGCCGATCTCACCCTCCACACATGGAATGACAAAAGTGCTCTCTCTCTCTCTTTCTCTCTCCCCTCTCTCTCTCTCCTCTCTCTCTCTCTCTCTCTCTCTCCATATATATATATATATATATATATATATATATATATATATATATATATATATATGAGAGATTTCTCGCCCTCTATAGAGAGTCAGTCTCTATCTCTCTCTCTCTCTCCAATTGTTTTTTAAATAGCTGGGGCGTTTCCTTGGGGGGCGATCGTGGGCCCCAGGAAAACCACACATCTATAAAAAAAAAATGCCCCCTCACAGGGGGTCAGTCCTGCTCATGGGCGGCCCCCTGTCACTTTAATTTTTTTTAATTTAATTTTTATTTTTTTACCCTCGGGATGTGTGATCTCCCCCCAGGGATAAACACACTTATTTAAAAAAAAAAAAATTGGCCCCAGTTTGGGGGGGATGGCAGCCCGTTTTCTAAAGGGCCGAGCCCCCAGTCAGTATCCTTTTTTGGAAAATAATATATATTTTAACCCTGGGGAGGTGAAGGGGGGTAAACTCCTATTAAGGCCGACCTTCTCCCCAGATGTCTAGTGATTTTTCCTGGTCATGGGTTGCAGCGCGGCTGCGATCCAAGGCAAGGAATCATTTTCACCAAGGCCTCTTTTGAAAGGGGAGAATGTCCCCTTTCAAACGAGGCCTTCCTAAAAGCTGGGGGGCCCTTTTGGGCCCGTTTCCCCACCAGAGCAACAAGCAGCCTTGCTGTTTACATTTGCTGACAAGGTGTTATTGTAATTTGTTCCTGTAAACTCTTTTTTTGTGATGTCAGAGAATAATCCTTTAGTTATGTGCCCACCTATATCTTACATTGTAATGGAGATAACTTGACTTTTCACACAATACTGCACCTTTCAAGTGGGCAGCAATATAATTTATAAATATTATTTCCACATCAAGACACAAATGTACCAGGGTGCCAGTACACAAAATGAGACTTCCAGACAAACTTTAGAAAGCTCTTTATGTCTCAGGAAGTGACAGAAGAGACGTGGCTTAACTGCTAGAGCTGCTGATTTTAGAACTGGGGAACCAGGCTTGAATCCCAGCATCGGCTCAACATTCTGTGATTCTGGGCAAATAATTTAGGGAATGATTTAACTCTTTGTCGACGGACTAATTACCATGGCGAGGTTACACCACCCACCATGTAGAGATGCCTGCTGCGTCTGCTGCCATTGCTTGCATTTCCAGGAATCATCATCCCAGATGTTCCTGGAAATACATTAGAAGTTTGAAGGTCGGCTCTGTCAAGATGATGGAGCGGGACATCAAACTTGCAGTTTTTTAATTTTGAAAAAGAAAATCATGAAGAAGGATTTTCTTATTGAAATTAAAGAACAGTGGTTCCCTTGCAATGGGAGCACGCTCTCATGGTGTGGGAGTCATATAAAAGTTTTCACTACCTCCTTTTCATGGTGATGATGGGCAGTGAAAACTGCCCATGTGTCCTCCCACTCTAAATAGGGCAGGCAGACACATGGCAAAACCTCCAATGGCCCTTTCTCCATCGGGTTGCCTGAGGTGCGTGTGGGCAGCGGAGATGGAGTAGTCTCCTCTGTCTACACCCTAAAAGTCTGCTAAAAGTCTGCTAGAACTGAAAATGAGGCAGGCAGACCTGCAGGTGGGCAGAAAGAGTACTCCATTGCTGTTGCATATAAGTAGACTGGTTGCTAACATATAAATCATGCCCTTAATCTCTCTCTGCCTGAAGATTAAGGTTTGGCAAAGCCAATAGGCTTCTCGTTTGCAAAATCCAGCGGCTTTTTCAAGTGTTTTTAGAAATGTTGCACAGCAGTGCTGGCTGCTGTGCAACATGGCCTAAATTAAAATAAAAAATGCTGTTAGCGCTGGTGTGCTTGGAGGACCTTAAACACAGGAATACAGGAGGTGCCTTAAAAGGTGCAGCTCTGAAATGTAGTTTAAGATAATACAGAATTGAGAGAATAAGAACACCTTAGAAAAATGTTAATTCGTATTAAAGGTGTTCCTATTTTACTGGCCTTCACTGCTGTGGGCATGCAAGAAAAACGGACGCATGAGGGATGGACGAGGGCAAGCAACGTAAAAAGTGATGTGACTCAGCCCAAAAAAATTTTGTTATGGAAAGGGGCAAAAAAGATGGATGTAAGAGGGACAGGGATATTAATATTAGTTTTTTAAGCTATGCCTTAGGTTTGAACGGAAATATGGTTTCCAAAATGTACACCATCAGGCCAATACAGTGCTGCCTTGCCATATTTCATATTTAAATGAAAAATGGAAGAAATTTTATGATCACGAAGGAATGCTGGCACTGCCTTGATCACATGTCTTCGAGTCAAACTTAGCAGCATTTACAGTAGACCACTTCCACTTTTGTCGCTGACAAAGATATGAGAACCCATGTGTGTTCAGAAACATAGACATCAAAATGAAAAATGTCTCCATCTTAATCTTAATTTCCAATCTAACTCCAGATAAATGTCCTATAAATCATTTGCAAAAAATACTTTCTTAGCTTGGTGTCTGTCCCAAAAAAAGAAACTGCCCAACCAACCAAACCCTGGACCATCATGCACATATGCTGACAGTGAAGAATAAGGAGCACAGATGCAGGCAAACAAATAGATTAAGTGTTGGATGATTGTCCATTAGGATACTACATCATACCAACAACTTCATTTTGAAAGGAATACAATTTTGAGCTACTAATGTAGCACAATTCTACCGAAAACTAAAATGAGGTAAGAAGATTCGCAAGTCTGCAGCAAGAAGTGGCCGCTGCTGATCTTCCGGCTTCAGCCTCTTCTATCTCCCTCTGAAGCCTCATTCCCACATGTGTGCACCTGGTGGAATGAAGTGCCTGCAGGTGTTTTCTCATTCCTGTGGTACTGAAGGAATATTGCTTCATGTTCTCATGGGAAATAACTTTGTTACATAGGTTGCATGTCCCAAGTTTAGAATTAACTTTTTTCCCTCCAGGTGGCAAGGAAAAAAAAATCCACAACAAAAGAATTTCCCTCTTTCAAAGAGCCCAACCTTCTCCTTTGAAGATATCAAATTTGATGGGGATAAGGGTTATACCATTGCTGTTTCGTACAATTAACAGTGTTCTAAGCCAAGGAAATGCTGTTTTACAAAAGTAAAAGTACTGTGCTAGTATCTCAGTGCTATCGCACCACTATCACGGTACCTGTATATTTCACAAACACAACCTACAGTTACAATACTAACACATATACCATTGAAAAAACAAAATTAGCCATGAAGCCCTGACTCCATATTTGAATTAAAAGATAATTCTTTGTTGTAAATATAATTTTATGCTATTCAAAGCAAAACTGTCATGCAGACGACGCTGACGTTCATAGTGAAGTTTGCCCTATCATGAAAGCACTCTGGTACCAAAAATAACATTCTAAATAATTAATACCATAATATACAACCTTAAATGATTAGAAATATATTTTTTAAATTGTATCAATTCTATAAAAACTCAAAGGTTTAAGATTAGTTCTAGCTATGAAAACTTCATTTATAATTTCTACGCAAAACCAACCTGAACTACTGTAAAGTAACCCAAACCTTACAAATTCAAAAGATAGATATAACTTTATAATTATAACTTAAAGTTATAATTTACACCTGCCTGCAATTTGCTATAAATCACGCACCTTCATACAGAGTATTGGCAACTCACCAGCCAGACTAAATTAACTATAACTTGAGCCTTACTCATGCACTGCTAATAACCTATCATAGTACATCACTTAACATCACTTACAGCTTGTTAAGTCATAGCATTCATAATAAGACTCATACCACCTCCAATGACAACCTTTGTGAGAACACTGTGCATGGTAGAGGGTGGAAGTGTAGTTAATTTAGTCTGAGTAGCAAGTTGACACCACTCTGTACAGAGGTGCATAAGTTGTGGGGTGGCGTAAATTTTAATTTTAAGTTATAACTATAAAGTTATTAGTTTATCTTTGAAATGTATAATGTTTGGGCCGTTTAAGTTGGTTTTGTACAGAAATAATAAATGAAGTTTTCTTACTGTACCTAATCTTAAACCTTTGGTATTTTAATTGAAAATATGTATAGATACCAGGGCCATTCGTATATGAAGTACAGATTTAAATATCTCACCATATCTACATATCCATGATGATATCAGTACGCATTCAAATATAAATTTGTATCTGTGTGTAAAGTTGTAAATATACATGCATAGAATATATACATATACAGTTGAGTTTAAAAAATATATAAAATATATTTAAAATATAGTTCTAAAGTTGTGTACATAGTATTTCTGTACATTGTTGTGTTGTGAGTATTGTGGTATTGTAGTTAAGAGACAATTCTTGACTAACCTTCTGAATCTGAGATGGTTGGAGGAACAAATTCCATAGTTTGGCTGCTTGAGCAGAGAAAAATGTTCCACCCATATTTCTATTCTTGAATTTTGAGACTAAGTACCAATCTACAGTGGAGTTTCCTTTGTTCTGTGTATTTTTACTTTGTGGGTGATACAAAGAAGCTTGAAAGTGGATCTTCTGGAAACGGGATGTGATCAGAGTAACTTTCTATCCCATTCAAGGTGCACTGCATGCAGGTTCTTGTGTTGATGGTTTTACCTCTTAAAGGCATTCCTCCCTGGCAAATACTGGATTAACCTGTTCTATTTCTTATTTATATTCAGTACAGTATCTAAATGTACCACTATAATGGGTACGATGCATTTGTTTTGCTTTCAACAATCTTTTAAGTCTAGCTTAGGGCAAGCCTTTTCCATCAATGTAAAAAAGCTTCCTGAATCTGTTCTTTAACGTAAGGCTGTGTGACATTTTGCAAGTCTTTCATTTATTCAGTACCTGGATTAGCACCAAACATGGTTGTTGTTCTTTGTGTGTATCTCATTTAACTAGGTTAGGTAAGGGTATTTACACAGCATAAACCTAGTGCCGGATTACAGCAGATGGATTCTCACGCTTCTGAATACTGTAGCCGATATCCAGGAAGAAGATGCTGAGCTGTACAATGCAGTTGCAAATTCATGCTGTTCTTATGTGCCACAAAGAGGAGGATGTTGATATCTCTCCTCCTCACTTGACCGTTACCGACTTATGGTCACGCTGTTGTCTCCTTGCATACGTAGTGATCCATGAGCTGCCAGCACTATCAGTCCTGCACAAGGAGCTCCTAGTTGGCTTTTCCAAGACTCTGGCAAAGGGAATACCTCTCTCGCCTGAAGGGCAGGAGCAGGAGAATGATGGGACAGGACAGGAGGCAGGATGTTTGCTGCATAGACCCCTGCCAAGAATGCAGGCTGAATGGGATCACATTTGGCTTTAATGTCTGAAAAAACCTCAATGAGAAGCTTGGAGGAAGGCAGTATTAGTCACTTAAGAAATGGAAACTCTACTCCAAACTCGGCCCAAGGTAGTTAGATTTTTAGCGCATGATTTTCTGGGTGACCCCGGTTCCCTAGCGCTCAGAGTAAGAAACCTAGGAGCCATCTTTTGCCCAGCGCTTTTGTTCACTCCAAAAATGAATGATGTGGGATAGAGTATGCCTCTTCATTGATGTTACATTTCTACCACCAAATGGACCTTGTTCAGTAATTGGTATTGTTACTTCTTGATTATTGTAATAGCATTGAACAGAAAAAGAGGTTATATCAACTTCAACAGCTTCAAAATTGAGCAGTATATCTAGTTCTGAGCATAAAAAAGGCAAAACGCGTCACCCCTTTGAATGTTACAATGGCATTACTCATGAGTTGGATAAGGCTCCTCTATACATAACCTAATTGATTGGGGGTCATGAGGGGTAAATGGCGCTCTATATCACAATATTTAGAACATATGATATTCTTCGGTGCTGCTATACTAGAGCTACACCCCCAGTGAAGCCCTACATGATAACCATTGTTATCCAACGAATTCAAAATGTAGCAGCGCACGCTAAAATCTGTAATCAGCACAAGTATAGCAGTAAGTACAACAAAACAAAGCAGAATATTGAGATTATATATAGAGAGTCCTCATCCAATCGGTTCCATACACAAATTCTTGTTTAATTCTTCTTGTGCTTGTTCCCAAATTCTATCACATATTTTTCATAATGTTCCATATTTCATCAAAGGATCATCACAGTGTCGTATTCCAAATTTTAATTGATTTACATTTAATGGAAATGTTATTATGGGAAGTCCTGAAGAAGTCAATGGGCACTCCTTAGACGAAACACGTGTTGACAAGTAACAAGTGGGACAAGTGACGAGTGGTGATGATAAGTGATAAGTGATGATATAATGGATTGAACTTTTAAATACGGACTAAATCAATGGAAATTTGGAATACAACATTGTGATGATCCTTTGATGAAATTTGGAACATTATGAAAAATATGTGATGGAATTTGGGAACAAGCACAAGAAGAATTAAACAAGAATTTGTGTATGGAACCGATTGGATGAGGACTCTCTATATATAATCTTAATATTCTGCTTTGTTTTGTTGTACTTACTGCTATACTTGTGTTGATTAGAGATTTTAGCGTGTGCTGCTACATTTTGAATTCGTTGGATAACAATGGTTATCATGTAGGGCTTCACTGGGGGTGTAGCTCTAGTATAGCAGCACCGAAGAATATCATATGATCTAAATATTGTGATATAGAGCGCCATTTACCCCTCATCACCCCCATTCAATTAGGTTTTGCTTTTGGAGTAGGCAGCTCGATATCCACCATTTGTTTAAGATAAGCTATCAATATTAAACAATCCAACCAGCACTATGGACAGGGAGAAAGTAGCAGAGGAACTATTCAGAAATTTAGATAGTGGACATACAGCATACCAAGCAACAGGTAGTGGAACCCGGTGGACCAAGGAGGGTCTAAAAGATAAGTTCATAAGATTAGAGAAACTAAAAAGAAATGAAATGTCTAGATGGTGGGATGCAGTCACACTTAAACAATACAAAAAATTAAATAGAATACCAAGGGGCTTAAGGTCACGTATTTTTCCAACATATGATGATCTGGACGCAGATCTACTTAGGAAATGGGAGGATGAATTAAAGTCAAATTCAATTAAACTTATGGATATTTTAGTGGAAAATGCCGAGAGGAAGGTTTCAAAATTACAATCTGAGATTGAAATATTAGAAAAAGAAATTAGTGAGTTGAATTTAAAAGAAGCAACAGAAAATAATTATGTAATTTTAAACGAAGTGATAATGAAATTTCAGGATGAGGTCAAATATAGAAAAGTAAGAAAATTGAAAAGAGATGAGTTAGACTATCAAAATGGGAGAGTATTTACTTTTTCAAGGAAATATGATCATTTAGTAAGAAATACTGTAATAACATCAGAATCTACAAGTTCTTTAGAGTCAGCAACAACTTCTAGGGGCAGTGCGGAAACTAGCACAAGTGATACAGAAGGGGCGGATGGGCAATTATTGAGATCAGACATATCAGGAGGTGCTTTTTTACAGGAGTTGAAAAGGATAAAACAGGGCAACTGGGAACAGAGTCAAAAGAGAAGTCGAGGAGGAGGACAAGAGGAGGGAAAAGAGGCAAAGGTAGGCGAATCGTACTTAGGTATGAAAACGAGATCACAGGACAAGAAAACGTAGATTACTTGTCAAAAGAAATAAATAATGTGGTGAACTTATCTAACAAAGAACTCTCATCTGATGTGTTGCAACTTTTGAACAAAGGATTGGGTTTTTGCCCAACATCTAGAGGTGATATTTGTAAGTCCAAGATAGACCTTTATAAATATGTCAGAAAGCTCAAATTGAAAAAATCCTTTGATACCCAATTGACAGCAGTGAGAACAACACCGCAAAATATACCGACTCTCAGAGAGATAACAATACAAGATGTATATGATACTACGATGTTAATGTCAATTACAGACTATGAAGAATACCCAACAACTGCATCTATGGTATTGCATGATTTAAATGTTTCATCGGATGTTCATGTTACAAGTGGACTCAAACAAAGATCTACTTGGATACCCAGACAAGTATTGGACAATAATATAGATGTATTTTTTAAACTGGTGTGGCGAGATTTGGATCAAGAAGAGACTAAGAAGAGGAACATCATGAAATCTAACTTAAGTTATCATGAACACCTAGCACTAAAAATGTTAAAATCTGATGAAAATCTGTTCATAAATAGAGCAGATACAGGAGGAAATATACTAGCGATGAACCGTGATGATTATGAAAAAGAGATTTACACACAGTAACATGATACTGAATGTTATGAAAGATTATCTCATAATCCAATGATGTGGTTAACAGGCGAGGCAAATAGATTACTTAAAAACTGGTGGGATAAGAATTTACTGGATGAAGATGAATATTTATATCTATTGGTGAATCGGCCAAAATATCCCTGTCTATATACATTGCCAAAAATACACAAACAATGTGAATTTCCACCAGGAAGACCGATAGACTAAGGTATAGGAGGTCCGACGGAGAGATTATCTGAATTCGTGGACATATTTTTACAACCTTTTGTAAATAATCTTCCTTCGTATATCAAAGATGCAAAACATATACTCAGTTTATTATCAGATATTCAGTGGGAGTTGGGTATGATCATGGTTACTTTGGATGTAGTGGCATTATACACTAGTATTCAACATGAATGTGGCATCCAAGCCATTGAACACATGCTTAATAGAAGATCAGAAAAATCAAAAATCAAATCAAAAAATCAAAATCATTAACATTTATAAAGCGCGCTACTCACCCGTGTGGGTCTCAAGGCGCTAGTGGGAAGGGGGGGTTACTGCTGCTCGAAAAGCCAGGTTTTGAGGAGTCTCCGGAATGCGGAGTGGTCCTGGGTGGTCCTGAGGCTGGTGGGGAGGGTGTTCCAGGTCTTGGCTGCCAGGAAGGAGAAGGACCTCCCACCCGCCGTGGAGCGGCTGATGCGAGGGACGGCAGCGAGCGCGAGGCCAGAGGAACGGAGGCGACGGGTGGGGGCGTAGAAGCTGAGGCGACGGTTGAGGTATTCCGGTCCCTTGTTGTGGAGGGCTTTGTGTGCGTGGGTGAGAAGTCGGAAGGTGATCCTTTTGCTGACTGGGAGCCAATGCAGGTGTCTCAGGTGTGCAGAGATGTGGCTGTTGCGGGGTACGTCGAGGATGAGGCGGGCTGAGGCGTTTTGAATACGTTGCAGGCGTTTTTGGAGTTTAGCGGTGGTCCCAGCATAGAGGGTGTTGCCGTAGTCCAGGCGGCTCGTGACGAGGGCATGGGTCACGGTTTTTCTAGTGTCGGCGGGGATCCAGCGGAAGATCTTGCGGAGCATGCGGAGGGTGAGGAAGCAGGCAGAGGACACGGCGTTCACTTGCTTGGTCATGGTGAGAAGAGGGTCCAAGATGAAGCCGAGATTGCGGGCGTGGTCTGAGGGGGTCGGTGCGGTGCCAAGGGCCGTGGGCCACCAGGAGTCGTCCCAAGCGGACGGGGTGTTGCCGAGGATTAGGACCTCCGTTTTGTCAGAGTTCAGCTTTAGGCGGCTGAGCCTCATCCAATCTGCGACGTCCTTCATGCCCTCTTGTAGGTTGGTCTTGGCGCTGGCGGGGTCCTTAGTGAGGGAGAGTATAAGTTGGGTGTCGGCGTAGGAGGTGATGATGATGTCGTGCTTGCGTATGATGTCGGCGAGGGGGCTCATGTAGACATTGAAGAGTGTCGGGCTGAGCGATGAGCCTTGAGGTACGCCGCAGATGATCTTGGTGGGGTATGAGCGAAACGGTGGGAGGTAAACTCTTTGAGAGCGGTTTGAGAGGAAGGAGGCAATCCAGTCCAGGGCCTGTCCTTGGATCCCGGTGGAGCGGAGGCGGGTTATTAGGGTGCGGTGACAGACGGTGTCGAAGGCAGCCGAGAGGTCGAGGAGGATGAGGGCGACTGTTTCACCGTTGTCCATCAGGGTTCTGATGTCGTCTGTGACTGAGATGAGGGCGGTTTCAGTGCTGTGGTTGGTTCGGAATCCGGTTTGTGAGGGGTCGAGCAGGTTGTTGTCTTCCAGGAAGGTGGTAAGCTGGTGGTGGACG
Organism: Pleurodeles waltl; assembly: GCF_031143425.1. Taxonomy (NCBI): domain Eukaryota; kingdom Metazoa; phylum Chordata; class Amphibia; order Caudata; family Salamandridae; genus Pleurodeles; species Pleurodeles waltl. The sequence goes on from NC_090449.1 coordinate 72,767,037, forward strand.
GTCTTCTCTATTACCTTGGCAGGGAAGGGGAGGAGCGAGATGGGGCGGAAGTTTTTCAGGTCGCTAGGGTCAGCCGTAGGTTTCTTTAGTAGGGCGTTGACTTTGGCGTGTTTCCAGCTTTCGGGGAAGGTAGCAGAAGAAAATGAAGAGTTGATGATGGCCTGGAGGTGCGGGGCGATGATGTTGTTGGCTTTATTGAAGATGAAGTGAGGGCAGGGGTCCGATCGGGCGCCGGAGTGGATAGAGTTCATGGTGGTTTTGGTTTCTTCAGTGTTGACGTGGGTCCAGGCGTTTAGGGTGATGGCCGGGGGTGTGGGTTCGGTGATGCTTGGTAGGGTCTGGTGTCCGAAGCTGTCGTGGAGGTCGCTGATCTTGCAATGGAAGAAGGTGGCGAGGGAGTTGCTCAAGTCTTGTGAAGGCGTGACGGCGTTGGCGTTGGAGAACTCTTTGACGATGCTGAAAAGTTCTCTGCTGTTGTGGCTGTTTTTGTCCAGTCTGTCGGTGAAAAAGTTCCTTTTGGCTGCGCGGATCAGGTGGTGGTGTTCGCGGGTTGCGTTTTTGAGGGCGGTCATGTTGTCGGCGGTGTGGTCCTTGCGCCAGGCCTTCTCGAGGGCGCAACATGTTTTCTTTGATTCTTTGAGGGTGTCAGAGAACCAGAGAGGTTTTTTGGTGCTGTCCTGTTGATGCGTGCGTCTGAGGGGAGCAAGGTTGTCTGCGCAGTTGGAGATCCAGTTCGAGAGGCTGAGGGCTGCGTCGTTGGGGTCGGTGGTGAGGGTAGGTTGGTTGACGGGGAGTGCGGAGTTGCTCTTCGGGGATTTTGTTCCACTGTCGACGAGGGATGGGTTGAGTGCGGAGGTGGCGGGTCTCGCGTCGGAATGTGAAATGGACACAGCTGTTGTCGGTCCAGTGTAGAGCAGAGGTGTGGCTGAAGGAGACGTGTTTGCTGGCGGAGAAGATAGGGTCAAGCGTGTGTCCGGCGATGTGGGTGGCGGTGTTCGCCAGTTGCTTGAGGCCGAGGTTGGCGAGGTTGTCGAGCAGGGCGGTGGTGTTGGGGTCGTTGTTTTGTTCCAAATGGAAGTTGAGGTCGCCTAGGAGGATGTAGTCCGGCGAGGCGAGGGCGAGGCGAGGGCGTGCGGCGAGACGAAGTCGACGATGGAGTCGCTGAAAGGGGCGCGCGGTCCGGGGGGACGGTAGACGAGGGATCCTCTGAGGGTGGTCCTGGGGTCGGTGCGAATCTGAAAATGCAGATGTTCAGCGGCGAGAGGGGTGTCTTCGGTGGAGGTGGTGACGCTGATGGAGTCTTTGAAGACGATGGCGATACCTCCTCCTACTTGGTTGGTGCGGTCTTTCCTGGAAATCTTGTAGCCTTCGGGGATGGCAGTGGCGATGTCTGGGGCCGAGGAGGCGTTCAAACAGGTCTCCGTGATGAAGGCGACGTCCGGTGCTGTGGAGTCCAGGAGGTCCCAGAGTTCAACGGCGTGCTTGTGGACAGATCGAGCGTTGACCAGGATGCACTTGAGGTGGTTGATGGCGCGTGGGCTGGTGGTCGAGGTAGTTGCGAGGTGGAAGATGCGTTTGCAGGAGTTGCAGGCGAATGGACCATGGGTGCGTTTGGGGTGAGCTTGGAAGCAGGTGTTCGAGCGCCCTGGGTTGAGGGCGTGGAGGCTGGTGGGGTCGTAGCAGAGCAGCAGGGTTTGGGAGAGCTGGGGACCAGGGGTCGTGGCGCTGGGCGCGGGCCAGGCGCAGACGGGCTTGCCTCTGGCGCGCCAGCGGCGCAGTCTCGCAGCGGCCGCCATAAGAGGGAGGAGGGGGGGGAGGGGTCAGCTGGGGGCGAATGGGAGCTGGGGGGCGGGGGCGTGCAGGAGGTCGCGGCGGGAAAGCGGGAGGGAGGGGGGGGACAGGTAGAGTGAGAAGAGCTGGGGGAGGGAGGTTTAAGGGTGGAGGGGGGTGAGTGTTAGGAAGTTTAGGAGATTAGGGAGAGAGATAGGAGTAGGGTTGGGAAGATAGGGGAGGGGGGTTGTAGAGGTGGGTGAGGGTGAGAGGTAGAGTGAGAGGATAGGAAGATAGGTAACAGAGGGGGTGGCGGGAGGGGGGAGAGGTAGAGAATTAGGTGGAGAGCTAGAGAAATAGGTAGATAGGTGGTGAGTGAGGGAGATAGATAGTGAGATAGAGAGATAGGTAGATTGGTAGATAGGAGGAGTGAGGGAGGCAGATAGCGAACGGGGTAGATAGGGGTGATAGAGAGGGGGAGGCGAGTGAGGGAGAGAGATGAGACAGGAGCAGGAGGGCAGGCGCGGGAAGAACAGAAGACGGAGGACGAAGAAAACAGAAGAACAGAAGACAGAAGAACAGAACAACAGAAGACCGAAGAACAGAAGAACAGAAGACAGAAGAATGGAAGAACAGGAGACAGAAGAGCAGAAGAACAGAAGACAGAAGATGAAGAACAGAAGACAGAGGACGAAGATCACAGAAGAAGATACAGAAGACGAAGAACAGAAGGCAGAAGACCACAGAAGAAGATGAAGAAGAAGAGAGGCGACAGGAGAGGCTGAGAAGCACACAGATGAAGAGAGAAGACGGGGAAAAGAAGAGTACAGAAGATGATTACAGAAGAGGAGCGAGGAGGAAGAACAGAGAGGAAGTAAAGAAGCAGGAGCAGGAGAGAGGGTGAGTAGCGCGGGGCAGGGCGAGGGGCTGGGAGGTGGGGGGTACTTACTGCGAGGTGGCTGGGCGGTCTCAGGAACCTGGAGGAGCTGGAGGAGCTGCAGCGGCAGGGGGAGCGACCTACCCTTGGGTCAAGGGTCGCTACCACTGTTGCGCAGCGGCCGCCATAAGAGGGAGGGGGGGAGGGGTCAGCTGGGGGTGAATGGGAGCTGGGGGGCGGGGGCGTGCAGGAGGTCGCGGCGGGAAAGCGGGAGGGAGGGGGGGACAGGTAGAGTGAGAAGAGCTGGGGAGGGGGGCTTAAGCGTGGAGGGGGGTTTAAGGGTGGAGGGGGGTGAGTGTTAGGAAGTTTAGGAGATTAGGGAGAGAGATAGGAGTAGGGTTGGGAAGATAGGGGAGGGGGGGTTGTAGAGGTGGGTGAGGGTGAGAGGTAGAGTGAGAGGATAGGAAGATAGGTAACAGAGGGGGTGGCGGGAGGGGGGGAGAGGTAGAGAATTAGGTGGAGAGCTAGAGAAATAGGTAGATAGGTGGTGAGTGAGGGAGATAGATAGTGAGATAGAGAGATAGGTAGATTGGTAGATAGGAGGAGTGAAGGAGGCAGATAGTGAACGGGGTAGATAGGGGTGATAGAGAGGGGGAGGCGAATGAGGGAGAGAGATGAGACAGGAGCAGGAGGGCAGGCGCGGGAAGAACAGAAGACGGAGGACGAAGAAAACAGAAGACCGAAGAACAGAAGAACAGAAGACAGAAGAACAGAAGAACAGAAGACAGAAGAGCAGAAGACAGAAGAGCAGAAGAACAGAAGACAGAAGAGCAGAAGAACAGAAGACAGAAGACAGAGGACGAAGAAGCAGAAGACAGAAGATCACAGAAGAAGATACAGAAGACGAAGAACAGAAGGCAGAAGACCACAGAAGAAGATGAAGAAGAAGAGAGTCGACAGGAGAGGCTGAGAAGCACACAGATGAAGAGAGAAGACGGGGAAAAGAAGAGTACAGAAGAAGATTACAGAAGAGGAGCGAGGAGGAAGAACAGAGAGGAAGTAAAGAAGCAGGAGCAGGAGAGAGGGTGAGTAGCGCGGGGCAGGGCGAGGGGCTGGGAGGTGGGGGGTACTTACTGTGAGGTAGCTGGGCGGTCTCAGGAACCTGAAGAAGCTGGAGGAGCTGCAGCGGCAGGGGGAGCGACCTACCCTTGGGTCTACCAGTGAGTCTAATGGAACATACACATATGATAATAGAGATGATAGATCTCATTTTAAATCATAACTATTTCCTCTTCAAGAAGGATTGGTATAAACAGAAACAAGGGCTAGCAATGGGGTCTAGATTTTCTCCCTCATATGCGAACCTCTTCATGGCATGGTTTGAGGAGAAATGGGTGTGGGGCCCAGAAGCAGCAGAGTGGCAGTCAGGCATTCTGTACTGGGGACGGTACATTGACGATTGTTTCATGCTATGGACAGGTGAAGAAGAGAAATTAATAAGATTTTGTGAATATCTCAATAATAATGAGGTTAACATCAAATTCACATACAAATACAGTGTGACCTGTATAGATTTTCTAGATGTAGAACTGTTTGTGGCAAATAATAAGATAGAGAGCAGACTGTACCGAAAACTAAAATCCTGTAATACTTTATTACATGCGAAGAGTGCATATCCAAAACATCAAATAGAAGCAATCCCTTTCGGAGAGATGGTGAGAGCAAGACATAATTGAAGTTGGAATTGTGATTTTCAAGAGTGTATCAAGGATATGGGACGGAGATTTATTGCTAGAGGCTATTCTGAGGATGTAGTAATCAAATCTCAACGCAAAGCCTCCAAAATATCTCGATCAAAGACACTGTTGCATCATAGCCTCATAGATGAAGGGAGTAAGGATACTGATACCCACAAAGTAAGGATAATTTTGGATTACACAGACAATTCACATAAACTATTGAGGATTATGAAAAGACATTGGGCCATACTTCCACAAGACCGAACTCTTAATAAATACATTGGTAACAAGCCAAAGGTTGCATATAGGAGGGGCAACACACTCAATAATATTCTTAGCCCTAGTTATTTGTCGGATACAACTAAACCTAGTTGGCTTAATTTACATATTTTAGGTTTCTATAAATGTGGCTGTTGTGCCATGTACAAATGGGCGTGGCATGCAAAGAAGGTCTTTCGAGGCATTGATGATAAGGAATATAGTATTAGATCACATATAGATTGTAACACCAAATTTGTAGTGTACATGTTGTCCTGTAAGTGCGGAAAGATATATGTGGGCAGCAGTATTCGTCCCCTGAAAGTTAGAATCTCAGAACACTGGAGAGCAATTAGACAGGAAGACGAACGATATCCAATTGCCTCCCATATGAAGACATGTGAAAAGCAAGGTACCCATAAAGAATTCAAATTCTTTGGTTTTGATTTATGTGAACAAAATCCTGAGGTGGGAACAGGGAACTAACTTTACGGAGAAGGGAATCAATCTGGATAATGCGACTAGGGGCAGTGGAACAAGGCCTCAATTCAGATTACGAAATGGAATATTTCCTTGGTGATAGATAGGTAGGAATCTACCATAATGATGTTACAAATATGACTTAGGTAGGACTCTATAGGTATTTTGTGACTAGCATCAAGAGTTACAATTTGTGAAGAAATGAAAATTAGGAATAAATGTAGAAATATAATTTTGATTTGAAATCACTGATTTAGAATTTAAGGCTGAAAATGATTTAGGGAGTAAACAGTATATTATGTAAAATGCCCTTGTTTGATCAAGTATTCTCACATACGTAGGTTTAACCATAAGATATTTAGATTGAAGGTATAAGAGAGCCACTGCAGATAACATTCTCTTGGATAAACCATATGGGAATAAATACCTTTCAGCCACTTTTAATTTAATTTAGAAAGTTTCACTCTAATTTATAATTTCCATTAGGTTGAAAAACAAGAAAACGCGAGTACACATAAAGATGAGTCCATTTTCGAAATTTACAGATCGGTGGCAATTTATTTACTATTTCAATGATTTGCCGAGCACATAACGTCGAAGGAAACATGTAAAGATGAGTCAGTTTTCTATTTCTATAGGGCGGGTAGTCCATTGTCTATTTCCATGCTTCTGCCGAACACATAAACACTGAGGGAAACAATGGTGTTTCCTTAGTAGTGTCGGGCATACTCGCGGCAACACATTGCTTAAAAGTAAGGTAAGACTTACATTTGCGGGATGATGTATGACACATCACTTTATTTGTGCAGTCTCTCGGACCTTTTATTAACTTATGTGCACTCAAAGTTATGATTTATTAACAGGATATGCTGGCTTCCGGCATTCAATAACGAAACTAAAACCACTGATCGGTCTGTCTGAGATTTAGCAGGCAGTAGTGTAAGTTTGGATATTGAGTACAGGTATGCCTTTAGACGTTGTGGTTTGTGCACGGGTGTACTTAGGAATTTTCATTACACTTTAGCGCTGGTGCTATTACCAATTAGATTAGTACTATCTTGCTAACACTATTTATTTGGGCACTTAGAATGAGAACATGATTTATGGGACTAATACTGGAGACTTTAGTCAACAACTAATGATCATTGGCTAAAATAATGCAAATTCACAATTTATATCATTTGGGGCACATTTATTAAGAATGTTTTCACTTAATTTCACGGCTTCCACATGAAAAGCATGCAAAATGAAACATTCATCAAAGGGATTGTGGGAAGACAATGTAGCTATTAATAACGCATATTAATTTACATTTAATGGAAATGTTATTATAGGAAGTCCTGAAGAAGTCAATGGGCACTCCCTAGACGAAACACGTGTTGACAAGTAACAAGTGGGACAAGTGACAAGTGGTGATGATAAGTGATAAGTGATGATATAATGGATTGAACTTTTAAATATGAACTAAATCAATGGAAATTTGGAATACGACATTGTGATGATCCTTTGATGAAATTTGGAACATTATGAAAAATATGTGATGGCATTTGGGAACAAGCACAAGAAGAATTAAACAAGAATTTGTGTATGGAACCGATTGGATGAAGACTCTCTATATATAATCTCAATATTCTGCTTTGTTTTGTTGTACTTACTGCTATACTTGTGTTGATTAGAGATTTTAGTGTGTGCTGCTACATTTTGAGCTCCTCTATACATATCCCTTGGCCCAGGTGGCAGTCAATGATAGTATATCCCGCATATTCCGGTTCCAGCGTGGCACCAGGCAGGGTTGCCCATTCTCGACCTTAATATTTGACTTACTCTGGAGCCACTTGCTGCCTGGATCAGATGGGATCCCTTGGTTCAAGGACTTCAATGGATGGATGACTGGGAAGATAAGATTTCACTTTCTACAGATGACACTCTGCTCTATGTATCCAACCCATGCTTTAAGCTCGGTAGAATCATGCAAATACTTACCCAATTTGGTAGATACTTGGGATACACCATCAACTAGAGGAAGTCCCTAATATGTATCCTCCACGGAGACATACCACGTCTAACCCAAGACTGTTAGGCTAGAGTGGCCTGAGACGGGTTACAATATTTAAGAATATACGTTACCACTGACCCTGACGGGTTTTATGCTAATAACATATTGCCACTGCTTGCAGGCCTCAGGCTGATGTCCAACAATGGAGAACAGTGCCCCTACCATTATGTGGCGGGGCTGCCCCTATTGGGTAGCGCAGTTAGCCGCCGCCAATCACTGGGTGCACCTTTCGATAGCAGACTCCGCGTACCATATGTATAGATTTGCAATGCACACAGGGGGCTATCTTAGGGCAATATACGGTGGATTGCGCCACACAGCTTTCATAGGCCCAACAGCAGTGACACTAAACATCTGACACACAACCCTCTGTGCGGTTGCCTGGCGAAACAAAATAACTTGGGCCACCCCACCCCCTATGGGATACAGCTAGTATAGGTACTTTAGGGATGCAGCCTGGCTTTGACAAGTGGGACCTCATTGGCCTTTCAAGGGTGAGGAACCTCTGGGTACAGGAAGGAGTCATCTCTTTTACAGAACTGCAAAATGAATATCAACTAGCACCCACCAAAACCTACCAGTATCTGAGGATATGGAATGCACTGCAGAAAGCACTACAGACTGGCACGGTGCTCCCCAAGACCTCCCCTCTGGAAGACAGACTACTCAGCTCCCATATGCCCCGTAAGGCAATCTCCCTTACCTATCAAAAATAAACAACTCACCCGACACCCTTTTCCACTTACGTGAACAGTGGGAGCGGGTTCTGGAGAGCCTTGAGGATGACGAGTGACCAGAGGCTTTAGCATCCCCTAGGGAAATGGCAATACGATCCAGATTCCTCCTGGAATACTACATAGGCCCTACCACGTGTGCACTACCCTGGTAAATATGGGCAGAGCAACAGATGCACAATGTCGCAGCACTGCGGTTAGGTAGGCACCTTCCTTCGTATTATATGGAGCTGCCCCACATACAACACTAGTGGGAAGCTGTGGTCAATTGCATGAATAATTTATATGGTTGTGACATGGGAGCTTCTGCACAGTGGTGCCTTCTCAATGTCTGGGATGCATCGGATGTAACTGGCGTGGAACAGACTTGGACGACATTGGGATTGATGGTAGCCAAGTGAATATTGCACGTTTGTGTGGGGGCGGAGCAAACGCAGCAACTGAGAGACTAGAAACACGATGTGGACTTGTGCATGCTGGAAGAGAAGGTGGTGTATGAGGGGAGGGATTGTCCCCAAAAATGGACTAAGATATGGGGGAAATGGAAGGAGCACAGTGGAAACCCCTGTACATCTACTCTTGGAACTGGTGCCGATTTATTTAATGCTACTCAACTTGATTCAGTTGTGACCACTGGATGGGCGGAGAGGGGGATGGGAAGGAGCATGGAGGCAGTTGGCCAATTTACTGCACAGCAGTATGTTGCTTTCTTTCTTTTATGGTTTGTCGTGTTGTTGTTTACAATAAACAGAACTGCAAAAAAGAAAAAAAACGTAGCCTTACTGGCACAGTTTGATTTTGGACAAAGAGTTGTGTCTCACTTTGCTCTGGAAACTTCTCTCATTTACTAATAACATCAGGGAGTGAGAACATAGAGACTTCTCCTTTGTTCTCGTGATGTTACACAACACCCACAGTTTTTTTTTTAAAGATCTGATTTCATTCTCCTAATTGGTACATCTGAGAAATGGAAGGTGACCATGTATTATTCAGCACAAACACCGCGGATCAGAGGCTTCTTCCCTGGTCTACTTTCTTTATTTCTTAGCGTTGGAGATGCAACAGACAGTTTTCACACACAGAATGGATCATTAGCAGTGGGAGGAATTGGGTATCACCAATGGATAGGCAATGTAGTAGCATTAAATATTTAGAGTCAGGATACTTAGGGGGTCATTCTGACTCTGGCGGTCATTGACCGCCAGGGCCAACGACCACGGAAGCACCGCCAACAGGCTGGCGGTGCTTCCTGGCCAATTCTGACCGCGGCGGTAAAGCCGCGGTCAGAAAAGGGAAACTGGCGGTTTCCCGCCGGTTTTCCCCTGGCCAAATGAATCCTCCATGGCGGCGCTGCAAGCAGCGCCGCCATGGGGATTCCGACCCCCTTCCTGCCAGCCTGTTTCTGGCGGTTTTCACTGCCAGAACCAGGCTGGTGGGAACGGGTGTCATGGGGCCCCCTAACAGGGCCCCATAATGATTTTCAGTGTCTGCTTTGCAGACACTGAAAATCGCGACGGGTGCCACTGCACCCGTCGCACACCAGCAACTCCGCCGGCTCCATTCGGAGCCGGCTTCATCGTTGCTGGGTCTTTCCCGCTGGGCGGGCGGACGGCCTTTTGGCGGTCGCCCGCCCGCCCAGCGGGAAAGTCAGAATGACCGCCGCGGTCATTTGACCGCGGTGCAGTCTTTTGGCGGTCTCCGCCCGGCGGGCGTAGTCTCATGGACAGGCTTGATGTGAAGTGTTTCGCTTTTTTTTTCTTCTCATCTCCAGACCTGCTCTTGTTTCAAAGGAACATCAGAGAACCTTTCAGACATCCATTCAATTCCCAAAGATGTTTTAGACACCACCTTAATAAGATGTGAGGCTAAAGGTTGCAGGGCAGGAAAGAAGCCATCTCGATTGGTCTTTGGACCTGGGATTACTGATAAACAGCTATTCTGTGGGAGACTCACATTAATTTAGCAGCCTTTAGAATATGTTTGCGAAAGCCATGAGTGCAATGCTTTAAATCATTTCCTGCAATAAACACTTGTTTATGGCAGATAATGACAAATTGTGCCCTTGTCTGGTATCCACAAAGCTTCAAAGGAGACAGGAATTTGTGTACTACTGTGTAATTGTGCATCCCTATAGAACACGGTTCAGCATAGTGAATGCCAGGTGTGGGAATAAAGTAGGGGGTTCAAAGCCTGGTTTGTCCTGTGACTTTGTAAACCACCACAAACTCCTCTCCAGCGTTTTCCCACCCTCGAATTGGGTTGAGATTTGCTGCTGGAAAGGTTTGAGTAAATCAAAACGTAGGATAAGATTGGAGCTGAACACTCCCAGACCTGGTGGTGATTTAATGGTGGTAGTAAAAGGCTGATACGCTGGGAAAAAATATCTCCCCATTCAGGAAAAAAATATATACATATCTGCATTGCACATAGGCGCTGGCTTCACCTAATGTGGAATAAAAAAGAATTCTAGCTTACGCGTCAAGAATTTTCAATTCTATTAAGGACACGGAGGCGAGGATTATGCTATCTCTCTCTTTACTGTCCAAATATAGCAGCCAATCAATTAACAGTTAACAAAAAACTACACATCCCATGATGCTTCAGTATAGTATCACATGCCCCAATCACCAACCATGACCTCTGTCCATCAATACTCTGACCCCAAATGTCACCTCCTCTTTCTTTGTCAAAGTCAGATAATCCTTAAACTTCTGAAATGAAACTTCTTACATAGGCGCTGTTCCATCGATCTTCCAAACCAGATCTGGAAACACCAAAAGAGCTCAACAGGAGCCAGATGTTGCAGAAACTTCCAAAGGAACTAATCAGCATAAAGATGTCTTCATCTACACACAAACGGAAGAACTTCAGGTAGTCTTCTGATAAGACCCTAGAAACATAAAGCAATAGAAGGTAATATCTCTTAAAGCTAAAATAGTCAATAATACTGTGAACTATCTAATAGATTAATAAGGGAGAGTAAAATAATAATATTGATATAGGATCAATGTAATATATAAATATTTTTTGAATATATGACGTAACAATTTATTTAAGGGAGTGATAATCCTCGCCTCTGCGTCCTTAATAGAATTGAACATTTTTGATGTGTAAGCTAGAATTTATTTATTCTATTTCAGGACCGGAGGCTCCGATTATGCTAGTTTAAAGCTGTCCAATTACCACAGTAGCAACAACTACCACAGGTTTATGATAAAATTTACGAAACGTAGATTGAGAAGACCGGTCAGCTGCCCTCATAATGTCCTCTAAACGAGAACCTAAGGCATATATCTTGGAGGCCATCGCCCCTCTAACAGAATGAGCTCCAAATTGACTGGTATCTATACCTGCTTCATTCATTAACTATCTCATCCATCTTGATAAAGCGGCTGACGAAACTGGTTTAAAAGATTTTTGCAAGGATATTAGTAACTGACTATTAGAAACCTGCCTAAATTCGTCTGTAACCGCCTCATGATCCTTCAAACATTGAACTACATATAGTTTTGAATTATCCGGATACATTAGATAAGTTACTGACCTGCAATTAGTTTTTGTTCTTCTGGTAATAGTAAAAGTAACACCTTCAGGGGAATACACCCTACCAGCCAGATCCAAAGCCTTGACATCCGATACCCTCTTACAGGAAATCAGACATAATAACATAGTCGGTTTTGCTGAAATCTGTTTACAAGACAGATATTTATTGGCAGGCCACTCATCTAAAAATCTCAATACAATGTTCACATCCCACAATACAGAATATCTGGTTTGAGGAGGATTTGATAAACGAATACCCCTCAACAATTTACAGTCCAGAGGATGTTCATCTACAGGCTTGCCATCAATATGAACATTGCCAGCTAAAATGGCTGATCTGAAATTATTAATAGTTCTGTAAGCCAAACCTGAACCTGCAAGTTCTGCTAGAAATTGTACAGTCAGCTCAACGTCTGACTCCAGGGGATTAATACCCCTTCCATCACGCCAACTGTTCCATCTGCGCCATGCTGATGAATATCTTTTATGAGTGCCTGAGGCCCAAGCCTGCCTGATGAAATCTGCAGCTTGTTGCGAAAGGCCTGGGGAATTCCATCTTGACCTGAAACCATTCAGGCCATCAATGTCAGTTTCCCTGATATGATCAGTGGATGTTGAAGGCCTTCCAGACTCAAGAGAAGATCCTGACGAGGAAGAATGAGAAGTGGGACAACACAAGCTAACTACAGAGCAATTGGGAACCAGGGTTGAGCTCTCCAAAATGGAGCCACCAATATAATTTCTGCTTTCTGTCTCCGAACGACCGGCCCTGACAAAACCTTTTTAAGGGACAATTGCGCCTTGCCAAGTGAAGAACAGGTAGAATAAAACTTGGCCAGTTCTTTAATAAAAGAGGATCCAAAAAGAAGGCCATCCGCAGACGGGCCTGCCTCAGAAGAGGCTAAATCAGATAGTTTAGGGTCAATTCGCATGAGAATAGATTTCCTGTGCTCCGAAGAGATTGCGCAGTTAGTATTCCCCACTTGACAAATGGCTCTCTGGGCCCATCCAATCAGTACATCAGTGTCTACAGGAGTGTCTGCCTCCTTGGCAAGAAAGGCCATATCCAGAATCTTAGTTAATGGACCTGTTAAATCAAGACGTTTATCCTGATAGAGGCACCAAGACCTATCCAATCCTTTCTTTGGACCTTTCGCAAATTTTTTCATGAACATGACATGGGTGGGGTCAATTTCAGGAGTGTTGGACACTTTATCGTCTAAATCTGGTCTAGGGCATTCCGCCCGAAGGCGCGACCGCACCTCCTTATCAAAACTCTGTCTAATATTGGAGTGTACATATTGTGCCACTTCAGAGGACGGGACCCAATTGGAAGATCTGGGGTGCACAATCTCATTGGAGTCAAAATCCAACACCTGAAGAGGAGACGCCAGTTTCTTTGGTTTCTTACTGGGACCCGGAGCCTCTGAGTCATCAGAATCCTTAGAAGAGGAATCCTTATCCGAAGAGGGTGGGGAAGAAGGTAGAATCCTTTCTTGAGCTATAGTTATGTTCGGTAGCTCGTTTTTTACTCAGTTTTTCAAATATGTCAGCATGCAAGTCCCTAGAAGGAGCATCAGTTCCCTCTAATTTTTTTGATTTAGACTTGGACTTTGATTTAGCCCCATCACATTGCGGTTGTTGCCCTTGCAGCCAACCCTGGGAGCGGGCGTAATCAAAAGGTTGGCCCGAAAAGGGTCCTAACGCTCTCACTAGGGCATCATTAACAGACTGTTGAACCCTAGCATCAAGGGCTTCCAGAAGGTTAACCTCAAGCTGGTTACCAATGTCTTCAGGGTAGGTCCCTGATTCTTCCTCACTCCATTTAGCCATAATGGTAATGTGGATCAAGAAATAGTATAATATTAATATTAAATATTAATAAGTGAAAGAGGGAGTGCAAAAAAACCCTTACAGTCAAAGGAAAAGGGGGCTCAATAAAGAGTGGAGGGAGCAGCCTGTCTAGCACTCTAGGCAAAGCCTTCCAAATTTTACAACCCAGGCGTTTTATTACACAATGGGCATCAGGGAACAATGGGGGAATGCAAATAAAGGGCCTCCTATGTAGCGCGAGCAGCAGACACGAGCCGATCTCCCAGAAAAGTGAAACTAAAAGGATCAGCTCGTGAGATAGCGCGCGAACACGGGGAAATGAGAAAATACTAAAGAAAGACTACGCGCAATGCGCGTAGCACACTCCCGCTCCCACTCCACAAAAGGGCACCAAAAATCGGCACAAAGCCGAGACTTCACTAGTGCACCAAGCGCTAAAAATAACTAACGAGCGAGCAAAATCGCATCACTGTCAACAATAGAATACAGAAAACATACATCAAATTCAATAATAATTGTTAAACAGTGAAGGAAAAACGAATAGTACTTATCTGCTGCGGAGCACCAAAGAAAGAGGAAGTGACATTTGGGGTCATAGTATTTTTGGATAGAGGTCGTGGTTGGTGATTGGGGCATGTGATACTATACTGAAGCATCATGGGATGTGTAGTTTTTTGTTAACTGTTAATTGATTGGCTGCTATATTTGGACAGTAAAGAGAGAAATAGCATAATCGGAGTCTCCGGTCCTGAAATAGAACTGTACTATGCCTACAGTTCCGCATTCTGGAAATAACAGTGAGTAAAAATCTGACATGATATTCCCAATAGTCTGTCTGGAACCCAGCGACTGGCACAGCTTTGCAGGTGAACTAACGACTATGTTTATGAACTCTAGAAAGTGAAACATTTACAGAAGTACTTCTATGGGTGCAAAGTGAGAACATCTATTGCTGTGATCTGTAACTCATGTAACTTGTTTGTAAGATGCAATGTAGCAATCTCTATAATTGATAGAGATAAGGCCTTCAACCCTTTTGTATGAAATCAGTGGTTTGCAAAACTCCCTTAGAAAGGAGCTTGGATGTGCAATGAATATTCAATTGTTTCGTCGTCGGATTGAGAGCCATTATTTTGGCCTCCACAATACTGGGCACGTGGAGAATCCAATTACCCATGATTCCTCAGACTCAGGATTCAGGGCATGTGCATATGAGATAGTTCCATCCACCACATCTGGATTTGACACTGAATAATACTGGTCATTTTAAATCAATCCTGAATGCAGAACGTAACATTCCAGTGTCCAGGACCTGTCAACATTGGATCTATGCCAATCCCACTCCAGTTTCCCACTTGGGTTTCCTCCATCCTGCTGCACTGTAAACAATTCATTAGTGGCAAGAAAATTGACAAACTCATGTTTCACCTTTTTTGCTGCTATTTATTTAACTAGTGACGTGCAGGTTGTCACCCACTTTTTACATGTGTGATACAAGATTGATTCCTCAACAAAATCAGTGTACAGTATTTTTTTTTTTTAAATGGTTGTTAAAATTATAAAAAATAATTGGCTTCTTTTTTCACCAAGTACAAAATATTATGGAATAAATAGTAAAAGACTTTATTACAAAAATTGTCAAAATATGCCCAATTTCTCTGCGCCAGATTGTTCCTGTTTACCGACATAGAAAAAGGCGCGCCACTGGTATGGCCCAGAAATATGGTGCAAAAAACTGTACTGGGCAAATTAGTTCTTATAATTTTAAATTAAACACTTTTTCATGGATGTCAAGCTGTGCCATACAATGAAGCAACAACACCTTCTGTCTGGGCCTGCCATATAAATGTACTTATTATGGATCTCCCATAATGCAAAGTGCTGTTGGCTATAGAAAGGGCCAGAACTAGCTAAAGTGGCCACTCATAGCCCATGATTTTGAATGGACAAATCATAAATCTTTGTAGTTGTAGCATTTCTTTAGCACAAACTTTGCCCAAGGGCAGTGACTGGCTAGTGTTCATTCAGGGCAAGTGCATTTCACAAAGTTGGTAGCCCTTAATTGATATAACACTAATTAAATGTTCAAACAATGTGAAACAAATCATTTGAATTTTCTGATATTATTCTTCAAAAACACAAAAACAAGTTTTCAGTTTACTCTTGACATTTCTAACAGGAAATTCCTCTTGAATGTATCCTGAGTGCATTTTATAGGTTGCCCTTATACACCTAAAATGGCTTTGTTATCCATGTTTTCATGTATGCTTCTTATAGTTGACCTCATACAAGGCATAATCAAGGCAGAGTCAAGAGTGTTCTTAAACTTGCCAAACGCGGTGTAATATGATGTGGCTGTGTCAGTCGTGCCTCACTGCGCGGTGAAGCGGCGGGGCGGCGCACACATGGGGGGAAGAATAAACATTAAATAAAAAAACTTGCCTGCCATGCCACCGCTTCTTCTTCCTGACAGGAGGCACATGTTCCCAGCCTGCCCTGCGGCCAATCCTGACGCTGCTCAAAGCAGCGTTCGGATTGGCTGGGACTCCCAGCCAGGCCGTGCCCAGGCAGTCTGGGAACCTGTGCCTGCTGACTCCTGCCTGGAAACACAGTGCCGGGCTGGAGGAAGCACAGTGCGCATGTGTGTTTCGCCGGACCGAGACTGCCGGCCAAGCATACATGCACACTGAGGGGAGTGCACAGTGCACTCCCCCTTGTCCTCGTCATGCCCTGTCCCTTTAACAACGAAACAATAATAAACATGGTTTATTATTATTTCGCTGTTAAAGGTTTGCAGCGGCTGCTGCTGGCAGGGAGCGAAGCTCCTCCACCATAGTGGAGGAGCTGCCCTACGCTGTGTTTAGGCCTGGTGGCCAAATTACTTAAGATGTTGAACCCCTGCATTTCAGTACCTACTCACTTGGGCCTCCTCAACCAATATGAAGGTCACCCCATCCACAGGTGCCCTCCAACTAGGGCTCCTTTGGTATAATAGGGAATGGGAGGGGACAATGCCCTCCTAAGTTTTACCAAGGACTTGTCTCCCACTAAAGCACACTGCCACAGATGCACAAAAATGCTGACATATTGACCTTTAATGAGATTTGCCTCTGTGGCTCAGAATTTTTACTTTTGAAGCTATCATTGCAGGGTATTAAAATTCAAGACCTTGTGTCCTATGCCCAGGTACTTGAATGTGATGTTTCCGAAGGACTGGATGATGTGACTCAGGGCCAGATGTAGCAAAATCCGATTTTGTGACTTGCAAATTGTGAGTCTGAGCGACTCGCAATTTGCAAGTCGCAAAATCGGATGCAGAATGGTGTCTCAGACACCTTCTGCGACTCGCTATGGGGTCGCAAAGACCCACCTCATCAATATTCATGAGGTGGGTCGCATTTTGCGACCCCATTGCGAGTCCCTGCACTCACAGGGAGGGTGGCCTGCTGTAGTCAGCAGACCTCCATGTCTGTGACTGCTTTTTAAATAAAGCAGTTTTTTTTTTCATTTTGCAGCCCGTTTTCCTTTAAGGAAAACGAGTTGCAAAATGAAAAAAATACCGAAACCATTTGGTTTCGTTTTTTTCAGAGTAGGCAGTGGTCCATAGGACCACTGCCTGCTCTGAAAAAATATTTTTTTCGACATTCACTTTTGCGAATGAGTTACCACCAGTGTGACACTGGTGGTAACTGCGAGTTGCGATGCGAGTCGCAAATAGGAAGGGAACACCCCTTCCTATTTGCGAGTCGCATTCCCAAATTGCAAATCGGTACCGACTCGCAATTTGGGAATGAGCATCGCGTTAGGCCGTTTGCATGGCGCAAACTGCGTTTCTTGCAGTTTGCGCCATGCAAATGGCTTGCTACATCTGGCCCTTAATGTTTACAATACAGTGATGACTTCACATGTAACATTCTAGACCTCTTTTGGAGTTAGGAAGAACTGTTTAGGGCGATGATAAAGTCGAGCATTGCTCTCAACAAAGGTGGATGTAGTTTTTATGTTCTCTGTACAGGTTGTCCATATTTTAATGGTCCTCTAGGAAAAGGGCGCGAGAGGCACGGAAGCAACAAGTTGAAATATCATACTCATATCCCTTCTGGCCCCCCAAACAGCATAAAGCAGGAAGATAAAGTTATGCCCAGCTTGGTTATCACAGTCAGCTTCATAAAATGGTGTCAATTAGGGACACGTCAAGACTTGTGCTTAAGTGATTCCGAGACATAGGAATACACAGAGGTGAAGAACTAATGCTTCTTTTCAGTGTGCAATCCTGGACCAACAGCAGTGGGCCACAATCACACAGTTCTGTGCTAAGACCAGTGCTGAATTTTCGCCGCTGTTTTCCGGTGCGGAGCACCAGCACTTATTTTTGAGGGCCGGCACTTATTCTTCTTCCTCGAGCATTTACTGCGAACAAAAGGGACATATAGGAAAGACAGAGGAAGAGAAAAATAAAAAAGCGTCTCAAAGTGAGAAATCAGAAACCTGCAAGAGTGATCTGGAGGGGCAGGGAGTGGCTGTAAATGGATTGAAGAGTCCCGAGATGGCTTCAGGATTACTCTGCCTCAGTATTCTATGCTCGCACATCTAATTGCTGAAACTGTGAGTATCAGAGGAGGGCTTTGGGCAGCGGTAAGTTTTTATTTACAAATTAACAACTGGCTAAAACCAACCAGTGCTGGGCCAGCATCACAAGTTGCTTGTCCAAAATTACACGGCTCTTTATTAATCGATCACAGAGGGCAGACTGATATGCCCAGCTCGCAATGGTTTACGTCACAACTCCAAATTGTAGGTGAGAGGGAGGAAAAGTAGAAAGGGCTGGAGGGTCCTCGGATTTGCCTTCTTCTGTTCTGCCAATGTTGGCTTCCCTGGTCATCGTCACACTCAGCCGCACTTCTCTCCGCTTAGCACTTCGATGCCATGGCCGGAATGCGCTTTACAAATACAAAATACAAAAGGCACTTGGTGACGTCAGGAGGTAGACAAGTGAGCAGGGCGGTTGGTCACCAGCCATATTCAGCCATGTTAGCTGTGATGTTTGCAAGTTAAGGATGAATGCCAGTGACAACACCACAGGAACATTTTTGCAACTTTCTGAAAATTGATGCACTGGTAAAAAAGGAGGTCAATGACAAACCAAGTCACACGGCTTTAAATGAGGGGGGTCCCTCCAGGTGTCAGACCGGCAGAAATTTAAAATCAATCTTGAAACAGGTCTGTATCGGGTCCTATATTCATGCCTTTAGCTTTACAGGAAAAAAATTGATTACTGAACCCTTAATTGTAAAAAGCATTAAGGTAATCAGTGTCAGCGATGTAGTTCCTTTTTGTATTTCACTTGTTTTACTTAATCATGTGTTCCATAAGAGTGCTTGCTTTTTCTAGGATGTTGTGTTTCTGTAGTTCTTTTTTCATGCATCTTATTATTCTTGTATAATGCATATTGTGAACTGTGTTGACTCCAGGTGTCTGTGTCAGTTAAGTATGTGGTTGAGTGTTAATGATGGGCACAGGTGCCAGCTCTGAAGCTGAGGCTGAAGGCAGAGTGAGTTTCTCACAGTGTCAGTCAGTGAGCCATAAAGGTTTTCAGAATTTAAACTCATCCAATCCTTGGCCTCTCTGCAGATCAGACAGAGCAATGGTTATGCGCGCAAATTGTAATTGTAATTCTATTCGAAAATGTGTGAAGGAGGCACAGAACTATCGAAATATTGACAGGGTGACAGGAAAAGAAAATGCAGCGCATAGAGGCGCGTGGGAGGTGGTAAAATAAATGACAACGCAATGAAGTACGAGCAGGAGCGAGTTAAGAGAGGGTGCTGAGGAGGAAAGAGATGAGGTGTGAGACGTACATATGGAGGATTTCAGATTGATGCTGGGAGGAAAAAGGGCGTAAGTGTCTTAACAGATGTTGCAGGCGAAATTGGTGCGAAGCGAAGAATGGGAGTCATTCATGCACTCTATGAACTACCATCTCCTCCACAGGCCTTGTAACTATTTATTCTTAGAACTCAAGCATTTTCATTGTTAATTATTCACAACAAAAGCATTGTTACTCTTGTATCTCATATTGCTAACAAGCACAAGCAAAGCCAATAGATTTTTCTTGTTTCAAATTAATGTCCATTATTGTCTGCTGCGTGTGGATGCAGAACAGAAAAGCCCTGGATGGGCACCAAAATACTGGTCAGGTTGACGCTATGGGAGGGATGGAATTCAGTTGACATTTTATGCCACGGCCCTAAGGACATAGGCTACGCGCTTTGGAAAGGATTCCTAACTAATGTTTCTAAGGTCACACCACTTTTACGCCTCCCTCCTTCCTTTAAATAATCCCACATAGAGCACTGCCGAGGACAGCCCACTCTTGTAGGGTTTACCAGAAAGTCCCATATGTTGTGCATGCACTTTTCTAGTAATGAGGACTACAGTTTTCTTCAGCCAGACCTAGAAAAGAAAACATGTGTGGCTAATATGAATCCCTTTCTGCTGCCTGTAAAGCTATCAGAGTAGATTAAAAGGGTCTTGTGAACGAGGAGAAAAAAGGGGACCCTGGTAGACTCCAGGAGGAAGGCCGAGAACATTCATGAGAAAGAACATTGATGAGAATTGTGCGGAGAGAGAAGACTAGTGGTCCAGGGTGATGAGGGAGCAGGCAGGTAAGGCCACAGCGTAGATAAGAAGATGTAGAAAAGGATCCGGATGGTAACTGGAGTAACACCAGTGATTAAGCCATATGCACTTCAAGAGAGTGGAGGAAAGGGGCAGACGCAAGGTAAGGGACAGTCATGCTGCCAGCATGGGAGAAGGTTGGTGAAGGTGGGGCAGCGGAGAGATGGGGGATATTAGCACAAAACTGTCTGCATTCAAAAGGGGGCATGCAGGGATGAAGATGGGCAATGAATGGGACCGTAAAGGTAGGAATTGATGTTTCCAAATGCTGCAGCTGAACCTTAGCCATTCTGGGAGGAAAACATACAATGTTGGATGCAAGTGGAGAGATTTAAGGAAACCACTTATGGCCAGCAAGGATGCACAGGCGTACGCAGTCCGCAGTTGTTTATTATCCATGGTCATCTGTAGGTTCTGTGATGGGTGTGTGAAAGAGTTTGGTTAAACTTTTGAGAGATGTTTCAAATACAACATGAACTTGACTTTCTTCAGAAGATGCTGAGCGGAGGGTCCCATTAATGGTGTTAGGGAAACGCATGGAAATCTTTGAAGTGTCACCTGAGAAAAATGTATGTATCAGTCTGTTTCCTCTGGAAATTAGGGGTGCCCAATCTCAGGTTCCCTTTGCTACAAGAGCTCTACAGCTTTTGTCATTACACCCCTCTACTAATGTATGGGGCAGCCCGATTACCTGTATGTGATGTATAATGAAAATACACTTCCCCTTCCCTCCAAAGGTTTTCAGTTCATGTGATGTATTAGGCTGTGCTGTATTAATTTTTATACACAAATACTGGAAATAAACGATTGGTTATTCTGACTTCGATGCCTAGGGTGACAAGTCTCAAGGTCAAAGGTCCCAGCATTTAGTTTTATGTCTTATCAATTAATTTGGTTTACAACGTGTCAAACAGAAATGTTTTTTGTGCAAACAAGAATATTTATGGAGAGCAGTATCCAAGTATCCGGTACACTTTTTGGTAGTATGTTGCCTGCTCTAGAGTGAATTGAACAAAACATGGTTAATTTGCTCTTTAGAAGGCATGATTTTTCACAGCAGTGGAAGTTTATGGTGGCTGAATGAGGTGTTGCCTGTTGGATGGCATCAAACAGTTGTGTTACAAAGCTGCCTCATATTCGTTATGGAACGTAGAGGCTGCAAGACTCCTCTAAACACCTTTTCCCATCATCGCTTACCAGCTGCCCACTTCCCTCGGCCTCTCTTTGCTATGTTTGCCCACTCTTGGTCCGGCTGCACCAAACTCAGGGTAGGTACTCAGGCCGAGGTTTCCTTTAACAGCATTAAAACTGACAATATCCAAGCTGCCATCTTGCAGTGACTTGCACCCTGTTTCCACTGCTGACTTACCAAATGTGCTTTTTACCCCTCCAACATTAAATGCAGCGTAAACAAAGAAAATTGGTTGAGTTGTTATTCATTCAAGGAGTTGTCGTGCTACGACAACAGTGGGGACAAGCTGACCGATGGAAAATTCTGGCCAGGGAATAAGTGGCAGTAACGCACCTACTTTTCAAAATTGTAGGTCAATTGGTACATAAGGGGCTTTATTCTGTGACTGGCTGGTACATTTATGATTTCTCAATACTTTGAAACGTCATTCTCGTAAATTTACCATGTGAAATTCCATGGCAAGTCTCAATTTCTGCCTCCATGCCCCCAATACTGTTTCAGTGTCTTGTGATGTAGTAGGCTGCAACGAACAAGCGCTCATCATGTTTCAGTGATGTCACCCCAGAGTCGTTGTGACATTTACCACATCATTTGATCTTACAATGTATAACTTTCAGTAGAACGCCTTGTTGGCTTTCTGTCCATCTTTTGAAGCAGGCTTCCTGAAAACAAGCTTTTACAAATTCTCTCCTCTCCCCCTCTTCAGATTGTGTCACTGACGCGGTCTCACGGCCTAATCAGCCCGCCTCATGAATAATGCGAGATCTGCATCTGTGCATGTGTCTATTCTGAGGAGACCAGCTGATTGTATTGACAAGGACGGTGCTGAGAAATGGCAATAATAGTGCAGATTCTGCCAGCTAATCAGCAGCCTCGTTAGACACATTGAGGGGGGCTCCTCGTTAGAGCCATGGGGGTGGGTGGTCTCTGTTACAGCCGCTGACTGTCCACCTCAATTAGACTGGAGAGATATGTTAGTCACTCTTAGCCTCCCCGCTACTTACCCTGGGGGGACATAGTCATTAGCAGTGGGATCATCATTGTAATGGGATACTTTGTTAGCTACCCTAGGGGGCTTGTTCGCTACCCTGGGGTACCTTGTTAACTACACATGGGAGTCAATGGTACAGTTCTATAGCTGTATAGTATGCGCCAGTTGGAGCTTTCCATATGCGTCAGCGCTGCCAGGATGTTCCTTCTGAGAAATTAACTTCTCTTGGCCCACAGAGATAATGGGTCCCTGTTTTGGACAGAGGAATTCTAAAAGTTTGTTTCAAATACAACCACAAAAGCAATAATAAACATGTTCTTGTTCGGTTTAGTTCATGCACCAATTTTACTGAAATTTATATATTAATGGAAATACTTGAAACCCCCTAAAAACTACCCCCAACCCTGCCGCAGCCCCACTTACCTGACTGCGTCCTCTGCTGATGCACTCTCCCTTTTTCTCTGCCTTAACCACGAACGTGCGTTGTTCAGCACATGCGTGGTTAAGGCAGAGAAAAAGGGAGTCACTGTTAACGCAAGTGTGGTTCCGATTGTGTTAACAATGTAATCATTGTTCCGGAGTCGTTGTCCCGGACGTTTCCCGTGGAGGATTACTCTGTTTGGTTAAGGTGTTGTCTAGTGTAGTAAGGTGTAGTCTGATGCAGGGGTTAGCATCACTAGTCTTGAAGGGAGAGTCACACTAGACTTTCAGGATACCCCACCAAAAATGTATGCAAAAAATTATTCTATATGGGAATCAGTTACATTATCATCATTTATTCTGAAAAATCGTGTCTAGTGACCTGTATGTTACACTCCCATATGTCTTGTAGGTAATCCTAACAGCCAGCTGGTCATCTCACTTCCCTTTGTTCTGTGGTTCTCCCTAACCAATGCATTGTCTCTGAATTTGTCCCCTGTAATATAGCTTGCAGTGCCCTATGTACTCACAGGGGATGGGCGATGAATTCCACTCTGCCAGCAGAGTTGGTGAAATTTTGGACACTTTGCGTAACGGCCAAATTCCACCTACTGCTGTGTGACAGATTTTCTTTCTCATGTGCGGCTCGCCAGTGGTAAATTGGCGAGTATAAGTGAGAATTGTCATCCTCTAGCATGATTTTCAGGCGCTAGGAGAGCACCCAGCAAACTTTTCCCGAAGAGGGTGGTCGCGGGCAGTCGTGGGCGGTCTCGAATGTTGGCAATGCGAAAGCTGCCACTCAAGAAAATCTAGGTGAGCGGCAGCCAAAACAACTCATGAAGCAGTACTTTCTGGCCCACCACATGCTGCTGTTCATGCTGATTTCAGCATGGAACAAACCCCTGCGGCTAAAAATCAGCACAGGCAGCACAACGTGCAGATTTCTGCCAGTTCGCAGAACTCCGAGGAATCTCACAGAGGTTTCATGTAACTCCGCAAAGTGAAACTCAGCGAGTTTCATCCGCCCCTAGTCCTCACCTTCTCTTGTTCTTCCTGACCAATGTGTCTGATTGGCCACCATGCACTATGCTTTCTTGCTCTCTTGTCCACCCCGCTTGTCTTATTCTTAGCCAAATCATCTGGGTCAGCGGGGCAACAGATGATGATGATGTGATCATGATCTGCTGATGTTTATAGAAAGGCAAACATAACCTATTATATCTAATTACAAGATCCAAGCACATTGAACAGGTATATAGCATGATACAATATGGAAAGGTGATATGAAAGATACTTTGTTGGAAAATATTATTCAACATCTTCCTTTTACACAGAATCTATCAATCAGGCATTGCTTGTATAGTTTAGCTACTCACTCGTAGGGGTCTCAAGTCGCTTGGCGGGGGAGGTCGCGTAGCTACCATCAGTGATGTGGTTCTCCAAAAAGCCATGTCTTCAGCTCCTTCGTGAAGATAAGGAGGGGGGTAGTCTGTCTGAGGTGGAGCGGGAGGGTGTCCCAGGCTGTGGCTGCGATGTGGGAGAAAGAGCGTCCACCTCTTCTTGATTTCCTGATGCGGGGTACTTCGGCGAGGGAGAGCTGGGCTGATTGGAGGGTCCTGAGGGGTACGTGGAAATTTAGTCAGCTGTTCAGTTAGGCTGGTCTGGTGTCATGTAGGGCTTTGTGGGCGTGAATGAGGCTCTTGAAGGTGATTCTTTTTTCTTTTGGAAGACAATGAAGTGTTCTCAGGTGCTGAGAGATGTGGCAGAGTCAGGGCAGGTCGAGGACCAGTCTGGCGGCGGCGTTCTGGATGTTCTGTAGTCTGCGGGTGAGCTTCTTGTTGATCCTGGCATAGAGCGCGTTGCTGCAGTCCAGTCTGCTGGTGATAAGGGCATGTGTGGCGATCTTTTTGTGTTCCAGGGGGATCCATTTGAAGCTCTTGCATAGGAGGCGGAGGGTGTGGAAGCAGGTGGATGTGACTGAGCTGATTTGGTGGTCCATGTTGAGTTTGGTGTCCATGACAATCCTGAGGTTTCGGGTTTGGTTCGTGGGGGTGGGCGGGTTTCCGAGGGTGTGTGGCCACCATGAGCCGTTCCATGCATCGGGCTGTGGGCCCATGATGAGAACTTCTGTCTTGTTTGCGTTGAGTTGGAGGCAGCTGTTTTCCATCCAGTTGGCTTCTGCTCCCATGCCTTCTCGGAAGTTGTGTCTAGCTGTGTTGGGTTCTTTGGATAGGGAGAGGATGAGTTTGGTGTCATCGTCGTAGGAGACGATGTTGATTCCGTAGCTCCTGACTATGCGGCCAGTGGTGTCACATAGATGTTGAACAGAGTAGGGGAGGGAGGGGGACTCCACAGGTGGTGGGTGTGGGGTCCGAGATGACGGGGGCGATTCTCACTCATTGGGTTATGCCAGAGATGAAGGAGTGTGCGGCTCAGAAGACAGTTTTTTTTTTCCCTTGCATAAATTCACACAAAGAAATATTAAGTATTTAATCTGGGAATACTGTATAATTCAGATGGACCATAAAAAAGAAGACTATTAATAGCATATTAATAGCTGTTTTCATGCACATCGTTTACACCTTTCTACTTCTGTAAATACAGCTTCCGCCCCCTAGCACCTCTCTGGCCTTTACCAAGTATACCACATTGAAATGCACGAGGGCCCATGTGCTTTTTTTTACTTATTTGGCGCTCTTTGCATATCTGTATTCTTTGTGTAAGTCTGGGTGCAGCAGACTTTAACCTCTAATGTTGTTCTTACTTCTCTCAAGAACATATTTTTGGCACTTTGGCTTGTCTGTAAAATAGCACATTTCCTCTACTCTTCCATTTCTTTATAGACTCACCCCCATGGGAAAGTCTCCACTGATGCTATAAGCTTGCCAAATACCTTGCCATAATTTATCACTATGTTCTCTCTTCTGAGAATAAAATGAATTTCTTCTGGGTTTCTGCCTCACAGTTTTCCTAGCATTTCTGCCCTGTTAGAAGCATAATCTGCTGCTAACACTTATGGGAGCTTTATTGCTACTGTCTGCATTTGATGAAGAACCAACCTCTTTTGACTTTTTTAATAAAGAATGGCTTTCACCGAGCTGACAAAACCAACCTGGAGAATGGCTTTCTTGGTGAAAACTTTGTCAGGTTGTTTTTTCAGTTTTGTTGTTGTTTAATTTGTCCCTCCGCAAAGCTACCTTTTCTTTCCCAATTTGTAGATTCACTCATTCTTTAAAGGGGAGAGGCATTGGGGTTCTCACCTTAATTGTAATTGCCTCATCCCCAGCTCCCATGCACTTGTTACTTGTACTCTCTAGTCCTTTCCTTGCCTCCTTTCAAGTGCCTCCTTGATTTTCCCTGACTCCTTCACCTTATTCCCATTGTTTGTGTACTTTTTCCACCTATGGTGCTCTGTATTTATGTAGCTCTCTTTCGAACCCATTCATCCCCTATTGCACGCTACTGTCCTCCATCCCCCCGAGGCCAGGGTTCTGCAAAGTCAGCCCTGGAAAGCCGGGTCCATGCCAGATTTTTAGCATATCCACATTTAAAAAAATGTAGATTTCTGAAATATCTTGTTTCTAAATGTGGATATGCTAAAAATCTGGCATGGACCCGGCTCTTTTTCCCTACTTACATTCCCATCTCTGTTCAGTTCCTCTTTTCCCTAAGTGTGGTCTTCTACTTTTCCTACTGTGTCCTGGTAGACATAAAAAGGACTATGGTGACCCCATATATTTATGGTTATTTATGTTTATGTATTCTCACTATTTTTAATATACTAGGAATTATAAGAAGTTTTTTTTAAATACCAGATCTAGGATTTAAACTTGGCACCCAGGATTCAGTCCCAGGTCAGTGGTGCATAATTTCCACACAAATCTTTGCATTTTTGTGGGAAAAGTATTTCATCCTTCTCACTTTCCCCCAAAATTAAGTTTTGCCAGCCTGCATATATCAGACTGGCATTCTTCAATGTGGAATTCCATCAGAATGTTGTAATACAGCTGTATCAGTGAGATTAGATATCAGCAACTGTTGGAAACACAAAATACTGTGTGACAGCAGTGACATTTTCTGTTTCAAGGAGAATAAATTCAAAAAGAAGGAGGCAGTCTTTCTAATAAAGTCTGTTCCTTTTGTTGTTATGTCAGTTAGGGGGTTAGTAACCTATCTAGCCACATTTACCAACATTTTCTGACCATGACATGAATGAGTGAAGTCTTATCACAATGGGATGCCTAAACATCACTAACAGTGTCATATAGGAAAACATCCCTCATGATAACACACAGTGATGCCTCCATAAATATCATATGTGTTTCCAACATGTTTCATACCTTTTTTGCAGCCCTTTCTTCAGGAGGAGTTAAACAAAGTTTTGATACTCTCAGGGCAGTTTTTATACGATTCAGGAATGTGTCTCTCATACAGCTCCATCCCAAAGCTGGTGATGAGGTGACGTGGATGAGTTAGTAGCGTAAGCAGAGCGCATTGCACCTTGGCTGAGTGTGAGATAGAATCAGAGATCAGTGTGTGCATAGAAGAGTGGAAAATACAAAACAAC
Source organism: Pleurodeles waltl (assembly GCF_031143425.1). Classification (NCBI taxonomy): domain Eukaryota; kingdom Metazoa; phylum Chordata; class Amphibia; order Caudata; family Salamandridae; genus Pleurodeles; species Pleurodeles waltl. Next base: position 72,794,175 of record NC_090449.1, read on the forward strand.
AGCCCTGCAATAGTTCAATCCTTAGAAGTTTTTATACATATACATCCTTAAGGCAATCTTTTAAAATATTTGTGTTACCGCCAATCCATACTCTCTAATATTTTCTGATAATGGGCATAAATCAGTCATCCCTTCTCCTGAGATGCCGGCTTTCAACCCTGTGGCAGGAGTGCTGGTGAGTGGTATTTGCTTAAAGGTGCTTGAGGTGTGGCTCAGCTGTTCTCCTGACTGCAGGCCAGCACCAGTCTTAAACGCAGCAGAGGACCAAAAGTAGAGCTGCACGACTGGCCACGTGTGCTGGTCAGCCAAGCTGCTAAAGCCTCCGTTCATTACACAGGTATCTTTTGGCTGATACGCCAGATTGCTGCAAACCAAGAGGCCATCCTCACTCATCTTCTCTCTGGTTTTATATTATTCACCATCCACTTGCACACAGTGCTGTGGCTTCCCCTCCACCTTCATGAAAAGCCAGCAGATTATCACAAGTAATTGGCAGACGTTAGGGCTGCCACAAAAGCTGTAGTCTACTGCTTACATTGGTAGGTTGAATCGGTTGTCCTCCAAAACACACTTTACACACTTTTGTAATGCAGCAGAAATGCTCTTCAAATCACATTTGTTCAGAAATTTAATTAGGCTGTGATCTCTTCCCTAACTGGATTAAGTGAAACCAGGACATAAATAGCCTCCTCACTCAGAAGGTCTGGAAAAGAACCAGCCTTCATTACAGCAGTGTGCCATAAATATTAATTATTTTGTCATTTCTTTGTTATAAATTTATAAACAACCAAAGGACCGCACAGTACCACACATGTTTGTAGGATCTGTTGAATTCAAGTCCCGCTAAGATGTCAGATGAATAGATGCCCTAACATTTCATATATTTGATAATTTCTTGAATTTGTTTAATTCCTCTATGGGGCATTTTGGTATCATTGTTAAAATGCCATTTGTATTCTTGATTTTAATGCAGGTGTTATAGTTTATTTTTATACATACCTAATGAAAATGAAAAGCTGGTGTCTGCCTTTCTTCTTGAAGTTGTCCCAGGCAGGAGCATATTCTGAGAACACCTCCGCGGTGGCTGAATGTCCTCATTAGACATTCTGTGGGTCTAGGCTGATGCAGCGGGGATGCAACAGCTTTGTAAATGTCAGTTTACAGAGAGTGGAAAACGGATGAGCAGTCCTCGGTGACAGAAAATCTATTCTTGCATTGTCACCAAACACATTGGGTGATTGGAGAACCTGCTTGTTAACCAGACTGGTCTTTGGTAACGATGCGCTCTGGTAAGTGGGCCTGAAAGCACAAACAGCAATTCCTTAAATCAAGTTCACCTTTAAACGTAGGACCTGTGGGTAAGTAAGGAGACATTCTGTTAAAGGAGTGTTTCCAAATACTGAAATTACTGCTGTGAGAAGGGATGTATGGGGCCTTTGGCAGGAAGTACATTTGAGAAGAGACAACCTTTTAACAGGAATTACTGCAGGAAAATAGATAGCCAATGAGCTGAAAAGATGTACTTTTATAAAAGGACCTTCTTCCCGACTGAAGGCCCTGATAAAAATGTGGCTACATGGTACAGTCTGAGATGGAGTCTGTGTCCTGGTTCATGGTGATTTCAGGAGATGTTAAACAAGTCACCTCCAAACTGAAACTTCTTCTTTGAAGAAGTACAACACGTAAACATCCTGCACCAGCACTAGATATCAGGATTATGCATAGAATGCGAATCTACAGCACTTCCAGCTGCAAAATGAACGTTACAGGTAAGTAGCGTTTTTCTTTGTTCACAAGGAGACATATACTGGGGACAGTGGATTTGCTCTTTCATGAGAAGGAACCAACTGGGACTTGTGGGTAGGTTTTCATATCAAATGAGCCAGTTATAGTTTCAAAAAGAGATGTGTTCATGTAGGAGGGAAGTGATATCCCATCTGATCAGTAGTGTTAAGATGTCGGGCTTTCTCTTGCAGAACTTCTAGAACCTGGAGCGCCATCCAAATCTAGATTCCAGTGTGGGACACGGATTCTGTGACATCTTGATGGCATTCTAGCCTTTGATGATCTAACTCCCTCCTCACTGAAGTGTACATAGTTTGAGGAATACAAATATTGATATTTTCAACCAGACAAACCCCCTACTGAAGCATATCATGTGTATCTGTGTTTTGTTACCTTTAACCTGCCCCAAAGATTTCAGCGACCTGTGTCTTTCAAGGATTCCACTCAACTCAACAGGTGCTGGCCAGAGCCAAGTTGATGAAAAAGGGAGGCCGTAAAACCTCAGTCCAGCTAAGTGGCAGTGGATGGCCGATAAATGTAGGATCGAATATACCTTTATGTACCATGTGGCAATGTGCGGGTAGAGGCCAATCGTATCAGAAAGAGGTCTCCACAATGTAGCCTTCAAGGAGAGGAAAGTATAAGCATGCGTGCAGTGGTAGTGTTGTAAATCTCAAGGATGGCCTCCCCAACTTGCTAAGTCATGTTTATAGCCACTATTGTTTCAGGAGTGCACTAACAATTGCTTTGTCCTGCTGTTCTCACTGCTGAACCCTGTGCCTTCAAGCGGACCACTGGGATGCATAGTGTTCGATCAGCATGTCTGCCCAATAATGAATCATAATTTGTCCACATTAAGTTATATCATATTTCCAGTAATGCAGTCAGGCTCATTTATATAAGGATTTAAACAGATCACTGGAGCATCTTCAATTCATAATTGTCTATCCAGGCAGACCATCAGACTAGGCTTTTCATTATCATGGTCTGAGCAGACTATCAAAGGCTGCTTATTTAGATAATACTTTATAGAAATCATTGGACCATGATTGTTTATACAAACCATTAATCGCTGCATATGTATAAAATGGTAAATACGGACTAAGGAACCCTGCTTATCATTGCTTAATTTGTAAAAGAATAAATGCTGGGGACCAAACTTATACACGGAATGTCACGATCAGTGCTCTTGAATGTGAGGGTGCCGAATACCGGGGCTGTGTAGTCTTGATTCAGGCCTCTTTGCTCCACCACCAGACCCTTCCTGCGCCTTTATCTCATGCTTGCATGTTCTTTCACCCCTGCTTTCCTTCACTGTTATTGTTTCTGCCTTTCTCCTCCTCCTTTTTTCCCCTTTTGTGGTTTTCTTTCTCTTGCTCGGGGTCAAAGTCTGATGGTGAACAATAAGTGCCAGTCCCAATAAGTGCTGGTCGGCCACATCTGCAACCACTAGTTCAAACTAAGCAAAGTGAGGTACTAAACATTATATTGCACATTTTACTAGCCTGTTAAATTTGTTTACAGTGATCGGTAGTACATAACAATAAAACACCCACCGCTCAGGTGTCCCGCCGGTTGGTTGCCTTTGTTTTGATTAGAAGGTGCCTGGGTGCTGCGGAACATGTGACCAATGTATTGTTCAAGGAAGTCGTAATTGGGAGACAAAATAGTCCCTGCATTCATTGGCTAACTTGTTTCCATTACCAACAATCCTCTTCTTGGAGAGATTTTGGAGTTGATAATTGCTGTACACACGCAAAGTCACATCTTCTGTTTGGAGCCGCTTAAATAGTTTCAATCTGGATTTCGGCTGCTGATTAATACTGATATAATCTCCCTTCCATTTTTGTATAGTTCTCATCCTAATGGATTTCTTAAGCATGCTTTATGTAGGTGATGCCTGATGCATCTCTTGCATGTGCTCGGCGTAGGATATCACTGAATGGGTGTCCAGGTGGGTCTTTCAACCACATTGGATGCAGAAGATGCATTAGCTATGGCTGCCCATTGGTCTTGTCTAAAAGTCTTTATAGAGCGGGATCATGCTGGACCTCCTGTGCCTCAGCACCTCACCTCCTCCTACCTAACAAAAATCTGACTGCTAGTGACAAGTAATGATGTGGATATTCTATGAGTTTTGATGGCTTATGCTGCCCGGCCTGCTGAAGGTATCCTACTAGATTATCCAGCGCCAAACTGACCATACTTCTGTATTGACCCTTCACCTCTCTCATACCCTGCTTTGTAGTACAGAAGACTAAAGAGATCCTGAAGATCAATAGATAAATTAGTCATTCTGCAGAATATTTTTATGGTATGGTTCCTCAAGTCTTCACACCAAGCAAAGTCCTTTGGCGTTTGGGTCAAGTTGTTCTATTGAATTTCACTGGTTATCTGGTCAAATCGATAATTTCTTGGCTGAACCCAATATTTGCCAGGAATCAAGGGTGATCTGTCCTAGGAAATTCAGCCTCTTCTCTTCTTAGTGCTTCTAAACCTTCCGCACCCTTGCTGCTGATGTGAGCTGTGCCTCAGATGCCTACCCCTATCTTGCCTCCAGTGGGAAATTATATGGCTACAGGATTGAAGGTCTGCAACAAATGTCTCTATGCAATTATGTAAAATATGTAAACTGTGCCACCAATGACTGTATGGTTGCAACAAGCAAATTGACAAAACCTTAATTGCACGGTGACAAGATGAAACAACAGTAGAAGCTGTCTTTAGGTGTATAGAGGAGCATCCGCCGTAAGCAGGAAACACATAAACATTGCAAGGTTCACAGCAGTGTTTTGGGGACTTATATTAGAAAGATGAAGATCTTGATAGCCTTGAGGAAAAGTTTAGGAACATGGTGGCTCTATTTGGGAGTCTCATGTTAAATAATCCATATTTGGGAGGATGCACAGTGGCATATGTCTCTCTTCTGAGGCACTTGGATTTAGGGATGGGCCAAACGTAACATTGGCTGTTTGAACTGTTATTTTGGAGACTAATGGCGTAATCTCTGTGCAGAGAGATTGAGGTGAGTGCCACCTAAGGCACCTAAACACGTTGCCAAAGACTTTCAATTTTATTCTGGCCTTGAAAAGAAGCCAGGGGAGTTTGGTCAAAGCATAGGTGACACAGGATGCTCCCTTTATGTAGGTGATGCATCTGACAATGCAATTTCATCTTGAGAGACTCATCATGAAGAAATGTATGGGTGAAATTCATGTTATTTCCTTTGCTGAAATTACTGAAAATGACCCACAAAAATACCCTAAATTACATGTTATGATGTGAAATGCTTGCTTTGGAGTGCTTCACAACGAAGTCCTGGTATGTTAAAAAAAATAGTCGACCTGCAATCTACATGATCGGATTCAAGCTGGCCATCATTGCTGTTAGAGCTCAATGGATCCCTGCATCTGCAGCCTCATTGGCGCACCACGGATCGAGTTGCTACAGTGTTAGACTACCATAGGGTGCAAGCTTTACCAACCTTAGCGTGCCACACCAGATTACAGGGCACTTGTATTCTTGAGTCTTGTACTTAAGTAATGGAACACAATTCCATGTAGTGCCAATTGTACAACAGATGTCATGTATTTCCCGTCCAATAACAAAACGTACATACTGTGTTGGATTTTTCCACTTGATTTTCTGTTTCCCTAAATAAAAGGTGTTTTTATATGAGTTTGAAGCATGCCAGGGCTCCTATAATTGTGATGAAGTGTGTGTGTGTGGGTGGGGGGGGGGGGGGGGGGGGTTTACACAAAACCCTGAACAGTGGTGATGAAAAGTGTATGAGAAGTGTATCAGCCTTTGAACCTGTTAGCTGTGTGCAACACAGCTCAAAGGGTTGCACCCTCAAACTTTGTAACACAAGTCATAGAACGTAAGTAGCTTGGGTGAAAAATCTGGTTTAACAGTTGTAGATATTTTCATGCTTGTTGATTTTTAGGCCTATTCAGAACCGTTAAGCAGAAGTTACTAATTAATGTCAGTTGCATCTTGAAACTCTTATTTGCATCTAATGGTTTGCGTCGGTTTCAGCTGGTCTTTTATTTGATGCTACGCTTTTGCACAGGACACGTGTAGTCAATTGCCATAGAAACCATTTGCAACTGGTCAAGTGGAATTTACCCCATGGGACACAAAGAGCAGAAAGATCAAGAATGTGCTAAACTCAATAATAATTGAGCCAGTACTACGATCAGTCAAATATTGCTACACAATTATTGTAGCTTCTAGAAATAACAGTTTCACCTCAGAATTAAAAAAATGATTGTAGAAAATAGACCATATGTACATGGCCATGAGTTGAGAAAGTGCCTTAAAACATCCCAGTACAGGATTAGAATGATAGTAAATCCAGTCACAACATTTGGAAGGGGTATATTGCATAGGCAAATAAAACAAATACACAAAAAACCTAAGTATAATTTATTACTGAACAATAAACATGCACCCTTTTCTCTGCAATTATTACACATCTCAAACAGTCTGCAGAAAGCATTACAGGTCGAAATGTTTGATGTTGGAATGGTTTTATGCAACACGGTGCAGCCTCAACACTGTTAAATCTGATTAGTATGTAGAAGGGAGGATCATATCTTAGCTAAGCCTTCTAAGATGTAAAGACTTCGTCAGGTTGCAAAGCAGCAAGTATGATGCAAGCTCGACCAGTGTTTGAACCTTGGTCTCATCGCTTTTTTTCCATTTCCCTTTTTGGTGACATCCTTCTGTCAGGCTCCTGCTTCAAGCTGGCATCGACATCAACCGGCAGACCAAGTCGGGCACTGCCTTGCACGAGGCGTCTCTTTGCGGGAAGACGGAGGTGGTGCGGCTGCTCTTGGATGTAAGTCTTTTTCTTGTTTTCTTTGTACTTGTGATTGGTTGAATCTTCTTTTAGTACTGGGGCTTGTCCAGGCAGAGAGTTGGTAAAAACCCATCGCTAGAAGGCGCAGCAGGCAATCCTGGCTCCCTGCTAACAAAGGACTGGTGGATTTTAAGTCCTACCATCTCAAAGGATCCTATGCACTGTAGCTGCACGCATGCAATACATAACAAGTGAACTGATTGCTGTCAATGCAATTAACACACAATGCTCAAACTAGTGACTGCCAGACAGGAAGGGTGCGAGGACTGGCTGCAAAAATATCCAGAGTGCTTCCCATATGCAGGAAAATGCTATTTTGTGTTTTTTTTATTTTCTTTAGGACAGCACTTGGTTGCACTTTAAAGCTGTGCTGTTTCACCCTGCCTGATAGAAAGACTGCCTCAGCTCCCAGAGCCCAGATGCAGGCGCCCTCACGAGTACCCTTTGAGGCACCAATAGGAACATTTTCCAAACTGCATCAAAAATAACAGACTGCAAGCAAATAATCCTTAAATCCTACAAGTTTGATAGGTGTTACTGGTTTAATGTTCTTACAAATGTATTTTATTTCAATACAGTTCCTAGAAGACGTCCTTGTCTACAGTACCCTAAGCCACTTACCTAGTAGTCATTAAATCCTTCAAAGTATAAACCACTATTGTTGGCCTAACTTAGTCACAAAATACACTTTGTGCTACAGTTCTCCCCACACTGTCCTGTCCATGCTCGTTGTCATCGGCCCACTCTGTCCCCCAAGAGCTCCATACAGCTCTCCATAGTTTATTCCTTCATCCTGCCATGTCGGCTACACTCACGCTTCAGTTCCCTCTCAGACGGGCTCTATTCAGCCTCTTCTCTAAGTCGCTGTGCTCTCCGTCCCCTCTCGAAACCTCTCACTGCAGTGCCAAGAGATCCTCGGGGTGGAGGGAGCTTTATAAATACTCTCTCCCTCCACCCTCTCATCTGATGCATCACTCACTCCCTACCTTCCCAAGCCACCATCCGAGGCATCTCCCTCATCCTCCCCCGCTGGGCCTCTCTCCTGGGTACCACCCCTGAGGCGCAACTGATGTGGGGTCATGTTATCCACATGAGGCGCTTCATTGAAATACACTTTTCCAGCTGAACTGAGGCAGCGCCTGCCTCTAAATGCTTCATTTCTGTCAGTAAAAGCAAATAAAAAGGCCAGAGTAAAGAGCCCCTTTCTTCTGCTCTGTGCCAACAATGGCCTCAGCGTGGTGGAAACAGAATAGCACGCTAGACCCCGTGCATTACGGTAGTTAAGCGCCACCTTGGATGGCAGCTGCTGCCCGCACTTTCAGAGCCGGGGATACTTATCTATTTATTTGCAGCATTTTTATAGCCACCTGAACAGCAGCTAGCTTTATTGATAACTAAAGATAAGAATAGGTATAGATAGCAGTTAAGGTGAGAGATGTCATCTGATAAGTCTTTTCTAGGCTGTGGACTGTCCGAGTTAAGCCTTTTTGTGTTCTGGGATCACATTCCACCCTCTGTGCATTGGGCTTCTGGGATCTCATTCCACAATCTGTGGGCCAGTCGTCTTGGATCTGATTCCACCATTTGCAGGCTTGTCATCTGGGATCCTGTTCCCCATCTGTGGGCTGGGCTCTTAGGATCTGATCCCACCATCTGCGGGCTTGTCATCGGGATCCTGTTCCCCATCTGCGGGCTGGGCTCTTAGGATCTGATTCCACCATCTGCGGGCTTGTCATCGGGATCCTGTTCCCCATCTGTGGGCTGGGCTCTTAGGATCTGATTCCACCATCTGCGGGCTTGTCATCCGGGATCCTATCCCCCATCTGTGGGCTGGGCTCTTAGGATCTGATTCCACCATCTGCGGGCTTGTCATCCGGGATCCTATCCCCCATCTGTGGGCTGGGCTCTTAGGATCTGATTCCACCATCTGCGGGCTTGTCATCGGGATCCTGTTCCCCATCTGCGGGCCAGTTGTCTTGGATCAGATTCCACCATTTGCAGGCTTGTCATCCGGGATCCTGTCCTCCATCTGTGGGCTGGGCTCCTAGGATCTGATTCCACCATCTGCTGACGATTCTGAAGAAAGGCTGGCTTAGCTTCTTGCGTTTATTTATTTTTAAAACTGGAATGCTGGAAACTCCATTGAAGTCAATGTCTCAGGGTCATCATGGCTGGTATAACCCTTCTGCTCCCACATTCCAATGTTTCTCTTTTTGATTTCTGATTTTAAACCTTCAATCCTCAGTGTGTGGAATGTTCTAATAGCCGTTTAGCCCTTCTGCCTCGGGTTCTGCCATTTGTTAAACACTGGAAGCTTATATTAGTATTTCCAGTGGCAGCTGGTGAATTTTCAAAGCGGTGGGGCGGACATTTTCAGATAGAAGTGTAACCCAGTGAGCGAGTCCTTACTGAGAATGGAGGGTGTGGGAGGTTCTCCCCCCGGCAAGAAAATTTTGAAACAAAATGGATTCAAATGGTGAATTTTACAGCCTACATTTGTAGTACTGCACTACCCAGAGACTTACAATCACGTAGTGATATCGTCTGATTTTGTTACATCTTCCACCAGTTGCACTGCAGCTTGGAAGATGTCTTTGGGAGGTGCTGTTGTGAATTTGGGTATGTCTGAAAGTAGTGCATTCCTTTCGTCAACATTTGAGAACGGCAGAGTTTGTGCCACTGTTCTAGCCGAGAGATTGATGTTGGCTTTAAGTATCCTTAGGAGATGGAGATAAAGTGATGCATTCTTTATATGTTTAGTGATTGCTTCGGTTACATGTAAATTATGATTGATGATAAAAATAGAGATGAGGCAACGCAGATCAGTGAGGGAGATGCCAGGCGGACAAAGAACATTGAGCGATTTTTGTACTGATGGTGGAAAGTGGTTGGGATAAAAAAGTAGGAATTTAGCTTTGGATAGGTTCAATTTTAAAGTTAATGAGCTTATCCACTTAGATAACTTCTTGAGGAAGTTTTTTAGGGTTGTTACACTGAAAGGGTTGGAGATGCTGCAGCGTCGCACAGCGTCATGAACATAATGCCATACGGTTATCTGCCTGTCTGAATCATCGCACGTAGGCGTTCCATCTATGGGTTGAACAGGGAACAAGAAAGAGTTGAGCCGTCTGGGATAGAAATGTTGAAGATCTGAAGGAGTCCATTTTCACACAATGAGACCTTGCTGATAGGAAAGACTGAGGTTGCTTTATAATGATTCCTTCAATGAGAAAGCAAAGTCTCGGATGGCTGCAGCGAGTATAAAAGCATTGGCATAGCCAATAACACTGTGGGTGGTCATTAAAGGCCATACCTCTCAGCTTTCCTAACGCTTTCTTCCTTTTGTGATTTAACATCCCGCTTACAGCTTGTTTCGAAAACCACATTTTGTGGTCCCTTTCGGATTTTACATGGTGATGGGGAAACTTGTGTGGGAGGGTGTGTGTGACTTATTTGACTTATGGTTTCTTTCATAATGATGTGCTAATCTAGAGTTGTGTGATAATTTTTAAAGCCATGCTCTAGAACATGTACTTTCTCTAGTGTGTTCTGGTTTTGTGTGAAATGAATACTTAAATACCTGCATAAAAATGTGTGGGATAATTGGTCCATATTTAAACATTCTGAATACTCGATTGGATTCAACTGGCCATTTTGACTTTTATGTTTTTTATCATGCCTTATCCTTTAGGTACGTGGTGATGGGTCTCCCAAAGCTCATTTTTTGCTTTAATCTTTAGTGAGCAGTTCGATGAAATACAATTACAGATTGACCATTATTAAAGATATAAATGAGTTACGAAAAGGCTCCACTGCTTCTCAGAGCAGCTAAAGACTCCCTGGCCATGCAGTGCATATATCAATTCTGACGTACTGCTGTCAGGTACAATTGTTTTCAAGCTATGAAAGTTTCCATACCTTTGTAGTCCATCACAGTTCTTTCATACATAAGTGCAAGTCAAATAATGTCTCCCAGTCATCCTAACTTTTTTCTTTTTTTCTTTGATATTTTATTGCATGGTTATACGTTTGACACCCCTGCGGATGATCCTGGCTTGCATTCATTCACACATATTGTTTGTGCGCTGTATACTTTAATCAGAAAAACTGCATGTCTGTACAAATGTAATGGTCATTTTAATTGAAGATCAATCAATCAATATTTGTACAGCGCGGCTACTCACCCGTGAGGGTCTAAAGGCACTACACTCTGTAATTCACTCTCTGCCACTGCACTCTCTGCTACTGAATTCTACTTTGCTTCACTGTACTCAGGCCCACTCTACGCTGCTCTATGCCAATGCTCTCTATGCCACTCTGCTCTACGCCACTGCACTGTACCCTGCACCACTCCACTCAGCAGCACTCCACCTTATGCCACTCTACTCTACTACACTACACTGCACTCTATACCACAGTACTCTACTCTGCAACACACACCACTGCACCTTATGCAGCCGCATAATACACCATTGCACTTTACATGACTGCATTCTGCACCACTCTGTAACACTGTACTGTGCACCATTGTACACCACATCCATGCGCTCCTTACCAATGCACTCCATGCACTACAAACTGCACCCTGACACTCTATTCTGCAAGACTGTCCACCATTGAACTCAACACCATTCTACTCTGGACCACTGCTCTCTATGCAACTGCACTCTACACCACTTAACTCTACACCCTCCGCATGCACTCTACACCATGCAGTGTATGCCACTACACTCTACATCAATCCACTCTATGGCATTCTAATCTATTTTGCACCACAACATTCCACACCACTGCACTCTACACCACTCTGCTGTTCACAGTGCACTGTATGCTACTCTACATCTCTGCACTCTACCCTGCATCACTCCACACTATTCAACTTCACTCTACTTTGAAAAAGTCCACTTTATGCCACAGCACTCTGCCCTATCCACTCTGCGCCACTTCACTCTATACCATTGACCTCTGTGCCACTGAAATCTATTCTATACCACTATACTCTACGCCACTACACTCTACTCTACGTCACTGCACTCTACGCCATTACAGTCTACACTCCTTTGCTCAAAACCAACGCACTCTACACCAATCTACTCTGCACCACTGTACTTTACGCCACTTAATTCTAGTCCACTTTACTCTGACACTCCATTCTACGACACTACTCTATGATGCTGTTCTCCATTAAACTCTACTCACCTCTTCTCTGCTCTGTGCCACTTTACAACACTCTATGATGCTCTATGTAACTCTGTCTATTCCACTCAGCTCCACTCTATTGTGTGAGACACTACACCACTCTGCTTGACTTTACTACTCCACTCTGTGCCACTCCACTCTACACCACTCTATGCCACACCACTCTAGTCTGACACTCTACTCCACTCTACACCACTCTATGCTACTGCACTTCATGCCACTTGACTCTACAACACTCTTCTCCACTCTACCCAACATCCTCTACCTCACTCTTTTCTACACCACTCCATGACTCTCTATGCCACTCTACTCTAGACTGACAGTCTACTCCACTCTACACCACTCTACTCACCAACATACTACTCCTTCCATGACACACCATAGCACTCTACACCACTCTACTCTGTGCCGCTCCATGACACTCCACATCACTCCATGCCACTCCATAACACTCCACACTACTGCACTTTACGACACTCCAGTCTACACCACTCTCCTTTACCTCACTAACTTTTAGCCATGCTGAACAGCAGTCACATTGGTGTAAAATATGGCAAAAACATATTGGCAAAGCCAATAGCTCTTGCATTAGTGAGACCTATTGGTTTCGCCAATGTTTGTTTCTCTTGACATCCACTCTTTTCTTTCACCAATTCCTAATTCCAGTTTTTCCCCTTATATTCCTCACTTCTCCTTCCCACTTTACTTGCGAATATACAATAAATCTGATTTAATATTGTATGCCTAAAAACAATTGGATTTTAAGAGTAGATTATCATATTTCTCTAGCAGGACTCAGCTAATTGTACTTTCCAGTTTTCCATCCACTATTCCCCTCATAAAACAATCTCCAGCTTTTACCATACCTGAGTTCTCTGTCAAGATATAATGACAAGCTGACCGCATAAGAGGACCTTCACTAACGCATACAGAGCGGTTTTATAATTAATATGTTCTCGACTGGTTTTGCAGCTATGAACTGCTGAGCTTTTTTGACCATCATTAAACCTGGAAAATGATTACAGGCTGCACTTGAAGTCATTAGAGGCTGGCAAGAGAAAGAAAGAAATTCCACTAATAATTCATCCTTATACAACATGTAATTATTGTGATGGAACAAAAACAGAAAATTAATGTTACAGAAGTTAGTTATACATATCTGTGCAACAATAGGCTATGCCACCATTTAATTTGTAAATCTTTTTGGATATTAGTAATTATACAAACTCATTCGTTCACGAGAAACTGCAGCAATAATGTTTGGTACCTAATGTCTTTCCACATTCTTCAATAGTCAATAGCAACACCAACCCCAACCCCAGGAGAGTGACGCTGAGCCAAACACTAGGTTATATGGAACTTCTGGCATATTCAGCATGGTTTGCCAGGTGATTGCCTTTTTACAATCAGACAGGGTCTTGTGTGAACTTAACATAACTTTTAAATGCTGCTATCATTGCTGACACCGTGTGTGATCTGAGACCCAGTTCCACCTGTAGGGCTCGCTTTACTATGCTCAGTAGGTCATGTAAGGCAGTTTCTAAAGGCTACATTTTAGCAGGGTCTCGCCATTTTGTATTAAAAAAAAACACAATAACAATATAAGGCTTGACTTCCACTCACCCTTGAGTAGCTTTAACCCTTTAGACCATATATGACCCAACCTATACTGTGTCAGAACCTGCCGAATGTATGTAGAGCTTGTAACATTGTCTCTATTCCAAGCCAGAGGCCTGGCTTCAAGCATTGTCACCATCAACATACTCTGAGGAATGTGAAACATTGTTTCATTGTCAAGAGACTTGGAGGGTTTGAAACATTGTGTCACTATCAGCAGTTTATAGAGGACAAGAAACATTGTGCCAGTGTCAGTAGGCTTTTGGACCTTAAAACAGTGTGTCTGTACCGGCAGTATGTTGAACTTGACACACTGTGACTACACAAGTAGACTTGGCGGGGGGGTTTGAAACGTTTTGTCAATTGACTAAAAAAGACGTGAAACATTGTGTCAGTAGACTGTTCAACTTGAAACAATGTGTCACTGTGAGCAGAGACTGGGGGCCTGAAAGATTGTGTCAATATTAGCAGAACTGTGGAGAACTTTCAACAACGTGTCAGTGTCAACAAACTGTCGTAGGACTCTTTCCTTGTGAAAACGTTTAGATTGTACCTTCTTTGCAAGGCAGAAAGAAGCACAAACTTTTTTAGTCCTGTGGCCTAAATTACAAGGTCCAGGTTTAAACGTGTATTTTCAAGAAATGGGTTCAAATTATTAAATAGTGCTTTGCTTCTTTAAAACCTGAAGAATGTAAAAAGTGCGGAGATTTATTTGGCAGTTTCATTGATAGGCAGCCATCTTCTTCTCCATCCCAATGCGCTTTCAAGATGGTCAGCCGTGTAGTGAATGTCGGCATCAAGTACGCTGACGAATCCCTGCTTTGTTTCTTCTGGCTCAGTAAGAACAACTGGCTAAAGATGCTCTCTGGTGTAACCACTGGCAATTCATTGTGATACTGTAGCAAGAAGAGATTGCTTAGCACTGTCCACAGACAGGTGAGCGCCAGATCTCACACTCTTTCCTTAATTTATCTCTTGTGTGGCACTTCTGAAAATGTGTATTAAGCTATGTCTCTTGGCAATTTCATTTCTTATTCAGTCATCACCAACAGGAGCTCCATCACTTGTCAAAACCAAATCAGCCTGATAACAACACACAGCAGAGCGTGACACTAGCTGTGTAGTTCAGAAAATATTCCTTCCTGGTGGAGTTTGACCTTTATATACGTCATAAATCAATTTGTTATTAATTAATGAATCCACAGCATTCCCGCGTGCTTACATCCTACAGAAGAGGTATCCTACTTCTGGGGAAACAGAATCGGGGCTGCTTTTGCACTTCTCTCAATTACCACAGACACTCAATTTCTGCTGACCCTCCATGAATTGTATCTTCCTGACCATTGCTGCACCTCACAAGCTAGACTTTGTATAGGTTGAAGAGGAGCCTGGGATGCCAGTGTGCCAAACTTGTTCTGTAAAAGAGCAGGCCTGGAATTGACAGATAGGGCCCTTAGGCCTCAGGACAGTAGACCTACCATATGGTTCTTCCCTTAATATGATATTTGCTTATTTCACCCCTTTTTATGGTAATTGGCTTCCTCTTTTTCACTACTTCCCCTAAGCACAATATGCTTCACAAGACTAGAACATGAATATATAGATCTATATAAACTGTAAAAAAAAAAAACTTTACACTTGTATAGCGCACTACTCACCCGTTAGGGTCTCAAGGCGCTGAACTCATACCGCTATGGAACCCCTCCTGGTTTTTTTTTCCCTGTGAGGTGCCCACTCCTGGGCACCCCCAGGGTGAAGCCAGGCATCCAAGCACTGTTGGGGCCGTTGTGGAGATTAAGCAAGCTATTGCCCAGAGTTGCAGAGTGGGACTCATTAATTAGATTAGGCACCGAGGCGAGAATTATCTGGTCCAAGGGAATTGAGGCCAAGACCTGCCGAAGCGGAACTTGAACCCTGGTCTTGAGCCAGATCTCTGCTTCAGGGTCTGCTGCTCTAACCATTGTGCCACACTTCTCCACAATATAGATATAGATCTATATATATAGAGAGAGAGCGAGATAATTTTTTTCTTTGCTTGAGAAGAAGGCAATGCCCTCCTCCTCCTGTTAAAAACTAGCTAACCCTTAAAAAATGCAGCATGTCCTTTCATCGAAGGATTGCCACTCCAGGTTTCTCCCCGTGCTGTCATAGAGCAAACCCAGCATAGCTGAATTTTTGGAATCATCTGTTTCCCTCTTTCTCACCATGAGAAAACTCCCTAATCCAGAGGTTCTCGACCACTGTGGGGTAACCAGATTCCTCTGGACACCTCAGCTTGGTTGAGGGGTAAGTCACTGATGCAACTCGCCTCACTGATGCTTGCCCATGTTTGGGAATGATCAGGAAGTGTGACAAGGGTGTAGGTAAAATGTACTTCAACATGTTTCGGAGGAAAAAACAGATGGTATTTGGGAAACTACAAGGAGTGTGAAAGCCCTCCATGCATTGCATGGCAGACCCTTCTATTGCACAACAAATACAGCAACCAAGCATCTCTGGTGGTGGATAGCGGGAAAGAAATTACCGTGCACTGAGGTACATAGGAATTATTTGGGAATTCTCCTGCTGTCCATTAGAAGGTCATGTCCAGCACCTCCCTTTAAAAGGGTCTTAGAGACAGTACCCTTCATCCGTCCAGGGACTCAACATAAATATCCCACCATCCACTGACAATTCTACCCCGCCCGTTTTTAAATAACTTAGATGGCCCTTTAACTAGTCCAGGCATTCCTCTCAGACATCAGGGCCTTCTGATCGTACAAGACATACTGCAGCACTGCAGAGTTGTCACAGGGGAGATGGCTACACAATATTCAGGTAAATACATAAGGTGCCTAGGATGAGCAGAGAAGTGCAAGAGTTGGGAAGAACTGGGGTTCAGTCTGCTATTAATACTTTCATTCCAGGGTCTTTTTTCAAGCGCATGTTTTATTTCAGCACATTCAGGGATATGATTTGGTGTAAACCCTGTATCAGTACATCATTGCAAGCTGAAGATATTATGGAAAGTGAGGAGATATAAATTGTTTTAATCATATTTACACCAACACTTTGTTACATGTGCAAATGCAATTCGAGGAATGCTGAGCAAGAAAAATGTCACCCTAACTGTCAGGAATTTGGCAAAACCTCATATGTATGGATTTTCCAAGGGAAAGTAGCCCACACAGTAAACTTTATAATATTAGTGCTTGTCACAAAATGTGTGGCAGATTCACTCTTTGTGGTGCATCGTGCGTTTGATGACAGATTTAAAACTCAGGACTATATAGTCAGTACAAAAATATGCATTTTCTAATTCTGAACACCCTAAGGAAGCTGCAAACACAAGTCAGAAATCACTTGCCCTGGCTGGTTGGCTGGCCAGCATAACAGTCTGAACATAAGAGGTTTTTTAGAAACCTTGGTCATGCCCTCTTCTGTGCCTCATATAGGAGCATATCTCTGCTAAGGAGTGAACCTTATCTTTGTTTCTCTGAGTCTCCTGAGCTTGGGGTACCAGACATACATGGATTTCTTATAGGTTCAGCGTGCACAGAGACAATATTTGGAAATTTGGTCACATCTCTCTACCCTGTGCTATATAAAAACATACTACAAACATATATTTTTTAATATCTACACATCCTAAGGTTTCTATCACTGGGTTCCAGACCTCACTCACTGTGATGGGTTGGCCGGGAGATCACACTAGACATAACATTTGTCAGATTTTAGCATTTGTTATGTAAAGCATATTAATCCCCTCCAGTCTCCCTCATGCAGAAATATTTTTCTGCCACGGCTTGACCCCTATCTTTGCTCATCTGCATCTCCTTAGTGAGTGGGTGTCAGAAATGTATTGGCAATAAACAGGGTATAGTTATTTTTGAAGATTTGGACTGCAACTGCAATCAGTGTGCTGGCTCGAGGTACCAGTCTTTAAGTCACAGATATTACCCTTGGGCTGTAGGGAAATACACCCCAACCATTTATTTTCAACGTTTACACATCCTAAGGTTTCCATTGCTGGGTCTCTGACTGCCCTCGTTTGCCCAGAAATGGGCAAACAAGACAGTTGTAAGACTTACAATATTTTCCCCCAAAATACGGTTGTTTCCTTCACTGTTCCTCACATAGGAACATATCCCCCTCCTCAAAGCCTGACCAAAATCTGTGCCCCCTAGGTCTGAGCATGGGGTTCACAGACTTGTACGTCTGAGCAGGAATCCACACAATAGACAGCAAGGAATGTTTTCATGTAAGATATTCTGTTAGGATGATTTTAGTATTTGGGCCCGGGGGGTCGGCTAGCAACCAAGTGAACCTACCAACCCACCCATTTCTGGGAATTGGAGGCAATGAGAAATCCATGGGTATGTGGCTTGCACGAACCCCAGCATGTTTTATTACCAAGAATCCCAAGCAAATGTCAAATAATGAGAGAAACAAAATATCTAAATTTGTTCCCTTTTCAGTGACAGAAAACTCCAGAACATCAGGCAAAAGACAAAGGTTATTGCATCTAATGTTTCTGCACATTCAGGGCTTAATTTGAGCTGGTGGTTGCAGATGGTTCTCACCGGCACTCATTTTGGGGGACTAGCACTTAGTTTTCCTCAACAGACTTTGATCCAAAGCAAAGGAGATAAACTTATGAAAGGGGATAAGACGGAGGGAAAGAAAGAATGAAAAGCATGACACACTGAGAAAGCAAGGACCAAAAATAACTTTCAAGAGTGAGATAAAGAGGCAGGGAGTGTCTGGTGGTGGATTAAAAAGGTTTAAGGTGGAATCAAGACAGCACAATCTTGGTATTCGGTGCCCCGCTGTTAGGTGGCACAGGCTTTTGGGCAAAAATTCAGGCCACACCACATATTCTTTTACAAATTAAGCACTGCACACATTTCCCAACCAATGGCTCAGTAAGGAGCAGGTGGGAACACCACAAACTAAATACAGTTTATTTCCACACACATTTTCAACTTTAGCTATGACGGGTCATGTGTATTATAAACACTCAAAGTGTCTGCCTCCTGTCACACGCTGCAGGTTCTTCTGTCTGATTTGTCTAGTAGCTATGAACTCAATAATGCTCAAGCAGCCTAGTAAGGTTTACTGACTGGACTCTGGTGTTAGAAAAGTTTGCTGAATAAAAGAGAAAATGCAGAAAAGGAGAAAACAAGCTGCTGAGTGTGACAGAACATGCAGCCCATTCTGCCCATTGCCGAGCAGTGCTCGGAGTAATATTGGAAATTAGTGTTAGGAGAAGCTTGGGATTGACGTGAACATTAAGTACTTTATGGAGGTAGAGTATTAGCGTCTTAGGGCCCTCTTCGGCACAGTTAAACTGTGTGCTCTACTGGACAGAGTAGTACATTACAGTAGCACAGATGGTGGGGCGTGGGGTCACTGGCTAAACTTTGTAGGGCCATTCTCTGTGCCATTGTCTGATAAAGCAAACTGCATAACACAATGTCAACTCTAAGGATCACCGCTATGCAGACAGCTTCATACCTGGGGCAGCCACACCACTCTCCCGAGATGGCATCTGGGGCTGTTTCAGAAGCCCAATATTCTACTTGCCCTTGTCTGCACCCAGAGGACAGTGTCATCCGGGAGAAACCAGTGAAACAGACGAGTATCCAACACAAAAGGTGTATGGGCTGCACATTCTAACTAGAAGCAGCCAAGCCACTTTCACATTTGCTTTTTTTATGTTATGATGACTTGGATTCCATGACATAATGTCCCCCATCCTTGACATAGTGGGAGTGCTTAGCAACATTCTTGTTGTCCCTGATAAAAAAGTGCTCTACCCGGACATACGGTGGGTCTCCTGGGCATAATTGTGGCTCTTTGTTGCATGCTAGTGCAGTTTTGAAATGGTGTTCACTTCACTAAATGTGGCTATCCTTGTCATAATGCTAGCTGGGCCTGGTGGTGTAAATTGCTGCTAATACAGATGAATATTCATAGCATTTATAACAGTGGCGAATGGGCATGAACGCAGAATATGTCCCCGAGTAACATACAGAATTATAGATGGGTAACAGTAAATTATGGGGATGTTTTTCACGCCATGGCTCTGAGTGGCATTAAATAGACAATGATGTCACCCAGAACCCAAGGTGAAAACATCCCTGTAATTCCCTTTTTACCCATCTATAATTGTATGTTATGTATATGGCCGACAATCTTCTGACCGTACTTTCACTTACTAGACTGAAGCAGAGGAGTAATGAGGGGGCCATACTTAACATGATCTCTAATTCTGAACCAAATGTGAAACAAATACCTTACCTACCATCCTTTACCAACCCCGTAACCTTCCCTGCATGCCTTCCCCCTCCTGCAGCTCTGCTTTCAGTCAAAGCAGGCAAGCAGAGCTGCACATACAGGCTCTCAGAGGGCCCTGTCACTTGGCCTGGAAGGCCTTTATGACATCACAACAGTGGGTAACCAGTTTTGTCATTAACTGTTGTTATGCTATAGCAGTGAATTGCCAGATTTAGAATCTGATGTAAACAATAGGGGTTTCCTCTAGACCAGTGGTTCCTCAGCCTATAATCCGCAAAGCCTCCTCAGGAGGTCCACAACTGCTTAGAAAATTAAATATCAACAGATTAGGTTCCCAGCTTTCAGTAATGACTCACTGGGGGGGTCCCTGGATTCCAACAATAATTCAGTGGTGGTCCCCGGGATGATAAAGTGTGGGTCCACAGAAGTCAAAAGGTTGGGAACGTCTGCTATAGATGCCACGTGTAGGTGAGTGTTTGGTGAAAATATCAAACTGTTGTTCGGAAACATATATTGACTACAACGAAAAACTGGCATTCCAGGGCAAAAAAACATATTTTTTAGGTAGGCTGGAATTAAACATATTCATGTAAAATGCAATGTTGCTCACACTCCGCATCTGTGCCTTCAGAAACTGGCACGCTAAAGTTTAAGGCAATTTTTTTTTCTGAATGATATTGAGGGATAGTTCATCTTGATCTCAAGAGGTTTCTTGGTGATCTTGGTTTCTTGGTGTCAGTTACTGCTATCCCTGTTGTTTCATGACTTTTGTGAAGTCATTTTATCATCTATATGACTAACAATGTATATGTTAATCACTGCCTTTGTGTGGTACTTTTGCATGAGTGAATAATATAAGCTGTCTGTTCTTTGATCTTGTAAGCTGTGGGTAATCGAGCAGGAGCCTTGCTGAATGAGCATCTAGGATTTGGTGATTTGGTTTTCTAGAACCTCTCTCTACACCATTTTATTGGGGGATTTGTATAGCTTTAGAATTTTTACCCTGATCCTTCCAAACTGATTAGTGGAATCTTCTACAAAGAGAAGGGTGGGATACTGGAGTGAAGATACATATTATATATGCATTTTGATAAATGATTGATGTGAAATTGCATATTCAGATGTTTTAACTGCCTGTAATACATATAGCACATCAGATAAATTTAAAGGAAATTGTTTTGAGAAATCTATAGTGTTGCCACCATTTTTAATGATTTCTTGGAGAGTATAATCCCCAATAGCCATAGTGAGTGTAAGGAATATTTTATTGGTTCCCAGTCAAAACCTCTCCATCGTTACACTGATTATCTGAAATTTGAGCTGTAGTTTGAGTTTTTGGCACTGCTTGTTTTCAAAATTTGAGAAAGGCTTCACTTATTTGCTACAAATCAGATCAGGTCCCACTGCCTTCAAAGATGAACAGCAGCCACCCATATAGTAAGCTAGATTTTGCAGAGTTAACATGGTCAGTGCTTGCTTGCACCCCTCTGGTTAATCTATCTTGGATACAAGTGAGAAATGAAGTCAGCTGTACACACTCATTATTTATTCCCCCGCCCCCAAAAAGACAGCACCAAAAACCTTAGGTGGTGTCCATGCAGGCAGTGGGCTGTGCCTGTGATGGAAGTGGCCTGCACCAGTGGTGGACGTATGAGGCAGCCTACTAACAAAAAGTTCAGGTACCTGCACTTGTCTTTGGACAAATTAAACACTGGTGATAGGGGTGTGCTGTAGACACCCTTTCATGATGTCTGCCTACTTTACTATGGCAGCGAAAAGGTTACATCGAATCAGTAGGTCTAGTATGAGGAACTGGAAATGGACAGGCTTAAACAGCATGTTGTTATATATGTATACGGAAGGTCTAGAAGCCCCATCTAGCCTGTGTATATAATAAAAGTTAGTGCAATTCTAGACAACATACACAATCCCCACAGATATTCCCTGCATTGATAAACATTAAGAATCCAAACTGTATTGTATTGTGTTGTACTGCAACATTTTCATAGAGCTTACCACTCCTACGTGGGGCGCTGAAACGCTTGCCGACATTGACAGCATGCTACACCTTATAGGGTGTGTGGTTGGAAGGATGTTGTCTCTTTTGATCCTATCTGGGAAGTGTTTCTATTTCCTGCATGATGACCACGAGGTACGGTTATCGTTTTATGGGACGCAGGGCTTAGCAGTGTGATGGATGAAGAAGTGTGAGAGACAGGCACATGGTTTATGGTTTTCAGTGAACTGGCAGCTTTGAGCCGCTCTGCAGGTCCCTTTAAGATATTCCTTATTTTCATTCACAACTGATCTAGTTACTGCACTGGGTTGTCCTTTCTAAGATATCTGGTTTAATGTTTATGGTTCTGAGCAGGCATACATTGGAGGGAGGCATGGATCGGAGATCTGCTCGGATGGACCGTGTTACTATCATCCCATATCTGTTAGGAATTGTGAGATTTCAAACTTGGTCATAGCACATAGCTAGTTAGGACCCTCAGTGATGGACTAAAGTAAAGACCTGAGCGGCCTGTAGCAAATCTCATGAGGTATTTCACTATTTTATGCCTGTTCGGTTGGTGATTAGTGTTTTTTTTGCTGTCGACTGCTGCAGTACTGCACCTCTAAAGGAACAGTACAGTCCACCACCAGGGTATATATTTTTTTATCTCAGTGTAAATGTTTGCCCACTTGTAAAGTACTAACGCTTTATAGCGAACAAGAGTTTTAGGGACAATAACAATTTACTGTCATTTTATATCACATGTACCTTTCATACTGTGCATCAAGGTAAGAATGTTTAAAAGGAAAGGGGCCAGATGTACTAAGCATTTTATCTTTCAAGCCTCCATCAGCAGTGGCCCTCACAGGCCACAATGATTTATGCGATTATTTAAGCTTTAAACTCAAGCAACGGAAGCTATTTCAAGCACCTATCGCCTCCTGTAAAACCGAGGTCTGGACTTGTTTGTGTCAATAAACTGCAGATCTCCAAGATCAATCAAGACGTGTAATTCATGTTCTCCTCGTCCTTGCCATCTGCTGCCTGTCTGACATAGCTGAGAACCCAGAAAGAAACCCACGCAGGTTGAGAAGCTTCTTAATTGGAGCATATGGACCATAGTCTGGAAGCTTCATCCTTCGGCTTCGAAGCATAGCTACAGTTCTCTGCCGCTGCAGTCTTCTGGATCCATTCTACCACATCTACCGTGCCTAACACCCTCTCCCTCCTACTTCCTAAATCCTTTTCTGAAATTAGAGAGTTTGTCTGGAGATGGAGCCAGACATCGCTTGATGCTGGACAGTCTTATGATCATGCCAGCCCTCGCAGTGGGAGCCACAAGTTCAATCAAGTGGTAAGTGAATTACCCAGCAGTAAAAAAAGATAAATGATTTTAATTACTAAGACCCTGCATTGTCGGGGGCCAATAACTGGAAGATACTGAAAGCACTTCCTCATAACACTAGTAAGATGGCACTAGCTGAGTATCATCGGTTTATATGATCCCAGTCTGCATATCTAATAGACTTATTACCTGCAAAATAGAAGGCAACATAAAAGCAGCATTCCGATTGGCTGTTATGCCACTTATACTTTAGCTTAAACCGGTAAAGCAGTAAATAGTTATAAAATGGTTTCTTCCTATCTCTCTTCCTGCCTAATATATATGTGGTCACTCAAGACACAGCTCTCTCCAGCCGCGTCTGTTGAAACTCACTAATTGCCATCCTCCTGGTGAGCTGAACCTTTGTGACCAAGGTCATCCTCAAAGACCCTCCGCCCCATCACTGAAGTTCTGGGTTTTTACTGTATCAGCCATTCAGACTATGCTGCAGAAACCCCAAATTGAAGTTTGATTCTCATTCCAATTTAGCATCAACTTCTGAAAAGCAACTTCTTCAGTACATTCTGGCTACCTGTCTAAAATGCTGATCATTGCCAGCAGCTTGCAGTTTTAAAAGAGCAAATTAATACTAAGCCTAGAGACCCAGTATGACGGCCTCCAACTTGCCCAGAACAAAATATTTGTGGACCTAGATATACCAAAATGGCGGCCTCCGACTCACCGTGAGCATATTAATCCTGTAGCCAGTTGCCCATCATGGCGCCCATATGAAAGGGATGTGGATACTCCTAATCAACATTAAAAACTAAGTATGTATGTATGTATGTATATTGAATGATAAGTGAGTGATAAGTGAATGATTATAACTCAAAGTGAAGTGAAATTGCTTCTTTGTGGTAACTCTGTGTTAGAGGGCGAAACTGGTATGCAATAATACATTAGGCTACTGAGTAAATTGATTTTAGAAATATGTTGTTTATAGCCTTGATGAAGGGGTGGTCACCAAAACATATGTTAGTTGGCTGTACCTTTTGAGAATATTTGGATGCATTTATTTTAGAAGACTAACAATAAAGAGTGCATATCTTGAAATACTAACAATGGGTTTATGAACTCTGATAGTTACTGCAAGACTTCCTGTGGAATATAGATGCATACGACTGCATGACTGGGCTTTGGTGCTGGAGGTGAACATGCCGAGCAAGGAATTAATTTTCAACCCCAAAGTTTTGTCCTGTAACTTTTCAGAATGCAGCAATGCTGCCCACAAGATGGATTCAGAAGTGTAAAAGATTCTGAGACTAGGCACTCAAAATATAATTGGACTCTGATAATTGTATATTGTTCTTAGAGTATTTGAAGTTGAATATGGCAAGACACTTAGGGGGGTCATTTTGACTTTGGCCTTCCTGTGGGCCCCATTAGGAATTTCCTGCTGGGTCAGTGGGCGGAACTCTGGCCCAGCGAGAAACAGCCTACAACATTGATGCCAGCTCATAATTGAGCTGGCGTCAATGCTGCAGTGCGTAGGTTGCACCCGTTGCGCTGTTCACTGTCTGCAAAGCAGACAGTGAACAGCGTGACGGGGCTGGCCTTGGGGGGCCCCTGCACTGCCCATGCCAAGTGCCCTTGGGGTCCCCTGCACCCCATCTCCACCAGCCTTTACATGGCGGTGCTACCCCATGTAAAAGCTGGTGGAGAGGGGGGTTGTAATCCCCAGGGTGGCGCTCTCTGCAGCGCTGCCCTGGCAGATTAGGACTGCCAGCACCACCAGTCCCTCCTATGAAGGAAAACTGGTGCTGGCAGTCTGACCGTGGCGCAACTGCCACAGGCATAAGGTACCAGTCAGACTGCCACCGCGACCCTGTCGGTCTCAAGACCGCCAGGGTCGTTATGAGACCCTTAGACTTACGAGTACAATTAGCTAGTTAACTATTTTTGAGAAATGCATGTGAACCATTAAGTAGGACAGGGTCACAGTCAAGAAGCCTGGGAGAAGTTTATTAACTTGCAATGACTGACAAAGAGGGAATCATCAAAATGGTGGGACTCTATGATACTTACAAGGTATTTAGATGTAGGTAGGATCCCAACGGGTCTGAGAATGAATATTCTCAGTGCAGTTGCAAATTTGGATGAGGTAAGAAACTGAATGAAACATCTGGGGATCTAATGAAGATGCTGTTTGATCAAGTGGAGTAGCAAAGAACGAACTAGAATAAGGAAATAGAAGATCTTAAGAAGAAAATAGGGGATTTGAACTGCCCTGAGAATTCTGAGAAAAATTATGACATTTTTAATGATGTCATGACAAAGTTTCACGAAGGGACTAGAAATAGAAAAATAATCAAATTCCTTCATGATGAAAGGGACTACAGAATGGTGAGGATTTCTTCATATGCCTGTAAATTTGATGAGATTACCAGGACAAGACAAGTAGGAATGGATAGGGAACACAGCAAACAGATGAGCGGAGCAACTAGTGTGAGTTCTATATCGAGTACAGATGGGTAAATCGGATACTGAATATGTTTCCATCAATGAAACTGTTACCAGATTGATTACTTTTTTAGAGGTATTGATTCAAATGCAAATAGACCAGAAGAAGTAAAAGAGGTGGACAGAAACCTAACAAGAGAAGGAAATGTAGAGAGGATTGTTGGACAAATCAGTGCACAAAGAGGCCAAACCAGGAGAGGGAACAAGTGAACAATATAATTACCAATATATTGGACAGACCTTTGAGTAAGGTAGAGTGAGCGTTCTTAACAGAGGTGTTAACTTTGCCCCAGCTAGACATGCAGATACTTTACAAGTGAAGACTGATTTTCTTAGATTCATCAGAAAATTAATTTTAACATATTTTTGACAAAATGCCAAAACAGAGATCACACATTGATATTGAATTCCAGAAGTAGTAATAATTTGATGGATACTCCACATTAATGAGTCTTGAGAATAGTGGCTCTGTTGACCTCGAAGACCTAGCTGAAGGTTAAGGGATAGTTGAGGTTTCCCCTCCATATAGGGGACTCAAGAAGAATTCTAAGTTCACACCTGAAATGAATAGACTAGTGATAATGTCACTGATATATTTCTGAAATTATTACTCAATGAATTGAATGTGTTTTCAAGAAGTAAATCAAAAAATAATTTGCATAAAGAGGATTATGAAGCTGTGATGAATCTAAGATGTGATGCCTTCATTATTATTAGACAAGCAGATAAAAGGGAGAATGACGGTGTACATGAATGTTTCTTATTATGATCAAGAGGCCAATAGATAGTTGAGTGTAATACTAATTATATGCCTGCTGAGGATGACCAACTTATCGGTGCTGGTATTACACTTAGAGATATGCTGAAGAAGTACCATGACGTGAACCTGCTCACTGATGATGAGTTTAGATATCTGAATCTTGAAAATCCACAGTCAGCAATCATTTTCTTTCATCCCAATATTCCCAAGAAGTGTAGTAAGATCTGCCCAGAACACTCTATAATTTCAGGGATTATCTCATGTATGGAGAGAGTTTCTGAATTTATTGACAAATATCTAACTCTAATGGTTAGAACACTTTCATCCTATATACAGGACACTAAGGACCTTTCGAATCAAGTTTCCAAGATAGTGTGGGAGGAAGGCTATTCTCTAGCTACTATGGGTGCCTCTAGCCTTTATACGAGTGTTGTACTGTGAAAAGGGTTGGAAGCAATTAGATTTTTTCTGTTTATTAAGTCAGTCAGTTACATGTGCATTAAATACTACTGCTGGATTTAACCCAATTTTTACTTGACAGTAACTTTTTCATGTATGATGACAGATTGTTACATTAGAATTGCTGAACCATGATTAGTTGAAGGTTAGCTCCTTCCTGCATAAACCTCTTCCTGGGGATGTATGAGAGGGAGGATGCCTGGAACGGTCCATTGAATAATACAGATAAAGTAGAGTGCTGGAGGAAGGTACATAGATGATATTCTCCTGATTTGGAATGCCACCATATCAGAGTTGAGAACTTAGCCTGAATATCTCAATAATAATGAGTTCAACATAACTTTGAGACTTGAATTCCACACAAATTCAATTGTATTTCTGGATTTAAGTTATTTGTGGAGAATAGTATCTTGTCAACAAAAATCTACAGAAAACCAACCTCTGTTAATCCAATATTTCGCTCACAATCCGCTCACACAAGGAAACAGAAGAATTACATGGCTTATGGAGATTTGGGTATTGGTTCTTTCTTGCTTGTGAGGTTTATCGAGTGTCACGAGTCTTCTGTTTGCTTCTGTCTTTGGTTCCGTTGAAATACTCAAGAAAAGATGGATTTTTTTGGGGATTTAGTGGAACGGGTGTGAGCGCTCTGTATGATGGATGATTACCATGGCTTGAATACAGAGGTTGGTTGATACAAAAATTTGAGAGGACTGATGAATCATTTTACAGACTTATTCACCCTCTTTTTTTCCTTTATGGTTATTTGTTTTTGGTTTTAATTTTGTTTTTACTAGTGGAATTGCATTACTAAAGAAAAAGTGTTGAGGTTGTGGGTGAGGAGGTTTGAGATCAGTCTTTTTGTAATCTGTAGCCGTGTGGGCTCTATGTGGATAACATCTTCTGGGTGAAACTGCATGGTGAAGTTTGGCAGGTCTTGTGAAATAGAATATAAATAGTGACTTGTGAATGGCAGCAGATTCCTTTTCTTAATTGTGTCCATTTTGAAGTGAGTAGGCTAAAGAAACCCTGTGGTCCCATTAAGCTCAGTGATCGGAGTTTATATATTACTGTCATTGTTGATCATTCTCATTATGTTCGTCTCTGATCTCAGTGCTGTGCATGTAACTTAGTATTTTCCACAAAGAGGAGGCCTAAAATTCCAGTGGATATGAGAGAATTTGATTGGAAGGAGAGGCATTTGGCTCGAGCAATTGTGAGGCACTATATCTGTTTAGTTGGTGACAGGCATTTCTCTGTTTGATACTGATGTAATTGGATGGGAGAATCTTGTGACAATAAGCTCCTATTGGTGTATTAAGAATCCTTTAGGTATCAAATCTGTGGAGGAAACTGCATTTAAGTACTTTGGAAGGAAGGTCTTGCCAAAAGAACTTAGTAACTATTTACATACCCTAGAGTGATTGATATTAAGGATGAGCCTTGATTAAATACATTTCCACATATCTGTGTGAAGCAAAGCTAGATATAACTAGGAGTTAATATAATGAGTGTGAACAATTCTACATAATGTGGGCTTTATAAGTGGGAAGCCTTTAAGTTAGGTATGAGCCTATTACTCTGATTATGGATGAATCAGAATGATGTTTTAAATTAAAAATTTGATTCCATGAAGTTGCAAGTGGGTTGATTTATTTTTGTATATGAATGAGTCAGAATGAAGGAGTATCATACTGAAGAACTGAATAGGAGGTATGCAAATGGGTATTTAGCATTTGAATCATGGCGTTTTGTTGGAAGGAGATATATTGCTTTGTAGATGGATGAATAAATATTCATAAACATATGAGAGAGATGTGGGCACTTCAAACCAACAGTAAATATCAAGAAAGGAATGATTATAATTCAAAGTGGAGTGAAATTGCTTCTTTGTGGTGACTTTTTCATACAGGGAGAAACTATTATACATTAATATAGTAGGCTTTTTAGCAAATCAATTTTTAAATGTTTTGTCTTTATGGTGTATGTTTTCAGTTGTTTACAGACTTGATGTATGGGTGGTCCCCAAAAACATGTGTTGGCTTGCTGTACTTTTTAAGAATTTATGGATACATTTTTTCGAACTTATAAAGAAGATTATCAATACAAACAGCATCTCTTGAAATACACTCAGTGGAGAATCTTTGGATTTATGAACTTTCATAATTACTGCAGGACCTCCTGGGAATATTCAGGCTTCCCCATTCATGTCAGGCACAAACTAATTTTACACCTCAGTGTGCCAGGGTGGTAGCCTCCAGCCTGCCAGGAACATGCTAATCATACACTTTGATACCCCATCGTGGAGGCCCCACCTTGCCATTAGCAAACTAATCGTACACCTAGACACCCAAGCATGGTGGCCTCAGACTCACAATGAGCGAATAAATCCTATGCTTAGAGACCTCAGTGTGGCCTTCAGCTCACCAGGGAGAAATTAAGGTGCCATCCAACTCACTAGGAGAAAACTAATCCCACATCTAGAGCCCCCGGTTCCGCTGCTTTGCCAAAAAGATCGGGTGTTCGTTTGAGGGACCATTATACCACTTAAAAGGCACTATTGATTTTACACTAATAAGTTATTTTGCAGTTGATTCATTTTAAATACCTCTCCATTGCTCAGCTTCTAACAGTGGTCACTCTGGGATGGACAATTACCTATGCCTTTACACTCCAACCAGAGTTCTCTACTTAGAAAACAAGCTACTACTAAAGAACTCAAACATTAAATGTGAGTATTCTGAGCATAGAGATTGAGGCCTAGACCCTGGAACAATCTCCCACTGCAGATCAGAAGGAATGATCTCCAACTTTCTTTTTGTTAAGTGCTCCAAGTTCCATCTTCTGCTGATTTTGATAATGTTCAGAGTTGTGCCTACTGCATTGTAATGTTCTCTGTTGTCCTTTTAACACCATATAACCATTTGTGTGGG
Source organism: Pleurodeles waltl (assembly GCF_031143425.1). Taxonomy (NCBI): domain Eukaryota; kingdom Metazoa; phylum Chordata; class Amphibia; order Caudata; family Salamandridae; genus Pleurodeles; species Pleurodeles waltl. The sequence goes on from NC_090449.1 coordinate 72,823,914, forward strand.
ATTCTGTGCTCTGCAAGAAATCAAATCAAAGTAAACCCTCCACCTAGATTCCTCGTCATGGCAGCCTTCAATTCTCCTTTGGAAAACTAATTCTATGACTAAATTCCCTAGCATATTTATACCTCACAAGGGAAAGCCATGACTCATCTGGGGCCTCAGGTAAGTAACTGGGATGCCCAACATTGGCACCTGAACAACCAAGTGGTCATTTATTCACAGCATACAATATGCAAACAGTATTTAACGGTGCAATGTGTATGGGTGAAACCAACATGCTTACTGGTCTCTCAACATCAGTGAAACACAAATGACAAATAAAAATCTAAGGTGCGTGTCTAAAAGCAAAAAATGCACGGCCCGTTGAATGAATCAGTAGCGTGGGGAAGGGTACGTTAGTCAAGTCAACATTTCGATCCCTTGTCAAATGGTGGGATCATCATCAGCGCTCTCAAGAATACAGTAGAGCCCGAGATTCATAATTAGAACAGGGCCTATCCATACACTGAAGAAAAGTGCGGCCCGCCAGCAGAATAATGCAATGGGCCAAGGACCTGGAGAATGATACCTCTGAGCATCTCAATACGGTGAAAAATTGTGGATCGTGACTATCACCCTGGTAGTCCCAGGAACCTGAGGAAATGCCGCTGAAGGGGTGCAGTACAATAACAGCATCTCTGTGGCCAAGGATCCAGTACAATGAAGTCAGAAGCGTGTGATAACTGCCTGGAAACGCTGTTATTGTACCGCACCCCCTTCTACAGTATTTCAACAGGTTCCTGTGACTCCCGGGACGATGTGTCTCATTCTGAGTAACAACTTCCAGTCCTTAATGTCTTCCACTGCTTATCCACATCCTGTACTTGGTCACACCCTGTGCTTAACCAATCCTCATACTTAGCCACTGTGTGTGTCCTTAATCTATTCTTGTGTGTAGCCATTTCTGTGTCCAAGATTAACTTGTGACTCAGCCTACTATTCTCTGTATTTAAACACTCTTGTGCGTTAATACACCTTGTCCTTAACCACTTTCTGTGGGTTTTCAGGGCATAAAGGCCATTTCCCCTTCTGGCATTTCCCCAGTGGGCTGTACACTGAGGGGCTGCTTTCAAGGCTAGATGGCTGACATGGGTAACACATTTGAAAAGCTGTGCTTTAATGTGCACCCTTTGGACTTATTGTTTCTAAAACTGTCTGTGGGGAGGACATTGCCTAGACACACTTGAACCACTGGCCGAAACCTGCTCACTATGCTCTTTCGCAGAAACGCAATGTAGATTGGAACATTATTGTCAAGACTGATGGTGGTTCCAGGTCCAACCCTACGGATAACCACTTCATCTGTTTAATCTCTTCTCTGTGTAACCTCTTCTCTGCTTACCCACAGTGGTATAACATTAACCCCGCAACCACTGCTGTGTGTGGGGGGGCAAGCTCCAGAAGGCCCCCCTCAGCAAAGTATGTTGAGCAAAGTGATAGGTGACGGGCCAGGGGTCCTCCATGTACTTTGCTGGGGTCCCCTTAAGTTTCGTTAAGCCACTTCTTAACCTCCGCTTGTTTTTAACCACTTGTTTCTTAACTACTCCCTGTGATCAATCCATTTCAGTGTGTAACCATTTCCTGTTATTAACTTGTAACTCTTCTTAACCACTGTCTGTGCTTAACCACTCAATTTACATAACCTGCCTTTCCTTGCCCAACTCTCACCTGAACTACTCTCTGAGTTTAGCCATACCTCTCCATTAACATAACCTCCTTTCATTACCTTCACTTTCTGCTTAATTTGTGCCATTTTGTGCCACTGCTTGACACCAGTACTTGTTTGTAAAGACCAGCATGTATTTATGAAAATCCACCACATGGTGGTGATCTGTCAGTATTTTTATAGCAGACTTCATTAGTCAAGTTTTAAACTACTTAATATATCTTAAAAACTTGATAAAACTGGTATTTAATTCTGTAGTTTAAAGTGACATGTGGGTACTGCCTGCCGCAGTGGATCAGTGTGAAATATCCTGGGTCCTGGCCCTTCATATGTTTTTATACAAATTCAGCAATGTACCTAACTAATTCTGTGCTTAACCACTTGCACTTCAAGTACATAATCTCCCCTTCCTTAAATTCACTCTCTACGTATGCACTCCCTGTGCTTAACTACTACAATTCCATAGCCTCCTTTTCAATATCCCCACTCTCTACTGAACTATTACTTTAACTCCCACTTGTTTTAACATCACTCACTTCTAAACGCACTATGTGCTTATACTAATGTTTACTGATGCTCTCATATGAACCAGGACAGATGAAAATGGGAACAAAATGGTTGACTTCATCAGGCAACTGTAAATTCCTTTCAAGCTTAATTTTCAAAGCAGTGGTGCTAAACCTGCGGTCCGAGTACCCTAGGAGGACTGCAAGGCCTAGGCAGGAGGTCTGCAACTATTTTACAAAATTAAATAATATTTCAAATAAATTACAATTAATAAAGTATACATTAATAAAGGAGCAAATTTGAAAGAAGAAAAAATCTGTATTTGATTATGAATTACACTAAATATTTAATATTTGAGCAGTTGCTTGGTGTATACTTGTTTTTGTATAGTTGTGTATTGTTTTGATGTTCAAATTGTAGAAATTGCTTAGGCTAGGGGTCCCTGGCATCAAATAATGGCGCAGCCTGGGTCCCCAGTAATGATTCAGTGGGGGTCCACAGAAGTCAACAGGCTAAAAACTGTTGTTCTAGAGGAATTAATCATCACCCTCTGGACTCTGGTCCCGGTTCAGAGGGACCTGGCATGGCTCTTCGGGTTGGGCTGTCTCGATGGGAGCACGACCAAGGCTGATTTGGAACATGGTTATTTAATGTCTGTGATGGCACAGAGAAGCTGTAAATGATGGCGGGGAATGTCGCATAGGGTAATTACCAGTGTCTGAGATTAGCTCAAGCATTTTACCCATCACCCTTTATTCTGTAACATTGGTATATTCTTATGATTATTAATTCACCCCACCCCCCACAGTCTCATGAAAAGTCCAGGACATTAACAGCAAGCATGCACTGGGATAGCATTGGAGATGTGTCCACTCCTGCACTCTTTCTGTGAGGAATAGCTGGTATCAATGGTAGAAGTCTGTGTTTGTATAGCAAAGTGTGTCCTTATGGTGAAAATAGTTCCTCACAACTCTGCCGCTCTCATTTTTTATGGCATTGTTTATTAAACTATTAGGTGGACCCGAATGTGGAATACCTAGGCTGTCAGGATATTAACATGTGTCTTGTTGTATGCTGTTCTCAATTCTTAGGCGTAACCAGTGCCCATCTCTTGTCTTTCAGAGTGGAATTAATGCCCATATCAGGAACACCTACAGCCAGACCGCACTGGATATTGTGAACCAGTTCACAGGAACCCAAGCGAGCAAAGAAATTAAGCAGATGCTCAGAGGTAAGTAGGGAGATCTGAATGCATAGTGAAACTAAGTAGGAGGACCACCTCCTTCCAGGTAATTAAAGAGACTGTTTCCAGCCCTGGGCTTTTGTGTGAAAGCCTAATGCATTCTGGTTGGTGTAGTCTTGCTATGCTGCCAACGACATAATTAGACTAAAATACCTGAAATCAATCATTTGTAGGTCAAATGTTCAGGATTGGATAGTGTATAATTAATGACCTGGGCTCTGGTAGTCATGCTAAAACTGAATGTGAGACACATTCAGAGGAGCAATTTGTATCCCTTAGAGGCTGCCATCAGCCAGTGACCAGGTCAAATCTTTTTAATTGGGAGATGTCTTGATTAAAGATATGTTACTGCACAATTCAGGAGCTGTCTCTGTACTAAGTCCATCTGCCAATTATTTGAATCCTGACCAAGATTAGAATTTTGGTAACTTCCAAGCCCCCAAAAGCCAAGTGCAAATGTGAGCTGTGCACTTTAGAGATGTGGACACCTTAAACATTGTCATGGCCAAGGATGGTCTCATTGGACACTGTAAGCAGTGTCTGTGTTCAAGTACTGGGCCCAAATTAGTCCTCCTCATCTCAAGCTGATATCAGCAATGTAATGGGGATAGCAATATGCACCACCACCTTACATCTTTTGTCAGCCTATTAAAGCCACGTGCGTCACCTTAAAATCTGTTCTTGGGCACTGATACCTTTGTGTACCTGTGCTTCCATGCTATGCATTCCGCCTGTCCTTAACAAGAGCCACACGACTCGCTTAACATCTTCTATTGGCCTCATCTGGCCAGATGTGTCTTCTAAAGTGGTTTACGTTGCCGCATATCGATGAAAGTCATTGCATTCATCTCTGATCTGTCTTTGATCAGGAGGTCATCCTGTCCCCTGCCCTTAATCCTGATAAATGTGACCTCCATGGTAAAAGCTTGAATCTATCAAGTATCAAGCAGAGTCTTACGTACTTGCTTAATTGTTGTTCTAGGAGCAGCCACCACATCAGTTATCCATACTCCTGATGGGCTAGTGAAGCGCTTCAATTTGCATCGGGTTCCTAGATGCCGTTTCGGAATGTATGGTTGAGAAGGGTGTTGGTGGGATCCGTAGGCGAGGGGTTGGAAGGAAGCCATCGGGTTTAGATACTCGTGCTAAACAGCGTGCAGCAGTGTCAAAGTGCACAAGCCTGGGGTGTAGAGGAATATTTTGAGCATAGAGGCAGTGGCACCTCCAGATACCTTCCCATTTTGAGCCCAAGGTTGAGTTTGATGATTATAGAGACAAGAAGGTGAGACACACAAGTCATTCTTACAGATCTGATTGTCTCTCCTTTGCCTTTTCTTTTTGACTTTGTCTCGCAGATGCCTCGGCTGCCCTGCAGGTCAGGGCTGTGAAGGATTACTGCAACAATTATGACCTCACCAGTCTCAATGTAAAAGCCGGGGATGTGATTACAGTAAGTGATACTTCTGCAGTAATATATACTTGATACGCGGTTGGTGATTTGTGGTTTTTCTTCAACAGACAACAACATACATGCATCTGCAAGAAAAAAGAGGATGAAATCCATAACACTATGTTTCTCTGTCACTATTTGTAGGCCTCTCTTTTTTTCACTTACTCTTCATCCGTCTTCAGCACTCCATTCTCCTTCTTCTCAATGTCTCTCTCCCTTTTCTCTGCCAAATCTTTTTTTCATATCTTTCTCACACTTTTCTTCCCTCTCTCCATTTTCTCCCTCTTCTCTATTTACCTCCCATCCACCTTTCTTTGTCCAACCTTTTTTATCACTCTCCACATTGTCATTCTTTTTCTATTTTACTTGCTTTCTCCACCCGCTCTTGTTCTTTCTCTCTCCTTCATCCTTTCTCTCCTGACCTTTCCACAAAACCATAGAAATTCAGCAGTTATAGTTATACTTATCTCAAGGAATTGTAACTTGTGCCCTAAGGTAACTTTAACAGCCCCACAGGTAACTGTGCAGCCCCGACATGCACAATTTCTTCATCAATAATTTAATTGCAAAAATTGCAGTGATATTATCAATGATGTCATAGAAGGTGTCAGGTCTAATGTAATATGTGGGGTAATGAGCAGTGCAGGGAGAGGGAGCGAGTTTTAGTTACCTTAGGGCCCGAGCTGTAGTTTCTTGAGATAAGTATAACTATAACTGCTGAATTTCTATGGTTTTGAATGTGTAAAATCTGACCCTAATGTAACGTCCCTATAACCTTTGTTTTTTTGTGTGAATTTTTAAGGTTTTTTAAAATTCTATTTTCAAACTATAATGTCCCTGTAAACGTATTTTTTTCAGTGAGTTTCTACCTTTTTTAAATGTAAAGTAATATTTAATTACCATACATTATTCCAACTGTCCCGCGCACAGCCAAAAGCCAGACCCTGCTATCAACCCTCCCACAAGCAACCATCCCCATGCTGAGCATGGGTTTCAGTTGGGTGTTGACCACAGGGCCTGCAGGCAAACTCCAAATGCAGCCAATCCCATGCCGTAGGTCTCTGAGCGGATGTGTGAGTGGTTGTATGGCTCTATGGGTGTGTGACAGAGTGTTTGTAGTTGTGTGGGTTTGAAAGTGGGTGTGTGAGTGGCCGTGTGAGTGTCTTTGTGGGTCTGTGAGTGGATGTGTGGGTGTGTAAGTTGGTGTTGAGTGTGTGAGTGGCAGTGTGGGTCAGTGACTGGATGTGATAGTGGTTTTGTTGGTCTGTGAGCGGGTGTGCAAGTGGTTTTGTAGGTCTTTGAGTGGGTGTGTGAGTTGCTGTATGGGTGTGTGTGTGGGTCAGTGAGTGGATGTCATTTTTTTTAAATTGGGGTCTGGGTCCACGGATCTATCGCAGATTCACACAGTGGCAACGCAGGGTGCCATGGTGGATCTGCGGATCCTCACAGGACGAAAAACAAAATGTTTTGGGGCAATTTCTTGCCCATGAGGGGTCCCTCACAGACCCCTTCATCAGTCCTATGGGGTCAGGACACCTCTATTGTGAACCCTTATATCTTAGTTTATCTTTATTCCTCCCCTTGCGCACCGAGTGCCGATAGATTAAATGGCGGTTGTAACTTTCCTCTCAGATTGCGGCCAGCCAATCACAGCATTGCTATTGCTGCGTGGATTTACCTTGGTGGATCCGCAGTGGATCTGTGTCTCTAGATATACATACATCTTTTTTCTTTAATACAACAAAAGTACTGAACAGATTTACACCAAATTACAAAAAGAGTTATTTCTGGACCAAGATCTAGCTTTCTGCCTAATATGGTGTAATTCCGTTTAGTAGTTCAGGCTGTAGTCTTGTGTCTAAAATCCCTTAACAAAATTGCAACAGAAAAACTTGTTTTGGGACTCGGCCCCCGCTTGACAAATCACCCCAAAACTTTCCAGACAGCAGCTGAATTGAGTGGCATTCTAGTTTTGAAAATTTCATGAAGATTCATCAAATGGCACCAAAGTTATTAGCAAAGCAATTTTCTTATGGAAACTAGATCCTATCTATACCTACCTGTAGGTATGTGATGTATGTATATATAGGTATATATGTTCACCAAATGGTCCCCGCTAGGCGCACTCGAACGCCGGTGCCAGCGTCAGGGAAGGACCAAATTCCCTATATTAATTCTCCAACGAAATGACTCAAGGTCATAGGCGGCACTCACAGGATTCTCGGATATTCTTTTGTAATTATATTATGAATCAATTACGTCCAACACCAACGTGCTTCAACCCACAAGGCCTTAATCATTAACAATGTAACTTTTTAAACCCTAAAAACCACTTACATTCACCAGTTATAGTTATCTCAAATAACTATAACTGGTGCTCTAAGTTAACCATAACTCACGCTTCGGCCATACACAGTTTTTTCATCAATACTTTCACTGTAAATGTTACTGCGATGTTATCAATGAAATAATAGAAGGTGTCATGATTGATGTAATATGTGGGTTAATTAGAGTTTTAGTTACCTTAGGGCACAAGGAATTGTTACCTTTTGCCAACCCCCCTGCATGCAGCCACCTCACTCTGTGCACAGCCTTTGGCCATGTGCATTGGGGGTTGGCCACGAGGCCTGGCCTGCGGCCAGGCCCTGTGACCAGCCCCATAAAGGCAGCCAACCCTACATTGCGCAGGGCCTTTGGCCATACACGGCAGGGTGTTGGCCACAAGGCCTGGCCAGTGCCCAACCTCCTCAAAGGCAGCCACCCCCACACTGCACATGGACTTCAACCATGTGCAGGGGGGGTTGGCCACAGGGCCTGACACTGGAGACCCCATCCCCCAGGGCATTTTATTTTAAGGGAAGTGGGGTTGCATCGTCCTCGGGGCCCTGGCCCACGCCAAGGGAGGGGGGGCGGTTAGAAAAGAAGCGCAGGAGTCCCAGGTCCTAAGATGACTGCCACCAATTCCTGATTTAGGTGGTGGCAGGCAGTCAGATCTCACCTTGAGATCTGTCCTCTTCGCGGATCCTCCGCAGTGTGAAATATACAATTATTTTTAACCTTAATTTCACCAAAACTACTGAATGGATTTACACCAAAACACAAAAAAACACTCTTTCTGGAGCAAGAACTAGCTGTCAAATTTAGTGTAAACCCAACTTGAAGGTTGAGCCGTAGAGGTGTCTAAAGTTCCTATGGAAACATTAATGGGGAAAATGTGTTTTGGGACCCCCCTCTTTTCTCTGCCCTCACTTGATGGATCATCCTGAAACTTCCCATTTGCAAACTAGTCAAAAAGAAGCACATTTTTTGATAGTTTCATGGAGATTTGTCAAACAGGGACAAACTTGGGAACTACCCAGAGTTCTCTCTTCTTTTTTTTCCATAATGTATGCATCACTCTAAGCCTGAAAGGGCATTGTGGATGTATATATATATATATATATATATACACACACACACACATTTATATATACATATATTCACTTAAAAAACAAAGGTTACAGGGATGTTATAGTTAGGTTCTGAATTTACTCACACAAAACCAGAGAAATTTTGCAGTTATAGCTAGTTATTTCAAGTAACTATAACTCGCGGCCTAAGGTAACTATAACTCACGCCATGCCCAGTTTTTTCTTTAATAATTTAACTTCTAACGTTTCATTGATTTTTTTTATTGACATTATAAAAGTTGTCATGCATGCTGTAATATCTACGGTAATTAGCAGTGCCTGGTAAAATATATCTTACCTGATATATACTTACCATTTCGTTGTAAAGGCATATGTGTTTTAAAGGCATTTAATGTAATGTCATACAACCGCTTTCACAGCATGGTAAATTTCTTTAATAGGAGCCATCACCCATTGTATTTGTTTTTAATACATTTAATTATTTCTACATTGTGCATTGTGGTAAATATGTGCATTTGTGAAATACCCCAACTTCACAATTGATGTTGAATTCGACTTGGATTTAATGGGTGAAGTAAGGTCGGGATGTTATGTTATGTGTATTTGTAAAGTGTACTATCATCCACGAGGTTATACTGGTGGTGAGCAGGTGTGTTTGTGTCTAGGCCTACCTAGGGTAGTTTGGTTAGTTGAAAAGCCAGGCCTTCAGCGTCCTGTGTAATTCAAGTAGAGAAGAGGAGGCTTTGAGGTGGAGTGGGAGGTCACTCCATGCTTTAGAAGCGATGTAAGAGAATGCTCATCCTCGTGGTCTGGTTCCGTGTATGCTTGGGATGTATGGACACCTGCATAGCTGAAGTGTCTGGGTGGTTGGTGGAAGGAGATGCTACTGTTCAGGTAGGCTGGGCCTTGAATGTCACCTTGCTGTTGACTAGAGCCTGGGTGATGGATTTTCGAGTGTTGCTTGGGACCATTTGAAGATCTTCCTCTGCTACTTTGAGGAGTGGAAGCAGGATGCAATGACAGCATTGGTTTGTGCGGTCATGTCCAGTTTGCTGTAGATGGTTATTACGAAGTTCCTGGGGTGGGTTTTCGGTGTGGCTGTTGGTCAGAGTTTGCCTGGCCACCCGTTGCAGTCTTATGGTAGGGTGTTCTTGCTGAAGATCACTATTTCTGTCTTGTTGGCTGTTTCAGATAGCTGTCTTACCAAACAGTAAAACCAAGTCTGGTTTTCAGAAACACAGTCACACTCCTGAAACAAGCTATGTATTGCAAGGGAATTAACAAGAGATATTATCTGTTTTCTTTTTGCAGGTTCTAGAGCAACACCCGGATGGACGCTGGAAAGGATGCATCCATGATAACAGAACTGGCAACGATCGAGTCGGCTACTTCCCTTCAAGCTTGGTAGAGGCCATCAGCAAGCGTACAGGCAAATACATGAACTCTCAGTTTACATGGATGTCCCCACATGCATAAGACATTCTGTTGTTCTGGTCAGGTCTAAGAGTCCTTGGGTGCAGGTTATTGATATTGATCTTGTTAGATGGGCTCTTCGGATGCCTGAATTTTCTGTCTCATCCAGTGTTTGTCTTTGTCAGTAACAACGTGCCTGGTTCCTGAGTGCATGGCCACAGCCTTTTGCACTCAGCCCTTATTTCTTACGCTGCTGCTTACTCCTTAAGCCAGAAGGGCTCACAGCCAAGTGCTCATGTGCAAGAGAAAATACTGAATCTTATGTTGCACTTTGATGCTCGAAAGGCTCTGTATGTGGTCTTTACTTTCCTTTATACCTGGGCATCCTTAAAGCAGCAGTAGCACTAAAAACAAACTTAATCTGTAATAGTACAAGTGCAAATATTAGCATACAGGTACATCCCTGCTCCTCTAACACACTCCGTTCTTTTCCGTCTCTCAAATGCTTGAATTGTATTCTAACAAATCTTTGCCCCATGATATGCTTACATTCAATGCAGTGATGTTGTGATGTACCTATGCTTTCAAAAGCTTTCAAAAGTTATTCAAAGGGGGCAGTCTAAAAGCCTTAATACAGATGAGTAGTACCAAAAATGAATAATGCTCATCCTTTATTTAAAAAAATAATTGATTGGAATTGGATTATGACATTCTTAAAATGAAAAGAGAACCCAAATTGGATTCTAACAATGGACAGGCAAAGATTACAAACAGAGATTCTGTGGTATATTCATGGTTTTTGGTGCTACTGCTTCCTTAAGTTTCTAGAACAGTCTGCTGACGTTGGCCTAGTGCGTGCATGAGCTAGGTTACTATTAGACATTTTATTCCCTCACATCAAGCACCTACTTTTCTACAGAAAAGGGCTCAGTGGTTTGCAACACTAAGCCACTGATGCATGTTGAGAAGCATGGTCAAATCTTGGGGGTGACTGAAACTTTATGACCCCCACCATATAGCTCAGGGAGCCAAGCCACCTACAGGAAGCTTGCTGCCTGGGTGCTATCACAGCTGACAGTCTTAGTTTAAATCCAGGAATGGATTCCCATTAGTTGCATATGTATAGAGAGAAATGATTTGGTTTCAAGATTATTATATTATGAGCTAGTTTTCCATTGCGCTGAACCACACTCCTCGCATTCATCACCCATTAGCACCCAAGGAACTTGGGGGTGAGCCTGAGGCATTATGTGGTCCCAGGCCCACGTGATGAGTTAGGTGGAGCAGGTGAGCTTTTACTCTCCTTTGGCCTGTCATGTACAGCCATGTGAGAGCGCAACAAGCTGTCTTCCCAGAGGTGAGGACTCAAGCAATGTGCTATTCGCCTGCAAGCAAGAGCTGGAGTGTGTGTCCCCTCCGTATGATGTGGTATCCTCCTACAGGTGAAGACTGGGGTGGCTGCCTCCTACGAGCGATGTGGTGTTCTTCTCAAGGCGAGAGATGGAATAGTTGTCTACTTCGAGCGATGGGGTGTCCTCCTGCAGGTGAGGACCTGCATGGTTGTCTCCTACCATGACAAGGTGTCTTCTCACAATTGAGTGTCAAAGTGGTTGTATTGTTTGAATGATACAGTGTGATACGGTGTTTTGACTCTTGTCTCTTGGCGATGTACTGTTCTGCTATAGATTATTATTTTCTCCTGGTAACATGTTTCCTTCTTTTGGATGGGGGCTGGAGTTGTTTTTTCTTCTGGATGTTGTCCTGTGGTTAGACAGGATCTTTTTTCTGCTAAATGTTAAACTGTTGTTTTCGCTGGATATGGTAGTTTGACCAGTCAGGTGGGGCTTGACTGGTTTTCTCTTTCTATTTGCTTGAGTCAGGCTACAGATGATAGTTTGATTGGTGGTCTCTGATGTGTTTTCCTTCTAGATGCAAAAGCATAAGTGGGTGTGTCTTCCAAATGACATGGAGCCTCTTAAAGGTGTGTGCTGCGTTGGTTGTCTCCTTAGTAAGGTGTGTTGTCTTTCTGAGGTTCCCTGTATGTTTGCCTGCTGTGAGTGATGTGCTGTCTCCTAGTGTTAGGTAGTTGGTTAAAACTACTTAAGCATTCCGCTCTTCATTTTTAAGGAAAGCCGTTGAGTATTCCCTCTATAATGGACAAGGAAGTGATTGGTTAATTAGTGGTGTTTGTTTATTGAAGCCACCACAGTCCTACAAGAGAGTGGTAGTCCACAGCCCTTTTCAAAAACTGGACAAGAAGTCTCAAGTGATCAGAAGTAAAAGGTAGGACTGCCTTTGCAATGCACTTTGATGTTTCTTAGAGCTCACAGAGAAAAGCTAACAGAAAAGGTTGTTTTCGTCAACACACTACGTAGAACATAGCTTTTTTATACTTTCTTACAACCATCATCATGCTAATAGAAAACCAGGTGCCTGCTTCACCTGCTAATTTACATAGTTTGTCTTTTTTAGCCACACTACACTATTTTATACACTTAGATTGATCAGAATACTGTTGGATGGACTCCTCTCACACCCCATTTCATGTCCAGATTAGCAGGTTAGCAATGTTGGTGTCCTGCTTCACCCACTCCCTGGTTGGGTAAGGGACTTTACACTGAGCCCTAATGTGCCTAGCATGTCTGTGTTTAATGTAGTTGTTTGACAGCCTGGTCCTTGCAGATCCAGCAAACCATGTATATAGTGAAAAAAACACAGTAGGGTAGAACTGGCTTTTGTGAACATATGTGACTATAGTGTGCTGTTTAAATGAAGCAAATGTTATATTTCTGCTCTAAAGGATGAAAATGGCCAACTATGTGGCCAGCCAATCACAATACAGTGCAATGTTTGTTGACATTGGCATCTATGTTTGTGCTGCTCTGCCTGCCTTATAGAGGAAAATGGCCGTCCTCTCTGTATGTAGAGGATCTGAATGTACATTACTGTAAATGACCATTCATAGTTTCTCACAACAGCTTCTGACACAAAAACTGATTCAAAAGCATCATAACTGCTAAAGAATCCCATGGTCCTGGACACCAAGATCACGTCCTTAGCAAATTTGCACAAATCATCCTGTTGGCATCAATTTCCACAAGACATTCATGATATTCTTTGATTTCTGCTGTTTTGTTTGTGTTTTTTAGTTAAATTTTGAGTTTTTTTGTTTGCATTTGTTTCCCTCCCTTCACATTTATGTTTCATCATCAGGTTCATGGAATGCCGTTGTTTGTCACCAGCAGTATCACAAGATACAGCTCACGGCCTATGGGGCGGCTGTGATAAACGGTGACGCACACCCTGCCTTCCATTGCACGCTGCCACCTCCGCCTGCTCCGCCGCCTCACACCCATCAACCTCTTTTCAGTTCCTTTGGCTATCACAGACCCCGTAGCATGGGTGATGAGCTGCGCTACCTGCCAGGTAGTTCCTGCTGATTTTAGTGTGATTTTCTTTTCTAGGAATTTGTATATTGTTTCATGTTGTCTTTATGTTCAATAATCATTTTCATCCTACAGTGTGTCTATTTTCGGTCATCGCCCAAATGCCTTGGATGGTTAAAGTTGGTTGAGAGATATTCATTCATCCAGGTGCAACTTTTGAGTACTGCAATAATTGAATGATTCCTTAATCATAATTTTCACTCTTTGAAATGATTGCTGGGGACCTGATTCGGAAACATTTGTGTAAATCTATGAAACATGGACTTGCTCCTAGGATGTGCATATATTTTCACATATTTGAGGTTTCACAAATAATCCCAGCAGTATGCATTGAAATACTCACAAATTGTAGAATTGTAGATTGCAATGCACACTCATTCTCACCTACAGTCACTACAGCATGTTGTTTCTCTTTTAATTGATTTTTGGGTGTCAGATCCATGTGGTTATTGAAGCAAGAAACATGTTTTAACCTGAATTACGAAAAGGGGATATTTATTATGGGGAAGAATTAGTTTAAACCTTACATTATGGGTTGCACTTGAGAGTAGAGGAGCCACAAATACTGTAAGAAAACCAAAATAAAATAGGGGCATTGGGAAATTTTACTGTTGGCGAGCATTACATGTTGGTCATGGTGAGAAGTCATAGACCATGGTTACGGCTGCTATATACATTTGGGCAGATAGTATGTTCCGGGCGAATGTGATGTTTCCAGAGAAGGTCTTGACCAGAGTCCAACTTTTGTGGATGATGGCCACTTTAAGGGTTTCCTAAATTTCTGTAGCTCGTTTTGCCCCAAACATGCACAGCTGTTCTGCCAGGTGCAAGCATTTTTATGCTTCATATTTTTACTGTGTGCGGCAAGGAAGATGCACCATCTCATCAACGGATTTTATTAATCAAATTTTCCATTCTAGATCAAATAGCCCCTTCCTTTCTTGAATGGTAAAAAAAACCTCCATTAATACAATTGAACTGATTGTTCTAGGAATGTCATTTATTAGAAAATCTTCAACAACTTCCTTGCATTTGTTCATCTCAACACTCACAGCGAATGCCACAGTTTAAGATGGAGTCCCATGATGTACCCACTCCATATTTCTTAGCAGTGTGATATATGCAGTAGGGTGGCCTCTGCAAATCGTGTCTTCTTAACCCTTTAGCCACTGAAAACAACTAAAACACTGGACCCATTACTGTGGAATAGCAATAATGCCATAGACCCTCATGAAAAAGTGGTATGGACCCTAGATCAAGTGAGGAGAATAGCCCTCTGCTCCTAATAGCATAGGAAAATAAAAGCTATAATTGGTGTGCACTGGGCCCCTCACTCCCCTAGGTCCTGGTGACGCTTCACGTGCTGCAGTATTTATAGTTATACCACTGCTTAGTAGCCATGTAGAGGTGAACCCTGAGAACAGTCTGCATCTCATGCTCAGGAGTTTGATTGACTTGGGGGGGCCTTATTGGAAAAGAAAACAAGACCACATGGGATCAACAAAGCACACACCTCTGTGAATGCCATTACAGCAAATTAAAGTAGTTCTTACTCGTGATGACTTGAAATAGGCTTTGCTCAGTGGCTGGCAGTGGATCCATACCCTCTGATGACTGAAGAAGCGCCTCAAAACAGTGGTTCTTGCAGAACTGCTCTAGAGCATAGGGAAGTCACGAAGGGGGCAGGCAAACAGAGCTGCTGTACTCAGATTTCAAGCCTGGTGGAGATAGAACTGAACTAAGTTTTAAGCTCCTATTCATTAAGAATAACAGGCCTAGAAGAAGCAATAATTCAACAATATTGAAGACAGTGGAGTCACTCAGGGCTTATAATGGCTAGTATAGGCCTTCTGCCCAAACATTCCAATGCTTGTTTTTCTGTTTCTCCCTTTTTAACATTCTACACTCAGTGGGTGGAATATTCTAATAGCCTTATAGCCCTTCTACTTTGGGCTATACCTGTTGTTAAAGACCTGCACCATTGTCCTAGGACCTCCCCTCTGACTCAGGCCTATAACTTGGGTTCATGACCTTAACAACGGGTATAGCCCTCAGCATCGTGCTATTAAAGTTGCAGAAGTGGGCAATGGAAGTCCTACCAAATATCAGAACATGAAGTTTACAAATATCGACGTACAAAAATAACAACTATCACAATATTGTCAAGATAATTATTTTTAAATACTATAATATAAATATAATATTTTTATTGTATTCCCATTTTAGATGTTTTGGAATCAACTTATGCAATTGCACTTTAAAGAATACTATAAGAGTACTTTTTTATGTACTTAAACAGACCCCTAATGTCCAGATAGGGAGCAACAGAGTGAAGATAGACCAGATCCAAGCTGCTAGATTTCTTGTCCTATGTGCCCTCCAGAGAACCAGCAATCAATAAAAATAGTACAATACTAAGTAAATGATCATCAGGTGCAATGAGAAGTCCATATCAGAAGGCGAGGGGCTAAAGCTATCGGAAACTGACTTATGTGGAAGATACGATTTATGTTTTACCCAAAGATAAATCCAGAGAGCAACCTAAAGCAGCGAGGACAGAGTTCTAAATCTTATGGACGAATAGAGAGAATGACATAAAACAAGAAGAAGCATAAAGTGGAAGGAGAGATCAGATAAATCTGCGAAGCAGAAGGGAAAAGGCAAGCAGTAGCTATTAGCACAAATTGAGATAAAATATCAGAGAATAGAGAGTTGAGGGTGAACACAGTTATGAACTGTGTAAAGAAAATGGAAACAAAGATGGTAAGCGAAAGAAAGTCGGCTTAGAGAAATTCATGAGGAGAAAGACAAGCAGTGGGAGCAAATGTAAAGAAGAGGTGATTTCCAGAATTTAAGACATATTTTTGAGGGTCAAACAAATGAGCAGAAAGGACTATCATAAAGAAAGTGCCATATCCCAAGACAGACCACATTACTGAAAGATATGGCAATTGATAACTAGGAGAGTTCAACATGATTGAATTTTACAAATCTTATAGAGATGGAAAAAGTCAGAAGAGGAAGACGGTAAATATGTGTTGAGTGAGAAGATGGGGAACGCAAAGGAATGACTATTGACCCTCGAAGTTGTTGTTGAACAAGTGAAGCAGTTACAAGGCAAGTGTCATGCAATGTTATGGATGCAAATTAGTGGAAGTGCAGAAAAGAAGTGTGGTGTGAAAGGTGCAGCTGTGCTAAGATTGGGAAACGTGTTAAATGGAAAATATAAAGGATAGAATAAAGACAGCCTTAGTGCCTGAAAGGCCTTTCTCCCGGCTGCTCATCCTTCATCGCTTCGAGTTCATCCTCTTCTGCAAATACAACATCTTAATGTCAGTGAAGCTACACAGCTGTTTAAGAGCAAATGGGACACCTTCCTCCTACAGCAACATAGATATTGCTCTGGAAACCTCTGTTGGAAATGCTTCATTTCACAGAGAATGTGGAACTCATTTGATTTCACTTTTGAGTAATGGGGTTGTTCAGCTGAATGTGTGAACTGTGTCACACTGTGAGGGAGCAGGCTTTGGTAGGTATATCCCAGCAAAGTAAATCATACCAATGTTTTACATTTGTTTTTACATTCTTTTAGCACTAGTCTTTCACACAGGAAAAATTGACACCTAATGAAAAAACAGAAACAGATAAAGCAATCAAACAGTGAACTTGAAATTGAAAAGGTAATTAAAAGAGAACTTGCAGCGTGAAGTTCATGAATGCGTAAACGCTGTGGCTTGCACCAAATGAGCCTTTTGTAGGCTCATACTGGTCAATTCCTGTTTCTAATTACCATTGCCTTATCTTTGGCAGTCCTGATTTTTACCAACAGTTGACCCATTTTCCTTAGAAATGTTTCTGAGCAAGTGAACATTTTCTCTTCATCATCTCTAGATGTCATTTAGATATAGCTTGCAAGGTCATCTTTCCTCTGAGTTGTTCACGGAGTGGGCATTTCACAGCCAAGTGGAGCAAGTCCTCTTTAAGGTCACAACAGCAGTTGGTTGAGTGAGCCCAGTATCTGTTCCTAGTGGAAGAGCCCCACCTCTCACCACGGCAGCCAACCTCCTCTCTCCGAGCTTGTTTGATTTATCAAGTATGACTTTGCATGCTATGACGCATCAAAAAAGGTCAGAATGGCCCACTGGGTGAGAAATTGTCAAGATCTGTCGGTCTTACATTTTGCTGTTATTTTTTCAATCATGTTAATTTATCTTGGGGTATGTGGCTTAGACTCTGATTGCAAGCTTCCAAAACAAAGCCAAGCCAAACTGACCCTCCCAAGGCCAAGATTAGTTTTGATTTGATAAGGAGAATTGCCCCTTCCAGGCTTTGTCAATTAGATGGTTTGTAACCAAATTCCAGTGTTTCAACCTGTATTTTATGAGTGACATCTATCCAGGGCAGGGCTGTAGCTAATGACGGATTTCAAAGCGATGGTAGGGAAGCCGTCTCAGGAGCATGAACAGGGAATTCCCAAATTTCCCTTTATGGGGTCCTATCTTATCTGTGCTATTGTCAAGGCCCCACAATAACATTCTATAGGCTATTTGACTTTTGCACCTTTTCTTGCACCACTTGATAAATATAGTGTGAAAATAGCTTGCCGGGTGAGCGACCAAATGTAAGGATTTAAATGAGGCCTTGGATTTATCAATTGTTTTTATGGTCTCTGGGTCTAAATTTAGGTTATTGGTGTAGCAATGCTCTAGATTCCTTAAAACAACAAAGCAGAACCCAAACCATGGAAGGCTCAGGTTTCTCCATTGTCAGCAGAAGACGATTAGATCCATGCCAGGCCTTCAGGCTAGCTACTGGCTATGTAAATGAGCTCAACATAGATTATTTGTCTTTAATGTATTGTATGTGGATCTTCTAAGAATCTAGCACAGTCCCTGTCCCTGGCACATAGCATACTGAATTTCAGTGCATGTATCTTCTGTTGTTGTTTTTTCAAAGACTTAAAATCCAGGTGCAATAATATCCCTTTATATTCAGTTTTATGGAGAACAGCTGAATGGGAAGCTATGAATTTTAAGCAGCTGCTTTTTAGGCCCCCTATAATCATTTATAATGCATATTTATTCATGTAGAAACATGTCGCTTTCTTGTGTAGTGCAAGCTCTGAATAATTTGTATGATCATGTAAAGTATAGCATAATGATTGCAAAGCCCTGCTATTGTGTTAAAAGAATGGCCTGACAGGTTGTTTCAGAAGCAGTGTCTCAAATCATGCTCTTTTTCCTGGTGGTATTTCCATATATTTTCCCAGGTGCACGCGGAGCCATGGGCAACAGTGGGGCGGTAGTCATTTGTTTTTGCGCCCTTCTGCAGCTTTTAATCTTGCATGATAAAAATACACTCATCACCAACGTGATGGATTCTGCTTAGAACATTAGCAATGATAACTGGTGCACAATCATCTGTGCTGTTAATTAAAGCATGAACTAGAACCAATGGACGATAACATCTTTCTCACATGTGGAGGTGTGAATGCCTCACATACCATCTGCAAGCAGAGTAGTGTACCTTTTATTGATGTAAGTGCTTTAGTGGCTGTTCCCTTTCACCACTGCCTTTGTACAGTCCTCTGTTGCTTGTAGATAGTAGATATAACTCTCATATGTGCATGTATTGCATTTACCGAGCGGGCCTGATTCACAAACTGCATTTTTTAGGATGTTTTTCTAGCACTGCAAGTTATCCTACAAAATGGTATTCACAATCTATGGGCCCGATTCACAAAAGTAATTTTTTTTTTGTAATTTACACTTTTAAATAACTTTAAAACTTTTTGCTAATTCACAAAATCCAAGTGGAATTTACAAAATAAAAGGTAGTAAGTCCAGCACCACCCATGGCCAGCCACTGGTACTGCTACAACCTCCCATAGAAAATAATAGTTTTATGGATTTAAAATAAACCATCATAGGAAATAATGTTAAATTAAGCTATTTAAAGTAGTTAAAATATAAATAGATCTAATTTAATGTTAAAAAAAATGTAAAAATTGTGTGTTTATTATTTATTCATAAAGTATTTTAATACCCTATTTTGAATTTAAAAAATAGTGTGCTCATATTTTTGTTAAAATATAACTAAATTAATCATTCTATACATCGCTTTCATGCATAATAAAAAAGTAGTTTTTTTCTTTAGGTGGGCATTTATTGGTTTAGCTTAAGCTTCAGTGAAATAATTTTAATTTAATATATTTTCATTAATTCACAATTTATTTTATAGTTATATAAGTTTATAGTGCTGCTGCATTTTTATTTTGTTCTACATTTAAAATAAAAACATAATACTAATTTATATTAATATTTAACATAAAAATATTTGTGATATTTATTTTTGAGTTAGTTAAACTTTTTTTTATATAACATGACATATGACACTGTAAATACACAGTCTCTGATTTCAGAACCAGCACTGCTGCCTAGATTCACTCTGACATTGTGTCCCTGCCCTCAACCCTGTACCACACTCTGCTGCCTTTGACTAGAAAATGCCCCATACAAATGCCATTTACTTATGTAAGTTGCTATCTGTTGTGTTTATTTGAATGGTGTGTTTAGATGAGTGTAGAGTTTTTTGTTGGAAAGTGGCACATCTGTATGGCACTTTTTACCATGCCTGTGAGCTCCTTTAATGATGAGGTGTGTTTTTGGTGTGTTTGTATGTTTTTATAGCCATTTGGTGTCATCATTACATTAACTAGCATTCAGATGAGACATAACATTTGATGTGTTAAAGTATTAAAAGTTTGCCACTTAGCACAGAAGCTTTATCCTTCTAATGAATAAAATATGGGCAAAGTGCATTTGGGTTCCTCGTGTTTCCAGTAGCATTTTGCCGCATTTCGTGCTACAGGTCAATGCCAGAATCTAAGGTTCAGTGGTATTCATGTGGCACTGGAGATGGAGAGAATACAGAATTGACAGGGCACAGGAGTAACATCTGAGGTTTACTTGCCCTTGCTCCTTCATTCGTGAGTTGGAAGGTGATTCCGTGTGGTGGCATTTCGTGCTACAGGTCAATGCCAGAATCTAAGGTTCAGTGGTATTCATGTGGCACTGGAGATGGAGAGAATACAGAATTGACAGGGCACAGGAGTAACATCTGAGGTTTACTTGCCCTTGCTCCTTCATTCGTGAGTTGGAAGGTGATTCCGTGTGGTGGCAGTATATTTCACAAGTGCCCGTGTTCATTGAGGAAAACACTCTGCCTCTAACTAAAAATTCCATTGCCTTGTCCTCAAGCAGAGAGCCCATGTGTACCAGCTAATTTAATTAGCAGTGGGAATATTGTGTAGTAAGAGGCAGGAGAATTCATAAACTATAAACCCCTAGGTTCAGACACTGCTTTCTCCCCTCATCATGCACCTTCACATAATCCAAATATTCCTGTCTTTAGGGGAAAGGGAATGAGAACCACAAGTTCAGTTTTTTTGTTGAGTCTCTTTGCTTATTATGGAAGCCTGTTTTATGGTACACCACGTGGACATAGTACTCTATGGAAGCCTGTTTTGTGGTACACTGCATGGACGTATTCCTAGGTTCCCGCCATCCAAACTGATGATCATTGCACTCCCCAAGCTGCCTGAAGTCCATCATTGAGCTGCATGTGATGTATGTGGTGGTATTCAGTTCTTGCCTAGATTGCAGCCTTGCACTGTGCACTCCCAGCTAATACTACAAGTTCAGTTTCCTTTAGATGCTTCAGTAAAAGTAAAGATCTCATTTTCATGTCTAGGGAAAAAAGGATACCTCAGGAAGCCCCGATAGAATTTTAACATTTGACTGGCAGGTTTCTGAGCTTCTCACCATAGCTTTTATCTAGCCTACGTAATATTATGAGTAGGCAATAGCAGTCCTAACACCCTATAATACTGACTGTTCCATTTTGTGGTAACAAAAGTTGTCTTGATTCTGTTTATAGTAACCTTCCTCAAATCAAGCTCCCTTTAGTCATATTAAAAAGAGACATTTACTGTCCTAGTATCCAAATGACTCCGTATTGGACTCACAGTGATAAATACAACTTGAAGGGATCAAATGTCTGTACATTATTTTATGAAATTAGGATGAAAAAGTTCAGTTACCTTTGAGTTGGTTTTCCAGGTGGGGTTACTCCTTTTAAATATTGAGGGATTCTCCCTGTCTCCAATGTTTACTCCATGTCACATTTTTCTCTTTTGTTTTTTTGTGTGCATTGCAATGCTCTAAACTTTTTTTACACATTTTTGGAGATTTTTTGCACCCTGTACCACACTTTTCTTGGGAATAACCATATTAGTATATGCTCGTCCTGTACAACTTTTGAGAGTTAAAAAATATCTTTTTTACATTTATAGCTTTTTATTTCTGCCTTTTCTATTTTATTTCTATTGTTTCACTTTGTTGCCCTATGTAAATAAGTATGAAAATGTGTGTTTTCACCCCCATTGTTTCTACAAAATATTTAAAAAGTGAGCTGAACAACTGAAAACAGATCACATCTTTAGCATGATCACAGTAACAGTTCATAAAAAATTGCATCGAACATGGCAGAAAAAGAAAATATGAATGAAATTCTGAAAGTAAGCATATCTGTGAAAGAAGAACATCTGAGGGGTGTAGGAGGCTGGCCTGGCTTGTAGTGGGTACCAAAGGGTACTTACACCTTGCACCAGGTCCAGGTATCCCTTATTAGTGTAGAGGGGTGTCTAGCAGCTTAGGCTGATAGAAAAGGTAGCTTAGCAGAGCAGCTTAGGATGAACTAGGAGACGTGTAAAGCTCCTACTATACCACTGGTGTCATATGCACAATATCATAAGAAAACACAATACACAGATATACTAAAAATAAAGGTACTTTATTTTTATGACAATATGCCAAAAGTATCTCAGTGAGTACCCTCAGTATGAGGATAGCAAATATACACAAGATATATGTACACAATACCAAAATATGCAGTAATAGCATTAGAAAACAGTGCAAACAATGTATAGTCACAATAGAATGCAATGGGGGCACATAGGGATAGGGGCAACACAAACCATATACTCTAGAAGTGGAATGCGAACCACGAATGGACCCCAAACCTATGTGACCTTGTAGAGGGTCGCTGGGACTGTAAGAAAACAGTGAGGGTTAGAAAAATAGCCCACCCCAAGACCCTGAAAATTGGGTGCAAAGTGCACCTAAGTTCCCCAGAGAGCACAGAAGTCGTGATAGGGGAATTCAGCAAGGAAGACCAACACCAGCAATGCAACAACGATGGATTTCCTGACGAGAGTACCTGTGGAACAAGGGGACCAAGTCCAAGAGTCACGATCAAGTCGGGAGTGGGCAGATGCCCAGGAAATGCCAACTGTGGGTGCAAAGAAGCTGCCACCGGATGGTAGAAGCTGTGGATTCTGCAAGAACGACAAGGGCTAGAAACTTCCCCTTTGGAGGATGGATGTCCCACGTCATGAAGAGTCGTGCAGAGGTGTTTCCGTGCAGAAAGACTGCAAACAAGCCTTGCTAGCTGCAAGGGTCGCGGTTAGGGTTTTTGGATGCTGCTGTGGCCCAGGAGGGACCAGGATGTCGCCAATTGCGTGAGGAGACAGAGGGGGCGCCCAGCAAGACAAGGAGCCCACTCAGAAGCAGGCAGCACCCGCAGAAGTGCCGAAACAGGCACTACAAAGTGGAGTGAACCGGAGCTCACCCGAAGTCACAAAGGGAGGTCCCACGACGCCGGAGGACAACTCAGGAGGTCGTGCACTGCAGGTTAGAGTGCCGGGGACCCAGGCTTGGCTGTGCACAAAGGAAATCCTGGAAGAGTGCACAGGAGCCGGAGCAGCTGCAAATCACGCGGTACCCAGCAATGCAGTCTAGCGTGGGGAGGCAAGGACTTACCTCCACCAAACTTAGACTGAAGAGTCACTGGACTGTGGGAGTCACTTGGACAGAGTTGCTGAGTTCAAGGGACCTCGCTCGTCGTGCTGAGAGGAGACCCAGAGGACCGGTGATGCAGTTCTTTGGTGCCTGCGGTTGCAGGGGGAAGATTCCGTCGACCCACTGGAGATTTCTTCAGAGCTTCTAGTGCAGAGAGGAGGCAGACTACCCCCACAGCATGCACCACCAGGAAAACAGTCGAGAAGGCGGCAGGATCAGCGTTACAAGGTCGCAGTAGTCTTCTTTGTTACTTTGTTGCAGTTTTGCAGGCTTCCAGCGCGGTCAGCAGTCGATTCCTTGGCAGAAGGTGAAGAGAGAGATGCAGAGGAACTCTGATGAGCTCTTGCATTCGTTATCTAAAGAATTCCCCAAAGCAGAGACCCTAAATAGCCAGAAAAGGAGGTTTGGCTACTTAGGAGAGAGGATAGGCTAGCAACTCCTGAAGGAGCCTATCAGAAGGAGTCTCTGACGTCAACTGCTGGCCCTGGCCACTCAGTGCAGTCCAGTGTGCCAGCAGCACCTCTGTTTCCAAGATGGCAGAGGTCTGGAGCACACTGGAGGAGCTCTGGGCACCTCCCAGGGGAGGTGCAGGTCAGGGGAGTGGTCACTCCCCTTTCCTTTGTCCAGTTTCGCGCCAGAGCAGGGCTGGGGGATCCCTGAACCGGTGTAGACTGGCTTATGCAGAAATGGGCACCATCTGTGCCCATGAAAGCATTTCCAGAGACTGGCGGAGGCTACTCCTCCCCTGCCTTAACACCTTTTTCCAAAGGGAGAGGGTGTAACACCCTCTCTCCGAGGAAGTCCTTCGTTCTGCCTTCCTGGGCCAACCCTGGCTGGACCCCAGGTGGGCAGAAACCTGTCTGAGGGGTTGGCAGCAGCAGCAGCTGCAGTGAAACCCCAGGAAAGGCAGTTTGGCAGTACCCGGGTCTGTGCTAGAGACCCGGGGAATCATGGGATTGTCTCCCCAATACCAGGATGGCATTGGGGGGGCAATTCCATGATCTTAGACATGTTACATGGCCATGTTCGGAGTTCCTATTGTGAAGCTACACATAGGTAGTGACCTATGCGTAGTGCACACGTGTAATGGTGTCCCCGCACTCACAAAGTCTGGGGAATTTGCCCTGAACAATGTGGGGGCACCTTGGCTAGTGCCAGGGTGCCCACACACTAAGTAACTTAGCACCCAACCTTTACCAGGTAAAGGTTAGACATATAGGTGACTTATAAGTTACTTAAGTGCAGTGGTAAATGGCTGTGAAATAACGTGGACGTTATTTCACTCAGGCTGCAGTGGCAGGCCTGTGTAAGAATTGTCAGAGCTCCCTATGGGTGGCACAAGAAATGCTGCAGCCCATAGGGATCTCCTGGAACCCCAATACCCTGGGTACCTCAGTACCATATACTAGGGAATTATAAGGGTGTTCCAGTATGCCAATGTAAATTGGTGAAATTGGTCACTAGCCTGTTAGTGACAATTTGGAAAGAAGTGAGAGAGCATAACCACTGAGGTTCTGGATAGCAGAGCCTCAGTGAGACAGTTAGGCATCACACAGGGAACACATACATATAGGCCACAAACTTATGAGCACTGGGGTCCTGGCTAGCAGGGTCCCAGTGACACATAACAAACATACTGAAAACATAGGGTTTTCGCTATGAGCACTGGGCCCTGGCTAGCAGACAGTGAAAACACCCTGACGTACACTCACAAACAGGCCAAAAGTGGGGGTAACAAGGCTAGAAAGAGGCTACTTTCTCACAAGGGGGATGTATATCAGAATGACCCATTTACACAAGAAAGTATCCCTTGTCAAGTGTGTGTCTATGTGAAGTGTGCGTGTAAAGGAGCGTCTGTTCAACAGGGCACCTGTAAAAGCATTTTTGTGAAGGAGTGCATCCATGGCAAGGGTTGCCAGTGAAAGAGAAGGACAGTTTAAAGAAATTGTTTGAGTTCTTTTTGGAGTGCATTCCTTTGCATTGTTAAATATAAAAATTATGGAGACAAAAATGATGATTTCCTAATAATACAAATTATATCCACCTCTTTGTAGTAAAGGATAACGTTAAGGAATTTAGAGACCATAATCTTTTACATTTCTATTCAAAACTAGTAATAGTTTTTAATTTCTCTTCTCTTTTTTATGATCACTAACAATCAGAACATCTGGACTTAATTTTTCCAACTCTCCCAATTGAACCTGACTAATGGATGAGAATTCAATCAGTAGTAACAAACCCAGTCTAAAAACATATATAGAGTTATAAACATATATAGATTAATTAACTGTGTTTCCTTACCCTTTCCCATCCTAGATAAAGGGAGTCCTACATTTATTGTTAAAGGACTCCCATTTTACATTTAGCGTGTTGCTTTCTCATCCTCTGGGAAAGATAGCATTTCTTATTGGCTAGTTCATTCAAGATTTGTGCTTACTTGCTGAAAGTTGGGTATAGCTGATTTGTTTTGTCAGACCAGTAGTCGAAGGTTTTTCTCCCTTGCTTGAGCGATTCATTATTAATTGGTGTGTGTCAAATAACTGATTATACTCAGACAGGATTCTAAGGAACCATGACCACCATGAATAGTTTAAGGAGGGAAGGATTCTCATACAAAGCGGTCCCAAGTAAATGATCGCATATGTTATGCCCCTAGTAGCTGGGCAGTGATGAATGTCTGGCCCAGCGTGTGATTACCTGCAGTCACCAAGGCAAAGGTCCCATCCACTCTTACTCAGGTGTCACTGCGTATGCACTACAAAACAAAATGGACTTTTCAATGAAGAGTTTACTAAAACATTGTAGAATAATGGGCAATTACTTGTGCATTTTCCTTTTTTCTCTAAGTGGATGTTTATTTGAAACCTCAATGTAGATGTACAATTGTATAGCTAAAAAAAACTAGATGTAATACATAGAATTGAGCAGTATACATAGATAAGCATAAAAGAAAAATCCCTCAACTTTATTGCATCGATTGAAAGGACACACTTGGGAGCATATATGTCTGTGCACAAAAGCCTCAATTAAAAGGTTTCTTCCGTATATTAGATAAAGAAGTTGCTACACATACAGAAAAAGAATGGCTCATAAATAGTTGCTAGAACAACTTCCCAATCTTAAAGTGAACCTGGCTTCCTGGGAGAAGCTTCTAATAGGACAAAGTCTCAAGCTGCATTGGAACCCCATGCACACCACTCTATACTCAATATGTTCACCATTCATTCTTTGTTTCTCAGCAGTGACAGTCTTTGAAAACTTCTGAGCTAACAATAGAAAAGAAATTTAACTTCACACAACAACTGCTTATAGACTGTCGGCCCAAATCTCATATTCTGCTCAGCCAGAACAGTGATCATGCAGTGATTTTTGATGATGCACATCGCAGGGAGCTCTGTTTGAAGGGAAATTAGGTTTTAATTGCGTCCTAGGTTGCAGAATGGAAAACAAAGTTACTTTTTGTCTGTTTTTGGACATTGTGACGTAAAATAACTGTCCCTCGCAATGGTAAGAAAGACTTTTCCAGATCGTCTTTCTTTCTGTACCCAGGTGCCAAGTAAATAAATGTGCCAGATAGTGTCCCTTCCACCATCTCTCTGTAGTCTTAGAATCTTTAAGAGGAAGTTGATGGTGATGTGCCTCTGACCTCTTCAGTTTGTGTTAGTTAAGTTACTATCATAAATGATGATTTTCCTATCCTTTAGATGTTGTGTTGTACACACTATCATCCCTTTGTCAACCATATCTTAATTTTAACTATAAATTTTCAGTGATTTGCATTTTTTAAAATGCAAAACTTCTATAGTAAAACGTTATTGTAATGTTGTGAGGAAAGACACAAAGCATGGTGGTGAGACATTCAGGAAGAGAGAATGCCAATGTTTGTGTTGCTGTGTAAGGTGGTTCGGTGTGTGAGGTGGTGGAGCCATTGGTAGGCGTAGTTCATAACAATCATTTTAAGGTTTAATATTACGTATCCTTTACAGTCCTGCCTTGACCAAGGAGCTGGGAGTTTGTTGTGGCCATGGGAAATAATGTAAATGAAAAGCTCAAGCAGCGATGAGCCTGAATGGCTCCATCATTAAAGAACAACAATGGCCCAAAGGAGAAAGGCGCATCGGTGGCTCCAGCCATTATAGCATTACTTGTCTCAGGCAGTAATAATCTTCTTAGGCCCCATACAATAATGAACATCAGTGGCCCCAGTCAATAAGGAGCTTCAATGGTCGCAGCATAAATTAGAGTCAGTAGCCCAGGCAATAATGCACATCCATGAGTCTGGCTAGTGAAGTGCATCATCGGTGCCATGCATTAATGTAGTGTTATAACCCGTCGTAGCTGGGCTATACCAGCCATTAAAGGCCCGCTTCAGTGTTTGGCTTGGGCCTTTAACAAAGGAGCAGGCCTTTATTGGCCGGTATCGCCCAGCTATGGTGGGCTATATAAGGCAATTAGAACATTCTATCTCTAGAGGGCAGAATGTTCTGGGGGAAGAATGTTCTAATTAGTAAAACAAAGGCCTCACGGAGCCTGAGGGTGTTAAAGTCCCCTTGGACTCTGTGTGGCCTTTGTTCACAGCAACAGCTGTGAAAGACACACATTGGAATGTTGGCGCTGCAGGCTTCTACCAAATGGTAGAAGCATGGTGGTACTCCAATGTCTCCAATGGCGTGCTCAACATTCCAATGCTCTAATGAGCCTTAATGACCCCAATCTATAATGAACATCTATGGCCCAAGCATGGCAGGCATGAATTAGATACAATACCCTTCTTTATTTATTGGGATCATTAACCATGTGTTTTGTAGACAGATCACTTTCAGCTGACTTTGAAATACCTGAAAATCAATGTCACCCAATTTTGGCTCAATGTCAGCATAATTCCTGCTCAGCAGTCCGGAATACCATAATTATTTAGCGAAAAGTAGGCAACACACAATGCTTACAAATTCTAGAAACAATCAGTGTACAGCAATATGGTGTCTGGCCCTAATGTAAATTATTTAAATTCAGGGAAAACATTTAGGGTCATATGTGTTGGTACTATATAATTCTGACATATTGGTTGGCTCCTCAGTTATCCTAGCTCTCGCGTGCCTTTCTCGTTTAGAACAGTTCAGCCTCACTGAGGTTGAACATGCTTGAACTTATCTGAAATTGGGCAAAGCACCAGGCCTGGGTAAAGTTTCTGGGGATTTCCATAATATTGATTCCATGCTCTGGTCTAGTTTCATATGAAAAACCACTGACGCAGTACTTTAGTCTGGTATCATACCAGGGTCATGGAGAAGAGCAGAAATATTCCCCATGTATGAAACAAATCAGACCTTGAAAAGTATCACCTTCTATCATTCCTCGATTGCCTTGGGAAAAGTTTTGGAGACTTAACACTCAGTGGCTACAAAAGGGTACTGATGGACGCAGGATTCTGACTAAATTGCACAAGGGAATGTGGTTTATAGAACAAGCAATTCGGCTACCATCTATTATTATGAAATATGCCCATGTAAAAATGAGACCATCTATTTAGCATCTTTTGATCTATAAAAATGCTTTTGATGTTGTTTTCAAACCCCGATTGATAAACATCATGAAAAATTTGGGGTTTGACGCAGCCCTGATTGATTTCGCCTGATTATTACATTTAAGGTGCTGCGGCTTGTGTTCACTACGGATGGGACGGGAGTCTGACAAACAATTTTGACTTTGGAAAAGTAATTTGTTAAGGTTGCACTCTCGCCCTTTTACTTTTTAATGCTTTTGTAAATGGCCTAGAAGTTGTTTTAAAAGGAATAAATTGTGACATCTTTAAGCTAGGGATATGCAGCCTTCGCCTCTTATTTTATGCAAATGACACAGTTGTATGCAACTGGAGACTAAATGGACTGGACGAAAACCATCATAGCTGGGGTTGAAAAAATGTGTACTTAATCAAACTTATCATTAACTTTCAGAAGTTGAAAGTATTGGTTAAAGAATTAAAACAGACATTGAGAAATAGGTTCTATCTCAATGAAAATGCTGTTGCTCAAGTTCTAGAATGGTTTGCTTCTTCTGGCAAATGGGCTAAATAGATAAAAAATAATATAGAAATAGTTTAAATTCAAATGCTGGTAGTTTGCATACTTCAGACTGGAAGTTCAGAGGCTGTGCTTTCTCAACCACATTGACTGTCTATAAAGGTAGGTGCCTCAGTAGCCCATTATATGGGGCTCACCTTTGGGGTCAGTATGAAACAGAATGTTTAACTATTGTTGAAAATACACTTTACTGTCCCTCCCTCAAGCTGCTTTCACCCTGCTGCTACTAGAGGAGCTGGGCATCCTAAGGGTTTCTAATCAAGCACATATGAGACCTTGCTGTTCTGGATATCACTCTGGACTAATGCATATCATTCTGTAGTCAGAGAGACCTCATGAGAGCTCCTTTCTAGGGAAGGCATTGGTTTGCCCCTATGGTCCCACCACATAAAATGCCTATGTTGTAACTTAGATCTCTCTGAGATTTAGCTGACCCCTGAGACTTTACATGCTGAACAGAGACTTGTTAAATATGTATGGATTTATGACTGGATAGAGTTTGTGAACTTGGGGCTTGATTCACATACACTTTTGTGTATGTTTACATTTGTTTGCTGTTCACAATGATCTTCACGGCTACAGAGTCTCCGCACATAACAAGATAGGACAGACCTATCTTTTCATGTGTGGAGACTCCTCAGTTGTAGATACCATTCTTACAGTAATTTGTGAATAGCAAACAATTGTAAACTTACACAAAGTGCAAGTTTACCTTTGTGAATCAGGTCCTTGGAGCCTCCTCTATTGACCTCCAGAGGCAACACCTATGTCTCACTTTAAAAAATAGCGGCTGCGACCCTCATTTGGAGAAAATGCATCCTTGTCGCACTCGCTCACTTCATGCTCAAATCCGGTTGGGAATACTTCCAGTCGGTGATGTGATAAGGACACGGAGCACCTCTCCATCCCAATCTGGAGCTCTTATTTCCCAGGACAACCTTATTGAATCTAGCTTTCATTTTATTTTTTTGATTTTACTATTCTGCCCTCTTTATGGTACCGCCAGGAGGAAATGGCTGTGCCTTTGTTTATGGCTCATCAGGTAAGATTGGTTAGGAATACGTAAGCATTGTGTAACTGTACTTCCCAGTGATAGTAAGGCGTTACGGGAGGAGTTGCAGCACCGCCTTAAAACTTGAAAGAGGTTAGATGGGGAATGAACAAACAGAGGCCATTTAATGTTTTTCTTCAGGCAGATATTTTTGTATTTTAAAGAATAACCTGCCACATAGCCCCTACAGGGGCATTGCTTTCTGGCACCCTACACTAACAAATGTTCCAGCACCACGTCCTGTTAATTTGCAGCATTTATGTTTTTAAATTCTGCTTGGCAGACTAGGTTGGAATTTTAGAAACTGCAGCTGTGTGTGTATATTAATTGAAATCTTTAGTGTGTTCTAGGATGCATTTCCTTTCTACAAATGTACCTACGTTTCACATGAGTTTAATTGTCTTTTAATCGTATTCCTAGTGCTAGGGATTGCTGTAAGTTTGTAATAGTTTATTGTTTTTTATCCGAATAAACCAATTAACTTACACTCTTAGAAGTCTTTCCTATTTTCCAATATCTCTTAGTGTTGCAAACACCAAGAGAGATTACAAAAACACCTTTTTAGTTTCTCAATTTTTATTTTACTTTAAGCATATGTGGTGAGGGCACGTCCCTCCAAGAAAATGATTATTTTAGCCATGAGCTGTATTAAAGTCTATAAGGGATGACATGCACCGTTCGACTAAATTACAGCAACCTTTGTGCCCTTACCAAGGGGCTGCCTAGGGGTGGGGAGATTTCACCCTGGCAAGCCCGCCTGCTTCCTCCAGTATTGCTGTCGGGCTGGAGGGGTTGTTGCCAACTTGATATTTTTTAAGCATTTTTCCTGCGGCAGCTGTCAGCTGTCATGGTTTCCTGATCGCAGTTACCAAGAGGACACCGGGCACTTTGCCCATGTCCTCCATATCCTCACAGGCTTTTGTGAAACAAGGAGGAATGGGGCTTCTAACTGCTTCTCTGGTGTCTATTCATAGGCAACCGGACACATGACTGGTTCTCAGTTGTGCCTATCCTATTTAACATACGTTCAGTGCTTAATTTTAAGTGGTGGTCGCCGCTGGGAATGAAAAAGAAGCTGTAAAGCAAAATAAAGTGGCAGGGAGTCCCTGGTGGTGGATTACAGAGGCATCAGTTGGAATCAAGACTACGCTGCCTTGGTATTCAGCATCCCGATATTCAGTTGTGCCAGCCCTGAGCTTTTGAGCAAATATTTTGGTCCCAGCACAACAATAAAAAATAATAATAAAAAATAATGTACCTCTTCCTGCCGCCACCTGCCGCCTCTCTCCTCTTCTGGTGTCCCAGCATCCACTGGGACACCAGCACAGGCTCCCCAGCAATCCTAGTGCTGCTTTCTTGCTAAGCCTATCATGAAAGCAGCACCAGGATTGGTCTGAGTCAACACAACCGGGCTGGAGAAACCTAAGTGCGCATGTGTGTTTGGCCGGCCTGAGACAGCTGGCCGAACAAACATGCGCACTTAGGTGCCCTCTCTCCTCTTCCCCTCTACCACATCCGGTGGCCCACCCTGCCCCTCCCTTCACATGCTGCTAGCTGATCCCGCAGTCAAAAGATAAAATTATAAAGAAATGTTGTGTTATCTTTCATCTGCTGGCTTAGTCAGGGGGGTGACGCTCCTTCACCATTGTGAAGGAGCCACCCCTGGGTAGTGCAAACCCCAAAGAGCCCTTTTGGTATTTTAGGTATTATTTGTTAAAATCAATGGTAGATGCCCCCATAGAATAAGTTCAGCCATCCTCATAAGACCTTGCTCAAAGGCTCTGAGGATATTATGTTATGTTAATTAGAATTTGTAGTGCAAACATAAGCCAGAGTTTTCTTGGCTCTAGGGTAGAAACAGAAGTTAAGTAATTTAAAGTAAAAAACAAGCCTTAATACAGAGGATCCCTGTGGTACTCTGCACTCCACCCATGCAGTCCTGGCCTTGTAAGGGCTCAAATGAACTCATTGAGTGGGACCATTCATAAAGGACTTAACCCACTCGATAGCCAGGCGCCTGTGCCGGCTGCCTCCAAACGGTCCACCGGTAAAACACCGTCATCCTTTTCAAATGCAGCAGAGACATCTAGCACAACTTTGGCAGGGGGCGAACCTTTATCAGTATCAATGCGCACATCATCAAGCATCAGAAGCATAAAATGGAACTCAGCCTCAAGTGCATTTAAGAAGTGAGAAGTGTTAAGATGAAAGCAGAAGTACTGGGCCACATGGGCTTCCAAAAGTTTAGCAGGAAAGTGTAACAGGGAGATAGGACAATAATTTTTCAAAAGCAAAGGATCTCCGCCCTGCTTTTCTGGAGTAAAATCTCTACTGGTTCCTTAAAATAATTTTGTGCGTATACCTTGCTCTAGAGAATTGTTCAACAAGGATAAAAGAGGTTCCTTCTTTTCAGAAAAAAAGAGCTTTAAAAAATTTAGGCTGACATGGATCATTCGGTGAACCTGATTTCGTTCTGTTCATCAGCAATAGAAGGCGTTCTTTGTTAAACAAGTGAAATGAAGAAATAGAGGGTTTCTATTCCAGGAAATCTCATTATTACTGAGTGGGATGCTATCTTTAATTGTTTTAATCTCATCAATAAAGTAAGTGCTCAAGAGAAGACAAAATTATTGTGACAGAGCCGTTGGAAGAGGCATCCTACCTGAGTTGGAAAGTTCGCTAACAATTTTGAAAATATATTTTTGTTTATTAGAGGACAGTGGTATTTTATCAGTGAAGACATGATCTATCTCTGTTTAATATTAAGAAATCTCTCCGCCATTTCCATTCTGTTTGGTTAAGTTTCAATTTAGCCGCTTTTAGTTCATCAGTGAACCATTGAATAGAGTCAGCCCGACTAGCCAGTTTGGGCTTAATCACAGGAGCATCTGTATGACTGACTAAAAGCAGCCACTCTTTAAAATTCTTTTACATCAGATGTACATGTGAGATGCGAGAATGTTTCTACAATACAAGTCTACTTTTTTTGGGTGGTTGGACAAGATGCAAGGAGAGACTCCAGTCCAACAAGTTGTTGATTAGTTGTCTAGACCTGGTCAAGAGTATGGCCTTTAATAAGGGTGGACTTGGTAGTATTTTGAATTAAATTATAGCTATTCATTAAATCCCTTAATTCCATGGGTCTGTGGCACTTATTTTCATCAGTAGCCCAGTAGTTAAATTCCCCAATAATGATGGCCTGAGCATAGCCATTACCCCATCACTGTTTTTATTTGAAGATTTATAACAGTGATACTCAAAGTATGGCCCGGGAGCCACATGTGGCCATCTGGTCAACAGCAGCACAGGGCTGCTGTTTACTCGACTCAGCACTAACATTAAAAAAAGTTAAATAAACAGGCTAGCGCTTATTTACGGGTTAATTATAAGTTAAAGAAAGGATGTATCTAGGTTGTCATGCACCACTTAATTTTAGGAACACCTTCATTTTAAAGACATCACATTAATGTTTTGTACAGCGCACATCCTGAAGGCCTGTATTTCGAGGTCCTCTTACATGTGGTAATGAAGAAAAAGGAGGGAACTTGGAATAAAACAATTGCCTAGGATCACATAGTTTGGTAAAGCGTGAAAGCTGGGATTAATCCCTGGTTATCTGGTATCAAATTGTGCAACTCAGACACTAGGGGCCATATTTATACTTTTTGATGCAAACCGGCGCTGGTTTGCGTACATTTTTTTACAGCCGGCTAACGGCATTCCTATGCACCATGCGGGCGCCTTATTTAAGGATTGACGTTAGCCAGCGGGCTGGTTAGAGTAAAAAATAAATGACTCTAACCAGGCAGCTCCGGCATAGGGGAAAATGGGGGTTGTGTGTCATAAAATGGTGCAAGTCAGGTTTGAGTCAAAATTCATGGCTCAAACCGGACTTGCGCCATTTTTTGACGCACAACCCCCATTGAAATGACTCCTGTCTTAGCAAAGACAGGAGTCATGCCCCCTTGCCCAAGTTAGGCCCCCCATGCCACTTTTAAAAAAAAATAAAAAATTATACTTAACCCAATTTACCTGTACCTACCTGGGATGGGTCCCTCCATCCATGGGTGTCCTCCAGGGGTGGGCGAGGGTGGCAGGGGGTGTCCCTGGGGGCAGGGGAGGGCACCTGTGGACTGCTTCCATGGTCAGAGACCATGGAAGTGATCCCACAGGTCCCTTAACGCCTGCCCCCACCCAGGCGTTAAAAAACGGCGTTATACAAAATAACATTACATTGGTCAATTTAAATAACACACTCCTGAAACCTATACACACACCACACCACTATAAAACACACACCCACATTACCCATAACCCTTTACGACTACAAACCATTGGCACGAGACAGACACCAAGACCACAGACAAAACCAGAGCCACACACTACTTACACCTATACACCACCCACGCACCCCAAATCACACACCCCAACACATCGCCCTACACACCTCACACAACACCCATGGCACCACAAAGACACCCCGATTCACAGAGGAGAAGCTAAGTGTAATGGTGGAGGAAATCATCAGGGAAGAGCCACAGCTGTATGGAGCACAGGTGCAGCAGATATCGATAGTTAGGAGGCTGGCACTATGGCGGAGAATCGTGTATAGGGTCAACGATGTGGGACAGCAACCAAGAACCAGGGATGACATCAGGAAGAGGTGGAACGACCTACGGGGAAGATACATTCCATTGCAGCAAGACACAAACTCACTGTACTTAGGACTGGGGGTGGACCCCCACTTCTTCCCCCACAACTAACCACATGGGAGGAGCAAGTCTTGGCAATCATGCATCTTGAGGGCCTGTCCGCAGGAGGACTGGACTCTGGTAAATCAACTCTCTACTACTACTACCCCCTACCTGCATGCTATCACATACCCTCACTCCCATCACGCCACTACATCCCACACACTCCGCCATCACATCTCACTTATTCCGATGCCAAGCCCTGCATGCCATTCCAATGCATGGACACCACTCATAGCCCTGCATGGACACCTATCACTCAAGGATGCAGACTAGACAGAATCAGCTATCCCACCATATACCAGCTTACACAAGTGAAAGCTTCCAGGGCAAATACAACCAAAGAGGGCAAGCCACGGATGCATAATATGTCAGACACAGAAACAATAACACATCATTTACATCCCCACCGGTACCCCAGCCAATGTCAGCGGAGAGGAGGTGCCAGCAATATCCAGGCACCCAACAGAAGAAGCCGACAGTGATGACAGCAACTCTGGTCTTCAGGATCTCGATGACCAACTTGGCCCATTAGGGACCTCTGGACAGCCGGTTACCCAGGCCCAGTCACACACCACGACAGAGCCTCCCCGATCAGGAAACACCACCACAGCACCCACCCAGCATACCCATACCTCTGTCCCCAGGACACGTCAGTCAGCAGTGTGTCCACCTCTACAGAGACCCCATGGCACAACTCGCACACAAGACAATCAGGGACCTGGGGTCAGTGGCAGTGGGCACACGGTTCAGGGGACAGAGGCACAGGCCACCAGGGACATTGGGAGGACTGATGTGTGTAAGGGGGAGGACAGGCCCAGGGAACCGACTCTTCAGGAGGCACTTGCAGAGATCCTAGGAGCATATCAACATTCCCAGGACACTATGGGCCAGATCCTGGACAATGTGCAGGAGAACAGGCGGCTGCAGGAGGGACAGTACCAGGGGATCAGAGAGGACTTGCAGGCCATTAACAACACCCTGGTCTCCATAGCAGGGGTGCTGAGACATGGCCAATATTATGAAGGAGGCAGTCACACAACAGCGGGCCCCTGCCACTAGCCAGATATCTGAACAGCCTTCCACCTCCGCTACCGCTAGTGGCCAGGAGGTCCCGCCACAGGACCAATGGGCCACCAGCACCCCTCCCCATGCAGAAGGTGAACCACCCCGCAAACGTTCCCTGCAATCCAGACAGAAGCCAGAGACACTTGCCAAGACCCCCACCAGGAAATGAGACTCTCCTGATTGTCACCGTTGTGTCCCACCCTGTCCACCGTGAACTGGCATTGCTCCCCTTCCTATGCTCTCTTGGACAATGCACCTGTGCTATAAACAAACTGGAACAATACCCTGGACTTTTCTCCATCATCACACCACCCCATTGCACTAGCCCCTCAATATTTTAGCACTTCAATAAACACCCTTGAAAAAAGGAAGTATGGAGTATGTCAAATTGTTAAAGAATGTATTCATTTCAACAGGTACAGACATTGCAATCAACTGTACAGAAAATGAGCATAGGTGTATGACCTGTAGCTGGCTGCAGTGATCATACCAGGAGCATATGTGAGGTCACCAACATCTGTAAAATGAATTGCCAAAGGGTACAGTAAGTGGGCATAGAAGTGGGAAATAACAGCATGCCAGTGCCACAGAAATTCCAAAACATTTAATTGAAATGTGATGTAACCCTGTCCTACCTGTGTGTCATTGGAAGTATTGTCTAATGACTGATGTTCATTGTCCTCATCCTCATCCTCTGCCTCCTCATCGTCACTGTCCACAGGGTCCACTGCTGCCACACGGGCATCTCCAGCCTCCTCCTCCTACAGAAAAGGCACATGGCATCTCAGGGCAAGGTTGTGCAACATGCAGCATGCCACAATTATCTGCCAGACCTTATTGGGTGAGTAGCACAGGGATCCACCTGTTAGATGAAGGCACATGAACCTGGCCTTCAGGAGGCCAAAGGTCCTTTATAGTATCCTTCTGATCTGATTCGCCCATGGGCCTCATTATAACGTCTTCTGCCTTTGTCCTCACAGGGGTCAGCATTCATAATAGGTTGGGGTAACCAGAGTCACCTTCACTATTGAGGGACAACATTTAGCCACAAACTATCCCATATGGCCAACACCATACCCATACGCCAACATATACTGGGTGGGGGCCAGGGCTCACCTATGAGCCACACCCTGTGCCTCTGTAGTTGGGACATCACATTTGGGATGCTGCTATTCCTCAGGACAAAGGCATCGTGCACAGACCCATGATACTTAGCATTGACGTGGGAGATGTACTGGTCCGCCAAGCACACCATCTGTACATTCATAGAGTGGAAATTCTTTCGATTTCTGAACATCTGTTAATTTTGACAGGGGGACAAATGCAATATGTGTTCCATCAATCGCCCCAATTATGTTGGGGATATTTCCCATTGCATAGAACCTTCACTGTGGCCAAATCTTCAACCTGGGGAAATACAATGTAGCTTCACATGTGTTCAATCAGGGCAGACAACACTCTGGTCAGCACTATTGAGAACATTGGCTGTGACATTCCTGCTGCCAAGCCCACTGTCACTTGGAAAGAACCAGTTGCCAGGAAATGGAGAACTTGCACAAGAGAGGGGATCTTAGTGGGGTGATGGATAGCAGATATCAGGTCAGGCTCCAATTGGGCACACAGCTCTGTGATTGGGGCCCTGTCAAGTCTATAGGTGAGGATGATGTGCCTGTCCTCCATTGTTGACAAGTCCACCAGGGGTCTGTACACAGGGTTATGTCTCCATCTCCTATTCATCCGCAGTGGTATCAACTATAGGGCAAAAGAGTGAGTAGCCGGTCACAAACTGAATAATGGGGCTACAACAGAAATTTGCATGCTGTTAACTTGTAATGGGTAAGTGTGAATTGTCCAGTATGTCCAAATTTCACCAGTGATGCAGCAAATATCCAGGGCCTGCCCCCTTAAATGGCGTCCGCTGTCCTGTGTGGAGGGACAGGTGGAATTGAGGTAATTCTGCAGACGATGTGCAGGGTTGCGGGAGGCGGTCAGAAACCGCTGTGCAACTCCTCGCTGGATAACATTGGGCCCTATGGCTAACAGTGGCCAATGTTGATCTATGCCGGCGATGACGGTATGCTTCGCCGTGGATGTGACCGCCATTTTCTATCTCATCCTTCACTTACTACCTGATCTTCAACAGGAGAGGACATACACTGCATGTGCTGCTGTGACCTGTGTCTGGAACCTACCATGGCCTGTGTGACTGGGGAAAGGGCCCCAGCCTTCACTTCGGAGGAGTTGGTGAGACTGGTGGATTTGGTCCTACCCCAGTACGGACGCTGTCCTCAACACCAACCTATCCCAAGCACACAGGCAGACGAGCATGCACACAAGAGTACACACAAGATTGGCACAGGGAAACACAAGCACCACACTTCATCCCACAGGCACTCACACAAACACCATCCAGATGCAGACATACCAACATCCACTATTTCCACTATTTCCACTGTCTCCCCCTCCTCCTCCACCTCCCTCCCAGTTCCGTCTACACTCACACCTGCATGCACTACATCATCATCCACTACCAGCATCACCACCACACCTAGCAGAACACACACCTCCCTGACAGACACCTCCACAACAGCCATGCACACGTCCCCTGTGTCCTCTCCCACTGTGTCTGTCCCCCCTCCTAAGGTACACAAACGCAAGCACTCAGACACCCAACAGCCATCCACCTCACAACAGCATCCAGCCCATGCACCTGCACCCACAATCAGCAGACACCTCCAACAACCACTCCCTCTTCCTCCACTCCCAAACCTTCTCCCTCTTCCCACCCAAATGTCCCTAAAAAACTGTTCCTATCCACCATTGACCTCTTCCCTACCCCTCCCCTCGATCAGCATGTCTGGCCAGGGTGGAAAGAACCCAGCGAAGCACGTCAGCCACCCAGTCCACAGGCCCAGTCATCACCACACCCACTGTTGGTCAAAAAGGATCCAGGACACATGTTCAGAGGGTGAAGGAGTCTGCACCAGGCAGCTTCAAGGGAAAGGAGCCTGCCACAGCTGCCGGAAAGAGCAAGGAGCCTGCCCAAGCTGCTGCCAGGAAGACTAAGGAGCCTGCCCCAGCTGCTGCTAAGAAGGGAAAAGAGCCTTCCCCAGCTGCCAGAAAGAGCAAGGAGCCTGTCCAAGCTGCTGCCAGGAAGACTAAGGAGCCTGCCCAAGCTGCTGCCAGGAAGACTAAGGAGCCTGCCCCAGCTGCCAGGAAGAGCAAGGGGCCTGGGGCAGGAACCGTGACGGAGCCCCCACCACCAACGATGGTTGTGCAGCCATCCGAGGTTACAGGGGATGGGCAGGAGCTTCCCCCCCACCAGCAGCAGCACAACCACCTCCAGTGAGCAGCTGTCCGAGGTTGCAGGGGATAGGCAGGAGCCTCCCCCCACCAGCAGCAGCACCACCACTGAGCAGCCATCACTGCCGGCGGACAGTATGTAATCCTGCCTCCATGGGCTGCTGTGCGGCCTGCCCCCTGCAAAGCTAGTGGGTATGACACCCACCTGAGAGACTGTGACCTTGCACTCCCCAGGATCAAGAGCACAGGGCACGATGCTCCCTCCAGAACAAGTGGGTGAGACACCCACCTAACCCAGACTCCCCGGGATCAAGAGCACAGGGCACAATGCCCCCTCCAGAACCAGCGGGTGAGACACCCAGACTCCCCAGGATCAAGAGCACAGGGCACAATGCCCCCTCCAGAACCAGTGGGTAAGACACCCACCTAACCCAGACTCCCCATGATCAAGAGCACAGGGCATAATGCCCCCTCCAGAACCAGAGGACAAGTCACCCACTTGAGAGACTGTGGCCTGGCACTCCCCAGGACCAAGCACAGGACATGTTGCCCCCTCCAGATCAAGTGGGCAAATCACCCACTTGAGAGACTGTGGCCTTGCACTCCCCTGGACCAAGCACAGGTCATGTTGCCCCCTCCAGAGCAAGTGGGCAAGTCACCCAGTTGAGAGACTGTGGCCTTGCACTCCCCAGGACCAAGCACAAGGCATGTTGCCCCCTCTAGAACCAGTGGTCTTGTTACATCTGCCGGCTGAGGTGCCCCCCTTCCCCCTGAGGTGCCTGCCTATTTCCCAAATGATGCCCCTGCAGTGTTCTCTCCATGTTGAGGCAGGTGCCATGTGTGGCCTTGGACTTTGGCCTGTGGCCATGTGGACTACGTACATTGTGGACTAGGCTGTGTTCCTTTTTGTGTACATATGTATATATCTATTATCTTTTATCACTTATTTATCTTGATGTGTTGCTCTCATTACATTCACTTTTTCAAAATCGTTTTGTCGTTGCATTATTCATCCGAGGTACGGGGGTAAAAATGTTTTAGTAATGCAGCTGATTGTGTGTATGGTGTTGGGGGGAGGGGGTGTGGTGCGTGTGTGTGTCACTGTCGTTTTCCTCCCTCCCTCCCTTGTGTGCTATGCGGCTGGAGAAGGAGAAGAGATCACACAGGCAACTGTGAGAGAGTAAAGCAATAGTGAGAGTAATGTTGCTTTGGTGACAAAGATAGAAGCTGAGGAGCAAAAGTGCTGTGTGCATGAAATAAAGATTGCCGCGAGAGGACTCTCTTCTGTTGACATGCAAGGAAGAGAATGACATGGCCTGGAAAATGGCATAAGAATTTCATTCCAACAAGGCAGACAGAGACGTCAAGTGAATGGGGTGGAAGGGCATGCAACATTAGAGAGAGATCTATAGAAGAGAGTGAAGCCAGGACACCTAGGCCTCATGGCAGGTGAAACACAGAGAGTGGAGAACAGGTGCATTGAAATTCTGTCAAAGGGGACATGGAAACCATGGTATGGGGGCAGTGGAGGCAGGCAAACTTTTCTGCCTGCTCGTTCTGCAACCCCAGCTTTAACCCCAGTTCTTTCCCCTGCCTAACTATAACCTTTACCATACCCATGATTTTCATAGCCTTGATGTTCTTTATTGTTCCTTCCATATCACCTTTCTTTTTTACGATTTGTCGTCATTTCGCGCTTTACGTTTTTTGTATTGGTTTTATGATTTCTTTATCTTTACATTCTACCACCCCATTAACACTCACAAGAATCGATTTTGCAATAATTCCAGAGAGTCTACTGTTGTTCTATATCACAACTCACAACTAACAAGGCTGAAACAATAGTAAGCATTAGAGAGACATCCGTTCTTTTGTTTTTACAGATAAAACCCACAAGTTTTGTATTTAAATTATTTTTTTGTACCTCCGGTTGTTTCTGAAGTTTCCTCGAAATGAGAAATGTAAGATGTTATTTTTTTCTGCCTACATAAGGAATCATAACTTGCATTTCCAAGTATTTGTGTATCTTCAAAAACTAGTTAGTCGCAATTAATTAGGGCAAAATGAAAAGTGATAAAAGGGTCAGGAAGAACCTTGGATAGAAATTCTCATACTTGTATGTGGGAGTGCAGCAACCCCAGCTCTGGTCCACTACAGATGGTGGCACTGGACAGGCCCTCGGGCAAGTAGCTCAGCTCCCTCCTTCCTAAGACACTGAAGCTGAAAACTGCAAGCTGGAATCTGCATTGGGAGGCATAGCCTCCAGCTTTCAGCTTCTTACTGTTTACCCTGACCATCTCCCAATTTGTCACAAGGTGGGGTAAAGTAAGTGATGTGCCTTTCTCCAACCCTCACCACTCTGTGGCAAGATAGGAGAGGAAGAGGTGACAGCCCAACTGTTAGATTGCCCTAGGCAGTACAGGGCTTAAGGCAAAAGCATCTGATACTACCTGTACTTGTGACACTGCAGCACATCATAAATGTGCAGGCGTGAGGCCAAGGGCATGGCGCAGCCAACCATGGACACTCTGTGTGATGGCTGCTGCGGCATCGATATGGACCTGCATCACTCATCAGACAGATTTACTGCCTGCGGCTGCAGCATTTATATAGGCTTTTTTGTACCATTGGTATTATTAAAAAAACATAACAGTAAACAGCCATTGGGGAGGTTAGGAAAAAAGAAAAAATTGTCATATGTGTTTACGCGAGAGATAGCATGTATATGTGTATGTGTGTGTTTGTGTTTGACTAAGATTGATTGGTGGGGAGTTTACTTAAAATAACTGAGGAGTAACAGGTTCAGTTGTTGACTGGGGGACCCGGGGGCCGACCGAACTACATCTCCTAGGTGTCTTTGCAGCAGGAGTCTGCCACAGCTGTTCTGTTCACGCCCGGAGGAGCATAAAGCTCCTACCATGCCCCCGCTGTGCGGGAGGCTCAGCTGTTGAACAGGGGACCCGGGGTCTGACCGAACGACACCTCCCAGGTGTCTTTGAGGCAGGAGGCCGCCACAGCCATTCTGTTCGTGCCCGGCGCATGAAGCTCTTACCGTGCCCCTGCTGTAGGGTGTGCCCGGGCAAAGACTGGGCCAAGAGCGGGACTGTCTTCGCCCGAACACGGCCAGTTCAAGCTGGGTTGGGCCTGCCCTCTAGGCTCTTGGCCAGGGGCCCGGGCTCCACATACTGTTGTGCTGGTTTACACCACAGGAGGGTGAATCAAAAGGAGTGAAGTATGTGATACTGTTGTCAAATTGCCACTCCTGATAACCACCTTCTTTTCCCCTCTGGTGCATAGGTCCTTGGTTGTACTTTACAGGCGTTAACCTTTTCCTGTGGGATTTTGTGTGAGCACCCAGTGTGGACATGGGCAAGCGTAAAACTGGAATACTGAAGTCAACCCCTGAAACAACTTGCTCATTGACTCCTTCCTAGTCCAGGCGGTGGGGGTTATCACCAAGGAGATAGACCTGGCAGAAAGGTGCATATACCTGGGGGTGGCTGAGCTTAGTGAAGCCACAGGGATGCCCCCTAGCCCAGTGGATTTAGTTACTGAAACTAACCATGCTTTGGACACCGATATAGGGAGATCTGATGAAGAGACTTTAGGGCCCATGGATCCTGTTGCTGCTTCTTCTATATTAGCCACTCATTCACCTGCTGCCAAAAGAAAGAGGCGTTGTAAAAAGGGGGACACTGGTGATTTGGGTCCCCCTGCCCTAGCCAGTCCTGAAGATAAATCCTGTAATAATCTTTTATCTGCTATCAGTGAGTAGCTCATGCCACTTCAAGATAAGTTAAACAAGCTAGAAGGGGAGGTATGGAAGATCATTGCCTTGTGCCAG
Source organism: Pleurodeles waltl (assembly GCF_031143425.1). Classification (NCBI taxonomy): domain Eukaryota; kingdom Metazoa; phylum Chordata; class Amphibia; order Caudata; family Salamandridae; genus Pleurodeles; species Pleurodeles waltl. The sequence continues at coordinate 72,867,102 of NC_090449.1, forward strand.
AAGTTATGCTTGCCCACTTTGGCCCCTGACTGTTCAGCAGGCGTGTTACAAAATGGGCAAGGCTCTATTGCAACCCCGCAGGTCGTAGATACTGCAGCTGGTAACATTGAGGGTGCCTGACAGAGGGCCTCAGATGTCGGTCAACTAAGGGAGGAGTGTGAAGTAGGACAAACCACAGGGCGGTGTGTGACTTCTAGTGAAAAGCTGCACGGCCCGGCAGTGGGCAGTCCAAGTTCTGGTGTAATTCCCACTGACAGAACCTCACTGCAGCCTCGCAACAGTTAGATGGCTGGGCCTGTCGCCATGCCCCCCTTGGGGGAACCAACTACCATTGATTTACCATCAACATGTTGCCCTTATGTAATTGTTTATTTTTTGTATTGGTTTTATCCATTTAACATAGCTCCAGTTTATACCATACAGATTTGGTTGGCACTGATACTTGTCAGACATAGGTAGCAATCTTACAATTTACACATTCGAAATCCATGAGGGAGAAACAGTGAATTGCGTTCAGTACAAGAAAGTGATAGTGACGAGATCAGTATACACAGCTGTATTAAGGTGGCAAATAACTAAGAATGCACTAGAAAACATCATCATGCAAGAGGTGGCTACGTAAGTTCTATGAACCACCTCCAACTAATCTATGGTCAGCTCAGCTCTGGCATAAACGAGGTCCTTCATTCAGGAAGTTATTGATGCATTTGTAGGAGCAACAGCGGTGAGAAAAGGAATTACATAATGCAAGAGGAACTGATAACAAAGCGTAGAGCCCGTTCACAACCCCTCCACCCCCGATGTCCAGGGGATCCACCGTATGGCAACATCTCTGTAACATCACTTGTGTTTGCGGCAACACAAAAACATTAGATTAAGAATACTCAAGCGGAAGCATTGGAGCCCATGAGAGAAAACATACCAATAAGCGACCAGGTGGTAGACACAGCATATAACTTAACTAAGTGGGCATTGGCTCGGTGTCGGGTGGCTCTGCATCATCAGCAACTACGTCTTGTTCCTCCCCATGCAACTGAGTGAACATCTCATCCCAGCTAGTGGATGGGGGATATCTACACATGCCCATAGCATCCTCGCGTCTCAGTGCAACCCCCTCCGCCTCTGCCCGTATCATAAAGGAGAACCTCCAAGCCAGAACCGATGGGGGTTCAGTGGCTTTACACCTTTTAGCGATGAGACACTTGGCTGTCAGAAGACCTAAGTCCAGGAATCTTGTGGACGCTTTATGCTTTTTGGCTCTCGGGAAAAGACCCAAGAGACAGGAGCCACAATCTAACAGCAATGGACGTGACGTATATTTAGATAGGGATGATGTAAATCCATGCCAAAACTGTTTAAGGAAGGACAAGACCAGAACATATGAAGGAAGTCAGCCCCAATTAAATTGCAGCAAGGGCAAGCGGAATCCACTTGATTAAAATACCTGTTAATGCGGCCTGGCGTGAGATAAGCTCTGTGAAATATGTAAAATTGAATAAGACGTAATCTGGCATTGTGGGGGACATTAGTATGGCTGGATAGTGTCCCAGACCAAGCCGCATCGGTGAAATGTCTCACTAGATCATGCCCTTATGTAATTGTTATGGTTAATGTTCCTCTTTGCAGCCAGGGCAGATTGAATCCGCTGAGACACTTAAGAATAAAGTTATGCATGGGCTGGCCCAAAATAATCTATTCTCATCTGATAGTGCACATCAAATTCTTTTAACCAGGAGAGTGGGGTGGGTGGGCCCTCTAGTGAAAAACTTCAGAAGTGACTTGTAATTGTTAACTTTCGGAGCCCCAGATTTCTGAGGATAATTCTATCCAGGACAGCCTCATGTCCACCCTGTGACACTTCTTTGTTACTGTTCCCCTTGGGTTTCTTTTACCGGCACCTGCAATCCCCGGCCCATCCCAGCTTTGAGCCATTCACCATCCAACCTGTGCCCATAATTAACAGGTATCAGGTTTTGGGCTCACTATCAGACAACAACTGACAAAGCCATAGCGGTCAGGTGGATAAAGCTACTGGCGGGCTTATAAGGGGTATAATGTTTAGTGGTCATGGAAGTGCCCCCACAGTTCCTCCGGGATTAGCTGAGGCTGCTAGTATGACATGTATTATTAGCATTGCTGGGGAAGCAATAGAGGGGAATTTGTGCACCATTAGTCTGCCTAAGGTGGTATCTGGGGGGCATTGAGTGTAGGATGAGTAAGGATGGGAGCTATAAATTTGCCACATGGAATGTGCGAGGCCTCCATAATAAGTTATGGACAGAGGAGTGGAGTAATATAGTTAGTGACCTTGATATCATCTGTACCCAAGAGGCGTGCTGCCTTGCCCTTTCACATGTACAAGGATTTACCTCACACTCCTTGTGTCCCACCGCTTCCCCATCAGGGAGGGCTAAGGGCAGGCTCCAGATACTTATCTCCTAACAAACTTTCTGTAATGGTTAAAAGGTCCTCTTCGGTGGACCCTAACTTTAAATTGCTGTGGCTAACTTCTAGGAGTGTGGTGGATGTGGTGTTAATCAATTTCTACCATAATGTCTTCACTTCCACTCGTAGCAGAGTAGCGTACTCATTGGACCACTTTTTGCATAAATTCTTGCGCTCAATCCATTCAACCTTTATTATATTATGGGCTGGAGATTTTAACATTCAACCTGTATTGCTGCAGCATCCCAGGTCTGTGGGCTCAATAGTCAGGATGGGGTGGGCTACGATCATTTTTGCCACAACGACTATGTAGATGTTCTAAATTCAATCTTATCTAAATATGATTTGCTGTTATTGAGATTTAAACATGAGGTTAATGGGGAAGTGATCCCATCCTTCATGGGTAATAACTCCTCATCTATTATTGGTCACGTCCTAGTGTCTTCAGCTGCCAATAATGTGACACCACCTCCATTGTTCAATCCTCATTTAGTGACCATGCCCTATCATCCTCCTGTGCTTACTTTAGGGCCCAAAGAATGAGTCTTATACCACAATGAACCAGGTTGACGCACATAGGGCTAATGGGATGAGATTAAAATGGAGAGATATTGACCCACATAGTCTTCTACAAAACATTGTGCAAGGATGTCTACATGAGTTTAATTATTGTTTACAAGATTAAATTGGCCCTTTAAGGTAGCTTAACACCTTCTACCGTGTTATTTCCTGTATTAAGGTTCTTTTGACACGTCAACCAAAAGTCAGGCAGCCTGAGAGGAAAAGAGGGTGGTTTGACCGCGCATGTACAAAAGGCCTGGGGGAACTTAAGTCAGCATGCCACATCTCCCCTAGGGACCTTGTGGCTATTAGGATGTAAGCCCCGGAATGAAGGAAGAAGTCGTTGCGGGAGGAGGCATGGTCAAAATTAGCCTTGACTGCTGAAACAAACAATAATTAACTGTTCTGGGACACAGTAAATGAACCCTTTTTGTCCAATGAGGTGTCCCCTGAGATAGGTTTTAGCGTTTCCTGCTCGGCTTGGGTGGCCCACTTCTTCAAAGTCTTTAAACAAAAGAGCGGGGTGTCGACATACCTGGGTATGAGGAGCTGAGGTGTGGGAACCACATTCATCTAACTATCACAATTGAGGAGGTCCGCCTGACTATTTATTCTAGTGCTGGGGGCAAGGTCCTGGTCCTGATGGTGTACCTGTGGATGTTTTTAAATCAAATATTAATCTCTGGGGCCCAATCCTTACCAGGGTGTTTAATACAGCAGTGACCGGAGAGATCCCATTATCATGGACCTCCTCCATCATTGTACCAATATACAAAAAGGGAGATAAATCAGACCCTAAAAATTACCTGCTACGATACTGGACTTGTTTACGAAAATTTTAAGCAGGATTTTATTGGCAAGGCTTGGCGAGTGGGTATTGGACAATAACATTCTATCTCCTGTCCAGTTCAGCTTTAGAAAAGGATTAGGAACCATTGAGCATTGTGTAAACTTAGACTTGCTGATTGGGAAATATACGAGGGCTAAATCAGGGGCTCTATACCTCTGTTTTGTGGATCTCAACAGTGCCTTCGATTTAGTAGAGCATGCCATTCTGTGGCCTACATTGCTGGAACTGGGCGCCCCGAGGGAAATCATCGATTTTCTGGCCTGCATGTTTGAAAACCTAACATGCACGTTTTGGTCTAAAGGGAGAATGTACCCCTCCTTTTAAGGTCGGGAGAGGTATCCACCAAGGTCGTGTCCTCTCCCCATTACTTTTTTCTTTATTTGTTTATGGGGCGGATAATTTCTTACAGACCTTTAAAGCAGATCCACCACGGGTGGCAGGGTGCCCTATACCTGCGCAACTGATGCCGTCCTGATTTTTAGGACTCCACAGGGACTCCAGAAACTAATGAATGGCTTTGAGGAATTCATGACTTTAAAGGGTATGATGATTAATACATCTAAAACTTTTACTATGGTTTGCAGCCAAAAGGCCCAGAAATGCAGTTGTTTTGTTTTATTCAGAACACACCAGTTACCAACGTTAATTCCTTCAGTTATCTGGGGGTCCTATTTTCAAATAGAGGGTCCTGGGAGCAGCACATTTACACGGGCAGAAATAAAATGTTTAGGAGCTTGTGTGTCATCTTCAGAATTGCCAGCAAACTGGGTAGTCTTCCTTTAAGAGCTATGGTGGATATCTATAGGGCCAGAGTTTTGACTATGGCAGCCTATAGGACTGGGGTTTGGGGTTACACTAAGAGCACTCCTCTGCAAACGGAGAAAAACTGATTTCTAAAATGGTTGCTATGTCTACCAACTTCAGCATCTAATTGGATTATACATCAGGAGGTGGGCCTTCAGTACTTGGAGGATGTGCTGCAGACGAGCCCCCTGCTATTACGGTACAGCATCTGGGCCAAAGACAAAACTGTTATCACTAAACCTATTTTAGATTGTTAAAAATTGGACAATGCCTCCTTTATCCCCTGGCTTGCTTACATTGATTCTTCCTTCAATACTATGTTCAACATATGTATAAAATCGGACCCGGAACATGTTGTGACACTTTCAAAACAATTAATCAAGGATACGGGTTGGACAGCAGGAGAGCCACTGAAATGATGAAACCTACAGTTGGTGTGTATATATGTCCCTTTCCCCTAAAGAAAGCATTAAAGGTTATTTATCTAGCGTCACTAACATGCAGCACCGTGTCATCTCGATAAGATTTAGACTGGGGATGGCGCATCACTTAGTAGCGTTCCCTAAAATGAGGTCTTCTCCTACTGAAACGGTTCATTGCCCTTGTGACGGGTCTAGCCAACAGAGCACTTCGCACTTTATGTTGTTCTGTACATTTTATGTACAACTTAGGATCTTTTATCTTAAACCATTTTTTATTGCTCAAAATATAAGAACCCATTTGGCTGCATTGGAATTTTTATCTGATTTAAATAATCCCCACCTGTGTTACAAGGTGGCGCTATATATTTTAAATACTATTTATGTAAGGAAAATCCTTTTTTCTAGATAATTATAGACCAGATATGAGCAATAGCATGTGTTGCGTTCTGTTTTATTTGTTTTAATTATTTATGAAGGTTGATATTACGACTGGGCTTGTACATAATGATTTATTTATGTACTTTTATGGCTATTCTGCATTTGCCGAATAAAGTTTATAAACGGAAACCGAGTGACAGTGTAGCTTTGAGTGAGAATATATGAATCATAGTGATTGTAAATAAAAGTGAGTGCAAGTGAGTGAGAATGATGGTGCATGAGGTAGTGCGAATACGAGTGAATTAATGCATGTGAGCTTATATTGATGAGTGTGTGTGTGTGAGAGAACATTTACATATGTGTTTGTGTGTGTGTGGCAGTGAAAATGAGTAATTGAGAATGAGTGAAGGGGAAGAAGTGAGAATAAGTGAGAGTGAATGTAACTATGACTGCGAATGGTTGAGAGTATGTGAGACTAGGAGTGAATGGGAGACTAAGATTGTAATACAGAATAATAAGTGTAGTCTTCTGAGGCGTTCCCATGCTGCCCTTTTCAAGGTCAAAAACTGTACTCGAGGCCTGGCATCAAGAGTCCAAAAATATGCTGTCATCTTGGAAACAATGGGGCTATTTCTCAAAGTTAACTTACACTTTTGAGTAAGTTTATGCTTTTGAATAAGTTTCCTACTTTTTGGTATTCACAACTGCACTTTTGTAATAACTTACACTTTTGTAGTAACTAACATTTTTGTAGTAATTTACACTTTTGTAGTAACTAACACTTTTGTAGTAAGTCCAGCACTACACATGGCCAACCACTAGTACTGCAACACCCTCCTGTAGAAAATAAAGGAGGTAGGAATTAAAATAAAACTCAGTAGGAAATAATTTTAAAACAAATTATTTAAAATAGTTACAAATATAAATAAATATAAATTAATGTTAACAAATATATACAAAAAATTGTGTGTATTTATTGTTTAATTACACTTTGCATCATGCTTGTTTAAAAAAGTAGCACAAACCTGACGCACTGTTTGCAGATCTGTACCTATCTTCGTAGTTTCTTGGTATTTGAGCTAGATCAGAGTAAATCTGCCTATTTCCATGTCTAAGTTAAATAATCTATCCCATGGCCAAACCTGATAAACCGTATCAAAGGCCTGAGCAAAAATGAGGCACGTGACCTTCAGAAGGACATCTCAAACCTATCCATTAAAAAAAGAACATGGGATTTAACAGTGGCCTTAAACCCTTTACGCTGTAGCTGGGAAATATTGTTCCCACACCCATACTTTGCCTAAAATGCCATTGCACATAGCACCCCTGGGTAATCCTTTAATGTCCTTGTTCCGCAGCATAAATAGTTAACTTCAATTGAGAAAGAATGTGTATTTATTTGTTTTATATGGGATAACTAAATGTACCAGGCCAATATTTACAGTACTTTATCCATGCAAATTACATATTATTGTAGACTAGTGTATTTGAGCATAACATATTACAATGTACATGAATTGCAATGCATTGTATTTCAGTGCTGCAGAAGCAAATTTAGGTCACACTGGATGCTTTGTTCGATAGGTCAAGTCTTAATAAAATTAAGTGCTGAAATTGTGAAACATTCACCAAGATTCCCTGTGGAGAAAATTGAGACATTAGACATATCTCATCTTAATGCTATTGGTCTTTTAGCATATTCATGGAGAACTGTACGTGAGTAAATCTGGAGAGACCACAAGTTCCTTTAAGTGACTTAGCACATCTTCAGTATGCACTTCAGCAAGTTTTTCTGAATTCAGTTTCCACATGAATATTTCAAAGAAGCTCCTAGTAGCTCCATAATTGCACCAATTAAGATATTTGTGAATACAATATATTAGAGAGAAGCTACTTGATGGATGAGGTGTGGTTTATAGAAGGAGGGTTGCTTTAGGGAAGAGGTGTGCTTATGAAGACAAGCAGTGTTTTCAAGAAAGAGGCATTCGGTATTGGAAAATATATGCTTTATATGTCAAGGTCTGATCTTCTACTGGACATAGGAAGTAAAGCTAAATGACCTTGGGTCTAAGGAGAAAATATGGACTATGAAAAGATGACGATCAATGTGGCAAGTCATGATCTACGGCAGAGTGCAATCTATTGTGGTCCAGAGGTGGGGTGTTACCTGGTGAAGTGTAATCTGAAATGAAACATATGCTTTAGGGATGAGGTGTACCAAGAAGAGATGTGGTGAGTTTCTTAAGCATATGGGAGGAGTAGTATGTATCTTTGTTTAGAAGGTTCATTTAACACTTTGACAAAGAGGCACACAACCACACTTCACAGAAACAAAGTACATTTGCTCAATAAAAGGAGCGCATCTTGTAGAGGTGCTTCTTAATGCAGAACATTTGGTCCTCATGGGCATTGTATTCTCTGGGAGAGGAAGTGATCTTTAAATGTTGTGTGGTCATTTAAGGAACAACTGTGTGGAAGATGATGCTCTTTTTGTGAACAAATGTCCTTTATAGTGAAAAGTGTGGTCCAAATCGGAATGTGTGACTTATGAACTTAACTGTGGTCTTTGCTACTAGACATGGACAAAGGGAAGTATATGGTTTGGTGTAAGGAGTAATGAGAAGTGTGATTGTTTTGAGGAGGTGTGGTCAATGAGAGCAGATTATCTGTTGGATGAGATGTGATCTTTGAGGGTGGCTTTGCTAACCAGGATGTGGTTTTGCTCATGAGAAAAGTTTTAGTCTCTCATGAGAGGTGGTATGGTCTATACCAGCCTATGTGTCCTGTTGGATGAAGTGTGGCTACAAATAGTGTAAAATGGAAAAAATGGCCTATAGTAGAGGAGTGATACATATGTAGTTTTTAGCGAAGTTGTGATCCGTGTAAGTGGGATGTGACCTGTATGGGGAGCTGTGTTTGCATGGAAAAAATACTTGGTTGGCAGTCTGAAATTGACACATCCAATCCTTGTTCACCACTCACACCCCATGTAATATTGAGCACATTCATCATGTATTTATTCACTTTTCCACTCACAAAGTGCTGCAAAATAACCCTGTCCTGAGCTGGCCTCTCCTTCTTGTTGCTGCAGGTTCCAGAGGATCAGACTCAAGCCCTTCCCACCTGTCCTCATCGCCGGGATCTGCTACAACCATAGCCCCTGCCGAAGAGATCTGGGTGCTGCGGAAGCCTCTGGCAGGTACAGCTGAGGACTAGGGATGCCTTGTAATGGCAGAGCAGGCTGACTAATCTGATCCTACCCACAGGGTCAACAACCATGGTGCTGATCAGTCTGAAAGTTTACTTCAGTTGTCTGCTGTACTTATGTGAGCTGTCATCTGATGTACTTCTTAACTGACGGATATTGCGGTGTCCACAAGTGAGGGTTTACTTGTGCTTGAAGTAATGTATGCACTGATGCGTCAAGGCATACATCTAGCATCTTCTTCTGAATATAAATGAATAAGCATGGCGAAGGATGCCTTATGATAGAAGAGGTGGCTATTGATGGACAGGCCTTGTGAATAATGCCTCTTATAATATGTGGTACTTCACGTTACACTAGTTATGAGTTAATTGGTGCTGCAAGTGATATTTCTTTAGGTATTAGAGTTGTTATCCAATATTGATATTAAAATGAAAACTACTCCAGATGATGTCTCTTATGATCAGGAAAACACCTTCTACAATTGTGAATGGTTTATGGATTCTGCAAATAATGTCACTTAGCTATTCAGAGATGTAATCTCAGACTGTTAATGAATAAATAGGCATTACTGCTTTGGTGTGTGACAGGTCATCACTTTAGTATTGCACTATTGGTATTTGACACTTTTATCAGCTATGAAATGAGTAGTGCACAAGTACAGATATATATATATATGTCCTACAGTAGGTAGTTATAGTTAGGACCTAGTTTCCATCGGAAGACCATTTTTTGTTTTGCCTATAACTTTGTCACTGCTTGATGAATCTTCATGAAATTGTCAAAGCATATACTTCAGTCGATTCAGGTGCTGTGATTAAAGTTTCAGGGTGATCCATCAAGCGAGGGCCGAGAAAAACTTGTTTTCCCCATGCATTTTCCCATAGGGATTTTGAACGAAACTACAGCCCAAACCGCTGGAGGTACAACACCAACTTTGGCAGAAAGCTAGCTTTTGGTACAGAAAGCGTGCTTTTTGTGGTTTGGTGTAAATCCATTCAGTCGTTTCCGGGATATTAGAATTTAAAAATATATAGATATCTAGGGATGCGGTGGATCCGCGTATCCATCTGTCCCTGTGCTAATATCTGATGGGCTGCCAACATTTCAACAAGGAAGTATTGGCAGCCATTTTGGGACTAAGCTTCAGCAGAGTCCCACAATAAAGATAATAAAAAAGAAAAGGAGCCAGGGTCGGGACACCCTGAGCCCATAGCCTTTGTGCACAGGTCCCCCCAGAAACCCCGCAAGGGCTAAAAGGCATTTTTTAAAAGAATAATCTCAGAAAAGTCCACGGATGTATCCGCGGATTTTTCCGAGACTTAAAACTAAAAACGCGGTCTCCTCCAGTTTTCCTTTAGTTTGCTCCTGGCTGGGCCAGGTCCCAGGTGCATTGGGGGTAAAAAGGAGGGAGACACATGGACCTTGCTCCTGGGGCTTATGGTAGCCCCGAGGACCACCACCTCTCCGGGGCTAAAATTGAAAAAGAATATGTGGGGACACCAGACAGCTCCCGCCAAACAAAAGCAAACATAGCTCCGCTTTCAGCAAGCGGAAGCGGTCAAACATCTCTTTCTCTGCCTGCTGTCATGCAAGCAGAGAAAGAGATGAAAACATTGCTCCCACAAGAAGGGAGCTGCTGTTTAAAGCAGCTCCCTGTCTGCGGGAGCAATGCCTGCCAGGACCCGCAGGAGACGGGGGACGGCTGGGCCTGCGGGGCCTTGAGCCTCCCCCCGCGGTCCCATAAGCACTTCCCTATATAAGGTACAAATCATTCAACTGTGTTTTCTCTGCAGTTCTACCTTGTAAAGTTATCTGATGAAGACCCTCAAGAAACGTTCACATTGGCAAAATTACAGACAAATGGTCACTGAAGACATTTCCTCAATGTCCTTTATGCAGCTCTAGTGTAGAGGATGCAATATACATTTACCCAAAGAGGTAACACTTACTAATTAGCCAGTATAAAGCATTCCAGTTGGGTAGACATTTTGCACAAAATGGCAGCTCTTCTTGGATAAATACGCATGGCAGGATTCCTTCTGGCACAATGTTTAAGTCACAGAAATGAAACCTCACTGGGAAGCACTTACAGATATAAACAAAGCAGGTGCTCAAGTTGAAGCGCCACCTCTGTAAAGTAATAATCATCCTAATTTCTTGCATTGGTGAAGACAAAGCAGGTATTTTTTGCTGTCTATTTCGGCCTTGAAAAGTTGTCTGTAAACCTTGATGGAGTTGTTTGCATCCTTGCTTTTTCTGAATGCAGTATCTCATGTAGCGACTGTGACGAGTGGGTTCTTTCTTGTCACTTGCTGGGTTGGGTGGTTTTACAGGGTTGGTTGCCGGGCCTGGCTGCAGGGCATGGCTGCAGGGCAGGCCCTACCCAACCCCAGGTGCATGGTGCAGGATTAAGTGGTTATAGGGGGTTGGCTGCAAGGCTTGGACACAGGCTATACCCTGAAGCCAACCTCTGCCACGCACGGCCAAAGACCTTGTGTGGCGCAGGGTCGGGTAGTTATAGAGGATTGGCCACAAGGCCCGGCTGCAGGCCAGACCCTACAACCAACCCCTACCACCCATGGCCAAAGGCCATGCACGGCAATGGTTGGATTACCGTATAGGAATTAAAATTACTTTATGTTTAAAAAAAACATAGAAATTCACTGAAAAAAACAAAGGTTACATGGATGGTTTAGTTAGGAAATAAAAAAAAATTTCAACAAAGAGATTCACATTAAAAAACGAAGGTTACAGGGAAGTTATAGTTAGACTCACATAGTTAGAGAAATTTTTAGTAACTATAACTTCTGCCCTAAGGTAACTATAACTCATGACCTCACCATATACTCCTAATTACCCCAGATAATACAGCACTCATTACAACTTCTATAACGGCATTAAAAATTTAAGTGAAGCATCAGCAGTCAGATTATTGAAGAAAAAACTGTACATGGTGGGTGAACGAGTTATTGTTACCTTATGGCGCCAGATATAGTTACTTGAAATAACTCCTGAATTTCTATGGTTTTGTGCTAGTAAATTGAGAACTTCTAACATCTCTGTAACCTTTTTAAATGAGTGTCTATGGGATTTGTATTCTATTTCCTAACAATAACATCCCTGTAAACTTTAGATTTTTCAGGTAATTTCTATGTTTTTTTTTTATTCTGTTTCCTAACTATAATGTATAACTATAAACCTTTGTTTTTTTCAGTGACTATATTCTATCTATCTATCTATCTATCTATCTATCTATCTATCTATCTATCTATCTATCTATCTATCTATCTATCTATATATATTTATATATATATATACATACATACACACAGTGGCAGTTAGGATCATGTTTCCATAGGAAATGCCAGTTTTTTGTGTTGCTCATAACTTTGACGCTGTTTAATAAATATCCATGAAACTGTACAAAAACGTGCTACTTTTTGACTAGTTTTCACATGTAAAGTTTTGGGGTGATCCGTGAAGCGGGGCTGAGAAAACCGGGAGTGATTTCTGGAGGGCACAGCTACAGCACAAACCAATGAACAGATTTACACCAAGTTTGGCAGAAAGCTAGATCTTGGACTAGAAACAGTGCTTTTTTTGATTTGATGTAAATCGGTAAGTAGTTCTTGAGCAAATAATGCTTACAAAATAGTTTATCTATGAACGCAGAGCCTCCATGGATCCGACAGACCTCAAACTGAGTTCTGATTTGCTGACACCACGTCAACTAGGAAGTGGTGGCAGTCATCTTCGGACTCAGAACTCACTCCTGAGTCCTAAAAAAAAAAAACACAAAAAGATAGGGATACCCTGACCCCTAAGCCTGCTACCTGGAGAAAATAGTTTTTTTTAATAAAAAACATTTTGCCACAAATGTAAACATTTTGCCACAAATTTACAGAGGATTCAAAGAAAAATAACATTTTAAAAGTGTGACCTCCGGCACTTCTTTTTAAATCCCCCCTTGGGTGGGCCAGGGCCCCGGGGAGAAAATGTAGGTTATTTTTTGGGGGAAGGAGGTGCGTGGCTCCCCATCCGCTGGGGCTGACATAAGAAAAAGGAGGGGGCACACAGCCCCCTCTTGGAGTCTATTTAGGCCCAGGAGACCCCATCCCCAGGGCCAAAATGTTTTAAAAAGGGGAGGGGACTGCACAGCCCCCCTCAGTGAGCCTTAAAAAAAGGCCTTGGGGACCCTATCCCTGAGGCCGTCACTTTAATTAAAAGGGAGAAGGGTGGTGCGGCCCCCTCTATTAGCCGTTAAAGGCCCTGTGGACCCATACCCCAGTGCCAGCTCAGTGACTATGTCTCAGGGAGCCCCAAACCACTCTGGAAACAGTAGTATGCTCCCGTCTGGCAAGAGCATTTTTAAAGAGCCTTCCAAACATGAGCAAATATCTAAATGTGCTCCCAGCCTGCAGGATATTTAAGAAATGCTTCCAGTGGCTGAAAGCAAACTTGTGTTTTGTTTCGATTTCCGCACTGTTGCAGGCAGGGAAACAGACTACATATTGGTCCCGCCCGGAGGGAACATAAACAATTGACTGCTCCCCTGTGGGGGAGCAATGCTAACTCCCACACCATGGAAAATGCTGGCTGGGGCCACAGGGACCCTAGGGCTCCTCCCTCGGCCCGCAGTGTGGTTTATGGTGGGTGTCCGAAGTGAACACCGGTGCTCCCATCTGCAGTTCATGGAGGCACTGGGGGATAGGGTTCCGGGGGGCCACAATAGGCTCGGCAACTGGGCTGTGGACCCCCCTTCCACTTAAAAAAAAAAAAAGACAGTCCCAGGGGATGGGATGCCCGAGGCCAGAGAAGGCTTAGGGAGGGGGGCCACCCCAGGGGATGGGGTCCCTGGGGCCTCATAAGGCTCGTGGAAGAGGGGCCCACCCTCCACGTTTTTGTTGAATTTGGCCCTAAGGTAACTTCCAGTGTTTAATTTATATTTTTTAAACATTATAGAAGTTGTCATGAGTGCTGTAATAGCTGGGGTAATTAGCAGTGCATGGCGAGGGCACGATTTATAGTACCTTAGGCCGCAAGTTACAGTTACTTGAAAGAACTCTAACTATAACTGCTGTATTTCTATGTTTTTGTGCGAGTAAATTCAAAACCTAACTATAGCGTCCCTGTACCATTTGTTTTTTAAGTGAATTTCCAAGGTTCTTATATTTCCTAACTATGACGTCCCTGAAACCTTGTTTTTTTTCCAGCGAATTTCTATTGTATTTTTAACGTAAAGTAATTTTCATTACTATATGATAATACATCCACGGCCGCAAATGGCCTTCGTCCTTGTACAGGAATGGTTGGCCTTAGGGACTGCGGCCAACCCCCTATAACCACTCAACCCCATGCCATGTACATCCAAAGGCAGTGTGCAGCAGGGGTTGGCCACAGGGCCTGGCCTGTGGCAAGTCACTGCGGCTAGCCCCCCTAACCAACCATCCCAATGCTGCACATGTCCTTTGGCCATGTGCCGTGAGAGCTAGCCACAGAGCCTGTCTTTCTGGGTGTGAGAGGGTGTCTCTGGGTGTGAGAGTGGTTGTGAGAGTGTCTGTCTGGGTGTGAGATGGGTGTGAGAAGGTCTATGTGGGTGTGAGAGTGGGTGTAAGAGTGTCTGATTGTGCTCCAATAGATGAAAGATGCATTCACCTCCACAAAGGATTTCAGATCATTTTTCAACATAGAGTCGGGGAGTAAACACACATGCTTTGCCTTCACAAAGCCAAGGAGTAAGATTCATTTGTCCATTCCAGAAGGGGAGCTTCAACTAGGGCACCTGCAAAGTTTATATTTATAAGTCCTTCCTGCTGGGATTTATTATCTGTGACATGAGCATCATGCCAGAACGGAAGCTCATCTGCTCCTTTATCCAACTCGAGTCCACAGTTTGCACAAAATGTCTACCCAACTGAAGCACTTTCTACTGGTTTGTTAGTAAGTGCTGCCTTGTTGGATAAAATGCAGTTTGGGTAACGGAGTTTGCACGCCCCCCTCCCTGGGCTGATATTGGCGCTGGGGAGCCCATACCCTGAGGCCTGGACTTCAATAAATGGAGGAGGGGGGCTGTGCGGCCTCCCTACCCTGGTCGATTTCGGCCCTGGGAACCCCATCCCTCATGGCCCGGCCTACTACATTTTGCAATATTTTTGTGGAGGGAGGCCATGCAGCCCCCATCCCCTGGCCTATTTCAGCACCGGGGACCCCATCCACCGGGGCCCAGTCTTAAGATTTTTTTTCTTTTGGAAGGGGGGGCTTGTCGCCCCTCCCCCGGCTGATCTCGGCCCTGGGGACCCCATCTCCTAGGCCCCAGCCATCTGTCCTGGGTGGCCCACAGGGCACCCAGTGTTCAGTGGGACTGCAGGGGGGGCATGAAGGCCCCTGAGGTCTCATTCGGTTCCCCACCTCCTGCGGGAGGCCACATTGCTTTTGCAGACACGGAGCTTACTGATTGTTTGCTCTAACTTGGCGGGAGCTGTCAAAGGTCCCGCCAAGTCAGAACAAAGAGCTATGTCCCGGAGGTGGTCACCCCAGGACATAGCAGAAGCTGGCCCTAGGGGGTACTGGTCCCCGGTGCCATCTATGGCTCCACGATGGGGGCTGCATGGCCCCCCTCCATCATTGTATTTTCCCAGGGGAGGTGGTGGTCCCTGGATCTGGGGGCAGGGGCGGCTCCTATGCAATGGCGGAGGAGCATCACCTCACTGGCTAAGGGTCAGCAGTAGAAAAATAAAATATTTAATTTGTGTTTTATTTACCTGCTGCTGGCTCAGCCAGCATGTGAAGGGAGGGCCAGGGCAGGGCCATGGGAGGTGGGGAGGAGGAGTGGAGTGCACTAAGTGTGCATGTGTATTTGGCCGGCCGTCTTAGGCTGGCCAAACACACATGTGCACTTAGGTTTCTCCAACCTGGCTGTGCTGCACAGTCCGGCTGGAGAAACTGCACAGACCCCGTGCACTGTCTGCGCGGTAGACCGAGCCACTTCGACCAATCCTGATGCTGCTTTCATGCTAGGTATAGTATGAGAGCAGTGCCATGATTGCTGGTGAGCCTGTGCTGCTGTCCCAGTGAATGCTGGGACACCAGAAGGGCAGAGGTGTGAGGGCGGCAGGAGGCAGCGGTGGGAAAATATATTTTTTAATTATTTGTTTCCCCCGTCCCCGTCGACCCCTCAAACCCCCTTGACATTTTTAGTGGCTGCCATTGGCTGGGGGTCAGCAACGGACCTCCTTCATTCTTTAAATTCAGCCCCGTGGAGGTGGTTGTCGCTGGGGCTGGGAGGAGGGCTGTGTGGTCTCCCCCCCATGAATTAATTCTTTAGCTCTGGGGAGGTGGCAGTCCACAGGGCGTAGGGGAGCCATACAGCTCCCCCGCATTCATTATTTCTTGAGCCCCATGAGGTGGCAGTACCTGGGGCTGCGGGGGGCCGTGCGGCCCCCCTGCATTCTATATAAATGAAGCCCGGGGGAGGGGGGGTGGTGTCTAGGGCATAAATAAGTGCAGGAAGGGGGGCCTCATGCGCCCCCTCCTTTATTTTTAACTTGGAGGAGGGTCCCCATATGCCCCCTCCTTTATTTTTAACATGGAGGGGGGGGCCTGTGCGTCCCTTCCTTTATTTTTAACATGCCCCCAGGACCTGGCCCACCAGGGGATTCTTAAAACAAGCGTGAGAGACCTTGCTTGTTTTTGTTTCTTTTTACCACAGATTTGCAACCCAGTCACAAATTCTCAGTAACATTTTTTTTTTTAAGTATTTTTTGTGGGTTGTGGGGGGGGTCCCTAGGGACAACAGCATCAGAGCTAAGGGGTCAGGGTGCCCCTACCGTGGCCCTTTTTGCTGTTTTGTTATCTTGTTCTCTGAGACTCAGCTGATGCCGAATCGCAAGTTGGCTGCCAACACTTCCTTGTTGAAGTATTAGCAGCCAATCAGATCTCAGCACAAGGTCAGGAGGGTTCATGGAGCCTTTGCGTCCCTATATATACAAATTAGAATTTTCTTTAATATATCAAAAACTACTGAACGGACTTACACCAAATTACAAAAAGGGCGCTTTCTGTCCCAAGAGCCAACCGGCGACAAAGATATAGGCAATTAAAAAAATGCTTTTTCTATAGAAACTTAGAAACTAGGTCTTCACTATAACTGTCTATTACCGACCGCTACTAGGTAATATATATATATATATATATATATATATATATATATATATATATATAATTTTTTTTTTTTTATTCATTGGGCTGTACTACATAGAAACCAATAATCCTCCGCTGACATTTAAATAAGCCTGTGTCTGCACTTAGTTCCACCTCTGTGGTTTCCTGCAGGCCATGGATTGACTGTGCTTTACGATGCAGCAGGCTTCTTTTGTTAGACAATATTAATTTCGGATCATGCTGCAAAATTACTGTACTCATTAAAAATATTTGAATGAAGCAAAATAAATTGAACAGCCTGGCATAAAATGTGAATCTTTCTAAATGTTGTGGCTGCAAGCTGTAGTGAATAACAATGAAGTGGGTGTGAGCAGGGGACTGGTCATATTCCAAGAAAACTTCATCATCTCATGTATGAACACTGCCTTTTGTGAAGTATTGCTCTGCAGTCCCAGGTAAAGTTGTACAGTCTGTATGGGCTTCGTAAAAGCAATGTCTCTGGCACAAGAGGCAAACTTTGGAAAAGAGAGAGGAATGTGCCCATTTTGATAGACAAGACCATCTGGTGTCTTGTCAAGTTGATCCCTCCACTCCCCTGGCAAGGCAGATGTTGGATCAATGTTTAAAATATGTCAACAAAGAGACCTGGGAAATGTCTTTCCAGTCAGACCAACTTCATAGCTGCTAAGTTACTTGACAGCATTTGGAAGAGGGTAAATCCTATCAAACTAACCTGATATTCTTCTTCAAAGCAATTGCTTGTATGCTGAACCAGCTACTGTAGTTAAATGGATTTCCTCCGCCAGTGATGGAGTTAAGCACTCTATCTCCCTGGTGTCAGTCCTGATGACCACATTTTGAAATGTCCATCAACCCAGCGGCCATTTCAAGCACTGACGGGAACAGGCTTCAAGGTGGTTCCTGCCAATGTGTTGTAACTTGTTTGATGGAGCTGTAAGGCAATGTTATTTTTTTTTTTATTTCAAAAGCAAAGCCTCAAAAGGTCATTTCCTTTTTGAAAATAAAGAAAAAATGCCCTCGCCACGGAGTTAGCTCCAGGGTTTATCCCCCCTTACCACCAGGGTTTTCCTGGCGATGATGGCCAGTTGGAACTGACTTGTATGTCCGCCCATCTAGATTAGGTGGGTGGAATTAAAGGTAGAGCTCTGAAAGCCTTTACTCTGTTAGGCTGTCAGAAGGGGTGTAATCGCGGTGGAGACGAAGTAGTCTCTGCTATCTTTACACCGAAACTCCACCTGCATTTAAATTGGGCGGGCGGACCATTACGTTTTGGCACAAATGGTTCTCTTTCATGATGGAATACCTTTTCTGCCAGCATATAAATCGGCCCCTGAATTCAGTGTGCTTGACAAGGATTTTTTAATGGTGTATATTGAGGTCTGTAGTGTATGGGGGTGATTTAGTTCACATTGTAAGATGCGGGCTTGCAGTGAAAAGTGATATTTTATTCCACAGTTTGGGATGGGTAGGCCTCAGGTTCCTATACATGTCATAGTTGAGGGGGAGGACATGGGCTTTTTGGTTCTAGAGGTCAGTTCATTGACTTAGTAGAACGTTCAGCCAGAAAAGCCTAGGTGTGATTCAGTTTCTTTAGATGTGCCTCAAGGAATTTATTTCTTAATGTAGCTTATGAGGTTCCGAGACATTAAGAGGTCACTTAAATTATCATGTGGGAACCTTCCTCTTGGGATGCCATGGTTGAATGAATGGTCTAGCACATGGAGGCCTGGAATAGAAACAATGTATCTAATTCAAATTGTAGGATGGAATAGTCTAGGGTCCATCAAAGTGTTTTTAGGCCACTTTCTGATACAGGAGCGTGTCCACTTACAGGTTATTATTTAGCAGTGTTTTCGGGGGGGGGGGGGGGGGGGTTAGGCTCCTACAGACGACCTCCTTTATGGTGTGTTTTACTGACCTGAGTCACCAGCACAGTATTTAGCTTCCAGTGAAATCTAGACCCGCATAGACACTAGTAAGGATGCTGTCCAGCATGTACATTCATCATCAAGGGTAGAACATACATGGCTGTTGTACTAACTGTTATATGTTTACATTATCCCAAACTGAAACTCGGTCCCCTCTGAATAACTTAAATTTTGTTTTTGCTGCAGCGTGGGGATGGATGGAGGGTCAATGTTATCTTTTTGCTCGATTATTTTTTTTTGCTTCTAGGTAGACACCATCAAGACTCTTGCTGACATGAATGTGAGATCTGCTTCCAAGACAATTTTTTAATCGGCGCAATACCGCGGGCTACGGGTCTCAGGGCTGGCACAAGCCTCTTACTCTTGGGCACAGGGCTCATGGTTAATAGCATGAAATAATGGTAATTGGCGAGGACGTCTTGCTCAGTAGAGCCTAACCAATGCTTCCTTCTTGCTTCCGTGGCAGGTGGGGACCGCAGCAGCATTGGCAGCACAGGAAGCGCCCGGAGCTCTGGCAGCGGGCAGAGTGGTGGCAGCAGTGCCAATGCCATCCATGCTGGTGCAGAAGGGGTCAAGGTATACAATGACGGCGTTCTTCAGTAGAGTAGACCCATGGCAAGACCCTTCCTTAGGAACTAGATGCCATGAGGCTTATCAGCCAATGTGAAAGCTGTAACACTCTCCCGTTTACTAGTCCAGTCCCTGGCCCCTCCAGGCCCGGCTTGCACGAGTAGGGTGCAGGTGGTAGCCAGGTGTGTGTGTGGGAGCCCGCTGTGTCCTCTGAAGAGAAGTCGTTGCACCCCGCTTCCGGTCACCTCCCTGCTGTTTTATGAAAGTTGATACTTATCCGTCTGTCCACATGTCGTCCCTATCATTGATTTTAGGTACAGATCTTTCTAATATTTACCCAGTCCTCTTTTTCTCCCATGCCCACCTCCCTTTAGATTAGTGTCCGTTTGCCTTTTTGTCCAGCCCTCTCAGCGTGTCCCTTCCCGGTCTCTGTGTCTGTCTGTCTGCCTGTGAGTGTTCTGTAGGGTGGCCCTCTCCCTCTATCGCTCCATCTTTGTCCACCTGTCTGTCCTTGTGTATCTATGTGTATTCAATTAGTTACTGGCCCACACACATCTCCTTCTGTCTCCCCCTCACTCTAGCGTTCCATGTGCATGTACACTCAGCTTCTGTCCATAGTCATGTATCTGATCATGTTCTGATAATGCCAAACCGGGGTTTGCATGTTGATGCATCCGTCCTCTCTTCGAGTGGTTGTGTCTTACCTTTGGTTGTGTTGAGTTCATACAATCAGGTCAGTATATTTTTATGTTTGGTTTCCTGTCTTCCACACACTAAGATGTGGGAGCTGTGTGGAGAGGGGTCTTTTTCTTCTCCAGT
Source organism: Pleurodeles waltl (assembly GCF_031143425.1). Taxonomy (NCBI): domain Eukaryota; kingdom Metazoa; phylum Chordata; class Amphibia; order Caudata; family Salamandridae; genus Pleurodeles; species Pleurodeles waltl. The sequence continues at coordinate 72,887,268 of NC_090449.1, forward strand.
TGTTTTCTTGCAACATCTAAACATTGGGTATACAAGCACATTCATGCAAATTACACACATGCACACACACACACACACACTCGTCAGGTCATCTGTAGGTAACACAAATCATACAAGATTCGTTCATGTTTATTCACACACAGCTCACACTTGCTAATACACAGACCGCACGATCGTGAAACTGAACAACGGCATGCACACACACTGGTCACTGAAAGAAGGACGGAAAAAACAAGTAACTGAGTGAAAGTGTGAGCAGAAGACTGATTGAAAAACTCCCTGTATAATCCGATTCATGCAAGTTCACTATTATATTTGAAACATCCCAAAACCTACTGGAGAAATAACTTCATCAGACAGAACATTATTTCCCCCAATAGGTCATACTTTCTAACGGTACCAGGCTCTGTTCCTGACTACCGTCTCTAGAGCTCTTCTCCTCTGTGCAAGAATCATGTCTCGCTAGAGATCAAAGAAATTAAGTTATTGGGTGGAATTTTTGTTCATATCCTTTCTTTCTTCACGCTTAGGCTTTAAGTGATAACAAGATAATACTTATTTAATTATTGTATATCCACCCTGGGGTACAGATTAAGATCTTTATCTAATGCTTGTGTTTCACAGTCATTGGCAATCCCCAGTGAGTGGAGTTTTTAGCCCACCTGTATTTGTTGACAGCTGCAGTCAGAGTTTTGTGGGAGCTCAGCTAAAACATGATGCACCTGTAGCCAGCCCCCCCCCATCCTGGTGTGGACTGGTTCACAACCATAGAATGTTGTTTCTCTGAACTTTGCCCCTATACTTTGGGAGAACTTTCTGTTTGAATCTAATTTTCACAAAATAAATTAAGCGGGATCCAAAAAGTGATCTGAATGAGGAATGTTATCTGATGTGATGCTGAGTACCCGGGATGTCCTGATTGAATGCGTTCAAGCTCACCTTGACAGCCTCTCGTTACTAAGCAACGCCACGTGCTTCGCAGCTGAGGACCGTGAGGCTTCAGTACGATGAACAATCAAATGTAAAGGTGCCCAGGGAAGACAATGCAACATCTATGATGCCACAAGCGAGGTGATTAAAACTTTACGAGGCCCTCTTTAGCTCTGCCGAGCATGCAGCGGGCAATGTACCTGTGTGTGTACCTGCCAAATAAAAATAAGAGCAATAATTGTTACTGCAACAGAAAGTGGAACAGAAATGATCAAGTCTAGAGTGGGTTTGAGCAGTGCGTGGTGTTAGGTACACATCAATACACCAGCTTCCAGCAGGTACAGAAACAGTGGCAAAAGTCACTGTGTGATTACTCTCTCAATAAGCCCTAAGTGTCCTCCCATTAACATTTTAAATTGCCCTTTCTCCCTTTGTTCTTTCTGCTTTTCTCTAAACTTACACGAAACCTCGTAGTATCTCGTCTTCTGTCTTCTGAATTTTTCCCCCTCATCTTTCTGTTCGTAGTTAATCCTTTTTTTCTGTTTCCCTCCTGTTGTTTTCCTTCCTCTTTCCACACTCTCACTTCATCCTTACACCTCCATACTTCCCTCCCTCGTTACATCTCCCCTCTACTTGGTTCCTCAGTTTGTCACCACCTCTCCCATCCTCCCCTCCTTCTCAGTTTTTTCTCTTTTTCCAACCTATCTTTTGTTCCATTTTTCTCGTTCTCTCCCGCCCATCCCATTCACACCTTCTTTGACAAAGTATGGTGATACGTGGTTTCTGAATGGCCAGCCATGGATCAATCAATCAATCAATCAGGGGATTTGTAAAGTGCACTACTCACCAGGGTCTCAAGGCGCTGAGGGGAGGAGAGGAGGGGAAGTGCTGCTATTGCTCGAACAGTCAGGTCTTGAGACATTTCCTGAAGGTAAGGAGGTCTTTGGTCTGGCACAGGTGAGTGGGAAGAGTGTTCCACGTTTTGGCGGCAAGGTGCGAGAACGATCTATCACCGGTTGTAGTTCTGCAGACGCGTGGGACTGTTGCGAGGTCGGCGGAGCGAAGATGCCGGGTTGGGGTGTAGAAGGAGAGTCGTCTGTTGAGCTATTCTGGTCTGTTGTTGTGCAGTGCTTTGTGAGCGTGGGTGAGGAGTTTAAAGGTGATTCTCTTGTTGACTTGGAGCCAGTGCAGATCTCTCAGATGGCCTGTGATGTGGCAGTGGCGGGGGATGTCCAGGATGAGTCGTGCGGAGGCGTTCTGGATGCGTTGCAGCCTCTTTCGGAGTTTGGCCGTGGTTCCTGCGTAGAGGGCATTGCCGTAGTCCAGCTTGCTGCTTACGAGGGCTTGGGTGACTCTTCTTCTGATGAGAGTCTCTTAAATGTAATATTAGCTGTACTTGTCACCATTCACTGCCCTTTGTCATTTCCTTTCTCTGTTCCCCGCTCCCTTCCATTTTCCTTCACTAGCCGCCTGTAATTCCATTTGTCTCTTAATCTCTTTCCTTATTCCTTTAACTCTCTCTTTGCTCCCTCTTACTCTTTCTTTCTCTCGCTTTCCTTTCTTTCTTCGCCTTCCCCCGTTCCTCTTGCCCTTTCTCTTTAGCCATTCCACCTTCTCTTTGTGACCCCACAGCACGTTCTTCTCCACTGATCAATAGTGAATCATTTGTCCTCATGATTCCACATTAATGTCACCAAATACATTAACAAGCAGTGCACGTCGGTTTCTAGCAAGTGCATTATTGATTCTACTGAATATGTTTACGTGTGATCTTTTTCATGTATTTTTCTTTTGTGTTTGTGCTGCATTGGCACAAAAATAGTATCAATTAGGTGAACCGGAACCCCCCACACTGAATTCCTATGGTACCTAAATGCTCTTCAGCAAGTTCTGAATTACAGTCATTAATTAGCCAAGCAGAATTAATCCCCATTGTATCTACCTGTTAAAGCCTTTGTCAGCCAGACCAAAAAATGGCCCTTGTTTAAAGTCCTGGGGTGTGCGCCGTGTTTGTGTGCGACCTGCAGTATTCCTGCTTTTAACCATCCAGGACATGCTTCTAGGATAGGGTGAAGATGGCAAAGCCCAAGAACCAAAAAGGGAAGAAGGGCTTATCCACAAGGTACAAATATGGGGAAAAGTCTTCTTCCCAGCCATAGGGGGTCTTTGGGTGAGCACTCACATCATATGTGTAAGTTCTTGGACAAGGAAAAAAGGACCAGGAGATAATGGGTTTCAAACAAGGTTGTGCCCGAGTTACTTTTACAAAATGGCATTCTCTCTTGGGTTATTGTCTTCATGTTTGGGGTATCACTATTTTAATGTTTCCAGGCTGGCTTTGTATCTGCGCTAATAACTGCATGCTTGATTTTGCAGTGAGTTCATGTTTTCAAGGAGGTGTTGTTTTTAGATAATTTCTACTCAGCTGTTGTTACTATTACTATGAAAAGAGACCACATTCCATGGGCAAGGAGTTCTAAAGTTGTGTTCCTCACTGGATTATATTGTGTCTGTTTTTTATCAACATGTTGGGATTGTCTTTGGGTAGTTGCCTTTAAGTAGGAGTTGCCTCTAGGTTTTGGTCCACTAGTTGGATTTCTTACTGGTTAAAGTGTCCAAGATACAGATTTCTGAGGGTTACTGTAGATGAGAAAATGCATCTCTATTTGGGGTATGGTTTATGGGAAGGCTGTGACTCTTGGTTAACAATAATATTTTCAGTAAAGGTTTCTCTGTGAGCAGTGTCTTCAATTATGTCTTGATTCTACATTAACACTTAAAAGTTTATATTGTCTTTGAGTTATTGTCTACAGCACTGGTTCCCAACCTTTTTACCTCTGTGGACCCCCCACTTTATCATTACTGGAATCCGGGGACCCCACAGAATCATTATTGTAATCCGGGGACCTCCACTGAGTCATTACTGAAAGCTGGGGAACCTAATATGTTAATATTATTTAATTTTCTAAGCAGTCATGGACCCCCGGAGGAGGCTTCACGGACCCCCAGGGGTCCCGGGACAACAGGTTGGGAACCACTGCACGGTGTTTACCTCTGGGTTACCGCCTACAAAATGGGTTTAGATCTAGATTGATGCCTGTTAGTTTGGATTGTTTCTGGCTTGTTTTCTGCATGGATGGATTGTCTCTAGATGAAGGTTGTTGGGCCGGGTGTTTTAGCACATGTATATTCAGTAATTAGGGTTTTCTCTGTGCTACTGTCCACACATTGTGTTTGTTACTGGGATATTTCCTACATTTTTTTCCTCTGCATGTTATTGCCGCTTTTCTTGAAAGGTAATGTTCTCCAGCTCTGCAGTTTTTTACATCTCTGCCTATGACCTTTCCACACTCCTTTCCTGAGTCTCTTGATGTTAGTCTAATATTTTGCATTACAACACATGACTATTTTTGCTTCCACCTGATGCCACATACAGTTTTTTCCATGGGTTTGCCTGGGTTCCGCCCTATCATAAGACAGCTCGGTAGGCTGAACAGAATTCCTAAGAGAACTATGTTATTTGTATAATTACTGAAGCTGTTTCTATGCTTTTTACCCCCAAATTTTTATTATTGTTGCTTAAATTTTCTTTTTTTGCACATTATTACTATGCAAAAGACTGCATTTATGTTGAAATCCTTTCAATAACTAACATCACAGGGCATCTACACATTATAATGTAAAATGCAACCTTCTGCTAAATAATTTCATCCATTTTCGTACAGAGAGCAGACTAATTGCGGTCACCTTCTCCAGACCTGATTTTTACTAGAAGTTTACATTTTTATTTCCTCACTCTCTATGCTTTTTAGCATCAACAGCATCACAAATGATTTCCCATTATTTTCAGTGAAAACATTTAACCATTTGGTTAGTAGTCTTAGACTTTGGCCGCCATGACCTACACACATCTTGATATTTCAGTTCAGTTGTGTAGCTTGTCTTGTTGGCGCTGCATCAATATAGTGCGCTATTTTCACTCTATTTTCTAGAGCACTTGTCCCCATTCCAAGACCATTTTCTTTTCCTATTTGTCCAATTTCTTCTTTAGTCTACTTCGTAGCCATCTTCCTTTTTTACTTTTCATACAACAGTTCCTACTGAACTTTTTGTTCTCTTTACATTGTCGTTTAGCGCAATGTCTGGGGAAAACATTCTAGCAGCAAGACCAACCCAAAGGCGACCTGCCAAGAGATTTGATGGGGTACAAAAATACCTAGAAGAACCGGTGGAGTAGACAGAGTAACATGAGTGGGAGCCACAGTACTAAATGTATTAATTAGTACAGTGAAGCGAATGTTCACTTAAAGGATGGAAGGACGAACGCGGTTGCTAGGGTTGTAAGAAATGCCCCTCTTTATTATTGATATATCATAAAAATCATCAAGCACCAATTACCAAAATAGTTATGAGAGAAAAAATAAGTCATATTCATTATAGACTTAGGGGAGATGAGTGTTCTTTGTTTTAACTGTGTCATGAAAACAAGAAGAAGCATTCAGTGCATTTAGGATAATGGAGAACCAGTTTAATGCCTAGCTCATGGTTTTGCTGATGGTATTCAGTCTTTGGTTTTAATAAGCATTGGCTTTTACGGTGACATAAAATGTTATTAAAAATGAAAAAATGGTGCAAGGGAAATAGAAGAACAGCTGCAAGGAAGTTTCATAGAACCTATAAATGAAAAAATAACAATAATCCTTGAATGCTGTGAGATTTTCCAAGGAGCGCTAGATTATAGAAGAAGGAAGGGAGGGCAAGGCAGGGAAGGAGGGTTAACAAAGGTTCAAGATATGGAGGAGACATCCTGTGGATGGTCCCAATGCATAGCTTACGTTAATTTCATCACAACAGAAAGGTACACAACATATACTTATAAAACATGCAATGACCCTGAAGGGTATCAAGGCCATAAATTGCAGATATTTATTGCTCATTTATCAACTTCAGAAGGGTAAAAGGCTGAGTGGACTCATAGGAGTTCAAACCTGTGACAGTGAAATCAAACGAAAACCATTGCAGTGAATGCATTAGTCTACTGAGCCACCAGAGCTAAATTATATATAAGTGCATTCTTGTTAAACTCCAGACTTCATGCAAGATGTGGTATCAATCCAAGGTTGCAAGAGAATTGGTAATTATTCAAAAAACACCTCCTGTGAAATACAAGCAGAAGACTAGTTACTGAAATACTCAATTTCATAATTGAGAAAAGACCCATTGTAAGTACTAGGCCTATACAGAATTTCAGTTACGCTGGAGAAATCGGAGTAATTTCAGTAATTCCGCATCAATCTTTGCCATGGAATTACCAATAATTACTCAATTACTCCTGCTAATTTGGGGAAAAAATCCTACAGTGAGAGCAGATTTAGCGAGTGCAAACAGCTGCTCAGTGCGAGCAGCTGTTTGCACTCGCTAAACCCTCCTCCTGTTCCGCTGCATTTCTTAGCATGAAAATGCATCCCCATATCCATTTTGGATGCAGGGTTGCATTTTTGCAATACGAAAATAGCCCTAAATGTCAGAAGTAAGTTGGGTAAAAATGCTATCTCAAGAGCACATGTAGTGAGTGGTCACTTACTAATCATGTTCTGCTGCAATTGGTGTTATTTATTAGCCCAAAATGCATCTTTTCATCATTTGGAGCAATTTTTGCTTTAAGAACTAGCACTAAATGCAGAATTATTCTTCTCAAGTAATTCTGCGTAATCTTACAGAATTCTCAGGTAATTCTGCATGTATACGCTACAATGAAATGAAGCGAGTTACACCCATCTCTAGTAAGCACTGAAGATAGGACTAAACATTACACTGTGAGAAGCACAGTTAGGAAGCATAAGAAATTCAGTACTAGACAAGAAAAGTAAATCTAACTTGAAGAGGCCATCCAGTGTATAGAAAACATATGCTTGTTACTGCCCCGTTCTGTATCCTGTAACAATAGGCATTTTAGAATGCTCATCTGGTTGATGATGATCGATGGGGTTTTTATATCTATTGTGACATCATTCACCAAATGGCCACTTTCAAGGTAAGAACCGTGATTTGATGGTAACGTAAGTGGTAGAAATATTAAAACAGACTTGAAAGTAGCTTCTTGGCTATATCTTTATTAAGATAAGAACGCATCTAATCAATTGGGTTTCAGACAGTGGAATAAAAAAATGCAATCAGTATTTTAAAGCGCCCTTTAGGAGTTAACTAATAGTGCAAGATTCATCAGTGTAAATTCAACACTTTCTTCACATTTACACATCACAGGTTCAAAGACACTCATCATAAGATAACAAAAGCTGCAAGTTGGACACATCTGGGGACACTAGAACACACACCTGGAATTGGTGATGGCTCTTCCGTGTTATGATGCCACTCAAAATAGTCATTGGAGGACATCTAGTGCTGCTTAGATCACACACCTTTCTATAAATGATAACACCCGAGTACAAGTTTTTAGTATACATGATGTGGGCTGGTCTTGATGTCATGATTGTTAGTATAAAATACTACAGAAACTAGAATAAACAAATGAACACAAAGGAAATGAATCATCGAAATACACTAAAGTAATGTATTCATTGACCAACCATGCAGTCAAGGTCCTTCCAGAAGTAATTTGCTCAGTAGCCATTCAGAAGCAAACTAAACTCTTCAGCTGCAGCCACAAAACAATAAAGCCACGGGAGGTCGACAGATGATAAGCAATAACAAGCGCAGTTCAAACAATATTTAACTATAATATAAAAGTAGAGACGATCAAACTTATAAGAGTAAGTACAAAATATCAACAATAAATGTTGTCAAACCTGAAACATTAATCTGATGTTAGTAGGTCAGGCAAGTGCTTATAACATGTCTCCAAGTGACAAGTATGCCTAGGTCAGAAATAACATAAAACAGTAATCATATGTTCAGTGTTAAACCACATTGAATTTCACAATACTAACCAATAATTCACACTGTTATTACAGTTAAAGATCAATGTAAAGTATGCAACATTGTCCTTTAAATTGTTTACTATGGCAACCTAAAGATTAGAAGTTGTTTAGTTAAATTAATTTTATTTTTTATGTGCCCAGCCTGGACAATCTCTACTCTCCTTCAGAAGACCTAAACCCCAATTTAAAACTGTATTTCGTTTATCAGTTCAAACAACTGTTGCATCTTGAATAACTTCCATTCATCACGCTAAGCAATCGTAATATCTCAAACTGATTATAGCAACATCTTATTGACTAGTTTATCCAAGCTTTTTCTGGCCTCATATTCAACTTCCAGATCTATGTCCTATTTGTGGCTCCAAGAAAGTTGAACTAATTACCCCTGTTAAAGCCCTACACAGCTCACCACTAAAGGTGAGAGTCAAGTAAAAATTTGACTGCTTAATGTTATAATCACTCAGATTCATCACCCTTCATGCCCCGGGTTGATAGGTCTGGCTTCACAGAGGTTCTCAGGAGCAAAAGAGAACTTTGGCTCTAATCAAGATTAGAACATTGGAATGTTGGTAGCTCCATTGAAAACAATGGAGTGCTGCGGGCTTTTACAGGCCGGTAAAAGCCCGCAGCGCCAACATTCCAATGTTCGCTTTGTTCACAGCAACAGCTGTGAACAAAGCCTCACGGAGCCCGAGGGGATTTTAATCCCCTCGGCTCCATGAACATTTTTTTTTTTTAATAGAACATTCTGTCCTGAGTGGCAGAATGTACTAATAGCCTTAGAACCCGCCGTAGCGGGCTCTACCGGCTATTAAAGTCCCTCTCCCTTGTTAAATGCCCGAGCCAAATGCGGGGAGCGGGCCTTTAATAGCCAGTAGAGCCCGCTACGGCGGGTTCTAAGGCTATATTCATTTCCCACATTGCCACCTATCAATCCTTCACTGAAGCTTCTCTTTCATTGTTGACCTTTTTACCACTTGATCTGAAGCAACTAGAGAACCTCCTTCAATTCAGCAAAAAAGCTAAAAAACATTCCTTTTTCAGCAATTATCTTCACTGCTAAATATTTACACGCATCATCCTCTTTTTTCAATTGTTAGCAAATCAACGTCAGTGTTTTCTAAATTAGAACATCTACAATGCTTTTGGATGTTCTTACTTTTTTCTCTGGTTTTCCTTTACCCTACTTGAGAGTTTTTTAGAAGTGTAAACAGAACTTTAGTTTACTTTTTTCTATGTAATGGTTTGCTGAAAAGTCATGTCTATCTTGAGTTTGATTTCTGAAAAGTGTCCTGTCGCTTAACTTGCATAAGAACCAGTCTATACAAAAGCCTTGAAATACTTAAATATGTACACACATTTAGAAAGTCCCTTGTTGCAGCTCCTGCTTAGCATTATTTTCTGTACTTGGGACAAAAACCATACTTGCTACCCGCTGGTGACAAAGGCAGATGTGGAACAGGCCTATTTTCAAACATGCTGGAAGGTGGATCTTGCAAGCCACCAAATGCACAGCCTCGAAAACAATGAATCCTTTAATACATGTACCAAGTAGTTAAAATTCTTATATTTCTGGCAACCAGGCATCTCTACTAACTAAATCTTTCTTACTTGACACATACAGTAATAAATGTTTATTTACTTTTGCAAATACTAATTAGGCATGCTAATTAAAGCTTGTTTCATCTAATTACTTTCTACTGCTTTTCAAGTATGATAATTTAACATTTCCTCAACTCGAAAAAATAGTTAATAAAGGTTTTTTGTACACCTTGTCCATGTTACATAAAGTGGAAGTCTGCTCCTTACACACATAAATTAAACTTTCACCCTTCTAATTAAATATTTCTTTACTCCTAAACAGAATAGTAAAATTACTGTACACACATATCAATGCCTCTGTTTCTTACATGCTACCTTAAATGTTCTTTAGACTTCCTAATGAAGATGTTCTCTATTCTAGAGGTTTTTATTTTCAAACATTTTCTACCCTTAAATTAAGGATTACTCTATATTTATATATCCTAATTATCTTTGTGAAGGTGCAACAAATTGATTTCATACCGACACCATAAGTCTATTCTGATGTACAGATTTACAGTGCAGGCTGTATGCTCACCATCTGATTCACAAGCATTCCTCAAAATATCTCAACAAACAAATCATCCATACAGATCTTAACATATATATATATATATATACACTTACACTACCTCTGCATGAAATACCCATCACATTCCCACTGGAACATGTGTAGTGCTATAAACCTCCAACCGACAATTACACAGACGCTCCACCGGCAAACATAATCAGCTCTTACAGTGGTTCCCCACATTGACCTCCCTGTCGTGGACAGAAGTTGACAGATGGTTTGACTGGTAATGAAGCTCATGAGAAGCGCTCTGTGGGTGTCTGTTAATGTGTATGGACCTACATGTAAATAAATGTGTGTGCTGCATTTGTATTTGATTGTTACCAGAAGTAGTCCAGAACTTCTTCAACCATCTCCATTCCTTCGTTCAACCATATTATTTAAACATCTTCCTTGCATGTGATATGTTACTTCTTTTATAGCCTTGACCGCCTCGTGCTGTACACTGATGCAATATATCTCCGATCATGTGACCTGATGTAAACCTTTCAGTATTTTATGTCCCAGTGTTGCCTTTCTCTCTCCTCCTGTCCCATTTTGGAACCTCTAATTGCCCTTGTGACGTGGTCTAGCCTCTTTTTTCCTGTATCCCATGTGCTGATGCAGTGTGTGTGCCCTCTCGTGCCTTGATACTACTGTCTCTAATGTGCCCTTATGTTGTGTCTTTCTCCTCCTGACCCCCGATTCCCTGGTATATCCTGCTCCTCCTGACCCTTGTCCCTCAAGTGCCCTCAGGTAGCCACAGTTGCTCTGGTATTCTGATATTCTGATTCTGCATCCTCTCTGTCAAAATACTCACTTCTCCATTCAAGGCAGGACTGTCTCTGTGTTTAGACTCGAGGCGGTTTGAAATTCTGTCCATCAATTTGCTGGAATGATCCTTCTGAGCAATGCAAGAAACATCTTCCTTTAGGTTTTTTGCCACAGACCCACCACCTAGTTATGTTCAAGATAGTTCATTCAGCATTTAATCTCCCCCTTAGAAAATACTATATTTATGCCATCCCGTGCTATCATACCCGAAGGTTTCTGAAGAGATTTTCACATTAGTCTTAACAACTGTGGACCCACCGCACAGAACCAGGGCTTAGAAAGTTAGAAATATGCATTCATGGCACACTTCATATCTTTGGAGAAAATCTCTCACTTTGTGTGAGTTAAAAAAAATCTCAGAACTACTGAAGTAACTTTACAGGAGACGTAGGTTTGTTGTGCACTGACAGGTAGTTTACACATGCAGAGTTTCCACAATTCCTGCATGATGAAATGTGACCATCATATTCATGAATGGAATGTGCATCTGTGAATTTGATTCTGAGACTCAAGATGTGAAGTTTATTTGAAATTTGCAGTTTCCACAGCTGAGTTCAACTAGGTGCCTAATGCTTTCTAAATGAGGAGCTATGTGTGTTTGATTGCCACTATAGCTTCGACTGCAGTCAGAATATTATTGCCAAGATGTAAATATTTTGATAAATTGCTTCCCACAAATGGGACCATCAAGGAGCTGGGCAACTGTTTTCTGTAGGAGTGAGGTCAGTACTTGAAGTAGCTACAATTTCTAGGCTAGTTGGAGGTGTCCATATGCTAATTGTTCAAAGAAATGGACATAATTAAATGCATTCCTATTTAGTAAACAAAGTTAAATTGTATGCAAGGTTATTAACCTTGCACATCCAATGATTGGTCTTGAGTAAGTAGAAACAAACAAACTCTGTACACTTGGAATAATAAAATAGTGCTCTACCATTGATATATATTGCTATCAATAGATATCCTTACAAGTGAACAAGTGATGGTGGCACTCATACAAGTTTTATGACATGTAGCCCAAGATATACTCAGACAAAAAAGGGGGTGGTATACTCCCTTGTTTCTTTGAATTAAACATGCTGGTGTATCCTGAAATCCAGGCAGATAACTAGATAGATAGATAGATAGATAGATAGATAGATAGATAGATAGATAGATAGATAGATATAGAACTGGATAGTAGATAGATAGATAGAATATGCGATAGATAGAATATGCGTGCCATCATACAAAACGTAATAGAAATGTATTTGATGGTGAGCATGTATAGTTTCTGGCGGCAAGTCAGAAGAAAGCCTACTGCTAGTTTCCTTTGAATATGTTAATAAAGGAGGAAGATCGGCTCAAAACCTTTAGTGTTGTCCCTTCACAGTCACATTCGGTACAGTCTCCGCCTGCTCCCATACATCCCTCTTTACCCTCTTCCAGCACCCTCCTCCACCCCGTTATGTCAGACCCATTAAGTTGCGCCGCTCCTTTGGCTAAAACTATGACACCTATTGACCTTTTCATTTTTTGTTTTTAGTTTGTTCATTTTCTTTCCATTTTCCCCTTCCCCTTTACTCTCTCTCGATTTCAGCTGCTGGCAACACTTCTTGCCCACCGAGCTCCTGCTCCGGAATCTTCCCCGGTAAATGGATCTGGCCACGCCCCAGAAGGCCCGGCTGCAGGTGTGTGCATGGACCAATCACAGCATGGACTAACTCTGCACCTCCCACTTATAATGGTGTCCACGGTGGGATAATACATTGGTGCAAGCGGGCGGCGTACCTTCTCTCTGTGTGCTGCAGGCTTCTTTCTATAGTCGGTGTCACCGTTTTTGTTCTGTGTCTTTTATGAGGAAACCCTTAGCTCTACTGATGGGCTATGGTGCCAGCTCCGTATGCAGGGTTTTTGCTTCGAGGTGCATTTAGCATTTGCATATTGGGTCCTTGCTGAAGGTGTATTTTGCGACTTTCGTCTTAGTTCGGTTCTCAGAACTCAGTAGGCCTGGCTCTGGATTAGAACTTTCAAAAAGTGGGTGTAAACGTCTGTGTGGTGAAAAATGAGAAATTGAGTACAAATATTTATTCTGCAAAATGGTAGTGGATGCAGGTGTGATGTTGCATGAATTTGATACCTGATAACTTCACGTACGGGTCCAGTCCTCATCTACTTTCTATTTGCTGCTTATAGGCTAGGATAATGGAAATAATTAAAATCTACAGAAAGTAAACATGGCACTTATGCCCAGATTTAAGAGGGCCTAGTGCCTCCTTGGGCCGCATTAGCATAATTGTTTATGATGCTAATGTGGCCCAAAATGGCCAAATTTGCCATACCATATTTACAACGTGGCTCAATGCATGCATTGCACCACTTTGTAACTCCTTGCGCCACATTATGCCTGCGCCAAGCATAATATATGCAAGTGGGACGTTCCACCGTTAGAGGGACCACAAACATGGTGCAGTGGAATCTAAGTGATTCCACTGCGCCATTTTTATTGGCTATTTTTAACGCCTGCACAGAGCAGGCGTTAAAAGGGGGTATACCATTGATTTTAATGGGCCCCTATGTACTCTGCAGGATTAGCACCAAAATGTTGGTGCTAATCCTGCATAGTACATCAATAGCTTCAAAAATGTTGACGCTATTGCCCCAACCCTGCACCATGATGTGGTGTATATTAAATACGGCGCACACATGCTGGCGGTAGGGGGGGCAGTACGGGGTGGTAGAAAAGTGGCACTACTTTTCTTAAATTCAGGCCTAAGAGCCTTTTACTGTCTCTGCCTGTTTCTGTATCCATGACTCCTGGACCAGTAAAAGCAGTGCATGGGTCCCAAAAGGCATGCCAGAGGTAGCATCTCCCTCCTATCCCTAAATGGTGACCCCGTTAAATTGAGATAAACTGAGAAGAGCACATGAGAGACAAAGAAGGCTTTTAGATTTTTGTGTCTCGTGTGATGGGAGAGGAAGGCAGGGTTGAGAGAGATGTAGATGTGGGTGGAAAAGGAAGGGGACTTCAATGTAGAGGACAAACAAGTTGGCACTAAATTATTCAAATGGCATATTTGCGCCCAAAGAGTTGAGATCTGCTGTTTTGCACCTGTATTTAAATACATTGGTTTTACATACCCAGCCAAGGTAGCTAAACATTGACTGAGTTTGTCACCTCTAAAGATGAGGTGGCAGAAAGCCATTTCTGAAGTTGTGTGATGGTAACACAGATGAGTGCTACACTCTGAGGGTACGTCTGGTGCCCGTTGGCGGTGTGCACTTACATCGCAGTCCAGGCAGCACATTCTGTAGTGGAGCACTTCACATTGTGTGCCAGGTTCTGGTGCATGTCATCTGCCTGCATTATACGACAGGCATAGAAGCTGGGGGAAAGGGTGCTGTTGCCCCTTTCCTCAAATCTCCTCCCCGCACCTCTTCTGGCCTCAGCCTTAGTGTCCTCAAGACTGTGATTGCTGGTTATGGTCTGGCTTCACAGCGCAGCTGTCACCAGACAAATATAAGGGAATCACGAGAGAGGGGCTTTTGCTCCACCCACATGTGGGGAGCCAGGAGTACATGTTTTGATTGGGGAGAAGTTGTGTGCTTCCACAAATAAGTGCTTGCCCTCCCCGCAGCTGTGATCATATCATTTTGTTTATTTATCAAGCTGCCTAAGTTTCAACTTTCAGTGGCACACACATGACATTGCAATACTCCTAAGGTGACTTAGATAACTAGATAATGTATATTGATTTTCTCTGGCAGGAGCACAGATGGGATGAGGGCAGTCATTAACCTACATGAACTTTTAGATCTGGCTCGACTGTGTAACTCTCACCTGACCTTTTAACTTACACCAATATTAGTCTATAGTTCTTTGCTTCCAAACCAATTCAAAACATGTTCCCATGCTATTTACTTGTAATGTTTCATATTACTATAAACATTCCTTTAAAGCCAGATCTAATGTCATTGCCAATGCTTGTTTTCACTTTGTGACTTAAAAGTCTGTATCTTAAAAGCCTAATATGTGAGGGGAAATGATAGTCTGAGAAGGAAGGTGTGTGTGACGGGGAGAGGAAAGCGTAAGACAACACAGGATTGCAAGAAAAAGAAAGATGTCTGTATTAAAAAGGAAAGGAGAACCAGGAAGAGAGAAGAAAAGAAATGCATTATAGCTATCTGACGGGAGAGGTCATGAGGGGACACTCCTTGAAGTGTGTGCGATGGAGAATGAAAAATTGTGGAGAGTGAAAGCCAGCTGAGGAGGGATCATTTCACACCATGAAACCTTTGTTCTTAAATAAACCCACACCTTTGAAATCACTTCAAAGTGCTAACCCAGAGCCAGACGTCGGGTGTTGGGAGAATCGCGCACAAAGCAGCCGCAGGATTCAGCCTCATACCTGTTCTAAGCCGTTCTTTTTCAATGTCTACATAGTTCTTTTGACATGTTCCTTAAAGACTGTCTTTCGACTGATTCCTGCTTCTCCTGGCTGTTCTCAGACTAGACCCTCTGTTGGCTTTCTTTTTAATCCAGATCTTAATTTATTTGCTACTTTATGATTATCTTCCCCGTTTCTTAGCTCTTGTCTGATTCCTGGTCCTCATGCCTGCTTCTCTACTTTTGGCGTTGAGATGATCCTGTTTTTCGTGCAACTTATTCCTTTTCCTGGGCTCAGATTACTGCTATTGTTTAAATCTTGTTTCTTCTCCTCCTTGATTGGTTCCTCTTTCTGCTACTGAATGTCCTGGCTTTTCAAAATCCTAATCCTATCCCAATTGGCTGTTTTTCCTGTTCTCCCTCTTATTTTTTGCATACATTCCTCCGTCTTTCAGTCTTGCTCCTGTTATTCTTCCTGTTTCCCGGCTCAGTTATCCTCAGCTGGTCTACTTCCTAGGTTTCCTGCCTGCTTCCTAGTTTGCTAACCAATTTATTTTAATTTATGCTTGTTCTGGCGATTTGATGCCTAACATACCCCTCTTCTGTGAATGGTCTTAGTTTGCCTGCCTCTTCAGCCTTGTTTTTCTCCTCTTGCTCAGAAGTCTGGTTGTACTAACTGCTTTGTGCCTTATTAATGCCATTTGCGGGCTTTCAACTGAGAATCTTCCTCGCTACTTCCCTTTTCCTTGATTGTGAGTTTCTTTTTTCCCAATTGTGACAAAAAAAATAACTCATATGGATGAGATCTAGTCAAACTATTTTTTGCTGCATGTTTCCAGAAATGTTCATGTATTGTTTAATTATGAAGTGCCAGGTGAGTATTAATAATCCTATTTAAGGGCCATTTTGGGTCAGTGTTAATCTCTAGAAGGTGTTTATATTTTATGGTCTCAAAGCTGGAAACCTCTGGCCTTGCACATGTTTTCCACAGCTACCTGGATGTCTGTGTTACTTTGTACATCAATATGGACCTCCTCAAACCCTCCTTTTCTTTGGTGACTTCTGGGCTTTGTGGAAATGAACATTGTGGTCCGTCTTTTATTGTTGTGATACCAAAAGGAAGACACTGGTTTGGTCTGTCCATCACCAAACAGGAGACGGTCCCATCAAGATGTTTGACTTGAAATTGATTGACCTGGGAACCTTCCTCTTCCAACTGCAACAGGATATGAGTACAGTCGATGTCACAACAGAACTAGCACATTGGTCCACATCAACGGCGTGTAGAGGGTGGCATAATAGACTGGTTCAAACTTTATACTGAACTGCATTGCAGTACTGGGGATACTTGAATACCAATTTATTACAAAATGCCCATTTAGGTAAGTAGCATCCCCTGCTGAGATGTGGTAGGTGAGAGATACCCATAGTAGCAGGAAAGCCTATGTGTAATTTGTCACATGCTACTAGCAAAGTTCATTGTGCTTAGCATGGTATGGTACAGAATACTGAGCTTTGAATATTAAAATGCAAAAATATCACAACCCGAATATTCAGTACCAAAATAACATGAAGGTAAGTGTATACAGCTACGTATAGGTCCACGGATATGTGCCTTGATGAAACACATCTTATAGCTGTGGAGTAAATATATACAGGCACTAATATACCTACTTTCCCGATGTTGTGATTGTCAATATTGAGCAAAATATTTTGTAGTTGATATTCTAACATTCCCGTGCTTTTGGGTTGAAAGTCAGGATAAATGTAAAGTGAATATCCTGTAACCCAGAGAAAGTCTTCAGAAACTCGCCTTGACATTTTGTTGTGTGGCGAGCTTGAACCTTACTCTAAGGTTCAATCTTATTTACTCAAAGGGAAAAAGTCCTTCTCTGGCTGGCCAACCATCCGTAGTAGTATACATGGCTAATACTGGACAAGAAACTGGATTGATGCCTTACTAGGAAGGCTCTGTTCTGTGGTTTTGTCACATCCTACCCATGATGTTTACCTTGAAGTGTCCATGATGTCACTGAACTCAAGGAAAGTGTCTGCAGGCTTCCAAAAAAACACTGCAGTCATATTAAATCATCTGGAATAATGTGATGAAAAGAAGGAATTTCTGTGGGGGTTTTTTTGGGTTGTGTTCTGCTCAGTATTTATTCTATGGTCTATTTTTTTCTTTTTTGGAAGTTCAGTGTTGCAATTTCTAAACCGTTACAGAATTTATTAATTTCCACCATGCTCCACTTTTCTTTAAGAGCACAAGCGGATATGCCTATGACAGTGTCTTTTAAAACCAAGTAGGATAAGAGTCAGTCACATGTCAGGTGCCAAAGGAAAGGGTTTTAAGCAAATACAATTAACTGTTACTTGAAACATCTCTTAATTCCCCTAATTGACCAGTAATACATATGCCCCCTGATGCTTTATTAAATGTATTTATTTATGTATTTATACAATTTTTACACCACCTTTATCTATCTCATTTCAACATGGAAGTAATGGTAGAGAAATGAAAGTGTGATCAAATCCTAAATATTTGACCCGTAATTCCACATCCTTTTGTAAATATACGCAGATGCTACATGTCTGCCTAAACCGCTGTTTCAGTGGTGAATTTGTGTGGTATAGGGCAGTGACTACTCCAGATTCAAAGGCCCCGTGAGAAACCCCTCTCCCAAATTATGTCCATCGGATCAGCCAGCTTATTTTTTCTTACTTCCACATGAAATTTCCTTAGAACTTAACTTTCTTAAAACAGACTTTCTATTTAAGATGGCAACCCAAGATTGGTATATACTGTAGGACAAATGTGTATATTCTCTCTGAAATATCTTAAGTCATATTTTGCAGTGAAATTTTCCATATTATAAAAATTGCTAGGCTCTCAATTTTGAATACATATGCTATAAAAATGATAGTTAAAAAAGTGTTTGTGTTATATGAGAGGTAATGAAATCCCTCTGTTGAAGTTAGGCATGCAAGCTTAACTCCTTTGTGTCCCTCATGGCCTCCCACACGATATCGCAGACATAATTGGTAACATCACAACATAATTGGTAACATTACTGTTTGCATCAGATTTAAACTAAAGTGGTATGATACCAATAGTGATGTCATAGGTGATGGCATCAGTCATGTCATTTGTGATGTCATTCACGATTTCAAGAGAAGCGTGGTGGGGTGAGATATGATTACATAGCTTTCTTGCGCGACAAGCCATGTGACTTTTAAGGTTTTTTTGTTATACCCAAATATATCTTTGATTGCAGTTTTATCGCATGGCTTGGTATGTATGGGCCAGAGAGACCCTTTCCGACCCTAGACAAGTAATTTATGGGTGAATCCCCTCGGTAATGTATTGTTGTACCATGGCAAACCATAATTATTTTCTAAGAAAGTATTACATCAGTCTTTGACTGTGGTAGCAGTACCTAAATCTGCACAGTGTGTTTCCCCACAGGAGTGTGGTTCTAGAGTGACCAGTTGTTTACACCACTCCCTTTGAGACAAACTCTGAAATCAAACCCATGCTGGTGAGATACACAAGCTGGTTTTGAAAAAGATGTAATTTAGTGTTTCTAGAAGGAATCTATTAAGTACGACTAACACCAGGAGTGAAAGAAAGCACTCACGTGGTCAGTGACCTTTGTCCATGGTCTTGGCTTCCACCATAGATCCTGGTTTGCCGGATCCATGCCTGCTTTACTGAATATCTACATAAGATCGATTTGCATACATTCAAACTCAGTGTAACTAAGGGTCATATGTACGAACACATTTCCCCATTGACACCGAATAGGTAAAACCCTTTGCTACATCTGCCCCAACTTACATATTTATGGGTTATCCTGAAAAATCTATCGTGACTCGGCCCTCCTGAACCAATGCAGGAAACTCATGTGCAGCCAATGGATCCGGAGTGTGTTGAGCATTTAGTTCAGAGTAAAAGAGCATGAGATTGATTTATGAATAGCTAATGCCATGATCTTTACATAACCTTGAGCATTCATGGTCCACTGACTGCAGACTTTGGTTCTGCAGATGTGTGTGGCACCTGTTCTTAATTGGAGCCAGTGGTTGCATGTAAAGCCCACCCGAACTTTTAATTGGGTACTGGGGCTTACTTTTACTCTCCAGACTTTGCTCCAGAAGAAGAAAGAGAAAAGCAGCAGAGGGGGAAAGGAGGAAGAGAAAGACAAAAATACACAGCCAAAGGGAGAAAGCATGGAGGAAAAGATACCTACGGAAGTATGAAATAGAGTATATTGGTGGGTGAAAGTGGCATGAGGTCAAACAAAGATTAGACAGCCTTGGTACTCGGCAACCCAACATTTGGCAGTTAATCCGACTCTGTGCCTATCCTCAGTACCTGTGAAAAAGCCTGTGAACGACTTCTGGCCCTGCATCCTAAAGTGGACACTGAACTATGGTCTTTAACTGCAATTAGAACAATGGAATGTTGGGAGCTCCATTGGAGACAATGGAGTGCTCAGGGCTTTTACTTGCTGGTAAAAGCCCAGTGCATCAACATTCCAACGTTGTCTTTGTTCACAGCAACGTGCTGATAACAAAGGCCTCACAGAGCCCGAGTGGATTTTAATCCCCTCAGGCTCTGTGAGGACTTTGTTTTATTTATTAGAACATTCTGCCCTCTAGTGGCAGAATGTTCTAATAGCCTTATAGACCGCCGGAGCGGGCTCTACCTGCAATTAAAGGCCCGCTCCCTTGTTAAAGGCCCGAGCCAAAAGCTCGGGCCTTTAATGCTAGAGCGGGCCTTCAATGGCAGGTGCTAAGCCTATATGATGTTCTCGAGCATCTTAAGGTCAAGCAGGAACCACAGTACAACTTGTGATGTGGTTCTTCACTTGTTATATCAATTCTCATCCTCTGATCATGACCATTGGCAGTGTTTCATTTTCTTGGTAAAAGAGGTATTGACCTTTTATTTTTTTTAAATGTACTTTTAGCTGAATGGGCTAGCGATTACCCCACAGCACAAAGGCATTGGTGATTACAATTTATTTTTGTTTTAAGTTTGAGGATTGTCTATGGCGGATGCCTTCATACTTTAACCCATGTTTTCAGAATTTCTGTGCACACACTTGGATTCAGTTGCAGGAGGATCGCAGGTGTTAATGTAAAGTGGTTGGATAACTGTTTTATTGATGTAGCTGGAATGCTTAGGTTTTTTTTTTTTAGATCTGGCTTGAAATGCATGACCTATTGTTATAAATTATTTAAACTATACATAGTTGGATTTGGCCCCAGCAGTAAAAGTATTTATTTTTCATCTCATGTTCTCGGCTGTTTGATGCAACTTTCTGCTTCCTACTGGGTGCCTGCACAGGAATGCATGAGGCTCTATGTTACATCTCGAAAATACACAAAATCAGCGTACGTTACATATGGTTTCCCATTGACACACCCTTGCAGAAGGTCACATAATCCGGCTGCTTAAAACAAAGCAAGCATTGGCAAAGATGATAGGTTTGGCTTTAATGTAGTACCACAAGTGTTATATATATATACACACACACACACACACATTTAGCTTAGAACAGCAAGGTCCGACCTATTGGATTTCCAATGTTTGTTTTTTTAGTTTGGGATTGGTGACTCGCAGGGTTTTCCCATTTGCTTGCTAACCCCTAAATTAGTTGTAGTTGAACTTTCTGGTGACTTAGAGTTAATCAGTGCCTGCTATTGATTTGATATCACTGACCCAGTGTTACATATCGGTCTGTCTAATGCTGGGTATGTAGAGCATCATCCATGAGGTCGCAGACTTGTGTACCACAAAGCACATTTTGAGTTTTAAAATGGTTTTTCTGTGCTAAAGAGGTTCAGTAAATATTTGATGCAAGTCTAGTTCACTGTGCCGCTGGCACAACGCCATTTTAAATAATTTTTAAAGCTAGCTAGCTGTCATTCATAATTTACTTAATTTCTGCCCTTTCTACTTGTGACGTCAACACGGACTCTGGTCTCAATCCTATGATGTTGTCTAGGCCAGGGGGACTGAGGCAACATGTCTGTTGCCTCAGTTCCCCTGGACTAGACTTACTTTCTCTTCCTCTTCCCTTTCTCACTTCTAAGGAACGGCATCCTTATTGTACTACTTAGGCCCGTATTTATACTTTTTTAGCGCCGCAATTGCATCACTTTTTGACGCAAAATCGGCGCAAACTTACAAAATACAATTGTATTTTGTAAGTTTGCGCCGATTTTGCGTAAAAAAAAGACGCAAATGCGGCGCTAAAAAAGTATAAATACGGGCCTTAGTATCTTATGGAGCTTGTATGCTGGACCTGGTCCCTCTCTATGTTTAGCTCAATCCTATGATGTCATAATGCCTGGAACGCTGGGAAAAGTTCTGGAGACTGCACCTCCAGCGAGATCAAGATTAGAGTCAGTCCAAAGAAGAGCAAACAAGCTGGCACCAGACTGGCACTCTAAGTCATATTTTTTGTTGTTGTTAATTTAAGGTATTTTAGAGCACACTTAAGAAGTCTATTAAGGGTCTTGTGAAGAGAGGTGCCGGGATCTAAATCTGTACCGCGTGAGGGAGTTCAGTAAGGCTGGTAAGTTCATCCCCATAGGGGTCTGCTCCAGAGTGACCAGTTGTTTCCACCATCCGCTGAGGCAGACACAGCAATCAAGGCCACACTGGTTGGAAACACAAGCTGTGTTTGAAAGAGATTTAATTTGAGGCGGTTGAAAGGAATCTAGCAAGTATGACTGTCACCAGAAGGGGTGAAAGAAAAGCACTATTGCACCAACCCTGGGGCCCTCATTATGAGTCTGGTTGTCCTTGTACTGCCAGACTCGCGGTGGCGGTCTTACCGCCGCTGGAGGTGAGCACCTCCGGCCCGGCGATAGCCATAATATCCCCGTCAGTATTACGACTCAGCAGACCGCCAGCTTTTTCGTGGCGGTCGCACTGCCACGAAAATGCTGGTGGTCATGCACCTGACAACAGGAATTTCCATTCCTGTCGCCGGCAGACACACCCCCACATGACCACACACCTACATTCACACACCCCTACTCACCTACGCATTCGGTTACATGCACCCCCACACACTTGCACCCAAACACACACTCAGATACACCAAATCACTCGCACTCAAACAGACACATACACTCACATGCACGCACTCTAACAGCCACATACACTCGCATGCATGCACTCTAACAGACACATACACTTGTATGCATGCACTCAAACTGAAACCCCCTTCCCCTCCGCATTCACAAAAACATACACGCGCACACACACACGCACACACACACACACACACACACACACATACACAAAAAAATACCCCCTCCCACTTTCGGCATACATGCATTCACAAACACACACATGGACACCCCCCCCCCGAATTCATACACACATGCAGACACCACACACATTCACATTCACACAACCCCCACCACCACCCCCATCCGGGAGGCAATGGGTCCCGGCGCTTTCCACCACAGGCACCACACCACTGTGCAGGAAACCTCTGAGCCGTATTACGTCCTGTTGATGTGGCGGTGCCGGCAGTGGAAAGCACCTCTATTACAGCATTGGCCAAGCCGACGGTGTCAGATTTACACCCGAAATCAGGCAGAAATCGGCACAACATCATAATAGGGAGGTCTTCAGACCTCCAGCAATAACGGTCTTTTGGCACCCGTGACTTCAGCGGTCTTTCACAAACACCCCCAAAGTCGTAATGAGCACCTGGGTGTCTGAAAGTATGTTCAAAATACAACAAGCGCAGATTTCAACCGTCCGGAAACTAGAAGGGGAAAAAAATTCCAAGCTAATAAGGGACATTCCACAACAACACCTAAGAAGGTAGTCCTTTGAAAAAATATAACAGCTATTCTATTTTCAAAGAGAAGAAACCAAGAGAAAGAGTCATCTAACAATTATTGCAATATCACAGGCACAGTGAGGCACAGCCAAAACATAGATACAGAGACAATAGGAGAGAGAACAGCAGTAACCAAAATCCATGAAAGAGAAAATTGAAAAAAGCATTTAGTGTTGCAGAGTGGAGATTGTTTCAAGCAGAGTGGCAGCTGTTAAGATCAGCCAATTATGCAGACAAGACTACGTCCCACAATCTCATCAACTAGTTAGGCCAAGATGTAAAATTCTCTAAGTTTAAAGATTTGTCTGACACCAGCATATTTTTCTAGGTGACCTAGAAGAACCCCGTGGTCAAGGATGATGGTGATGGAAGAAATATGTATTACGAAATAGGGTAAAAATCAGTAGGTTATGGCGGCCCATATTTGAGGGCATAATGAATTTGTCAATAATGACAAGCAGCACAGTCGTTTCTGGTTGTTTTGAGTAGACCCCCTAGTTTGTTTGCAGCTGAGATTGTTATCTCTGGTTCATTTCTGTCTGAAGCTGTACTGTAGTGTAAGTGTGTTTACAATCAGAGTTTTCTATGAGCTACATAAAAATAATAAGTAATCTAGGAGTCATAAGCTTTCACCTATATATTTTCTAGATTTAGTCAATTTTGTAAGGTTTGGTAAATGTCCCCAGATGTATGACCAGATAAGTACAAGAAGAATAGGTTTCCAGGCGTGCAGCGGTTTCCCCTAAGTCTGTGTCTACGGTGTATCCACAAGCAATCAGTTTACAGGTTTATTATTTGAGGAAATGTGCATTTCACATGTTTTCCTGTTTTTATCTATACTTTTTCATGTGAATGAATCCCTTCCTCTACAATCAGGGTGACTAAGTTATGTTTCAAGGTGTCTTGTTTCTAAGCAACAGAAACTGAACATAACTGATAAGTAAATTGGAAAGACACAAAGAGGAAACAAACGGATGGAGAACACAGCGGGAGCAATCATGCAGGGGAGAAACAACAGGAAATAAAGATCAATGGACAGTCAATTGGAAAGACACTGAGGATTAACAACAATGTACAAGACAAACAAGTTTTTAAAAAAACATGCACACTAGTGAGAACTAAAACATACAAAAGCCTACTGCAGTGAAAAATCAACAAAATATTATTTGCTGTATACCATCCATATATAGATTAAATAATTTAATGTGATTAGTTTGAGATGCAAAACAGTCCCTCATGCATTGCAGTGCAAACGCTCCTTAGGAGACACTTGGATAGATCAAGCAGCCACTACTAGCATGAGAGGTGATGGAAATAATTCCCTGGTGTAGAGCCGAAGCACACTCCATGAATATCTTAAAGAATCATTACAAAATGGTCATGCAGACATCTGCTCTGTCAAACCAGACATTAAAACAACATCCAGCAGAGGTGATGAACACCTTTGCTATGTTTGCTTCTCATGGGACATCAGGATAATTGAGGGCCAACAGCTTGGTTCACTTGTGTTAAAATGACTTACTTGAATGTGGGTTATCTTAAAAGCACAGAAACATTTGAGTAGAGTAAAAACAAAGTCCTGAACATCCTTCAAAGGCACAGCCCTTCCACTTAGGCCACGAGTACGTCTATGAGGACTGCAGCTGGAGTGTTCTGTTCAAGTCGTAAGTTAAAACTGCCCTCTATGATGATTCCCATTGCGATAATGTGGACAAAATCAATTATGGTTACAAAATGGGCTATAACGTTTTTGTTTGACTGGAGGGAAAAGGTCTGTTGACAGAAAGAAAAATTGCCCTTTGGTGTACACTGTACTACCAGATGTTCCAGTGATGATGAATCCCCAATGTAATTTACGAGCAGCATCAGTGATGGTTTATCATTGAGAAGAATAAAAAGTGATGAATGTCATACTTCTGTTATTCCCAGCAATTGTTAATTACCCAGAGCCCCATTCCAGTCCATCATGTTCTGCTGACTGTGCCGCTGCAGGCGGGGCCCAACCTTGTACAAACCATCCTTCACGCCTCACGGTTGTCGAGCACGAACTGCTACGCCAAGACCCCTATATACTGGAACACAAGCAGCCTATTGGGGCTCATCAAGGAGAAGTAGTGAGGCATGGGGAACCGTAAATAGAAAATAATAAACGAAATGTCTGGCATATCAGTCCCACCCAGTGGTTCAGAATAATTCAAGCATTTCCACCCATCAAGTCCTGCACTTTAGGTGATGTTTTATAATTTCATGTCACAGTACTTGTTACGTGGGGGTCTGCCTCAGGAGAATGTTTTCTGCTGGCCCAACAGGTCAGGTGAATTAATGGACTTTGAGCATCTACTGGTTCAGTATTGTACGGAGATCCTTGTTTTTTTGTACGATGTGGTGGGTAGGTGTGCGCATGTCTGCATCCCTGTCTCCTTAGTCATGTAGGACTATGGAACTGATTGACAGGAATGCCACCATAACATACCAGGGGATAACTGAGAACTGAACCTTGTGCTCAGCATGAAGATACAGTTTTCTCTAATTGCTGTTCATCTGCTTTCCTTTTTCCCATTACCAGGCGGGCATTTCAGGAGCAAAATTTTAGATGGGAGTTTTGACCCTGGAGTGAAAGTTGTGCTTTGATTCAGACTAGTATTGTTGATCAATGTGACAAACAGAGCCGGTGTGTTTAAAGTGGAGCTAAACATATTTTTAAATATTGAGGGCCGCATTTAAGAGGTTTCGGAGCAGGGCAGCACCACAAGAATTCCTGCTACGCTGTCCTGCACCAAAGGAAAAGGGCAGGAATGCGATGTATCTATGAGATACGATGCATTCCTGTTCTTCCCCCTGTTCTTGCGCACAGTGGGCTGCCATGCACCAACACAGACTCCCTTGCACCATGGTTCAAGGGTGTCTGCATTGTAGGGGTGATTGTTTTTGTGCAGGAAGGGATACCTGCCTGCACAAAAAAAATCAATGGAGTCAATTTCTGCCTTTAAAGAGGAAAACGTAGAGTAATAACGTTTTTTCTCCTTGTTGTGCCTCCCTTATGCCTCCGCTGGGGAGGCATAGGCTTTTGATGCATTGCCAGGTTCACAAAATCTTGTAAATAATGGAATATATCAAATGCCATGGGTGTTGCGTGGGAACACCTACCATAACGCCAATGGCACGCCTCCCTATCGCAGTATGAGGCAACTCGGAGACTTGAGCTTCGCTGCCTTATTCCATATCTACAAGGCAATGAAAGCCATACAGGGTGACTTTACGTGGCCTTGTAGATATGGCACTCCAGTGGCTCCACAGGAGCATCCAAAAAGTGACACACCGCTGGCTCACAGGGCCTCATAAATAAGCCCCTCAATGTTTGAGAAAGAGAAAATAAAAATATCTATTTGCAACACTGCAGATAGTCAACATGTTTTGAATATCTTGTTTGTTGCCCATTTAGAATCCCACCACAGTGCAGGATTTAATTGTACATCAGCTTAACCTAATTTCCTGTGCGAGACATTCTCAAATTTTGAAGCAATTTTTGCCCGAATTATCGGAAATCTGAACTTAAAATTCAAGTACTTGATTTTCTCCCTAAACCTTTTCCCCAGATTGCACTGCCCTATGATTCTTTTCACGTGTCTCAGGTCGGGTTGTTAAGTTTTCAGCAAAGTGGTCACTCTGTTTTTTGTAAGTAGTTGAAAACATGCTGACTGGGCTATTGTGCAGCCGGAGGCTCGCTGTGCACCCGGAGGTAATTGTGTGGAATTGCAGCACTTGCAAAACAACAGGAAGCCGTAGATTCAAACAACAACCACAAAATGGAGGTAATGGACGCGTGGTCACTGAAGTTGCAGCAGTTGACGTTGTTGTGCCGACACTATATCACACCAAGCGGTTGATCAGCTCTTTTCGGCTTTGTTGGCTAAGGTGTTCCATTACCACCAGCACCATCAGACAGTGCCACCAGACTTGTGACCAAGATGTCTTTGTCTCTCTTCTTGTCCACTCTAGGGTCTTCTCGCCCGCAGAGCGTTGGTAGCAGTCCATACATTGAACAGCCCCACGGAGACCAGGGAAAGAAACCAGAGGTGCTGTCGGAAGGAAAGGTAAGTTGATCATGAACTTTACCGCCCAGTTCTGAGATATTCAACAGTGGTCCAGCATTGAGGTGCATGGAATTACCAAGAACAGCATGTCAAGGATTCACAATCAGTGGTGGCAGAAACGGAAAATTCATTATTTGTTTCTGTTGCCTCCTTCTCCGAATCTGACCCCCTTCCAGGATGAGGCGTGCATTCTGGACAAAAGTCTGTACTCAATATTGTGCTTGAGGGGAGACATGAAACTGGAGATGGCAGACTCAATTGATACCACGTAATTGCTGCTTGTGAGGTTATATATTTTCGTTCCACCTACCGGCATGTAGGGCAGAGTGCTGGCTCCATCCTCACAGTATTTCAGTGCTATCCATGGCTCGCCAGCAGGTGCCAGTCTCTTCCTGAGACATTCCAAGCTGCAGGTGCATTATCATGTCAAATTATAATAATTGGCCAGTTTTAAAATTAATTTCACAAATTGCTTAATTCTTGACTTAATTAATAGGTGCTTTTATTACCCAACTCTTAACTACTGAAAAAGGGAAGAAATGCAAAACTTGCCTTGCCAGTATTTCAACTTGTGATCTGCAGGTTACAAGAATATCTAGAAAAAGAAGTCTACCATATAAGCGATGTTATCCGCTAATATACTACATTACAGAAAATATTCATTGAATCCACTACAAGCGGAACTGTAGACATGTATTTGATGCACTGTTCCTTCACCCCAATCGTCTTAATCATGCACTCGTGCATACCTGCTAATAGCACTTAACTTTACACCATTCCCTACTCCTTGAAGCCTCTAATCTCTGCTTCCATTATTCTCCCAGCACCTTGACCTTCTCAGCTATCTTTAATGACCCCTGCAACATCCATACTCCTCCATGACTCCTGCAACTTCCTTACGCCTCCATGACCCCTGCAACATCCATACTCCTCCATGACTCCTGCAAAATCCTTACGCCTTCATGACCCCTGCAACATCCTTACGTCTCCATTACCCCTGCAATATCCTTACTCCTCCATGACCCCTGCAACATCCTTACTCCTCCATGACCCCTGCAACATCCTTACGCCTCCATGGCCCCTGCAACATCCTTACGCCTCTATGACCCCTGCAACATCCTTACTCCTCCATGACCCCTAACTCTGCACCCTTCCCTCCTTCTCTCCTTGGTCTAGTTGCCCGCCAATGATTGCTTTTTGCACCCCTCGTTCCCATTTCATGACTGACTTCTGCACCTAACATTTCATATCTATGAGCAAGAGCCAGCTGTCCTCAAGTGCAGGCGAGCTGCATGGTGACCTCCTGGTCAACACACTTCCCCATAGCAACATTTGGTTTGTAGCTTGTGTACAACTTTCTGGGAGTCCCTCAATTGCAATTTCCAGGTATTCACTAGAGTCCATTCGTGGTGTGAGCACGGTTCCATCGCATGCCAGATGGTGTAAGAAATGTCCCGGAGCCACCCTTTGGGTTCAGCACTCAGTTTGCTTTCAAACTAGATATCTCAGAGCGACTTTGTTGTTTTAGGTTGAATTGTTTTGTAAGATTACTGGGGTTCACAGGCAGTGGCCTTAAACCGTTTTTCAAGAATTACTACATTTTGGAAGGGGGATCATAATTTCACATATTCTCCCAGCATTACAAGCAGCAGAGAGTTCACGACCATTTAGTGATTGCAAATACTATATATTTTGCTGAACCTGGATGCCCAGTGACTTATCTCCATTCCTTTATGTTGTGTTTTCAGTTATTTGATTTATGCGATTTTCACTTTTTGGCAGCCCTATTTACTCCTCAAACATGAACATATGTTGAAGTATTATTAAAGTATTGTTCTTTTATGTTTTATAGCAAAAATAGCTGGATATTCACATATGTATTAGTACTGCGCTGATTGTGCAGCATTGTACCTTTAACTGAGTCCTTTACGCGTGCCATCTTTGTGAGGCACAAAAGATACTGCGGCCCATATTTATACTTTTTTTGCGCCGCTTTTGCGTCAAAAAAATTATGCAAATGCGGTGCTAAAAAATTATAAATATGGGCCCATCTGCCCTGGTTGGTGGGAAACACCTGTAGCCTCATTTAGATTACTGCAAGACTGTTCTTGTGACTGCAAGGACTGGAGAAAAGGTCTAACAGGTCTGCAGGACGCTTTAGGAAGCAAATGGATGCAACAGCTGTCAATCTGACAGTTCAGTGCTTTGTAACCTTTGTTGTCTCTCAGGCCCTCGTGTTGCTTGTATATGGAAGCCGCCCACAGTAAGGGAATTACGTGGAGTGAGCAAGGAAAAACATTGATGCAGCACAAGGGAACACCCAAATGCTATCCTAAGATTTAACATGCGTCCAAAGAATGAGGGTTTAAGATGAAATTAACTTATTTAGGTTTTGTGTTAAGCGCCCCATGCTTTCCTGGTAGTGCGTGTTTCCTAGGTGGCGTTGTAAAGACCTGGGCTCTCCAGCTGATTGGTAGTGATAATTGTCTGATTGGCCTATCCATGATGTCATTAGGGGTTGAAAGGGAGCAATCAGTAGCGCATCCTCTGGTAAACACATATTTATTGCTCAGCAGGTACGGGGTCAGGGTTGATTGTACAGTCCGCGAGCAAGCGATGCCTGCGGCTCAGGAGCGCTGTCTGCAAATTGAGGGAGCGCTCAGAATCAGATTATCTGTGTTATTCTATAAAAGGATCATCATCTCTAAGTGCAGCCTTTATGATAAGACAATGATGATGAAGGCTGAAATCAGGGCTTGACTATGAACGAATGAATCAATGGAAGATTATATCACTGCCCTATGTCTTGATCCCCACCAGCTCTTATTGACGTGGATTATATGAGGTGGGCTGTGAGTTTCTTCCAGAACACTGGGGTGATCTTCAGTGCAGATACTGGTCATGGTCAGAACCTGTGTCCACCATTGGATCCAATGCTTGTCTTGGGGATGTACCACAACAGAGAGCAACCAGCCGCACTCTACTAGCAAGAGGTGGTAGGGCTGCAAGAGGCATACTGCATGGAAGTATCGAAAGACTTGCTGCAGATTACCTCTAAAACCTGTGATTACCATGTAGCGCGCCAGCCAGCAGAGACTATGCGTGTAGGAGAAAATGGCTGCCAACATGTGTCAGGGGAAGAGACCCAGTGCATTGAAGAAAGGTCAAAATTTATATTGCTGCTAATTTTGTGGTGTATGGTAATGAAATGATGGCATCCACACCATACAACGGTGCATACATAAAGCAGATGGTGCAACAAGGAAGCATGCTTTATAATCCTTTCGCGTAAAATTCAGCCTAGACAGCGACTGGGAGCCACCGTGCCTGTGCAGTTAAGCCTTCTGAAATATGAGGCTGCCTGGGGGAATGGGATATTCTCCAGTGATCTATGCTGTGGAGAGCATATTAAGAAGCACAGTATAATTTATGGTTTCAATTAAGGAGCCCTGCTTGTCTGAAGGACATAATATGGTTTTATAACAATTTATTTGTTACACTAATGAAGGCTGCATTGCAATGATTTGCTAATCATCCGGGCGTTTGTCTGAATGTATGTTTTTTTAATGTCGGCAGGAAATGCTCATGTATTACTTTGGTGATAAAAGGGATTATTATGTTCTACATGGGTTTTGGCTTTGTTGATAAATGTGTACCTATTTAGGTCTGGTGTGACGGTGAAGTTGTCTGAATGACGTATTGTTACTGATTCTTTAAAATCTACATAGAAGGGGACGTTTGTTCTGCTCTGGGGAGGATGTGTCTCTCACATCCTGCTATTGGCTGGTTATGGTACTTGTTCTGCTCTGGGGAGGATGTGTCTCTCACATCCTGCTATTGGCTGGTTATGGTACTTGTTCTGCCCTGGGGAGGATGTCTCTCACATCCTGCTATTGGCTGGTCAGGGTATCATTCCACCTGATATGGAGTGCTTGCACTGCAATACAAGAGGATCTATTTTATATCTTGAAGTACACAGAATCATAACACAATACGTTTTTCATTGATGCATCATATACAGAAAGCAATTGTTTTTAGTTTTGTTTTTTACAACAAGACCTTTAATTTTTTCATCAGGTCTCAAAATGCAAGGCAGATATATTGGCTTTGTTATTGCTCATTGTCAATGGCTGTTGCTAGTCTCAGCAGTCATTCTCTGGGTCTTGCTGTGTGGCGTAAAGTATGTTGAATATATTGGATGGCAAGCAGACTAATGCATAGTTAAAATGTTCCCTGGCCATTAAATGCAAAAACTTAGACAGAAATGGTTAAATTTGTGTAGTAAGGTAGAATCACAATGCGCAAACATGACCCCATCCATGTTGAAATGAGCCATTTGTAATGTAAGAGTATGATAATTACTACATCAGCTTCCCAACAGGCTGTGATAGTATTATTTCTCCACTTTCCTTTGTATGTGATATGTTTAGACATTAGAGCATTGATGGCCAATTCACAAGCATATGTCCCAGTTCCCGGGGATGTTTTCAATATGGCAGTGAGATCTTGGTGCAAGCTGCAGCTCTTGCATCAGGCCCTGGGATCCGCCGGATCTTCTATGAGCGTGTCGAGCATCACCATCACAGCAAGGTGCGCTCGCTGACAGGCTGAGTAGCTGAACTCCACTTGCACACTCAGCATCTCCATAATGAGCTCTCCTGAGATACATTTCTATACAAGATAGGACAGCAGGAATTATTTGCATTTTTCACTGGCTATCCATACAATCTTGGCGTTTATCAATAAGTACCCAAGACCTAAACTAAAAGGGGATGAGAAGGTTTACAAAACTGACCCTGGAGTACATTTGATTTTGTCCATAGCTCCCCAAGATTATGTCACATTAAACATAAGGATTTGCATTTGGGCTTTTATTATCCTTGAGATACTCAATACCAAATAGAATTCACACATGATGCACTCAAGTGCAACCTTAAGAAATTCATAGTACCTTCAAATCATGTCCCCAACAAATTTTAGCTTACAGTTTCAAAATTGATATCCTAGAATGCGTAGAGCATCGACTAAGGTACTCCAGAGCAGAACGTTGCGAGTTTAGCCCTCTGGCTTGAGAAGGCAGTGAAATCAAAAATGTGTTTTTGAACACAGGTCCATAGCCACAGGGGGCCAAAAGGGGAGCACTCCCATCTTGATGCTTGGCACCCCCAAACATTTTTGGCAGTGACAATGAGATTTTTAAAGAAATGCTCAGTCGCATCCAGGCATTAAGCTAAAGTGTGCTCCAGTTAAGAATAAATGTTTCGTAAGTGAAACGCTTAGTATTCTTTTTTAAGACGATAGACAACTCCATCTTGCTCTTCCATTTAAACACTCCTATTTCAGAATATAATGATCAGAGACATTTTAAGGCATAGACATAGTGGGTCCTGGCCTAGGGCCCCAGCTTTTCAGGGGGCCCTCTGATAAAGACAGCTCTGTCCTGCAGACAGGCCTGTCCTGAGGGGATGAGAAATAAATGCGTCTTAAACATAGATTGCTTTAAAAACTGTTTTCTTTGAATGTATTTTTAATATAGGTAATGTATGAGAGTTTATTACAACATTTTGCAGATAAATGTTGTATTTATGTTTTTCAACACCATGCATAGATGAGAAATGGGAGGGGGTCACAGAGATTATTTGCAGTCATATTAGTAACCTGATACTGTATTACACTATTGAAAAGACATCACTATTAGATTAAACACATTTAGAATTAGGAAACATGTGTCTGTGCACTGTCAGTGTCCTGGCCAAAGAGTGCATGAAAGAGCTCTAAAAGGGATCATAATTCAAAGCTGTTCTGAACAGGGACCCCAAAAATGTTTGGCTCAGGCCCCCACACTCGTCCCTGATCATGATTGTTACTTCAGAAAGTGGCAGGGAACTGTACTATTCACAAGTATAATACATGCAATCTGGACTAGAGTAAGAAGTTAATATTGGTATTGTAGCTCAAAATAAAAATGCAGGTGTGCATGAAACGTAGGCGGGATCTGGAAAGCCCTTTCATGAATGCATGAACTGCAGATTGGTATCAAAAACTCAATGCAGGGCTACATTAAATATGAGCATTAAATATGATTGGACCTAGAAACAAGATAAATGAAAGCATAAATGCAGTCAGAGCTTGGGACATAATGTTAGAATTCATAAAATGTAGATTGGACTTTGGAAAACAAATGTATTGAACTGTACAGTTTTTTTTTTTTAGATAGCACCAAGCCTGTCCATTGCAAGGCCTAAATCACGTTTCTGGGTGGTCGGGTTTCATTATTGATATACAGTTTAATACCAGAGACAAGGATTTTGAAGCGCACCAATTTGTAACAACTGCTTGGTGCATTGTTGCAAGGGTGGTTGTGTGGTTTGGCCTTTGTTGGACATGTTAGGTGAAGATTGTGAGGTATGATAGGAGAGGATGTGCTTCCGACTTTGGACCTGGGGAACCAGAAGTGAGTCTCGGCATCGGCTCATTCTAAGCAAATCCCGTAACCTCTGTGTGCCTAAAATAAAAATAAATGTGACTTTTTTAATGTAATTGATGCTCATGTGAAGCGCTCCAACACCTCCTGGTTGAGTTTGCACAATATAAAACTGCAAAAGTTAAAAAATTATAAAAAATAAAAAATAAACTATGATGACGTAGTGGGCACATGTCACATGGAGTGCAGCTGTACATATGTGTTGCAGAGGGTGTGAGAAAGACTTAGCAGCACTTGCATGCACTATACATGAAATCCACTGTTGATGTGCATCAGAATGTCCATTTTGGTATATGGAGCCCACTATCTATCATCCAGACCC
The DNA here is from genome assembly GCF_031143425.1 of Pleurodeles waltl. Taxonomy (NCBI): domain Eukaryota; kingdom Metazoa; phylum Chordata; class Amphibia; order Caudata; family Salamandridae; genus Pleurodeles; species Pleurodeles waltl. The sequence goes on from NC_090449.1 coordinate 72,921,241, forward strand.
CATACGTATTTTGGAGGCATTGTTAAACCACCTTGTAGTGTTGTAAATGGGATAAAGTTTCCCCTGCCGCACATTATAAGTCACCAAGGAGTTCCCAGACCACTTAGAGGAACAAAGCCGAAGCACAAGCATAACATCCCCCCTTCCCATAAACCCCTTAAAACCTGGGGTCCGGATTATAAAAAGTGTTACACAATGCAGCACAGCAACAAAAGTTGCTGCACAGTTTCGCATGGCAAGGAGAGGAGTCAGGCAGCTGAGTGCCATGCACACACCTTTGCACCACTGTGCAAGGGAGTCTGCGTGAGTTTTGCTTAGGTTTTGTATTGGAAGGCCAATTTTTTAGTAGAACATACTGTGCTTAGACTAACTTTAAAACGCCTGCAAAGTAAAAAAACGTTAGGAGAAATAAAAACATTTCTCCTTTGCAACCCCTGATTCAAAGTGGCATTTTTTGACCCAAAACTCTGTCTACTATTTTAAGTAGATAAGATTTTACGTAAAAAAACATGGGTGGTTGCACGGGAATGCCCATTTACAACCTTTGCAATGCTCCCTTTGCAGTGCAGTACACATGCGAAGTGGGAACAGAAATAAAAAAATATTTTTTTTTAATGCCTGCAACCCGTGCAACACCCTCCTTTGCAGAGTAATGCAAAGCAAAGGGGTTCTTTGCATTTCTTTGATGGAACTCATGTTGTGAGCTAGAAAGTAAATAAAAAAACATTTTTCACAGGTTTGCGTGACTTTTGTGACACAAACCCAGCACAAAATGTTTGGGTATTTGGGCCTTGGTGTCTTGCTATTTCATGTTCATTATAGATAAGAAGTATAAAAATAGAATCTGTACAGCAAAATTAAGCACACCAAATGCACATACAAATTTTTTTCAACATTAAAATACACAATCAAGCTTATGCAAGTCAGGTGAAAAAGGCTGTTGATCAGATTGTGTAGAAGCTTGTAGAGATTCTAAATACTTGCAATGACCTACAGTGTGGAAAAATTAAACACATTGGCATGAATATCTACTTTTTGCTCTTCACCTTTTCTTTTTAGAAATATATATCAAAAGGAATAGCCAGCTCCCATTTCGTTGGTTAAACTGCATTTCATCCTGGCTCCTGGCAGCAGGCATTCTGATATCTGAACTCAACTATAGTAACTTATAGTTGAGCAGCTATGTTGTTTCATTATTATAGATAACTAGATGCGTCTCAACTCAACTGTTATGAAGAAATTAGGCATGGGTCTTTATACATGGATTGGAGATTTCAAAATATTATGTGAAGTCTATCTAGAAGCATCATGGAGAAACAGAAGAACAGCTAATTGGGGATGCTGTTAAAACATCAAAAGAATGATGAGAAACAAAGCAGTAAACCATTGGAGGGATTGTGAAACTACAAAGGAGTTTGTGCATGTGTGACATAGAATCAACCACCAAAACTATAGAGTATAGAGTTCACCCAGGAAGGAGTGGAAAGGGGCTCGGAGATTAAGAGAACAGAGATGGAAGGGAACCCAAGTCTGGTTCTAGTCTATCAGGCACAGACAGGGAACAATCCACAGGTAGACACTTTATCCTTCTTCCTTTTAGTTGAATGCCCAAGATGGACACCTTGCTGGGAGAGATAAAATAGGTGAGATGAGCATCATTTACTAGGAGGAGGAAGGAAGGGCTGGTCTGCAGAAGAGTCAACTACTTCACCTGCATGCCAATAGAAACATTAAGAGACCATCCCTTGAGGTGAAGGTAGTCAGCTTACCGCAGGAAGGAAGCAAGGTGCTACAGGGTATGAACAGAGCCCAATAATCCGAAAACACAATGCTAGACACATGGGTGGAAAAACAACATAAAGCAGAGGAGGAAACATTGAAACCTAAATTACTGTTGATGCACAATCACAAACAACGGATGCATTTAAACTTTCTGACTTACTTGTACATAGGTGAGGTATTTCAATTCATTCATGTAACACCAGGAGTGCACACATCAAAAGTAAAACCTGAGGCCTCTATGAGATTAGTTCACTACATGGCTAGAAGTTTTTCTAATTGGAATAGGATAGCCTTTCTCTTTCAACCTTACCCACCAATACCTGACATCTGTCACAGTTGTCAACATCAGCCAGACCACCTTATAGCCAACAATACTTTACAAGATGCATCTCATACATTGTTTGGAAAAGTGAGGCTGCAAATCCCAGAATACCAACAGGCGTTAGCTAAAATGATGCAACTGAATGAAGTCAGCCCCACATTTTGAGGCCAGTTGACAGTCCTGACCACTTCCTCACTAAGCGGTAGACATTAGGCCATTGTATCAGACCTATTTGCTTTCTGATGCTGGAAATAAACTACTTTTACCCCCAATGAGAGAGACCCCTAAGGAACAACAGTGAGCATTGTAAACTACCCTGCCCATGTTCTTTCTTATGTTGTGTTAAGATCTAAGGGAAGAAAGAACAGTTTATCTATCTCTTTGGATCAACAACAAAAATTAGAGTGATATTGATAGAAATCTGTCATTGGTGTAACCCTTTGCAAAGGGCATTCACTATGCAATTATTATTAGCAATTCATGACAGAAACTTAGAACCAGATGTACATAATTTGTGACATATTTGTTTGTAGCAGCTAAATTATTTGGCGAACCAACCTACGTATTAACAGGTCAGTTTACACAATAAGGATTCAGAGTGAGGCGAGCTCCAACATACCTCATTACTAATTTTTTTTTATTTTAAATGCAGCCCATTTGTCTTGAAAAAAGCAATGCTTTATTTAAAAGTTTGTTATTTAAAGTTCCATAAGACCACTACCCACTCAAACGTTTGTTTTACATTCACAGCAGGGAAAGTGTCCTAAGAGGACCACTTCTCCTTTGTGAATGGGTTACCACCACCTTTGAAGAGTTGGCCACCTAAGAATGGTTTGCAATCCAAATTATGGTTACAAGCAGTTGTTATGTAGCATTCTGAAATACAATTTCGAAGGAATGCTGAAGACACGCCCCTTCCCAATTGTGATTCAATATGCATTTCTAAACCCATTGTGTGATTTGGCAAGGGAGAGATCGGCAATCTACTGCTTCTGTGATGGTTAACAAACAAAAGGTTCTTGTGTTCACTAACCAAACAAAAGGGCCTTCTGTGAGCCCTTCCCACACTATCTCAAAATGTGTGTACCTACTCTCACTGCCTGTCCTGCTTCCAGCAATCTTTACAATCTCACTAAAATGTAAACATTTTTTAAGCAATTTAGCAAGAAAGCTTATTTTTTTATCCAACGAGCGCCTCTTTTGTTGCTGTCATTACTCAAGGACATGCCCCCCAAACAAATATTCCTGGCTATGGGCCTGTTTGAACAGAGAGAGCAGAGGCAAGATGAGATCATAAACTTTCATAGAGCCCACAAAATCCACCTCCTATCTAGATAAAGAGCATTTAGTAATACACATGTATTCATGGATAGCTAGATATTTCAGAAATGGTACAGACTAGTCAAGCTCTAGATCATCTTGCAAAGTGGTATCCAAGAAGCACAAGCCCCAGCCAACATAAATCCATGTCCAAAATATACCCAAATGTGTAAAGCTGATTAAAGGCATGGTATGTTCTATATTTAACAAAAAAACACAATTTATTAAACTGTCATTAACCAGGGTTTCTGCTTGTCTTAAGATAGATCCACAGCCCAGGCATTTATTTAAGATAATGTAGCGCTCCATGCACAAACTCTTGTGAGCACATCACGGGAGCTGAGTTACACTGAAGACTAATTTACAGACAGAAATTCTGTGATCCCAATTTGTAGCACCAGGATCTGCTGACATGTTCATCTGCCCATAGGATGTACTTGTGCAGGCAATCTGCCAGTTTTCCAAATTGTCCTCTAGAGTAAATCTCAGATCAGAGAGGGTTACATTACATGTTCTGGGCTATTTTTCAGGCCACTCTGGAAATATACTTCTGAGTAGAGCAGCTTTAAGACTCTTTTCAGGATGGGAAAGGAATGGGCAATTGACGGGATTTCTCCACAATGATAACAAAAATAAAAATAAAATGTGTACTATTGTAGACTATCTTGAAAGCAGATAATCTGCTGAAGTACATATAGAGGGTTGTTATTACACTTGGAAATCTGAGGTTTGTGTAGATTTCCAAGCACAGTAAAAGACACATAGAGTGATAATAGCGCAGCTCCTGCACTATAAAGACAGGGACACAATATTGTCCCAAGATCGGAAGAAAGAAGAAATAATGATGGGCAACAGCATGATTATGGTATTCCCCGACTACTCAAAAGAAGTTCAAAACCATAGGAACACGTTCCTTGCGGCAAAACGGAAGCTGAGACAAATGGGAATGACCTATGTTATGATATTCCTGGCCCGACTTAGAGTTATATCGCAAGGAGTCACCATGTTCTTCAATACACCGCAAGAGGTATGGTCCTGGATTGAAACGCAGCCGGTGTTGGACTCTCGGGAGGCCCGGACCTGACAATTGCCGCGCGCAAAGCACACAAAACTGAAGAAGATGGGACCACTGGGAAGCCCCCTATGGCCGCGAAGACAAAGCAGGCCCGGGGCGGGCTCTTGATGATATTGTGGCCTTTGGACAGGGAGGACTGGCCAGCCCTACCTCCCGAGGAGGGAGTCCGATAGAGCAGGAAGAGAACAATGGTGCTGCCTCGAGTAACGTAATGAGACAGTCTGAATCTTCGGATCTACCATAGTCACGCCCAGTACGGCAGATGACCTCCTCTGAGGGAGGCAGACAAGAGGACTACCAAGGTGCCACAATTGGTAAACATGGGTGCAGAGATATCTAGGGAAATGGGGCCGCAAGCTTGGCATCAGAGCCGGAAGAAAAACAGCATGGGCCACAACTGAGGGGGACCAAGCCCCGATGACTAGAGTCACCATAAATTATGCTATGCCATTCCTGGATAGCCAAAATCCTGCCCCGATGGTTGATGTAACGGGCCGCACCAGCACATGGTCCCCAACCACCCCTCAATCAGAAAGGTAAAAGATACCATACCCTTGGTGTCTGAGTTTGCATTTTGGACAGGAAAGGTTTTCCGACCAGTCCTGGGGAAGGGGAGTTGGGTTGTTATGTCGTTGTTTCGATTCTTGGGGAAAAGTGCAGTATCCAATGGAATGGGAGAATTCTGGCCCAGAGTTACGAATGCCTGGCCCCAGCATACCCTTGCTCAAATAATGCTGTCCTGGCTGAGACTAAGCCATTGGTACTACATTACAATGCACCTGTTCCCACACGCTATAACATAATCTCCTGGAATGTGAGGGGGATCCACTCCTTAACTAAACAATGGAAAGTGTTTTCCTACTTAACCCGCAGGGAGCTCAGCTGGCATTACTACAGGAAACGCACCTACAGAAGAAAGAGGGGCAAACTTTACGGTGGAGGGGACAACTGTACTGTACGACCTATTCTGCATATGCTAGGGGGATACTAATTTGGGTCAAGCCTGGGGTCCGTTTCAATGCATTGACCACAAGGTGGACCCTGAGGGGCGTTTTGTGGCACTCCAGGGTTGCCTGGACTGGAAAGACATTACAATCATTAATATTTATGCCCCTAATGTCATTCAGACCGACTTCTTTGGTGAACTTTCCCGTCAACTGACACCATACATGTTAGGAGAAGTCCTAGTGGTAGGAGACTTCAACTGTGTAAGTGACCCCAACATGGATAGGTCCCACCCACCACTAGAGGAGACCCTCATACATAAGCTAGCTCGAACATTCATGGCATGGATAGAGAAGTGGAATCTCATTGACACATGGCGGGCATTATACCCACAAGGGCGGGACTACACATAATTTTCCCCCATTTACAATTTACATGTGCGGTTAGATAAATTACTGAGCACCCTACCTCTACACCAGAAAATGCACAGTATAGAGTATCTTACCAGAACCGTATCAGATAATAATCCGATACTACTATATTCGCACAGGGGGATGGACCCTCCCCTCATTCCCACATGAAGCTTAGACCAGAGGCGCTGTTGGATCCCCCATTTAGGTGACAAATAGATACATGCATCAGACAGTATTTCCAAAAACTAAGAGTCTACTGACTCAAGAGGTATGGAATGGGCTGCCTTTAAGACGGTTCTAAGGGGCCGTTATATAGCAGAGTCGGTGGGAGTGCGGCAAACCCTCCTTTGGGAAATTCACAATGCGGAAGCAGTGCTGAAACATAACGCAGTTGAAAATGCAGGGGGACAAGCTGATAGGGAGGCTCAGCAACAGGCGAAAGAACAAGTGGCAGTACTAGTGGAACGACTCCGCTGTCATGACTACCGAACCTATATGATAAAACCCCACATGTCTGGAGATAAGGCAGGGAGACTATGGGCCTGGTTGGCTTCACCAAATGTTAGAGGGTCACCAATAGCAGAGTTTCGGGTGGAATCTGGGTTATCTCTGACTACACAAGCTGAGATTAATGGAGCCTTCCATGACTACCATGCTGGGTTAAGAGCAAATCCGGGTCTCTCCAGCTGACATTAAAGACTTTCTGGAGCCACTCACGTTTCCTGGAGTATGGCAAGAAGAGGTGGATTTATTAGGAGGGGATATTACGCTCCCAGAAGTGAGGGCAACCATAAAACATATGGCGTGTGGGAAAACTCCAGGAACAGATAGGCTCCCAGTTGAGTTTTATGCAGGTTTCGTAGAGCATGTGGTGCCTAAATTGGTAGAGTTGTACAATGAGGCCAAGCAAGTGCATGTCCTTCCACCATCGACCAGAGAAGCACTAGCGATCCCCCTATTAAAACACGGGAAGCAACCCCATGACATGAATGCCTATCGCCCGTTATCAATCCTCAACACAGATTACAAAATTCTCAGTAGAATAATAGCAGCCAGCCTACTACACCATATGCCCCAGCTGATCCACAAAGACCAAGCAGGCTTCATCCGGGGCCCTAACACAGCCCAGAACATCCGTTGACTGCTGTTAATATTGGAGAAAGGTCAGTCCATTGCACCACGAGCTGCGATTTTGTCGGTAGATATTGAAAAAGCTTTTGACAGCCTGGAATGGAATTTCCTGGCGGAGGTAAACACTAGTTTTCGACTTGGTAATGGATTCTTGAAATGTGTCCAACTTCTGTATGAGGCAGCGAAGGCCAGAGTAAAGACTGGTACATATATTTCGCCAACCTATGAGATAGAATGAGGTACTCGACAAGGCTGCCCGCTATCTCCACTGCTGTTCGCCCTGGCGATGGAGCCCATCGCACTCCATGCTCGCCAGGGGGCCGATCATAGGGGCCCTGCGGTATTCACTGTATGACAACATAGTGCACACTAATCGGATGATCTACTGCTGTTCTTGCAGGACAGTGGGAGGGACTTAGCTGGGGCCTAGCTGCTGTTACACACATTCGGAGACATATCGGGCCTTGGGGAAATTGGGAGAGGACTAACCTGTTTCCATTCTGCCGCGACATCCCCCCACCAGCGGAATAGGACACAAAGCTCTGGGAGCCACATTGCATTACATATTTGGGAGTGAGAGTTTATCTAAACCGTTCTGAGGTGGTACAGGGTAACGTCGGATGGGCTATAAGCTCCCTGAGACGGGCTTTTGGGGAACACTCCCACTGTCTGTGATGGGGAGAGTGGCACTGTTGAAGATGATTGCTTTGACACGTCTACTTTATTACTTTACCACTTTACCTATTAAAATCCCTCGAGCCGTTTTTAAGGAAATTAACTCCATGACCCTGTCATTACTATTGTATTGTATTGTATTGTAATCGTATTTATGTAGCGCTTACTACCCATGACGAGGCGTCGAAGCGCTTTTCGATGAGTAGTACGCTACTCCGGAACCCAACAAGAATTAGAGATGGATTAGTATCATTTAATAATGAGTACAGTTTTAGTATTATTATGAGTTAATTTGAGCTGCGGATATGAGAGTTTGTTAGTTAGATTGACTGGAGTAATGGAGGGGTGGAGGAGGAAAGAAATCTAAAAGTGTTAATTGGGAGTATATCCTTCATTTACTCAATCCAAAGGCTTGGGATGAATAAAGTGGGGTGGAGGGGGGAAGAGTATGTGGAAGGGTTAGGGAGAGCATAGTAGCAGGGTGAGATGAATGCAGGATAATTTAGTAGGGTTGTGTGGGAGGTCACAGAGGTAGAGTGAGGTTTGGTGAGTTAGATGTGGAGGTGGAGGGAAGAGCTTAGGCAGAGATATTTAGGAGATGAAAGTGGTCGAAGGGATTTGGGATGAGTCAGAGTGAGAATGGAGGATAGTTTGATAGAGACATGACATAAGAGTGATGAAAAATGAGAGCAGAAATTCATAGATATCTAGTATAACAACCCAAAAAACCAGGAGCCATGCAATGATCCACAACATGCCAAGCACAGAAACAACATATACACAAGTACAAAGCAAAGACATTGTGATTTCTAGAGTGCTCAAAATGAGGCATAACTATAGTGAATACATACACAGGCCTTGTGATAGACTTAGAAGAAGAATATGTCCAAGTGCCCTCAGAAGAACAAACACAATTCTTCAAGCAGAGGACTATCATGCACTAGCCACTGGCTAAGTCAAAAGGACTTGTACAGCCCAACAGAAACAGGTATATGAAGCAGGAGATAACGCAGGAAAGCTCCTAGCATGGCTCAGTAATAGGGAAAAGGTTAAAAATCACATCAGGGTGGTAACAGCCCCGGACAGCACAAAAGTCTCAGGGAGGACATAGTGACAGTTATGGCAGACTATAAAAGCAGAGTTTCTATACACAACCGATGCCTGAACTGCAGCAGTTATTCTGAGATTACCCATCAAGGAGGCTGGAGAGGGACAAGGCCCTGGAGCGCGAAGGTGACTTAACTGAGGAAGAGGTGCACTTACACAGTTGCAGTCTGGGAAAGTGCTGGGCTGAAACAGGCTTCTGACAGAGTTTCTCGAGAAAATGTCAAGCATAATAAAAAACAAGTTACTTATCTGTACACCTCAGTTCTCAAGTATTGATATCTTTCATAGATTTCATTCTTTTCATAGACTATGGTGCGCGAGGTGCAAGAGGGTGGCTCTGTCCACCTTGCAGTGACCCACCACAGATGGGGCTCCTAATTTCGAAGACTATTAGATGGTGGCGCAACTGCAATATTTTACTAGGTGGATGAGGAGCCAGTAGTGCCCCCCCATTGAGTAGTGGATCGGAACACCAGTTGGGTCCTGGCTTGTTCGACTCCTTCTGGGGTTGAAGAACCCGTAACCATGGGAGACAGTGGAGCAGGAGGTAGTGGCATACTGTTGGCATAGATGCCTGCAAAAAACGGGAACTAAGCGCCCTTATTCCACAGAACTTCCAATTGATTATTTAACAACTCTCCTTAACCAGGATAATAGACTGGAGCAGCAACAGCTTAAAGAAGCAGGCGTACGTCAAATAGGAGACTTGTTCAGAGATGGGACACTACTCCCCTATCACGACCTTTGAACTGAGTTTGAACTAAGCCTGCAATATTTCTTGATACATGGGGCCTTAGTGACCATCCTAAGGCAACATTGGAGGGCGGGTGGGGAGGAGCCTCCCTCACAGCCGGGCTGCACATACATTGCGACAGCAGTGGGCACATGGAAAGCAGTCACTTGCCTATATCGAAAAATACATCATGACCTGCTACCGCCCTTGACCCACCTGCGTCAGAAATGGGACAAAGATGTTGATAAACCCTTCACAGATGAGGGCTGGCAGGTGATACTGGAGTGAGTACCCAAAATTTCCTGCAATGCCAGATTTAAATTAATAAACTTCTACATCTTACACAGAGCATATCTAACCCCCCCCCCATAGGGTGAATAAGACGCTCATGATGACGGAAGTCAAACGTCCCAGATGTGCAGAAGAGGGACCTGGTTTCTGCATGTGTTCTGGAGTTGTCCGCAGCTCCTTCAATATTGGCAAGAGATAGTAGACTCCCTCTCCAGGCTAGTCAAAAGGGAAGTTATTAGGAACCCCACTTACTGCCTGTTGAGTGACTTCTCTCATACCGACAAGACTAAAGTTACCAGAAACTTTCTGTACCTGGGCTTTATTGTAGCCAAGCGGGAAGTAGCCCGCAGCTGGAAAAACTCCCGATGCCCCCTGGTTCTATTTTGGCTTAAGAAACTCTTGAGATGGGCGGAATATGAAGGGGAAGTATTGACCTTAGAGGTGCAGAAGCGGGGCAGTCCTTCAGAGAGGGCCAGAGGGTGGACGATCCTAGTTGAGGAACTCCGGCAACTGGTAACACTGTCAGCCAATTCGCTGACCGGATCTCCATAGAAAGCAAACGAGAGGAGAAGCAAATAAGGAACTCGGGCCAGGGCAGGGTGCTAAAAGGTTACGTTGACTAGACAGGACTAGAATCTGGGCATACAGCTGGAGAACACTGATTAACTAGCACTGCACAGCATAAGGGAGGGAACTGGTGGGGGAGGAGGGACAGGGCAGAAGAGGAGAATTTGTATGTGATAGGCCATTGGCTGTTACACGACAGTTGTGAACGGATGCGGAACCGAGATACTTCTAATGTCATGTGTACTATCCCCATGTTGTCTGTTAAAAGCAATAAAATATGTTTAAAAAAAAAACTGACAGAAGTCAACAATTGGTTGGGTTTCTGGCCCTGTTTGGAAGAAGATGTGATCCAGTGAAGGAGATGGGCTCTAGTGGAGGAGATATGATTATAGTGTATGAGATGTTAGATAGCTGGGAAGAGGTAGTCTAGTGGAAGAGTTGTGGTCCAATGGAGAAGATGCGGTCTTGTGGAGAAGCTGTGGTTTACTGAACGAGTTAAGATGTAGTGGAGACGGTGTGATTTTCCAATATAGATGCGGTCCACTAGAGGAGATGTGATCTAGTGGATGAGAGGTGATCTTTTGGAGGAGATTTGATCTTGTGGAGAAGATATTGGGCCTGATTTAGAGTTTTGCGGAGGGGGTTACTTTGTCACAAATGTGACTGATATCCCGTCAGCTGAATTACAGTTCCATTATAGCCTATGGTAGTATGGTGGACGGGATATCCGTCACATTTGTGACAGAGTACCCCTCTGCCAAGTTCTAAATCAGGCCCATCGCCTTGCAGAGCAGAGCTGGGCTCATAGAATAGATGTTGTTAAGTAAAGAGGATGAGATCTTCCACTATATGCCTGGTTTGTGGAGGAAAAGCGATCTGTTAATGTCTAGTGTATATAATATTATTTGTCAGTCTAGATGTGACCTAGTGAGAAGATGCAGTCCATTGGAACTGACGTCTTGTAAAATAGATGTGGTCAGGTGGTGTGATTTATCCTAGTAATACACGGAGGCTTGTGAGCTCCAGACAAGGCTCGGTGGATACCTTTGTCTGCTTGAAGAGAACTGCAATTTGAGTTCACTGTAAAACATTAATTTTGTCTACCTCTCACTTAAAAGACAACCCAAAATACTCGGAAATGTTCCACATGAAGCTCTTTGTGTTCAAGTGAAAATAACTCCTCTAGGGTGCATCATTTTAATTTGTTTAATTATTTTAGCATTAGCAGCAATTTGTAAAATAGTGGCTGTGAACACACCCCCATTCAGGAGTCCACAGGCTTTGTACACTCACATGCAAGATTCCATGGTTAATGCACCATTCATTCTGCACTTATCATTAAGTAGGGCGCTGTTCTTTTACGCAGGTGACAGGAGATTCTCAAATTGTTCTTGGGCACCAGTCAGTAGCCTGTGCAGTTTTCTGCTCACTCACTCTACTCACCCCATTAACTATTTATAGCTCTATAAACTATGCACTATACATCAGTCCATAGGTTCTGATCATGTTTGTGTTCAGTATTCTCTAAACTTTGTTTAAACTAGCTTATAGGTTGCCCAGCACTAATACATATGCTCTCCGTAGTTTCACGCTCAGGCTTTGCACATTTTGCTTCTAATCACTCGATAAGCTGTATGCACTAGTCCATAGGAAGAATAGAATTGTCTATTCGCTAATAGATATTCGGAGCAGAAGTCCATGTAGTAGGCACTCTTCATAATTGGTAATTCAGAGGCATTGTTTCTGTGTATTAGTGGTGCACACTCAAGGGCGGATCCCTAGCCTACGCATACATTTGTGTGTATAAGTGCAAATACACTGCATATTTTCAGGTGCATTTGTCCGTAGAGACTTCATCTTCTATTGATCTACAGTCTTACAAACTGCTCTATACGATTTACAGCTTTTGCATATACAGGAATTCATAAACCGTGATGACTTCCCTTTGCATTTTGATATAGAAGTCTCACATTGAGTTCTGCTTTACTGTGTAGGGGATAAATGATTCCTGTGTATTTTAAAGTCTGGGCAGGATTTCCTGTGCACTATACTTGAGGTTCAGCGAACATCCTGTGAAGTCCTACGTAGGCTAGTGTTTTCATATGCACCTCATTATAGACCGTACAGTCTCTGCAATACTGTGTCAAATGTGCTATAGTTTATATATGCAACACACTTCATTGTCTTCTCTTTTGTAACTGAAAGTCTTTCTTCTCTTTTAGAGTTCAGAGGCCGTGTTCCAATGGCTGTGCAAGTTCCAACTCCAGCTCTATGCGCCCAACTTCATCAATTCGGGCTACGACCTACCCACCATCAGTCGCATGACGCCTGAGGTAAGACTGTAACGGTAGCATCCTGTCCAACTCTGTCCTCTTCTTCTGTCTGACTCCAGAGGTAATACTGTAGTTTCCTCCTCTGTGTAACTTTAGAGGTAAGACTATTGAGGGAGAGCCCTGACCAACTCTGCCCTGCTCTTCTGTTTAACTTGTGAGATGTGAGCTTCTTGCCCAATACCCCCTTCTGTTCTGTTTGACTTTTGAGGTAAACCTAAACCACTTCCTGCCTAACTCCACCCTCCTCTTCTGTCTGGTATCTGTCGCCTTCTGCCTGCCTCCACAGTTAAAACAAGTGAGGCAGTATCTAGCCCCACTGCGCTCTTCTGTTGGGTGTCAGATGTAAGGCTTAGAGGGAACGTACTGCCCAACTCTGCCCTCATCTTCCATCTGACATATGAGGCAGGATCCTGCCTCCCTCTCCAGTCTTCTGCGTGACGCAAGCGGGAAGAGTAGAAGGCAGTGTCTGTTCCAATTCTGCATTCCTCTGCCTGGATCCCATTGTAAGTCTAGTGAGGCAGTGACCTGCACTAGCTTGTCCTTTTCTCTCTCCAGAGGAGAGACTAGTGAGGAAGCGTCCTGCCTCTTCTGCTTGACGCTTTGTGAGGAGATTAGCATGGAAGCTCACACCCTGGCCTTAGCAGGAAGAGGAGTGTCCACTCTGCCTCACTCTGGTATGAGGCTCCAGAGGTAACTAGACGCCAGACTAGTGAGGCCGAGCCTATGACCTTCCACCTCTGCTCTCTTCTATCTGACTCTGGAGGCAAGGAGACTGTTGAAGCACTGGGCCTCCCTATCAAGCCTCAAGAAGAGTAAACAGGAAACCAACATCATACCTATTCTGTGCTTTTCTATCTGAGACTCGTGAAACACCTCTCAACTTCCTATCACCCCAAGAAAATATAACAGCATCCCCACTTTACACCATTCCAGTCTGTCTGACACCTATAGTAAGGTGAACAGTGATTGAGAACTTTACTCCAATCTTCACTGGCCAACTAACCCCAGAGGTAGAAAGACACAACAACTCACTTCTACCCATAACTCTCTAAATAAAAACATGACACACCTCTGTGCTCTCACACCAAGGCAGACTGCCAGGCACCCAAGCGAGGCACACTATGCACTCGCCATCTCATCCCTGGTGTGGAAAGACTTGCAAGACAACACACTTCTACCCATCACTCTGAAAATAAAAATAGAAAACACTCCCATGACCCCACACTGTGCCAGGATGTCAGGGGCCCATGGTACAGTGACCAGAGAAGCACACCACTGCCCACTATGCACTTGACATCTTAACCCAGGTGTAGAAAGACTAAGACAACTTACTCATACCCATCACACCCAGAAGACAAATAGGACAATCTTCCTGCCTGAACTGTGCATGTCTGTCTGGCACCTACAGTGTGGATTTGGGGGTAATAACCCTGGCAAGGGAGGAGTGTGGCTAACCACAGGACAAGATCTCATGCTCCGCACTGGACCCCGTTTTTCTACCCAGGAACATTGCCCGGGCTGCAGTGATGGTGTGTCGAGGTGGGCTGTGCTACTGGGACCTATGGCATATGTCCAGGAACTAATGGAGCTGGCCTCTTCTGTATCTTTAGGCTGCCTATGCCTGAGCACAGAGTGTTTGTGGAGATGCACGTACCAAGAGTAGTTGTGGTGGTTCATCCCGGTGCCGATGGTCTTCCACAACTGAGGCCCGAATGGCATCAGAGTTTGGCAGAGATCACACTGTGCTCAATGGGTAGGTGCTGCAACCTATCCAGAACTGCAGTTAACCTGTCTGTGGCTCTGGTCCTCTTGTGAGAGAGTGAAGGCGATGACCCTAAGATCGTCTGGCTGTCCATTCATCATTATGGTTGCATCCACACCGTGTCCACCCAATAGCTATGTGCTTTTGCGGGTTTACTTTATAAAGTGTTATTTACTGACAGAAAATGGTGTCTTGCCTTACAACTAATAGAGACTGGATCTGGCTGGCTGAAACCTGCCTTAGCCATCTCAATCTGTTCCTTGAACCAGACAAAGGGAGAGCAAAAAAGGAGCACTTTTTAAGGTCATAAGCATCAAGTTCAAAGAACAGCTGGAAGGGATCAGAGTGTGACCTCCCTAATGATGCAGAACTGTCCAAGAGGGAGAGAACTCTGTTGCAACCCATGAATGTTGCAGGTGGAGTTGGCACATACATTGGCTACTATTGAGGTTGCAGTAAATGCAGCAGAAGGCAAACTCAAGGGTTTGTAAAGAAAATGTGGTTCAAATCAAGGAAATTGTGACTGCACAGAGAGAAGGCTTTGGAGATTAGCGTTTGTGAAGCCAGAATTTCCCTTGACGGTTTTACTATGCTCAAGGACTGCATTATCAGACCATGAAAGTTCTTGCTAATAGAGTTTCTAAATTGGACTCCCAAGGTTTAACTGCTTGAGAACCTGTGACATGTTATAAATGTGTGTTTACTGGCTGTCTCAGTTATAGCTTAAGGATTTTCTTTCACCTGCAAAGGAGAGAATGTTGTGTTGCTCACTTGACTTGTCAAAAGGATAGAACGAGTGGCTCATAAATCATAGACTGCCCATGGGTGATAGCCGAAGAAGCGAGGCAGGTGGTGGGACCATTATGATTGTCCAGAATTCTGCAGACTTACAAGATATTATACATTAAAAAGAGAACCAAGTGGAAAGGGGACTGTTTGCTTTTTTTCCAGACTTGTGCTCAGAAACGTTTCCCAAGAAGAAAGCATTATTAGAACTCAAGGCTGCCCTGGTGGTAATAGGCCTTCAAGCTTCTGTGCGTCTTCCTGTCCTAATAAGGGTGCTTCATTTGTATTTGTATTTGTAAAGCACATTCCGGCTGTGGCGTCCAAGTGCTAAGCAACAGTGGGTAGAATGACCAAAAGAAAAGGCAGAGAGAAAAAAAATAATAAGACTACTGAGGAAAGAGCCAAGGGCCAGATGTACTAAGCAGTTTGCACGTCGCAAACAGCGAAATGCACTTTGCAATGCACAGACCTCGTTTTGCGATTCAGTAACCTGGTTACTGAATCGCAAAACAGGTTTGCGAGTCGCAATTAGGAAGGGGTGTTCCATTTCTAATTGCGAGTCGCCGTGCAATGCAGGATTGCTTTGTGACCGCGAACGCAGTCGCAAACCAATCGCAGTTTGCACCCTTTTGTAATGGGTGGTAACCCATTCGCAAAAGGGAAGGGGTCCCCATGGGACCCCTTCCCCTTTGTGAATGGCACTGCAAACATTTTTCCAGAGCAGGCAGTGGTCCTATGGACCACTGCCTGCTCTGAAAAAATGAAACGAAAAAGTTTCATTTTTCGTTTTTGTAATGCATCTCCTTTTCCTTTAAGGAAAACGGGCTGCATTACAAAAAAAAAAACTGCTTTATTAAAAAGCTGTCACAGACATGGCCCTGTGAGGGCCGCCATTCGCAAGAGGGTCGCAAATTGCGACCCACCTCATGAATATTCATGAGGTGGGCCTTTGCGACCCCCTGCGAATCGCAGATGGTGTGAGGGACACCATCCAACATTCTGAATTGCGACTGTCAAATTGGGAGTCGGTCTGACTTGCAATTTGCGAGTCGCAATTCAGAATTTTGCTACATCTGGCCCCAAGTCTTTAGCTGCTTCCTAAAGGCCAACCAAGTCTGGACTTAGTGGGCTGCCACAGGCTCCTTCTGGGCTACTGCTGAATGTGTGCCTTGTTCTCATTCTGTCGCTCCTCGCTGTGGGGGGCATGCACTGTTCTTGGGTCCGATACAGAAGGTTATTTTTACGTCTCATCAAAGTGAGAAGGGAATCTGGAGGATACCTGCTACTTTGTGGTTTGGTGGTCTTTGTCATTGTCCTCAGATAGCCTTTCCTGCCTTTTCTCATAACTCTTTAAGCCTCAGTGGGTTGAACTCTGGGGTTTTATTTGTGTTGCATTTCTGTGATCTTCCTTCAATTGTATCACTGTATTGGCTGAAATAAGTTTTGTTTTATAAATTGACAAAGTTGTTAAAATTGTTTTCTAAAAAAGGCTGGCAATGCAGCTTCTAGCTCCACTCTTTGCTCTTCTGTTCGACTCCATTGTGTAAGGATAAAGCCGCCTGCCCACCAGCTGCACGACTCCGAACTCAAAGGGCACATGCCTCGCTGCATGTCTTGTGCTTTGTTGTAGAACCCTTGAGGTAGGACAATACTGCAGAAGCAGACATCTTCATCCCTTGCCCTGGGCCTTGTGACAAGATCCATTAAGTAAGATGAGGTAGCAGTACACATGACCCTTGGTCTTCTTGGTGTTCCTATAATTGGCAGACGTTAAGAGACTGATGAAGCAGCTCGCATCTCTATGCCTCACACTGTGCCCCGCTGTAAGGGGACTAGAAGGGCAGCCTTCACCCCTCTTCCCTCTCTGCCTTCTGCTGTCTAGCCCACAAGGTAAGTGGAGTAGTGAGGCAGCCGACAGCATCTCAATCCCAAAGCACTCTCCTGCAGGACATGGGTGCGAAGATGATTAATGGAGCAGCTCTCATCTTGGTCCCTTTCCGTGTGCTCTCCTGGAAGACTCTAGACGTAAGAAAACTCCCCTCTCTTCCTGCCGCATGTTCTGCTGTATGATGCAGTGTGCAAATGGCACCCTCTTCCTGTACACACATTCTGCTCTTCCACATTACCCTCGTTGTAGGGTGATAGTAAGATTGCTTGCACCTCCGTCCCTGTGTTCCTCAGCATTACTCCAGCAACAGGCAATTAGTGAGGTAGCTGGAACCTTCATTGCAGCCCTAAGCTTTCCTACATCTCTATAGCAGTAGGCCGATTGTAAAGTAGTTGGACCCTCTTTCCTGTGCTCTCCCCCACTAACGTAGTGGTAGGATGAACAGTAAAGTAGCTTGTACCTCCAACCACTTCTTGGATCTCCTGCTTTATTCCAGTGGTAGGGGGAATAGAAAAAAAAAGCTCCCACCTCCATCCACTCCTTCTGCTTGCCCTCGTTTCTCTAGTACTAGGGCAACAGTAAGATTGCTTGTCCCTCCATCTCCTGCACTCTTCAACATTACTCTAGAGCTAGGATAAAAAGTGAGGTGTGTTCACCTCTGTCCCTGCCTTCTGCTACACTAAACATTGAGACATTTCGGTCTGATCTATTTCATAGCCATTTTTTTGGAGGACATATGTGTGGATCAGCATGACTTATCTTTCAGGTAGGTCTAGTCATTGTCTAAGAAACACAGTGCTGCAGCGGGTGATCACAGCAACAGTGGATGCCAGCTTTAGTTGCTTTAAGGGATCATGGTATTGGTTGAACTCAAGAATGAAAATGGGCTTTCGGTGAACACACTGTCACATAGTGCTGACATCGCTCTATTTTCCTGTAGGTCTATAGAGTGGCCATCAGTGCTGTCAAGGCAGCAGTATTGGCAATTCCACTGCCATCTACACCTACATTTACTTCAATACAGGAGGTGTTGAGAAAAAGTGAAACATATAATATTTTCTGTACAAGAGAGGTCAAAGGTTTCAATCGATGAGTTAGTATGGGCTACAAATGAGGTAGTATTTAAGACAAGACGCATGCTTTTCATTGTGTTTTACTCTCTTGCCACCAGGATCTCACTGCCATCGGAGTGACAAAGCCAGGACACCGTAAGAAGATCACCGCTGAGATCAACAGCCTTAACATCCCCGAGTGGCTGCCCGAGTACAAGCCGGTAAGGACGTCAGTGCTTTATGAGGGTTAGGCATGCCATCTGGGGCTTAACCTAAGAACGAGTGTTAGCTATGTGTTCATGCCACATACTATAGAACCCTCTCCCTAGCTGGGTTCCTGATGACCACTAAGTAGCCACAAAGGGTTCGATCACTGTCTTGAGATCAAATCTGATTGCATATTCCAAAACTCATTAAACAAATGCATCCATAGACATCTCACAATTAGTCCTGGTATTGATTGTGGCAAGACACATGTACATAGTTCTGGTGGGTGGGCACAAGAGGGAATGTTCAAAGTGAAGGGGGCTCTTTCTGGGTTATGGCAGCATGTAGTGATGGCTAAGGTTACCTGCCTTATTGGGAATAAGGCAGATAACCTGAACCATCACTACCTAAAGACTTCATTAATGAAGAAGGTTTAGTCTATTTTAAGATGTCTGGTTAAGGTGCTGCTGGTGTCAAAACTGTTTATCGCTTAGAGATGATGTCCCACTGAGTGTTTCTTGCTATTGTTCGATTACTGACAATATTCTGATAATGTACAGTATTATACCTTTATGGACGGCTGCTTGATAAACTGCCAATTGCCATTTTAAAATGTACACCTGAAGATGCTGAGAAACTGTCTTCTAATATTGACAGTTATTTCTGTACACTGTTCACAAAAAATAATATAAAGAGCTACTTGGAAAAAAAGAGGTCTGGTCACGTGGAAAATACCTTGATTTTGCCCAGAAAAGGCAATATTTAGCTACTGATATGTGGTCTGCTGGGAGAAGGTGGTGAGGGAGGCATGTCCACTTAGATGAGTTGTGATCTAAGATCAAGAAGCATTGATTTGCACAGCCTTTCCCCTCTGGGTATCACCACACGTTCCACTGGGAAGCTATCCACTTCAGTAACCATAACCCCAAGGGTCTCAATGAGAAAACTTGTCAGCAACTCCAGCAGAAGGAGGCTGAAAATTGAACTATCGACTCTTGAATCTTAACCACAATTTTTCTCCCTTGAGGATATGATTGATGAGGAACAGTGGGCACATCTTGCACATCTCTGAATGACCTTATTTTCTGTGCCCCTCAACCCAGCACCTACCACAGGCACTCAAGCCTTCCTGGAGCAAAAATGTAGACATATTCTTTTCAGTCCATTTATTTTTGTTGACATAGGTAAAGAACAATACATTGAAATAAAACTGCTCAATACATGTTGGATATCCGTTGTGGTTATAAAATGGGCGTTCATCCTTTTTTCTTATATTTATCACTGATACATGTATGGGGTTTCTGGAAACTTGCTCACCCATGAAATGGTATTTTAATATATGTATTGAATCCTATAAAGTTCATTAATAAGTTGTAAGTAATAAGGCACACGTACCTGGAGGAGATTCAGTTCATAGAGTGAGCTGTAGAAAGAAACACTAACTTTAATGAAGGACATATGTCCTAATGGGGAAAGGACCTAAGAGAAATGGTTTCATCTCATGGGTGTAGTTAAGGTACCACATTCAGGCGACCGGACAATAAGTCTCATATCAATACTGGTGTTCTGTTTTATCCTATAGTGGCAACTCAATATCCTTTTCATTGCTTCGGGTACATTTCAAAACATGTTGATGAAGGAAATTGCCAATGAGAATAGGGGCTTGGTAAGCCCAAGAGAAGGTTCCACTTGAACTTGACTACATACGTAAAATCTCAGACACAAGAGGATTTCAAGTCGGCTCCCCGTGGGCAGCTAACTGGAAGCAAGTGTGGGATGGACGAACTTCCTTTTTATATTTTTTACATATAATTCAGTTTACTGATCTCAGTGGTCCTCATCACCCACCTCCAATGTCCCATTCTCTCTCCAGGCAAATCTGTCTCTCTGGCTTTCCATGATCGGCCTCGGACAGTACTATAAGGTCCTGGTGGAAAACGGGTACGAGAGCATTGACTTCATCACTGACATCACTTGGGAAGATCTACAGGAAGTCGGGATCACCAAACTAGGTAAGAGCTTGGAAGTATGTTCTTTCTTCAACATTCACTCCCTCTTCTCTGTGTTTTTTGTGTCTTGATTGAATCTCTCCTCCCAATCTGTCAATGTGAGTGGTTGGTGGCACTTTGTGAACAACTACTCCACATTGCCGGTCTTAACTGGCCAGTGTGGTAAATTCTTCATAAATAAACTCCGTTTATATCTGCACTTCAATCCATTTTTTTGTGGTGGAACAAGGCACAACATTGGAGGTTAGAAAGTACAGCTCCACTTGTGATACAAACATAATTACATAAAAAGTGGGCTTGTTGATAGGACAAGAGTTGAAAAGGATGCTAATAAAGACATTTTATTAAAGTCACATGCTTTTGTTATTGAGGTGTGTACAGAAAATAGCAGTACATGTGGTGAGGTAAACTAACTTGAGATATCCTCAAGAGATCATCTGCCTACACAGCTGTCAAGATGATGCATACTTCTCAGAAAAGGCAGGTCTAGATGTCCAAAGACCACTGTATCTCATCCAAGATACCATACAGTCTTCCCGCCTGTACATTTTTAGGAACATGGCCAGTAAACCATCAATTACAGCTATTACAATGAACTTATCCTCAGTATAGCTTCAGTACTGCTACTTTCTGGAAATACTCCTGCAAGCATGAACTGAGGGTAGGACCTTTGGTGCAACCAGTTAACCCACTTTTGACCACTGTAACAACACCTATTAGACTAACTGTAATTGTGCACACTTGGGTGCATATTATGGGGGGCTCTAACCCACAATCTAAACTGAAATGGGCAGCCATAGTAGACCTTTATTTATGGGAACAAGATGTAAGGTGGCATTTGTGGTAATTACTTCTGAACCCATAAGCTGCTTCTGATTCAGTAAATCATTGGCTCTTTGGAGGGTCATAGCACCCCAGTAAAAACTCAAAAAAATTGCATGTGGTCTTTGATTGTGGGTTGATGAACCTGGGCCGTTTTTTAAAGAGTTGTACCTTAAGGTAGTAGTGTCCTGCAGGTTTTCCAAAGGGTCAGCCTCCTCCCCTCGCAGTTCCTACCTTAAGGTATTCCACAGTTGTCTGCCTCATCCCATCTCAGGTTATATCTTAAGCTAAGGATGTCTTAAAAGGGTCAGCCTCGTCCCCAGTCAGGCAATTCCTTAAGGTATCCCCTCTCGGGTTGTACCTTAAGGAACCCCACAACAGTCAGCCTCATACCCTATCAGGTCATATCTTAAGCTAGGGATGTCTCACGTGGATGAGAATCATCTCATCTCAGGTCATACCTTAAGGTATCCACACGGTTCAGCCTCATTCACTCTTAGGTCATACCTTAAGGTATCCTACAAGAGTTTGCCTCATCCTCTGTCTGGTAATACTTCAGTGTGTAAACAGGGTTGGCCTTATCCCAGATAAGATCACGCCATAAGATAGAGCTGTCCACCAATGGTTGGTATTGTTTCACTAGTCTCACTTTGAATTAGGGGGTGTCCCACAGTGGTCAGCTTTATGCCTACTCAAGCCATTCCTCAGTGTGTCCCACAAGGATTTACCTCATTCCCTCTCAGAACATACCTTAAGATAGGGGTGTCCTATATAGATCAGCCTTAGCCCCTGTGAAGTCATATATTAAGCTGGGGGTATCACAGAAGGGTCCATCTCATACTCTCTCCAGTCATACCACATGGTGTCCCGCAAGGGTCAGCCTTATCCCATCTTATGTCATGTCATGTCATGTCATACCTTAAGCTAGGATTGTATCACAAGGGTCATCTTCATCTCCTCTTGGGTGGTACCTTAAGCTAGGGACATCCCATAATAATCACCTATCAAGTCATACTTCAGGATGTCCCTCCTGGGCTGGCCTCCTTCCCTCAGGTGCTACATCAAGGACTCCCACAAAGTTTGGCTTCATTCCTTCACCAGTCATATCTTAAGTTTGTGGTGACTTCAAGGACTCTGCTTTTATTTCCTCCCTTGTTTAATGTTTTCTTGTAGGCACTGGTGGCTGTATCTTCAGATGCCACCATATGGATTTTCAGATACATGTAGCAGACCCAGCCAGAAAAGAGAGACCTCATCTTTGAGGCTCTAAAATATTTTCAGCTGCACAAGAGAGTGCATGCTGACCCTAAAGGGATCAGAAATAGATGGACTGCAAGTGAGAACATTCATTCTGTCCCCTATGCCATTCAATGGATCTAACATTCCCAGACCAGCAACAGCCACGATTCTTAACCTAAGCAATCTCTGAGTATTGTTATATCACAATTGTGTCTCTGAAGAGAAATGCATCAGAGGAGGGGAACACCAGGATTTACCATCTACGGCAATCAAAATAAAAGCTATCAGCTTTCTTTGTGCAGCATAGTACCTACAGCTGCCCCGTCTGCTTTGAACGCAGTTCTCCCTCCTACTCTATTGCAAAGTGTCAGAAAATTCAGAACATGAATGTCAGCTCTCCTGGATTCAGGTTCAGCTTGGTGTGCAGGCTTGCAGTGCAGCGCAACAGTACAGCTGCCGCCCCTGCCAAAAACAGTCTGGGATACCGCAGACCATGGAAAATGGGTCCCGGCAGGAGCCCCCGCCTGAAAAAATGTCAGCGGACGTCCATGATCACCACTATTGTCAAATTAAACAAGCAACAGTGTATCTCCTCTGAATTGGAGGGGAGATACACCCAACTAAAGTAGGTGTTGGAGACAAAGCAAATTCAGTTTAAGAACTTCACTGTTCTCAAAAAGGTGGTTTGAGGGTAAGTGCCAGTCAGCGTTCAAAAGGACCTACCCCATTTCATACTGATGCAGCACATCAACTAAGCTTCAATACTGATACTTTTCACCCTAATTGTAGGAAAAGTAAGTTAAGTGGAAGGATTCTTCCAGCATTGTTCAAAATGGAATCGAACCACCTAACATTCAGGATGTTGCTTCACACTGAAGTTCTTGTTAATCTTTTAGATGGACCTGTATAAGACATGCTCTGGGCAAAGTGGGTTCTTCTATTTGTTGTGAGAGTACAGTGGATCAATACGGACCTTGAGGGAGCGAACGTCATGTGTGCAGCATTGAAAAGTAGATATTTTAAAACACAGAATCAGAGGAAAATGAGGAGTTTGGGAAGATTTCACACATTAGTCTTGCTGAAATGTTCTGTAGCTATGTACAGTGAAGTCAGCCTTGTTTTCTGATGTCTCCTAGATGTTAGAGACTTCAAAGAGGGAAGTTTTGAACAGCCTCAGTTCTTACAACACTTTACACCTGATTTAGAGGACAGGGCCCTTGGCACTCTTACTTGGGGCCTTTATCACTTTTTCTATCCCCTACGGAACATGCTGCCCCCATGCCACTCCAGCCACACTGCAACCCATCCCAATCACCACCATACCTAGACCAGCCATAAGGTGTCACAGCTGCACTGATATCTGTTTGACCTTCTAGTGGCCATACATAGTGCTGAAGACATCATCGCCAGCCCTGTCTGCTTATTCTCCTCTCCCTGCATCATCAGTGCTCTACAGATCATCACGTGCATCTGTGTTATTAAAGGAGAACTATGTGACAGTCTGATGTATAAATTGAACCTATAGGAAATGCCAGATGAGTATCTAGTGACACATCCCTCAAAGCGATGTTATATTATTTAAAATAATCACCATACACTTAAAAGTACCATGCTTTTCCCAGCATTTCACACCTTGTTATCTGACATTGACGAGTTTAAACTAAGACAGTAGGAAATGGTGAACCTGCAAATCTCTCGTAGCTGCTCCATAGTTTTGTTAATCTCCTAGGTGACCAGTGTTTTAATAGCTGCCCATGCAGGGACATGCATTAGCAGCCATCTGCTGGACAGAAATTGAAGCGAGCCACAAGCTGCTCACCTGCATTGGTGCTTGTTCCCAACAGGAGTAATAGCAATTAATTCCCCCTTGTGCCCTCCCGCTGTCAGTCCCAGCAAGAGTGAAGGTGAGCAGAGCTTAATGCCAGACTGTGGGCCACAACCTGGACCGCGTGCAGAAGGACTGCTCATGGCCCGGGGACTCAACGCTAGCAGAGACCTGTAGCAGGGGAAGATGCAGATTTAGAGCACATGGGTAATGTGAGCCTTCTTCCAGCTCACTTTGCACTTAGGCAGAGGCTCCCACAGGTAGTCCTATATAGAGCCCTCACATGCAGTGTTGCTCACAGTGCTTCACTGAAGACCCCTGTAGGGTGGTTTTGAGGCCAGAAAAGCTCAAAGAATAGATTGCAGTTTGTTTAAAATGACTTCCTTCTAAGGCACAGAAGACATATTCTTAAAATGGCAGTGGGTTGGTTTCTACATACGTAATGATGCTAAACAGTTGCCATGTGCTGTGTTAACAATAGATAATGATCCTGCAGGATATCAGGTTTTCAAAATCAGATGGGGTATTGATCACCCGAGTGGGTAAAAGAAAAGGATTCCTCCTGGCACCTCACTTAAAAAGTGACTTCCAATATTTAGGTCTGGCATTATACAAAGCCTTTTGATTTTACTAAAAGTATCCATATAATATACATATGAGGGTTGTCAGCCAGTTCTCTCCATCCATTGGTTGTTTCTTCCACCCACAACAGCATACAGCAAGGGGCAGCAGTCAACCTACCTCAGCCATTGGCTAACTCTACTGTGAATGATGGCATCTATACTTTCACAAGGAGCCTATCCACACACAAAGTCGGTCCCTTTAGTGCTAGAGTCAGCTATAGTGATGTGCACCTTTTTGCTTTTAGCCAATGTTATTTTGTTATCTTGCTGAGGGCCAGCAGTTCCCCGACAATAAAGTTTTACAGAAACCACGACAAAGCAAGCAATGACAAAGCAAAAAATGCTGGCTGACAACACTAGACCTTTTGGCTTTGCCAATGCTTGTTTGTCATGGAAGTCATTTGC
The DNA here is from genome assembly GCF_031143425.1 of Pleurodeles waltl. Lineage (NCBI taxonomy): Eukaryota > Metazoa > Chordata > Amphibia > Caudata > Salamandridae > Pleurodeles > Pleurodeles waltl. The sequence goes on from NC_090449.1 coordinate 72,946,553, forward strand.
CCATGTATGAATGGTTTTAGGCTTTCCAAAAAATGAAGGACCATGCAGGTCTTTAGTCATGAAAGGCTACCACTTATTTTTTTTACTTAAATTCCATTCCTTTATGCTCACCCCTCATGGGTGGGAGCTGATTGTGTATCTGTATTAGGGGGCCGCCACTGAGGTGTATGTCATGCTACTCAGAGCAATGCATATGAGCACACTTCCGGAGGAGTGTGAGGGCCCTCATACATGTGTATGTTTGCAAGATAATATGAAGGTCCTCCTCCAGCAGGTTGTGTGAGTGGTGGTGTGTGTACAAATATATAGAAATTCACTGAAAAAAAAGGTTAGAGGGACATTATAGTTAGGAAATAGAATACAAAAAAACCCATAGAAAGTCACTTTAAAAACCATACACTACAGGGACGTTATAGTTAGGCTCACATTTTAAACGTACAAAACCATAGAAATTCAGCTATTATAGTTAGAGTTATTTCGAGTAACTATAACTCGTGCCCTGCACCCCCACCATGCACTGTTATTTCATCAATAATTTTACTGCAACAGTTACAGTAACATTATCAATGGTGTTCTAAAAGATGTCATGAGTGCTGTGGGGGTAATTAGCAGTGCATGGCGAGTGTTATGTACATTTAAAATGTGAGCCTAACTAGAACATACCTTTAAACTTTTTTTTTTTTAAAGTGAATTTCTATATTTTCTTAAATTTTATTTCCAAATTATAACGTCCCTGTAACCTGTTTTTTCAGTGAATATATATATATATATATATATATATATATATATATATATATATATATATATATATATATATGTATTGCTAATAACTTTTGCTTTATGTGATGAATCGCCACAAAACTTTCCAAAAATGTGCTACACTGTGACTAGCTTGCACATGGAAAGTTTCAGGTGATCCATCAAGCAGAAGCGGGGAAAAAGGGGGATTCCAAAACATATTTTCCCTAATCATTTTTCCATTGGAAATGTAGACACAACTATAGCCCAAACCACTGAACTGATTCACAGAAAATTTGGCAGCAAGTTAGAGCTAGATTGTAGGTTAAGAAAGAGTGCTTTTTCTGTTTTTGTGTAAATTTCTTTAGTAGTTTTGGAAAAATGAAGGTTAAAAAAAATGTGTGTATATATATATATATATATAATATATGTATATATATATTTATTTGTATTTTTTTTATTATTTTTTTTTAAACTTTCTTTATTGGTATTTTTATTACATCTGGCATCAGTCATGATTGAACGTTGCAATAACACAAAACACAACAATCAGTGTATTTTGGTAATTCAATGAAGAAACAATTTCAGAGGCCAGAGCACCGGAACTGGACCCCCTGCTTCGCAAAGCACATCAATGCCCAGGTGATCCAACGACCACACATGGAGTCCACCTGGCAACACCATTCGTCAGCAAACGTTACAATCATAGATAAAAAAACACAAGAGTGGTGTCCGCACATCACTCCCTCTCTCTTGAGCTGTCAGGAGAATCACACTCCTCCCCCTCTGTAAAATGGTGCAGGAGGGACCCCCACAGCGCCAAAGCCTCTGAGGCCCCCCGTCCCTGCGGGTACTACGCATATGCACTTCCTCCGCAACTTCCCATTCAAGGAGATCCCTCTGCCATGATGCTTTCCGAGGAACCCAAGCACTCATCCAGCATATGGCCACTCCTCTCTTGGTTAACAGCAACACTAGTTGGGCCATTTTATGATGTATCTGTCGACCCCTGGGTCTAGGTACCACTCCCAGAAGGCAAGTCTTCGGGGTCAAGGGTATTGCTATGCCAGTACCTTCTGTTATCTTCAGAACAACCTGTATTCCCGAACCCCTCCACATGTCCAGGCTACTTGCAAAAAACTGGCACCTAACTCTCCACATCTTGCGCACTTCGCCTTTCTATCACAATTTATTCGATTAAGGCATTCGGGAGTCACATACGCGCGGTGCAAAATTAAAGTGGAGCAACTTAAATCTGTTATTACAGGACACTTTCTTCACCAACGTACATGATTGTGCCCAATCCGCATCTGCTATCGGCTTCTCCAACTCCCTCGCCCATGCAGCACGTGCCACACATTGTGGTAGCACCTGGTCACCTCTGACAGCTTTATAGAACAATGAAATTAGGTGTTCCCCTCTCCCCATCGGGGCCAGCCTCCCAGCACTTGGGATGGCTGCAGGACATCCAGGAAGCCAACCCAGATCTTCTGCACCACACTTTCCAACTTGGCATTCTGCAGAAACTAGCCCACCCCTACCTCAAAAGTTTCCTGAGCCTCTGGGAGCGCGATGAACACCTCCTCGAGGTAAAGATTCTGCCAGTCCAACGATCCAGAGACATATCATCATCGATCGCCCCGAACTGAGAAAGACCCCAGATGCGCAGCTCCCTGTTGAACGGTGCCCTACTCAGCACTTTACCCACAAACGCCTCCCACATTGCTGCAGTCCACCTCACCAGATAAGGAGCTCCCTCCGTCGACCTTCCTCCTCTCATCAGTAATTGCACCAAGGAGGCACCACCCAATATGCCGAGAAACAACGTCTTTTCCTAATTATCTGATACTGTCAGCCATTGCGCCGCAAGTTGTAAATGGGCCGCATAATAGTAATGATGCATATCAGGCAGGGTGAGACCACCATCCTCCATGTCCCAATTAAGAACTGACAATGCCACCCTACTATGACGTCCGACCCAGACCAAGGAGATAAGCAAACTATCTAACTTCCGAAAAAGGAGGAACAGATTGGGAACATGGCATTCTGAATCAGATAAAGGCAACGCGGAAAAAAAAACATCTTTGCCACAGCAGCACATCACCAACAGGGGGAGTTTACTTCAAAATACCACTGACCACATCGAGATTGGTCATAACCGCATCCTCATTGAGGCGTCCATATGTTTCCTCCGTATGGGCCACCCGTATACCCAAGTATCGAAAACCTTCCAATTCCTAGCGGAGGCCGAGCTAAGGCAATCGATTAGCGGGAACCCCCACCAAGCTACCCACTGGAAAGAAGAGTGACTTCCCAACATTTACTCGGAGACCAGAGACCGTGCCAAAGGCCTCAAGGAGCCCCAGCAAGATCAGTACTGCCTGGGAAGGGGTATTGACATACAGCAACGTGTCATCCACGTCTAGAGCGAGAACAAGAGTAGAATCACCAAGCTTAGTACCTCATTTTTCCATCTCCCTACGCAGCAAAATCACTAATGGCACAATAGCAAGGGCAAATAGTAGTGGCGAGAGGGAGCAGCCCAGTCGTGTGCCCCTCCCACCTCCCACTCCTCCCGATAAGTCTCTCCCAGTTCGAACCTTAACCAAAGGGCAGGTATACAAAAGGCGTACGCAACTACAAAAGACAGGACCAAAATCCATTCCCTGCAGCACAGCCATAAGGTATGGCCACTCCACTGTATCAAACGCCTTTTCCAAGTTGAGTGATACTAATGCCAAGTCAGAGGCCCAGTCCATCGTTTTGTGTAATACTCCCCCACGAGGTACCTTGTCCCATATCTCCAGCCATTTCCACACATCTTCTGGCATATATAAGAAATGGGACTTGCTGCCATGAAGGACCTTTAGCCTGGCAGGATACAGCAGTGTCATATAGTGTATGTTCAGCGCTCGCAGCTTGGCCTTGACCTCCAAGAATCCCTTCCTGGATCTCTGTACTTTGTTGGTGTAATCCGGATATATTGCAATCTTGTGATTGTCAAAGTGAACGGAATCCATGTCACCACTGGCCCGGAGGTTGCAATCCCTGTCTTTATAGTTCAGTATACGGGCTATGATGGCCCATGGGGGTGCCCCGGGCCTAGGGGGAGCAACCAATGCACTGTGCGCCGCTTTCGAACGCAAATATTGGAGACAGTCCAACTGGTTTGAGCACCTCCCGCACCCAACGCTCCACAAAGGCCTCCATGGACGACCCCTCAGCCCGCTCCGGGAACCCAATAAGCCTGATGTTGTTGCGGGTCTTCCGCGTCCTCCACTCTGTCCTCAAGCGTCTCAGCTTTGGATGTAACCGCCATCTGTCTCTGCAGTATATCCACCTCCGCCCGCAGCTCTGAAATCAAGCCCTTCGTGATATGCACCCTGTCAGATACCTTCCGGAGGTCCGACTGGAGAGGATTGACCTTGACCGCCACTGATTCAATCTTCTCTTCCGGGCCCCTCTAGACCCCTGAATTGCCGCCAACAATTCAGCTCTTGTGGGCTCTATGACAGGGGTTACCAACCCCACATCAGTCCCGCGCCCGGTCAGGCGCTTCTCCTGTTGCCCCGACAGAGCAGGGGTGGTGTATAACTCCATGGTATTGCCCTGCAACAGGGCCGGTCGCTTGCTCTTACCCATCAGTGGGGGCCCAGATGGGCACAACAGTCAGAATTTGACAGCAGGAGAAGCCACAGGGGGCGAGAGGCAACCCCCACCAGTTCAAAAAAGTCCCGGTGACCACCTGTAGTCTGCAGTCACATAGTGTCACTCACTCAGCCTTTCAGGGAGTCTGTCTGGGACCGGGTCCAGGCACACCCTCAGGGTCCAGTGTCTCCTACCCGCCGCTGGTAATGTTGCGCCACCTAGGGACCCCCAGGCTCCATCAGGGTGCGCTTCGGGCAGCATCTTAGGCCCCGAGGGCCAGCCCCGCCCCAGCACAGGATCCACGTTGGTCTTCAGGCGTGGTGAGCAAAAAAACGATGGATTAAACCCAGATCTTTATGACCGGGGTGAATGTTTGATTTGCTCTGCATTCTGTCCATCATCTGTTCTTTTTACATATCACCTTCTGTGTCAGATCTTTCCAGGTAAACATGTACTAATATGGTGACATGAGAGCAATGTGAAGTACAAAACACAGACTTCATGACTGTAAACTACAGGAAGTTTCTGTCCATCTAGACTTGAATTAGCTGTAGGAAGCCTATTCATTCTGAAACAGCCATTCAATAAGCAAAAAAAAACAGACTTATTTTAGGAATGTTGCATTCAATTTACATAATTACATGTGTAAAATCAAATCCTGGTTTTGACAATGGATGGATTTAACTAGTAAACAGTTACAGAGGTTGTCCCCATTCCTACGGCATCCCAAATGCCATAGAGGATGTTCTACTGCTTTGCCTCTGGCAGCCAAAATGTGACTCAGTCCGGGGAAGAGCCCTTTCCTTCGTCCAGTATGTGCCACCATTAGTAGAAGAATGAAATCACAGCTTTATTGATGGCTTCAAATAGAACTAATGAGATCAGCCCCCCAACGCTATTCATATCCAGATACCTATTAATATCGTGAAGGACTATCTCTGTGCCATAGTGCCACACATATACTAAATAAAGTGGACGTCAAAACTAAGCAACTTCTCACAACATATTTCTAGGTACAACTAGGCCATAGAAAGATGGTGTAATATTTCTGCTTCTTCTCAAGTAGTCCATAGATTTAAAGCCAAATAGCGCCACCTCCACCCAAAAGGATCATAGAAGGGAAGTATAAAGCATATTACCCCTGCCTCCGCAAAAATTAGGTCATAGAGGGAAGGTGTAAAATCATTACCTTTGCACAACTGTGTCGTATAAGGAAAGCGTAGAACCTCTACCTTCGCTAGGTCATAGAAAGGAAGCATAATATCTCTTGTGACCTAACAAAATCATAAAAAGAAAGCAGAATATTTCTATCTGCACCCAACCAGCTGATAAAAGGAAAACATAACATCTGTGCTTGCCTTCTGTTTAGGACACAGAAGGAAAGCTTAAGATCTCTGCCTTCACCTAATCCGCGAATCTAAGGAAAGTATATCTCTACCTACTCCCAGGATGAAACAATAATGTCTGTAGCTCCATCTACATGGGTAATAGATAGCATAATGGCTCTACCTGCATCTACCCAAGTCATAGAAGGAATGGATGTCTTAAAAATGTTTAAACTAAATGTTCTCTCCAAACAAAATGTACACATAGGTCTAGACTGTCATCAATGAACCAAGTTTGTTGTCTCCTTAGCAAGCACTTAGCAATGAGGAAAGGACTTCCTTTGTATCCCACAGACTTCCTGTTAAATCTAATGACTATTTTACATTTTATAGGGAATTATGTACTTCTCTTTTTTAAGACATCAGGTAACCCCCATCCACCTTAAAATGTCCCAAACTGTATCAAAAAGTGACACATTTACCATTTTGTGAAGAGCAGTACACATATAAAGATTACGTATGGGCTTTGTGCAACTCTGCTACAGGAAGGATGACTGAGGGAGCAGACAACAAGGTTCCTATAACTTCATTCCAAAGAATTCCATCAGTGAGGGGAAAAAATGTTTACAAGTGGCTATTTGCAGAAGTGTGGCACAATGGTTAGAGCGGCAGACCCTGATGCAGAGATCCGGCTCTAGACCAGGGTTCAATTCCCGCCTCTGTGGGTCTTGGGCTCAATTCCCTTGGACCAGATAATTCTCACCTCGGTGCCTAATCTGATTAATGGGTCCCACTCTGTAACTCTGGGCAATAGCTTGCTTAATCTCCGCAATGGCCCTGAAAGTGCTTGGATGCCTGGCTTCACCCTGGGGGTTGCCCAGGAGTGGGCACGTAACAGGGAAAAGCCAGGAGGGGTTCCACAGCGGTATGTGTACAGCGCCTTGAGACCCTACGGGTGAGTAGTGCGCTATACAAGTGCGAAATTTACATCTACACAATAATAATAAGACCAGTACAAACACCAAAAAATACAAATACATACATTCCAATTGAAAAATCAAAAGCAAAAAGTATGTTTTTTTGAGAACCACCAACAACAACCCATCAAATCCTACGCTTGTCAATTCCTGCAACGGATTGGTTGGAAGGCCCTGCCTTAGGCTGTACGAAGCAGAGTTGTCTGCCCCGTGACGATTTGAGCACAGGCCATGAGACATATGACCTATGCATGGCTGATAGCCGTGCACAGCTGGGGTTGACCAGCCATTGCATGCTGGGCGCAGGGCCTGGCCAGAGGCTGTCTATAGTCACAGGGTCTGACCGAAGGTTGTATACAGAGGTCGTTGTGGCATAGATCTGAAATTTACGTTTTAAAAAACTGCTTGAATTAGGCATGAGGAGGTTAAATATTAGACCTATCTGGACCATTAATTCAGAGATCTCCCTCAAATTCACGAATCCACATAGGGTTAGTGACTCTATTTAAAAAAAAACTATCGGCACCCTATTGGACCAGCAAGATTTTTTCCCCTCCTTGAACTGCAGATTCATCAATCCAGATTCGCAAATCCGCCACTTTCTGATTGGAACGGAAACATGGTCCGTTGCTGTCACCATAACCTAAGACAATACACCGAGCAACGTGTTGGTACAAAGAGAAGGGGAAAAAGGTAAAGACTGGGTCACCCTACCCTGACCCAGAAGCCCATATGTGAGAGTGCCCCCAAAAACACACCTCTGGTGTTGAAATAAAACTAAAAATATGATTTTTTATTACGGGGACTCAAAAATCTCAGGGTCGTGTAATCCCCATAGACTTCAGCACCGGACCTCCGAGACTGAAAAAAATGAAAGCAAAAACTTTTTAGAGTACCAATTCTGCCACCTACGGGGCAGGCCGCGCATGACAGCGTGGGAGCAGGGCCTTACCACATCCCGGACCCCCTGACCAACTTCCAACAGCACATGGCCCAAGGCTTGCATAGGGGACGTTCGCTGGCTGCAGAAAGTTGGTGCAGGTTAAGAGCACGTTTCTTTGGGAGCCTCACTCTATCTACAAAAACGTTTGCACACAATAGACCAGCAACATTTTAATGCGGTGTACAGACGATGTTCATTAAGGCAGACAGCAATTTCCTGTTGCTTATAACCCCATAGATAAAGCTATGCCATATAGCCAGCTATAGGTGCAGACACGTGCACCTTATATCATTGCCTCAATGCCAAGTTCTTGAGGGAAATAAGCTAATTTGTTGTTTTTATTAATTTATGAAGTTTGTAAAGTCCCTTGTGGCCACTACCGAGGGCTAAAAAGAACAGAAGTCATATTTGATGAAGGTAATGGGGAGAGAATAAGAAACCTACCAAAGGTGAGAGAAACATCCCTTTCGGATATATCTCTAAGACGATGCCAAAGATCAGATGAATGGCTGCCTAAGGAGTTCAGTCTTTAGAGGCTTGCTGCACGGGAAGCGGTAATCCACTGCTCTCGGGCTAGGGCCCAATACAACCCAGACTTTGGGACTGGCCAGTCAATGGCCTGCAGCCGTATTTTTGCCATTTCAGAGTTTGTTCATGAACAAGATGTAGATTTGTTGATTGGTGAGTCCTAGTTAGAATGTAATGTGGGTCTAAGTTTTCAGGGTAGTTGGGTCTTTTATTCGAATATGCCTTGTGGAGTGTGCAAAGGATTTTGAATTTTAGTTTGAAATAAACTGGGAGCCAGAGAAAGGGCTTTCAGGTTCAGGTTTCACATGGGTGTTTGTCCAGAGGATGAGGAAGAGCTGTACTTATAAAAGTCGAGGAACACTTCAACTTCTCCCATCACGGATAGGACCAGTGCTTAATTTGTGCCGGTGGTTCCCGGTGCGGCACTTATTTTTCTGCCTCAATGATTTACTGCGAGCAAAAGACGCATATGGGAAAGACTGAGGAATAGAGAAACGGAAAAGCGTCACAAAGGGAGAACTCAGAAAGCTGCAAGAGTGAGCGGAGTACCCAAAAATTATCGCAAAATTGCTTTGTTAGATGCAGTGGGTAAGATATTTGCGAAAAGCATACTAATGCATCTAACAGGCTGGGTTGAGGAAAATGCAATTCTGCCCGTGGAAAAAGCAGGCTTTAGAAAGGCACATAATACTCTTGATAACATCTTATTAATACAGACAATAAATGAAAAATATGTTCAGGTTAGGGGAGGAGCTGTATATGCTGCATTTATAGACTATTCCACTGTGTTTGATAGGGTGGATAGGAAGATCCTTTGGAGGAAACTGCTCGGGTTGGGGGTTCCGCCTTGCCTGCTAGGCCTAGTTATAGCTCTGCACTTATCCACCTGGTGCAAAGTCCTTTTGGGAGGAGAGCAGGGTTTGTCCTCCAAATTCATCACAAAAAATGGGCTGAAGCAGGGTTGCATACTGGCACCACTGCTATTTTCCCTTTACATCTACAACTTGCCCGCTGCTATAGGGAAGGCTGATGGTTATGGGCCTAGAATAGGTGGCCGTTTCATCCCCTGCCTTTTATATTCGGATGACATAGTGATGGACCCTACCCCTAAAGGTCTAAATCACCATTTGGCCACCCTGAATCAAAACTCTATGCAGCACTCCTTGAAAATTATAACACTTAAATCTCAAGTAGTACGATTTGCGGGGAACAAAGTTGGGAAAAAAGCTAATTTCTCTTGGTCCCTTGGACAGCATAAGCTAGAGCAGGTAAACTTAAATTGTTTTCTAGGTAAAATTCTATCCGGCTCTCTCAGTGATCAAGATCATATCCGAAATAATATCAGCAAGGCCCTATCTCAAGCGCAAGGTTTAGTGGCCTTTTATAATGCTATTGGCCGGCGCCACTTTCTCCATTTACTCACAGCCTACCAAGCAAAGATCCCGGCCACCCGCTTGTATGCAATAGAATGTATTGAAATCTCGAAATGGGACTTCCTCGATAAAATAGAAGGGTGGTTTTTTAAAGACATTTCGCCTCTTGTAATACCTCAACCCCATTAGCAGCTTTAAGGCTAGAATTTGGCATTAAGAATCTCTTTGTCCAAGGCCTTGTGGCGGTGGTCCGGAAGGCCCACTGTCTAGCACATAGTGAGGAACGAACTCTGAGAAACCTGACTTTTATAGAAATCTTTAGTAGTTTGAGAGGAAAATCCAGGTTTTTCAGAAATTATACTCATGCGGTTCAGCTGTTAGAGCTGGATCCGGATCCGTCAACAACGGTAATGCATATTCTTCTTAAAAATAATCCCAAAGGAGGTGACATGGTCTAAGGGTTTTTTTAATGGATCAGGAGTTTTGCCTCCTAAAGAGGAGTCTCAAGAAAGTAACTAAAACTGTGACCCTCTAACATGCTCCCCCTTATCTTGTGTGGATTCTCCCGCATGGAGTGAGGCGCCTTTTCATCTTAATTAGATTAGATAGAGTGCCACTCAGGTAATTAATTTCCAAATGGGATGGAGCCACGAATATTTGTGACCTGTGCCAAGGGGGGAAGGGGTGCAGAATATTAAGCACATATTATTTATCTGCCCTGCTGTAACAATTCACCTGGAAAAAATGGCTGAAACCCTTCTATTTGTGACTAAATATTCAATCAGCTGAGGAGAATCTGAATATAAACCAACAAATGAAATGTTCTGTATTAGGATTTGTAATTTCTTTAAATCCTTTTTAAATTTATTTGAAAACCCTCTCGATTAGTGGGTGTGAGGGGTTTGCCAGCACTGACTCAATATAGTAATGTTGGGTCGGTGGTGAACGACTCCCTTGACTTACCTGGGAGTAAGGACCTTATTAGGATTTGTTGATTTTAAATGTGTCTTGTATAAACATGCTGATTGGTTTGAGGGTAGCATGTCTGTGTTAGATCTTTGGGTACCGGAAAATTCTGTGATTGCTCAACTGTGACTTTAATTTGGATATTCTCAGAAGGTGATCTGGGAAGTCAATAAGAATGATCTCTTTTGGAATCTTTTTTTCCTAAGCATAGTACTCAGGTTGCCATAGACGAGGTGTGTGGTAAAGAGTGGGAGGGGAGGACTTTCCTTTTATTATTTTAGAGAAAGTAACTGCAAGAACTTAATTTTATATGGAACTGTATTTATATTAGTTTATCGGTGTGTTTATGTTGTGCATGTGGACCTCTTTGGAGTTCTAAATCACGGAATAAATAAATTGAATTGAGTGAGCTGAAGGGGTAGGGAGTGCCTGTAAAATCAATTAAGGAGGTCAGTGATAGCTTCAGGATTACGCAGCCTCAGTATTCCGTGTTCACACATTTAGTTGCAGCAGCCGCGCGTTTTTATTTACAAATTAAGCACTGGATAGGACACAGCTTTGAAGTCTACACACAGTGTGGGGCTATATAATGTAACAAACGCATGACAATAATGAAGTCACTTGTCTGCAATAACAGTTCTTCGTCCTGAAAATCTTGAAAAGCTATAAATTAACAAGGGGGACACTCCCAGCCTCAGCTGCGGTCTACGGCTGACTTGGATTCAGTAGATATTTTACGCACAGACCAACGTCATTGGGGAACAGGAGATGTGAAAAATATCAATAATTTTCCAGAGCTGAAGGGCATTGCGATTTCCTATCAACATTATCACATTAGTTTGAGTATTATTTTATGCACACACGGTCGACACTGTTTAAGTTTGAGAATTACAATGTACAGTACTTGCGATTACCACTAGATGTCAGCATATGCACGTTATGGGTCTAATAGCCAACATGCAGATATGAAACTTGTTTCGTCGTACTTAAATATTTTGGTCAAAAGTAACCATTTTCAGTTTGACAATGTTTATCTCTATAGGAGTTTACAGCTAACAGAATTATTTGAATGATGGTATTTTATAAAAGTGATGTGTAGGTCCGTTTATTTTGGCTGCATTTTCATTCTCTAGAAAAAACATTCGACGTGCTCTGCAATATTGTTGCAAAGTTGACAAACATTTCAGTTCTTCTGGTTGGTCAATTTTGCAGCCTTCGGCTGTGTGCGAAATGTCCTGTCGAAAATAGTTTTGGGGAAATAAATATTTTAACGTTTTACATTTTCAATTTTATTTTTTTATTTGTAAATAATTAGGGACAGATTTATGAAAAGTGGTGCTGCACTTAGTGCACCCCTTAGCGCCACCATGTGTGCGCCGTATTAAAAATATGGGGCACCCTGGCGGTACTTAGGGTGACTAGTGTTCAAAATTTTGACGGTAGTCCGGCTCTTTGCTGGATTAGCGTAAAAAATTATGCAGCTAATCCTGCAAAGCACTCAGAGGCCCATTGTAATCAATGGGAGCCTCTTTTCAATACCTGCATTTAGCAACCATTAAAAAAATGTTTATAAAAATGGCACAAAGGAATCTGATAGATTCCTTTGCGCCATTTATACGCCCCCCCCCCCCCCCCCCCAGCAACGTAATGTCCCTGTTAGATACATTATTCCTGGCGGAGGCATAATGTGGCGCAAGGGGTTACAAAGTGGCACAATGCAAGCATTGTGCCACTTTGTAAAGATGGTGCAGCGTTTTTGCCCTTCTATAGCCACATTAGCATAAAAAAATTATGCTAATATGGCTTTTGAATGGTGCAAGCCTTCCATAAATCTGGGGCTTAATCTGCTAGTATTTTAGTTTTTTAAACAGTCCCGGCCCGCCTGATTAGGCACCGTGGACCCCCAGGGATCCATGGGCCACAGTTTAAAACTAAAGAGTGCTTTTGATACGTGGGATGAGACTAATTTCTTAAACTGTATCTGAAAAGTTTATTTCTGCAATTGACTTGCTTTCTAATTTTTATTTCTAAGGTCATCAAAAGAAACTGATGCTGGCTGTGAAGAAACTGGTGGAAATCCAGCGAGCTGAGTATGGGAAGTACGAATCAGGCACTCTGAAGAGAAAGGCCGCAGAGAACCGGGAAATTGCGGCCATTGACTCCCCACCTCCAGATAGTGCTGAGTGTCAATCACCCAAGTTGAGCACCTTCCAGGACAGCGAGCTGAGTGGAGAGCTTCAGGCAGCCTTGACTGGGAGCGGTGAGGAAAACCTGGAGCGACAGACCAACCATGTCTCCCATGTGCGGGAAGGGCCCAGCTTCCGGACACCCGGTGCTAGGGTGGTGCGTGAGAACAGCCTTACCGGGCGGGCCAAGCACATCAGCAGCTCCCAAGAGTTGCTGGGAGATGGACCTAAGGCACAAACTGCCGGCATTTCCAAAAGTCAGGAATACTTGATAGATGACGCCAAGGAGGAACCTCCCAGCACAACCAAGGAAGTAAGGCCCATGAGGCATGGACACTCCATTAAAAGGGCAACTGTGCCCCCGGTGCCTGGAAAACCAAGGCAATCCTTCCCGCCTTCTGGGGGACAGAGTTACACGCCACCCCAAACGCCAACCAAGTTGAGGCCTTCATCACCGCAGACTTTAATAGTCCCTCATGCCACAGCCAAGGTAAAACCCACCCCTCAGATTCTTCAGCAGGTGGATTTATCATCCCCCAGGTCACTCCCTCAATCGCCAACCCACAGGGGATTTGCGTACGTGATGCCCCAGCCAGTCGAAGGGGAAGGGTCTGGCAGCCCTAGTCACATGGTAGGTCCATTAGCACAAGCTGTCCCCGTCTTGCCTGTTTCTGTACCGGTGCTGTGCCTTCCTCCAGCAGGCTCAGATTCGGACGAGGACCCTGCTAGACCCAAGAAGCGTGCCCACAGCCTGAATCGTTACGCAATGTCGGACACCGAACAGGACAAGGAGGAGCTGATGGTGCCTGATGCTATTCCCTATGCCACTGTCCAGCGGCGGGTGGGGCGAAGTCACTCAGTCAGGTCCCAATCCAGTCTTGATAAGAACGTTAATCGAAGCCAGTCTTTTGCGGTCCGCCCCAAGAAGAAGGGGCCACCACCTCCTCCGCCAAAGCGGTCAAGCTCAGCCATGTCCAACACTAATCTGGCTGATGACTTCGGTAGAGAGGGGGAACAGGGCATGGAGAATGATATTGGGGAGGGCTACCGGGAGCAGAGAAGGGCGAGTGATTTTGGAGGGGCGGTGGACACTGGGAGTGCGGGGAGTGTGAAAAGCATTGCAGCAATGCTGGAGATGTCATCAATTGGTGGAGGTGCAAGAGCCATGTCTTTGCAGAGGGTGTATGGGGGCAAGTTTGTGGAAGGGTATCCCATCCACCCAGGCATGCTGCTACACCCTTCCAGTCCTGAGCACATCAGGGTGGCTGCTGTGATGGGCACCGTGAAACACAGGGATGCCATTGGCTTAGATGGGGAAATTGTCAACCGACGTCGGACGATCAGTGGGCCGGTGACGGGTCTCATTGCTGCCGTGCGCAGAGAGCGCTCAGACAGTGTTAAGTCAGACAGCAGGAGAGATGTGGCTATGAACAGAGCGGTCGGAGAGCAGGAGGGGTCACCGCAGAACAGCTCATCCGAAAACATCCCATTTGCTGAAGAACGCAAGCAGACCATAAAGCAGCGGCCAAGACCGAAGACGGAGGCAATGGAGAGCAGCTCCTCAGCCCAGCGGCTGGCGGAGTCTGTGGCAATGAAGCACGGTGGTGATCTGTCCAAGGTGGAGTCCAGTATCACCCTCAAACGGAGGATACGAGCCCGGCAGAATCAGCATGACGTTAAGTTCATCCTCACCGAATCAGACACCGTGAAGAGGCGGCCCAAGACCAAGGACAGGGAGCTGTCGGTGTCATGTATTGAGGGGGGCTCCCTAACTGTGTACCAGAATGGCACTGGGACCTCAAAACGCAGACCCGTCTCAGAGATGAGCGGGCTGGACGTTCCCATGTCACAGGCCCAATCCACTGGGGATGGTGCCATGGGTAAGCAGGCTGGTGTGGCATTTGGATCCCCTGGGATGGATGGTGAGGTGAAGCGGCTGGTGAAACCTCCAGTCTCGCCCAAGCCAGTGCTGCCTCATCAAGCACAGAAGATTCAAGGATCTCCGACAGCAGCACCCAAGATGGCCCAGAGCCCCGGAAGTGCAGGTACTTTCTTCTAGCAGATAGACACAGTCACCCTTGAAACAAATAAGTCTATCCCTTCCATACTCCACCCTCATTCTCAGTTGTTTACTTTGCTGTCTCTTTCTTCTTCCTCTATATCTCACTCACTTTACTCTCTAATTCTCTCTTGATCTGAATCTCTCTTTCTTTTACTTTCTCTATCACTCTGGCTACATTTCTTTCTGGCTCTCCCCTGGATCTTCTTCTCTTTCTCTAACTCTTTCTCTCTGACTCTCAACCACCCTCCCTCCCTTTCTGTTGCCTTTTCTCCTGCTCTCACCCTTTCTGGCCCTCTATTTTTCTTCTCCTAGGCTTCCTCTTCTCCCTTCTACTGTTTATACTGACCTGCTCCAATATCTCATAACCCAAGCCCCCGATTTGTCCAAAATGGCGCGGGTAGTCTGAAGGCTGTTGCTCCGAAATAGTTCACCTCAAGGGGGCGCTCAGAATAGAAGACAACCGACCCCCAGGGACATCCACAGCAGGGGATAGGGAAATTACACAAGAGAACTGGGTGAATGGTCAAATAACAGACCAGCAAACATGTAGCCCAAGCATTGGCCAACAGGTTAAACCAGGCGAACCATGTGTAGAGGCCTGTTTTTCTTTTTAAAAAAAATGTATTGCAAGCATACACCACAAAAATAAAACTAATGAAATTAAAGAAATCAAACTGCCACCTACATGTGGGGTCCATTTGCTTGTGAGAAAAAATAATAATTACTTGTAATTTAAACAGAAGCTGCCAAATGCTTCCTAGTAGGGAGGTGAGCTTGTTAGAGATGCAGAAACACTTTGTAATATTTATGCCCATCACAGAAAATATGATAGTTGTTGGCACAAAGAAGATGTATTATCGACTTTAAATTATTGCAACCTGAGGAGAAGGTTTAAACATAGAGCTTCACTAAACAATAAGACATGAAGAATGAAAACAAAAAGTACATTTTATAAGGAAAGTATAGGCTTACCAGCCCAGGCACTGCAGTGCACTTTAAGTCAGTGTGCACATGAGCATCCAAAATGCTGTCACTCACAGTGCAAGGTAGCCAGGGGCGGAAGTGAGATGTGCCATTGCCCCCTGCAGTAAGCTGTGCTGGGCAGTGCTTGAAATGCAAAGATAGAAGTGCGGGTACTCTGTTATCAGGGTACCTGCTTGTTGCTGAGAAGTGCCAGTACTCTCCAATAAAACGTATTACGTTTTTCTTGAGAAGTGCAGGTACTCTCCCTCTCAAAATAAAAAAGTGCCGGTACTTAGTACCAGAGAGTACCGGCCCATTTAAAGCACTTGTGGTGGGAGGAAGCAAAATGCAATTGGCAGTGGTAAAGATTGATAGATGGAGAGGGCCAATCCAAAGCCTCTGTAGATATGTTTACACATATCTATTTTTTTATTACATGAGGCTGGTGAGGTTGATAAATCCATCTCTAGACCATACCTAAAAAAAAAAGTAGGTTAGTGAATAGGGTCATTTTTTTTTCATCCAGCAGCTATAAAGAGGCATTTAAATACATGAACACACTGTGGACGCAGATACTTTTCAGCACGGGTGCTACTGACACCCTAGGCTGCATTATTAGGACAGTCTCAGGAACACGCTGCAAAAATTAATTTTAAACTGGGGAACATGGATATATGGAGCTGACATTCCCAGCCTGGAACTGATGCGGAGAGATATGTTACTGACAAAGCAAGTGTAGTTCTGAGCCCTATCTAGATGCCTGGGTGTGAACAGCAGTCTGGAGGAAATGGCGGACTTGATAAATGGTCGTTGTCTGCTGTCAAATGTAATGTTCCCATGCATTGATTCTGGCTCTTTGTATTGTAATGTGCAGATCTGAGGCGGGTGCAGG
This sequence comes from Pleurodeles waltl, assembly GCF_031143425.1. Classification (NCBI taxonomy): domain Eukaryota; kingdom Metazoa; phylum Chordata; class Amphibia; order Caudata; family Salamandridae; genus Pleurodeles; species Pleurodeles waltl. The sequence goes on from NC_090449.1 coordinate 72,963,154, forward strand.
GCACGCCCCCTCCAGTCTCTCCCAAGCCCACGCCACCACCGACAGCACCCAAACCGGGCAAGGCCCACGCGGTCATCCAATCTGTGAGTGCGAGCTCCACGCCAGTGCCCTCACCCGCCAAGCAGACCAGCGCCATCAAGCCCTCCAGCACTCCGCCTTCACTATGCTCCAGCCCAGCTAAACCGCTGACCCCAGGCCAGCCTCAGCAGGTTCCTGTGAAGCCGCCTAGATCATCGATAGCGGGGGCATCTGTGGAGGCACCGAGCACAGACACTGCGCATCAGAAGCTGGAGGAGACTAGTGCCTCCCTCGCCGCCGCCTTGCAAGCCGTGGAAGAGAAGATCAAGTTGGAGGAAGAAGAACAGAATGAGTATGAATTAAATTACTTAAGCCAAAGCTGCATGCACATGCAATTTACCAGTAGAAGTGATATGAGTAGATACAGAGATGCCACGGAAGGTTGTGTTAGTCTTAGCGAATGTCCTACGCACCAAGGCCATCACAAACGGGGAACAGCCAGGACAGCTCACCCCAGGCCCGCTCTTTTCAGAGTGCTGTGCTGCAATTGCTAAATATATTAATGATGCAGCCAATAATGTCAACTGCCCTAGGTCACGCCTTATAAGGATCGTCCTTGAAAAGTATGCCATGACATTAGTTTCTTTTGGATGCAACGCTTCCTGTAAAACATGGACCCTGCATCTTGGTTGGTTCCCAGACCCCCGACAGGCCTGATAAGGCCATATATACTCTGCCGTAATGCAGACATTGCAGCACTCAAGATGCAGAAGGCAAACTGGATGCAGGATAGAAGGGTGTGGATAAAAAAGCAGAGAACCACGAGTTCTATTCTAAGGTAATTGCAGGAAATAATTCAGGATACCATCAGAAAAAGTGCGAGGCAAAGAAAAGCTTATTTACTCCAGCCTAGTTGAAGAGTGTGTTTTATAAGCCAGGGTTTCTGCAGATGTGGGGCATAAAATGAGGTCAAAACATGATGTTTCTACAGGAATTGTTAAAGTCTAGCGTGTCATGAAGACTTAGTAAGACATGTTCAGCTGCACCCCACATGGTCTCTATTTCAATCACATCAAAACACGAGGGCAGTGAAATCCTTTCTGAAATAGCATCACCTGAGAGACTACTTATAAAAAATACACTTTTGCTAAGAGTCTTTAAAATCCTGGCTGTTGCATAAACCATATATCTGCCTGTTGATGATCATAAGGTCCTTGAAATTAACATGAATTCTATGTCTTACAATTACACTGTTATAGTTTTAAAAGAGAAAGTTAACGTGTATTATTCTGGGGTACATGGTAGAATAAAAGCAAGAACTGAAAGTGGTGTCACAGTCTGTCATGGGGGAGTGGCGGGATACTTTACTGATCTCTACCGGGCACGCAGAGGGAATAACCGAGTGACCAGAGCAGTATCCTTCCTGACACTTGGCTTCTGGAGGAGAGTGGCAGCTTGGTGAATGGAGATTGTGGAGAGGCACTGCAGTTATTTAGGGTGTCAAAGGAGAAGAATACTGCACGTAGTAGAAGATATTCAAAGACAAACAGGAACCTGAGAGGCACCTGCTGCAAACTGGCATATTCCAAAGAACCAAGAGGCTGCTAGAAAGTCATGATTAAGATAACTAGTACTTGAAGGTGACACCGGGGCCATGTCACATAAAATTAGCAGTGTGTGTTTTAATTCAAGACACAGGGGGTCATTACGAGTCTGGCGGTCACTAGACTGCCAGACTCGCGGATGGCAGTCAGATCGCCACCAAGGTGGCAGTCCGAGTGTTACATTACAACCCTGGCAGTCGGGCCACCAGCTCCCCCAGGATTGGAGGTCCCGACGGTCTGGAGGTGGTGGCGATCCTAATACCAGTGCTGCCCTGGTGATTATGAGCCCCTTCTCTGCAATCGGTGCCATGAAAATGCTGGTGGAGAACAGGTGCAGGGGACCCCATGGTGGCCCCTGCTCTTGGCATGGGCAGTGCAGGAGCCCTCCTGGCCAGCACCCTTGCTTTGCAGACAGTGAACATTGCAACAGTGAACACTGTCACACAACAACTATGCAGAAACATTTTGGTCACACACTGCCACCTCCACAAATCTGCTTTCGTTAGTGGTCAAAGTTTTCTTCACTGAGCCCTGCCTTAACTTGCAACCAAGGACATGTATTAGTGCCGGTCACTACTTTTGCAGGTGAAAAGTAGAGGCCATAACTGAGAAGTAAATGGGAACTGGTGGAGATGCAAAGAGACAAATAGAGCACATTGCTCATTAGTTTAAGAAAAGCCCCAGCAATGACAATTTCAGGAACTGGAAGAAGTAGGCCCCCAAATTGACAGCAATAGTTTTGTTGAAAATAAGATCCTTAGGGCCAATTGTATCAATATTTGATGCAGTGCTATGCAGCAAGACAATTTGCTGAACTGTGTCAAACGGAGAGTGCAATTTTGACGCACTTCAAATTATACTACTATTGGTAAATCTAAGAATGTGCTAAAAAACATGGATGTATGCATTGAAACACCCACACTCTGCTGCCCATTTCATGCCTTCCTGGTGCAGATTAACGTCTGGCAGTGACTTGCACTGCCTTGTGTTACTCCAGAATTACAAAGCAAAGAAGGGCCACACAAGGTGGCGTTGCATGGCTTGGTAAATCTCACTTAAGGATTGCATTGCATTTGGGTCACCTTGTGTGACACAAGGACCTATCAATCCTTTGATAAATCTGGGCCTTTGTGTGTAAATACCATGGGTGCCTAGAATATAAATAGACCAAACAAAGTAAACAAGCATTGGTGAAGCCAAAAGGTCTGGCATGGGCTGCTGACTTTCGGCTCTAACCAAGAGACTGTAGTCTCAGAAATGGAACACAAGCAGTAAAACATCTACTTTTCAAATGTATAAAACAAAATTAGTGAAGAGTAGGTGGGCTGGCAGTGGTAGGACAGGGAAAAAGGCCAGCAAGGGAGCTACGAAATAAAGTGTGTGGTTGGAGGAAGCATTATGTGAAGGGGCACGGGAGCAGGGAAGGAAGTGGTAGACAACGCAATGGGTGCACAGATAGCCGAGAGAGAAGCGTGGGGGGTGGAATCAAAGAAATGAGTGGCAATTATAAGATAGAGAAATGGTACATCTGTTTAAAAGGGGAAAGTGGTGATTTAAACAAGTAGACAACCGGTTACTTGGGTTTTGCAGCATGAAGTCTTCTTGGTTCACGTGTTGTGCATGATTCTCCCTATAATGGTTGGGACCAGAGGTATTATACTATCAAAACATTTTTCTGAGGTTGAGTTGTCATTTTGTAATTTCAACTAGACCATTGGATTCCTGGCATCTCAGTTTTTCAAGAGGTTCCACAGAGATGTGGCAGCCCTAGAACAAATATTTAATTGCCACTTAGTGCGATTTGGAGCTTTTGGTATTGAGACAAAGAGTTGCTTTGCTTTTTTTTAAATATCTGATCTCCCTTTTCTTTCCCATCCTCCCTACAGCTCTACAGTTGAGTCAAAGAGCACAGTCAGTATCTTGGATGACATTGGCAGTATGTTCGATGACCTCGCCGACCAGCTGGATGCCATGCTGGAATGAGGAGAGGGAGAGAGGATGCGGATAACCTCAGGATTTACAATGGGTACAAGGGCACAATGTCTTCTCCATCTCCTCCTCCCTTAAAGACTCCTCTTGTACAGAATCCCTCTCCCTGGAAATTACCCGGTCCTGTTCGCACAAAGACGCTATAAAGATACCTCAGGACTGTGCCCGGTTTTCCAGTGCGGATCTCCACTCGGGACGGTGTGCGTCACCGGCTTTCAGGCAGAAGAATGGTTGGATCCGTTTCTTCTGCAACAAGACGGGCCTACTCCCGGGACACATGAAATGGAGACCCTCCCCCTTACGATGATGGTTATGTGTGTGTTTGTACTGTGGCATGATGACTTGGTCGGCGCTGGTAGAGAGCCCAGTGACGTTCTGGGCAGCCTTTGGTCATTACTGAATGCTTTTCTTCCCTCCTGCTCCACCAAATTCCCCACCCTACCTAAGCAACCATGCATGGGTTACACACAATCACAAATCCTAATGTCAGGTCCTGGCTTCCAGGGACTCCAGACTGACCCACTCTCCACTAGCACACTGCACGAAAAAAATTTGCGACTTGCCCTATTGTAGGTCGAAACCAATAGCCATTCAGCGCTACAGAGGACACTCACGCAAAATGAAAATGGGGTTAGTTTATTGATCCAAGGTACGTTTTTGAATTTTCCCTTTTCTCCTGCATCCTTGGACACTTGCAGATAAATCAGTGCTTATCCAACTAGCCCAACCTCCCCATCACCACGCTGGAGGTGTCACCACTTAAAACCTCTACACGTCTCTTACAGCGGCTGACCAGCAAGATTCTGGGCACACGCGGGTTTCCTGCACTGTTGTTTTCAGTTGACTGTTTCATGTGTGCTTATAATTAAGGTGAGAGGTCACTTTTTAAAATCCAAGACGATTCGTCTTTAGGGCTCGGGTGAGGCCTCTGCACCGCACTTCTTGTTTCTACACAGTGTGACTGAAAAGACATTTTTATTTTAAAAAGAGACAGCTCACCCAAACTTTATTAGCACTTTGTTATACATGTATTTATATGTTTAAAATCCTATGACGATGAAGACTGCACAAAAAACATGTAGGTTTAAGCTCTGTCAGAGGGGCTAGAAAGCACAGATTTACAGCCGCTTGCATCAAAAATTTACACACACATGCAGGAAACTGCTAGGCCAGCATTTGGCATCACCAGGTGCCAGACCGGGCAAAGGATGCCGCAAAGTATATATTATAGCATACAAACAGTATACATTGTCCTACAAAGTACGCTTATTACTATTTAATGATTCTGGGCCTGGAAAATAAATAATAATATTACTAGTGTGTAATAAAGCCTCCTCTCTGCAGTGGAAAAGTATTCTAGGTATGAGGGTGATCGAAGAGTAAAGCAGCATTGGCACATTCCTTATCTGAGAAAGACTGGTCCAGTTTGCCCCAGGTGGCTTCTGTTGCCCAGAGTTGGCATCTGTTGCACCATCTAAAGTTGGAACTGGTGAGGGTTTCATAAGTCAGTGTTTGAAATAGAAACTGAGAAGTGTGGTTCATGCCTGGGACACGGTGCCTGCACTCTTTGTTGAAGTGCTGTTACTGTATTGTTAAAGGTTGGGAAACTGCTGAAAAGTGCCAGCACTGTCCTGTTGAAAGCAGTGGAATAATTGATGAGAAATAGTGGCACTTTCAGGCCTCTTTATGGGAGTGGCTGGTTTCATGAGAAGTGCTGATATCAAAGCTTCAAACTGATTCCAAAGTATTCTCTATCCTAGAGTTCCGGTTTGCCACGGAAGTGCCGGTACTTTCCCATTATAAGAATTGTAACACCGCTGAGAAGTGCTGGTACTCTCCCTTTGCAGCTAAGAAGTAATGCAGGTATTCAGTACATGGCAGCACCTCCCCAGTTAAAGCACCGGACTCTACAATATATGACATGTGTTACTGCAGTCCTGATCAGAAGGGCTGGTATTCTTTAAAGGAGTCTCTGCCCTGGTGAAAAGTTACACTACTTTCCCTTACATTTATTGCAGTTTATCCAAAAAAACACAACAAAAAAGTACCAGTACATTTTCAATAGAGGCCTAGAATTAACAAGTTCGGGTGGATAAAGACCTGTGTTTTTCGGGCGAATGGTATCGTCGGCTTCCTGCCTCCCAGCCATGGGGGTTCTGCTGGCATCCAGAGGGCTGACTTTTAGCTTCAAATGTCAGCCTGATTCGGCTTGCCTGTACCCTATCCTCTGGCGCCATCATGTGGGCAAACGGAGCATTGCCACTGTTTGCTGTAATAGATTCGCTACTCAAATGACGATAGGCAGGAAGATTCAAAATGGCGGTTTTTGGCCTCTGCGGGGCGTTTGTTTCTCTCATGAACAGTCGCCCTCAGCTCTTCCCAGAGGCGAGATGTAATTAAATTATGATTGAAGACCTCTTTATTTATATTTGGTAAATGATTTCTGGAAATATTAATGGGGCTCCTCTCCGTTTTTTAGTGTTATATCGAATCCCTACTCATCTAACAAACACTTCTTAGAACTTACGCGGAGTTTATATTTGTTTAGTGACAACGATATAAAATTCCCTATAGAACTTCATAGATTTTCTAAAAGTTGAAATATACCACCATCAGTAACGTAAGTATTTCAATGGAAAATTGATTTATTTCTGAAGAATGAATCATATGGTACATTCACATCTTGTACGTAATTCAACCTCTGTAAATCCGCTATGAACTTCCAATATATTGGGCCGAAGAGCTAGGCCACTTCTGCATGAGAGGCTAAAAGATGGCGGGCAAATGTAGAAGACAGAAAGGGACTCATTTTTCTTGCATCATAGCAGCCAGATTTACTGCAACGTGTGACGGGGGAAATGCGACACAGAGCCTGATCTACCAGGATTCACTTACTTCACCTGTCACCCTCTGCGATGGCGCCTTGCGTGACTTGCAGCCTTGCACCATGGTGTTGAGGGCAGTGTGCTGTGTCTAGCATAGGATTTGTACTGGAAACATACTCTTGCAGCACAAACCCCTTTTTTCAGGAGTATCCCACACATTGGTTGAATGATGTATACACATGCAATGTGTGACTTTTTTTCTTTAGAAATGAAAACATGTCTCCGCATTACAACTTGCTTCAAGGAGTCTTTATTTTTTGGCGCAAAGCCTGGTCTGCTATTTCATCGAAACCTAGCAGTGTTGGCATTGATGGGCCGAGCTATGGCCAAGCAATGTCCCCTTTACGCAAAGCACTTTTCACAATGGAAAAAGGACACCTTTCCAGTGCAACATAGCTTTAGCACTGGAAAGTAAATACTGATGTCTCTCTTTGTATGACATCGCGTCACTTGGCAGTGGCACAAAGCTTTAGGAGATTTGGGCCTAAGAGTCTACTGGAGAACATTGTTCTGGCCTGAGCTAGCTTTTCAAATATATTTATTTAAATATATGCCCTTTCCCATCACCTAAAACCATGAAAATATGTTCCTTACCAGCACTTCAATGTGAAATATTCACCTCAGCTACTGACATTGATCTGTAGAATAATGCTGTCCGGGCACCTATGTAGTCAGTAATCAGGAGGATGCCAAGGCCTCTGCTAAACTCTGACCCAGAGTGCAGCCAAAGTTTATCCAATGAGGTTCCAGTCGAGTATTAAGGTTAAGCCCTTTGCATTAACACATGGGGCCTGCTCTGGTTTGGTGGATGAGATACTCTGTTACAAACATGGCGAATATCCCATCCATCGCATAACACGTGCATTATGTTGTATGGCATTTGTCATAAGGGTGAGAGGATATCCATCACTTTTTTAATGAAGTATCCCAACCGCCAAACTGTATATATGGTCCAAAGTTTTTTTTACCACAGATGTATTAGAAAAGGCAATCCATTAGACTAGATCTGGAACGGTTGCTTTAGTGAAGAATATGACTTTGTCGATTTATTTTTTCCCATCGGTTGGTGGCAATCCTGGTCTTGTGCGTTGATTATTGCAGTATATTCTAAAAATGGTTTGTAAAAGTGGAACCAATTTCTCATAGAATCAACAGCCCGGGCTTCCTAACTGCAAACATGAGCCCATATAAGACCTGTTTGCGATATGTTGACAGTACATGGGGCTAACTGTGTTTCATTTGCATGTCCTTAGGTTTTACCACCAGGCAGATGAGATGTTGTATGGGATGAACCTTCCCTAAACATGGAAGTTGCTTCCAGTCGTAGATGTGAGGCCCCTCCTTCTGGTGTGCTGGTTTCCCATGTGGAGAGTGGGTGCTTTGTAAGCACAGAAACACGTCACCATCAGGCAGTCTCTTTTAACAAGGCTAGTCACAGATGGTACAAATAGAAGTTGTATCCCCTTTACTTTTGGTGACTTTGGTTTCCCATATTGGGCTCTTACATAGAGCACAAAGGCCCGTTATTTTGAGGCATCACAGACTGACGGTTTTAAGGCTCAGTCTGCTCGCAGTGAGTGCCCAGTGCAACTTCTCACCAGAATGCAAAATGGTGCAACTCAGCAGAGGTTTAACACCCATGCAGCTCCGTTTTGCCTGCGGTGCCCAATGCTGGTGCAGACTCATGTGTTCAGAATGCCTACAAAGGCTGAAATCGGTTCAGTACCAGCATCAGTGTGGCACTGCTTTCTTGGCACTGCTTCAGGGAGCCACGAAATAGGCCACGTAGCTGCTGATACACCAAACCATTGAAACCCCTGCAAAGGGTGTCCCTAAGTGCAAAACCCTGTGCCTGCTGCAGAAAAAAGCAATGATTGTTGTCCCCGACGAGACCAGATAGGTGTGGTGCAATGCAAGCACAGGCAATGCCTCTGCAGAGTGATGTGTGCCAACACACAGACCAAGCCAGACACTCAGGACTGTGCAGAGTGATGTGTGCCAACACACAGACCAAGCCAGACACCCAGGACTGTGCAGAGTGATGTGTGCCAACACACAGACCAAGCCAGACACCCAGAACTGTGCATAGTGATGTGTGCCAACACACAGACCAAGCCAGACACCCAGGACTGTGCAGAGTGATGTGTGCCAACACACAGACTAAGCCAGACACCCAGAACTGTGCAGAGTGATGTGTGCCAACACACAGACCAAGCCAGACACCCAGGACGGTGCAGAGTGATGTGTACGCCCAGGACTATGCAGAGTGATGTGTACACCCAGGACTATGCAGAGTGATGTGTGCCAACACACAGACTAAACCAGACACCCAGGACTATGCAGAGTGATGTGTGCCAACATACAGACCAAGCCAGACACCCAGGACTGTGCAGAGTGACGTGTGCCAACACACAGACTAAACCAGACACCCAGGACTGTGCAGAGTGATGTGTGTCAACACACAGACCAAGCCAGACACCCAGGACTGTGCAGAGTGATGTGTGCCAACACACAGACTAAGCCAGACACCCAGGACTGTGCAGAGTGATGTGTGCCAACACACAGACCAAACCAGATACCCGGGACTGTGCAGAGTGCAGAGTGATGTGTGCCAACACACAGACCAAGCCAGACACCCAGGACTGTGCAGTAATGTGTGCCAACGCACAGACCAAGCCAGACACCCAGGACTGTGGAGAGTGATGTGTGCCAACACACAGACTAAGCCAGACACCCAGGACTATGCAGAGTGATGTGTGCCAACACACAGACCAAGCCAGACACCCAGGACTGTGCAGAGTGATGTGCGCCAACACACAGACTAAACCAGACATCCAGGACTGTGCAGAGTGATGTGCGCCAACACACAGACCAAGCCAGACACCCAGAACTGTGCAGAGTGATGTGTGCCAACACACAGACCAAGCCAGACACCCAGGACTGTGCAGAGTGATGTGTGCCAACACACAGACTAAGCCAGACACCCAGAACAGTGCAGAGTGATGTGTACGCCCAGGACTATGCAGAGTGATGTGTACACCCAGGACTATGCAGAGTGATGTGTGCCAACACACAGACTAAACCAGACACCCAGGACTGTGCAGAGTGATGTGTGCCAACACACAGACCAAGCCAGACACCCAGGACTGTGCAGAGTGATGTGTGCCAACACACAGACCAAGCCAGACACCCAAAACTGTGCAGAGTGATGTGTGCCAACACACAGACCAAGCCAGACACCCAGGACTGTGCAGAGTGATGTGTGCCAACACACAGACTAAGCCAGACACCCAGGACTATGCACGCTGTAGTTCCACAAAAGGCTGTTGCAGTGCAGACAGAAAGGTGTTAATTGCCAGGCCAGCACATAATATGCCAACGCAGAAACAACTGTGCCTACTGCAGTGCCAGCACCACCAGTCCCTATGCTGATAGAACTATGCATGATGCAGTGCCAGCATACTCTGCCCCACCGCACCTATGCCTGCAGCAGTGCCAGCACCAACTCTCCTAATGCAACAGAATTATGCAAGATGCAGTGCCAGCACATTCTGCCCCAACGCACCTATGCCTGCTGCAGGGCCAGCACCAACTCTCCTAATGCTGACAGAATTATGCAAGATGCAGTGCCTGTACATGCCTTCCCAGTGCAAAGAGAACTATTATCTGCTGCAGTGCCAGCCTCAAGTGCTCCAGTGCTGATAGAACTATGCATGGTGCTGCGTCATTAAAGACTATACCATGGCATTGTCTGCCACACACCATGCAGTGCCAACATCAAGAGCTCCAGTGCTGGTAGAACTATGCCTGCTGCAGCGTCAGCGCCAACATTCCCAGTAGTGACAAAATTATGTATGATCCAGTGCCAGCAGAGAGTTTGCCAGTGCAAACAAAACTATGCTGCAGTGCCAACATCAACTGTGCCAACGCTGCAGAACTATACGCCCTGAAGTGCCAGCACCGAAAGTGCTGTGCTGACAGAAGCATGCATGGTGCAGCATCATTAAAGACTGTGCCATGGCATTGTCTGCCACACACTATGCAGTGCCAGCAGAGATTGGTTCTGGTTCAACCCTCCAACCCTAAGAAATGGGACTGATACAACCCCAGCACAGTGTGCCAGGGCTTTAGCCATGCCCACACAGACTGTAGCAGTGCATCCTGATACGCGCGGATACGGTGCCAGGGCACCATTACATGCCATAGTATTTGAACCAGCGTTGAAACAGAGTGAATCCGAGTGGAGCACCCTTGCTTAAGCTGCAGGTCCTTGGGGGGTTATTGAAATATGCACAGTGAGAGGGCACTGGATGGAGGGGCACCCACAGTTCATGTCCTGGCTTCACTTTCTGGAAGGGCTGGAGTCGCTCTCGCCCTCTACTCCAGGACTGAGGGTGGACTGTATGCTCCATGAACTCAAGTCTTGACAAGGCCCCCAGAGTTACATATGTACCGAAGAGAAGGGGAGATGTGATCTCTGCAGCTGTGACTGTAGTAATGCATGCCTATGCCTTGGGCACATTCTTACTATTTTCACCCAATTTCCATCTTGTATTAAATTGAAATATTTGTAGTTGGTTGTGAAGCACAAGAGGCACAAAGAGGATTTTTCTTCAAGTTTGGGGAATGTTTTTGGAAACGTGTCCAGTTTTTGCTTACCAAGTATTGTGGTGCATCAGACCTTCAGCGGGAGGTACCCAGGCCTCATTGTGTGTTAGCTCCAGCATGGATGGGGTTCCCCTACTCATTACTGCCTCCAAAACCCTAATTCTCTGGAGTATTTACCCTCCCCTCCTCCAAGTCAGAGAATAATTTCCTTCTTCCTTGAAATTTACCACCTTCTTCCTGCCAGAAGGAGCCTCGTTTCACTAACTCACGTGGAAAATGGGAATCTCTTTAGCATCCGACCCTTCACTCCCAGGCTCCTTTTTAGGTCTGGCCTTGAGATGGCTTTAACAGTCTTGCAAACCTTATGTTTTCTTTAAAAAAATCATAATAAAAGTATACACACACACAAACACATAGATAGATTGATAGATAGATATGCAGAGTCTAATCTGCACTATAATGCCATTGTTAAATGGGAATAGGGGGGCCATGACTAGCAAGAGATGAATTGCCTCCTGCACACTATACATGGTTCATTTATTGACCAACCCTGACCCCTACCATCTTTATCTTTTGCTAATAAGCACAACAAGAGTGACCTCCAGGGACACATGTATGTAAGAGTTTATTTATAATGAAGTTATATGGCTCGAAGGAGGGCGTCCTGGGAGATACATCAAATATAGATTATTTATACTTAGATTTCTACTGAAGATAAATTGTTTTATTATGAGATATTATATGACAGATTTGTTTCCAGAGCATCTGTATATTAGATAGAGGGAACACATTTGCTGTGCATGTGTGTGTGGCATGACTCAGGCCCATGATTCTAGCTTCCAAGGCTGTAGTCAAAAGTTCAGCTCATCTAGCTCAACATGATAGGGCGCCACCTACTGCCCGGAAAGAGAACCGAGCCCTTCGGGTAGACCTCTTACAAGACTCTAGGTCAGAGTGTGCATTATGCTGGGAGAGGGGCAGAGGTCTGGCCTCTGTACGTTATAGTGCTTAAGCGACCTTTGCCAAAATGTAACTTTTATAAACTACATGCAACCCTTTGGGCTATTTTCCTTGAGAATTGCGAAATTCCGCTTACACAACCTGTTGGACCTTGAAAACAGGTCTTACTTGTGTCCTGAACCTGTACCTACAGACTGTAGACTTCCAGAGACACAGCATAGGGGGGTTTCCACCTACTTTAAGGCTGTCCCACCCTGCTAGGTGTTTATCCATAAGTGTAATCTGTAGCAACCACAATTAATGTGCACCCGTATTTGCCACCACGACTGTTGTTCTAGCGAAGCACAGTTGTGAGCATGTAATGGGCACTGAGTCTAGGAGCATGTTGTGACCACCAACAGCAGCAATAGTTGGTGTTGGTGCTCTGTAGTGAGTCTTGTGGCCTCTAGAAAGTCCTGCGCTTATGGGCATATGGTAAGGATTGTGGTGGAGCCCTGTAACAAGTATTCTGGCAGCAGCACCATGGTATTTCCTGTGCTTACAGAGGCATGTTGCAGCCACTGTGGTTTGGTGCTGCCAGTAATTGCTATGTGTGCAAATGCAATGCAGGTCCTACTGCTAACATAGGCCCAGATTTAGGAGGGTCTAGTGCTCCTTGCACCACACTAGCGCCATTTTTTATGACATTAATGTGGCCCAACAGGCCAAATTTGCTGCACCATAGTTACAACGTGGTGCAATGCATGCATTGCGCCACTTTGTAACCCCTTGAGCCACATTATGCCTGCGCCAGGCATAATGTATGCAAGGTGGGGTTCCGTTAGGGGGCCGTGAAACGGGACAGTGGAATCTAAGAGATTCCACTGCGCCATTTTTATTGGCTATTTTTAACGCCTGCACAGAGCAGGCGTTAAAAGGGGGCACACCATTGTTTTCAATGGGCCCCTATGTACTCTGCAGGATTAGTGCCAAACTTTTGGAGCTAATCCTGTACAGTACATCAATAGCGTCAAAAGTTTTGACGCTATTGCTCTTAACTTGCACCATGGTGCACTGTATATTAAATACGGCGCACACGTGATAGCAGTAGGAGGGCGCAAAGGAGCACACGAAAAGTGGCGCTGCGTCCATTTCTTAATTTCGGGCAATAGAGCTTTCAGTTACCACAACGGCTGACAGTCTTTGTTACCTAATGGTAATGTCCCCCTTTGAGTACCAAGTATGGCCAAGTGTAGGCTTGTAGTAGCTATGGTGGCTTTTTCTCTTTTTTCAAGTTAGAAAAATAAATATTAATAAGTATAGATGTTTTAAAGATTCCAAGAAGAAAAGTTTTTGGTAAAAAGTATGAAAAATCACATGGTCCATTTTCTTGAGCTCACTAATGCCATGCTCATAGCAACAATTTTACTAAGTACTCGAGAGCCCCCAGAGAGACCAAACAGGGATTAGGCAGTCAGGTAGAAAGGAGACTAAAATGCACATCTTAATCGCGTCCCATTGGATCCCACTGATAGTAAATGCATATCTGCAGGCCATTGGCGGATTTAGGGTGCGCACAAATGCCTGATAGCGCCATCTGCCAGATCAAGGGTCAACAACATGTTCTTGATTGGTCTACTGTGGGTCACTAAAGCTTTGGGATGTGATCATTTGAAAACAAATGCCATCCATGCTAGTGTGATTTTAGGCCACTCCTTGACTTTCTTACCTAGCCTCTGATTGGCCCTCAAGGGATCAGGCAGCATGGAACTGCTCTTTAATCAACATGATTGTTGTGAAGTTCATGCATAAGCTGCTCTTTGATAGGCTGGTAGTGAGTCAGAAAACAGCTGGCTGGCTCATTCAGAGGCCTACTGCAGATCTAAAAGCCTCACGACTTGTTGTGGCTGTGGTCCGGAGTCAGGCAGAGCAACATCAACACTGGGTGAACCACAGCAGATAGCTGGTGTGCACTTCGCTGCTGTCTGATCTGATCGCATTCATTATTGTGCCACCTGCATAGATGTACAACATGGGCTCCATGCTGCGGGATATCTGAAATTACTTTTAGGATGTTTAGAAGTGGAGCCTGGGGTGCGGAATCTAGACCACAATTGAAAACAATGGGGCTACTTATGAATGCAGCAGGAGATTTTATGATTTCCTGGACCTTCCCTGGAATGCTTGTCAGCCCATAAAATAATAGCTATATAGAAGCTATTTTCCTATTTTGATGGACCATGGAGAATATTTTATTTGTTTCTGACAAGTTTTCCTGAGACAAAGTTTTAAAAGTTTTCGCTATACCACATGTGGTGAATTTTTAGAACTTTTTTGCATTCTTGTACCATACATTTTAGTTAAAGGTTTTAGGAAACATCCAAAAATGAATTTCTCTTTCATAGCCTGATTCTCAAAGGCCAGCTTGAAAGATTCAGAAACAGTCTCCCAAAGTTAACTTACACACTCAGAGTAAGAAAAGCATTCCAACGTTTTGGAATTCACAAAGAATCTCAGGAGTACTCTAGGAAATGTTCAACAATCGTACATTTTTTAGACTTCTCCTATTAACCAAAATGTACTTCTGAATTGTGAGAAATACTCATAATAAATCTTCTGAAAATGTGCACTTACACAGTCAACTTTATTTGCTCCACTAGGAAAATATTTTTCTTGCAGAGAAACCACTTTCCCGGCACCTCATTTAAATAAGGGGGATCTTGACTTTCACATCCTGTCTTTAACAGGAGTAAGTTAAAGTCTTGATACAGTTTGGAACATTAGCTCCAAAATGTTTGCAAATTCTCCCAAATCAAAGGGGCTCATCGTGAGTTTGGCAGTCGGAAAAGCCAACCACCAAACTTGCAGGAATGAGGCGCCCATCAACCTGGCTGCCTCACCATCGTCATATTATGATGTTCTCACTGGGCTGTCCGGCGTGAATATTGTATTGCAAAGGTGCTAAGCAGTGGGCCCCTTCTGGTCCCCTGCACTGTTTATACACCAGCCTTTTCATGGCGGGGTCCCTATTATGAAAAGGCTGACGGAAAATGGACTCGTGATCATTGCAGCTGCACCTGAGCTCAGCACCGCCACGGTTGGCTACGCCCTCTACCACAGTCAGCCCATTGGGAACCATGTTCCACCGCCAGGGTCGTATGTTGGCAGTCGGACCGCCTGGGGTGCGGCCGTCCTACTGCCATCGCAGCACTGGCAGCCCTAGGACCGCCAATGTCGTAATGAGGCCCTATGTCTCCGTGGTGTTCTTTTCTTTTTTCTGGCCCAATCCCCTCTCATTGTCGCCACCTTTGTCTAACCTAAATTGAGACCTGCGATGGTGCGAAAATCTCTAGCAACATGAAAATGAAGAATGCTAACATTTAGAAAGCCAGTAACATTTAGAAACAATTGACACAAATGTTTCAAATGATAATACATGTAATAGCGTGGAATGCATAATAAAAACATCTGAGCACAGTGAAAAAATATATATAATTGTTTTTTCCATCCATTCTGTTTTTCCATGCAGAGGGTAACGCCTCGGAGTCCCCTTATCTGCCTCTTCAACAGCCCTTTCCTTCCGCACATCTTTTTTGTCTTCCGTAGTATTTCCAATCAGTCTACATACCATCCCCAATGGATCAAATTTTAAAATATATTTTTGGTTACTTAACTGAAAAATTTGTGCTTTTTCTACTTTTTTTCCTATAGTTCTGACTATATTAATGTTTATTTAATACTGATAGAAGTAATTAGATAGCTTATTTAAACTTGGTTTCATGTACCTACACAATTATGATTTTTAGAGTTTTAAATATTATTACGTTTTAGCAGCAGGATTGTTTATGCTTTACATCACCACCTTGAAATGTCTCCCATGTTTCATATATTGTTTTTTTTGTAACTTCCTTGAAAATTTACGTGTAGGGTATTGCTTCCATTTATTTATGTAGCTATGTCTTTGTGACAAATTAGAGAGCTCCAGAGAATGCAGAAAAAGTCATCTTGCTGGCTCATTTTCCCTCATCATGAATCCACCATGTGCTTTAAAAATAATACTTATTTTGAAGTGTGAATAGCTTTTTGAGCACCAGAATTATACTAAGGGCCAGATGTACGACCCTCAGTGTTTGCGGCTCATAAATTTCAATTTTTAGTGACTCGCAAATTGCGAGTGGCAAACACTGACGTACTGTTTGAGATTCCCAAATAGGTCGCAAGGGACCTGCGTCATTAGTATTCATGAGGTAGGGCGCAATTTGAGGCCCATTGGGAGTGGCCACACTCTGCAGGGATCAGCAGACCACCATGTCTGTGAGTGCTTTTTAAATATAGCAGGATTTTTGGGGGGGAAACGCAACCCATTTTCCTTAAAGGAAAACAGGATGCATTAAAAAAAAAAAAATCCTGCTCTAAGAAAATGCTGGTGCCCCATTCACAAAGGAGAAGAGTTCCCTTGAGGACCCCTTCCTGTTTGTGGATGGGTTACCACCTCCTTGACTGAGTTGGTAAAGAATTAATGTTTTGCAACCGCATTCCCAATCGCAAAACATTCATACATACCAGTGCGACTCACTATTAAGGGATGCCCTTTACACGCCCCTTCCTAAAAGTGACTCACAAGCTCTATTTTGAGAGTCGGTAACAGGTTAGTGACTCGCAAAATAGGGTTCGTACATAGGAAAATGCATTTTACCAGTTGCAAATGGCCCAGTGGGCCGTTTGTGACCAGTAAAATCCTTTGTACATCTGGCCCTTAGTTAGTCACAAACTTGCACGAGGGTACAAGAACTGAGGCTAGCTCCTCTGTAAGTATTACAGGCACCAGGGATCTGGTTCACAAATACTTCCCTTGGAGCAAATAAGGTAATACCAATATTAGCTCTGAATCACACCATATTCACAAACATTTGCACTGGGGCAAGATTTCTGAATTCTGTTTGCACACCATAAAGATTTCCCCCATTCCCTGAAGATTTGCTCCGACACACATCAGTGCCCGGGAATAGAGACTAGGGTGGCTGGAGTAAATCTGACAAGCTTATACCATCTCTAGCAGTGTTACCAAAGAGCTTGCATACCTGTATATGTCTCTTAGTGCTGACAAGGAGAACATACAAACAGAGCATAGAAAAAGAAGCACTTAGATTTTCAAGAGACCCATCTTACGCTTTTCCTAAATAACAAATAGTTAGAGATCCTGAGGTCCAGGAGGAAAGACTTCAACAGAGAAAAACTAAGATAAGAAAAGCACCCTGATAGATTTGAAAAACAAGGGCTTCTCATAAGAGTGATTTGCGAAACTTAGAAATGGATGTAAAAAGACAACCGATGGAATGGAGAAGTTGTAGCGGTAAATTATATGGAATAGCCAAGCTTAAAAAGGAATCCAGGATTGAGTGGGCAGCTAATGGAGCTTAGAAGAACAGTTCTTCTGGCTTACCCTACTGCACAGTATATTTTTGGGGAAAAAAGCCAAGACCTTAACCTTATAGAACCTTTAAGTTCCCAGGAGGACAATGTGAGGAATAAAAGGCACACACCTTTTATTTGCAGAACGTTGACCTTTTGGAAAATAGAATACTGCGATACAAATGAAAAAAGGATTTCAAAGACAGACTAAGAGAGGGGTGAACAGAGACAAGAAACAGGACAATTTATTTTTTATTAAAAAAAATATTAATCAGAATGCTGCTTTAAGGGTAAATCTTGCAAACTGTAAGAATGCAGGAATCCTAAATAAAAGTTGTTTTTTTTCTTTTTAATATTGTTGCTGATGTCTTCACGTTGCCTTGTTTAGTTTTTAACGTGTATGTGTGCTGGTGTACATGCGTGTGCGTCTCACCATGCCGCCTTCCGTGCAAATGCAATTACAGAAGACAGGTCTCCCAGTCTGGTTTGTTGCTCGAGTTTTGACAGTAGTGTTTTGCTCGTGTAGACTTTTTTTCAGATGTCAAGTGTTATTTTTTTGTTTTGTTTTTGAAGCAAAAACTATTTGTATGAATTGTGTTTGCTTATGAAAACTTGTTGGGCAGAAAGTTCTAGAAGGAGCTAAACACAGAGAAAACCTGCCACAAAAGCCTAATGCATAGATGTTGTAAAGAGAATATATATTTAAAATCTACACCCGAGACCTGCATACATGACTGGTATATATGTAACATATATATTTTTTAATGATTAATTTATGAAAGTTCATATCGTATATTTGTTCTGTAAAACCTATGGCATCTTGGGGCCTACCTGCTGGTAATCTGTGCTTTTGTCAGGCTTACATGTAATGATCATTATTACTATTATGACTTGGTAGTCTGTGGTGCTGTGAAAGTAATGCTGAAATCGACTCTGTTGGGAAATAAGAAATTATATATGACAGAGGATTACTTTGCGCCTCTGTTGTTAAGGTTTACATATATGGTAGAAATAACTATGGTAATTATTGCTAAGAACAAAATGAGAAGAGACAATGTACCACTGAAAGATCTGTATCATTCATTGTATATAAATATTTAAAAAAAAGTTGAGAAAAAAAGGTATTTTTTATTGTCGGAGAAATGGATACGCAGAGAAAGGAATGGTCCATATGTTGCTGACGTGCCCGGTCTGTGCCATTGTGGTGTACCATCCTCTCCTTGATGCCGGGCAGGAGGCAGCAGCCTGTATGCCTGGTACGGCTTCCGCTCCCAATAAATGTCTGAAAAAAAAAAATCAGAAATGTGCCTTTTCTCATTTTTGTTTGAGTGTTCAAGCTGGAATGTTCCTAGTGCCCTATCTGAGTTGGACCAGTGAGGTTAAGTCAAAACCCAATCTGAACAAAGAGGATTTACTGGCAAGAAAGTGATCGAAACCGTCAACAAGGACATCCGATCCCATCTTCGTCGCCACTATCACCAAGTGAGCTGAGCCTTTCATCTCCATCAGCCAATCATAGATCTTATTGACAACAGCTATGGCTGCAACTGTGCTTTCAACAAGCAGCATCGATAGCACATGCTCACGCGCACAGAGGCATAGCCGCATGTGAATACTTCTCAGCCGAGCATGCGCACTACTTTACTACTGAACAAAATAATGTTGTACCTGAAATAACAAATATAAATATGCAAAGTACCACCCAATCTACAAATAAACTGTCTTTTATCATTCAACTTAAAGATAGAAACCAATCCACCCTTTTTGCTGCTATAAAGTACAAAATATCACAAATTTCGAAAGCTGCCACTTTTACACATTAAAATGGACTTGCAAATTAGACAATAGGACATGAAGCAAATGGGAGTAAAACAATGAAACGAAGGCAAACCCCTTTATTTTAACTTACTGTATGAATGAACAAACACTCAACAGTGCATGTAGATAATAACCACAGGCAAAACCCTTTGCACCCTCTCCAGGAGATTTGTTTAAAACAAAGTTTTAAAAGCATTGCAGTAATTGTATGGTACAAAGTTTTCTAGTAAAACATAACAAGCCCCTACCGCCTGCTATGTATCTTCTCTCATTTTTTTTAGCATTGTAAGAAGTGGCCTGGTTTGTAGTGGGTACCAGAGGTACTTACACCTTATACCAGGTCCAGTGATCCACCTTAGTGAAATGTAGGCAGTGTCTAGCAGCTTAGGCGGTCTAGCGGTAGCTGTAGCAGAACAGCCAAGGCTGAGCTAGGAGACATGCAAAGCTCTTGCAATAACACTGTAGTCACACAGCACTCACACACAAGAAAGTGTTACCAAAAATAAGGGTACTTTATTTTAGTGACTCAAGGCCAAAAATATCTTAGAGGCTATACTCCCTTTGGAGGTAAGTATTATGCACAATATATACACTAGTAACCAAAATCAGGTAACTAAACAGTCATAAAATAGTGCAAACAGTGAGAAACACAATAGATTGCAATGGGCTTAGGGGCAACACAAACCATATACTAAAATAGTGGAATGTGAATGCCGGTTTCCCCCCCAGGCAAGTGTAGTGTGTAGAGGGGCACTGAGAGTGTAAGAAAACACTAAAGGTAAGTAAAATACCCCACCCCAGAGCCCAGGAAAACAAGAGTAAAGTACAGTTTCCTCAGGACACACTAGAAGTCGTGCTAAAGGATTATGCAAAAACCAAGCAAGACTGCAAGACACAAATGATGGATTCCTGGACCTGAAGACCTGTGGAGAGAGGAGACCAGTTCCAGAAGTTGATGAAGAGTCCAGGAAAAACAGAAGCCCTTGCTAACCCAGATGAAGTGCAAGAGTGGATCCTCCGGTTGGAAGAAAAAGTCAGAAATGCATCAAACAAGACAGCTGCAGGTACCTTCTTGGTGTAGGAGATGTTGCATGTCATTGGATGCAGGCTGGTTTTCGTCGTTGGATTCCACCAACAAGTCTTGGCTCACGCAAATGTTGCAGTTGGCAGGAAAAGGGTGCTACCTGGGCCCAGGAGGGAACTGGGGGTCTCAACTCAGACTGAGGAGACAGAGGGGGCTCTCAGCACTTTAGGGAGCCCTCGGAAGACGAGGCAGCACCCGTAGGAGTCCCAGGACACGGGGACAAAGGAATTCCAAAACATGGTAGTCGCAGCACTACACAAAGGGATCGAACACTGCTGGAGAAAAACCTAGGGAGCTGAGCATCGCAGGACAGAGTGCTGGGGACCTGGGCTATGCTGTGCACGAAGGATTTCTGGAAGAAAAGCACAGAAGCCCAAGAAGCTGCAGATCATGCAGTGCACAGGGAAACTGTCTGGCACAGGGAGGCAAGCTCTTACCTCGACCAAATTTAGACAGCTAGACCTTTGGAAAGTCAGGGCCACTTTGGTCCAACACCTGTGTTCCAGGGATCATGCTCGTCAAGATAAGAGGGGACCCAGAGTACCGGTTGTCGCTGCAGAAGGGTGCCTGCTGATGCAGGGAAGTGACTCTGTCACTCCACTGGAGATTCCTTCGGTCCTTGTGGTGCAAAATGAAGACAGGCAGTCCTCAGAGCATGCACAACCTGGAAACTGTTGTAGTTGCTGGCAGGAGCTGAAATTACTGAGTTGCAGTCGCCTTCTTGGATACTTTGTTGCAGTTACAGTGTTCCTGGAGCAGTCTGCAGTTAATCAAACAGTCAGAAGCTGAAGCAGAGGTGTCCTGGTGGAGTCTTGCAAACGAAATCTGAGGAAACACCCTAAATAGCCCTGAGAGGGGGACTGGTCACCTAACCAGGTATGGACCTATCAGGAGAGGTCCCTGACGTCACCTGCTGGCACTGGCCACTCAGGTGCTCCCAGAGTTCTGTGACCATCCTAAAAACAAGATGACAGAACCCAGGGACACTCTAGAGGAGCTCTGGGCACCACCCCTGGGGTGGTGATGGACAGGGGAGTGGTCACTCCCCTTTCCTTTGTCCAGTTTTGTGTCAGAGCAGGGACTGGGGGTCCCTGAACCGGTGTAGACTGGATTATGCAAGGAGGGCACCATCTGCACCCTTCAAAGCACTTCCAGAGGCTCTGGGAGGAAACCCCTCCCATGCCTGTAACACCTATTTCCAAAGGGAGATGGTGTAACACTCCTCTCCTAAAGGAAATGCATTGTTCTGCCTTCCTGAGATTGAGCTGCTCAAGCCCCAGGAGGGCAGAAGCTCGTCTGTGAGGTGGCAGCAGCTGGGACTGCAGTGAAAACCTGAGACAGCTGGTATGGCAGAACTGGGGGTCCACTGTGGAGCCCCAAAGGTGCATGGAATTGACCCTCCAATACCACAATCAGATTGGGGGTACAATTTCTCAATCCTAGACACCTCACATAGCCATATTCGGAGTTACTATTGTGAAGGTACATATATGTATTGTCCAATATGTAGTGCACACTTTTAATGGCATCCCCTCACTCACGAAATCCGGGAAAGTGGTCCTGGACAACGTGGGGGCACCTCTGCTAGTGCAGGGGTGCCCTTACACACAGTAACTTTGCACCTAGCCTTCAGGAACTGAAGGTTAGACATATAGGTGTCTTATAAGTTACCTGGTGCAGTAAAAATGGCTGTGAAATAGTGATTGCACTATTTCACTCAGGCTGCAATGGCAGACCTGAAGAAGTGTCTGTATGAGCTCCTTATGGGTGGCAAAAGAAACGCTGCAGCCCATAAGGATCTCCTAGAACCCCAATGCCATGGGTACCTACGTACCATATACTGGGGACTTAAAAGGGGGGTTCAGTATGCCAAGTTGGAGTGTAATACTGGGTTACCAGTACGTAAGCACACATTTGTAATCAGAGAAAGCATAAGCACTGGAGTTCTGGTTTGCAGGACTCCAGTGACACAGTCAAGCATACTGACAAAACAGTAAAACATACTGACATGTAGGCCACAAACTATGAGCACTGGAGTCCTGACTAGCAGGATCCCAGTGAGACAGTAAAGACACTAACAAACAGGACAAAAATGGGGGTAACCATGCTAGAAAGAGGCTATTTTCTCACAAACATGAACCCTCTTTTCATTTCTTCCAGGTTAGTAGCTGTCACTGTGTGCAAATAAGCTAGTCCTTCCATATCTAAGCAATCCTGGCTGAGCTTGGGCTTATTTGGAGGCATCATGTTTATAGAGCATCTAACAATAGTCGTCATTCAATTTGATTTGCCCAAATGTGTAGTGTCCCCAGGTTCTTGGGCATTTAAAGCATTAGTTCTGATTCCTTCCTCCTTGGTTTAGGGTTACTTCACATTGCTGAGCACACTGTCCAACTACTAATGCCTGACAGGTCCTCAGGACCAAGCTTGATCGTCAAACACCCAAACCCGTACTTTGTGAATGCCCACGTATAATAAAACCTAACACACTTAAACCATCATAGACAGCAGATTGTACACTACATGAGTCTTAATCAGCAACAACACATGCATCTAATACCCATCATGTCGATTTCAAAGATAATTGAAAGTCCTCATTTTTGGAAGAAATGATTAATGTGGAGGAAAATCCATTGCCTGAGTTTTCTGGACCATATGGTATAATGGTGGAGGTAATTCACCCAAAGGATGCTACTCTGTACTTATCATTTCAACCAGAAATTAGATCATTTTCATTTCCCACCAAACTTGAAACCAGGCCCCTAGATTGTATCAAGCCCATTCAAGAATTGAGTTTCTGTGTTCAAATCAAATATTGGTTCATCAGTTTCAAAACCATTCAATCGTGTTTAGGGTATAGTTATAGGTAATATTCAAAATATCAAAGGTACAGCTCCAATTAAATCAATTAAGAAGAGCACACAAACATTATTTTGAACACAAACATGCTCTTACTGTAAAAATATATTTCTCACACCTGCAGTTGCATTTGTTTTGGATGAAGGGCAAGGTAAATCTGACATATAAACTGAATTTGAAATGCATCATTAGTGTAAACCTATGTATGTATAGTGGTATAGATAGCCTAATAAACTATTTATTTGGTATTTGTTGGACTTACATGTAGTGAATCTTTCTCTCCACATAAGCACACAACATTCAACCAGAAGACGACTGCTTTGCCCGATTGTGCGTTAATGACACAAGCACACGCACACACAGTGACACCGCAACTTAATGCAAAATTAGTCTTATGAAAAGGAATTCTTTGGAAATCAATTTCAGCTTTCTCTGCATGATGTGATTTAAAACAGCACTGTTATTTTAATCCAAAAGCAAACTTTTTGAAACCATGAACAAATGCAATCAACTACAAGAAAATAGGTTGCACATAGCATATAAAACAGACTTTTAAAATTTTAAAATAGCTCTTGGGCAAAATCAAGAAAAAATACCTCTTTTTCAGGGTAAATGCTGAGATTCTGGATACTTGAACTTGTGGTTCTGAGGAGTGATGACATCATTGTAGTTCTAGTGAGTGAAGTATCGGACTATAATCAGCAGGTGTTGGACGCAGACCACTTATACACTTTCATGCTGCTGCCTGTGTCAGAGACGAAGAGAGAAGCACAGGCACGTAATTGCGTTGGTATCAGAAATAAAGTTCAAAGTATATCATGCTTTTTTTGCCAACACGAAAATCCTTTATCCTATTATCTAATTCTTTATTTGCCAACGTTCTGGGATTTTTCAACGCCAACTCAACTTATACAAGACTTGTAACACTTGATTACAGAAAAACTGAACCCAGGCTATGCTTTCAAAAATGGAAAATAATGTTTTTCGTTGTAGTTCAGCTGTTTACTAATACACGTATTTACTTGTTAAGACGCCATTCACCCAGTGCAAAACTTTGATGACTTTATCGTGACCCCGTTTATTTCCTAGCTACGGTGTCAGATGGCAAAAATGTAAAGTTCATATATTTCAGGCCAAACCACATTTCAGGGAGCTGTACCCCCTTGATTGTCTCTTCTTGGGACGAGAATGTCTCCTGCAATGCCTACAGCCATTTTGCCTTGCCCTGAGTGTCCCACCTCAAGGATCTGTTATCCTGGTATTTGATCATGATCCTAGCTTCCCGATAATCTTCTCTGTCTCTAGAGGTCCAGGTCTTCCTCTTGACACCAGTGCTTTTCTGGGCCTGGCCTGTTATCAATGGTGGCAGCACAACATGTTCTGTAAATTCATATTTCAGACCGGACCTTTATATCTGTGCCACTGGACTTGAGGCCTAAAGTTCCAATTCTATACTCTTGCCTGGATCCTAACACGAGCATTCAAAGTGAATTTTATGCATTCATGTGTGTATAGCCTGAAAAAATACATACATGGTGTGTAAGTGAACAAGAATAAGTGATGCTAATGGGATCCATTTTGGATACCCTGGCCTGACCTTTTGCACAAGATGAAGGTGGTGTTGATTCCCCAGGCAGTGGAAGTGTACAGCTGGACGGAGAAGACCTAGACAGTGAAGTGAGGGAATAAAAAACAGGTTCATTTAGAAATGTGTTTACACCTTTCCTTTGTCAACAGTTGCTGATTAGTCTTCTGATGAACTGTTATTCAGTAGAAAGTGGGGGCTAAGGGTGGGACTGCAGACACTGCTGTGCAAAGTGAAGAAGCACTTTAGGTGAAGCCCAGCCTTTTGCTATTCCCGGCCTACACTTTTGAGTTTGGCTGGTGATGGCCAAGTCCAGAAAGATGAAACTGGTTGGTGCCTATGTTGAGGGTGCCCTTACTGTGAAGCATCACCCTACACAAAGGCTGTGACTGAAGAGCAGCCTGGAAATAACATTTCAAAAGAGGACCACCTCAAGCTGGTTCTGAAAGTGCAGACAATGGACACACATTTCCTGCCTGCTCTTACTGTTTAAAGGTCTGACCCACTTATTGTAGTTCCAAGTTCTTTTAAGAACACATGGGAGTGGCTTGTAGGGTTCTGAGAAGACTGTAGTGCAACCAGAGTTGGTGTCTGGTTGACAGCAGCTTCCTAGATTTGAGGAACATTACCTGAGCCTACCAATTCTTGAAAGAGCGGTTTACCTGAGGTGAATACTTATAAGCCTGCCTGCCTACCGGATGGCAAGACGCCTGCAGGATTGATTACCTTCCAGAAGGAGCTTGATGTCTGCCAGAAGGGGATGGCCGTGGAGAGCAATCTATGTGCCCCAGTGTCAGCGGGCAGCAGTATTTCCACCTGTGGTTCTTGAGAATGTGTAATATGAAGAAGACTTTCGAAGCCCAGTTTGGGTTGCGTTCATCGGCTGCATGACCTGAGGCTGTGTACAGAGAGAAGTAGTACCGTAAGAACTTGACTCGCTCTTACCAAAGACGTTGTGGTGTAATCTAAGATCCTGCACTGAAGAAGAAACCACAACATGCAAGAGCCACTGTGCCCATGACTTGATCATGCCACATTATGAGAGAGTGAGGCCGGTGATGGGTGTTACTATCTGACTGAGATCGGCCTGTGATTCACTGCATCATCCCAAGAATGGCAGGACCAGATCGACTCATTTAGGGCTACTCCTCTTCTGTGCATGATCTGGATCCTCACAGGGGCCGCCCCGTCCCTGCCATAGAGGGTGTGTAGCAGCAGCCTTGCTGGAACTGCCAACTACATTAGAGGTTCTATCAGAGCTGCCACTTTACGCTTACCCAGCACCTGGAAATTGGGTGCATGACAAAGCTAGATGGCTGCCCGAGTGCACCAAACCCCACCAAGGACTTAGAAAGCTTCCCTTTGTGAGCAAACATGAACTTTGAGATACTGAGCACACTGAGATTAAAGGTGGGGTTAGCTGCACCTCAGTCTAATTTTGCTATAGATTAGACTGTGGGAGGTAACTGCATCGACTGTAATGGGTGACAAGGGCAAGTAACTAGAAATGGTACACACTATAGCAAGCACCCGGGTCTTCACAAAAGTAAATTGACATATTCCCACACCTAAGCGTAAATCTACATTTTTGTGTAGTTTGCGAATTTAGCTTTAAACTTAAGTGCAAAGTTTTAGGTCTTCATCCCCTCAGTTTGAGGAGTAGTGGCATCTAAGACTGAATTTCGGAGTGTTAAGTTACTCTTAGTAACTTTTCAGAGATAGGTGAAGATCTCAGGTACCATGGTGTAGACCTACCTACTGGAAACAATAGGGAACGTTGTTTAAGTTTATTATTTTTACAAACAAATTTTAAAAATAATTTAATATAAAACAAACCTTAAATGCTTTAAAATATTTATTATTAACATAAAACTAACAAACACAGCACATTAACTTGTGCAATAAAATATGTATTAAATAATGAACTGATTTAAATATACTTCATTTATAAATATTATTTCTTAAAGAATAAGTTAAAAGATTCCCAGTCAGAGAAACATTTGTATTTGATATGTACTACATGTTGTTAAAAACTATGAGTGGAATCAATTTACATTTATCTATTTAACAATATTTACTAATGGGTCTTATTTTAAGTACTAGGCGTTTCATTATTTTCTTTGGGGATGTGTTGCAAGACCTGTGAGTGGCCACATGGGGTGTTTCACTTACTCCAAGGATAGGGTGGAATGTATTTACTACTTTTTTATTACCTTTAGGGCAGTAGTAATTTTAGAAGTCTACGTTTTGAATAGCAATGGGCTTATTCTTTTGTTGGTGGGTGTTTGTAGTAGACTCTCGCTCCCAAAACTTTCCTATTTTGTAGTAGATAGTCCACATTTTCGCACCACTCCCCTGGCCCATCCCTCATTTACTACTAAGCTGTAATCTTACATGTGCAGAGTTCTCCCAACAGAAAAGTCAGGCGCATTGGAAATTTCCACTTGTAGGTTTGTGAATTACATTTTGGAGCAAGTAAGTCGTACTATTGTAGTACTAATTTACAGCTTTAATTGCAGTTTGTGAATCAGGCCCCGAGTAGCCTCTTGTCAATATTATGGGGCCTATTATTGTGAGTAAATCTACTTGTGTAAATTTACTCGTACATTTGGTAGTAAATATAGTACTTTTGGCTGTTACCACCTTTTCCAAGTATACATTTACTGTAAAGTGTAGATTTACATGTCTTATTTTCTTGAAACAAGGTGTGGAGCCAAATGTACGAGTGTGGTATTACTAATAGTAACATTTCAGAAGTAGGCAGAGATCTTCATCCGCAGGACAGGCATCTGCCTATGGTAAAGTCTAGGGAGAATTTTAGAAGTGCATTACATTTATACATACATATATATACACACAAATTGTGGAAGAAAATGAAAAAAGCTATACCTCTGTTAACTTCATTTTGAATTAAACGATTAATTCATTTTAAAATAATTTCAATTAAAGTTATTTATTAGGTTTTAAAAAAAAACACCTAAATAACTTATTTATATTTATTACATATATCAAATTACAAAAAGGTATGTAAATAATTAAAATTAATTTATTTTTAAAAAGTACATTTATTTGTAAATAAAAACAATAATAAAAATATTTTAGCATACGACAATATTTATTTGATTTATTAATTTGTTTTAACAATTCAATTTATTCATATTTTTAACATTCTTTCCATTGGAATGGTTCTTTAGGACCCTGGCTCCACTGTTCTTTATGGAAAGGTGCTACAGTACTGTGGTTAGTCAGGTGTGGGGCTGGAC
Source organism: Pleurodeles waltl (assembly GCF_031143425.1). Taxonomy (NCBI): domain Eukaryota; kingdom Metazoa; phylum Chordata; class Amphibia; order Caudata; family Salamandridae; genus Pleurodeles; species Pleurodeles waltl. Next base: position 72,991,218 of record NC_090449.1, read on the forward strand.
CTACTCCAGGTCTGAACTGAGTGCATTTACTGCTGTCTGGGTCCTTTTTAGATGTATTAACTTTAGAAGGGCAGTTTGTGAATGGCAATGAGCTTGCTCTTTCGTGGGTGGGTGTCTCCCTAAACCCCACCTTATCCACCTCAAAACCCCTCCTTACTCCTCCCTAAAGCTCACCCATTTAGTAGTAGATATTAGCACCCATTTAATGGTGGCACTAATGTCAAGGATGCATATTTTGACAGCAAATTGAAAGAGTTTGCTGCTAATGCAGAATACTAATTTGGCTACTCATTTCCTTTCTGTCACATGCATGTCACGATCAGGGCTAGAGACAAATCTTAACGTAGAATTAGAGGCATGTCGCACTCTGTATCTTAATTTTTGCCTGGGGTCTTCCCCACTAGAGTGCACATGTCAAAGTTTTTACCAAACGCCTCCATATTGTACTGTGAGGAAGTGAAACCTTATTACATTTTTTGTACAATTCTTCAATCTCAAATCCTACGCTGTAAATGGCTAGTGTATCCTTTTAAATCATTCTCAATTGCAACATGTAATAATGCACTTGCACTTTGTTATAGAACAGACACCCCACTAGTTTATATATCGGTAGCAAGCTTGCTATGTGCAACTTAGAATATGGTGAAGAGCATAATCCAGGCCTGAAATTTGGGGATAGTCTTGCTGCATCATACTCGTTGTCATGTGATCTGCACTTCAATTTGCAGTCTTAATTTAGGACATTGGTAATACACGTCTTTTTTTGTTTAATAATTTTATTGGCCATGACAATGAACAATATATAAGCACATTTATATTCTTTAAAAATATTAAAACATTGCAAAAACTGAACAGCAGAGGATGCTGAGAAGGAGTTTCTGGCACCCATCTAAACCCACAAACACTTCAGAATCTACAAACAGACCTCCTGATACACAGAAGAATTCAGGGACTTCAAAAGGTACTGCAAACAGCTGGAAAGGAAATGGAGAGCCAACCACGATGCTGACACCTGAACAACCTACAAGGCCACCCTCAGGTACTACCACCACCTCTTGAGAGACGCCGAGAGAAGATCCCTCACAAATCAGATAGAATCTACCTCTATCAATGGCAAAGAGACTTTTGCCATCATCAAGGAGTTCACTAGGCCCGAAGCCTCAGCCAGTACAATCACCCTTTCCCAGGAACTCTGCAATAACCTCTCAAACTACTTCAACAAAATTGATAAGATCTTTAAGAACTTTGAAAAATACCCAAACCCTGTGGACATCATCAGCAAGCTGCACACCGACCACTCGGTCAGAAACCTAATCAACTGGAGAAGACGTACCAAGGAAGACACCACTTCGGTCATGAAAACCGTCTACTCCAGGGCCCCCCTCAGACCAGTGTCCACATTGCATTTACAAACTAGGATGACCTGTGTTTAGCAAATTCCTCACATCGTCAACTCTTCCATCAAGTCTGCAACGTTCCGTGAGGCTGTGATCGCAGCATGCTTTTCTCAAGAAACCGTCAGCGACCCTAAAGAACTGAGCAACTTCCGCCCCATCTCCCCAATACCATACCCTGCTAAGGTGACAGAGAAGGCAATGAACCAGCTACTCACCAACCACCACCTGGAGCTCCACAACCTTCACAACTACTCCCGATCCAGCTTCTGAAGCAACCCCAGTACGGAGACGGAGCTCACTGCTGCCACAGATGAGATCCGCACGTTTCCAGACCAAGGAGAAACGGCCTCCCTCATATTGCTGGACCTCTCAACTGCATACGACCGTGTCACGCCGCAGTCTCATCAAAAGACTAGACAGAAAAGGCATCCAAAAGTCCTACCCCTGAATGGATATGCTCCTTCCTCAAAGGGAGAGCACAGCGAGTCAGACTCGCTCCCTACACATCGAGGACCTGATCTGCGGATTCCCTCAAGGATCATTTCTCATCCCCACCCTATTTTACCTGCACATGACACCACTCACCAACGTCACCAGATCTGACGACATCTCCAACATCATCTCTGCCAATGACACCCAGCTTGCCCTCTCAGTGCTGGACAAGTCCCCCACAGCCAGATGCACAGCTAGACAAATATAAAGAAAAATGATTGTAAGGAGAGAAAATTACTGAAATGTAGTCAAAATAAATAAGATTTAGGGCCTGATTGCGAGTTTGGCTGTCGGAAAACCCGACTGCCAGACCCGTGGTGAGAAGACCGCTGCAGACCAAGGTTTCAGCCCAGTGTAAAACGTGCAGCGACACTCTCAACAGGGGCCGTCGCACATGAGGCCTTCCTAGCACCCTCGGAATGTGCATTGTCTGCTGGTCAGACAGTGTGCATTCTGACAGTGCAGGGGAGATGAGGGCCTGCACTGCCCACAACAATATTGTGGGCAGTGCAGAGCCCTCCTGTGGCCCCCACCACTTGTTCTCCGCCAGCCTTTTCATGGCAGTGAAACCACCATGAAAAGGCTGGTGGGGAACATGGTTGTAATCAGCAGGGTGGTGCTGTCTTCAGCGCTTTCCAGGCTGATCACAACCAAGATTGTAGTTAGCCCATCAGAGATCCCGGCGGAGACAGCGTTCTTTTGGCGGTCCGAGCACCACATCGAGTTTGACGGTCTTGAAACCACCAGACTCGTAATCTGGCCCTTAATCTTTTGATTTATACGACTAGATGAAGCAGTAATAAATCTATGTTCATTGTACACAAAATTCAACCATGTGAATATAGAAAGTTTGTAGAAATCCTTCTGGAAACATGAGTATAACTTTAAAAGCAAGTGCAATGAAAAGATCCAATAACATTGAATTATGTGGCAAAGAATCATCATCAGCTGAGACCGAATCCAGGAAAATATTATACAGTGTAAGAGGCGTATTAAGGTTGAGAACCTTTAATCACTTAGACTTAGAATCCATAGCCAGTCAACATGTTGGCATTCATATAACTTATGAACTAACCTACTATCATGATCAGAACAAGACCAACAAAGAGATGGAGTTGAAGCGTCATATTAAGCACCCTATACTGGAGTAATAACATCTCTATTGTGTATGAAAATTGGAATGTGTAATATGCGCTGCCTTAGAGGTTTTAAATAATTTAAACCATATTTTATCCCTTAATTGAAGACAAAGTAATGGCCAAGTCTTCTTCCCAAAGACATTCCAAAGAGGTTTTAGGTCTAGACAGAGTAGAGAATAATATGTTATTGCAAATTACAGCAGCCCTGGGAAGAGATCCAGTCACAAGCTTATCAAAATGTTAAATCAGTGTTGGTAACTAGTTGGATGTCATGGGAGATATAGGAAAAAAGAGGTATAAATTGAGGTATATTCATCTAACAATTAATCAGGTAGATCAAATTTCATCTACAAAATTCAAAAGTAGCAATACTATCATCATCCATGAAATGAAAAACATAGAAAATACCTTTATTTTCCCAATGCTTGAAGGTTAAATGATCGATTATGAATCCTAAGAAAATTAGATAAAATAGAGGAATTTAAAAACCATTGGTGGGGAGATAATTTGTTAAAAAAAAGTCTTGTTTAAACAAAAATGTGAATTATTTTAGAATGGGGCATTTAGAAATAAAAGCACAGTTAGACATATAGATAACTTCCTTAAAACCTTAACAGACATCATGAAGTAAAGATCTTTCAAGAACAATCCATGTGGGTACTGATTCATCATGAAAATCATGCCAAAGCTTAAAACTGACTGATTATAAAGGAAGAGTGGTACAGTTTAATATCAGGGACTCTAACACTATCTTCACCTTTTGGTCATTTAAGCTTAGAAAGAGCATTACTAGGAAGTTTATTATTCCACAAAAGTTTTTCCAAATCGAATCAAGTTGTTTAAAGTAAAAATATTAAACAGTAGCATTGAAATACAATATAAGATATGTGATACAATCATTATTTTGATGGTACCCAATCTACCCCACCAGGATAAATACAAAGGAGACCAGATAGAGAATAAGGTTTGTATGTTAGATTTTAACATTACAAAATTATGAGTTATTGTTTCTTTAATAGAGAGAGAAAAAAAACAAGCCCAAGGTATTTTATTTGGTGGGGGGGGAGGAGTGCGTACCCCGTGCATAATTAGTCACTAAATATATGTTGAAAGCATAAGTAATTCACAAGTACAAACTTGGTTTTAGTGAAATTAAGTTTATATCCCAAGATGCTGAAATACAACTGGGGGTCCATCAGTATATACAGACAATTTAACTTCTTGTGAACCACAATTGAAACCTAATACGATCTTTCAAAAAAGGGTTCTAAGTATAAAACAAATAAGAAAGAGGATAAAGGGCAGACTTGTCTGGTACCGTTCTGTGGGGGAAAACGTGGAGCTAAACACCCATTTAGAAACACACAAGCACGAGGATTACAATATAATAGCTGCGCAAAAGAAATAAATTTAGGGCCAAAAATAAACCAATGAAGAGTTTTAAACATATATTGAAAATTTATGAGATGAAAAGCCTTTTCAGCATCTAATGATAACGCACCTAGTGGGTATTTAACCCTATTTTCTTGACTGATGTTAGAAAATGCTTGTGCATTATAGCAGCTAGCCTTTAATAAAAACAGACTGATCACACTTTACAGGAAGGGGAGCAGCAGATTCTAAATGGGAAGCTAAATGTTGGCAAAAATCTTACAGTCATAATTAAGAAGTAGGCTTATAAATGTTTTTACAAAATGTAGGATTTTTATCTTGTTTGGGTATGAGAATTAGTTGTGTGTCTAAAAGCTTTCCTTGTAATTCAAAAGAAAATAATCGAAAAGTTCTAATCATTTGGATGGAAAAATATGGAGAAGCAAGAAATAGGCTGAATGGAGCAGCCACCTGTACCAGTGGCCTCTGCTTTCTTCAAAGAGCTAATGCCAATTAATATTTCCTGATAACAGTGCCGTACTCCAAGTCAACAAATTTATGGGACAGGAGGACGGCACTGGAATGTGACCGAAAGATTCTGAACATTAATGTCACAAGGACAAGTATCTTCAGTATATAAAGCTTTGTAGAAGCATTGAAAACAATTATAAATGGCAGTGTTAGTGACAACACAGTATTATTGGATTCATTCAGAGTAAAGCCAATAGCTTTTTGTTCAGTTTTAATCTTTAAATAATTGGCAAGCATCTCTCCTGCTTTATTTTGACCAGATGAACTTTGGATTTAATTTTGAGCAATATATTACATGCATCAATAGTGGCAAGCGTGATGAATTCAAATTTGGCTTTAACTAAATCTTGTAACATAGCAGTGGATTTTGAGGTGAACTAGCTGTGCTCCATGATTTCATTTCTTCTATTAAAAAGGTATATTGGTTGTTGACAACTTTTTTTCTTATCGTCTGAAAAAGCAATTGTAAGTGCTCGAAAAGAGGCCTTGAAAGTATTACAATTAACAGTCACAGAAGTATCAGAGGGAGTATAGAATTGAAATAATTTTATAAAATTACCAAAGTATCAGAGGGAGCATTGAAATAATTATTTTATAAAATCTGAAGTTTCAGAAATAAAACTAGTATAAAACTAGAATCAGACATAACATAGTTATTAAACTACCTTCTTCTGGATTTTAAATTGTAGGTGGAAATGTCAAAGGAAGCCAGTATCGGGGCATGGTCAGATATGATAATAGAGCTACCCTCAGATGATTGTTCACATGGTAGTAGAGTCTTAGCAACAAGAATATAATCTATCCTAGACAATGTATTAGGAACAACGAAAAAGAAGGAGAATTCCAATTTATCAGGCTTGCATGTTCTCCACACATCAAATAGTGACCTAGAATAAACTGCAGATTTACAGGCGTTATGGGATTTTTCAGGATTAAATTTCAATTTTGATTTTTGATCTATAAAGGGATCTAAAACTGATTAAAGTCACTCGCCAGAGTTACATTGGAATAGGGGATGTTCACAAGTTTGATTTTAATCAAATGCCGAAACTCAGGATCAGACTTAACAGTCCAAAAAAAACTTGAACATACTAAGATGGACTTTGACCAATACCCATCTGCCACAGTCATCACATTCTGTAGAAACAAATGGAGATGTAAAGATCTGTTACAAAGAATGGTGACCCCGCCTTTATGGTCATGAGCTGGAGAAAAAATAAATTTGGCCCACTTAAATTATCTCTTCCGCTTAACAGATTTAGAGGCATTACAATTTGTTGCGTGCAAAAGTGCAATTTTATGGTTAAGCTTACTGTTCTGTCGTTTCACCAGATTTCTAAGACCACAAACATTATTCAAGACCACAATTAAAACAAAAGATACACAAGGGTATGAATACAGGAACACAGATGGCAATCTGCAAATAATGTTAAAAAAAATACACCATGTCACTTGCAGCCAAATAAAGTAAAACCAATAGGAAAAGGTTGCAAATCACAGAAAAACAATGGACTCCTTGGAAAGGAGTAGGAAGATTCAAGAAAAAGGAAAAAATGTATATATGCAAGAGTAAGGAAGAAAAGGCAGATCAAGGAACAAAATCCAGAATTGAAATAAAAAGAAGCAACACAAAAATGAGTGAGATGTTTTGACAGTATGACAAGAAAGACAGCAGAGCAAAAGGAATAATAAAAGAGATCATACAAAAAAAACAGTCATCTATAACGTATAACAAGAATATTAAGTCTTCCAGGACAACGCTTCCATTTCCTGTACAGCAGTATTCTGAAGTAAAGCTTTTAGTTTAATGGGATTATCAACATATTTACTAATGCTCTCATGGGTTGTTTTGCAGAGGCACTGATGCAGAAATCCATATTGTATGCTCAAAGTGTATCATCTGGGGTCTCAGAGCCAGAAATTCTTTGCATCTGGAATTTGTTGTAGTTGAAATATATTGGGAAATGAACAGGCCTGACCAAACAAGTCTTTCTGGCCTTTCACCACTTTCAGAGCATGTAGGAGGCCTGTGAATTCCAGAAAAGGCATAATTACGCTCCATTGGTTCGTTGAAAGTATGAGCACATTGAATGTTTTGAGGTTGAGAACCAGGGAGATTTAGTAGGTGTAGAATATATATTGCTTTTGTTTATAAAGCCAAGAAGATGAGGACCTTCAACATTCTATGGTAAACCACATAAGCGTAAATAGGTCCATCAACTTCTATTTTCCAAATCTTCAGTGTAAAGCTTTAATTTTTTGCTCGGGTAGAGGACTCCGCATTGAGCCATACTAAACAGAACTAACAAATTGCTCCATTTCAATCATCCTGCCTTCCCTAGCAATCCATCCCACTTCTATCTATTCATGTTTCTCATTGGTATCATTCATGAACGGCTGAACAGCCCTCACTGCGTTTAGTATTGTGTCCAGAATAGCTAGATGTAGCAACAGATGAGAGTGTCATTTTTGGCACCTTTAGATTTAACACCAGAAGAGGATGTTTTAATCCTAATGCCATTTTAGCTGCTTGCTGTGAGACAACTGTGTCAAATATTTTGTTCTGCCCATAAGCCAGAAAAAGTACACACAGATGAGTAGATCTTAAGGTAGCACAGGAGGAGACAAAAATGAAAGACCTGGTAGCCTTAAAGCGTCGATATAGGACAGAATTTTGAAACTATGGAGAGTTAAAAAAATTTAGAAGAAAGAGGCATAATGGTGTAGAGGAGACAAGCAGGAGCTAATAACGTAGCATCACATGAAGAAACGGGAGAAAGAACCTTTATTCTGTGGAACAATGTATGTCAGTCTAAGAAATAAGGTCCCAGGTGGCAAAGTATACAAATATAACAATCAATCAATCAATCAATCAAGGATTTATAGATCGCACTAATCACCTGTTAGGGTCTCAAGGCGCTGGGGGGGGAGGGGGGGCGGGGGAACTACTGGTCGTAGAGCCATGTCTTGAGGCGTTTCCTGAATGTCAAGAGGTCTTGGGTCTGGCGAAGGTGGAGCGGTAGGGAGTTCCAGGTCTTGGCGGCTAGGTGAGAGAGGACATCTGAAAAAAACACAATGAACACACCATACAAAATGGTGGTGCTTGCACTAGAGCAATATGAATTAAAGCAAAAGAGGAGAGAACTCCTCAAGAATAAGAAAAAAACTCAACCAAAAGGTGCAGGATCATCAAAGCACCTAGCAGGAGGTAAACCGGCCCAAAGAAGTCTCTGTGAGCAGCTATAAATAAAAGGAAAGCTCCACACCCCATCAGAGCTCAAGAGTCCGTCACCATCTCGTCGGTGCACAAAGCCACGCCCCTATATGTATGTTTTTTTAACCGACACCTTTTGTAGCATGTTTTAATCTTCTCTTGATGGCATTAACTGTTTTATAAATGTAATTGTGTTGATTTATGTTAAAAATAATAAAATACGATGAGGATCCTAAACAGTAGACGTACATGCAAGGTCTCCCCCATACAAAATATAGGAGATGTGGAGATTTCCACTCAGGTTTGTGAATTGAATTTTGAAATAACCAGCACTATTGCAGTACAACTACAAAATACAGTTGGTAGAGCAGACCCTACGGCCCATATTTACACTTTTTTTGAGCTGCATTTGCGTCATTTTTTGATGCAAAAGTGGCTTACAATTTTATTTTGTAAGCTTGCGACGCTTTTGCATACAAAAATGACGCAAATGCGGTGCAAAAAAAGTATAAATATGGGCCAATGTCTGTAGTATTTAGTCCTAGGGGGCTACTTCTAAGGGTAAGATTACCGACGAGTAAATCTGCATGTGTAAAAAATTACTCTTACACTTTTGATTGACTTTACCACTTTTGAACATTCACCATCTACAAGTGTAATGGTAATCAAAAACAAAGCTGTACCTACTGCCACTTTCGTGAACACAAGAGAGGCAATTGTAACTCATGTGGGCCAGCAGGACCGGGATATGGAAATACACCTGAAGAGTCTGTACTTCATGACGGGGCAAGGAGAGATGATCCTTCATCAGACGCTTTTGGGATGGTAGCAAGGGCAAAAGGGTTTCCATGAATGGAAGGATGTACCCTTGCTGCACAATCTGAAGCACCTACTTGTCGGAGGTAATTGAAGACCACTGGGGTAGGTGGCGCCTGATCCTGCTGCCAAAAATATGGTTGTGATGGATGGAGGCTGTACTAAAGGGTCTTAGAGGCTGCCGGAAAGGTGGAGAACTGGACAGCCTGCCGTGTCTGGCTCTCACATCTTTTTTGGGATCTGAGATCTCGCCCATGAAAGGACTAATTAGCCTGCTGGACTGGTAGGTATGGCTGGTACTGCAGACGCACATATGTGCCCCAACCATGGCTGAGGTAGGGCTGAAATGACTGCTATAAGGACCGGGCAGACAAGGAAAGGCCAAGGGACCTCGCGGTGACCCAGCCCTCCTGAAAGGGCTTGATCACTGTGTCAGCACTGTCACCAAATAAGCAAAAGCAATCAATGGGCGTGACGATCAGAGAAGATTGGACATCCCTGAGTACCCCCTTGGACCACAACCAGGCATGGCAGCGCAGGGTAACACAGAACCCATGGCCCTCCCCAGCGTGGTCATGGTATACAGTCCACACCTGATGGTGAACTTTGCTGCATCCCAGCCATTTACGAGGACTTGGTTGAGGATGCCTCAGCCCCCCGCTTGAAGTGTGGGAAGCAAGTATGCAACCAAATCCTAAAACGCATGGGAATATCAGCTCAAAAGTCAACCGGTATTAACCAACTGTAAGGTTAGGCTGGTGGAAGGGAAAATACGATGCCCAAAGGTGTCTAGCCTTTTAGATTCACTGTCCAGATAGGGGTGCTGGGCAAGGAAAGCTGGGTCTCCTTGGGCAGAGCAAAGGCATCAGGCAATCATGCAATGCAAGGTTTGGTGCAGGCCCCCAGTCGGTGAGGGCTTTGTTAAAGGGAAGCAGCAGATCAGCCAAACCATCTCCTAGGTAAAGCACCTCTGCCTCTTGACCTCAACAGTATGCAGCTGAAGGTCAAGGACCTCTGCCACCCTGTGAACCAAGGTGGTGAAGGATGCGCCTTCCTCCGACACAAGGCCTGGAGGAGAAAGCATGTCAGAGTCCAGTGAGGTGTACAGGCCACTGGCATCACCAAGCTCCTTATACCAGTTTTCTGCTGGCTCAGCGTCCTCCTCAGGGGGACACAATTCTTCCTCCTCAGCTGTCCCTTCAGGAAGAAAGGGTTGATCTAGGGGCATTAAATCCACAGGAAGGGAGGGCCAGGACAGCAACAGCTATGATGTCAGACAGGACTGAGGGGAGCGCCTGTTTATAGTCTGGAATGACACTAGGCTAGTCATTGAATGGGGCCCACAACTTCAAGGATATTGCTGGAATAGAAGAAGCCGGGGTGGAAGAAGGCATCAGTGATGGTGTAAGTTCAGATCCAGTGGATCCTGGGGGTCCTGCTGGCCTTGGGGGTGAGCCCACTGGTGGTGGTCCAGCTGTGCCACCTCTTGGCTCCATGGTGCCTGACGCAACATCAGTGGGAGTCAGTGGCCCAAAGATGACGTGCATGGTGTTGTAAAAATGTTTACGTTGGGCAGGCGTCTGGCTTCAGGGAACTCAGGGTAGGGCGTGGTGGGCCCGGACACTGGCTCAACAGGTGGTATGCTGGAGCAGGGCCTAAGAACGCTTTGACTTCCACAACTTAAAGGAAGAGGTCTTGGACCATGAAGACGATCGTCTGCAGAAATGGGTCTGAGAACGATCTCCCATGGGAGCAGCACAGAGCCGCCTTCTGCCACACTGCCAGAAGCTTGAACACCCACACACGAATCACCTTTGGTTTCTTGGACGTGCATTCAGTGCAGCCTTGGGGGTTATGGCTTGACCCCAGGCAACCCAAGTGTGAGTATGAGATAGACATCTGTCTGTGACATTCTTCACAAAGTTTAAACCCGTGGGTTTGTTGGGAGACATGAAAAAATGAAGGACTTGACAAAAAGTTGGAAAAAAAAAAGAGGTAAAAAAAAAAACACTGTGGTAGGTCTCTAAATCCACGCTGTTGGCGCTGAAAGAGAAAAACCGGAGTGTTGTTTATGTAGGCATTGCAACATCACTTCCAACGAGGATGACATTGACATCTAATCGCTGCCACCTACCGGTGCAAAGTTACCGCTCAAGATTTTCCCAATACAGTCTGATGCCTGGGGAATATTCTAAGGTGAGGAATCTGCAGTTAGAAGTCTCCATCACAAAGAAGCCTTATAAAAGAGTGTAGGAGGACGGCCTGGCTTATAGTGGGTACCCTTTGGTACTTACACCCTGTGCCAGGTCCAGTTATCCCTTATTAGTAGAATAGAGGTGTTTCTAGCAGCTTAGGCTGATAGAAGGTAGCTATGGCAAAGCAGCTTAGGCTGAACTAGGAGACATTCAAAGCTCCTACTATACCACTTATATCATATGCACAATATCATAAGAAAACACAATACTCAGAGTTACTAAAAATAAATCCCACAAGTATCTCAGTGAGTACCTTCAGTAAGAAGGTAAGTAATATACACAAGCTATATGTACACAAACCCAAATCAGGTAAGTAAGAGCAAGAAAAGTAATGCAAACAGTGTAGAATTACAATAGGATGCAATAGGCAAACATAGGTCTAGGGGCAACACAAACCATATACTCCAAAAGTGGAATGCGAATCACGAATGGACCCCAAACCTATGGAAGCTTGTAGAGGGTCGCTGGGACTGTAAGAAAACAGTCAGGGTGTCCAACATACCCCACCCCAAGACCCTGGAAAGTAGGAGTAAAGTACACCTACTACCCCAAAAGGACACAATAGTCGTGATAGGGGGATTCTGCAAGAACCACAAACACCAGCAAAGCACTGAAGATGGATTCCTGGACCTGAGGACCTGCAAGGCAAGGGGACCAAGTCCAAGAGTCGCGATAGTGTCCAGGGGGGGAAGGAGCCCAGGAAACCCCAGATGAAGGTGCAAGGAAGCTGCATCCGGATGGAAGAAGCTTAGGATTCTGCAACAAAAAAGAGGACTAGGAACTTATCCTTTGGATGGAAGATGTCCCACGTCGTGATGAAGGTTGCAGAAGTGTTCCCATGCAGAAATACTGCAAACAAGCCTTGCTAGCAGCAAGGGTCACGGTAGAGGTTTTTGGGTGCTGCTGGGGACCAGGAAGGACCAGGATGTCGCCCCTTGGAGGAGGAGACAGAGGGGGTGCTCAGCAACTCAGAGAGCCCCCGCAGAAGCAGGCAGCACCCGCAGAAGTACCCGAACAGGCACTTACAAGATTTGTGAACCAGAGCTGGCTCAGAGTCACAAAGGAGGGTCCCACGACGCCAGAAGCCAACTCAGAGGGTTGAGCACTGCAGGGGACCCAGGCTTTGCATGAAGGAAATCCTGGAAGAGTACACAGGAGCCGGAGCAGCTGCAAATCACGCAGTACACAGGTTTGCAGTCTAGCGTGGGGAGGCAAGGACTTACCTCCACCAAACTTGGACTGAAGGATCACTGGACTGTGGGAGTCACTTGGATAGAGTTCCTGTGTTCCAAGGACCACACTCGTCGGGATGAGAGGGGACCTGGAGGACCAGTGATGCAGTCTTTTGGTGCCTGCGTTAGAAGGGGGAAGATTCAGTCGACCCACGGGAGATTTCTTCTTGGCTTCCAGTGCAGGGTGAAGGCAGGTGACCCCCAGAGCATGCACCACCAGGAAACAGTCGAGAAAGCCGGCAGGATTAGGTGCTACAATGTTGCTGGTAGTCATCTTGCTACTTTGTTGCGGTTTTGCATGCGTCCTGGAGCAGTCAGCGGTCGATCCTTGGCAGAAGTCGAAGCGGGAAGTGCAGAGGAACTCTAGTGAGCTCTTGCATTCGTTATCTGAAGAATTCCCCAGAGGAGAGACCCTAAATAGAAAGAAAAGGAGGTTAGCTACCAAGAAAGGAAGATTGGCTACCAAGAGAGGTAAATAGCCTATCAGAGGGGGTCTCTGACGTCACCTGGCGGCACTGGCCACTCAGAGCAGTCCAGTATGCCCCCAACACCTCTATTTCCAAGATGGCAGTGGTCTGGGACACACTGGAGGCGCTCTGGGCACCTCCTCTGGGAGGTACTGGTCAGGGGAGTGGTCACTCCCCCTTCCTTTGTCCAGTTTCGCGCCAGAGCAGGGCTGGAGGATCCCTGAACCGGTGTAGACTGGCATATGCAGGGATGGGCACCATCTGTGCCCATCAAAGCATTTCCAGAGTCTGGGGGAGGCTACTCCTCCCCAGCCCTTCACACCTATTTCCAAAGGGAGAGGGTGTAACACCCTCGCTCAGAGGAAATCCTTTGTTCTGCCTTCCTGGGCCAGAGCTGCCTGGACCCCATGAGGGCAGAAACCTGTCTGAGGGGTTGGCAGCAGCTGCAGTGGAAAACCCGGAAAGGCAGTTTGGCAGCACCCGGGTTCTGTGCTAGAGACCCGGGGGATCAGGGAATTGTCCCCCCAATGCCAGAATGGTATTTGGGTGACAATTCCATGATCTTAGACATGTTACGTGGCCATGTTCAGAGTTACCATTGTGACGCTATACATAGGTATAGTGTATGTATAGTGCACGCGTGTAATGGAGTCCCCGCACTCACAAAGTCCGGGGAATTTGCCCTGAATGATGTGGGGGCACCTTGGCTAGTGCCAGAGTGCCCACACACTAAGTAACTTGGCACCCAACCTTCACCAGGTGAAGGTTAGACATATAGGTGACTTATAAGTTACTTATGTGCAGTGGAAAATGGCTTTGAAATAACGTGGACGTTATTTCACTCAGGCTGCAGTGGGAGTCCTGTGTAAGAATTGTCAGAGCTCCTTATCGGTGGCAAAAGAAATGCTGCAGCCCATAGGGTTCTCCTGGAACCCCAATACCCTGGGTACCTAAGTACCATATACAAGGGAATTATATGGGTGTACCAGTGTGCCAATGAGAATTGGTAAATTTAGTCACTAGCCTGCAGTGACAAATTTAGAAAGCAGAGAGAGCATAATCACTGAGGTTCTGATTAGCAGAGCCTCAATGATACAGTTAGGCACCACACAGGGAACACATACAGGGCACATACTATGAGCACTGGGGTCCCGCCTAGCAGGATCCCAGTGACACAGGGGCTAAAACATACATACATACAGTGAAAATGGGGGTAACATGCCAGGCAAGATGGTACTTTCCTACAAAGAGGACGATAATCTGTCTTGAAGAAGTATAGCGCACTGACATTTTTTCACAAACATGTTGGTCTCTCTGGCACGAACCATTCCTGAAAACCTAACAGTCTATCATTGTGACATTAATGAGCATTCACAACACGGGAGGTAAATTGTATTGCTGCAGTAATGGCTCCAAATGCTGAGGCCAAATACTATATATTGTCTCAGAAGGCTGCTGCTGCATCTTTTGATGTGCCTACGCCTCTTGCAGTGGTACTCATGGGTCTTTTTTTTTTTTTTTAACATAATGTAAGGCCGGAATCACGTGGTATTGAGAAATACCAGAGAAAGATTACACCCTCATGTGTAGGGCCACAGGTGCTTTGCGTGGCACTTAGGACAGTTTCATCTGGGTTCACTTCCAGGAAGGAGTCACTGAAGACTAGAGGCACGTAGCCCTGGAGAGGGACTGAGGGCCTAGTAGTTAGGATGCAAACTAAAGGCCAGTCTTCGAAGGATGCTGTAGAAAGCGCAGATGACAAAAGATTTTTCAAGTATCTGTGATTAATTTTACCATGTGAGCCCAAAGAAACGTGGACATGTCAAGTGCTGAGGTCACGTTGGTACACATCTGAACCAATAGCGGGGGAAAAAAAACTATCTAACATGGAGTTGGTATCTCTGTGCATAGCCAACTAAGGGTGGAGTCACAGTGCATCCCATGACTCTTCAGACTTTCTTCAAAGTAAAACAACTTGCAAATGTTTAAGCCCAACACTAGATGACAGGAGTATGCAGAGCATATGCATCTACAAAACCAAATGCTAGGAACATGTTTTTCTTAGTTTTCAAAATGTGGGAAGAGGGATGTGGATTGGGACATAAAAGGTGTGTTCCTTTTCTCATTACACAAGCAGAAAAATACTTCAAAAACACCTTACTTTTGTTCTAGTTATTTACGCACCATGTCTTTTTGTGTTACAAACTTTATCACAATGATAATTTTCTTTTTTAATGTTTGGGGGGAATTCAAAAGCTATGTTATTTGTCCCCAGTGCTCATATTCCAATCCGTAGAATGGATTTGTTACGTAATTTGCAACAGTGCAAAGATTATAAAATACGACTCCCAGTATTGATAAAAGAAGCTTAGTTGTGGTTGTGAGAATGTGAGTGTTTACAGTTATGTTAGATTGCCCCATGCTGCTCTCCTCATGTGGAAGTTAAGGAACGTACAAGTTTTCTGATGCATACATGTGTTGCTTGTTGCCAAGATTGATCAAGGTCCAGATTCTGTGCTGCACAATACCGCTGTACTATTTTTTAAAGCATTGAATTTTCTTTTTGTAGGTTTCCATGTGAAAGGTATATTGAACTATACTTGTGTACTATGTTACTTCTCTTAAAATCTAATGGAAATACAAATATTCATTGGGGACTAGAAGGCTCGGAGTGTTACAAGTTGTTTTTCTTCGAAGAAGTCTTTTCGAGTCACGAGACCGAGGGACTCCTCCCATTTCGACTCCATTGCGCATGGGCGTCGACTCCATCTTAGATTGTTTTCCCCGCAGAGGGTGAGGTAGGAGTTGTGTATGCTAGTAATAGTGCCCGTGCAATGGAGTGAATGCGTATGTACATAATGAAGTTTAAAGTAATATATTTACAAATGTACAAATGTTTAAGATCTACTTCTAAACGGCTACAGGCTCCCGGGGAGGCGGGTGGGCGCATGTGAATCTGCAGCGACTAATGCCACGAACAGATGTACACTGGGTAAGTGACATTTTCCGTTCGATGGCATGTGTAGCTGCAGATACACATGCTGTGCATAGACTAGTAAGCAGTTATCTCCCCAAAAGCGGTGGTTCAGCCTGTAGGAGTTGAAGTAGTTTGAAATAATGTTCTTAGTACAGCTTGACCTACTGTTGCCTGTTGTGCAGTTAACACATCTACACAGTAGTGCTTGGTAAATGTATGAGGCGTAGACCATGTTGCTGCCTTACATATTTCGTTCATTGGAATATTTCCTAGAAAGGCCATGGTAGCACCTTTGTTTCTGGTTGAGTGTGCCTTTGGTGTAATAGGCAGCTCTCTCTTTGCTTTAAGATAGCAGGTTTGAATGCACTTAACTATCCATCTAGCAATGCCTTGTTTTGAAATTGGATTTCCTGTATGAGGTTTTTGAAAGGCAATAAATAGTTGTTTTGTCTTTCGAATTAGTTTTGTTCTGTCAATGTAGTACATTAGTGCTCTTTTGATGTCTAATGTATGTAGTGCTCTTTCAGCTACAGAATCTGGCTGTGGGAAGAACACTGGTAATTCTACCGTTTGATTCAAGTGGAACGGTGAGATTACTTTTGGTAAAAATTTAGGATTTGTCCGTAGAACAACTTTATTTTTGTGTATTTAAATAAATGGTTCTTGAATGGTAAATGCTTGAATTTCACTCACTCTTCTTAGAGATGTGATGGCAATTAAAAGTGCAACTTTCCACGTTAAGTATTGCATTTCACAAGAGTGCATGGGCTCAAAAGGTGGATCCATGAGTCGTGTTAAGACAATGTTGAGGTTCCATGAAGGAACTGGTGGTGTTCTTGGTGGTATAATTCTCTTTAGGCCTTCCATAAACGCTTTTATGACTGGTATCCTAAATAATGAAGTTGAGTGCGTAATTTGCAGGTAAGCTGAAATTGCAGTAAGATGTATTTTAATGGAAGAGAAAGCTAGTTTTGATTTTTGCAAATGTAGTAAGTATCCTACTATATCTTTTGCAGATGCGTGTAAAGGTTGAATTTGATTATTATGGCAGTAATAAACAAATCTTTTCCACTTATTTGCATAGCAGTGTCTAGTGGTAGGTTTTCTAGCTTGTTTTATGACCTCCATACATTCCTGTGTGAGGTCTAAGTGCCCGAATTCTAGGATTTCAGGAGCCAAATTGCTAGATTCAGCGATGCTGGATTTGGATGTCTGATCTGTTGTTTGTGTTGTGTTAACAGATCTGGTCTGTTTGGTAGTTTGACATGAGGTACTACTGAAAGGTCTAGTAGTGTTGTGTACCAAGGTTGCCTTGCCCATGTTGGTGCTATTAGTATGAGTTTGTTTGGACTCAACTTGTTTACTAGATATGGAAGAAGTGGGAGAGGGGGAAAAGCGTACGCAAATATCCCTGACCAGTTCATCCATAGTGCATTGCCCTGAGACTGATGTTGTGGGTACCTGGATGCGAAGTTTTGGCATTTTGAGTTTTCTTTTGTTGCAAATAGATCTATTTGTGGCGTTCCCCAAATTCGGAAGTAAGTGTTCAGTATTTGGGGGTGAATTTCCCATTCGTGGATCTGTTGGTGATCCCGAGAGAGATTGTCTGCTAACTGATTCTGAATCCCTGGAATAAATTGTGCTATTAGGCGAATGTGGTTGTGAATCGCCCAATGCCATATTTTTTGTGTCAGGAGACACAACTGTGTCGAGTGTGTGCCTCCCTGTTTGTTTAGGTAATACATTGTTGTCATGTTGTCTGTCTTGACAAGAGTGTATTTGTGGGTTATTATGGGTTGAAATGCTTTCAGCGCTAGAAACACCGCTAACAGTTCTAAGTGATTTATATGAAACTGTCTTTGCTGAATGTCCCATTGTCCATGGATGCTGTGCTGATTGAGGTGTGCTCCCCACCCTCTCATGGATGCATCTGTCGTTATTACGTATTGTGGCACTGGGTCTTGAAAAGGCCGCCCTTGGTTTAAATTTATACTGTTCCACCATTGAAGCGAGATGTATGTTTGGCGGTCTATCAATACCAGATCTAGAAGTTGACCCTGTGCTTGTGACCATTGTGATGCTAGGCACTGTTGTAAGGGCCGCATGTGCAGCCTTGCGTTTGGGACAATGGCTATGCATGAAGACATCATGCCTAGCAGTTTCATTACCAATTTGACCTGTATCTTTTGGTTTGGATACATGGCTTGTATTACATTGTGAAATGTTTGGACTCTTTGTGAACTTGGAGTGGCAATTCCTTTTACTGTGTTGATTGTTGCCCCTAGGTATTGCTGTGTTTGACACGGCAGAAGGTGTGACTTTGAGTAATTGATTGAGAAACCTAATTTGTGTAGGGTTTCTATGACATAATTTGTGTGTTGTGAACATTGTATTTGCGTGTTGGTTTTGATTAACCAATCGTCTAGGTACGGGAACACATGTATTTGCTGCCTTCTGATATGTGCAGCTACTACTGCTAGACATTTTGTAAAAACTCTTGGCGCAGTTGGTATTCCGAATGGCAACACTTTGAATTGGTAATGTATCCCTTGGAATACAAACCTTAGGTACTTTCTGTGTGAAGGATGTATTGGTATATGGAAATATGCATCCTTTAGATCTAGTGTTGTCATGTAGTCTTGTTGTTTGAGCAGTGGGATTACTTCTTGTAATGTAACCATGTGAAAGTGGTCTGATTTGATGTATGTATTTAATATTCTGAGATCTAGTATAGGTCTTAGACTTTTGTCTTTTTGGGTATTAGAAAGTACAGTGAGTAAACTCCTGTGTTTAGTTCTTGTTTTGGTACTAATTCTATTGCCTCTTTTTGGAGCAATGATTGAACTTCTAATCCTAGAAGATTTATATGTTGTTTTGACATACTGTGTGTTTTCGGTGGGACTGTTGGAGGGAATTCGAGAAATTCTATGCAATAACCATGCTGGATAATTGCTAGTACCCAAGTATCTGTTGTTATCTCCTCCCAATGTTTGTAAAATTGGCTTAGTCTTCCCCCCACAGGTGTTATGTGATGGGGATGTGTGACTTGTAAGTCACTGCTTATTTTGAGGAGTTTTGGGGCTTTGGAATTTTCCTCTATTTTTTTGGAATTGTCCCCCTCTATATTGCCCCCGAAAACTTCCCCGCTGATATTGGCTTTGGTAAGGGGGCCTTGTTTGTGATGTTGTGGTTTCTGTAGGTTGTCCTCGAAACCCTCCCCTAAAAGGTGTTTTGCGAAATGTGCCTCTGCTCTGCGGGGAGTAGAGTGCGCCCATGGCTTTTGCTGTATCAGTGTCTTTCTTGAGTTTATCAATAGCAGTGTCGACTTCCGGCCCAAACAACTGCTGTTCATTAAATGGCATATTTAGCACGGCTTGTTGAATTTCCGGCTTGAACCCGGACGTGCGCAGCCATGCGTGCCTTCTTATTGTTATTGCAGTATTTACTGTCCTTGCAGCCGTATCTGCTGCATCCATTGAAGACCGTATCTGATTATTAGAGATACTTTGTCCTTCTTCCACCACTTGTTGAGCTCTTTTTTGGAACTCCTTGGGTAAGTGTTCTATCAAATGTTGCAACTCATCCCAGTGAGCTCTATCATATCTTGCCAAAAGTGCTTGTGAATTGGCAATGCGCCATTGGTTTGCTGCTTGTGCTGCAACCCTTTTGCCCGCAGCATCAAATTTGCAACTCTCTTTGTCTGGAGGTGGTGCGTCCCCCGAGGTATGAGAGTTTGCTCTCTTACGAGCTGCCCCGACAATTACTGAGTCTGGTGTTAACTGCGTTGTAATATAAACTGGATCTGTTGGCGGTGGCTTGTACTTTTTCTCCACCCTTGGAGTTATGGCTCGGCCTTTAACAGGATCCTGAAAGATTTGTTTTGAATGCTTTAGCATTCCTGGGAGCATAGGTAGTCTTTGGTATTGGCTATGAGTGGAGGATAGCGTGTTAAACAAAAAGTCATCCTCAATTGGTTCGGAATGCAAGGTGACGTTATGGAAAGCAGCTGCCCTTGCGATCACCTGTGTGTAAGATGTACTGTCCTCAGGTGGGGACGGCCTGGCAGGGTACGAGTCTGGGCTGTTGTCCGATACTGGAGCATCGTAAAGGTCCTATGCATCGGGATCATCTTGACTCATGGTAGTATGAGTCGGGGAGTGCATCAGTGGAGGAGTTGCTACTGGTGATGTGTGCACTGATGGTGGTGGAGGTGTTTTCCTTGCCAACTTTGCCTGTGGCTCCTTGTCCTTTTCTTGAAAGGCAAGTTTTCTTTTTATTTTAATTGGGGGAAGAGTGGTTATCTTCCCTGTGTCTTGTTGAATGTGGAGCCTCCTTTGAGTATAGTCTGGCTCTACTGCTTGAAGTTCCTCTCCGAATCTATGTTTTTGCATTTGGGAGGACAATCCTTGTTCCTCTGTATAGGAACCTGTTTTCGGCTCCGAGGCTGGAGGTTTCGGAACCGAAACTTTTTCGGACGTCTTTTTAGGCTCCGAAGAAACCTTTGTAATTTTCGGCGTGGTGGTGTCTCGGTGCCGAATTTGTTCGGTGCCGCTGTCACGGTGCCGAAATTTCTCTGAGCTGATGTCTCGGGTCCGAGATTACTGTGTGGCGGTATCTCGACCGGAGTCGGATGACTTCGACACCAGCGTGCCCTTTTTCGGTGCCTTGGATCGGTCACCTATTTTTTGGGTTAAGCCATGGCCTGTTGGCGGTGGCAGTGGCGTCCCCTGGGCTTTTGTTGACTTCTCGTGAGTCTTATGTTTCGACGTCTTACTCACGGTTTTCGGCATTTCTTCGGCCTCGAGCTCTTCCGAGTCCGACTCGTGGATAGAGAAAGCTTCCTGTTCCTCCTCGAAACGCTCTTGTCCTGTCAGCGTCGACGCCATCTGCAGTCTTCTGGCTCTTCGGTCTCTTAACATCTTTCTCGACCTAAACGCTCGACAGGCCTCACAAGTATCTTCCTTGTGCTCTGGGGACAAGCACAAGTTACAGACCAGATGCTGATCCGTATACGGATACTTGTTATGGCATTTTGGAGAGAAGCGGAATGGGGTCCGTTCCATCAGCCTTGAAGTCACACGTGGCCGGGCCGACCAGGCCCCGACGGGGGATCGAAAAAACCCCGAAGGGCCACCGGAGCTCTTCAAAATTCAGTGTCGATCTGTTGTAACTAACCCGATACCGAACGCAAACAATACCGACGTTTTTTCCGAGATTCTAACTAACTTTCCGACCCGAAACACGGAGCGAAAAGGAACACGTCCGAACCCGATGGCGGAAAAAAAACAATCTAAGATGGAGTCGACGCCCATGCGCAATGGAGTCGAAATGGGAGGAGTCCCTCGGTCTCGTGACTCGAAAAGACTTCTTCAAAGAAAAACAACTTGTAACACTCCGAGCCCAACACCAGATGGCGGGATGTGCACAGCATGTGTATCTGCAGCTACACATGCCATCGAACATATATATATATGGAAAATGTCACTTACCCAGTGTACATCTGTTCGTGGCATGAGACGCTGCAGATTCACATGCTGTGCATTATCCTGCCATCTAGTGTTGGGCTCGGAGTGTTACAAGTTGTTTTTCTTCGAAGAAGTCTTTTTGAGTCACAGGACAGAGTGACTCCTCCCTTTCGGCTCCACTGCACATGGGCATCGACTCCATCTTAGATTGTTTTCCCTGCAGAGGGTGAGGTAGGAGTTGTGAGTATACTAGAGGTGCCCATGCAATGGAGTAGTAATGTATGTATCTAATGTCTATTAAAATAATATTTATTTACATATTTACAATTTTCATGCAACTAAAAACAGCTACAGGCTACCAGGGAGGTGGGAGGGCGCATGTGAATCTGCAGCGTCTCATGCCACGAACAGATGTACAATGGGTAAGTTACATTTTCCGTTCGGTGGCATGTGTCGCTGCAGATACACATGCTGTGCATAGACTACCAAGCTGTAATCTCCCCAAAAAGCGGTGGTTTAGCGTGTAGGAGTTGAAGTTGTCTGAAATAATGTTCTTAATACAGCCTGTCCTACTGTGGCTTGTTGTGTTGCTAACACGTCTACACAGTAATGCTTAGTAAATGTATGAGGCATAGACCAGGTGGCTGCCTTACAAATTTCTGTCATTGGTATATTCCCAAGAAAAGCTATTGTGCATTGTGGCGCCTTTCTTTCTAGTGAAATGTGCTCTTGGTGTAATAGGTAATTCTCTCTTTGCTTTAATGTAGCAAGTTTGAATACATTTAACTATCCATCTGGCAATGCCTTGTTTGGATATAGGGTTACCTGCATGAGGTTTTTGGAAAGCTACAAACAATTGTTTTGTTTTACGAAATTGTTTCGTTCTGTCAATGTAATACATTAGAGCTCTTTTTATATCTAATGTATGTAAGGCCCTTTCAGCTACTGAGTCTGGTTGTGGAAAGAAGACTGGGAGTTCCAAAGTTTGGACCAGATGGAATGGTGAAAAGTCCTTTGGTAAGAATTTTGGATTTGTACGTAGAACCACTTTAGTTTATGTATTTGTATAAAGGGTTCTTGAATAGTAAATGTTTGTATTTCACTCACTCTACAAAGTGATGTGATAGCTATTAGAATGGCTACTTTCCAAGTCAGATATTGAATTTGACAAGAATGCATGGGTTCGAATGGTGGGCCCATGAGTCGTGTTAATACAATATTAAGGTTCCACGAAGGTACTGGTGGTGTCCTTGGGGGTATGATTCTTTTTAGTCCCTCCATAAATGCTTTAATGACTGGGATTCTAAAAAGTGATGTTGTATGTGTAATCTGCAGATAGGCAGATATTGCAGTGAGATGGATCTTAATGGAAGAGAATGCTAGATTAGACTTTTGTAAGTGTAATAAATAGTTTACAATGTCCTTTATGGAGGCATGTAGTGGCTGAATTTGATTAGTGTGGCAGTAGCAAACAAATCTTTTCCATTTGTTTGCGTAACAATGTCTTGTTGTAGGTTTTCTTGCTTGTTTAATGACTTTCATACACTCTTGTGTAAGATTTAAATGTCCGAATTCTAAGACTTCAGGAGCCAGATTGCGAGATTGAGCAATGCTGGATTCGGGTGTCTGATCTGTTGTTTGTGTTGGGTTAACAGATCTGGTCTGTTTGGTAGTTTGATGTGTGGTACTACCGAGAAGTCCAACAGTGTGGTGTACCACGGTTGGGGAGCCCACGTTGGTGCTACGAGTATTAGTTTGAGTTTGTTTTGACTCATTTTGGTGACCAGAAAAGGAATGAGCGGGAGAGGGGAAAAGCGTAAGCGAATATCCCTGACCAGCTGATCCATAGAGCATTGCCCTTGGACTGAGGGTGTGGGTATCTGGACGCGAAGTTTTGGCATTTTGCGTTTTCTTTTGTTGCAAACAGATCTATGTTTGGTGTCCCCCAGTGGTAGAAGTGATCTTTTAGAATTTGGGGATGTATTTCCCATTCGTGAGACTGTTGGTGATCTCGACTGAGATTGTCAGCTAGCTGATTGTGAATGCCTGGTATATATTGTGCTATCAGTCGAATGTTGTTGTGAATTGCCCAGTGCCAAAAAAAATTGCACTAGGATACACAGTTGTGACGAGTGCGTCCCCCCTTGTATGTTTAAATAATACATTGTTGTCATATTGTCTGTCTTGACAAGGATATGTTTGTGGGCTATAAGGGGCTGAAAGGCTTTTAGTGCTAGAAAGACTGCTAGCAGTTCTAAATGATTTATGTGAAGTTGTTTTTCCTGATTGTCCCATTGACCTTGTATGCTGCGATTGTTGAGGTGTGCTCCCCACCCAATCATGGAGGCATCTGTTGTGATAATGGCGTGAGGTACTGGGTCTTGAAAAGGCCGCCCTTTGTTTAAATTTACAGGGTTCCACCATTGAAGCGAAGTATGTTTGGTGGTCTATCAACACTAGATCTTGGAGTTGACCTTGTGCCTGCGTCCATTGTTTTGCAAGGCACTGTTGTAAGGGCCGCATGTGTAGTCTTGCATTTGGGACAATAGCTATGCATGAGGACATCATGCCTAGTAGTTTCATCACAAACCTGACCGTGTATTGTTGGTTTGATTGCATGCTTGATTTTATATTTTGAAACGACTGGACTCTTTGTGGACTTGGAGTGGCAATTGCTCTTTGCGTGCAGAGTGTTGCTCCCAAGTATTGTTGTATTTGGGATGGTTGTAAATGTGATTTTTGGTAATTTATAGAAAACCCTAGTTTGTGCAGAGTATCTATTACATATTGCGTGTGATTTTGACATTATTGTTGATTGTTGGCTTTTATTAGCCACTCATCTAGATACGGGAATACGTGCATGTGATTTCTCCTTATATGAGCTGCTACTACGGCTAGGCATTTTGTAAATACTCTGGGGGGGCGTTGTTATTCCGAATGGCAACACTTTGAATTGGTAATGTTTGCCTTGTATTACAAACCTGAGGTATTTCCTGTGAGATGGATGGATGGGTATGTGAAAATACGCATCCTTTAGATCCAGTGTTGTCAAGTATTCCCCTTGTTTTAGTAAAGGGACTACATCCTGTAGTGTTACCATGTGGAAATGATCTGATTTGATGAAGAGATTCAGTGTTCTGAGATCTAAAATAGGCCTTAACGTTTTGTCTTTCTTTGGGATGAGGAAATACAGGGAGTAAACACCTGTTCCTCTCTGATAAGGTACCAGTTCTATGGCTTCTTTTGCTAGTAGTGCTTGGACTTCTATTTGTAATAGGTCAAAGTATTGTATTGACATTCTGTGCGTTCTTGGGAGAACATCTGGAGGGAATCTTGTGAACTCTATGCAGTAACCATGTTGGATAATTGATAGAACCCACGTGTCTGTGGTAATGTGTGTCCAATTGTGGTGGTATTTCGTTAATCTCCCCCCCACTGGTGATGTGTGTTGGGGAAGTGTGACATTGAAGTCACTGCTTGCTACCAGGGGTCTGCTTGGTAGGCTGGAATTTCCCTCTTCCCCTTGGGAACTGTCCTCTGTAGGAACCACAAAACCCCCATCTCTGGTACTGAGATTGGTAAGTGGGTTTTGTTTGGGAGGTAGATGGTTCTGATGGTTGCTGTCTAAACCCTCCCCTAAATTGTGGTTTCCTAAATGTTCCCCTGTATTGAGAGGAGTAGAGCGCGCCCATGGCTTTGCCTGTGTCCGTGTCCTTCTTTATTTTTTCTATTGCGGTATCCACTTCTGGGTTGAATGGTTGCTGTTGATTAAACGGCATATTCAATACCGCTTGCTGTATCTCTGGTTTAAACCCAGAACTTCGCAGCCATGCATGCCTCCTAATTGTTACTGCTTTATTTACAGTTCGTGCCGCTGTATCAGCAGAGTCTATTGCAGAGCGGATCTGGTTATTTGATATGGCCTGTCCCTCTTCAACCACTTGTTGGGCACTTTTTTGATGCTCTTTAGGGAGGTGCTGGATGATGTCTTGCATCTAGTCCCAATGTGCTCGGTCGTATCGGGCAAGTAGGGCTTTTGAGTTGGCGATTCGCCACTGATAGGCTGCCTGCGAAGCCACTCTTTTCCCAGCTGCGTCAAACTTACGACTTTCCTTATCAGGAGGTGGTGCATCCCCTGATGACTGCGAGTTAGCCCGTTTTCTTGCAGCCCCCACAACCACTGAGTCCGGAGGGAGCTGTTGTGTAATAAAGACAGGGTCTGACGGGGGCGGTTAATATTTTTTCTCGACCCTTGGCGTGATTGCTCTCCCTTTCACTGGTTCTTGGAAAACCTGTTGTGCATGTTTAAGAATGCCCGGTAACATTGGCAGGCTTTGATAGGATGCATGCGTGGATGCCAGAGTGTTAAACAGGAAGTCGTCTTCCACTGGTTCTCAGTGCATTGTCACATTGTGAAATTTTGCTGTTCTAGCCAGTACCTGCGTGTAGGACGTACTGTCTTCTGGTGGCGAAGGTTTTGTCGGATAACACTCTGGACTATTGTCCGAAACTGGTAGGTCGTATAGATCCCTGGGGTCCGCATCGTCTTGAGTCATCCCAGTATGTGTGGGTGACTGTGCCATTGGTGTACCCACTGGTGACAACTGTGGAGATTGAAGTGTGGACGTTTGTGGTGAGAACTGTGGTGGTGGTGATCTTTGTCTAACCACTTTGGCCTTTGGTTGCATCTCAGTCTCGTGAAAAGTCAGTTTTCTTTTGGACTTGAGCGGAGGGATAGTTTGTATCTTCCCTGTATGTTTCTGGATTTCTAGCCTTTGCTGAGTTTGATCATACTCTTCTAGATCCAGTTCCTGCTCAAATCTGTGCTTTTCTTTGAGCTGTAGAGAGAGCCCCTGCTCTTCCGTGTATGACACCTTTTTCGGCTCCGAAGCCGTTTTTCTCGGTATCGAAACCCCGAGGGAGATTGTTGGTTTCGGCTCCGAGTGGCTTTTTCGAGGTTTACTCGATTCGATTATTCAATGCCGACTCTTTTCGGTGCCGTTTTCTCGACCGGAGTCGGAAGTCTTCGGCACTGATTTGGCCTTTTTCGGTGCTGATGTTACTTGGTCACCGTCCTTTCTGTGGGTTGAGCCATGGCCTTCCGGCAGTGGCGTCCCGAGGCCTTTTGTTTCTTGACCTGACCTTGGGTGTGGGACGGGGCAGGTGTACTCACTTTTTGTGCCGCCGTCGGTGGTCGATCCCCGTCGGATTCATCAGAGTCCGAACCTTGGATGGATATCCGCATCTCTTCCTCGGCGTCGAGATGCTGCCACTGTTTCGACGCCATCTGTAACCGTCTTGCGCATCAATCTCTTAAGGTCTTCTTGGATTGAAACGCTCTGCAGGCCTCGCAAGTATCCTCTCTGTGTTTGGGCGATAAACACAGGTTACAGACCCGATGCTGGTCTGTGTATGAATACTTGGCGTGGCACTTCGGACAGAAACAGAAAGGGGTCCGGTCCATTAGTTCTTTGTCGACGGGTGTGGTCGGTCCCACCAGGCCTCGATTAAGTGTGGAAGCCCCAAAGGGCCGCCAAAGAGGTCTTGTTGTCGGTGCCGATGTGATGATACTAAACCGTTCCCGAACGCAAACAATACCGACGAATTTCGATGATTTTCTAAGTTTCCCCGATTCGAATTAAGGAGCGAAGAGGAACACGTCCGAACCCGATGGCGGAAAGAAAACAATCTAAGATGGAGTCGACGCCCATGCGCAATGGAGCCGAAAGGGAGGAGCCACTCGGTCCCGTGACTCGAAAAGACTTCTTCGAAGAAAAACAACTTGTAACACTCCGAGCCCAACACTAGATGGCAGGATAATGCACAGCATGTGTATCTGCAGCTACACATGCCATATATATATATATATATATATATATATATATATATATATATATATATATATATATATATATAAAATGTCACTTACCCAGTGTACATCTGTTTGTGGCATGTTCCGCGGCAGATTCACATGCTATGCACAGGTCCTGCCAACTAGTGTTGGGCTTGGAGTGTTACAAGTTGTTTTTCTTCGAAGAAGTCTTTTCGAGTCACGGGACCGAGCGACTCCTCCTTTTCAGCTCCATTGCGCATGGGCATTGACTCCATCTTAGATTATTTTCCCGCAGAGGGTAAGGTAGGAGTGATAGAGTGTAAAGAAAGAGATGTCCATGCAATGGAATAGAGATGTATATACATATGTACAAATTTTAAATGTAACTTAAACGACTACAGGCTTCCGGGGAGGAGGGAGGGCGCATGTGAATCTGCAGCGGAATATGCCACGAACAGATGCACACTGGGTAAGTGACATTTTCCGTTCGATGGCATGTGTAGCTGCAGATACACATGCTATGCATAGACTACAAAGCAGTTTTCCTCCCCTAAGCGGTGGTCAGCCTGTAGGAGTTGAAGGTGTTTGAAATAATGTTCTTGGTACAGCCTGTCCTACTGTGGCCTGCTGTGTTGCTAACACATCTACACACTAATGCTTGGTAAATGTATGAGGTGTCGACCAAGTGGCTGCTTTACAAAATTTCTGTCATTGGTATGTTTCCTAGAAATGCCATTGTTGCTCCTTTTTTCCTAGTGGAATGTGCCTTTGGTGTAATTAGCAGTTGTTTTTTTTAGCCTTTAGGTAACAAGTTTGGATACACTTCACTATCCACCTGGCTATGCCTTGTTTTGATATAGGATTACCAGTATGGGGTTTTTGAAATGCGACGAACAATTGTTTAGTTTTTCGAAATTATTTTGTTCTGTTGATGTAATACATTAAAGCTCTCTTAATATCTAATGTATGTAGTGCTCTTTCTGCCACGGAGTCTGAGGGAAGAAGACTGGAAGTTCCACTGTTTGGTTGAAATGAAACGGTGAGATGACTTTCGGTAGAAATTTAGGGTTTGTGCGAAGTACAACTTTATGTTTGTGTACTTGTATAAAGGGTTGTTCAATAGTGAATGCTTGTATTTCACTAACTCTTCGTAATGAAGTGATTGGCACTAGAAATGCTACTTTCCAAGTTAGGAATTGAATTTGAAAGGAGTGCATGGGTTCAAAGGGTGGACCCATGAGTCGTGCAAATACAATGTTAAGATTCCATGAGGGTACTGGTGGCATTCTTGGAGGTATATTTTCATTTTAGACCCTCCACAAAAGCTTTGATGACTGGCACCCTAAATAGAGATTTGGTTTGTTTATTTTGCAAATAAGCAGAAATTGCTGTGAGATGTATTTTGATGGATGAAAAAGCTAAATTTGCTTTTTGTAAGTGGAGTAAATAACTTGCTATGTCTTGTATGGTCGCGTCTAAGGGTGTTATGTGTTTTGCTTGACAGTAGAAAACAAATCTTTTCCATTTGTTAGCACTGCCTGGTAGTAGGTTTTCTTGCCTGTTTAATGACTTCCATACATTCTGGTGGAAGATTTAGACACCCAAACTCTAAGATTTCAGGAGCCAGATTGAGCATCGCTGGATTGGGGTGTCTGATCTGCTGTTTGTTTTGTGTCAGCAGGTCTGGTCTGTTTGGGAGTTTGACGTGTGGTACTATTGACAGGTCTAGCAGTGTGGTGTACCCTGGTTGGCGTGCCCACGTAGGTGCTATAAGTATGAGTTTGTTTTGACGCAGTTTGTTGACATCAAATGGAACGAGCGGGAGGGGGGGGGGAAAGCGTAAGCAAATATCCCTGACCACTTGATCCATAGAGCATTCCCCTTAGATAGAGGGTGTGGGTACCTAGACGTGAAGTTTAGGCATTTTGCGTTGTGGTTGGTGGCGAACAGATCTATGTCTGGTGTCCCCCACTGAGTAAAGTATTTGTGAAGTATTTGGGGGTGAATTTCCCACTTGTGAGTTTGTTGGTGATCTCGACTGAGGTCGCCTGCCAACTGATTGTGAATCCCTGGAATGTATTGAGCTACCAGGTATATGTTGTTGTGAATTGCCCAATGCCAAATTTTTTGTGCTAGAAGGCAAAGTTGTGATGAGTGGGTTCCTCCCTGTTTGTTTAAGTAGGACATTGTTGTCATATTGTCTGTTCTGACAAGAATGTATTTGTGAGCAAGAAGAGGTTGAAAGGCTCTTAGTCCTAGGGACACTGCTAACAGTTCTAAGTGATTTATGTGAAACTGTTTCTGTTTGTTGTCCCATTGTCCCTCAATATTGTGATTATTGAGGTGTGCTCCTCATCCAATCATTGATGCATCTGTTGTGAGAATGGCATGAGGCACAGGGTCTTGAAATGGTCGCCCTTTGTTTAAATTTGTGGGATTCCACCACTGAAGCGAAATGTGTGTTTGGCGGTCTATCAACACTAGATCTTAGAGATGACCATGTGCCTGCGACCATTGTTTTGCGAGGCACTGTTGTAAGGGCCGGATGTGTAACCTTGCGTTTGGGACAATGGTAATGCATGATGCCATCATACCTAGCAGCTTCATGACAAAACGGACAGTGTAGTGTTGGTTTGGCTGAATTTCTGGTAATATGGTGTGGAACGATTGTACTCTTTGTGGGCTTGGACTTGCAAGCGCCTTTTGAGTGTTTAGTGTAGCCCCGAAGTACTGCTGAATTTGTGATGGTTGCAGGTGTGATTTTTGGTAATTTATTGAGAACCCTAGTGTGTGTAGGGTGTTTATTACATAACGTGTGTGATATTGACACTGTTTTTGAGTGTTGGCTTTTATTAGCCAATCGTCGAGATATGGGAATACATGCATATGTTGTCTGCTTATGTATGCTGCGACTACGGCAAGGCATTTTGTAAAGACTCTGGGGGCTGTTATCCTGAAGGGTAATACTTTGAATTGGTAATGTTTTCCTTGTATAACAAACCTGAGGTATTTTCTGAGAGCTGGATGGATGGGTATGTGAAAATACGCATCTTTTAGATTCAGTGTTGTCATAACTTCTTCCTGTTGTAGCAGTGGGACTACATCTTGTAGCGTTACCATGTGAAAGTGTTCTGATCAGATGTTGAGGTTGAGAGTCCTGAGATCTAATATTGGTCTTAATGTTTTGTCCTTCTTGGGAATAAGGAAGTACAGGGAGTAAACCCCTGTTCCATTTTGATGATGCGCATGAGTTCTATGGCTTGTTTGGGTAATAGTGCCTGTACTTCTGTTTGCAACATTGCAAGATGTTGCGATGAAAGTTTGTGCGCTTTTGGGGGAATGTCTGGAGGAAACTGTGTGAACTCTATGCAGTAACCATGTTGGATAATGGATAGTACCCATGTGTCTGTTGTGATGTTTAACCATTGGTCGTGGAACATTTTCAGTCTTCCTCCCACAGGGGAAGTGTGTTGAGGGAAGGTGATGGTAAAGTCACTGTTTGTTATTAGCGGCTTGTTTTGAGGATTGGTATTTTCCTCTAGATTTGGAGAATTGCCCTCTGTAGGATCCCCAAAATCCCCCTCTTTGGTATTGTGTCTGGTAAGAGGGCTTGGCTTGTGAGGTAGATGGCTCAGAAGGTTGTGGCCTGAAGCCTCCCCTACATTGAGGCTTCCGAAATGAGCCTCTGTATTGGGACGTATAAAACGCTCCCATCGCTTTGGCAGTGTCTGCGTCTTTTTTCATCTTGTCTATGGCTGTGTCCACCTGTGTGCCGAATAACTGTTGCTGATTAAAAGGCATGTTGAGGACGGCCTGTTGGATTTCAGGTTTAAAACCTGATGACCTGAGCCATGCATGTCGCCTAATGGTGACAGCCGTATTTATAGTCCTTGCGGCTGTATCTGCTGAGTCTAGCGCTGATCTTATTTGATTGTTCGTAATTGCCTGTCCCTCCTCTACTACCTGCTGGGCTCTCTTCTGTTGGTCCCTGGGGAGATGCTGAATAATGTCCTTCATCTCATCCCAATGAGCCCTGTAGTATCTAGCTAGAAGGGCCTGCGAGTTAGCTATGCGCCACTGATTAGCTGCCTGTGACACCACCCTTTTCCCTGCATGTATCAATTTTTTTTACTTTCTTTATCTGGAGGGGGTGCATCTCCAGAGGACTGTGAGTTAGCCCTTTTCCTCGCTGCGCTGACCACTACTGAATCTGGGGGCAGCTGTTGTGTGATAAAAATGGGATCTGAGGGTAGTGGCTCGTACTTTTTCTCTACCCTTGGGGTTATAGCCCTTCCTTTAACCGGTTCTTGGAATATTTGAGGCGCATGTTTGAGCATACCGGGGAGCATGGGTAGGCTTTGGTATGTGGCATGAGTTGAGGACTATGTATTGAACAAGAAGTCGTCCTCTAGAGGTTGTGTGTGCATGGTCACGTTGTGAAAAGCTGCTGCCCCAGCTAGAACCTGTGTATATGAGGTGCTATCCTCAGGTGGCAATGGCTTAGATGGGTAGCACTCTGGACTATTGTCTGAGGCTGGGTCGCCATAGAGATCCCATGGATCTGTGTCCTGTTGTGACTGCATAGTGTGTGATGGAGACTGTACAGTGGGTGTAGCAAGTGTGGAGACAGTCAGTTGAGGGGAGTGAGGAGGAGACTGGTGAGGAGAAAACTGAGGAGGCGGAGATTTCTCTCTTGGCACTGTAGCCGTTGGCTGATCAGTGTCCAAACATCCGTGGAAGGCCAGTTTTCTTTTTGTTTTGAGAGGAGGTGCTGTGAGGATCTTGCCAGTGTCCTTGTGGATCTGTATCCTGGCCTGTTTTTCATCAAAATCCTCCATTTGTTGCAATTCCTCCTCAAATCTATGGCTTTCTTTTAATTGATTCGAAAGTCCATGCTCCTCTGTATAGGAACGTTTTTTTGGCACCGAAGGGCCTGCAGTAGCTGTTGGCCTCGGTTCCGAAAGTGACTTTCGGGGTCTCGACTCGATGGGTCGGTGTCGTATGATTTCGGAGCCTGTGCCTCGGCTCGAGTCCGAAGGCTTCGTTACGGGCGGGGCCTTTTTCGGGGCTGAAGATGCTACTTGGTCACCGGTCGCTTTTTAAGGGTAGAGCCATGGCCTTCCGGCAGTGGTGTCCTCGAGGCCTTGTGTTTGGGCTTGGTTTGGGTCGCGGCAAGCGTACTCACATGCTGGCCCGCTGTTAGTGGTTGGTCGACGTCAGACTCTTGTTCGGAATCGGATCCCCGAACAGAGACGGCGGTGTGAATCATCTCCTCCTCTTCTGCGTCGAGGCGTTCGGTGCTTCTGGACGCCATCTCTAACCTTCGCGCTCTTCGGTCTCAAAGACTTTTTCGAACGGAAGGATTTACAGGCTTCACAAGTATCCCCTCGATGTTCCGGAGATAAACACAGGTTACAAACCAGATGTTGATCTGTGTAGGGATACTTGGCGTGGCAGCGAGGGCAGAATCTAAGCAGGGTCCGGTCCATGAGGCTTCGACGATACTTTTGGTCGGGCCGACCAGGCCCAAGTTGGGTGCTGGTGCCCCGAAGGGCAATTAAAGATGTGTATCCACCGGTACCGAGGTGTCAATGCTGGATGAGACGCAATCGAAAACAATACTGACTATTTTAGATGGTTTATAAGGATTTTCCGACTCGAACAACCGGAGTGAAGAGGAACACGTTCGAACCCGATGGCGGAAAGAAAACAATCTAAGATGGAGTCGATGCCCATGCGCAATGGAGCCGAAAAGGAGGAGTCACTCGGTCCTCTGACTCGAAAAGACTTCTTAGAAGAAAAACAACTTGTAACACTCCGAGCCCAACACTAGATGGCAGGACCTGTGCATAGCATGTGTATCTGCAGCTATGAACACATACTGCATTACAATGGGCACTATCTCAGCTGGAAAATGAAATAATTTCGGCTCCAACCAATGCTGTTAACACACACAATTTTCACAGGCACCTAAATCTCTTTTCAGAGCCCACCAACAAAGAAGACATAGTTAAATCTTTATTACACTTAAAAACAGTACAAAAAGTTGGGTAAAAATACAACCACGATTTTCCCGCTTTAATCCAGAGATCATGACAGTCCAAAGAGGGCTTTTTTCCCTTGATAACTTGATTTACAAGATAATTTGCGGCATAAAAGTCGTACCTGTCAACATATTTCATGAAAATCCTCATGGTTGAATATATATATCTAACAAGTTGACCAAAGGCTACGATTTGGTATGTGTGTTTGAATTAAGAAGTGCCTGTATGTAAATGGAAATATTTATGTAAGATTAAATCAAAGAGATCTAATAATCATTTACTTCACGGGTAAGGAGGATGAATGTATGCAGCAGTGTGCATGGAACTATTAAGGTACTGGTATGGAAGTTTACATATGTGGCTATATTAAAAATACACGTTTATTATCACACCACAGAGAGAAAACCCCGGAGGGCGCTCATGGAAGGTGCTGGTCTGATTGCATT
The DNA here is from genome assembly GCF_031143425.1 of Pleurodeles waltl. Taxonomy (NCBI): domain Eukaryota; kingdom Metazoa; phylum Chordata; class Amphibia; order Caudata; family Salamandridae; genus Pleurodeles; species Pleurodeles waltl. Next base: position 73,024,897 of record NC_090449.1, read on the forward strand.
GCAGTGAAGGCTTCCCGTATATGCCCAATGGATGGGCACCGTCAGTACCCTCACACGTGTATCACAGTAGTGAACACTGTACTCATTCCTAGACCATTTGGCTAAACCAGATTGAAGATGCTCGTTTTAGTGAATTTGACACCTGCCCACTGGGAAACAGAGACGCATCAATCGTTTCTTGCACGTCAGTGAGCAAGCTGCTCGACTGTGATAGACTGATCAGGATTAATATGTTTGTTTCATGTTGGTTGGTTAGAGAATGGAAAGAAACTTGGTCCAGACCACAGATTAATCTTGTACCAAACAGAACAGGAAGGAAAATGTTTGTGAGGCCTGATGTACAAATGGCTGATCACATCCCAGAATTCAGCTACTGTGACCACCTAAGCACGAATCAAGGACTTCAGATCCCAGTTCAAGGTCTTGCACAGTGTAAACAGGATCCCAATGAATCACTTCTGAGTAATCACTCAGTCGCTGTCCTCTGTTCTGCCAAAACAAATACAGGAAAATTACCAAAAAATCCAGCTCTGAACAGGGCACTAAGCAGAGCTTAGCAATGGTCAACGGCTCAGTAACGCCAGGGTCAGCAAGCTGTAGCCACTCCCATAACTAATTACATGTTCTTGTTACAAATGCTAAATTGGTCGAAATAGTAAAGAACACTGTCTCAAAACCAAATGGTCTCACAGTATATACATGTTACCGATACTTTGGTGCATGGAGTAACGTGACCTCTGCTGCAAAGGATGATTCTGGCTCCACTCCAAAACGACTATGCCCGCTGGGCTCCCAACAGTGTGTTGAACACACATAAAATCTGACGGCATAAAACTACAGCATATTGAAATAATATAAAATGTTTAAAACTGACTGTAAGGAAATGCCTCCTTGGCATGGTTGCCCCCTGACTTTTTGCCTTTGCTGATGCTATGTTTACAATTGAAAGTGTGCTGAGGCCTGCTAACCAGGCCCCAGCACCAGTGTTCTTTCCCTAACCTGTACTTTTGTATCCACAATTGGCAGACCCTGGCATCCAGATAAGTCCCTTGTAACTGGTACTTCTAGTACCAAGGGCCCTGATGCCAAGGAAGGTCTCTAAGGGCTGCAGCATGTCTTATGCCACCCTGGAGACCTCTCACTCAGCACAGACACACTGCTTGCCAGCTTGTGTGTGCTAGTGAGAACAAAACGAGTAAGTCGACATGGCACTCCCCTCAGGGTGCCATGCCAGCCTCTCACTGCCTATGCAAGTATAGGTCAGTCACCCCTCTAGCAGGCCTTACAGCCCTAAGGCAGGGTGCACTATACCATAGGTGAGGGTACCAGTGCATGAGCATGGTACCCCTACAGTGTCTAAACAAAACCTTAGACATTGTAAGTGCAGGGTAGCCATAAGAGTATATGGTCTGGGAGTTTGTCAAACACGAACTCCACAGCACCATAATGGCTACACTGAAAACTGGGAAGTTTGGTATCAAACTTCTCAGCACAATAAATGCACACTGATGCCAGTGTACATTTTATTGCAAAATGCACCCCAGAGGGCACCTTAGAGGTGCCCCCTGAAACTTAACCGACTGTCTGTGTAGGCTGACTAGTTCCAGCAGCCTGCCACACCAGAGACATGTTGCTGGCCCCATGGGGAGAGTGCCTTTGTCACTCTGAGGCCAGTAACAAAGCCTGCACTGGGTGGAGATGCTAACACCTCCCCCAGGCAGGAGCTGTAACACCTGGCGGTGAGCCTCAAAGGCTCACCCCTTTGTCACAGCCCAGCAGGGCACTCCAGCTTAGTGGAGTTGCCCGCCCCCTCCGGCCACGGCCCCCACTTTTGGCGGCAAGGCTGGAGGGAACAAAGAAAGCAACAAGGAGGAGTCACTGGCCAGTCAGGACAGCCCCTAAGGTGTCCTGAGCTGAAGTGACTCTAACTTTTAGAAATCCTCCATCTTGCAGATGGAGGATTCCCCCAATAGGGTTAGGATTGTGACCCCCTCCCCTTGGGAGGAGGCACGGAGAGGGTGTACCCACCCTCAGGGCTAGTAGCCATTGGCTACTAACCCCCCAGACCTAAACACGCCCTTAAATTTAGTATTTAAGGGCTACCCTGAACCCTAGAAAATTAGATTCCTGCAACTACAAGAAGAAGGACTGCCTAGCTGAAAACCCCTGCAGAGGAAGACCAGAAGACAACAACTGCTTTGGCTCCAGAAACTCACCGGCCTGTCTCCTGCCTTCCAAAGATCCTGCTCCAGCGACGCCTTCCAAAGGGACCAGCGACCTCGACATCCTCTGAGGACTGCCCCTGCTTCGAAAAGACAAGAAACTCCCGAGGACAGCGGACCTGCTCCAAGAAAGGCTGCAACTTTGTTTCCAGCAGCCTTGAAAGAACCCTGCAAGCTCCCTGCAAGAAGCGTGAGACTTGCAACACTGCACCCGGCGACCCCGACTCGGCTGGTGGAGATCCAACACCTCAGGAGGGACCCCAGGACTACTCTAATACTGTGAGTACAAAAACCTGTCCCCCCTGAGCCCCCACAGCGCCGCCTGCAGAGGGAATCCCGAGGCTTCCCCTGACCGCGACTCTCTGAAACCTAAGTCCCGACGCCTGGAAAAGACCCTGCACCCGCAGCCCCCAGGACCTGAAGGACCGAACTTTCACTGGAGAAGTGACCCCCAGGAGTCCCTCTCCCTTGCCCAAGTGGAGGTTTCCCCGAGGAACCCCCCCCTTGCCTGCCTGCCGCGCTGAAGAGATCCCGAGATCTCTCATAGACTAACATTGCGAACCCGACGCTTGTTTCTACACTGCACCCGGCCGCCCCCGCGCCGCTGAGGGTGAGATTTCTGTGTGGGCTTGTGTCCCCCCCGGTGCCCTACAAAACCCCCCTGGTCTGCCCTCCGAAGACGCGGGTACTTACCTGCAAGCAGACCGGAACCGGGGCACCCCCTTCTCTCCATTCTAGCCTATGCGTTTTGGGCACCACTTTGAACTCTGCACCTGACCGGCCCTGAGCTGCTGGTGTGGTAACTTTGGGGTTGCTCTGAACCCCCAACGGTGGGCTACCTTGGACCAAGAACTGAACCCTGTAAGTGTCTTACTTACCTGGTAAAACTAACAAAAACTTACCTCCCCCAGGAACTGTGAAAATTGCACTGTGTCCACTTTTAAAGTAGCTATTTGTCTATAACTTGAAAAGTATACATGCAATTGAAATGATTCAAAGTTCCTAATGTACTTACCTGCAATACCTTTCAAACAAGATATTACATGTTAAATTTGAACCTGTGGTTCTTAAAATAAACTAAGAAAAGATATTTTTCTATAACAAAACCTATTGGCTGGATTTGTCTCTGAGTGTGTGTACCTCATTTATTGTCTATGTGTATGTACAACAAATGCTTAACACTACTCCTTGGATAAGCCTACTGCTCGACCACACTACCACAAAATAGAGCATTAGTATTATCTATTTTTACCACTATTTTACCTCTAAGGGGAACCCTTGGACTCTGTGCATGCTATTCCTTACTTTGAAATAGCACATACAGAGCCAACTTCCTACACTGACTGTAAAAACTTTTCTAAAATTCAGCCCATTGCTGAGGAAGGATTGGACAATCTAGAAAGCCTCCAATGCTGGAGAAAGAAAATGTTACTTACCTGTAGCAGTTAGTTTGCAGCTTTCAGTGCTGTAGTTTCACGAACAGGGCAATTTTTCTATTACTGCTGGTTGGGGGTATGATGAGCAGAAAAAAATATCTAATCTTGAAAAGGGCCTCTGTTGCTTGGCATCATTAGGTTTCTGCATTCGGAACCTTCCATGTCCACTTCCAAAAATTTTAAACTTTGAGAGAATACATAGTAGTTCTGACCCCTAATCCCTAGATTCTGAAAGTAATGCACACCATGTGCTGCAGAACAACACGTGCTGCAAATGTAGATATGTTTGTGTTTAAAGTTTGTTTGTGTCACAGTTTGTTTCCTACCCCTGCCTTGTGATTGCAAATACATCAATATGTTGCTGCTGGAGTTGTAAAGGAACTGAACTGGTTAGGCATTTGCACAAGGCTGAACCTAGTGTCGTGTATAATAAAACATATTTCTCCCTGAAGTGGTGTTTGTGACTGATGCATGTGCAGAACAATAGATATGGCTCACGAATATAATAACCTACATAAGATATATTTGCTATCATTTGAGTGACTGAAAAAAATCACTAAGGATGCTGCAAACTCACAAGTTTTCAATCCAATGTCTATGTTCAAATAAACTTAATTAAAATCTGTACTAAATCTCTGAAACTGTTTTGCAGATTCAGCTGCACTGGCCCATCTCATATGACGTTCTGCCTTATTTTGTAGCTGTTTACCTTGCGTGGTTCGCTCACTAAGTCAAGTGTTTTATGTTTTACCATGGAACATGCATCCGAGCATCGGGTTGGCATTGATAAACCACTATTTTACGTGCTATCAAATTAACTAAAAGTGTCAGAAGTATAGAGAAGAGTCCAAGAAAGACCCATAAAACAGAAACAGGCGAGAGTTGCTGAGAATGCCATCAGTTTTTAATCAAGAAGTGACTCCAGTCAGCCATAGGGGTGAGGAGAGCTGGAGCGGAGGCATACAAACTGACCTATTACCCACGGAGGACTATGGCACTTGAACTATTTCACTGAACATCATCCCGCAGTGGTGCAGCATCTAACCAATAAGGCGCCAGAGTGGATATTTTCCAGAGACATCCAGACCTCTTGGGAAAGGAACACAGGGTGGTCTCTTCCAGGGTATAGCATCACTGACATGGGACATCACTCAAATGGAAACCTGGGGTTCTCTATATCAGATGCTCTACTGGGGAGCCCTGTTCCAGCCAGATTTATATACCACTTGTGCACAAACCCATCACAGATGCTCTTAAGGGTGTGGAGCCTCCTACATAGAAACTAATACTTGGCAGATGGCATTTATGATGGCGCAAATGCTCGTGCCTACCTGAACAGTTGGCTAAATAAATTGTTTTTCACCAATTTTCCTTCATCGCTGAACATTCCTTACTGGCTGCTTCCAAAGCTGTACCCTTCTAAGAAGCTAATGAGGGGCAAAAATCTTAGTTCAAACACAGAATGTTTTTTTGTGGTTACAGTCAGACCAAGGATGACTGTGCAAGTCCCTTGGAGCAGTGTCCACACACCCCATTTCATCTCAGTCAGGGGAAGCCTGTGATTGTAACCTAATAAAACAGTACGCAGTTATTTGTGAATACATGGCAGATAACTACATAACTGTGTAAATATTTGAGCGTAAGCAGAGACACGTTTTAGTGTGTTTTAACACGTTACTAGTGCGCTTGAAGTGCGAAAACACGTGATTGCAAATTGAAGTTTTAGCAAATGAAAACGCGGATCTGCAATAATGAGGAGGAGTGCATGTAATAATTAAAGTGCATTTTCGGGTATCACCTGAAGGACATGCTTGCACTAGATATACTTTCAAATAACGTCTGGTGACGGTGTCTTTGCCCAGGGTGTAAACAATGTGATCACTGGTCTCCATGATTGCACTTCTGGAGCCCTCCAAGCAGGTGTGCGCAAGTGTGCTGTGGTCGCAGTGTATGCGCAAAGCAGCACAGTCGCATCAGCTGGGTCTGCTACAAAGAGGTGATAAGGCAGAGTGTGCATTGCTTGGCCTCCTCTGGTCTCGTTTTGGCATTTATCTCTGACACCATTTCAATCTGAATCCGTGGAAGGATGCAGCTGGGCAAGAAGCAGCGCCTCGAGAGGGCACTTATTAGCAGCAAAGAAGTTTTGGCCAACAAGATATGGCCATCCAAGGTTGGATTGCGCGTGCAATCAATGTCCGACTGTCCTATTGCACAAGTGCAGCCGCTGGCTTCAAAACAATGCCATGTTCATTTGAGCAGTTACAGTCAAGCATAACATTCCTCTTCATTTGATTGAAATAGTTCTGTTGCTGTGAGGCATCTGTCTTTGGCCTGCTCCACAGTCTCTTGCAGAAGTGGGTGGCATTGTCAGATGATGGCATCAGATGATGGTGCTCAGCAGAGATCCTTTGCGCAGGAAGTGCTTCAAGTTGACGCTGAGACGTGTGCAAATGTGTAAGATTCAACTGCCTGTGTCATAACCAGGCCCACCCACTGAAGGCAGAGGAAATTATTTGGTAACGGAGTGAGGAATGGTTGGTCACTGTCTATTAGCAGGTCCAAACCTGAAGAGAGGGACAGTGAAATGAAGGACATTAGTCAAGATTATGTCTGAGAAACATCACATCAACACGAGGGGAGAGTGGTTTGTTAAAAAAAAAGTAAAAAAATAAATAAATAAAGATCATTTCACACCAATCTTCACCTCTGCTCACCATTGGCTCATGACTTAACCTCACTTCTCTGCTCTCTACTAAAAACAAGCCTCTTACCTTTCCACCTCTCAGCTGTCCCCAACCAAAGCACACTTCACCCACCTCAGCTGACACCAGCAACAGATGCCTCCATGCATAGGTGTCCTAAACCTTCACTTCTCAGCTGGCTCCAAAAACAAGAGGGGTTTAATCATTTTCAATCCCTTAACTGTTCCTGACAACAACAGATGCCTTATGCTTCACATTTTAGTTGTGCCCGCGTACAAAAGGCACAATACACCTTCAGCTCTCAGCCAGCCCACAACGACAGAAGTTTCATGAGTCCAATTACCTCACGTCATCATCGTCATCTCTCGAATATCCCTATGGCAGAAGTATCAACTTCACCTTCCTCTGTAGAACCTACGCAAAATTACTTGTACCTTCAACACACAGCTGTCCCTAACCAAAAAAGATATGCCACTCCAATCTATGTCTGCAACTGCAATAGATGGCCAGCACCTTAACATCCCAGGTGTCCCCCAACAACACACCTTAACATCTCGGCTGTTCCCGAATACAAAGTAGCATGTCTCAGCTACAACAGGTGGCTTTTATCATCACTTCAATTGATACACCTCAGATTCAACAAATATCTCCATTTCACCCTCCAGTTGTCCTAACAACAAGAGAGTCTCGTCCCTTTAACTCTAAGCTGTCCCGAACTACAACAGATGCCTCTCAGCTTCACCCTCTAAGCTGCTGTCCCACACCCCATACCAGACACCTCATGTGGTCACCACTCACGTCTCCCACTGTAGAAGATGACCATCACCCAAGATAGCAAATGTCTCTCCCTCTATTTTTCTCTCTGGACCTTATCAACACGATCTTCTTCCGTCAACTCCATGAGTGAGACCTCACTGCAATGAATATTTAACGCAAATGGTCTCTCTCAACATCGCCCTCAATAGTAAAGTATGACAATGGCCAAATCATTTTTTACCTCTTGCTTAAGCATGCTTCGCTGTGAAAGATATCCAATATCCACTGACTTATAGCCCAAGATCCCTAGAGGGGCCTGGTATTCCTTCCCAACAGGTCTATCTTATCAGCACAATCTTTTCTGGCCACCCTGGCAGTAGATTACCTTCATTCAACATGGCATGTGACTTCTGTCTGAACTCCACGGTGAGCGGTTCATTACTGTAAGACACTGCTAGGCATTTGATAGCAAAATTACTCAACAAATCACTGCTAGTACAGTTCCCTGCGTTTAGCACATTTACAGAAAAGATTACATACTAACAAAAACAAGCTATCAAACCTATAGCACTAGTGAGTTAGGTCATTGTGTCCAGGTTATTCGTTCGCATGTTACACAATGAAACTGCATCAAGTCCTGGCATTCTTATTTTTCAGAAATACATTACAGCTATTGTGCAGCGGCCTCATCCACACTGTACAATCCATCCCCATACCTTGACAGTGCTGTCCACGGCCCCAGAGAAGAGACGCCCGCGGGAGACAGCAAGGGCAGTGACACTGCCCTGGTGACGGAGCAAAGTCTGGGTGCAGATCATGTTGTCCATGCTCCAAACCTATGGGATTAGGACAAAGTTAGATAAAGGGCTAGCAAACATGATTATGACTTGTCAGCCAAGATCAAACCAGTCTTGAGGCCTGTTTACCTCATCCCTGACCCAATACCAATCCTTCATACAGGAACTGGACCCGCACCAGCAAACAAATCAATGGCCATACTCTAGTAAATGTTTTCTTTTAGATTACAGAGATAAAAAGGCACAGAGTAAAAAAAATAAAAAAATTAAAATATAAATATATATATATATATATATATATATATATGCATGCTCATACAAAAGCGCGAATAAGTCAGCCCCTGACACGGCAGGCTGTAACAGGGTCGCGAACCCTGAAAATTCCACTACAAATCACAAAAAACACTAACGCGTTTCAGGATACAAAGCTCCCTTGTTCACAGAGATAATTGAGCTTGTATCCTGAAACGCGTTACGAGTGTTTTTGTTAGCAGTTTTGTTTATTCTGCCACATTAAATTTACTTTCAGTGACATGAGTGGCTGTAATTTTCTCCTCTGTTGAGAAGTGATTTGTAGTGGAATATATATAGTGTACATCTGTTCGTGACATCCCGCCATCTAGTGTTGGGCTCGGAGTGTTACAAGTTGTTTTTCTTCGAAGAAGTCTTTGAGTCACGAGATCGAGGGACTCCTCCACTTTCGGCTCCATTGCGCATGGGCGTCGACTCCATCTTAGATTGTTTTCCCCGCAGAGGGTGAGGTAGGAGTTGTGTATTATAGTAATAGTGCCCATGCAATGGAGTAAATATGTATGTACATAATGTGGTTTAAAGCGATATATTTACAAATGTTCAAGATCAACTTCGAAACGGCAACAGGCTCCCGGGGAGGCGGGCGGGCGCATGTGAATCTGCAGCGTCTCATGCCACGAACAGATGTACACTGGGTAAGTGACATTTTCCGTTCGATGGCATGTGTAGCTGCAGATACACATGCTTTGCATAGACTGGTAAGCAGTTATCTCCCCAAAAGCGGTGGCTCAGCCTGTAGGAGTTGAAGTTGTTTGAAATAAAGTTCGTAGTACTGCTTGTCCTACGGTGGCTTGCTGTGTTGTTAACACATCCACGCAGTAATGTTTGGTAAATGTATGAGGCGTAGACCATGTGGCTGCCTTACATATTTCAGTCATTGGAATGTTTCCTAGAAAGACCATAGTAGCACCTTTCTTTCTAGTCGAGTGTGCCTTTGGTGTTATAGGCAGTTCTCTTTTTGCTTTGAGATAACAAGTTTGAATGCATTTAACTATCAATCTGGCAATGCCTTGTTTGGATATTGGATTCCCTGTATGAGGTTTTTGAAAAGCAACGTTTGTTTTCCGAATTTGTTTTGTTCTATCAATGTAGTACATTAAAGCTCTTTTGATGTCCAATGTATGTAGTGCTCTTTCAGCTACAGAATCTGGCTCTGGAAAGAACACTGGTAGTTCTACTGTTTGATTTAAGTGGAACGGTGATATGACTTTTGGTAAGAACTTAAGATTTGTTTGTAAAACTACTTTATGCTTGTGTATCTGAATAAAGGGTTCTTGTATGGTAAATGCTTGTATTTCACTTACTCTTCTTAGAGATGTGATGGCAATTAGAAATGCTACTTTCCATGTTAAGTATTGTATTTCTCATGAGTGCATGGGTTCAAATGGTGGACCCATCAGCCGTGTTAAGACAATGTTGAGGTTCCACGAAGGAATTGGTGGTGTTCTTGGTGGGATAATTCTTTTTAGGCCCTCCATAAATGCCTTTATGACTGGGATCCTGAATAGTGAAGTTGAGTGCGTAATTTGTAGATAAGCTGAAATTGCGGTGAGATGTATTTTAATGGATGAAAAAGCTAGCTTTGACTTTTGTAAGTGCAGTAAGTAGCTTACGATGTCTTTAGCAGATGCGTGTAAGGGTTGAATTTGATTACTATGGCAGTAATAAACAAATCGTTTCCATTTATTTGCATAGCAGTGTCTTGTGGTAGGTTTTCTAGCTTGTTTAATGACCTCCATACATTCCTGTGTAAGGTCTAGATGTCCGAATTCTAAGACTTCAGGAGCCAAATTGCTAGATTCAGCGATGCTGGATTTGGGTGTCTTATCTGTTGTTTGTGTTGAGTTAACAGATCTGGTCTGTTTGGCAGTTTGACATGAGGCACTACTGAGAGGTCCAGTAGTGTTGTGTACCAAGGTTGTCTTGCCCAAGTTGGTGCTATTAGTATAAGTTTGAGTTTGTTTTGACTCAATTTGTTTACCAGATATGGAAGGAGTGGGAGAGGGGGGGAAAGCGTATGCAAATATCCCTGACCAACTCATCCATAACGCATTGCCCTGAGACTCATCCTGTGGGTATCTGGATGCGAAGTTTTGGCATTTTGTGTTTTCTTTTGTTGCAAATAGGTCTATTTGTGGTGTTCTCCATCTTTGGAAGTAATTGTTTAGTATTTGGGGGTGAATCTCCCATTCGTGGATCTGTTGGTGATCCCGAGAGAGATTGTCTACTAACTGATTCTGATTCCAGGAATAAACTGCGCTATTAGGTGAATGTGGTTGTGAATCGCCCAATGCCATATTCTCTGTGCCAGGAGACACAACTGTGTCGAGTGTGTTCCTCCCTGTTTGTTCAGATAATACATCGTTGTCATGTTGTCTGTTTTGACAAGAATGTGTTTGTGGCTTATTATAGGTTGAAATGCTTTCAACGCTAGAAATACTGCCAGTAGTTCTAAGTGATTTATGTGAAACGGTCTCTGCTGAGTGTCCCATTGTCCTTGGATGCTGTGTTGGTTGAGGTGTGCTCCCCACCCTATCATGGAGGCATCTGCTGTTATTACGTATTGAGGCACTGGGTCTTGAAAAGGCCACCCTTGGTTTAAATTTATAGTGTTCCAACATTGAAGCGAGGTGTATTTTTGGCAGTCTATCAACACTAGATCTTGAAGTTGACCCTGTGCCTGTGACCATTGTGATGCTAGACACTGTTGTAAGGGCCGCATGTGCAATCTTGCGTTTGGGACAATGGCTATGCATGAGGACATCATGCCTAGTAGTTTCATCACCATCTTCACTTGTATCTTTTGTTTTGGGTACATGGCTTGTATTACATTGTGAAATGCCTGTACCCTTTGTGGGCTTGGAGTGGCAATCCCTTTTGTTGTGTTGATTGTCACCCCTAAGTATTGCTGTGTTTGACACAGCTGAAGGTGTGACTTGTTGCAGTTGAGTGAGAAACCTAGTTTGTGGAGGGTTTCTATGACATACTTTGTGTGTTGTGAACACCGTTTTTGCGTGTTGGTTTTGATTAACCAATCGTCTAGGTACGGGAACACATGTATTTGCTCCCTTCTGATATGAGCAGCTACTACTGCCAGGCATTTTGTAAAAACTCTTGGCGCAGTTGTTATCCCGAATGGCAACACTTTGAATTGGTAATGTACTCCTTGGAATACAAACCTTAAGTACTTTCTGTGTGAAGGATGTATCGGTATATGGAAGTATGCATCCTTTAGGTCTAGTGTTGTCATGTAGTCTTGTTGTTTGAGCAATGAGATTACGTCCTGCTGCGTCACCATGTGAAAGTGATCTGATTTGATGTAGACATTTAATGTCCTGAGATCTAATATAGGTCTTAGGGTCTTGTCTTTTTGGGTATGAGAAAGTACAGCGAGTAAACTCCTGTTCCTCTCTGATGAATTGGTACCAGTTCTATTGCATCTTTTTGTAACAACGCTTGGACCTCCAGTTGTAGAAGATCTAGGTGTTGTTTTGACATATTGTGTGTTTTCGTTGGACATTTGGAGGGAATTTTAGAAATTCTATGCAATAACCATATTGGATAATGGCTAGAACCCACGTGTCTGTTATTTCCTCAAATTGTTTGTAGAAGTTGGTTAGTCTCCCCCCCACTGGTGTTATGTGTTGGGGATTTGTGACGCCGAAGTCACTGTTTGTTTTGTGGAGTTTTGGGGCTTTGGAACTTCCCTCTACTCTTTGGGAACTGTCCCCCTCTATATTGTCCTCAAAAACTTCCCCGCTGGTATTGGCTCTGATAAGTGGGCCTTGTTTGTGAGGTTGTGGGCTCTGTGCTTTGTCCTCGAAACTGTGTTTTCCGAAATGTGCCTCTGCTCTGTGGGGAGTAGAGTGCGCCCATGGCTTTGGCTGTATCAGTGTCCTTTTTAAGTTTTTCGATAGCAGTGTCCACCTCTGGCCCAAACAACTGCTGTCCATTAAATGGCATATTCAGCACGGCTTGTTGTATTTCCGGCTTGAATCCTGATGTACGCAGCCATGCATGTCTCCGTATTGTCACTGCTGTGTTTACAGTCCTAGCAGCTGTGTCTGCTGCATCCATTGCTGACCGTATCTAATTGTTTGAGATACTCTGTCCTTCTTCCACCACTTGTTGTGCTCTTTTTTGGAACTCCTTGGGCAAATGTTCTTTAAAATGTTGCATTTCGTCCCAATGAGCCCTATCATATCTGGCCAACAAAGCCTGTGAGTTGGCAATGCGCCACTGGTTGGCTGCCTGTGCCGCCACTCTTTTCCCCGCTGCATCAAACTTACGACTTTATTTGTCTGGAGGTGGTGCATCTCCTGAGGTGTGTGAATTCACCCTCTTGCGAGCTGTCCCTACTACCACTGAGTATGGTGTTAACTGTTGTGTGATGTACACAGGATCTGTTGGTGGCGGTTTATATTTTTTCTCCACCCTTGGAGTAATGGCTCTTCCTTTCACAGGCTCCTCAAACACTTGTTTGGAGTGTTTTAGCATTCCAGGTAGCATGGGGAGGCTCTGGTACTGGCTGTGTGTGGACGACAGTGTATTAAATAGAAAGTCGTCTTCAACTGGTTCTGCATGCAGGCTGACATTATGAAACGCCGCTGCTCTTGACACCACCTGTGCGTAAGCGGTACTGTCCTCTGGTGGTGACGGTCTAGCTGGATAAGTCGGGACTGTTCTCTGACACTGGCGCATCATAAAGATCCCACGCATCTGGATCATCCTGACTCATCCCTGTATGAGTTGGGGATTGAATCATTGGTGGAGTGGCTACCGGAGATGGTTGTGGAGAGCGTTGTGGAGATGGTGGCGGGGTTACTTGTTTAGCCACCTTTGCCTGTGGCTGCTTGTCTTTCTCTTGGAAGGCAAGTTTTTGTTTCATTCGAATCGGAGGGAGAGTACTGATCTTCCCGGTTTCCTTTTGGATGTGGAGCCTTCTTTGGGTGTAATCTGGCTCCATTGTCTCTAGTTCCTGTCCAAATCTGTGTGTTTGCATTTGTGAGGACAGGCCTTGTTCCTCTGTGTAGGAACTTGTTTTCGGTTCCGAGGCCGTATGTTTCGGTATCGAAACCTTTTCAGCTGCTTTTTTCGGTTCCGACCACACTTTTTTGCTCTTCGGCGTACTGATTTCTCGGTGGCCACTTGTTTCGGTGCCGAGATTGCTCTGACCTGGTGTCTCGGGGTCGAGGCTGCTCTGTGCCGGTATCTCGACCGGAGTCGGATGACTTCGACACATGCATGCCCTTTTTCGGTGCCGATGCTCGGTCATCTATTTTTCGGGTTAAGCCATGGCCTGCCGGCGGTGGCGTCACCTGGGCTTTACTGGTCTTTGCGTGAGTCTTGTGTATCGACGTCTTACTCACGGTTTTCGACCTCTTCAGAGTCCGAATCCTCGTTGGAGAAGGCTTCCTCTTCTTCCTCCATGTGTTTTTGTCCCGTCGGCACCAACGCCATCTGTAGACTTCTTGCTCTTCGGTCCCTTAAGGTCTTCCTGAACCGAAACGCTCGACAGGCCTCACAGGTATCCTCTTTGTGTTCTGGAGACAAACACAAATTACAGACCTAATGCTGATCTGTATAAGGATACTTGTTGTGACATTTGGGGCAGAAGCGGAATGGGTTCTGTTCCATTAGCCTTGAAGACGCACGTGGTCGGGCCGACCAGGCCCCGCCGGGGAATCGAAAACCCCAAAGGGCCGTCGGAGCTTTTCCAAATTTGGTGTCGATCTGTTGTAACTAACCCGATACCGAACGCAAACAATACCGTCGAATTTTCCGAGATTTTCACTAACTTTCCAAACCGAAACGCGGAGCGAAAAGGAACACGTCCGAACCCAATGGCGGAAAGAAAACAATCTAAGATGGAGTCAACGCCCATGCGCAATGGAGACGAAAGGGGAGGAGTCCCTCAATCTCGTGACTCGAAAAGACTTCTTCGAAGAAATACAACTTGTAACACTCCGAGCCCAACACTAGATGGCGGGATGTGCAAAGCATGTGTATCTGCAGCTACACATGCCATCGAACATATATATATATTTTTTTTCCTTTCTAATTTGAAAACATATATACATAAACAACCAGCAACTCTATGCCTACTAAACAAGTAGCACAATGCTAGTTTGTTAAGTGTATCTAAATGCTTTGTTAAATGCAGGCTTGTGGCAGGAGTTACTTTGAGTTTAACGTAAATTATATCTGTACAAAGTGACCGTGCATCCATCTGCCTGCGCAAAGGAGCGCTGCTAATCCAGGCCAGAGCAGAATATGCCATCAAGTCAATTTTTCAAGAACATTCCCACTTTGATAGGGAGAGAACACCAATACTGAATGGCGGGTGGTGGAGGCCACAGGGTAATGCACAAGTTACGAGAAGGGAAGTTACTTAACTGTTATACTGTGTTCCTTCTCCAACAGGGGATCTTCATTGATCATCAAAAGCATTCATTAGAATACCAAGCCATCCCAAAGAAAGTTTAGCATATGGGCCCTTGGCTTCTTTTAGGATCTCCATGCAGCCCAGTGGGGTGTTCAAATGACCATGCTGAATTAGTCCCGAAGACAGGGTGCCAAACTCAAGAATGGTAGCATGGAGGTTCAAGATCGAAACAAATTTGTGGAAGAGATGTCACATGCAGTCACACCAGTAAGTGAAGATTAGTCAATCACCACCGGTGTGACCATTCTGAGACTCAGAGAATAATCTTTGCTCATAAGCAGGTCAGCCTTGTGATGACGGACTGAATTAGGGGTACCAGAAAAAAATGCTTGCAAAAACTTCCCTAACCAATCAATGAAAAAGGTACCTCCTTTTGTCCTGGTGAGTAGTACATGGAGGCGAAATGTAAGAATTTCCTGTTTTCTGCAACTGTGGATACTCCCATGTGTCGAAGATGTCATGCTGCACATGGCAGTTTATGATACACTTGTGATCCTCCAGAAAACCCTGCTGAGAGCATCTGTTTTTGTAATTTGAACACCTGGAAGGTGAACCTTTGCAATTTACAAGTCTCTGGCTATGAATCATTTTTAATCATTTTAAGAGTGCTTCAAGAGACAGTAGCCTGGATCGTGTTGCCCCTTGATTGGTCAGATATTGCATTGTTTCTGTACTGTCCATTTGAACAAGCAAATAACTGGCTCTTATTGCTGGAAGAAGCAATTTTAGTGCCAAACAGCCGGCCCTCAACTACAGCAGAGTCATTTGGCACAGCCTTCCTTTTTGGAACCATGTACCTTGTATTCACAGATGAGATGTATGGGCCATATGTACGAACACTTTTTTCCATAGACACAGAATGGGTAAAAACCTTTGCTACATCTGGCCCTATATCCCCAATATATGTGGGAAAGAAAAGTTGTTCACTTGTTATCCTAGTTCTCCACCATATGTAGTCCCTCTGAATTCATAAAAGGCAGGACACCTATGCCTTTGTGCGAGACCACAGAACACAAATTAAGTAATGTTCATGTTTCCCAAGCCAATCAAATAAAAGGAAACATGCCCAAAAAGGGAACAATTGCTGTTCTTTTTGTTCTCTTGGCCAAAACGGAAAATCAGTTGTACATATAGCGGAGAAATACCACCTAAAATAAAGTAAACTAACAACATTAAAAGGAAATAGTGACCCAAGGTAAAACAACACGCATTCAACCCTGCTTCTTTAGAACCTTAGAAGACTGTAAGTTAGGCAGCTAATTTTTAGAGCATTGTGATGATACAAACATACAGGAAGCCGTTCAAAACCGGACACCCCTAAATGCATTCATGAATGGTGAGAGGAGAATAGCAAGTTAACCCAATACTGAAAGTGCGATCAGGGCCACAGAACTGAAACTTATCAAATAAGTTCTTATGAGACGTCTGACCCACCAAAGTATCCATCCTGCAGACAGTCCAGATAATACTGATTAGTAAAGATATGAATTGATCTCAAAGTTGCCCCATTTCAGATGTCAGGAATGGGAACATTGCTCATTAGAGTGGCATCAGTGGCCTTTTCCCCTTGTGGAATGGGCCCATGGCTTACCAGGTAGGGCTCTATTAGTATTTCATATAAAGTAACAATGCTAAAAACTATCCACCAACCTAGTGTATGTTTGGAGGAGACTACACTAGGTCAAATGGTACCAGAATTGCCAAAAAAAACGCTTGACCTTACAAAAACTCTTTGGTCTTCTCCAAATATTATAGTAATGCCCTTTTAACATCAGGGTGTTTCATGTCCTCTCTGCTGGGGACTCTGTATTTGGGAAAAGGTAGGCCAAAATAGTCTGATTAATGCGAGAACCCAAAAAAACAATTTGAAAGAAATAAAGGGTCATTTCTTGCGGTATCAGGTGTGAGGTATGTGTTGAGAGAGTGTGGCATGCATGTGTTTGCTGCGAAGTATTGTGCTGCAGAGCATTCTCAGTGTGAGTGTGTTAGAAATGGGGTCTTTGGTTGGCAGTCAGGTTACCCCCTGTCCAAGCAAGGACCCTCACTCTAGTCAGGGTAAGTCACACACAATCCAAATTATCCTGTGCCCACCCTCTGGTAGCTTGTCAGGCTCAACTTAGAAGGCAATGTGTAAAGTATTGGTGCAATAAATCATACCATACCACAATATAGCACCACAAAAATACACCACACAGTGTTTAGAAAAATATATAATATTTATCTGGTTAAATGCAGTTCAAAACAATTTAAGACATTTAATATCACTTTCAGTGATATCCCTACATTTGCTTATTTCATCTTTGAGTTGAAATATTACTGTAAAAGCAATAAAAAGTGTCTTAAGTTCTCCTGGAAACAAGTGTCTCTTGCAGGGCAAAGTACCTGGTTTGTGGTGAAAAAATCCTCACAAGGGACCGCAGAGGAAGAGGTGCATGGAAAACGGAGAGTGTGTATCGGTTTCGCCCCTTCGCACATGAGCTTGCGTAATTATTTTAGACACGGGGAAGACGTTGCGTCGATTTCTGGCATGCGGACTTGGATCCTCTTCGGGTTGCGGAGTTTTCAGACGCCCGGGGATGATGCGTGGAATCCTGGGCTTGCGGATGAAAGTCACAGGGGCTGCGCCGATTACGGCAGCCGATGCGTGGAATTTTCTTCCGCATGGCAGGCGCTGCGTCGATTCCTCTCAGGAAGTCGTCGTTCTGAGTCGGCTTGCGTCAATCCAGTAGGCCCATGCGTCGAAGTTTCGGTCGCGTCGCTGGATCGATTTTCTGTCGTGAAATCGGGGCTGCGTCGTTCCTGTCTCGGTGTGCGGTGAATTTTTCACCGTGAGCAGGCTGTGCGTCGTTCTTGCAAGGCGGTGCGTCGAATTTTCGCTGCAGGGGGATTTCAGCTGCAGGAGAGGTGTCTTTTTGCTCCTGAGACTTCAGGGAACAGGAAGCAAGCTCTATCCAAGCCCTTGGAGATCACTTCTGCAGCACAGCAAGAGAGCAGCAAGACAGCAGGGCAACAGCAAGCCAGCAATCCTCTTCAGAAAGCAGTCAGGTGAGTCATTTGGGCAGCCAGGCAGTTCTTCTTGTCAGGGTGCAGGTTCCGGTTCAGGATTCTTTTCCAGGAAGTGTCTTAGTTGGTAGTGCAGAGGCCCGGTTTTTATACCCAAATGTGCCTTTGAAGTGGGGGAGACTTCAAAGAGTGGCTTAGAAGTGCACCAGCTCCACTTTCAGTTCAAACCTGTCTGCCAGGGTCCCAGTAGGGGGTGTGGCAGTCCTTTGTGTGAGAGCAGGCCCTCCAACCTCCCAGCCCAGGAAGACCCATTCAAAATGCAGATGTATGCAAGTGAGGCTGAGTATCCTGTGTTTGGGGTGTGTCTGAATGCATGCATAAGGAGCTGTCAACAAAACCCAGCCAGACGTGGATTGTAAGGCACAGAAAGATTTAAATGCAGAGAAATGCTCACTTTCTAAATGTGGCATTTCTAAAATAGTAATATTAAATCCAACTTCACCAGTCAGCAGGATTTTGTATTACCATTCTGGCCTTACTAAATATGACCTTCCTACTCCTTTCAGATCAGCAGCTACCACTCAAACAATGTATGAGGGCAGCCCCAATGTTAGCCTATGAAGGAGCAGGCCTCACTGCAGTGTAAAAACGAATTTAGGCGTTTTACACTACCAGGACATGTAAACTACACAGGTACATGTCCTGCCTTTTACCTAGACAGCACACTGCACTAGGAGTTACCCAGGGCACACTATAGGGGTGACATATGTAAAAAGGGGGGAGCTTTAGGCTTGGCAAGTACTTTTAAATGCCAAGTGGAATTGGCAGTGAAACTGCACACACAGGCCTTGCAATCGCAGGCCTGAGACAAGGTTAAGGGGCTACTTAAGTGGGTGGCACAACCAGTGCTGCAGGCCCACAAGTAGCTTTTAATTTACTGGCCCTGGGAACATATAGTGCACTCTACTAGGGACTTATAAGTAAATGAAATAGTCCAATTGGGTATGAGCCAATGTCACCATGTTTTAAGGAGAGAGCATATGCACTTCAGTACTGATTAGTGAAGTGCACAGAGTCCTAAAGCCAGCAAAAATGAGTTCAGAAAAAGAGAAGGAGGAAGGCAAAAAGTCTGGGGATAACCCTGCAGAAAGGCCATTTCCAACAGAGAGTATTCCACCTAGAGTTAGGGAACTCACCACGGGAAGGGCTGAGATGCACTAACATCTTTGTCCTGGAGTGCTTTTTGTATATATGTAATTTCCTCCTAACTCTGTGCATAGTTGAATAAAACAATTAAACTAAAACTCCCTGCTGCGGACAGTAAATATTACAGCTGTGAATGGTACTCTGTTCCGATTAAAAAACAAGAACGATTTATGAGAACAGGCTTAAGCTCACTCACCCTTCTAGGAGACATAACACCGCTAAAAAATGCACCCTCCCATGAAAGGTGCTGTAAATCAACCTTGTGAATTGGCTGAAAGAAAGGTCCAAACAATTTGGAGAGCTGCAAATTAAATTCCCAGGGAGGAGGAAGCTATTAACTACGGAAAAAAACCTTCTAAAGACCTTGCAGAAAATTCTTAATCATTGGGATAGTGAAAGAAGATGCCTATGGTGACTAATTATAAGCAATGATGGCAGTCAAATCCTAAAAGAACAAAACTGAAAGTCAGACGTTACCAGGACATAAATCTTAAAACTGTCTGTTTCTGGCATGTTCTTGGGTTTTCTTGCATGTTGATACACCATACACAGAACCTTTTCCTTTGAATGCATATGAAGACCTTGAATAAAACGCTTCATTTCTCTCAGAAGGACCATGTAATCATCTGGCAAATTCAAGTGTCCATATTGTACGATATCAGGAGTCAGGCAGTCAAAGTCAGTGATGGAAGGCTGAAATGAAAGCTTCTGCCAGACATCATTGACATCCAAACTCACTGAAAGTCTTGTGAGGTAGAATGAACATCTGAAGAAGGTCCAGGTACAGTCACTGGCAAGGCCAATCTCGGCCAAAGAGTATCATCTTCACACTGCTAAGTCTGAACTTGTTGATCACCCCGGGTGGCAGAGGGATGAGAGGAAATATATAGAGAAATCCTCTTGACCAGCTCATCAAAAGGGCATACACCATGGGCCGAGGTTCTGAAAAGGTGGAAGCATAAACAGGGCATTTGGCTTTTCCTTCTGCAGAAAACAAGTCTATTACTGGGTGCCCAGAGCAGGAGAAATACTCACCCTCTCCCTTATTCAGATAGTACACTGTTGACATGTACATTTGAAGTGGAAGGGCAGCAGTAAGAAGTTTATCAGAGCAGTAGAATAAGGCCCCACTTAATCACCAGCGAGAAAGATATCAAAATGAAGTTCCATCAACTCCAACATGCTGATGTGGAATCGCTTTCCCGTTGAGGACTATAGCCCTTAAATAGAGACTGCGCATATGAGCTTCCAATTCTTCTAAAGTTATGTTCATCACCACTGTCTGGGAAAGATTTAGACACCAGAGTGGCACCCCAGCAAGAAAATAATTTCTCTTTAATTATTACATTAAGGACTAGAGGGCACAAAACAGCAACAGTATTGTGCCAATCCTACTTCCTGACCTGTGGCACCACAGTTGCTCCATCACTCCTGCTGAGGTCTCGTGTGCAACCTGAAGACTCAGACTAGAGAGATGCAGGAAGCTAAGATACAAACATTACACCACAGGATCGGAAGGAGTCTATACTATTTGAAGAGCTCTTAAGTATGAAATTCTTTGTTTAGGAGCCAACGTAAACATCTACCTTTCAAGACAGGTCTTCTCCTGAACATGAAAATCTGTGAACTATAGGTCCTGAAGGAGCTTGGGATGAGTGGAACCTTTGATAAAACAGTTAAAGATACAGATAAATAAATACATTCTTTTGGGAGGTGTGATAATACTACTGCCAAGCCACAACTTTTGAAAAATTTGTGAAAGCTGACTTCAGTCCAAAAGGTAGAACTTTGTATTGAATCTTAGAAAGAAATCTGTGACTTGTACATTTGGGTACATAAAAATTACAAGTCCTACAGTTCTATAGTGCACATTCTATCATCTCGTTGAAGATGTGGAAATATTTGATGAAGAGCCACCTTTCTAAATGTTTCCCTCTTTTCCCTTTATCTTGCCTTTTTTAAACTCAAAATGAGATGGAAATCATGCTTGTGACCTTTCATCCTGATACGGAAATAACAAAAGTAGACTTCTTTGTTCCATTGATATCCCAGTTCTGGATCTATTGTGACTTTCTCCAAAACTTTTGAAGTATTATGAGACAGCCAAAACAACTTTGAAGGATTGGCAGCCCTGTGTGGACTCTGAGGGGAAGAGCCAGAAAACCGGATTTGTACCCATTATGCACAGTATCTACCACCCATGTGTTTGGTAATTTCCTGCAATACAGACAGATGGGTGGAAATAATCCTGTCCACCAGGTTGCTCGTTGGATGTGGCAGAATAATGAAGAAGTCGTTTTGTTGGGACCTTTGCAGAGCCAGTGGACGGGTGCTGATGACTTCCTTTTTCTCAAGAAGACTTTTGTCTTTGAAAACACTGCTAGCCTTGTTTTTACTTGAGCCATTGCCTTTTCCCGGAAGGATCTAAACTGAATGTGAAACTCTATTCTCTTGTCCAGCAACAAACATTAAAGGTTTCCTTCTGATTTAATCTTTTCAATTTTGTCAAATGACTGAGGGTCAAAAAGAGATGACCCATTGAATGGTAAGTCAAACTTCTATTGTTGAGCTTGTGAGCTTGATGACGTAAATCTGAGACAAGTGGAACGCTTGACACAGACTTTATTACAATGTCTGCAGTAGCTAGCTCCACAGTATTTGTATGCTACACCAATCGGGCTTTCTGAGGTTAACATCCCTTTTTAACAACTTACATGAAAACTTTTATTTTTTCTGTTAGGAGATACTCCATGAATTGGCTCACTGAAACCCAAAGAGAATTGTCCTAGCGGCTTAACAAAGCTGAAGAGCTGGCTGATTTTACAGTTCCTGCTGATGTCTGCAAATCTTTACTCCAAAGGCATCCACCTTTCGCTTTCTATCTCAGGTGGATACAAAGGGGTTGATTGTACTAACTCCTTCAGAAACTTAGGATCAGTGCCCGCAGTTCTGAACTTCCTCACCAGATTTCTCGTCACTGCTCAAACAGTGAAAGGGTTTGTGAAGCTATCCATTATGAAGTCCGGGAACCAACGGAACAATAGAGCACTGCTGGCATCTTGTGTGGATAGTTTCAAAAGTGCTGGATGTACTAACTTCCGGAGTAGTAGTGTGGAGACTGAACTGATTTGAACCCCGATGTGAGAACTCACTCATGCAATGTAGATCATCAACAGGAGAGATTCTCAAAAGGTACAGATACCAGAGAGCCAGTAAAAACTCAGTCGAACCAAATGAGGAGCTGGGTACAGGTCCTGTGGGGATCTGCAATGTTTTTGTCCCTTTGGACTCAGACTCTGAACAATGGGTGGGATTAATCATCATCCTTCACTGCGACTGCGATCATCACATATGCTAGATTTGATGGCGAAGGAGAGAGTGGAACAATTCTCTTCCAGTCTGAAAGTACAACATGTTCATCACTCAAGAGGGAGAAACTCAGAGTGAGCCCCCAAAACGTTGAGATGGACCCGAAGGTGACAGGCAACTCATTGGCTCTTTGATATCAAGAGTTTCAACGATGACCGCTTCAGCAACAACTGGGAACGGAAATGCTGGTGAGCCCACTCACCTTCAGAAGAGGAAGCAGCAAACTCCTAGGAAGAAAAGAGGATGGAAAGGTGGCTTTCTTCATCTCACAGCAGAAGTGGATGATTCAGACGATGTTCTGCACCCAAAATCGCCCTTCTTGGAACGGAGGCAAACCCCTTCTTCCTTCATCAGCCTCCTATATGCCACCTTCTGAAATATCCCACAGCCATTCATGGAGTAAGAGTCAGGAAGGCACACCACACACTCACTGTGGTGATCATTCTGTAACATTTTCCTTTTTCATGTTGGGCACTTATGAAAAAATAGCTGACGGTGGTAAACGGCAACAGGGAGGTGAAACATCTTCTGGGAGGGTCAGGGAAAACCACTCTCTCTCAGAAAAAAGTGTTAGGATCTATATTACTGTTTCAGGATCTTCATCAAAGCATAGGGAAAAATGTACCAGATAAGTGACAGCCAGTCGAACTTGACGGGATAGGGCAAACTTTTACAATCTCATAAAGGAACACAGTTTTTACTATGTGTAATGTTTTATATTTGTGCAGGATTTTCAATTTTTATTTTATGTAGTTTACTCTAATTTAAGTGGTGTTTCCGAGTCAGCTGTACTGTCGATTTAACATTCTCACAAACTGCACACAAAAAAACAACAAACATTTTATTAGACAGTTTTCTTTCATTTGATTGGTTTAGGAAATATGAACATTTGTTAAAATTTGCTTTCTGGATTTCGCATTCCTTTGGAACATCTTTATGCTTATTTATTTGTTTTGCCATCAATTTTCAGAAGGAACTTTCTTATACGGCCCTAAATTTTCATTCTGCTGGTACGCTTCATTACTAACCCAGATGGCCCATCACACATCACTTTATTGTATCCAGAAGATGAAGGCAATCTTGTGTCAGAACATTGTCTGGGATGGATACATTTTAGAGGAAGGGGTGAGTGTGGTAGGGCACTGGTGAGTTTCTAAGGACACAAAGCAAATATTGATTTACCTATATGTACAATGCTAAAGGATTTGCTAAAAAGATGGCAAGCTTGGGAGGTTTAATAGTTCAACAAGTCTGATGCAGCTAGAAAACTCCACTTATGTCACAAGTACACTAGGAAGTATATTTCAGCACTTACGGGAATTTTCCTGATGCATGTTCATTTGTGATGCCAATATTCAAGATTCAGTGATGTGGACAGTGAATGATCAAGGGTTCAGAGAACAGCAATGAAGAAGTGTAGGGAGAGTTTGTGTTGTTCCTATCCACTGAGTTTACATGGACAAGCATGTACAAAAGGCCTGTGAACCCACATACTGAGGATGGGATAGATCGCCGATGATAAAGACCTACATTCAGATTACAGAAGCATAATCATTCGGCAACCCCAGGCTCCAGCTTCAGATATTGCCTTGGAGGACGCAGGAAACACAAGGAACCTTGCCTCCTTCTCTCCCTGTCCTGGTTGCTCCCCTTTCCAAGGAACTGACAACTGTTTGAGACAAGACAAAACCAAAGGCTACACAAATAATAAAAAAAGTATTCTTACCCTAAGTGACCGGTCATAAGAGGCGCTGAAGACTTTGGTTTGGTCTGGGGTGGATATGACTGCCAAGGCATAGACGGTGCCCACATGGCCTGTCAGGGTGCGCACCTGCTCCTTTGTCTCAATGTCCCATACCTAGGAAACACAGGGTCATCACATTAGGTACAATCTAAGCATATGCTGATGTTACCATCACATAGGAACAATGGCATTAACTAGTATGACACCTACAAGTCTCAACACACGTTCAGCAATAAGGATTATGATAATTACCAAGTAAGCATCTATTCATGGCCTGTAGTGCTTTAGATTCACATGCTCTCTATACTCCAGCCATCTAGTGCTAGGTCCAGATGTGTGCAAGTTGTTTTTTTCTCCAAAGAAGTCTCTTGAATCACGAGGCAAAGCAATTCCTGCTCTCAGTGATAGTGTGCATGGGCATCAACTTCATTGTTAGATTGTATTCCCGCAGTCGGGTGAGAATGGAGTGTGTTGAAGTGATAGTACAAGATGCCCAAGCATATGTATATAATGGAGATACTGCAACGACAACTGGTGTCTGGGCAAAAAGGCGGGTGCATGTGAATCTACAGCACTACATGCCATGGAACAGATGCTTACAGAGTAAGTAACAATCTGGCATGTGCGGCTGTAGATACACATGCTCTGCATAGACTGTAAAGCAGTGCCTTCCAAAAAGCAGTGGCTAACCTGTGGGTTTGCAGTTGTTTGAAAAAGTGTATGTAACACTATCTGTCCTACATTTGCTTATGGGTGTGCTATTACATTCAAACAGTGAAGGTGTGTGCAGTTGACCATGTAGCTGCTTTGCAGATTTCAGCTACTTTTATATCGCCCACAAAAGGCACACCTGCACCAATTTTACGAGTAGAGTGTGCTCTAGGAGATAAGGGCAAAGTTTCTCTAGCTTTGGTGTAACATGTTTGAATGTATTGTTGTGTAGCCATTTTAGCTATAGCTCCATGCATGTTATTTTAACACACTAGGCCAAGCCGCTGTGCAGCTTAACCTAGATATATTTTATTCAGCTTCATTTTATTATTGTTACAATAGCCACTTTTACGGTCTTGTTTTATTTTCTGTTTATTTAACTGTTTTTGCGTAGGCCAGCACTCTGTTCTCAAACAAGACATTCATGATCACTCTGTGCTTCTTCCAAGGCTACAGCACGGTACACTGCAGGTGAACGTGGTAGAAGTTTAGTCTCCAACATTCGTAGAAAACACACATCCTTATGTAGGGACATTTTCTCAGAACATTAGCTGTGTTGTTATAAAAACACTTCCTTGTTCCTTACACGTTAGAGGGAGATTACAGCCAGAGAACAACGACTGTATACTGATTGCTTCGCTACAGATGCTAACGCAGGCCTTTGCTCAGGTATGGGGGATGATGTCTTCCCAGGGGAACTAGAAGGGCAGAATTAGAGCTTAACATACTGTGCTCTATCCTAGCTTAGGTAGGAGTTAGTCTATTGACAATAGTGACAATATGATAGCGTTATCTTTATGTTTCACTCTTCTCGTCACAATTTTAATACTGTCATGTTGTGTCGTCCTGGTTATTGCAGCTCACGCTTTGCTATCTAAGATGCAGTTGTTTTATTACATTCATTATTAAAACATATACTGCCTCTGTTTGTCATTTATGTATGAGACTAAATGTAACTGAGAGAAAGGGATGAGACCTGAGTGACCACGGCTTCCCTGAGAAACCAAGTATGTCATGCGTTCGGCTGCCCATTCATCCCTATCCTTAGGTAGAGATGAAGCACTGCTAGTTGGCCGGAGCAAAACCCGGATTGGCGCGACAGGCGTCACTCGAAGTGGATTAGACTTGGTCTCCCACACCACAGGCGATTCTGCCGCTCAAATCCAGTAGTCTCATTAGAATAACGAGATCCTACGCGACAGTATCTAACTATCCATCTCAAAAGATGTGTTTTAGATATGGGTTTCCCTGTGTGAGGGGGTGAGAAAGCTACAAAGAGTTGTTTAGGTTTACAGAACTATTGTGTTTTATCAATATAATACATGAAATCTCTTTTTACATTCAATGCATGAAGGGCTCTTTCTGCAACTGAATCCGGTTGGGGAAAGAAAACTAGTAATCCTGCTGACTGGTTTGGGTGGAAAGAGGAAACTACCTTTGGTAAAGCTTTTGGGTTAGTTATAAGGAATACCCTGTCTTTGTGCATTTGGAAGAAAGGTTCTTATAAAGTTAATGCCTGGAGTTCACCCATGCGTCTGAGTGACATGAGGGCTACCAGAAAGGCAACCTTCCAAGATGCAAGCGTATTGAAGTGTATGCTAGGCCTGAGGTCTGCAAATGAAGTAAATAGCGGACTATGTCTTGAAAAATTGCATGAAGCGGATCAATGTGTTTACTATGGCAGTAGAAAATAAACCTTTTCCACTTAGCAGCGTAACATGCTCTAGTTGTGGGTTTATGGGCTTCTTCAAGAATGGCCATACATTCTGATGGAAGATTGAGATAACCAAACTCTATGATCTCAGGAGCCAAATTGCAAGGTTGAGTTCCTTTGGATATGAGTGCCCGATTTCTCCATGGCTCTGTGTAAGAAGATCTTGGTAGAGGGGAAGCTTCTCGTGAGGTACTACAAAACGTTTGAGTAGTGTGGTGCACCATGGTTGTTGAGCCCAAGTGGCAGTTATTAAAGTGAGTGTGAGAGAAGTTTGCCTGAGTTTCTGAACCACAGACTGAAGAAGAGGGAGAGGTGAAAAGGCGTAGTCAAATATCCCTGACCAGTGCCTTTGTATTGTGGGTGTGGGAGCCTGGAGGTGACGTCTAGAGCATTTTGTTTTTGTCTGTAGTTGTGAACAGGTCAACCTGTGGAAATACCCACCTGTGGAAGCTTGGAGGGAGAACTCAAGGGTAGTGTTCCCACTCGTGGACTTGTTGCAGCATCCTGCTGAGGAGGTCGGCAACAGTGTTTATGCCTGGGAGGTGTCCCACTAACAAGTGAATGTGGGGACGTATTGTCCAGTTCCAAATTGACTCCGACAGGTGAGATAGGTGAAGAATGTATGTTCTCCCTGCCTGTTTTTGTAGATAAAACACAGCTGCTGGGTTGTCTGTCCAGACCAATACAGTCTTGCTCAACAAGTGAACTAGAAAAGCCTTCAGTGTTAGATGACTCGCTTGAGGCTCCAAGTAG
This sequence comes from Pleurodeles waltl, assembly GCF_031143425.1. Taxonomy (NCBI): domain Eukaryota; kingdom Metazoa; phylum Chordata; class Amphibia; order Caudata; family Salamandridae; genus Pleurodeles; species Pleurodeles waltl. The sequence goes on from NC_090449.1 coordinate 73,052,067, forward strand.
TTGATGCGCAGGGCTTAAGGTTTGGAGTTCCAAAGCCCCAGTATTGTGAGGTCCTGGAGATGGGCATCCAATGCTGTGAGAATGATCTGGGGAACAGGGTCAAGAAACGGCTGCCCCTTTGATAGGTTTTGTATGTTCGACAACTGCAGAGAGTGACGAATGTGGCTGTTTACCAACCATAGATCTTTTAATTGAGACTGAGACCACTTGCTTGCCAGACATTCCTGCAGTGGGGGCATGTGTAGTCTTGCATGTGATACAATTGCACTAAAATATTTCATCATTACTAAAAGTCACAATGCTGTTCTGACAGAGATATGCTGATTGGGAGATATCGGTTTTATCAATATTGAGAGGTTCTGAATTCTAACTGAATTTGTGTAGGGTAGTTAGTTCTAACTGTGTAGTGAGGATAGCTACCAAAGATGGCTGAATTTGGGAGGGTTACAGGTGAGACTTCTGTATATTGATTGTGAACCCTAATTAGTGAAGAAGATGAAGAGTGGCTTGTGTGCGGTGTTGGCATAATATGAACGTACTGCCTTTGATAAGCCAGTCGTCGAGGTATGGGGAGACATGAATAGTCTGTCTGCGTAGATGTGCTGCAACTACTGCCAGGCACTTGGTGAATACCCAAGGTGCGGTAGTGACTCCGAATGGAAGCACCTATAACTGCCAGTGTGTTCCTTGAATAACTAAACTGAGATATTTGCAGTGAGCTGGGTGAATTGGAATGTAAAAGAAAGTGTCCTGTAGGTGTAGTGCAGACATCTCCTTGCTGTATCAGAGGGATCACATCATGTAGGGTTACCATATGAAAGCGTTCCGAAAAAATGTATTGATTGAGAGGTCTCAGATCTAGAATAGGTCAAAGAGACCTGTCATCTTTTTTGGCGAGGAGAAAGTATAGGGAGTAGACTCCTGCCCCTTGTTGTTGAGGAGGAACGGGCTCTATAGATCCTCTGTGAAGGAGAGCCTGTACTTCCTGTTTTAACAAATCTAGACGTTATATAAAAAGTTCGTGTTTTCTTGCTGGCATGTTTGGAAATGTTTTGATGAGCTCCAGGCAATAACCAAGTTGGATAATACCCAACACCCACTGATCTGTTGTTATGTTCTTCCAATCTGGGAAAAATTGTTGTAGGTGTCCCTGGACAGGTGTAAAATGGTCGGTGGGAAATTAGAAGCGAATCACTGTTTGGAGGTGGAGGGGGTGGCACAAGTGGAGGCACTTTCCCTCATCCTTTTGAATTGTTGCCTATAAGAGGAGTTAGACGCAATCAGGTGAAGATGTTTTAGGGTCATGTCTGTATGAGGGGCACGGAAAGGAGCCACGGGTATTGGGAGTTTGAAATGCCCCCATAGATTTAGCAACTTCGCTGTCCTTCATTTTTTTCTAGGGTTTGGTCTACTTGTGGACCAAATAGATGATGTTGGTCAAATGGGATATTTAAGATAGTCTGATGCACTTCTGGCTTAAAGCTGGATATGCACAGCCAGTCATCCTGTATAAGAAAATATTTGTATTCATGCCCCTGGCTGCTGTGTCTGCTGCATCAAGGGCACATTTAATAGAATTGTTGGAGGTTATTTTACCCTCCTGAACAATTTGCTGGCCTTTTTTCTTATACTTTTCAGGGGAGATGTAGCAATTCCTTAATTTGATCCCAGTGTACTCAGTTGTATCTTGCTAATATCCCTATGCGCCAGGGATAGCTGCTTGAGCTGATACTCTTTTACCAGACGCATCAATTAACCTGGACTCTTTATCTGGAGGAGGGGCATCTGATGATGCTTGTGAATTAGCCCTCCTACGGGCATTAGATACTACTAATGGGTCTGGAGGAAGTTGGCCCTTCGTATACTAGAGATCTGAGGGTGCAGCCTTGTAATTTTTACCTACACGCGGAGTAATAATACGTGTCCTTACTAGATCTTTAAAGATCTTCTCAGCATGTCTGGTCATTCCTTTTAGAATGGGCAGATACTGGCATGCCCTGGTAGTGGAAGTTAGGGTTTCAAATTTCAAATAGAAAGTCCTCCTCTATTGGGTCTTTGTTTAATGGGACCTAGTGGTATGCAACTGCCCTGGCTATTAGTTCCTGGAATGATGCATCATCCAGGGGTGACGGCTTAGCTGTGTAGCGGTTATCCTCTCGGGTGGGGGTGGGTGTGTTAATGTCATATGTACCCCATGGATCTATGGCTGTTTGATGCATATTATCACCCTTTCCTTGATCCCCTGTGAAAGAGTGTGGGGAGCCTTGTACACTTACTCTCCTGAGAGGTGTTCTCTTGTTACACAATCTTTTACGCAATCTTGTACACTCCCCTGTGATAGATACCTCCTTTTTCCTGGAGCACTCATTGTACTCTGTAGTCTTTTATCACTGAGGACCACACACTAAGGCTACATTTTTACTGAGGCCTGTGAAAAGATTCTCCTCCCACTGTTGTCTCCTCCCACTGTTGTCTCCAGCCTCTCAAAGAGACCACTCCTGACTTTTACCTTTAGGATGACTGTGTCTCACAGCCTCTCCTTTTCCACAAGATAGTTAACCTCTCATATAAAGGAGCTCTCCTTTCCCGATACTCCATCAAGATCTTTATCTGCACTGTATCATCTCTCCTGACTCCCACCACTGAAATGTTTTTCCCCTTCTGAGACTGTGAGGCCACTTTCCTTGCTTGTGGTCTTGCAATTAGAACTCTTCTAAAAGTCTTTGCTTTTTTCTCACTCTCCCTACTAACTCAACTCTCTTACAGCAGGGACAGACACTGCATCTACTCCTTTTGGCTGAACAGCAGACTTCCAGCCCACTCAGTTCCTTGAGACATTGCAATACAATACAATACATCTGGCTGGCCACTTTTAATAGTAATGATGTGACTGTTGCCCTGCCACCCATCTGTTCCCACATGGACTGGAGCCAATGCAATACTATGGCAAACAGATTTCACTTTCTATTCATTTCCATGGAACTGATATGGCATAAGTATCTCTGACTGACAACATTGACTGAAGACACTGAACATCTCAGGAAATGCACTCCTATCATCTTGGTTGGACTTTTGCTTGTTGTCATGGTACAACTGGGGTAGCTGAGAGGTTTTTAAGTCTTGTTTGAGAAACCACACAACTTCAAACTATGGCCTGCAACTATCACAGCTTCATTGGTATATTTCCATCTCCCTCCCCAGGACCTTGGGCACTGCCAAACATTGAATAGTCAGCAATGTGTCACTTATGTATTGGCAACTGGATTTCATGTACCGTCAACTTGTAATCTGCCACTACTGCAGCAATGTCTGTGGATTTGCTACTTCAGGAGGTCAGTCACTGCAATAATCTAACAGCCCAACTAAGGTGTCAGTGCTCTCACGATTTGCTTCTCTATTCAGGAAATTGTCACATTCCCAATGGTTTTGTTGACTTTATCTTAGAACAAAAAAAGGTCTCTCGCAATTTTGGTACATCATGCTAATGTATTAACAAATTCACCACACAGTGGCCACTTCTCAATAGGTAACATTGACAGGGAATTGAGATGATACAGTGGAACAATTTAGGGACAGAGAGATATGTCTCAAAAATCGCTGCCCAACATGAAGGTCAGCTGTAATTATCAAATGGAAGAGTCAAATATGCCTAACTGTATTGCGTTTTGAAAATTCAATGCCAGCTACCATGAACAAATGTGGCCCGAGAAACTGTGTGCTAAAAGGACATACACATTTTCGAAATCTAGAATAATAGAATGCGTTCACCTTTGCTATTACTATTTTAACTTCTGTTGGATTTCCCAAACAAAACCTCTACCTGCATTACAATTTATTTTATTTTAGCGTTGCTCTTACTTGGCTATCCGCATTTTGTGAACTGTCCTCAACCCCTAAAACATGAGGTGTCATTAGAGACAAACAGAAAACCACATCTGTAGCATCAGCACAGAGGCCAAGGTCAAAAAGTCAGTAGGTGGTTTTTTTTTTTGCACCTTTGCTACTATGAAAATTTTGAACTCTATTGGTCTCCTCTGATGCTATTTCCCGTTTCACAGGTTGAAGGAAGATCACAAAAAGCTGAAGAACAAGTGTTCAAATGGTTCAATGCAAGATAAATGTTAACGGTATAAACCCAAAATTTTAGACATCCATTTTAATGAACATGTTATTTTTAGGCCTGTGTTGAGAACTGCCAAACACACCGTTTGCTTATAATATACTTAGAGAGAATTTCGGGTGCACCCCCTTCAGCCACTGGCCTTTCACTCTGGCTGTTAGGATGCAACTTTTGGCATTCAATTCAGTGCTTGCACAGACATGCATAACAGACTACAACTATAGGAGCTTCTGGCTGCTCCCGCTAGCTTCACCTGAGTCTCCTGCTCTTTTTTTTCTTTCCCTCTTGTTCCTCCTTCCTATTCCGCCCGAATTACCCTCCGTGCTCTTCGTGCCCCAGCTGGACAACACCTCTCATTCCTCTTTTCTGCTTTCCACGTGCTTCTTTTTCACCCGAAACCTCTCTCATTCCTCCTTCCTGCGCTCCATCTGCCTGCCCCTTCCCTTCAATACCCCATCAGCCTGTCCCCTCCTGTTTCCTCCTCATTAGCGCCACTGGGACTGAGGTTATTTTTTCTCGGTTCCTAGAAACAAAAGGCAGTCTTTTTTTTTGTTTCTATATCAAATTAAGGTCAGGTGGCAAGCGAGTCTTAATTTAAGTCCTCCGTTACTTGCAATCACAGAGTAAAGGAGGAATATAATAAAGGTTCCCTTGCCAAACTATTTTTATTTGGCATAAAAAGCAAAACAGAACTGTATCAAATTCATGGGACCTTTGGCTTTAAAGTGTTACCTAGACCTATTTTCTTTGCAAAGCATGTTTTATAGCGGATACACTGTGTCATAATTAAGAACAGAAATGGCTTTAAGAGCAAGTGTTTCTATATCAACTGAGCACCAAACAGTTGACAATTTTGGGAGTGATAGAAATGCTTCTCCCTACCACAGGTTAAAGAATATCCAGATATTCCTCTCTAGGCTGTGCCATAAACTTCCTTAAATCTATAAGCTGAGGTTTACCAGGCAGGCATAGAGCTAAAAGCAATAATAAACTTCTAATTTTTGAAGAGTCAGGAGTCACTTCAAATAACCCACGCTACGCACCAATTTCCTATTCTCCTCCACCAGGTGCCAAATAAAAGTGAGCGACCAAGCACTGTCCACTGCAGCAAGTCAAGAATTTGTAGGACTCTTACGTGGATGAGGTTCTCATATGTTCCGCACACAATGTGGTGGTTTGTCACAGCGATGGAGTAGACGCTCCCTCCAGATGTCTGCAGTACGTGGATGCAATCTAGGGTGCGGATGTCCCAAATCTGAAAACAGGAAGGAAGATGAGACTAAGTTAAAGGTTTGCAAGCAGAATATGAGGCATGTCACCTTAATGCATGTGATCCTCTACACAGTAAATTATGACTTTTCTGATGGATACTTCTACCCCAGGATTCCTCACCTTTATAATATTCCCAAGGTGCCAGACTGGATCTGGAAGCTTTTCATAATAGTGCTCCAGCGCTGCACTAAGTGGTGCTGTGAGACTCTAAACAGGCTTTATTCTACCCCAGGTATGACAGAGTACAGCCACATGTAAAGGCCACCCCTTGATGCTGATGTCAGGCCTTTTATTCCTGCTTCTTCGAATGCAGATCAGGAGCTCTTCTCCCCCTTTTGGGTCTTTCAACAACATCCAAATAATGAAATGAGTGTGCAAGAGAATTATGTCCCCACCAAAAACTACCAGCTTCAAACCATTTTGCAACTGCAGAAAACAGATTTCGGTCACAACTTCACCTGGAATGAGCGCAACCTCATGTACCCGAAGGTCATCCTGGACCATGAAGAGAAGCTGTATGTCAAACACAGAAAGAAGTCACAGACCTATTGAGTCCCACTCTCAATCCAAGTAGAGGGGGATGACGCCCTCTGCTCCCAAGGCAGTTATTGCAAAAGGTCCTCATTGCAGACAAAGTGGTCTGGAACTTCAAAGTCCAAGAGAAAACAAGAAAGCAAATCAGGACTAAACACTATTCTGCCACTCTCTCTCCCTGAAAAGAATTTGGGAGGGTGTCAAATTCCCAACTGAGCGGCCAATTCCGCAGCTGGTCCCAATGAACCCATAGTTTCCCAGACCATCCGTGACATGACATCATAATATGACTTTAAAGGAGGCCATGCCGCACCTAATGAGCACTCTCTTGAGTTCCTTTTAGCTTGCATTCAGGCCCCAAGAATCTGCAGGGGCCTCAAGTTGCGTTATTGCTAGTGGATCAGTTTCTAGTGCCCCTGGGAGAGGTCTCAGTTTCTGAGCAGACTGTGGTGTAGACTTCTCTCTTTGGATTAAAAACCTGCGCCAGTCCCTTTAACATCAATGCCGGTACAGATACCACCTGTGCCAGCAGAGGATCTAGTGTCAAGTCCAATGTGTGATCCAGAGTTGGGTTTGTCTTGACTCTGACCAAGGTCATGCTCTGAACCCACAACAATGTACCCAGTCGCCTTACCACCCAAGGCTGATCCCTTGCCTCCATTACCACAGAGGCATACTAAGAGGCTCCACTGTTTATTTGGTTACAATTCTGACCTGAGCTTTTCCCTACTCAGAGATTATGGTTGTGGACGGGGATGATTTACAACCGGTCAGAGGTGACAGCAAGAGAAGGGAGGGGAATCCGAAAGCTGGACAGCACCGAGCTTTGAACTGCCAGTAGTGACACCAAGGACCTTTAACGACATCATTTGACGCCCTGGCAGGTGACTGGGAAACACGCAGAATAGCCCGTCGTAGGGAGCCTACGAAACAACGGGTTACGCAACTCCGAGTTCCGAAGAATCTGGACTAGGGTGTGACCTGGAGCCGAGGGCCCTGTGCAGCCCTGGGTTTGACCACACACACCTCACAAGAAGCATTACTTGCAGTAATGGACTAGTTTTGGTGGGTGGTTGTTTTGTCACCTTTCCTGGGGTAGGGGAGTTGGGAAGTTTGTTGTTTGCTGTTTTAAGGGAACCTGGCCGCTCCACCATCCGACAAGTAGTCCTGAAGAAAGATACTGTGTTTATACGACCCAACCATGGCAAGTGGGTGCAAAATAACAGTCACATAATACTAGATCCTAATAGAGGACTCTCAACACTATAAGGTGGTATCCTGGAATATCAGGGGTATGCACAATATGACTAAACAATACAAGGTATTCTCCTACCTGCAGAGGAGGGGGGCCCATATAGCAATGCTGCGGGAAACACACATGACGGTGGCGGAGGGGGTGGCGCTGCAGAGAAGATGGAGGGGCCAAGTGTATTATACAACCTCTTCGGCATATGCACAGGGTACTCTAATATGGATCAGGGCGGGAGTCCCTTTTCAGAAGGCAAGCACACTAGATTACCCCAAATGGGCGTTATGTAGTGGTCCCTGGCTGGCTAGTGGGGTAGAGGAGGCAGGATATTGCACTCATTAGTATATATGCCGCGAACACAGACCAGTGTACGTTCCTTGATCACCTCTCGGGCACATTGGCCCCTCACCTACTTCACGCAGTGTTGATCAAGGTGGTGGATTTTTGACTGTGTCACTGACCCCGAGGTAGACAGGTCACACCCCCCCTGAGGGACTCACTGGTGGGTACAATAGCTAAAAAAAAAAATCAAATAGTGGCAATCTGAATGGTGGATGATGGATTCCTGGAGACACCTCTACCCAAGCACCAGGGATTACTCCTTTTGTATTGTGCATGACTTACACGTCCGCTTAGATACCTTTCTCTGCACACCTGAGGTACATACTCAAGTCTGGGAAGTAGAATATTTGGGGAGCACTATATCTGACCCCAATCCTGTTCTTCTCCAATTGGCCTGGGAGAGGACCAACCCACGCATACCAGCCTTTGGAGAACACATCAGAAGCTATTTTGAGGAGAACGCGGCTACTGCCCCATCGCCCAGATAATGTGGGATGCATTTAAAGCAGTAGTCTGAGGGAGGTGCATAGCCTCATCGATGGGAATCCAGAAGGCACTCCTAGGGGAGATCACGACAACAGAAGCTGAGTTACACACACTAGAAAAACAAAGACCAGAGCACCCCAAGCTACAAGGGGAGTTGGGCGTGGCCAGAGCAAAGGTAGTGGAGCATACTGAGAGGCTCCGCTGCTTCGACTACAAACATTATACGATAAGGCCCATACTGAGAGACACAAAATGGGCACGCTGCTAGCGTGGCTGGCCAACACTTCAAAGAGAGGGACTCCCATTCTAGAGATCATTACCCCCGCAGGAAACAGATTATAACGTCAGGAAGAGATCAACCGTCATTTCCTAGAATAATACACCACCCTCTCCACAAGCATCACACAGGGGGGAAGGTGAAGACATGCGAGCATTCCTTGTAACTCTCCCACGCCAATGCCCTACCAAGGAAGAGAAAAGGAAGAGAAAGAAGCTTTAGAAGGCAATATAGAGGAGACTAGAATCAGAGAAACCATTTAGGGCCTAGCACGAGGGAAAACCCCCAGGTACAGACGGACTCCCCATAGAATTCTATGCCACGTACATTAATGAATTGGCCCCTAAACTAGCACAGTTATACGGCGCGGTAAGACAGCAGAACTGCCTCCCAGATTCAACAGGACAGCCACTGATAATTCCATCGCTGAAACCAGGCAAACCAGCTAACGACAGTAGAGCCTGTAGGCCCCTATCCATGCTTAACTCGGACTACAAGATTCTTAGTCGCATACTAGCAACAAGGTTGCAACCATTTATGGCCCGCTTGGTCCACACAGATCAGGCCGGGTTCATCCCCACCCGGAACACAGCTCAGAATATCCGCCAGGTTATCCATATACTAGAGACTGACACACCAAACAATAGAACTGTGACGATCCTTGCTGTGCACATGGAGAAGGATAGTTTGTTCAAGACCAGGGGATTTATCCTGTGATATTGCATAACGCAGTTCCTTATTTTTCATCTTTTGATATGTTTCTTGATCAATATAATATGACAATGAACTTTATCAAGAACTTACCTTAAGAATCACTGAATAGCCTTGAGAAAGCCCCAGGTTTACATACCACTAGCGGGCGAAACACGTGTCAGCGTTTGTTTCTCATCTATATACTTCATAATAAATCTTCACTGGATTCACTGACTTGGCTGAACGTGCTCATTCAAATATGACCTTGATGTGAAGACATGGACTATTAAATTGAAATATGGGCTTACCAATATCCTGTTGTTGATTGACATAGAGAAGGCATTCGATAGCCTGGAATGGAAATACTTGTATACAGTCCTAGAGCATGTGGGGCTGGGAGAGGTATTCATTAGATGGATGCAGCTGCTGTACACAGACCCTAAAGCCTGAGTCAGGACCTGGACTACTATATCCTTGCAACATAGGGTAGAGAGGGGCACAAGGCAGGGGTGCCCCTCTCGCCTTTGCTATTGCGTTGGCAATAGAGCCATTGGCTACCCAGGCGTGAACTGCTACTTGGTACCAGGGACTAAGGTGTAAGGACTATCACCACTGAATAGCGCTCTATGAGGATGATCTACTTATGTTTCTATGGGACCAGAACTAGAGGGAGCCCAGGAACTCTTGGCACAATTCAGCAGATTAACAGGGCTACGGGTGATCCTGCAAAAATCCCATCTATGCCCGCTCTCTACGAATAGGGACCCCCCCTGCCCTGAGGAGCTGGGACATGTCTTTTCGGAAACCTCAGTGCATGACCTACCTGGGAGTCAGGGTTTACCACGCCAGGGCTGATATACTAGAGGACAAGATAGGTAGGGCCATAAGGGCACTGAAGCCTAATCTGGGATTCTGGAAGACACTTCCATTGTCGGTAGCTGGGAGGATAGCACTTATTAAGATGGTGGCGCTGCCAAGACGCTTATACTATTTTGCAGTCTTGACACTCTGGATCCCTGCCGCGCTTTTCAGGGAGCTGGACTCTTTGATAACTGCGTTCATATGGGGGGGCTGGGAGATGCTGGGTGGCTCTCACCACACTGAAAAGACCGTGACCAGAGGGGGGCCTGGAGGTCCCAGACAATGTTGGAAAAGGTTCCTCCAGAAGACTGACACAAGCACACCTTACACACCTGATATCACAATGACATGTCTCAAATGGATATCCCATGAAGGCGACTGGGGGGGGGAGGTTTGGTGGAGGAGGGGTTGCTTGGCAAATTCGGAGGCGGCAGGGGCCACACGGATTGGAGTTTTATATAGGGATGGGAGCCTGATGCCCTCTGAGGACTTCAGACAGGAGTATTATCTTCCACAAGGTCACTTTCTGCTGCACTGAGCAGTCACCCATGCCATCCATACACATTGGCAAAAGGAAGGTGTAGAGCCCGGGCCTCACGAGGCTAGCAGCTATATAGTAACCTTGGACTGCACATACAGGGCCATACCCGGATTATAGGAGAAATGTGCCCCTTAGCCGGCCTGCAAGGGAAGTGGGAGGTGGACCTGGGGATCCCGGTACCTGGGAGCAGATACCAAAGAGGGCACCAAAGGTGTCTAGAAATGCTAGGTTTGAACTCATACACTTCTATGTTCTACACAGAGCATATCTTACTCCGAGACGGCTTTGCGGCCACCTCCGAGTGGCAGACGCACGATGTCCATGCTGCAGGGAAGGAGCGGTAGACTTTATCCACATGATATGGGATTGTGCAAACTTAACCGATTACTGGAGAGAAGCAACAATAAATGTAGCGAAGAGTAGCGAAGTATCTTGCATTCCGGGCCACGGTCTACTTCATTGGTTCCCCCATACCCCCAAGAACAAAGCCACTAGTAAGTTGCAAGATCTTGCATACACCTTGGCCAAAAGAGAGATAACAAAGAACTGGAAAAGGTCGCTGGGCTCCAGCCTCTTTTGCGGGAAGAGGGAATTAGAGCGCTGGGCAGAATACGAAAGCTTAGTACTGCAACGAGAACTCAGGCAGGGCAAGGGCTCCCCAGAACTAGCCCGTGCTTGGGAACAGCTGGCTGCAGCCCTGAAAGATGAGACTAGGATATCCCTTAGTGAATCTAATGACCCAGCACCATCACCCACCGCCTAAGAAGCCCCTTAGGGCAAATCGCCCACAAGCCTAGCAGTACCGGAACCCTAAGCAGCACAGCGGAACAATGCTTGAACTTGCACAAATAGCGCATCACAGGCTATGGGTCCTGCATGCTCCCTCGACATGAAAGCAGTTCATATATCATTCCTGCGCAAAACAGTTACTATATGCAACCTGGCTGGACACACAAAGTATCTGATCACAGTATGTTATCTCACTAACTCTAGATAGGAACTATGTACGTGATGCCTTGCACAATGTAACTGATGTCAACTCACACCGGTTAACATGTAGTGTCCGAGTGAAAAAATGATAACACAGCTGGGATGTAGTTAACTCTGTTCTCATCATAAATCATCAACTTTACGTATGCAAATTGGAAATTACAATTGAATATAAAAAATAGACCTGCTTCGCCCTCTGTAAACATCCTGCCTAATTTTCCTTTTATCAAAAAGAACAAGTGATGGACGGAATACTGAACAATGTCAAACATTCACCCCCCAGTACATAGATATGGGCCTAAATCTATCGTTTTTTTGCAAACCATGCCAATCCAGTTTGTGACCCAGCCATATGCATATCAGTCTTGACCCTGTTCCCCATGGGAATTTTTCTTTTAGGTCTGCGTGTGTTCCAGTTTATGAAGAGGTGAGCATGTCATGCTAGCTTTATTGATCATGCAGAGCTAAGCAGCTCAATAAATATAATGTTGATTATGAAGATGACTGTCCTCCCTCCTGCTGGAGATTATGCTACTGAAGCCCATTTGGCAGGAATATTATCTTTACAGTTTTATATCACATGGGTATTGCAGCTCAAGCTAAGCAACATTTCTTAATGCTCCATAAAAAAGGATTCTTTTTTTTATTCTTATTTTCCAACATAACTCTGCTTCCAATCAACCTCGTTAAAAATTATGCTGGGAAAAACTTCCATTAACAACTTAGCTAACCTTGCATTCTGCAGACAAAATTGCTCATTAGGAACCTCCTAACTATTCCAGGCACCACAAATTATTCCAGCAATCTACTCAATGTGAAATATCTCAGCCATTCCGCTTCTTGCGAATTTCCTAAAAATGCTGAAATTGAGACTTGCACAATAGTGTTCATCATTAATTTCCCAACATACACTCAGTTGTAGGCGTCTCTGTTAAAGGAAATAAGGCAAATTAACTATTAATGCAGATAAGTGTTTTTTCTCTTCCTGCAGCCTCATGGCCTGTGGTGAGCCTACCCAGTGAGACCCCTGTTATGAGGATCTTCTTTTTCCACGATAAAAAGACAGCCTTCTCCCTCAGGACTTTCCACCTGGCCAGAAAATACGAAGTTCACCTTGTGATATAGGGAGAGATGAATGCCTCCTCCAATGAGATGCCAGGATTGGCACCAGAGGACAGCTTCCTTACATGAAACAAAACACAGGCACAAGTGAGGGTCTTCCTGATTTCGCATGCAGAACGTCACAGAGCAGGTACACTCCTATCATGTTCCCTACTGCTTAAGGGTCACACTTGGTAGCGCTCCTTAAGCCCAAAAGGAAATACTTGTTATACCCATTCGCAGAAAAGGAGAATAGTAGGTGTCTCTTACTCCTCCTAGTAATTTATGCTCAAATAGACAGGGGGTGTTTGGAGTTAGACAAAACAAATGATCACTGATTTGCAGGGGTGTCATAGGTGAAACCTCAAATTAATCCCCAGAAACAGTTAACACACAATACTTAGTCTGTCTAGTAATTAGTTATTTATTATGCACAATTTGTAAAAATGTTATGTATCATTTGTGTTTTAATAATCCTATGTATAGGAATAATTATAATTTTTATAAAAATGTCAGCAGCCTTAACTAAAGTTATTGCAAACTCCCAAAAATCCCCAAATACATTTCGCCACACATTCGTACTCTAGTAGTCTAAAAATGACATATGTTGCATAAACATTCTAAAGATTATATGCTATTGCAGGGTCACCAGTCAGAAATAGATTTCTCAACATGATCTCCTCAGCAATATGTCAGTGAATGCTGCTTCTCCCTAATTAGCATTCTTTTATACCTTTGTCTACAATGATTCCCTCTGTAGCGATGAGTGGGCACTACTGCACAATTCTTATGTTACTGCGGTAGAACAAGGTAAGGTAAGCAAATATAACTTTTTATGCTTCCTTCCAAGTCATATCTGTAAAAAGCAGTATGGCCTTAGGACTGTAATCATTTAAAGTTAGCTCTGCAGCATTCAGTGAGCAGAAAGGTCTCGGTTTTATTAACGCAACTAAGGTCAAACTGCAGCACTGAATACAAAATGGTGATCAAGCACATAATTTCTTAGCATTACCATTAGTTAGCTTAATTGGCACCAAATGGATCACAGAGTCTAAGGGACTAGTGCATTTTGCTGACATTGAATTATGCCAGGTTTGTAAGTAACATATATTTATTACCAGGAAAGTTATGCCAACTACAACACTCCTTCACTCCTGGCAGAGTCGAGGTTCCTTTCCCTCAGACTTCATACCCGAGAAGAGAAAGGACAACCTTCTACCCCTCCCTGAGCTCTTCGTGCCTGGCTGTAGACTGAGGCATCTACCCCGACAAACTTCACATTTTCATGTAAATGAGAGTTTGCCACATAATTAGGCAGTCAATATGGCAGTTTGCTTGCTGAGACTTCTAGGTCTAAGAAAATAGATGAAGGTGTTTACTCCATCAGCTCAACACCATGAACTTCAAAACCAGGACAGAAAGAGTAGGGCTCATCTTCTGGTCTCTGGACCTTATTTGTGTGATGAGGATCAACACTGAGGCAGCCATGGCAGAAATGTGAAAGGAAAGAATCCAAATAAGAGCAACAAGACTTTGCAAGAGACCATGGCTTCTTGCAGAAACATACAGACAGACAGACGAGAGAGGAAATCAACCTCCAGGGACACAGATATGAAAAATAAAAAGACACAGACTTCTGGTCACAACGATGGTCATCATTTAGACATCTCGCACAAAGATAGAACAGTAGAGAAACAGGGACCTACCCTTCAGACACCTTCCCATGAAACTGCTAAAGCTTGGCTTTTGCACATACCTTTATTGTCTGGTAGGAACCACTGTACAGGTAATTCTGAGAAGCAATGAGTGCACGCACCCAGTGATTTAACCCAGTCAATTCTTTCTTCAGTTTCAACTCTGTGCCCACAATATCCCAAACCTGCAAAGAAAATAAAAGAGAAAAGGGAAAGTAAACAATGGACTGAGGTTCATTTGTGTCATCTGTATAACAAGCGTACTTCAAAATAAAACTACAGATGTCATTCACAACCCCCATCCAAAAAACAGTAATTTGCAATACAAAGATGTCCTCATTACAGAAGGAATACCGTATGCCAAGACAGCAGACGGCAAACCCGTGCTAGAAAGGGATTAAAAAAGGTTAATATTTTGCCAGGTTGGATGAGAAAATGGGGTACAGCCGACCCTTTGAGGCACTCCTTGGTATTCTACAGGGGTAACAGTGTAAATTAGGACCAGTGAGGCTCCTCTCGGAGAGTGGATGGATTTGTATTGCACAAACACTGCCCACATTTACAACAGAATAACAACGGTCTAAACGTGGGATTTGTTTGTCCTGTAACTGTCAGGTATGTGATGGTGAATGGTCTTCAGTACACAGCAGACTGCCAGGCAAATAGGGAGCGTACTGGTACCCAAATGCAGAGACTCTGAAGGCGTGCTTTGCTCACTGGCATGAGACTCTGCTGCAGACCATCTGGAATTGCATAATGGGTGGTAGGCAGACCAACGTGGTACAATCAAATGGATATGTCAAATGCCGCCAGTGATGTATGAAACACAGGGGAAACTTTGTGGAAATATATCCCCTGAAGAAAAGGCATTGGCTCTAAATGCATCAGGATCAGTTAAAACGTATGCACATGTGTTTCATAGCACACATGGAGAAGATAACACCATATTTAGGGATGGTTACACACATATTTGTAACTGAGAATGCTCAGAGATTGAATAAAACCTTCTTGGAAAACTTATTGATGACACATATAAAATCATTTTACAGAAATTCTGCTTCCTATAAATGTTTCAGTGAGTGGACATTACATTTTGGGAGTATCATGGAGCCCTAATATGTCCTTTTGATGCATCTTTGACACTGCATGGATAACACACACAATGTGTGACACAGCGCTACACACCACACCAGCCTACCTTGATGGCCTTGAGCGAGCCGCTGAAGAGCATGTTGTGGGAAGACACCAGTGTGCAGACAGGGTTGTCGTGGGCTCGTATAGTGTTCACCTTTAGAAGGGACGGGATGTCCCAAACCTGCAAAATTAAGTGGCAGAAACATATGGCAACGGTGCTCTAAACATGACTGAATATTGATGATTTACAGGTCTCAACAGTCTAAGGGCAGTGATAATGTATAAAAGGTGAAATATAATGTAATTTGTAGCAACATAAGTAACTGGAGACTGAAAATACTGGATACGCTGGTAATCACTGAACTTTAAAAGGGTCAGTGGTAGTGGTAGAACAGGCTTAAACAGGCAGAAACCGTTTTGCAAAAGAAATGGCCTTTCAACCAGCCTACGTGTAAACCAGGACTGTAGTAGCTAGACATCCTAGATTAAAACACTTCAAGTACATTTCCCTTCGGAGGCATGCACAGGACGTCTAGAACAAGAAATTGTATCCTTATGCTTCACAAATGTCTGATCATCAACTACATGCTTTAAAAAAAGTAGAAAACGGTGACAGTCAAAAAGGTACCAATGGGGTCCATTTGGTAGGTACCTAAGCAAGACACAGTCAATGCCATTTCATGTATTTAAACTTTGGTGCAGTGAAATTATATCACATCCTTTAGTTCAGCTCTGGCCTGTACAGAGAAGGTGTTGGATATGACCCACATTGATGGATTTTAATGCATGAGCCATGTCTGATCATTCTAGATGTACTGCTTAACTATACTGTGCACTTCAGGATAAACTGCTTAATGTGCCAGTGCCTTAGTTTTAATATCTGCCACAACTGTAGGCCCTTAGAAACTGGCTAGGCAAACAATAGATTACCTGGACTGAATTCGATACTATATTATTAAAGGGGTCTGTAAGGACAGGATAGCCAGCTAGAATGTAATGCCAATCCCATTGTTAAAAATATAAAATGCAATTTGAGTGGCGTTTTATTGGTTTTACAGCAGCATGTGTTGGCCTGGAATGCAGCAGACATAAAACCAATATTGTTGAAGTATTGCCATATCAGAGTTGCAGTGTTAAGAGTTGTGGTGAGAAAGGTAGTGAGATGAAGTGCGTTAATTAGGTGTAATGGCAACACTGCAGTGATGCTGTGGTTGGTTTATAGTAGCACTGCTCCGAGTGCTTAACGCAATCAGAAAACAGGCAGCAGGGCTTGGCAACAGATTAATGGTAACCCTGCAATCTTCACTGCTTAAACAGATGAGCATAAGCACACAGAACAGGCACTCAACAATAGGGCAAGAGGCTGCCAACTGCTCATGGTATACAGCATAAGGACAGACAGAGTCACCCCCCCCCCCTAAATACTGAAAACAGAAAGGCTACAGTTAATCAAGTAACATAGTAGTGTCATTAAACACAGCTGATGCATTTCAAAACCCATTATTGTTTGACAGGGATATTCATACTCACAATAATGGTG
The DNA here is from genome assembly GCF_031143425.1 of Pleurodeles waltl. NCBI lineage: Eukaryota > Metazoa > Chordata > Amphibia > Caudata > Salamandridae > Pleurodeles > Pleurodeles waltl. The sequence goes on from NC_090449.1 coordinate 73,068,901, forward strand.
CAATCTGCAGAGCCGCTGTACAACTTGTTCCTAGAAGTGTGAAAGTAGGAAAAGCTCGGCGTCAGTCAGGGAGCAATCTTACTTTGTGGGCATCATTCTCCATAAGACACCTCAAAGCGCAGCCCCTATCCACACTAACAAACCACAAGTGAACATGTTACTGCTACTGCTAGTGCACAGAATGATCATTATATTTCAGAGCCCCATCAATCATGTTGTGTCCAGAAGAGTGCCACCTTGTGAGTGCTACAGGTTTAAAGTGCATTAAACAACATTCTCAGGTAACATGGGTCCGCCCCACACTATTGGCTGCATGCATCACTCTTTCTTTTTTTTTTTTAACTGACCATCAGTACAACAGTTTTAATGTGTTGGATGTAGGTCACATACGGTCACCATGAATTGAGGGAATCCAACGATGTAAGCCTTAGAAGTTAATATGATGAGTGGGTTATGTGGTTTTACTTTTGCTAACATACCTCTATACCCCTGCTACCCACTAGGCCATTGTGGTGAAAACCAGCACACCAATATCCAATCCTTTCTCGGATGTCCAGCACACAATCCAGCTGTCAACCCCTTTGATGCCTGAATGCCCAGATCCCCAGTTTTCCATGTGTCATTCTGTCCCTAATCCTGTGTAGCCAAAGTCTTCCTCTACCCTGCACCACACCAGTGAGGCTATTTGCTTGGGTACTTGTAAAATGAGTAGAGAAATCCACTAGCATTAACCAAGATTTGTGGTGCATAATAACCCCATCAGACAGATGGTCAGCGAAACTCAAACAAGCACAAGTCATGCACTTCATCCTACTGCAGAGCTGAAACAGCCCACGTTGCCTATGGCACTGTATCATTCTTTTCTCCATATTTAAAGCAATTTAACACCACAACCTTCCTTGGCGCTGTAAATGTCGCTCTCCTGATGGCGGGTGCCTACTCCCTGAAACCTCGAAAGCTCCCGAATCCTTCTAAACCATTAAAATTACATCCACAGACGTCATCCCTTCCACTTTAAAAAAAATTGCCGAAGGAAAATCCTAGAGAAACAATTCTCAATCCAGCTCCAGGGTCGCACTGATCAATACCAACTACTAATGTAGGTTTCATTCCCACTGCAACAAGGAGACTGCAATCAAACAGGAAGTCAATGAGGCTCTGGAAATCAGTCAACAGAGAATCCCGTTTCCTAATGAGTTGTCACGCACACCCAGAAGACTCTTGACAGTGTTGGACATCAGGTCCATTGGAATCTCTCTCCACCAGTTTGAACATCTACAAATCTATCCTCGTCTGGTTACCTCTCTTCTATCAAACAGAAATCAGTGTTTCTAAACAGACTCATCTAGAAACCCTCCATCACTTGAGGATTGCTCAAGGTCCATATATGTTCCATGCATCTAACTGCTACAATAAGCCCACTACTGGCACAAAAGAACAGACACAACCTTTCACTAGTATACTGATGCTTCCACACATATGTCTAATTTATTTTTAAACTGAATCCTATTAAAACTAATTTCAAACTCAAACACCACCTCCAATCAAATTTGGTTCTAAACATAAATGCTAGACATGAATCTTGAAGGCTTTTCACTCTGCATTACATCCTAAGCAAAATCACCGTGCTGCCATTTAGACTCTAATCTGAACTGCAAAGTGAAGAAAAAAAGCCCTGATTGCTTCTAAGGAAGCACAAGCCTTCTTGTTGCCAAACAAACTGGCACTTAACGGATTGGCCTTCTCCCATTCTCCACATGGGCACAGACCAATAAATGGGTCCTCTCTAAATATGCCACATGGCCCTGTAATTAGCTGCCTCCGCATCTCAAATATTTCCTCAATGAGATGATTATAAAAATAAAAACTCACTTTTTCCCTTACTCCTGCCACTTGCAGATTGACTCCTACTGGTTGCATCCTCCATAGAAGTGCACCTCTCAATATCTCCACCTCGTCCTCAAGAAGTTAGTAATAAGTACTCCTGTGAACTTTGTAAATAGCCTCGCACTGACATACCAGATTTGTATTCCCGAGCTCCTTATGCCAGCCTTATATTCTATAATCATCACTCGTGAAATGGAAAAAAAGTAAAATAATCATAATTTAGATTGTGCTCCATGCTCATCATTCACATATTTCAGATTTTGTAACAGTACCCCCGAGTCATATTTTTGCACATGATGTATAAACAGAGACAGGATATACTCCCTTTATTTGTGGTAATATGGTTCAATATAGAAGGTGTCACATCAATGTGATGTCATTTAGGAAGGGGTACTTGTAGGAAGTTGGCTCTGTATGTGCTATTTCAAAGTAAGGAGTAGCATGCACAGAGTCCAAGGGTTCCCCTTAGAGGTAAAATAGTGGTAAAAATAGATAATACTAATGCTCTATTTTGTGGTAGTGTGGTCGAGCAGTAGGCTTATCCAAGGAGTAGTGTTAAGCATTTGTTGTACATACACATAGACAATAAATGAGGTACACACACTCAGAGACAAATCCAGCCAATAGGTTTTTGTATAGAAAAATATCTTTTCTTAGTTTATTTTAAGAACCACAGGTTCAAATTTAACATGTAATATCTTGTTCGAAAGGTATTGCAGGTAAGTACTTTAGGAACTTCAAATCATAAAAATTGCATGTATACTTTTCAAGTTATTGACAAATAGCTGTTTTAAAAGTGGACACAGTGCAATTTTCACAGTTCCTGGGGGAGGTAAGTTTTTGTTAGTTTTACCAGGTAAGTAGGACACTTACAGGGTTCAGTTCTTGGTCCAAGGTAGCCCACCGTTGGGGGTTCAGAGCAACCCCAAAGTCACCACACCAGCAGCTCAGGGCAGGTCAGGTGCAGAGTTCAAAGTGGTGCCCAAAACACATAGGCTAGAATGGAGAGAAGGGGGTGCCCCGGTTCCGGTCTGCTTGAAGGTAAGTACCCGCGTCTTCGGAGGGCAGACCAGGGGGGTTTTGTAGGGCACCGGGGGGGACACAAGTCCACACATAAATTTCACCCTCAGCAGCGCGGGGGCGGCCGGGTGCAGTGTAGGAACAGGCGTCGGGTTCGCAATGTTAGTCTATGAGAGATCTCGGGATCTCTTCAGCGCTGCAGGCAGGCAAGGGGGGGATTCCTCGGGGAAACCTCCACTTGGGCAAGGGAGAGGGACTCCTGGGGGTCACTTCTCCAGTGAAAGTCCGGTCCTTCAGGTCCTGGGGGCTGCGGGTGCAGGGTCTCTCCCAGGCGTCGGGACTTTAGGTTCAAAGAGTCGCGGTCAGGGGAAGCCTCGGGATTCCCTCTGCAGGCGGCGCTGTGGGGGCTCAGGGGGGACAGGTTTTGGTACTCACAGTATCAGAGTAGTCCTGGGGTCCCTCCTGAGGTGTTGGATCGCCACCAGCCGAGTCGGGGTCGCCGGGTGCAGTGTTGCAAGTCTCACGCTTCTTGCGGGGAGCTTGCAGGGTTCTTTAAAGCTGCTGGAAACAAAGTTGCAGCTTTTCTTGGAGCAGGTCCGCTGTCCTCTGGAGTTTCTTGTCTTTTCGAAGCAGGGGCAGTCCTCAGAGGATGTCGAGGTCGCTGGTCCCTTTGGAAGGTGTCGCTGGAGCAGGATCTTTGGAAGGCAGGAGACAGGCCGGTGAGTTTCTGGAGCCAAGGCAGTTGTCGTCTTCTGGTCTTCCTCTGCAGGGGTTTTCAGCTAGGCAGTCCTTCTTCTTGTAGTTGCAGGAATCTAATTTTCTAGGGTTCAGGGTAGCCCTTAAATACTAAATTTAAGGGCGTGTTTAGGTCTGGGGGGTTAGTAGCCAATGGCTACTAGCCCTGAGGGTGGGTACACCCTCTTTGTGCCTCCTCCCAAGGGGAGGGGGTCACAATCCTAACCCTATTGGGGGAATCCTCCATCTGCAAGATGGAGGATTTCTAAAAGTTAGAGTCACCTCAGCTCAGGACACCTTAGGGGCTGTCCTGACTGGCCAGTGACTCCTCCTTGTTATTCTCATTATTTTCTCCGGCCTTGCCGCCAAAAGTGGGGGCCGGGCCGGAGGGGGCGGGCAACTCCACTAGCTGGAGTGTCCTGCTGGGTTGGCACAAAGGAGGTGAGCCTTTGAGGCTCACCGCCAGGTGTGACAATTCCTGCCTGGGGGAGGTGTTAGCATCTCCACCCAGTGCAGGCTTTGTTACTGGCCTCAGAGTGACAAAGGCACTCTCCCCATGGGGCCAGCAACATGTCTCGGTTTGTGGCAGGCTGCTAAAACTAGTCAGCCTACACAGATAGTCGGTTAAGTTTCAGGGGGCACCTCTAAGGTGCCCTCTGGGGTGTATTTTACAATAAAATGTACACGGGCATCAGTGGGCATTTATTGTGCTGAGACGTTTGATACCAAACTTCCCAGTTTTCAGTGTAGCCATTATGGAGCTGTGGAGTTCGTGTTTGACAGACTCCCAGACCATATACTCTTATGGCTACCCTGCACTTACAATGTCTAAGGTTTTGTTTAGACACTGTAGGGGTACCATGCTCATGCACTGGTACCCTCACCTATGGTATAGTGCACCCTGCCTTAGGGCTGTAAGGCCTGCTAGAGGGGTGTCTTACCTATACTGCATAGGCAGTGAGAGGCTGGCATGGCACCCTGAGGGGAGTGCCATGTCGACTTACTCGTTTTGTCCTCACTAGCACACACAAGCTGGCAAGCAGTGTGTCTGTGCTGAGTGAGAGGTCTCCAGGGTGGCATAAGACATGCTGCACCCCTTAGAGACCTTCCTTGGCATCAGGGCCCTTGGTACTAGAAGTACCAGTTACAAGGGACTTATCTGGATGCCAGGGTCTGCCAATTGTGGATACAAAAGTACAGGTTAGGGAAAGAACACTGGTGCTGGGGCCTGGTTAGCAGGCCTCAGCACACTTTCAATTGTAAACATAGCATCAGCAAAGGCAAAAAGTCAGGGGGCAACCATGCCAAGGAGGCATTTCCTTACACAACCCCCCCCCCAAACGAAAGAGGATGAGACTAACCTTTCCCAAGAGAGTCTTCATTTTCTAAGTGGAAGAACCTGGAAAGGCCATCTGCATTGGCATGGGCAGTCCCAGGTCTGTGTTCCACTATAAAGTCCATTCCCTGTAGGGAGATGGACCACCTCAACAGTTTAGGATTTTCACCTTTCATTTGCATCAGCCATTTGAGAGGTCTGTGGTCAGTTTGAACTAGGAAGTGAGTCCCAAAGAGGTATGGTCTCAGCTTCTTCAGGGACCAAACCACAGCAAAGGCCTCCCTCTCAATGGCACTCCAACGCTGCTCCCTGGGGAGTAACCTCCTGCTAATGAAAGCAACCAGCTGGTCAAGGCCATCATCATTTGTTTGGGACAAAACTGCCCCTATCCCATGTTCAGAGGCATCAGTCTGCACAATGAACTGCTTAGAATAATCTGGAGCTTTTAGAACTGGTGCTGAGCACATTGCTTGTTTCAGGGTGTCAAAGGCCTGTTGGCATTCCACAGTCCAGTTCACTTTCTTGGGCATTTTCTTGGAGGTGAGTTCAGTGAGGGCTGTCACAATGGATCCATATCCCTTCACAAACCTCCTATAGTACCCAGTCAAGCCAAGGAATGCCCTGACTTGAGTCTGGGTTTTTGGAGCTACCCAGTCCAGAATAGTCTGGATCTTGGGTTGGAGTGGCTGAACTTGGCCTCCACCTACAAGGTGGCCCAAGTAAACCACAGTTCCCTGCCCTATCTGGCATTTGGATGCCTTGATAGAGAGGCCTGCATATTGCAGAGCCTTCAAAACCTTCTTCAGGTGGACCAGGTGATCCTGCCAGGTGGAGCTAAAGACAGCAATATCATCAAGATAAGCTGTGCTAAAGGACTCCAAGCCAGCAAGGACTTGATTCACCAACCTTTGGAAGGTGGCAGGGGCATTCTTTAAACCAAAGGGCATAACAGTAAACTGATAATGCCCATCAGGTGTGGAGAATGCTGTTTTCTCTTTTGCTCCAGGTGCCATTTTTATTTGCCAGTACCCTGCTGTCAAGTCAAAGGTACTTAAGAATTTGGCAGCACCTAATTTATCTATGAGCTCATCAGCTCTTGGAATTGGATGAGCATCTGTCTTGGTGACAGAATTGAGCCCTCTGTAGTCCACACAAAACCTCATCTCTTTCTTTCCATCTTTGGTGTGAGGTTTGGGGACTAAGACCACTGGGCTAGCCCAGGGGCTGTCAGAGCGCTCAATTACTCCCAATTCCAGCATCTTGTGGACTTCCACCTTGATGCTTTCCTTAACATGGTCAGATTGTCTAAAGATTTTGTTCTTGACAGGCATGCTGTCTCCTGTGTCCACATCATGGGTACACAGGTGTGTCTGACCAGGGGTTAAGGAGAAGAGTTCAGGAAACTGTTGTAGGACTCTCCTACAATCAGCTTGCTGTTGGCCAGAGAGGGTGTCTGAGTAGATCACTCCATCTACTGTGCCATCTTTTGGGTCTGATGACAGAAGATCAGGGAGAGGTTCACTCTCTGCCTCCTGATCCTCATCTGTTACCATCAACAGATTGACATCAGCCCTGTCGTGGAAGAGCTTAAGGCGGTTTACATGGATCACCCTCTTGGGGCTCCTGCTTGTGCCCAGGTCCACCAGGTAGGTGACCTGACTCTTCCTTTCTAGTACTGGGTAAGGGCCACTCCATTTGTCCTGGAGTGCCCTGGGAGCCACAGGCTCCAGAACCCAGACTTTCTGCCCTGGTTGGAACTCAACCAGTGCAGCCTTTTGGTCATACCAAAACTTCTGGAGCTGTTGGCTGGCCTCAAGGTTTTTTGTTGCCTTTTCCATGTACTCTGCCATTCTAGAGCGAAGGCCAAGTACATAGTCCACTATGTCCTGTTTAGGCTCATGGAGAGGTCTCTCCCAGCCTTCTTTAACAAGGGCAAGTGGTCCCCTTACAGGATGACCAAACAGAAGTTCAAAGGGTGAGAATCCTACTCCCTTCTGTGGCACCTCTCTGTAAGCGAAAAGCAGACATGGCAAGAGGACATCCCATCTCCTTTTGAGCTTTTCTGGGAGCCCCATGATCATGCCTTTTAATGTCTTGTTGAATCTCTCAACCAAGCCATTAGTTTGTGGATGGTATGGTGTAGTGAATTTATAAGTCACTCCACACTCATTCCACATGTGCTTTAGGTATGCTGACATGAAGTTGGTACCTCTGTCAGACACCACCTCCTTAGGGAAACCCACTCTGGTAAAGATACCAATGAGGGCCTTGGCTACTGCAGGGGCAGTAGTCGACCTAAGGGGAATAGCTTCAGGATACCTGGTAGCATGATCCACTACTACCAGGATATACATATTTCCTGAGGCTGTGGGAGGTTCTAGTGGACCAACTATGTCCACACCCACTCTTTCAAAGGGAACCCCCACCACTGGAAGTGGAATGAGGGGGGCCTTTGGATGCCCACCTGTCTTACCACTGGCTTGACAGGTGGGGCAGGAGAGGCAGAACTCCTTAACCATGTTGGACATATTGGGCCAGTAGAAGTGGTTGACTAACCTCTCCCACGTCTTGGTTTGTCCCAAATGTCCAGCAAGGGGAATGTCATGGGCCAATGTTAGGATGAACTTCCTGAACAGTTGAGGCACTACCACTCTCCTAGTGGCACCAGGTTTGGGGTCTCTGGCCTCAGTGTACAGGAGTCCATCTTCCCAATAGACCCTATGCGTTCCATTTTTCTTGCCTTTGGACTCTTCAGCAGCTTGCTGCCTAAGGCCTTCAAGAGAGGGACAGGTTTCTTGTCCCTTACACAGCTCCTCCCTTGAGGGTCCCCCTGGGCCTAAGAGCTCAACCTGATAAGGTTCCAGCTCCAAAGGCTCAGTTCCCTCAGAGGGCAGAACTTCTTCCTGAGAAGAGAGGTTCCCTTTCTTTTGCTGTGTTGCAGTTGGTTTCCCAACTGACTTTCCTGTTCTCTTGGTAGGCTGGGCCATTCTTCCAGACTCCAGCTCTACTTGTTCACCCTGTGCCTTGCACTGTGCTCTTGTTTTCACACACACCAGTTCAGGAATACCCAGCATTGCTGCATGGGTTTTTAGTTCTACCTCAGCCCATGCTGAGGACTCCAGGTCATTTCCAAGCAGACAGTCCACTGGGATATTTGAGGAGACCACCACCTGTTTCAGGCCATTGACCCCTCCCCATTCTAAAGTAACCATTGCCATGGGATGTACTTTTCTCTGATTGTCAGCGTTGGTGACTGTGTAAGTTTTTCCAGTCAGGTATTGGCCAGGGGAAACCAGTTTCTCTGTCACCATGGTGACACTGGCACCTGTATCCCTCAGGCCCTCTATTCTAGTCCCATTAATTAAGAGTTGCTGTCTGTATTTTTGCATGTTAGGCGGCCAGACAGCTAGTGTGGCTAAATCCACCCCACCCTCAGAAACTAGAGTAGCTTCAGTGTGGACCCTGATTTGCTCTGGGCACACTGTTGATCCCACTTGGAGACTAGCCATACCAGTGTTACCTGGATGGGAGTTTGGAGTGGAACCTTTCTTGGGACAGGCCTTGTCTCCAGTTTGGTGTCCATGCTGTTTACAGCTATGACACCAGGCCTTTTTGGGATCAAAGTTTTTACCCTTGTACCCATTGTTTTGTGAAGAGGCTCTGGGCCCACCCTCCTGTGCAGGTTTTTGGGGGCCTGTAGAAGACTCTTTACTATTTTTAGTTTTGGTTGTCTCATCACCCTTCCCCTGGGGAGTCTTTGTGACCCCTTTCTTTTGGTCACCCCCTGTTGAAGTCTTGGACACCCTTGTCTTGACCCAATGGTCCGCCTTCTTTCCCAATTCTTGGGGAGAAATTGGTCCTAGGTCTACCAGATGCTGATGCCGTTTATCATTGAAACAATTACTTAACAGGTGTTCTTTCACAAATAAATTGTACAGCCCATCATAATTACTTACACCACTGCCTTGAATCCAACCATCTAGTGTTTTCACTGAGTAGTCAACAAAGTCAACCCAGGTCTGGCTCGAGGATTTTTGAGCCCCCCTGAACCTAATCCTGTACTCCTCAGTGGAGAATCCAAAGCCCTCAATCAGGGTACCCTTCATGAGGTCATAAGATTCTGCATCTTGTCCAGAGAGTGTGAGGAGTCTATCCCTACACTTTCCTGTGAACATTTCCCAAAGGAGAGCACCCCAGTGAGATCTGTTCACTTTTCTGGTTACACAAGCCCTCTCAAAAGCTGTGAACCATTTGGTGATGTCATCACCATCTTCATATTTAGTTACAATCCCTTTAGGGATTTTCAACATGTCAGGAGAATCTCTGACCCTATTTATATTGCTGCCACCATTGATGGGTCCTAGGCCCATCTCTTGTCTTTCCCTCTCTATGGCTAGGATCTGTCTTTCCAAAGCCAATCTTTTGGCCATCCTGGCTAACTGGATGTCCTCTTCACTGGGGCTATCCTCAGTGATTTCAGAGGTGTTGGTCTCTCCTGTGAGGGAACCAGCATCTCTGACTATTATTTTAGGAGTCAGGGTTTGAGGGACCCTGTCCTCCCTAGATAGGACTGGTAGGGGGGAATTTTCCTCCAAGTCACTATCCTCTTCCTCTGAGTTGCCACCCTCAGAGGGGTTGGCCTTTTCAAACTCTGCCAAAAGCTCCTGGAGCTGTATTTTGGTAGGTTTGGGGCCCATTGTTATTTTCTTTATTTTACAGAGTGACCTTAGCTCCCTCATCTTAAGATGGAGGTAAGGTGTGGTGTCGAGTTCCACCACAGTCACATCTGTGCTAGACATTTTGCTTCTAAAAGTTGGAATACTTTTTAAGAATCTACAACTGGTTCTAGAATCTAATTCAAACTTTTACAAACTTTTAAACTCTAAAAGAAATGCTAAACAGGATCTAACACAAGGCCCTAGCAGGTCTTTTAAGAATTTAGAAAACTTTTCAAATTGCAAAAATCAATTTCTAATGACAATTTTGGAATTTGTCGTGTGATCAGGTATTGGCTGAGTAGTCCAGCAAATGCAAAGTCTTGTACCCCACCGCTGATCCACCAATGTAGGAAGTTGGCTCTGTATGTGCTATTTCAAAGTAAGGAGTAGCATGCACAGAGTCCAAGGGTTCCCCTTAGAGGTAAAATAGTGGTAAAAATAGATAATACTAATGCTCTATTTTGTGGTAGTGTGGTCGAGCAGTAGGCTTATCCAAGGAGTAGTGTTAAGCATTTGTTGTACATACACATAGACAATAAATGAGGTACACACACTCAGAGACAAATCCAGCCAATAGGTTTTTGTATAGAAAAATATCTTTTCTTAGTTTATTTTAAGAACCACAGGTTCAAATTTAACATGTAATATCTTGTTCGAAAGGTATTGCAGGTAAGTACTTTAGGAACTTCAAATCATAAAAATTGCATGTATACTTTTCAAGTTATTGACAAATAGCTGTTTTAAAAGTGGACACTTAGTGCAATTTTCACAGTTCCTGGGGGAGGTAAGTTTTTGTTAGTTTTACCAGGTAAGTAGGACACTTACAGGGTTCAGTTCTTGGTCCAAGGTAGCCCACCGTTGGGGGTTCAGAGCAACCCCAAAGTCACCACACCAGCAGCTCAGGGCCGGTCAGGTGCAGAGTTCAAAGTGGTGCCCAAAACACATAGGCTAGAATGGAGAGAAGGGGGTGCCCCGGTTCCGGTCTGCTTGCAGGTAAGTACCCGCGTCTTCGGAGGGCAGACCAGGGGGGTTTTGTAGGGCACCGGGGGGGACACAAGTCCACACAGAAATTTCACCCTCAGCAGCGCGGGGGCGGCCGGGTGCAGTGTAGGAACAGGCGTCGGGTTCGCAATGTTAGTCTATGAGAGATCTCGGGATCTCTTCAGCGCTGCAGGCAGGCAAGGGAGGGATTCCTCGGGGAAACCTCCACTTGGGCAAGGGAGAGGGACTCCTGGGGGTCACTTCTCCAGTGAAAGTCCGGTCCTTCAGGTCCTGGGGGCTGCGGGTGCAGGGTCTCTCCCAGGCGTCGGGACTTTAGGTTCAAAGAGTCGCGGTCAGGGGAAGCCTCGGGATTCCCTCTGCAGGCGGCGCTGTGGGGGCTCAGGGGGGACAGGTTTTGGTACTCACAGTATCAGAGTAGTCCTGGGGTCCCTCCTGAGGTGTTGGATCGCCACCAGCCGAGTCGGGGTCGCCGGGTGCAGTGTTGCAAGTCTCACGCTTCTTGCGGGGAGCTTGCAGGGTTCTTTAAAGCTGCTGGAAACAAAGTTGCAGCTTTTCTTGGAGCAGGTCCGCTGTCCTCGGGAGTTTCTTGTCTTTTCGAAGCAGGGGCAGTCCTCAGAGGATGTCGAGGTCGCTGGTCCCTTTGGAAGGCGTCGCTGGAGCAGGATCTTTGGAAGGCAGGAGACAGGCCGGTGAGTTTCTGGAGCCAAGGCAGTTGTCGTCTTCTGGTCTTCCTCTGCAGGGGTTTTCAGCTAGGCAGTCCTTCTTGTAGTTGCAGGAATCTAATTTTCTAGGGTTCAGGGTAGCCCTTAAATACTAAATTTAAGGGCGTGTTTAGGTCTGGGGGGTTAGTAGCCAATGGCTACTAGCCCTGAGGGTGGGTACACCCTCTTTGTGCCTCCTCCCAAGGGGAGGGGGTCACAATCCTAACCCTATTGGGGGAATCCTCCATCTGCAAGATGGAGGATTTCTAAAAGTTAGAGTCACCTCAGCTCAGGACACCTTAGGGGCTGTCCTGACTGGCCAGTGACTCCTCCTTGTTATTCTCATTATTTTCTCCGGCCTTGCCGCCAAAAGTGGGGGCCGGGCCGGAGGGGGCGGGCAACTCCACTAGCTGGAGTGTCCTGCTGGGTTGGCACAAAGGAGGTGAGCATCTCCACCCAGTGCAGGCTTTGTTACTGGCCTCAGAGTGACAAAGGCACTCTCCCCATGGGGCCAGCAACATGTCTCGGTTTGTGGCAGGCTGCTAAAACTAGTCAGCCTACACAGATAGTCGGTTAAGTTTCAGGGGGCACCTCTAAGGTGCCCTCTGGGGTGTATTTTACAATAAAATGTACACTGGCATCAGTGGGCATTTATTGTGCTGAGAAGTTTGATACCAAACTTCCCAGTTTTCAGTGTAGCCATTATGGAGCTGTGGAGTTCGTGTTTGACAGACTCCCAGACCATATACTCTTATGGCTACCCTGCACTTACAATGTCTAAGGTTTTGTTTAGACACTGTAGGGGTACCATGCTCATGCACTGGTACCCTCACCTATGGTATAGTGCACCCTGCCTTAGGGCTGTAAGGCCTGCTAGAGGGGTGTCTTACCTATACTGCATAGGCAGTGAGAGGCTGGCATGGCACCCTGAGGGGAGTGCCATGTCGACTTACTCGTTTTGTCCTCACTAGCACACACAAGCTGGCAAGCAGTGTGTCTGTGCTGAGTGAGAGGTCTCCAGGGTGGCATAAGACATGCTGCAGCCCTTAGAGACCTTCCTTGGCATCAGGGCCCTTGGTACTAGAAGTACCAGTTACAAGGGACTTATCTGGATGCCAGGGTCTGCCAATTGTGGATACAAAAGTACAGGTTAGGGAAAGAACACTGGTGCTGGGGCCTGGTTAGCAGGCCTCCGCACACTTTCAATTGTAAACATAGCATCAGCAAAGGCAAAAAGTCAGGGGGCAACCATGCCAAGGAGGCATTTCCTTACAGTACTTTACTGAGATAGCAAACATACAATGCAATGCTGCAGTAGATGCACTCCATGGAATGATAATGGGCTCAACAGTTTAATTAAAAATATAAATAAATATCTTAAAGGTTGGATAGGCCTGAAGCTGAACCTGTCATACAATACGCTAAGATTAAGAGATGTTAACATCCGAAGTCACAAATCTATTAGAGCCTAGGTATTAGAGAAATTGGCCTTCAATGAAGGCAGAGAAACATTCATGAAGATAAAGCTGAATAACTTGAAAGTCACACCAGCCATCGTTTATCACCCAAAGGTAAAATGCAAAAACAACAGACAATTGCCCAGAAATCGTGAGTCATGGAGGATTATCCAGCCAGTCTGGTGATGTGATTTCATCTCTCATCAACAAGGAAAAGAGTAGCAGTTGAAGACACTAATGATAATTTATCGATGAATTACCTCTAACTGGCATTTAAAAACTGATGCATCCAATTTAAAGATTACACCAGCACAGATACGTTTCAAGGACAGATTATGCTTACTTTCTGTTAGTGGTTCAGGAATCAGTGTTTTTTAGCTCACCCACTGTGCCCACAGTACAGAAACACCAGATGAGAAAAGTACAAGACTAGAATATGGTACCTCAGTTCACTGGTGCTCAGGGATGGCAATTTGGTAGCAATTGTTAAAGTAAAGTTAATCAGGACTTTGAAAGAAACGTTAGCCACATTACAGCATAAACGACTATCTAGAAGGTACTACATAGGTGTTAATGTTGTCACGATATTTTATTCTTAAAACTGAAAGAATTAAAATAATTAAAAAGCTTTCTGGGAATGAAAACTGCGTTGATCCATCAAAATGGGAGATACAGATAAGATCATTCATATTTAAGAAGGCCATAATGCATTATCTCAAAGCGGACTGTGATCTGTTTTGACTGCATCAACAATTGTTAATTGGTGCCTCCATTGGACACCCACAAACTCCTCAGGGTTAATCTAATTGCCCTGAGAACATAAGAAGGTTAACAGGGGCTTTCATTAATTTATTATGGCAATGTGAAAATGTGCAAATCCTGTACATGTAAGTACACGAAAATATTAATTTAATAAAATGAGATAATATCACATTTGTTGTATAACTGTCTTATTTAATTTCATGAATATTCCAAAGTACAATACAACTATCACAAACTCTTGACACCAAGCATTCGCAAGACATGGAAAAAGGCAAAGAAAGCAAACTGGAAAATTCACATTTATCTAAATTCGAAGCACAGCTAATGTCTAAACTTTGTTCACCTGAGATGGGGTGTATTTTAATAGTCTCTCAGGGCTATTACTTGCAAAGCTAATGCAGGATTATTTTATCTTTATTCTGATTAGACTAACTAACCACTTAGCGCATTGCAGCATATTTACTGACTTACTTCTTTTTCCCAATTTAGATTCATCTACATTATCTTCATTTGTCCTACTCCTAAAAAACATCCATTTCATGTATGTTCATGTGCCACAAACCTCTCTAAACCAACTAACTTGTGCTGGGGTACAGGCTACGGGAACGACGCCCTCAGTTGTATTTCTTTTTGTAAGCATAATGTTGATACTTAATTTGTAATGTCAAAAATGGCAATAATATTTTCTTCCTAAAAGTTGTGATTAGTTCAAATAATTGTGCCAATCTTAGTATGAGAAAACAGAACTGTGCAGAACATTTTGCTGCTGTTGCTATATGCCATTCTGTCTCATATACTCAATGCTCTCTTACCATTGCAATACGTATATGATTTTAATGGAACAGGGAAACAACCATGAACCCTTCTCAGAATTTCAAACTTACTCAAGTGACTGGTTTTATTCCACTACATGCTTGCTCAGTTCCCACCCGTATCCTTCTCATCGCATCTTTCCTATTCTCTTCAGGACTTTTTCCTCTTTCCTTTACAATGTTCTGTATGGTTTGCATCCCGCCCGCCCCCAACATCTTATCCATGTCTCCATGCTCACAGTATCTCTGTCACCTCAAAATGCCTGAAACCTGTCCACATGAACTGTGTCAAAATGGCAGTGCCACCTTTTAATGAAAGTATAACTCTAATGAGATCTCAGGTTCAATAAAACGTTGAGCGATCAAATCACCATTGTAAAAGGCACCAAAGGGGGAAAACTAAATTTCTGGTATGTCGACGTAGAACAAGAGAAACTCAATTAGGTATTGAGATGTAGTCTACAACTTCCAAGCTGCTTTCCATAGTCAGTGGGCAGCTTCATATGACTACAAGGTTAGCAAACCAGTGGATATCTGTAAAACCTATCCTATGAGGAAGGATGCCTCTTACTCAGGTAGAGTAAACGCAGTATATTCCTGTTCTCTAAGAGGTTGAGAAATGGCCAACAAGCAGAGAAACAAGAGTATAGCAAACGCAAGCTATTTCTTTATGCGGACTGTAGAAGGACCTGCAGACAGTTCTTTGATTGACAAGCAGGGTATGTACTGGGCACATTCTAGACACTGAAGTATGAAGGCTTCACCTAGGGGAAAATGACCACTGTCCTTTCAATTAGCTTACTGTGGACACTTGGAGGGGTGACTCAAAGCGTAACGGTCCATCACATCGGACTCTTCATACTGTAGGTCCACTCAGATGGAGCATGATTGAGCTGTCTTTCTCTGCCTGCTTTAAGATTTATGATTCTGGATTGATGGGGAAAAGGAGCATTGTAAATCACCAGTCATATTTTATACGCAGAAAATCAACCTCTGCACCTACAACCTACAACTGATGCTGAAGCACACAATAGTACAAGAAACAAATACTGTATTTAATCAAACTTGGAAGAGGGGAAGCGCTCTTAGGATGTTAATAAGAGCCATAGCGATCTCTTGCATAACTAGGAATATGCATGTGTTGGCTGCTGATTCAAGATCAGAACTTCCTTTTGTGAACATTTTGGGACATTGATACTCATTTCCATTCATCGTGCAATCCAAATTGGCAAAAGAGAAGATCTCTCTTGTTATTTTTAGTGTGCCTAAAGAAATGTTACTTACCTATGGCAGGGCTCTTTCAGGTGGGTACTGTACTTCACCGCAGATGCGCTAGCTCGTGCCAGGTGTAGGTTGTGGACATTAGAGTGCAGAACCCTGCCCTGTGGCTGCTAACCAGGTCCCCAGCGCCAGATCTCGTTCTCAAAACTGCACAGTTGTTTCCCCAATTGGCAAAACCTTTAGCACCCTCAGTAAGTCCCTAGTAAGTGGTACCCTTGTACCTAGTGCCTGAGGTACTAAAGAGGGTCCCTAAGGGCTCCAGCCCAAATTGTGCCGCCCTAATGGACCCTTCACCAAGTACATGATAGGCTGCTATCGCAGGCTGTGTGTCTTGGCGCAGAAAAAATTGAAAACGCGACATGGCACACAACCTGTGTGCCATGCCCCCTAACTTTGCACGTACTATATGTAAGTCACCTCTCTAGAAGGCCTTACAGCCCTAAGACAGGCTGCATTATATTACATGTGAGGGTACAAGCAGATATGCTCCTGCTATGTCTTTGTCAATTCTCAGACGCAGTAAGTGATTAGGGAAGCAATTTTAAATGCATGTGCTGGGCACTGGTCAATATGAGTTCCCCAGTTACATGATGTCGTCCCTGAAGACAGGGATGTTTGGTATCAAACATCTCGTCCTGGTGAACACACACTAATACCAGGGTTGGATTTACAAATACCTGCACCCAGAGGGCACCTTATATGTGCCCTCTGAAACCCTACTACCTTCTGGTGTGCTCGCTGACCAGTTTCTGCCAGCCTGCTACCAGAAACACCATTCTGGACCCCTAGGGTGAGAGCCTCTGCTCTCAGGAGGTCCAGAACAAAGCCTGTTCGGGAAGAGGGTGTAATACACCCCTCCCCTGCCCACAGGATGGCCTGTTGATTAGTTTTCCTAAGGCGGCAAGCCTAAAAGAGCTGCCGCCTTTGAAATGCGAATCTGGCTTCTCTCAGAGGAAAGAAAGTCATTCCCCCTTCCCCCGAGCACCCCAAACCTCCCATCACCCACTCCCTTGTCCACAGTCCATTTGGTACCTGGACAGGCAGGAAAATCGGCTAGTCAGGTAGCTGTGCAACCCCCATAAAAGGTGGGCTAGTGCGAGGTAAAAAAAGATTTTTCAGAAGTAGCCACCTTGGTGATGGTATACTTAGGAATTCTGGGACAGGGTTATACCCACTTCCCACACAAAGGGGTCATATAAAGTGGGGAGGTTCTCCAAGTGTCAGTAGCCCATTGGCTACTACCCAACACACCCTTAATGCCCCTAAATTCAGTATTTAGGGGTGCCCCTGGCACCACAGAAGCAGACTGAGGACCTAGGAAGACCAAAGACACCAAAGAGCCACAACAGCAGAATAGGAGAAAAACAGCAGCTGGTCTAATACCAACCCTGCCGACCTCTATGCATCCCTTCCCAAAATCTGCACAAAGTCGACTTGTCGTGCAGCTGTGACTCCAGAAACCAGAGAGGACTGCCTGCCTTCAATAAAGGCTCAAGACCTTCCGTGAACAGCGCACCTGTTCTCCAAAAATCTCAAAAGACGGGAATCTGAAGCCTCTGGAATGGCAAAAACCAAACACCTGAACTCGCCACTGCACCCACTGTCTCCTACCTAAGGTGCATTGGACCACCGGTGCTAACAAGGCTCTCCAGCGTCTGAGTTCATCGTGGTTTCACCCCTCCTGGACTCCCAAAAGTTGCCTGCAGCCTCTGCCCGCATGCCCCTCTCCCACGTCCTCCTTGGTGAAAGAAACCAGACACCCAAAACAACCACTGCACCAGTCACCTCTGGCCTAAGTTCCAAGGTGTCAGGTGCTGGGTCAGAAAGGCTGGGCTCCGAGAAGCAGGCCTATGACGCCTAGCCAGTCTCTCACCAGCGGAGCCAACCATGGTTAATATCAAGCCAGTATCAATGCCTCTGTTAGAGCCTCATTAAATGGCAACAAGAATCTGAAGTTGCAGGCTCACGCTGCAAGAGTTCAGATGGCCAATGTGTCCACCATGGTCAACACAAGGTCCAACACTTCTGCTGATCTACGAATAACCACCGCAGAAGAACTCTCCTCTGTTGGGGACCCCAGTGGTAAGCCAAACTGTCTCAGGAGAAGTATCCAGTTGACTAGCATTTTGCATGCATATGTGCCTCCATCAGTGTAGTGAGGGTGGAGTAAATTATCAGGCTCCTCCTCATCATCTTTATCATGAGGAACATTCTGAAGGCCATGGACTATATCTGAATCTGAGCCAAATAAGTATACGCCTCTGGAACTACTGGTATCAGGGCAGTGGCACTGCATGGGAATCTTCCCAGACCGGGGCTGACATAATAAGAGATCTGTTGATCTTTGGTGAAATCGGCTCCTTATCCAAAATAGTCACTGTTGTTGGGTCTCGAGTCTGTGGTCGGAAACTTTGGTACAGGTGTAGGGGTATGTGCTGGAACAATCTTGGGGCTGGGTGGGAGCTCTATCTCATCAGTCGGCATTGGAGTAGACCCACTGGCAGAAATCCATCTGAGGGCCACAGCGAGTCCAAGGAGCCCAAAGATGCTCCAGGTGGATCCAGAAAAGTCTGGAATTGCAGTGTGTCTTCTTAGAAGGTTTCTACCAGCAACCGAGTCAAAGACTGTTTGAGAATCTGGTGGCAGGTCCAGACCAGACCAGCCACAGGCTCGGAGTCAAAAAGGTAAGTGCAGGCAGATCCTTAGAACGATCGCTGCATGCCTTTTCTCTGAAGCAGGAATGATGGAGGGAAGAATGCAGCCATTTGAGCTTTTTATGCTTATGGAAAGACCTGTCTTTTGACTTACCAGAGAACAGTGACTTGCATCAGGAACAAGACCAGGAATTGGTGCACCAGAGGACAACAGTTTTGAAGCCAGACCTGCCTTATTTATGCTTGGCAACATGCAGCTTTGCTTCTCGTTTACTGATGGTCAAAGGGAGGAAGAAAGAGCATTTATTGCAAGACTTCAAGTTACCCCTGGACCTTGCTCTGGTGGTGTCAAGCTGCAGGGAAGCCCAGTGGCACCAACTACTAGCAGTCAGAAGCATTTGCTAAAAGAAATTCAAGATCCAGTTGGCACTCTTCGGAACGCAAAAGGCGAAGAATTCACAGTTAAGAAGTTCCTTAACCACTTTGGATTTCTCACGCTAACTGGCTTTTTGAGTAACATTTTACCTTAAGAAGAGGTAGTTTAGTACACCACCCACTTTCACTAGACAGTATCTAAGTCTGTATGACAGCACCTCATGTCAGGTTGGAGAACCGACACAGTGGTGAGTGTGTGTGTGTGTGTGTTTGTGGATGAAAGTGAGTGTGTGACTGTATTCTGATCAGTGATAGGTTGTTGGGCCAGTGTTGCCACTAGTCTGCTAGAGGCCTCTTCTATACAAACAATCAAATTGCTTCCAGTACCTAGGAAAAAGAGATCTCAGGACTGAGCAGAGATGGTAGTATGTACTAGAAAAGAGTGAGTGTGTGTGATTAGATGCTCTCTGGCAAGACTGTATGCCTGTATTTGCACAACTCTCAGCGTGTTTTTGTACTTTATTGCATCTGTGTTCATGAACACACATGTTGGGAATCGAGGTACTACAGTCAACTCACCCTTGTATGCAAAGAGCAAGCACAATCCCATCATGTCCCTCCAAGGTCTTCTGGCACTTGTAAGTGGTGCAGGTATCCCAGACCTAGCAGGGGAGGAGAGTCAGTGGAACAATCACACCATCAAAATAACAGTAGGAGGAGGCTAGAGCATGACAACAGTGCGACCGCAGGCCTGATTCCAGTACACAAAAGCATAAGCAGTAACATTAGGATAAGATTCCAGTGGATTAGATATAGAGTTAATGCAGCAACTGACTCTATTAATTCCAAAATACCAGAGTAAGATATCAAGCAGTTACCAATGTGCTCAACCACGGGATACCAGAGGACAACAACATGAACTCAACCCCCACAACGCCAGAGCACAAGTAATGACAACAGAGTTCAATTTCAGGGAGCAAAAGTAGAGCCCATTCAGGAAAAGCAGATGTCAAGACACCAGCGAGACACATCAAGCAGTGACTGCTAAGTGAACCTAGATATAAGAACATGTGCACAAAAATGGACAAGTGGGGCCCACTTCCTAAAACCAGACCATGAGCACAGGAAGTGACAGCAGGGTATCATTCTAGAACAGGCAATGAGCACACACAATGACAGCAGAAGCTGATTCCAAGACACCAAGAGCCCTGGAAATAATAAAGGGGCAATTCCATCATGAGTAGGATTAAGAGACAGCGAAACCGGATTAAAGGTACCAGGGTATTACAAGAATTACTGCAGGTCCTAATTCAATATACCACAGCTGAGCAATGAGCACAACAGTGAAATCAACATCAGGGTTATGCCCCAGCATGCCAGAGCAGGAGTTCAGGCAGGATTCCAGGGAATAATTAGAAGACACAGGAATACTGCAACAAGCGAATGATGGAAGGCCCGAATTCAGGGCGGTAGCTAATGCACATTAGCAAACAAATCAGTATCTAGATCTCTACCTGGACAACATACCACAGGAGTGAAAAAAGAACCGGACTGTGGGCACAGCAGTCACCAGGGGGCTTGTTTGTAGGACACAGCCCAAACAATGACCGCCAAAAGAGAGTCTGGACACCATCAGCACAAGCACTGGCAGAAGCTGTTGATCCCCGCCACCACGAGCAAAAGTAGAACCAGGCTTCCTAAAGCTTTAAGCACAAGCAGTGACAGCAGGCGCAACTCCAGGTTACTAAAGCACAAGCTGTGACAAAAAAGCTGCTAGAGAACACAGAAGCATGCAAAGTAATCATTCACTGGAAATAACATTTCAGTTTAATTAGTAAGTGGGAAGAAGAGCAGTTGATACACATTTCAATAGCTAATGAGGTTGTCTGGCTACTGAACATCCCATCCTATAATGAATGTGTGCTTTCTCCACTCTCTTGTGTCTGCCTCACTTGGGTCATGCAATGTAAACATTTGTTAAAAAACGTGGGTGGGGAACCCAATGTAAACTACTGTCAAATTGGAATATGACTGATCTCACCAGGGACGGCCAATACAGGAAGACTTATGTTTGTCTGGTTTATGGGTTTGCATAAAAAACATTTTTTTTTTTAATTAGATGGAAATTCACAAAATGAAGCCCTGGCTCACTGTAAGTTTTTTTTTTTTAATGAGAAGCACACCATGCTGTAATGTATGGAGAGTATGAGGGGGAAAGTCCCCTTGCAAAAAGAACCATCTATGAAATATCTATGAAACACAAAAACAAGTGCTAACGGAAGTGTCATGATTGGTTTAACCAACAATGTGATAAAAACAAAAGTAAGCGCCAGGAGAAGAGAAATGCTTTGACAGCACATTCTATGTAGAGCCCTTCCATCGTGGAAAAGATTGCTCTTCGTGAACAAAACTAACATTGGACACCACTTTCTGTATGAAGAGTGAAAATAACAGCAAACAGGAGTGCCATAATTCACATGAAGGGTTTCTCGTAAAGGCAATTATTCTTGTAAGGTATTGAAAATTATTAAATAGCATCCATGGTGAAAAGAATGTCTAATATGACCGTAGGGCTGCCGAAGCTAGATGGGTGTGTAAATGTTCTGCTGTGCCGCATTTGGATACATCACACACTGTAGGTGCAGATGATCTTACCTTTATCGTTTTGTCCGATGAGCCACTGAAGAGCAAGTCACCGATGGAGTACACGCATAAGCACCACACAGGACCCTGATGTCCTACAAATGTGCCCTTACACTTGAATATCTGCTGAGGATCATAGGCTGCAAGACAAAAAAAAGAATACATATGGGGGAAAAGGAACAGTAGTCACTCCTACTTTAGAAACACACAAGCCGGTGCTGTCAGACCCTCAGCAAAAGTACTGGGTGCCAACTTTTCACCACCTTCAAGGAGCAGATCTCCTAAATGAGAGCTGCAATTCCCACACCCTCTGTAATGCAAGGTGCTATGTTTCCTAGGACCAAGGTAATGAGACTAGAATCATGACGGACTCCCAACATGGCTACCAAAATGCAAACATTTGGCTTTATGGAGAGGCTCAAACATCCTGTAAAACCATTTATTTGGCTGCCTGTGACACAGGTGGGAGAATTAGATAATCTCACAATCACACCTGAAGCAATTCAAATATAAGCGACAGGTTTTGTCTCCTTCAAGCTCAAATACAACTAGCAGCATTTCTGATTGATGGGGAGGTGGCGGGACTTCGGTCTAGTGGGAGAGTGCCCGCCATCTTAGAGATGGTCTTTGCTGTGGGTCCCTTAAAAGGGAATCTATTTGCAAAGACAACATCTCTAGAAGAAAAAGTAAAGGGTGCCTGTATAAGAAATACACACACATCACCATCTCAAGTTCACAGTGAAAAGTAGGAGGCAGGAAGAAGCAACGTGAAATACGACAAGCATACTCACATCCCAGGATCCCCATGTTCAGTCTTGCATTGATGTGGGAAAGTTCATCCTGCAAATGAAGAAAAGCTGTAACTATTTGGAGGGCACCACATATTCAGTGAAAGCAAAAGATATCAATAGGTATGAACCAAATTGTAAAGTGTGCCCCTGTCTCTTAAATCAAAGAGGGCCTCACCAGAAGACACAGTACAAATCAGACCTGCATCTTTCAGCAACTGGATTCTACCAAGAGTTGGGTCACAACTACAGATTATAAGCAACATCCCGGGCCCAAATAGTGCAAGGGGGAGGGCAGTGTTCAAGACTCGAATTCCCTAAGAGGCGAGTAGTTTGGAGACACATAAAGGGAGCCAAATGACGGACAGGGAGCATCAGCTTTAAGAGTAACGCAGGATTGAAAAGTAGCACATACTTATTTGGCTAACAAACATGACTTTATGGGTAAGCCTGGAGGAACAGGTTCAAGCTCATGACTGAGCAGGTGTTGCTGGATAAAGCCCATGAATCAAATGGAAAGACGTAGCTCTAGAGTGAGAACAATGGCTTTAGGAGTGAACACCTGCTAAGACTGAAGGAAACAGCTGTACAGCGATACTCGGCTGGTGGACTAGCACACGCAACTCTCTGCGAGCATGGCTGCAGGGTTTGGTCTAGGGCTCAGAAGATGATCAAAAGCAGCTGGTTGAAGAATTAGACACAGTGGGTGGAGTTTCAGTGTGAAGTTCAGGACTCCGAAGAAAGTAAGAACTTTGTACTAACCTGTAATAACAGTTTTGGAGTTTCAGCCTCTTCTAGATTCACCTGCTGTGAGTTACACCATTTAATGGTTGCGCCCAGAAATGCCCACATTTGTTTTGTTTCTTCATTTAGGACGCACCCAGAGGATGAGTCATACCAGCCCCTATGACGTCTAACATGAGCTCACAATGGCACAGTACCTTGCTATTAATTATTGTTTTCCTCTGTTGAGCCATCCTTTACAGCACACTGCTTTAATTGCCTTTCCTTCTATGAAGAAGTGTAAATTCCCAGGTGTGTTTGTGGGTAGGACTGAGGAGTGCACTGACGGCAACCATTGTTTGCTTGTCTTCTATTCCGATTAACTCAGCTCGGACACAGTAAAAATAATTGTGTGTACACTTTTTCAATGACATCAAATTTATTTCTAGGATTTTCTCTTCTATATCCCCAGTCTGTCTTTAAATCCACCAATGCCAAACCCTCAATGATGGATCCATGGTGTTCTACCTCTGCCTCATGTACCTCATAGCATTTCTGAATCCCCTGCAACAGATAAGCCAACCTATTTTGGGGATACCTGTTTAAGACTGTGCCACTTTGCAGTCTAAAGAGGTATCCCTAACAGCCAATGCTGTATCACATTCACCTCCACAGCTGATGATAGGAAGGCCTCACAAGCTTTACAGCCCTCAGACTTAAGGGTCCTTTGAAAGACGCAAGTTCAAACTTTTCATGCATCTTTCTGCACCACTTTAAGGTGGCAGTTTGTGTAAAATCTAATAGGAATATTTTCCACAACTCCTGATTACCAACCTGAGCAGAAACCTAGGGGTACTTGTCACTCCAAGACTACACAGTTTCCAACCTCCCTTGGTGGGCGACCAACTAGTAAGCGCTGTTTCCTTTTTTTTCTCGTGTGGAGCTTTTAAAGATTCAGTGTTTTTTCTGGACATCTTTTCAATTTATCTTTCACTTTTTGTCTGTGCTCCAAATGGCAGTGCCATGCTTCACTGCTTCTTCTGACCATCAACCCAATGCACCCGGCAATGGGGTTGAACCCAACAGCAGAAAAAAGAATCTAAAAATGGCAACTATTTTTAGGGTGCATAGGGATTCACATCATAGGCCGGCATGGGTCACAGGTAGAAACGTTTTTTAAAATGAGGCAGTTTCCAGATCCAACCATTAGATGGTGGAATAATGAATAGCAAGTGAACCTCGAAGAGTGTGCCCAGCAGAACTGTAAGGTGACGCCCAGGACTCTGAGAATAAGTAGAATTTATAGGGAAAGGTCAGTGCTCCAAGAGTGAGAGTGAAGTCAGGTGTTCTGAAAGTGAGGGAAAAATTCACAGCTCAAAGGATGAGTCCAAGTAGCAGAGTGAGGTTTAGGGCTAAATGGCTGGTTTGGAACCTTAGATTGCAGACCATTACTCTAGAGTTGAGCAGAATCGTTATGGTCAAGTTGAGGGCTCGGAGATCAAAATGTCCTAGGCTGGAGGGTAAGAAAGGACTTTGTGAGAGTAATAGCCTTAAGGGGTCACAAAGGCTGGAGAGTAACATTCATGTCTTTGAGAGTGAGCAACAGCTGTGGTCTCAGAGGTGTACAGGAGCTGCAGGGTGAATGTCAAAGCTGTTTTGGACATCTGAGGCTCTAAAGTAAATATAGGCCCAATGATTTACGGTTTAGAACTAGCCCAGGAAAGGAATCAAGCTGCTGCCAAGCAGTCCCTTCAAAAGACAAGAACTGGCATTCATAAAAACATAACTAAATATACTCAGAATGCTACTTTTGCTCACTGAATCAGGAAGGATACAGGTTGTTGTTGTGAGCCCTAAAGTAGCAAAACAGATGCACAACTTTACAGTTTGGCTCACTTTTTATTTGTACACTTTGCATCATATGGAGACATCACTTACTAGTGAAGTATCAGCAATTCAAAGAGGGTGGGAAATCCCAAAGTCTTTGAGACAGAGATCATTTACAGACTAAAAATAATGAATAGTATATATTTATGCTGCAAGATGCAAACATGTTTTTTGCACTGGCTACTCAAGTACGGGTGTGACTGTCTGGAAATATGGTTAGTCCCGAATAGCTGAAGATGATGATGCTAAGTAAGAGGTTCAACCTGCCCTGCCCTCAAGGAGAGTGGGGGTCTTCATGCTAGAATATTTCAACTACACTTGGCCATAGGGACCATTTACACTGGACAGCCTCTGATTCTATTCTTAGCAGCACTGCCCCCGATTCCCAGGCACCCCCCTCGGTTTCCCCTGGACAGAAGGACAATGAGCAGCACATAAAAACGCCCATTTCTATACTGACAATGAGAGGGTGATTCACCCATAGGCTAAGTCCCAGGTGTAAGGAAATGCCTCCTTGGCATGGTTACCCCCTGACTTTTTGCCTTTGCTGATGCTATGTTTTGAATTGAAAGTGTGCTGAGGCCTGCTAACCAGGCCCCAGCACCAGTGTTCTTTCCCTAACCTGTACTTTTGTATCCACAATTGGCACACCCTGGCACCCAGATAAGTCCCTTGTAAATGGTACCCCTGGTACCAAGGGCCCTGATGCCAAGGAAGGTCTCTAAGGGCTGCAGCATGTCTTATGCCACCCTGGAGACCCCTCACTCAGCACAGACACACTGCTTGCCAGCTTGTGTGTGCTGGTGAGAACAAAATGAGTAAGTCGACATGGCACTCCCCTCAGGGTGCCATGCCAGCCTCTCACTGCCTATGCAGGTATAGATAAGTCACCCCTCTAGTAGGCCTTACAGCCCTAAGGCAGGGTGCACTATACCATAGGTGAGGGCACCAGTGCATGAGCACTGTGCCCCTACAGTGTCTAAGCAATACCTTAGACATTGTAAGTGCAGGGTAGCCATAAGAGTATATGGTCTGGGAGTCTGGTTTACACGAACTCCACAGCACCATAATGGCTACACTGAAAACTGGGAAGTTTGGTATCAAACTTCTCAGCACAATAAATGCACACTGATGCCAGTGTACATTTTATTGTAAAATACACCCCAGAGGGCACCTTAGAGGTGCCCCCTGAAACCTTTACCGATTATCTGTGTAGGCTGACTGGTTCCAGCAGCCTGCCACAACCGAGACATGTTGCTGGCCCCATGGGGAGAGTGCCTTTGTCACTCTGAGGCCAGTAACAAAGCCTGCACTGGGTGGAGATGCTAACACCTCCCCCAGGCAGGAGCTGTCACACCTGGCGGTGAGCCTCAAAGGCTCACCCCTTTGTGCCAGCACCGCAGGACACTCCAGCTAGTGGAGTTGCCCGCCCCCTCCGGCCACGGCCCCCACTTTTGGCGGCAAGGCCGGAGAAAATATTGAGAAAAACAAGGAGGAGTCACTGACCAGTCAGGACAGCCCTAAGGTGTCCTGAGCTGAAGTGACTAACTTTTAGAAATCCTCCATCTTGCAGATGGAGGATTCCCCCAATAGGATTAGGGATGTGACCCCCTCCCCTTGGGAGGAGGCACAAAGAGGGTGTACTCACCCTCAGGGCTAGTAGCCATTGGCTACTAACCCCCCAGACCTAAACACGCCCTTAAATTTAGTATTTAAGGGCTCCCCTGAACCTAAGAATTTAGATTCCTGAAACTACAAGAAGAAGAAGACTGCTGAGCTGAAAAACCCCTGCAGAGGAAGAACAGAAGACACCAACTGCTTTGGCCCCAGACTTACCGGCCTGTCTCCTGCCTTCCAAAGAAACCTGCTCCAGCGACGCTTTCCAAGGGACCAGCGACCTCTGAATCCTCTGAGGACTGCCCTGCTTCAAGAAAGACAAGAAACTCCCGAGGACAGCAGTACTGCTCCAAAAGAACTGCAACTTTGTTTCAAGGAGCAGATTTAAGGACCCCTGCAACTCCCCGCAAGAAGCGTGAGACTTGCAACACTGCACCCGGCGACCCCGACTCGACTGGTGGAGAACCAACACCTCAGGGAGGACCCTCCGGCGACTCAGAGACCGTGAGTAACCAAAGTTGTCCCCCCTGAGCCCCCACAGCGACACCTGCAGAGGGAATCCCGAGGCTCCCCCTGACCGCGACTGCCTGAACTCCATTTCCCGACAGTTGAAAAAGACCCTGCACCCGCAGCCCCCAGCACCTAAAGGAACGGAACTCCTGTGCAGGAGTGACCCCCAGGAGGCCCTCTCCCTTGCCCAGGTGGTGGCTACCCCGAGGAGCCCCCCCCTTGCCTGCCTGCAACGCTGAAGAGATCCCTTGATCTCTCATTGAAAACCATTGTAAACCCGACGCGTGTTTGCACCCGGCCGCCCCCGCGCTGCTGAGGGTGTACTTTTTGTGCTGACTTGTGTCCCCCCCGGTGCCCTACAAAACCCCCCTGGTCTGCCCTCCGAAGACGCGGGTACTTACCTGCTGGCAGACTGGAACCGGGGCACCCCCTTCTCTCCATTGAAGCCTATGTGTTTTGGGCACCTCTTTGACCTCTGCAGCTGACCGGCCCTGAGCTGCTGTGTGGTGACTTTGGGGTTGCTCTGAACCCCCAACGGTGGGCTACCTTGGACCAAGAACTGAAACCTGTAAGTGACTTACTTACCTGTGAAACCTAACAATACTTTACCTCCCCCAGGAACTGTGAAAATTGCACTAAGTGTCCACTTTTAAAACAGCTTATTGTGTTTTATGTAAAAAGTATACATGCTAATGTAATGATTCAAAGTTCCTAAAGTACTTACCTGCAATACCTTTCAAATGAGATATTACATGTAGAATTTGAACCTGTGGTTCTTAAAATAAACTAAGAAAATATATTTTTCTATAACAAAACCTATTGGCTGGATTTGTCTCTGAGTGTGTGTTCCTCATTTATTGCCTGTGTGTATGTACAACAAATGCTTAACACTACTCCTTTGATAAGCCTACTGCTCGACCACACTACCACAAAATAGAGCATTGGTATTATCTCTTTTTGCCACTATCTTACCTCTAAGGGGAACCCTTGGACTCTGTGCATGCTATTCCTTACTTTGAAATAGTACATACAGAGCCAACTTCCTACACCAGGGTATTGTAGGAGCTGCGATTCTATGAATTAAATGAGTGAACGAAAACGTGCGTGCCCAGGCACAGTGGAAATAGAGACCCTTTTGGTCTCTGATCCAATAAGATGGGTAAACAAGAGGAACTCAGCCTCCAAGTGCCAACCTCTCTAGCAGAGGCATCTATCTGGGTGGCCTCGGGCATCTCCCTAACAGGCATTTGCCTTGGTAATAAGGACCCTTCGTATAATGTCCACAGGAGCTGCAGCTCAGTACATTGTCAGAGTATACTGCTGTAACAAGAGATGTATTTCTGACAGACAAGCTTTCACCATTTTCCACACTCACAATGGGAAACTTAGGTTAAATTTAAAGTTTTGTCCACCAGACCAGGCCTGTAAACCTAACCGAGCATATTGATAGTGTTCATGGATTTTGGTACCAAACACTGAAAGCAAACTCAGCATCTTCCACCTAGTAATAAAAACTGTCATTCTTACGTCACCTCTTTGTACTTATCAGCAGAATATTACAAATTTGTGGAGAAAAAACATCTGTGAGTTGTTGCCAAATTGAGCTTAACTCTGTATGAAAGAGATCTGGCATACAAGTAGTATATCTACTGCACAGGTAGTAAAAAGCATAAGAACACCCACCCTCTTCAAAGAGCAGAGGGCTCCTGAATCTCATCCTACACGCGCCAAGACACAAGTTCTCCTCTTGAGATCCGACTTGCAGCAATTCTTGTGGGAGCCGCACCAAGAGTCTGTTGTGCTAACGATTTAAGACCACATTTTTCATCTGTCTTACCTTGCTGTCTAACAAGGTGACACATTCCCTCTATTTTATTATGATTATCTATTTAAGCCCGCAAACCTGTGACAGATTCTGTATGTATAACTATAAAACATAAATCTGTTTATTCTAGAGGGGCATTTGCTAAATTACTGTAGAAAGTTTAATGCTGGCTGATATGTTACAACATAATAGTTTGCATCTATTATTTACCATTTAATCTAGCCCAATTGTCTTTGACTCAAGACACTCGAACTGAGGATAAAATCTTTAAATACGTCATGTTCAATCCCTTTAAGTAAGTTGTTTGTTATGGGGAAAAACTGACAATAATATTGACACACAAGCTATAATTTTGACCTGAACAGTCAGTTGTGGTTAAATGGAATATTATTACCAGGCAACTGTTAACCACTGGGGAAGTGCACAGTGTGGATTTAATGGAAATAATTTCCGAGAAACTTCATGCACTGGAATATTAGCTCTAAGATCACATTTCAGGAATTATGTTTCTTACATCACACACACTTTCATCCTTAACAAATACTGTCAATCTTTAATGCATTTTATGTTATGAAGACTAACATCACATAGAAACATCTGTGATGCTTTGCAGATGACAAAGACTGTGAAACCTTGATTACTGCATTAAAATTGAATTAATTAAACCGAAATCATGTGCTTCTTTGATGTTATCTAATGCGATGCAGTTAACACCTATACACTCGTACAGTGGTTTTACCCAAATTACAGGAATATGGTTAGCATAAAACTTTTTTTGATAGTAAACACACTTGAGAGGATAATGTGGTTTTTTTTGCTGCTTAAAAGATAATGCAGGAGAGTTCAATGTAGTTCCATCACAAAAGTTCTGTACTAGATATTCAAGACATCAGCATTGAATCTTTCCATAATTAAGTTAGAGAATATTCAGAAAATTGGACTTGGACATGGCCTTCCTAGATATACACTGAACTTTTCTGGCCCAGTGCCTATAGATCAGTTAGCATCAGACAAAATGTGCCATATATTTGTTCATCTTTCTGAAGGGTTGGTTACAGAGACATAAGACAGGGTGGCCCATGCAGACACCTGAGGCTTGTCTGTGCCACAGGGCAATGGTGCTATAGCACAGCTATGTTCCCTTTGGTCTTGTACAGGACAGCATACTCACATTCAACATGGATGCGTCCCTGCGGAATTCCATCATATCTTCGCTCAACTTGCTCTGGTTCTCATCCAAGACATCTATTATCATAACAAAAAGTCAGTATGAAGCGATCGGGACAAATAAGGACAAACCAAAGATACTTTCCGACAAAGCAATCCTGGCACTTGACGCAGGTGACTGCAGGGGCAAGGCAGCATTAATCAAAAGCTCATAGATGGTAAATCACAAGTCAGATTTCTTCATCTCTCAAAATGTTCAAGGCTTCTAAGACCTGAATGTCCAAAGTCTCTTGCATTAGTGACCCATTTAATAAGCCTTTCATTTCTGCCTCTAACAGCACTCTGTCCCTGTGTGTCTCTCCTGCCAGAAGCACAGCCATGGTTCCACATGATGAATGGAAACCCAACAGAACCCTCTCTCTGTGACCTCATACAAAGCTGTGCGGTCCACAGGCATTCACTGCTTTATGAAGATCTCATGTGTCCAGTGAGGGTACCAAACGGCTGCCATATTGGAAGTGGTATCTAGATGTCTATCCCAAGCCTGCACCCCCTATACCCTGGGCATATGCCACCATCTGACTTAACTTTATGTGTCTATGCTTCACCCTCTGAAAACTCTCACAAGACTATTTTAATTACTAGGTGTAAAGAAATCCATAAACGTCACAAAGTATCTACCGGCAAGCTGTGCACTGTTCCACCATAATAAGGTGTTTTTAGACTACAGATTTGTCTCTGCTGTCCGACTATACACAATTCCCAGTTCCTGCCACTGATGTGTTTAAACTTGGTGACCATTTTGACCCTCTCCGCTCTTGAAAGAATGGTTTTCCAAGCAATTAACAACCCTCCAAAGATGAATATCTTAATGAGCCTCCTGAATCTCTGCAAAAGTCCCAACTCAAGTTAAAAGCCTTTTATGAACACTTCTGCTGAAATGGTTTGTAGGCCAATAGAGCATCTTAAGGTATGCTTATCCTGAGATGTGGGCTCAGGGTTGGACACAATCCTACTGTGAGTCCTAATCAGCGATTTGTACAGTCTGGCTTTTACTTAATATCAGTTTGTATTCTGGGGCTTATCGTTTTGCATTTCTAGGCACAACAATGGGCTTTAAAATCCCAGTTGTTATCCATATCGCGATGAGCTCAAGATGCCACACATGACATGGCACCCCTACAGGAGCATTCTCAGATCATATTGAAATCTTTTAAATGCTGAGACATGGGTAACTGTGTGGACACAGTGAGTGAGATGACAGTGTGATGCTTGCTAGTTTGGTACTAATTAAAAGCAGTGCCTACAGGATGGAACGAGCTCTGCCGTACTCTGGGGTATATAGTAGGACCCCAATAAGGAGAGGGCAGCAGCATGGTTAATAACTTTCTTATTCTGAGGAGAGACTATTCTACGAGGTTCATGATGCTGATGGAACTAAGGAATGACTATGTTAAGACGTTATGATGCTGATGAGTTTCTGGCAATGAACTGAACTGGGGAGAGCTTAACATACTTTTTGACAGTGGCAGAGAGCTTGCGACTCACCAAATTTGAGTTCTAGGTTCTTCTCGAGCTGGTCGATCTTCTCAGAGAGCTTGCCCAACATGGATCGGAGGAACGCGATCTCCTGATCTTTTTGCGCTAGGGCCACCTGCATCTCATGGAAACGATCGTCTGTCTGCTGCAGGAACTCTTTCAACCCTTCGAACTTGCACATTTCCAGGTGAGTCTCGTAGGTGTCCTGGTTACCTATGAAGGTGCAACTGGCAGGAAAAAGGTTGGGTTACAAAATAGTACCACTGTAGCTAACTTGGATCAAGAAGCCTCGATTAGATGTGTTCAATACACGCCTCTCTGCAGAGAGCACTTCAACATGTGCAAGGAATGTTAATTCTTTGTGCCCATTAACCAAAGGCCCCTTATGTATAATCTCTAGGAGTAAATGTAGATCCAAAAGGAACTATTCCATGCCCCCAACATTCCTAATCCTTACCCATATTTGGAGTGAGGGCACTTTATATGTTCGCACTCCTTGAGATGAGGTTCAAGGTTCATCTTCAGCAACGGAGGGCAGTTGGGGTTGTTGGGACAGCGCACAGGTCGGTAATCACAGCTGCTTTCATGATCCCTGGCACAAAAAGATGGAAGAAAAAAGTATGAGGGAATGACACAAAGGTGACTGGGCAGCAGACTCTGGGAGGTGCAACCTCCAATCAGGGTCACCAGGTGAAAGAGCAACATCACCACCAGAGTAATTAACTCAGCACTGGCGACAAGCAAAAGGTTTGCAGTGGGGAGATCAGAGTAGATGGCACAAACCAGGATAGATTAGGACAGGCAAAACAAAACACATATGTCCACTTTAAACTCTTATTGTCGGATTTTGAGTCCAGGGTATGTGTAAATGTTGCTTACACATCATCTAACACTTCAAATTTCCCACCAACTGTGCCCGTACTCAGGATACTGCCGCCCGCAAACCTCTGCAGATATAACCTTCAACTATTTGTGTGGAGAAACAAGTAAGAAAGATGGAAAAATTTCAGTTTCCCAGAAACCACCAAATTCCGGTTCTGACATCGGACACTTGGAATCATGGTAAAACCTGCTAAGGCTAATATGGCAACTGAGCAATACTGGTATATACACCGGCCTGTTAATGTGAGTTTAAGAGTGTGTGTCTGTTTTTTATGGTACTTTTCTGGATAATACACCTGATTTTCAATCTTCTGGCACTGTCAGAATGGCTCCAAAATAGAAATTGTCTGCAGTAGGCAGAGATTTTTCCATGCTATAAAAAATAGTCTATTTTGCCAACCACTGCTTTAAAGTCAGATGTAATTGCTGGGTAGTAATCTCAACTTGACGTATGTTAACATATGGAATACATCCTTGTTTGAGTCACGTTTGCTCGACTTCATATTTTCACATTAAAAAATGTCCACTACATACTTTTTTTAAGTAAGCTTCAACCTAGGAGAATGGACTTTATGGTTAATGCACCCTCACTAGCCAGATGGACCAGATATTTGCCTATGCAGGGAAAAATTCTGATGCCACATCTGAAAGACATTGGTATTATCCCAGGAGAGAGGTGAAGAGGGGATCCCACATTCCCCTGCTTGATTAGATAAGTGAAAGCCACTATCACCTACACACCAAAAGAGGGCAGTGAAAGCCACCTGTGTCTATCCACTAAGGACAGTGCCAGGAACAAGGGGAAGCACCCTAAAACATCCAGTCTCCTGTTGTTACCAAGGTTGATCCATAAACGAAGAGTAAGAGAATATTCAAATCCACCAAAAGGCCATTATTCAGTAATATGAGCCTTGAAAATTTAAGAAGAATGTTTTAAGAGCAACCGTGGATCCTGTGTCCACCACAGCCTGAAGGATAATGCAGAATGGACCAAAAAATTTAATATGAAATGACTTTGCACAAGTTATGTTATAAGGCAGTGGTTCCCAACCTTTTGACTTCTGTGGACCCCCACTTTTTCCATTACTGGAACACGGGGACAACCACTGAATCCTTATTGGAATCCGAGGACCCCCCAATGAGTCATTACTGAAAGCTGGGGACCTAGTCTGCTAATATTATCTAATTTTTTAAGCAGTCGTGGACCCCTTGAGGAGGCTTCGCGGACCCCCATGGGTCCCTGGACCACAGGTTGGGAACCACTGTTATAAGGAATAGAGAAATAGCAGAGGGGATTTTCATTTCAGATCCATGCATTTGAATGAGTAAGCATTCACGGTTGCACAGTGTGTAATTCTGCTAGCTAGAATCGCATCAGAAATTCCTATAGCTAACTGCATGGGCTCCGTAAGACACTTGATAAAGTACAGGAAACAACAGTGTCAAATGAAGAGAAAGCAGATGAATTTGGAGGGTGCAGAGAAAATGAAGGCAGGTCTCGGTGGGGAGAATGGGTGGGTTGGACATCTGGAGGACAAGAACCATTTTGAACATTTACCATGTTCATGATATGAGTAAGTGAGGCCAGGAAAAAAGTATTTCATAAAATGTTATATGGTTTTATTTAAGTGATACAGCTTCATATGGTTTTCAATAGGGAAAGAGTTTGGTATTCATTTGTATGAAAACAATTACAAATAAAAGGTAAATAATTCCTAATAAGAATACATAAAATATACATTAAAACTTTGCAAATCATAAAAAAAAATTGTATTTGAGGTGAAATGAACGTTATCAGCAAAAACACAGAAAAAGATAATGTGTGCTTAGCATATACATTTTTGAGTTTTGTTTTTTTAACGACTTTAAGAGTGCAATGTTTTAGTTATAGAATGAAAAACTGGCATTTACGCCTACGTAGCGGACTTTGAGACATTGCTTCTATTGAAAAGCCTCTATAGGGGATAATGCGCTTGTAAGGTTAGTCCACAAATAAAATTGTTGGCCTAGGGGGGGCATGGCTTCGGGCGTCAAGATGGCGGTCGCACTCTGAGAGTGCTCTGGACCCCTCTGTCATCCGCCTGAAGATACTGCGGTCTATTGACTTGGTGGTGCTGCACTAACTGTCCCTGCGAGTTCCTTGACCCTTGGGGACCCTGCTATGGCGAAGCGGCGGTGGAAACAATCCCCGTGTGCGTGCTGCGGCCCGTTCAGCCCGAGGACTAAAATGGCGGCCGGGATCAAACCGCCTCGGCGAGGCTGAGCCGCTGACCCCCTGACGTGGCCGCCTCGGGCCGGAGAGAAGCCGGAGCCGTGCTCCGAGACGCGGGCCCCCGTGGACTGGGGGGGGTGGCGTAGCATTGATTTGCGAGGGGAGCTCCGGGCAGCCCAGACCACCCCTACACCCCCGGCCGGCAGCGCCGGCTGCGGAGGACTGCGGCTGCTGGACCAGGAGAGAAAGAGTCGCCGCGGTCCACGCTGTGGAGAGATCTCCTCGGAGTGAGGAGGACGTGCACCTGCGGTCGCTGACCTCCGGCGCCCTAATCGGGGCGAGTGGCGCGCCAAAGATTCACAGAGGGCCGGGGGCCCGGGAAACCCCCGAGGGGGGGACCCGACCCGCCGGGAGCTGCGTTGCGGACCGGGCACGGGCCGCGGCGCTCTGAGAGGACCGGTGGAGTGCATCTATAAGCCTGGAGACATCCCCCCAGGAAAGGGAAAAGGAAATCCAAAAGTTAAAAGAGAGCCTGGTGGCTCGGACTGCCCCCCGGACCCCCAGGCCGGTGGGGCCCACCACTGATTGCCACAACGACCTGGAGCCGACCGCGAACCGGACTGGTGGAGGGGGGCTCCCCCGGGCTCCCACCAAAACGTGAAGCCGCAGCGCAGGCAACACGCATCCGTCGACCTCAGCTGTGGAGACCAGTGGCCTGGCCGGGGTGAGTGTGGACCTGCCAGGGAGGCACCAGTACCCTGGGGGTGTGAGGTGTTGGATCCCCGGACCAGTGGAGTGCCAGCGGAAGAGGGCCCCCTTCCTCCCTCTCTCGCCCCTCCCCCCTGCACAGAGGGTGTGACGGGAGGACTGTCGGGAGAGGGCTGATTTGCTGAAACCGCCGCACGGGACCGGTGGTGGGGTCCCCCCCCAGGGCCCGGGGGAACACGGCTGTGACCAGAGGGAGCTCCTGACTTCGTGGCCTCCTGGCGATCCTGAACTGGGGACGCCCGTCGGGGTCCCACATAGAGCCGAGTGACTCTCCGGGACTTCCCCTCTCCTCCTGACGGCGCGGCGCGGCCGGGAGGAGGGGTAGACCTGTGGCTATTGTGCTCCAAATAAAGAATTGAGACCACACAACCCCGCCTATAACGACAGAGCCCCACCTGCGGACCCCCCTTGGATCCCCGGTGGCGGAGAGCGCTTCAAGTGCTGAGGCTCGGACGATAGCTTCACAAGAGACAACATAAACCGACCCCCAACCCCGTGACAAGATGGGAAGGGACAAAGCGAACAAACAACCTCCGGCCTCCCAGCAAAAGATCGACCAGTTCATGACGCCAGCGGGCCTGCGGGGAGACGGAGAAGCGGCTAATGGGGGCCCAGCGCTAGACAGAGAGAGTGCCATCTTCCAAGCCATCCAATCATCGCAGTCAGCCGTGGAGAACAAAATTGGGGAAGTACGAGAGGACATGGGCCTTATCAGGCAAGACCTCAGAAACGCAGTGAGACGAATTACCGAGGTGGAAAACCGGGTCTCCCAGACTGAAGACGAATTAGCCGACCTTAGAACCAAAGTGGCCCAGTTGCAGACTCGAACCAGTGAGTTGCACCGCCGCGCGGAAGACGCAGAAAATCGATCAAGACGCAACAACCTGCGCTTCATCGGATTCCCGGAAGGCGTAGAGGAGGACAAGGCTTCTGAATTTTTGGAGCGGTGGATCAAGACCTGGATACCGGATCAAACTCTTTCACCCTGGTTCGCGGTCGAACGTGCCCATAGGACCCTTGCTCCGCGCCCCCCGCCGGGTGGCCCAAAACGCCAGATGATTGCACGCTTCTTTCATTTCAAAGATCGAGACAATATCCTTAAGGAAGCTAGGCGTTCTGAAGATCTTCAATGGGAGAATCATAAGATCTTAATATTCCCAGACTACACCCGTGAAGTTCAGACCCGTCGCCGGTCATATGAGCATGTCAAACAAAAACTTAGAGCAATGCAACTCTCTTACATGCTCCTCTTTCCTGCACGGCTCAAGGTCCTTATGGCCGGAAAGGCCTACTTATATGAATCCCCGGAGGAGGCGTGGGACTGGCTGACCGAAGGGGGCGTTGGAGCCCGGCGGGGACCCCTGAGGCCAGTGGGAGAGCCCTCCCGTGACGGACCCCCCCTTTGGGGGGACCCCGGAGGAGCAGGAGGCGTACCAGATCCCAAACGGGGAGGCGAAAAGACTCAGACACTCCTACCAACAGTGAGGTGGCCCGAGGCCCTGGTTCACAGACAGAGAGGGCCCCCAACGAGTCCCCGGGGCTTCGGGACTCGGCCCGAGCTGCAGATGACAATCGCCTGAGCCAGTCCCCGGTGCTCGGCTGATATGAGACATGTGGCTCCCATCGGGGCGTGCGGGGTGGCCGGGACTGCCCGGCTCGCACCTGCGGGCCCTGGAGGAGACAGCACGGATGGCTCAGTACCTCCAACACACGCCACGTGTGACTTCGCTTATGACCGTTAATTGCAATTGATCCGACTAAAGGGAGGGGTCCACCACTCCACTCCAACGACAGTCCTTCTGGCTGTTTTGTTCTGGTTGGGTATTTGGGCGACAGATGCTTCCGGGGTGGGAGTATGGGGTGGGAGGTGGTTGGGGGGGTGAAGAGTTTGAAACGGGTTTAGATAGTAATGTGATGATAAGTTTTTCTTGTTGCCTTTATATTTCATTGTTACACTTGAAACGGTCGTCCCCAGGTCCACAGGCAGACACTCAGCAATATATAGCAACCACGCAACCCACACCTGGCCCTCACTGACTCAGATTATCTCATGGAATGTAAATGGCCTGTTAGATAAGATCAAGAGATCCGCAGTATTCAATACTCTCCGCAGATATTCCCTCTCAGTGGTCTTATTACAAGAAACCCATCTCCTCGGGTCTAGGTGCCCCATATGCACACACTAGGGGGATACAACAGAGTTTATCATGCGGGCTTCTCCAGATGCTCTAGAGGGGTGGCTATCCTACTCCATCGTTCATTACCTATGGTGATTACAACCACGCAATCCGACCCACAGGGCAGGTTTGTAGTGATCACGGGGATACTTCATAGATCACCGCTAAACCTTGTATGTGCGTATGCCACCCCCGGCAGGACTTGATGCCTTCTTACTCTCGCTCCACCAGGTAGCAACGGGACTCCCTCAGGGGACCACCTTGTTGGGAGGGGACTTCAACGCCGTTCTCGACCCCAGTCTAGATGTATCCGGCGATGTTACCGCTAGTAGATCTAACCGGGCTTTGAGTTTTACTGGCTGGGCTGAGAGCCTCGGCCTATGTGACGTGTGGAGAACTTGGCATCCCAGGGAGCGTCAATACACACACACACACACATCGGCCGCCCACCTGACGCAATCCAGAATCGATCTTGTATTCATGCCTGCTCTAGACGTCACCAGCGTCACAGGAGCGGAGATACTGCCTCGTGGGGTCTCGGACCACGCACCGGTACGTGTCCGGCTGGGTGGGGCGGACCCCGCCAGGCGTCCGGTGTGGCGTCTAAACACATGGTACCTGCAGGACAACGACTACACCCTTGAGGTTAGGGACCATCTCGCTCAATATTTCGAACTGAACCTGGGATCAGTCCGATCTCCAGGCACAATATGAACAAAACAAAACAATGCCAACAGGGAAGATATTCATAGGATTTGGGCGCTCACAGTAAGTCCAATCAAGTAATAGTCCAATAAGTTTATGGTATGGTGCTCATGACAAGAGGATCTCCCTTAGTCCTCTCATGTTTCAAGGCAAACACACAGAAAAAGAACAGGTGTCAGAGCACTCATGATATTCCTTATTAGGAGTTATTGATGTATCCAGTCTTCTTAGTCAATCAATCACCGACTCATGTTCATCTCAGAGTCCAGATTTTATTCTCAATGTATGGAACTCTCCATAAGTATAGTAAAGTACAGCCAACACGTGTTTCATCCCATGAGAAGTTAATCTCTTAAGGACTTCATCAGGGCTGCAAATAGACAAAATAATAACGTCTACATATGTGGTAACGAGCGTTGGTCAAAACAGAGACCATACCAGCACCCAAAGTGACAATAGTGCAATGTAACAGGGCAAGATATAATGTGATTTTTGTGATATTCGTAAAAAATTATTAACGGTTAAGATAAAACAGTATAGACCGACAATTTTTATATTCCCGTTCAAAAGAGGGTGAAATGTACGAATCAGTCATCTGTTATTAAAGCTTTAGTTAACTATTGATTATACATGTCATGTACCATATAGGTTTATATAATGAGAATGTGCACGTCACCAAAAGACGACAAAATAGAGTGAGACGCCCTATGAGCAAGGCAGAAAAAAGATCCAGGTTTTATGTAGAGATTATAAAACAAAACCCAGAATATATAGAAAACTAAAATAGAGATTATACAAGCAGAAGTAAATAAAATAAATAAATCAAGGAAAACCTATACTAATCTGTCGTTATCCCCTTAAGGCATCTCATCTGTGACATACCTTAATTAAAATTAGTTAGTTTAGTAGCGAAATATCCAACAAGGCCATTGAGCAACCTGTCGAGATCCCAAAAAGAAAAAGGGGGGGAGAACAATCAGTCTTATATAAGGTCCCTATCAGGTATAGGGTATAAAATCCAAGCAATTAAGTAAGACAACTCACAAATATACATACACCGACCTTAAGTTCTATGTTGCATCCAAAATAAAGTTGCACCGAGGTAAATTCCATATCAATCTACAAAAAAGAATTATAGACATGAATCTATCATGCTAAGGTAAGCGTCACCGCGTGGATTCTATGTCAAAAAAGAAGAAAAAAATAAATAAAAATAAAATAAAACCCCGATGCCGGACCTCGAACAAACGGAGCCAATCAAGATGTTACAAACCAATAAACCACTCACCTTCTGTAATAGATTATCAACTTATATATGGGGAACCGAAACGGAGTCAAGATGCATCCCGCTACGTCCCAGTCACAATGTGCTGCATCTCGTCTAAACGCCCGAGAAAGCCGTCCCTTTTTAAAAGGAACTGTATCCGCGGAAATGATTGGAGTGGAAGACGGACTTTAACTAAAAACCATGGGCGCCATATTGTAATGTCTAGAACTATCCGTAGAACGTTGATTATACCATATCGGGTACTTAATGTTCCAAAAATTCACCCGTTATCAATCGATATGCCACATGAGAGAAGCAAAAACGGTCTATACTGCAAAGTGAAGTATCCAAATTACGAAATATCGATTCTTAACAATATGAGTAGCAAGCATACTGCTAATAAGGTAGATATAAAAGAAATACTGGGCAAAGGTTTCTTTAACCTTGTTAACTCTTCAAAATAGGGGGAAAGAAAAACGGGGGGCCTTGAAACCCAATCATAATAAATATCCCTCATCTTAATAAGGATAATAATAACTATCTATAGTCATAAAAATAGAATAAGCCAAAATATACAATCAGAAATGGGATGGGAAATAGCAAATGATCGCACTATAACCAAAAAGGAGGATAAGAGTGAAGTACATATTCAAAACATATATACCTATTGATAAGATCTGTAGTAACAACACTTTATCTATGAGAAATCATGATATAAATATGTCGGAGATGGGATAGAAAGAAACATGTGGTCATTAATACAAAAAAGAGAAGGGGATGAAAATAAAATAACATTTACATCACATATGACATGATATGTCTGTTGCAGCGACAGCTCATAAACAATGACGTAAGGACGTCTTTAAAAGAGAGATAACATAGTAGCCTCATCAGTTGCAATGAGTCAATAATGAAATGAAAATCACATTAAATGCATTTGGACATGCGTAAAGAGCTGAAATTGATAATAGTACCAAGTCTATTATATTGAAACAATGTATACTTCGAATCAACTATACGTACAAATTATACAGCAATATCATTGTATAAAACCCCGTACGCTGCCTAAGTAACAATCATTGACATAGATACATATCTAATGAACTAACATACGGATACAGTCATTATGGAAATCCATAAGTATCACATGAACCTACACTGTATTCCAGCCATGATTGAAGATAAGATGTTAGTCACCTAAGTAGTACTCCATCTCAAAATTGGTGTTCAGGCCATCCTCCACAGCTCTGAGTTTTAAAATCCAATAGCATTCCCTTCTTCTAAGGGCTAACTCCCTGTTACCACCCCGAGGGTCTCTTTCAATGAGATCAAACCCAAAAAATTCAAAACCACATGAGTTGTTACGTTCAGGGCATAGCCGCATGTGATTTACAATGGGATATCTCCCATCATCCTGTCTGAGGGCTCTGAAATGTTCACTTGCTCTGGTTTTTAGTGATCTAATGGTGCTGCCTATATAATACAGGCCACACTTGCATACGATCATATAAATGACAAAATTACTGTCACATGTGATATTGTAGTTAATATTAAATGAAATTCCAGTGGAGCTCATGAAGGAGGAGATGCCAGATTTTGCCCATCTACACATGCCACAGTGTCCACACTTGAAAAAACCCTTATTACGTTTACTAAGCCAATCATTGTGTCTCAGTTTAGTGCGGAAACTGGGGCATAGGATGTTCTTAAGAGTTCTACCCCTCCTAAAAGTAAAAACCGGGGTCCTAGGAATCATTTTCTTAAAGTTAGGGTCAGCTGTAAGAATATTCCAATGTCTGTTCATACATTTCTTAAGAAGCATAGCTGGTTTCGTATAGTTAACTATACAACGAATGGTGTCATCTCTAGGTCTAGATTTCTGACATAATGTATCCGATCTCTTCAGACGCATTGCCCGAGTACGGGCGTTATTAATCACGTCTGAAGAATATCCCCGTGCCTCAAATCTATTGCTCATATCCTTAATGCATAATTTAAAATCTTCCTCAAGGCTGCAGTTTTGTCTTGCCCTCACCATCTCACCATAAGGTATTGAATTGATCTGGTGGGTCGGATGTGCGCTCTTAGCATGTAAGATAGAGTTACAGGAAGTACTTTTTCTGTAGAGACGACTCTCTATTCTGTTGTCACGGATGAATAGTTCAACATCTAAGAATGCAATTTTAGTCACACTTTGTTCGAAAGTAAATTGTATGTTACAATCATTATTGTTCAGATATTTAATGAAAGCATTCAGTTTTTGTAGGTTACCTGTCCAAATCATCAGGCAATCATCAATATATCTACCCCAATAGAGTATGTCAGTCATCCAATTGCTACCTTCTTTACTCCAGATCTTATTTTGTTCAAAAAGACCCATGAATAGATTCGCATAGGCTGGAGAAAATTTCGACCCCATGGCGACACCTTGTCTCTGGCGAAACCAGTCATAATTAAATAGGAAAACATTGTTATTCAAAATCAAATCAACCATATTGATTAGCATATTGGTGTGGTCATAAAGTATTGCAGGTCGCCTGTACAGGAAATAACGCAAGGCCTCCATTCCTTGTTCGTGATTAATACTGGTGTAAAGAGAGGTGACATCCAATGTGACTAAGATCATACCTGGTTCCCACGTCATGTCGGATAATATACTAAGAATGTGTTTGGTATCCTTGATATATGATGGCAAATTAATTACATATGGTTGTAAGAAAATATCTACATACTCCGAAAGCCTCTCCGTGGGACCTCCTATGCCTGATACAATAGGTCTACCAGGCGGGGATGTGGGATTCTTATGTATTTTCGGTAGAGTGTAAATACAGGGATTCCTGGGTCTATGGACACGAAGGTACAAATATTCCTCTTCCTTCAAAAGAGACTGCTTCAGACACTCTTGTAGGAATTTATTGATTTTATTAGACAGTGAGGGGATGGGATCTGAGACCATCTTCTCATAGCAAACGTTGTCTCCTAATTGTCTGTAAATCTCCTGTTTGTAATCTGAGGTGTTCATAATCACAATATTACCCCCTTTATCCGCCTCCCTTATGGTAATCTCTTCATTACTGGATAACTGTCTTAAATTAATTCTTTCTGTATGACTAAGATTGTGATGCCAGACATCCAGTCGAGTGGTGTTTTGACATTCCAATTTGTTGAAGTCCCGCCAGACTACCTTAAAGAAGGTATCTATACAATTATCACCCACAAGGGTTGGAGTCCAGGTCGATTTATTCCTTAGACCGCTAGGTAGTGTCTCTGATGGAATATCAAGATCAGATAAGATTTGTGTTAAGGTAGTCGGATCTTGTTCGTAGTTGGCAATAGACAGTAAGGTGGCCGTGTCCTGAATATCCCTGATGGATAGGGGATGGCCCTCATTGAGAGTATCCATTGAGGTACCGTTTCGTCTATAGTCGGGTTGATTTGAGAAATGTTTTTTCAATTTAAGCCGTCTGATAAATTTGAAAAAGTCGATTTTAGTACCCTGAAATCCCCCTTATTTCCTGGACAAAAACCTAGACCTTTACTTAAAAGAGTCAAATCGTGAGTTGTAAGTTCGAGATCAGAGAGGTTAATGACATTGATAATGTCACTAACCGAGTTACTTATTTCCCCTTGTTCCAAGAGCGTGTTTTCATTCCTTTCTTTAAGTCGGTGTGCTCCGCCTCCCCTACCCCGTCTGGTTTTCCTGGTTCTACCACACGTCGGTTTGTCTCCCACTGTCTTATTCTCCGGACCTCTGCTAAAAAAGAGGGAGTACCCTGTGGTGCTATTGAGTCAAGTCTGGAAGTATTGGAGCAAGCACTACTCTCGCTGTTACTGGTGGATACACTATTCAGTGAGGATGAGGAGCCCGCCTCACAATTTGGCGGGGTTTCAACCCTTTTAATCAAATGATCATATTTGCGTGAGAATGTAAAAATCCTACCATTTTTGTAATCCAATTCATCCCGTCTGAGTTTATGCGCTTTTCTTTGTGCGACCTCATTTTGATGTTGATTTATAATTTCATTTAGTATTTTGAAATTTTTGGCCGTGGGTTCTTCCAAATTCATATTTCTAATTTCTGTTTCTAATTCTGAAATTTCCGTTTGGAGTCTGGTGACTTTCCTCTCTGCGTTTTCTATTAAGATATTAATAAGTTTAAGTGAACTTGAAATCAGTTCTTGTTCCCAACTGTCCAAGAGATCCGGATCAAGATCATCAAAAGTGGGGAAGATATGTGACCTTAACCCCCTTGGTTTCCTGTTGAGTTTAACATATTGTTTAAGGGTGGCCCCATCCCACCGAAACGGTACCTCAATGGATACTC
This sequence comes from Pleurodeles waltl, assembly GCF_031143425.1. NCBI lineage: Eukaryota > Metazoa > Chordata > Amphibia > Caudata > Salamandridae > Pleurodeles > Pleurodeles waltl. Next base: position 73,112,675 of record NC_090449.1, read on the forward strand.
TCAATGAGGGCCATCCCCTATCCATCAGGGATATTCAGGACACGGCCACCTTACTGTCTATTGCCAACTACGAACAAGATCCGACTACCTTAACACAAATCTTATCTGATCTTGATATTCCATCAGAGACACTACCTAGCGGTCTAAGGAATAAATCTACCTGGACTCCAACCCTTGTGGGTGATAATTGTATAGATACCTTCTTTAAGGTAGTCTGGCGGGACTTCAACAAATTGGAATGTCAAAACACCACTCGACTGGATGTCTGGCATCACAATCTTAGTCATACAGAAAGAATTAATTTAAGACAGTTATCCAGTAATGAAGAGATTACCATAAGGGAGGCGGATAAAGGGGGTAATATTGTGATTATGAACACCTCAGATTACAAACAGGAGATTTACAGACAATTAGGAGACAACGTTTGCTATGAGAAGATGGTCTCAGATCCCATCCCCTCACTGTCTAATAAAATCAATAAATTCCTACAAGAGTGTCTGAAGCAGTCTCTTTTGAAGGAAGAGGAATATTTGTACCTTCGTGTCCATAGACCCAGGAATCCCTGTATTTACACTCTACCGAAAATACATAAGAATCCCACATCCCCGCCTGGTAGACCTATTGTATCAGGCATAGGAGGTCCCACGGAGAGGCTTTCGGAGTATGTAGATATTTTCTTACAACCATATGTAATTAATTTGCCATCATATATCAAGGATACCAAACATTCTTAGTATATTATCCGACATGACGTGGGAACCAGGTATGATCTTAGTCACATTGGATGTCACCTCTCTTTACACCAGTATTAATCACGAGCAAGGAATGGAGGCCTTGCGTTATTTCCTGTACAGGCGACCTGCAATACTTTATGACCACACCAATATGCTAATCAATATGGTTGATTTGATTTTGAATAACAATGTTTTCCTATTTAATAATGACTGGTTTCGCCAGAGACAAGGTGTCGCCATGGGGTCGAAATTTTCTCCAGCCTATGCGAATCTATTCATGGGTCTTTTTGAACAAAATAAGATCTGGAGTAAAGAAGGTAGCAATTGGATGACTGACATACTCTATTGGGGTAGATATATTGATGATTGCCTGATGATTTGGACAGGTAACCTACAAAAACTGAATGCTTTCATTAAATATCTGAACAATAATGATTGTAACATACAATTTACTTTCGAACAAAGTGTGACTAAAATTGCATTCTTAGATGTTGAACTATTCATCCGTGACAACAGAATAGAGAGTCGTCTCTACAGAAAAAGTACTTCCTGTAACTCTATCTTACATGCTAAGAGCGCACATCCGACCCACCAGATCAATTCAATACCTTATGGTGAGATGGTGAGGGCAAGACGAAACTGCAGCCTTGAAGAAGATTTTAAATTATGCATTAAGGATATGAGCAATAGATTTGAGGCACGGGGATATTCTTCAGACGTGATTAATAACGCCCGTACTCGGGCAATGCGTCTGAAGAGATCGGATACATTATGTCAGAAATCTAGACCTAGAGATGACACCATTCGTTGTATAGTTAACTATACGAAACCAGCTATGCTTCTTAAGAAATGTATGAACAGACATTGGAATATTCTTACAGCTGACCCTAACTTTAAGAAAATGATTCCTAGGACCCCGGTTTTTACTTTTAGGAGGGGTAGAACTCTTAAGAACATCCTATGCCCCAGTTTCCGCACTAAACTGAGACACAATGATTGGCTTAGTAAACGTAATAAGGGTTTTTTCAAGTGTGGACACTGTGGCATGTGTAGATGGGCAAAATCTGGCATCTCCTCCTTCATGAGCTCCACTGGAATTTCATTTAATATTAACTACAATATCACATGTGACAGTAATTTTGTCATTTATATGATCGTATGCAAGTGTGGCCTGTATTATATAGGCAGCACCATTAGATCACTAAAAACCAGAGCAAGTGAACATTTCAGAGCCCTCAGACAGGATGATGGGAGATATCCCATTGTAAATCACATGCGGCTATGCCCTGAACGTAACAACTCATGTGGTTTTGAATTTTTTGGGTTTGATCTCATTGAAAGAGACCCTCGGGGTGGTAACAGGGAGTTAGCCCTTAGAAGAAGGGAATGCTATTGGATTTTAAAACTCAGAGCTGTGGAGGATGGCCTGAACACCAATTTTGAGATGGAGTACTACTTAGGTGACTAACATCTTATCTTCAATCATGGCTGGAATACAGTGTAGGTTCATGTGATACTTATGGATTTCCATAATGACTGTATCCGTATGTTAGTTCATTAGATATGTATCTATGTCAATGATTGTTACTTAGGCAGCGTACGGGGTTTTATACAATGATATTGCTGTATAATTTGTACGTATAGTTGATTCGAAGTATACATTGTTTCAATATAATAGACTTGGTACTATTATCAATTTCAGCTCTTTACGCATGTCCAAATGCATTTAATGTGATTTTCATTTCATTATTGACTCATTGCAACTGATGAGGCTACTATGTTATCTCTCTTTTAAAGACGTCCTTACGTCATTGTTTATGAGCTGTCGCTGCAACAGACATATCATGTCATATGTGATGTAAATGTTATTTTATTTTCATCCCCTTCTCTTTTTTGTATTAATGACCACATGTTTCTTTCTATCCCATCTCCGACATATTTATATCATGATTTCTCATAGATAAAGTGTTGTTACTACAGATCTTATCAATAGGTATATATGTTTTGAATATGTACTTCACTCTTATCCTCCTTTTTGGTTATAGTGCGATCATTTGCTATTTCCCATCCCATTTCTGATTGTATATTTTGGCTTATTCTATTTTTATGACTATAGATAGTTATTATTATCCTTATTAAGATGAGGGATATTTATTATGATTGGGTTTCAAGGCCCCCCGTTTTTCTTTCCCCCTATTTTGAAGAGTTAACAAGGTTAAAGAAACCTTTGCCCAGTATTTCTTTTATATCTACCTTATTAGCAGTATGCTTGCTACTCATATTGTTAAGAATCGATATTTCGTAATTTGGATACTTCACTTTGCAGTATAGACCGTTTTTGCTTCTCTCATGTGGCATATCGATTGATAACGGGTGAATTTTTGGAACATTAAGTACCCGATATGGTATAATCAACGTTCTACGGATAGTTCTAGACATTACAATATGGCGCCCATGGTTTTTAGTTAAAGTCCGTCTTCCACTCCAATCATTTCCGCGGATACAGTTCCTTTTAAAAAGGGACGGCTTTCTCGGGCGTTTAGACGAGATGCGGCACATTGTGACTGGGACGTAGCGGGATGCATCTTGACTCCGTTTCGGTTCCCCATATATAAGTTGATAATCTATTACAGAAGGTGAGTGGTTTATTGGTTTGTAACATCTTGATTGGCTCTGTTTGTTCGAGGTTCGGCATCGGGGTTTTTTTTTTTTCTTCTTTTTTGACATAGAATCCACGCGGTGACGCTTACCTTAGCATGATAGATTCATGTCTATAATTCTTTTTTGTAGATTGATATGGAATTTACCTCGGTGCAACTTTATTTTGGATGCAACATAGAACTTAAGGTCGGTGTATGTATATTTGTGAGTTGTCTTACTTAATTGCTTGGATTTTATACCCTATACCTGATAGGGACCTTATATAAGACTGATTGTTCTCCCCCCCTTTTTCTTTTTGGGATCTCGACAGGTTGCTCAATGGCCTTGTTGGATATTTCGCTACTAAACTAACTAATTTTAATTAAGGTATGTCACAGATGAGATGCCTTAATGGGATAACGACAGATTAGTATAGGTTTTCCTTGATTTATTTATTTTATTTACTTCTGCTTGTATAATCTCTATTTTAGTTTTCTATATATTCTGGGTTTTGTTTTATAATCTCTACATAAAACCTGGATCTTTTTTCTGCCTTGCTCATAGGGCGTCTCACTCTATTTTGTCTTCTTTTGGTGACGTGCACATTCTCATTATATAAACCTATATGGTACATGACATGTATAATCAATAGTTAACTAAAGCTTTAATAACAGATGACTGATTCGTACATTTCACCCTCTTTTGAACGGGAATATAAAAATTGTCGGTCTATACTGTTTTATCTTAACCGTTAATAATTTTTTACGAATATCACAAAAGTCACATTATATCTTGCCCTGTTACATTGCACTATTGTCACTTTGGGTGCTGGTATGGTTTCTGTTTTGACCAACGCTCGTTACCACATATGTAGACGTTATTATTTTGTCTATTTGCAGCCCTGATGAAGTCCTTAAGAGATTAACTTCTCATGGGATGAAACACGTGTTGGCTGTACTTTACTATACTTATGGAGAGTTCCATACATTGAGAATAAAATCTGGACTCTGAGATGAACATGAGTCGGTGATTGATTGACTAAGAAGACTGGATACATCAATAACTCCTAATAAGGAAGATCATGAGTGCTCGGACACCTGTTCTTTTTCCAGGCACAATATGGGTCGCATGTAAAGCGACTCTCAGAGGACATGCCAAATATCTTCTTTGTTCAAGTGAACGCGCCCGAAACTCACGAGTGTCTGAGTTGGAAGCCAGGGCATTACGCCTGGAGTGCCAACAAGCGACTTCAATGTCGGCCTCCAACCTGAGGCAGCTCACTATGGTTAGAGACGAAATTAAGCACTTAGTGCTAGAATCAGCAAAACATATTTGGAGGGCCTCAGCCGTCCGAGTGTATGGCTGGGGGGACAAAAATGGGAAGCTTCTACACTGGCTGGCCACCCGCCCTCTAGCCAATAGAGTCATACCTGAAATTATGGAGGACTCGGGTTCTCTTTCCAAAACACCCATCGAAATCGCACAAAGTTTTGCCTCCTACTACGCTCGCCTATATGCAGAGCATCCCCGGCCCACCATTAAGAGAGTCGCCCCCCCCTTCCCCTCACCCATCCCCCCCACCCCCCACCCCCACCCCCTCCTAAACGATATAACTCTTCCCAGAGTTTCCCTGGCGACAAGGAATAGGTTATACGAAGCTATTAGCCTCGCGGAAATTGCTAACGCGATTGTCTGCCTGGCAGCGGGCAAGACCCCAGGGCCAGACGGACTCCCAGCAGAGATATACAGCAAATGCGGCGATATCCTGAGTCCCCACCTGCTTGCAATGTACGAGGAAGCTGAAAGACAGGGACGTTTTCCTGCTGGGATCGACCAAGCCACAATTGTAGTGATCCCCAAGACCCAACCCCCGTTGCGGCACTGCTCGGCATACCGGCCCATCTCACTTTTAAATACCGAGATCAAAGTGCTGTCCCCAATCCTTGCCTCCAGATTGAAGGAGGTAATGCCCACATTGGTGCACCCCGACCAATGCGGCTTCATGCCACCCACAGCACTAGGCACTGCATTAGACGGTTACACCTGGCCCTGGCGCACCGCAGGACCCTGTCACACCCCCCCTTGGCATTACTTTTGCTCGACTTTGAAAAAGCCTTCGATACGGTAGATTGGTCCTACCTCGACCACGTTCTGCAAAGAAACGGACTCGGGCCTAAATTCCGTGGCCTGGTGAGACTACTCTACTCTAATCAGACGGCCCGGGTCCAGGTGAACGGGGTGGTCTCTGACCCGTTCCCCATTGGGCGTGGCACCCGACAAGGGTGCCCGCTATCCCCCCTGCTCTTTGCACTAACAATAGAGCCCCTGGCGATACTATTGCGAGAGGACCCTATGATTGAGGGTTGGTCCTGGCCTGCTTGCGCAGAGGACCGTGTGGCGCAATACGCGGACGATGTCCTATTATACATTTCCAACCCGGCCACGAGCGGTCCTCGCGTTTTACATATTCTGGGCCTCTTCGTGGAGGCCTCAGGGCTGATTCTAAACCCCAGCAAGTCTCGGTTGGTCCCCCTCCATCGCTCCCGAGACTGCGTGGACTGGCAACAAAACATCCCAGTGCGAAGAAACAGTTTTAAATACTTGGGAATACACGTTTCTCTACTCCCTGAGTTAACATGGGAACTCAACATTACACCATTAACTAGAAGAATCAGGAATGACCTCCAGCGCTGGAGGACTCTCCCCCTCAGTCTCCTTGGCAGAATAGCACTCTATAAGATCATGATCCTCCCCAGACTCCTTTACCTACTGCAAAACTTTCCGTATCCCATCCCCAAGAGATGGTTCAGGGAGACGGACTCGTTAGCGCGCCAATTCATATGGAACAGCACCCGTCCACGACTGGCGCTCAAAACCTGCCAGAGCGATGTCTACGATGGGGGATTGGGCATGTCCAACATCCATTATCACCTCGCAATGCACCTGCTCGTGATTAACGGCTGGGTGGGGGGTGGATGGACAGACCCGGCATATCGACTGGAACTCCAAACACTGAGCTACCCGCGGATCTTTGATGCCCTGTACGGGGGCCCGATCTCCCGGGATGTCCCGGACGTGACTAAGATGATCCTACTGGGATGGCGGGCGGCTCAGATGGTGTCGAGATGGTGGGGGCGCCTCACCCAGCAGACCCCGTTATGGCACGGGAAACAACAGAGGTAGCGGGCGTGGAGGGATTTCAGAAATGGGACAATATAGGTATTTCCACACTGGGCGACGTTTGGGGCGGGACACACATGCGATCCTTTGAGGACCTCCAGAAACTCTTTTCACTAAACAAGACGCAATTCCATAAATATCTCCAGCTCCGCCACGCCCTACTAGTACACGTACAGACAGGGGACAACATACCTGAATATAGCCCTATGGAGGCAAAGGCACTGATGGGGAGCCTGGGTAGGGGAGGTGTTTCCCAGATATACCGCGCCTTGGTCACCAACACTGCCTGTTCCCTGGAGGGGTTCCGCCAGTGATGGGAGGGATGGGTGGGTCCTATAGAAGAGGTGGACTGGGATGAAGCACTGACGGCCCCACGTACCCTAACGATGGCTTCCCGCTTCCGATTAATACAGACCTACTACCTCCACACAGCTTATCTTACACCCACCAAATTACATAGAGCGGGCCTCCGGCCCACAGCTGATTGCCCCCGATGTACGAATCCCGCAGCCGATTTCTTTCATATGGTATGGGTATGCCCGTTCATAGCGACCTACTGGAGGGCGGTCTTGCAGGAAGTCTCTGGTGTCCTGCAGGAAGATATAGGAAGGGCGCCACTGCCTCTCCTGCTGGGGATTATGGGAGACATTGGGTTGAGAAGACCGGACCGAACCTTCCTTGGGGTGGCATGCCTGGTGGCCAAGAGGGATATAATGGCTGACTGGAAGGCCAGGGGTGCACCGGCATTGACTAAATGGAGGCGAGGGGTGGATTGGTGTGCGCAACGTGAAAAACTTGTATATGAGGCCAGAGGATGCCCGAACAAATATAACAAGGTATGGGGGAAGTGGGAGGCCGCAGCATGTACCCCTCCCACAAGGCCGAAAGGCACTACATCGAAGAGGGTCGGTGCAGGCCCCCCTCCCCCTTCCCCTAACTAATTGGTGTGTGGCATCATCAGGGTTATTCTAACAAGGTGGCGTATAACTCATCTATAATGTGTTGCCTGGGACAATGGGTTTGACCACTGTTAGGTGCCCGTTGGCGCCTTGTTAAATGTATGTAGTATCGTCTTATTTTTCAGCAAAATCAATAAAATGTCTTTATCAAAAAAAAAAAATTGTTACCCTAGACTTGTCTAGATTCCAGAATTGTTCGAAGGGTTCAAAAAACCCTATACTCAACTGTTTTCTAAGAAATGTTGCAAAATATGTCTGTCCAGCAGGCAGCAGGGCAACATTAGCAGCCAAGGGATTCCATGGGTGAAAACCTCTTTTTTTTTTTTTTTTTTTAAGGGCAACTATATTATTTCTCACTTTTTGTTTTTTAAGAAAATCAAGGATGTTGTTGATCAAACATGAAACCACAAAGAAACGTGACTGTAAAATCCCAATGTTGCCTTGAGCTGCTTCTATGTTTATTGATTTTTTTGTTCTTTTAAAACATATGGATCTAAATCTGGGCATATGAGGCAGAACTTGATGATGGAGACTGAACCTGCTCCTACAGGGATAAATCATCATCACAAAGAGGAATAGTAGGACATATGGGAACTATTGGTCCTCATGGGCAATGCAAAAACACAGATGGCAAAATCAGAGCATTAAGTGATATAATGGGTCAAGATTAGTAAAACAGGAGTTCAATATCAGGGTTCAATAACTAACAGTAGAGCACAAACATCGGGCTACACTCGGGTCTTCGGGGGTACCAGTCTGTATTGAGCAGATGTGTCATGGGGCATTTGGTGCTATACCTGCGTGTGCATGGAATATAGAGGCTATACATTAATATATAGGGTACTCTTGAGCAGATTGGGAAATATTTGTGTTGAAGTAGCTATGTCTGTTCGTATGGGGATGTATATGATCCTATGAGGTTACGCCTGGCCATTCAGTGGGTGCACTGAGCGTATATACTTGTGCATTAGGCATAAGCATTTGAGCCTACACACATGCCAATGTAGTAACACTGTGCTCTGTACATTAAGGGCAAGCAGGGATGCCCTCTCTGGTCATTACAAAATCTATGAAAATCACTGACACACCCAAGTTAAGGTAGAATTAGTACTAAGCTGGAAACAATAGTAGTCACATATACAAGTAAACAAATCTTTGAAATTCAAAATAAAAAGTTCAGATGACATTAAGATTAATGCCCACACCTGAAGCATCATCCAGGCCATAACAAACGACATCATGAAAGAATCCTTCATGCGGTATAAAACTGCAATTTTTCACACACAATTCTAGGTCCCAATACTGTGCGGAAACATTATGCATCCCAAGAAGGCACATTTCAGTGATAGGACGACACCTCTGAGGATAGGACTTTAAATTTTGGCCACTGATGGCATCGGTAGGTTATTATAGCACATGCGGCACAGGCATCAATATCAGGCTGTATAATGGCACTTTGAGCATTTCGTGGGACTACTGAGCCACTATGATAGTATTTCTCGAAAATATGATGCCACTTCTTAGGCATGCAATAGATTTTTTGTCAGAAGTTGGTACTTGTTAGACACATGACCCTTTTCAGACATACAAGTGCATGTTTTAGATACACCTTTAAGTGGTATGATGGCATTCTTTATCTATCTGATGGCATTCCTCGCATCATCATGCAGCACTCATATTGTTAATCTATTACTCAGTCAAACGCAGTCACACTTATTCATAACATCTTCCCTGTCACTATAATCTTAAAAAGATATTGTGCTTCTATGGAAAGTTCACCATGACACCACTATTGGGTGGCAGATGCTGAAAGTTACAAAGGGCCAGTGGAAGATATTTGAAACGTGTGGTTAGGAGTAGTGGAATGCAAGGACAGTAAATGTTGAGTAACTGATTAGTTAGAGAGGGTTAAAAAATTCTGGACATAGGCCTAAGACAATAGTGATGAGTACAAAAAGATGTGCGTTGTTATGAAGAGTGCCAAGACTGATTACGATACCTTGAAAGTGCTCGTCCTCTTGATCTATGGTGAGATCTGGACTGAAGAGACTTTGATCTTCGAGGAGAAGCAAGAAGCCTTATCGGGGAAGGAGCTTCCAAAGGTGTTGGTCTGTCGACCAGGCTGAGGTGAAATAGATAGAAGAGGAGCTGAAGGATCTGGTGGAGGTGTAGGAGTCCAGAAGTAGGATGGGCGACGATGGAAAGTCCCTGGAGTATTCTTAGTCAGAGGTGGATGGGAATGGTTCGCGACTTTCTGACTATTTACACAGGCTTGCAATGTATCAACGTAGGTTTTCTCCTATGTCTTGATGTCGCCAGACTCCTCGACATCGACCGTCTCCTGTGTCTCAATGTCGTGCAGTCCTTCAACGTCTACCTCCTATGTCTTGACCTCGAACGTTGACTCCTTTTCAATGTCAGCCCAACTCTCGACTGTAATTTGTCTCAACATCAGCCTGGAACAATGTGTTTTTTTAAGGTATCTTTCTTCGGATCTAATTCGCCTGGAGTATTCGGAGGAAGATGGAAGAGCCTGGATAGAGGATTGACCCTCTCCTTGCCCCTGTGAAGTCCCACCTTCAGACTGCGCCTCCTGCTGCCTGCGTCACACTTCTGCTCTATGAAGGTGAATTATCTCCCTGTCCCAACGATACACCTTGCGAAGGTCCTGCACTGTGGGACGTGTCTGTCATGTGGCAGATAATACAGACATCACAGAGATCTGATATGGCCTTCTTTCTACCACAGGCAGAAGACTTGTGTAAGGAAATGCCTCCTTGGCATGGTTGCCCCCTGACTTTTTGCCTTTGCTGATGCTATGTTTACAATTGAAAGTGTGCTGAGGCCTGCTAACCAGGCCCCAGCACCAGTGTTCTTTCCCTAACCTGTACTTTTGTATCCACAATTGGCAGACCCTGGCATCCAGATAAGTCCCTTGTAACTGGTACTTCTAGTACCAAGGGCCCTGATGCCAAGGAAGGTCTCTAAGGGCTGCAGCATGTCTTATGCCACCCTGGAGACCTCTCACTCAGCACAGACACACTGCTTGCCAGCTTGTGTGTGCTAGTGAGGACAAAACGAGTAAGTCGACATGGCACTCCCCTCAGGGTGCCATGCCAGCCTCTCACTGCCTATGCAGTATAGGTAAGACACCCCTCTAGCAGGCCTTACAGCCCTAAGGCAGGGTGCACTATACCATAGGTGAGGGTACCAGTGCATGAGCATGGTACCCCTACAGTGTCTAAACAAAACCTTAGACATTGTAAGTGCAGGGTAGCCATAAGAGTATATGGTCTGGGAGTTTGTCAAACACGAACTCCACAGCACCATAATGGCTACACTGAAAACTGGGAAGTTTGGTATCAAACTCCTCAGCACAATAAATGCACACTGATGCCAGTGTACATTTTATTGTAAAATACACCCCAGAGGGCACCTTAGAGGTGCCCCCTGAAACTTAACCGACTATCTGTGTAGGCTGACTAGTTCCAGCAGCCTGCCACACTAGAGACATGTTGCTGGCCCCATGGGGAGAGTGCCTTTGTCACTCTGAGGCCAGTAACAAAGCCTGCACTGGGTGGAGATGCTAACACCTCCCCCAGGCAGGAGCTGTAACACCTGGCGGTGAGCCTCAAAGGCTCACCCCTTTGTCACAGCCCAGCAGGGCACTCCAGCTTAGTGGAGTTGCCCGCCCCCTCCGGCCACGGCCCCCACTTTTGGCGGCAAGGCTGGAGGGAACAAAGAAAGCAACAAGGAGGAGTCACTGGCCAGTCAGGACAGCCCCTAAGGTGTCCTGAGCTGAGGTGACTCTGACTTTTAGAAATCCTCCATCTTGCAGATGGAGGATTCCCCCAATAGGGTTAGGATTGTGACCCCCTCCCCTTGGGAGGAGGCACAAAGAGGGTGTACCCACCCTCAGGGCTAGTAGCCATTGGCTACTAACCCCCCAGACCTAAACACGCCCTTAAATTTAGTATTTAAGGGCTACCCTGAACCCTAGAAAATTAGATTCCTGCAACTACAAGAAGAAGGACTGCCTAGCTGAAAACCCCTGCAGAGGAAGACCAGAAGACGACAACTGCCTTGGCTCCAGAAACTCACCGGCCTGTCTCCTGCCTTCCAAAGATCCTGCTCCAGCGACGCCTTCCAAAGGGACCAGCGACCTCGACATCCTCTGAGGACTGCCCCTGCTTCGAAAAGACAAGAAACTCCTGAGGACAGCGGACCTGCTCCAAGAAAAGCTGCAACTTTGTTTCCAGCAGCTTTAAAGAACCCTGCAAGCTCCCCGCAAGAAGCGTGAGACTTGCAACACTGCACCCGGCGACCCCGACTCGGCTGGTGGCGATCCAACACCTCAGGAGGGACCCCAGGACTACTCTAAGACTGTGAGTACAAAAACCTGTCCCCCCTGAGCCCCCACAGCGCCGCCTGCAGAGGGAATCCCGAGGCTTCCCCTGACCGCGACTCTTTGAATCCTAAGTCCCGACACCTGGGAGAGACCCTGCACCCGCAGCCCCCAGGACCTGAAGGACCGGACTTTCACTGGAGGAGTGACCCCCAGGAGTCCCTCTCCCTTGACCAAGTGGAGGTTTCCCCGAGGAACCCCCCCCCTTGCCTGCCTGCAGCGCTGAAGAGATCCCTAGATCTCCCATTGACTTCCATTACAAACCCGACGCTTGTTTCTACACTGCACCCGGCCGCCCCCGCGCTGCTGAGGGTGAAATTTCTGTGTGGACTTGTGTCCCCCCCGGTGCCCTACAAAACCCCCCTGGTCTGCCCTCCGAAGACGCGGGTACTTACCTGCAAGCAGACCGGAACCGGGGCACCCCCTGCTCTCCATTCTAGCCTATGTGTTTTGGGCACCACTTTGAACTCTGCACCTGACCGGCCCTGAGCTGCTGGTGTGGTGACTTTGGGGTTGCTCTGAACCCCCAACGGTGGGCTACCTTGGACCAAGAACTGAACCCTGTAAGTGTCTTACTTACCTGGTAAAACTAACCAAAACTTACCTCCCCAAGGAACTGTGAAAATTGCACTAAGTGTCCACTTTTAAAACAGCTATTTGTCAATAACTTGAAAAGTATACATGCAATTTTTATGATTTAAAGTTCCTAAAGTACTTACCTGCAATACCTTTCGAATGAGATATTACATGTAGAATTTGAACCTGTGGTTCTTAAAATAAACTAAGAAAAGATATTTTTCTATACAAAAACCTATTGGCTGGATTTGTCTCTGAGTGTGTGTACCTCATTTATTGTCTATGTGTATGTACAACAAATGCTTAACACTACTCCTTGGATAAGCCTACTGCTCGACCACACTACCACAAAATAGAGCATTAGTATTATCTATTTTTACCACTATTTTACCTCTAAGGGGAACCCTTGGACTCTGTGCATGCTATTCCTTACTTTGAAATAGCACATACAGAGCCAACTTCCTACATTGGTGGATCAGCGGTGGGGTACAAGACTTTGCATTTGCTGGACTACTCAGCCAATACCTGATCACACGACAAATTACAAAATTGTCATTAGAAATTGATTTTTGCAATTTGAAAAGTTTTCTAAATTCTTAAAAGACCTGCTAGGGCCTTGTGTTAGATCCTGTTTAGCATTTCTTTTAGAGTTTAAAAGTTTGTAAAAGTTTGAATTAGATTCTAGAACCAGTTGTAGATTCTTAAAAAGTATTCCAACTTTTAGAAGCAAAATGTCTAGCACAGATGTGACTGTGGTGGAACTCGACACCACACCTTACCTCCATCTTAAGATGAGGGAGCTAAGGTCACTCTGTAAAATAAAGAAAATAACAATGGGCCCCAAACCTACCAAAATACAGCTCCAGGAGCTTTTGGCAGAGTTTGAAAAGGCCAACCCCTCTGAGGGTGGCAACTCAGAGGAAGAGGAGAGTGACTTGGAGGAAAATTCCCCCCTACCAGTCCTATCTAGGGAGAACAGGGTCCCTCAAACCCTGACTCCAAAAATAATAGTCAGAGATGCTGGTTCCCTCACAGGAGAGACCAACACCTCTGAAATCACTGTGGATAACCCCAGTGAAGAGGACATCTGTAAGGAAATGCCTCCTTGGCATGGTTGCCCCCTGACTTTTTGCCTTTGCTGATGCTATGTTTACAATTGAAAGTGTGCTGAGGCCTGCTAACCAGGCCCCAGCACCAGTGTTCTTTCCCTAACCTGTACTATTGTATCCACAATTGGCAGACCCTGGCATCCAGATAAGTCCCTTGTAAATGGTACTTCTAGTACCAAGGGCCCTGATGCCAAGGAAGGTCTCTAAGGGCTGCAGCATGTCTTATGCCACCCTGGAGACCTCTCACTCAGCACAGACACACTGCTTGCCAGCTTGTGTGTGCTAGTGAGGACAAAACGAGTAAGTCGACATGGCACTCCCCTCAGGGTGCCATGCCAGCCTCTCACTGCCTATGCAGTATAGGTAAGACACCCCTCTAGCAGGCCTTACAGCCCTAAGGCAGGGTGCACTATACCATAGGTGAGGGTACCAGTGCATGAGCATGGTACCCCTACAGTGTCTAAGCAGAACCTTAGACATTGTAAGTGCAGGGTAGCCATAAGAGTATATGGTCTGGGAGTCTGTCAAACACGAACTCCACAGCACCATAATGGCTACACTGAAAACTGGGAAGTTTGGTATCAAACTTCTCAGCACAATAAATGCACACTGATGCCAGTGTACATTTTATTGTAAAATACACCACAGAGGGCACCTTAGAGGTGCCCCCTGAAACTTAACCGACTGTCTGTGTAGGCTGACTAGTTCCAGCAGCCTGCCACACCAGAGACATGTTGCTGGCCCCATGGGGAGAGTGCCTTTGTCACTCTGAGGCCAGTAACAAAGCCTGCACTGGGTGGAGGTGCTAACACCTCCCCCAGGCAGGAGCTGTGACACCTGGCGGTGAGCCTCAAAGGCTCACCCCTTTGTCACAGCCCAGCAGGGCACTCCAGCTTAGTGGAGTTGCCCGCCCCCTCCGGCCACGGCCCCCACTTTTGGCGGCAAGGCTGGAGGGAACAAAGAAAGCAACAAGGAGGAGTCACTGGCCAGTCAGGACAGCCCCTAAGGTGTCCTGAGCTGAAGTGACTCTAACTTTTAGAAATCCTCCATCTTGCAGATGGAGGATTCCCCCAATAGGGTTAGGATTGTGACCCCCTCCCCTTGGGAGGAGGCACAAAGAGGGTGTACCCACCCTCAGGGCTAGTAGCCATTGGCTACTAACCCCCCAGACCTAAACACGCCCTTAAATTTAGTATTTAAGGGCTACCCTGAACCCTAGAAAATTAGATTCCTGCAACTACAAGAAGAAGGACTGCCTAGCTGAAAACCCCTGCAGAGGAAGACCAGAAGACGACAACTGCCTTGGCTCCAGAAACTCACCGGCCTGTCTCCTGCCTTCCAAAGATCCTGCTCCAGCGACGCCTTCCAAAGGGACCAGCGACCTCGACATCCTCCGAGGACTGCCCCTGCTTCGAAAAGACAAGAAACTCCCGAGGACAGCGGACCTGCTCCAAGAAAAGCTGCAACTTTGTTTCCAGCAGCTTTAAAGAACCCTACAAGCTCCCCGCAAGAAGCGTGAGACTTGCAACACTGCACCCGGCGACCCCGACTCGGCTGGTGGCGATCCAACACCTCAGGAGGGACCCCAGGACTACTCTAATACTGTGAGTACAAAAACCTGTCCCCCCTGAGCCCCCACAGCGCCGCCTGCAGAGGGAATCCCGAGGCTTCCCCTGACCGCGACTCTTTGAATCCTAAGTCCCGACACCTGGGAGAGACCCTGCACCCGCAGCCCCCAGGACCTGAAGGACCGGACTTTCACTGGAGGAGTGACCCCCAGGAGTCCCTCTCCCTTGACCAAGTGGAGGTTTCCCCGAGGAACCCCCCCCTTGCCTGCCTGCAGCGCTGAAGAGATCCCTAGATCTCCCATTGACTTCCATTACAAACCCGACGCTTGTTTCTACACTGCACCCGGCCGCCCCCGCGCTGCTGAGGGTGAAATTTCTGTGTGGGCTTGTGTCCCCCCCGGTGCCCTACAAAACCCCCCTGGTCTGCCCTCCGAAGACGCGGGTACTTACCTGCAAGCAGACCGGAACCGGGGCACCCCCTTCTCTCCATTCTAGCCTATGTGTTTTGGGCACCACTTTGAACTCTGCACCTGACCGGCCCTGAGCTGCTGGTGTGGTGACTTTGGGGTTGCTCTGAACCCCCAACGGTGGGCTACCTTGGACCAAGAACTAAGCCCTGTAAGTGCCTTACTTACCTGGTTAACCTAACAAATACTTACCTCCCCTAGGAACTGTGAAAATTGCACTAAGTGTCCACTTTTAAAACAGCTATTTGTGAATAACTTGAAAAGTATACATGCAATTTTGATGATTTGAAGTTCCTAAAGTACTTACCTGCAATACCTTTCGAATGAGATATTACATGTAGAATTTGAACCTGTGGTTCTTAAAATAAACTAAGAAAAGATATTTTTCAATACAAAAACCTATTGGCTGGATTTGTCTCTGAGTGTGTGTACCTCATTTATTGTCTATGTGTATGTACAACAAATGCTTAACACTACTCCTTGGATAAGCCTACTGCTCGACCACACTACCACAAAATAGAGCATTAGTATTATCTATTTTTACCACTATTTTACCTCTAAGGGGAACCCTTGGACTCTGTGCATGCTATTCCTTACTTTGAAATAGCACATACAGAGCCAACTTCCTACAGCTTGTGTAACCAGAAAAGTGAACAGATCTCACTGGGGTGCTCTCCTTTGGGAAATGTTCACAGGAAAGTGTAGGGATAGAGTCCTCACACTCTCTGGACAAGATGCAGAATCTTATGACCTCATGAAGGGTACCCTGATTGAGGGCTTTGGATTCTCCACTGAGGAGTATAGGATTAGATTCAGGGGGGCTCAAAAATCCTCGAGCCAGACCTGGGTTGACTTTGTAGACTACTCAGTGAAAACACTAGATGGTTGGATTCAAGGCAGTGGTGTAAGTAATTATGATGGGCTGTACAATTTATTTGTGAAAGAGCACCTGTTAAGTAATTGTTTCAATGATAAACTGCATCAGCATCTGGTAGACCTAGGACCAATTTCTCCCCAAGAATTGGGAAAGAAGGCGGACCATTGGGTCAAGACAAGGGTGTCCAAGACTTCAACAGGGGGTGACCAAAAGAAAGGGGTCACAAAGACTCCCCAGGGGAAGGGTGATGAGACAACCAAAACTAAAAATAGTAAAAAGTCTTCTACAGGCCCCCAAAAACCTGCACAGGAGGGTGGGCCCAGAGCCTCTTCACAAAACAATGGGTACAAGGGTAAAAACTTTGATCCCAAAAAGGCCTGGTGTCATAGCTGTAAACAGCATGGACACCAAACTGGAGACAAGGCCTGTCCCAAGAAAGGTTCCACTCCAAACTCCCATCCAGGTAACACTGGTATGGCTAGTCTCCAAGTGGGATCAACAGTGTGCCCAGAGCAAATCAGGGTCCACACTGAAGCTACTCTAGTTTCTGAGGGTGGGGTGGATTTAGCCACACTAGCTGTCTGGCCGCCTAACATGCAAAAATACAGACAGCAACTCTTAATTAATGGGACTAGAATAGAGGGCCTGAGGGATACAGGTGCCAGTGTCACCATGGTGACAGAGAAACTGGTTTCCCCTGGCCAATACCTGACTGGAAAAACTTACACAGTCACCAACGCTGACAATCAGAGAAAAGTACATCCCATGGCAATGGTTACTTTAGAATGGGGAGGGGTCAATGGCCTGAAACAGGTGGTGGTCTCCTCAAATATCCCAGTGGACTGTCTGCTTGGAAATGACCTGGAGTCCTCAGCATGGGCTGAGGTAGAACTAAAAACCCATGCAGCAATGCTGGGTATCCCTGAACTGGTGTGTGTGAAAACAAGAGCACAACGCAAGGCACAGGGTGAACAAGTAGAGCTGGAGTCTGGAAGAATGGCCCAGCCTACCAAGAGGAAAGGAAAGTCAGTTGGGAAACCAACTGCAACACAGCAAAAGAAAGGGAACCTCTCTTCTCAGGAAGAAGTTCTGCCCTCTGAGGGGACTGAGCCTTTGGAGCTTGAACCTTATCAGGTTGAGCTCTTAGGCCCAGGGGGACCCTCAAGGGAGGAGCTGTGTAAGGGACAAGAAACCTGTCCCTCTCTTGAAGGCCTTAGGCAGCAAGCTGCTGAAGAGTCCAAGGGCAAGAAAAATGGAACACATAGGGTCTATTGGGAAGATGGACTCCTGTACACTGAGGCCAGAGACCCCAAACCTGGTGCCACTAGGAGAGTGGTAGTGCCTCAGCTGTTCAGAGAGTTCATCCTAACATTGGCCATGACATTCCCCTTGCTGGACATTTGGGACAAACCAAGACGTGGGAGAGGCTAGTCAACCACTTCTACTGGCCCAATATGTCCAACATGGTTAAGGAGTTTTGCCTCTCCTGCCCCACCTGTCAAGCCAGTGGTAAGACAGGTGGGCATCCAAAGGCCCCCCTCATTCCACTTCCAGTGGTGGGGGTTCCCTTTGAAAGAGTGGGTGTGGACATAGTTGGTCCACTAGAACCTCCCACAGCCTCAGGAAATATGTATATCCTGGTAGTAGTGGATCATGCTACCAGATATCCTGAAGCTATTCCCCTTAGGTCGACTACTGCCCCTGCAGTAGCCAAGGCCCTCATTGGTATCTTTACCAGAGTGGGTTTCCCTAAGGAGGTGGTGTCTGACAGAGGTACCAACTTCATGTCAGCATACCTGAAACATATGTGGAATGAGTGTGGAGTGACTTATAAATTCACTACACCTTACCATCCACAAACTAATGGCTTAGTTGAGAGATTCAACAAGACATTAAAAGGCATGATCATGGGGCTCCCAGAAAAACTCAAAAGGAGATGGGATGTCCTCTTGCCATGTCTGCTTTTCGCTTACAGGGAGGTACCACAGAAGGGAGTAGGGTTCTCACCCTTTGAACTTCTGTTTGGTCATCCTGTAAGGGGACCACTTGCCCTTGTTAAAGAAGGCTGGGAGAGACCTCTCCATGAGCCTAAACAGGACATAGTGGACTATGTACTTGGCCTTCGCTCTAGAATGGCAGAGTACATGGAAAAGGCAACCAAAAACCTTGAGGCCAGCCAACAGCTCCAGAAGTTTTGGTATGACCAAAAGGCTGCACTGGTTGAGTTCCAACCAGGGCAGAAAGTCTGGGTTCTGGAGCCTGTGGCTCCCAGGACACTCCAGGACAGATGGAGTGGCCCTTACCCAGTACTAGAAAGGAAGAGTCAGGTCACCTACCTGGTGGACCTGGGCACAAGCAGGAGCCCCAAGAGGGTGATCCATGTGAACCGCCTTAAGCTCTTCCATGACAGGGCTGATGTGAATCTGTTGATGGTAACAGATGAGGATCAGGAGGCAGAGAGTGAACCTCTCCCTGATCTTCTGTCATCAGACCCAAAAGATGGCACAGTAGATGGAGTGATCTACTCAGACACCCTCTCTGGCCAACAGCAAGCTGATTGTAGGAGAGTCCTACAACAGTTTCCTGAACTCTTCTCCTTAACCCCTGGTCAGACACACCTGTGTACCCATGATGTGGACACAGGAGACAGCATGCCTGTCAAAAACAAAATCTTTAGACAGTCTGACCATGTTAAAGAAAGCATCAAGGTGGAAGTCCACAAGATGCTGGAATTGGGAGTAATTGAGCGCTCTGATAGCCCCTGGGCTAGCCCAGTGGTCTTAGTCCCCAAACCTCACACCAAAGATGGAAAGAAAGAGATGAGGTTTTGTGTGGACTACAGAGGGCTCAATTCTGTCACCAAGACAGATGCTCATCCAATTCCTAGAGCTGATGAGCTCATAGACAAATTAGGTGCTGCCAAATTCCTAAGTATCTTTGACTTGACAGCAGGGTACTGGCAAATAAAAATGGCACCTGGAGCAAAAGAGAAAACAGCATTCTCTACACCTGATGGGCATTATCAGTTTACTGTGATGCCCTTTGGTTTAAAGAATGCCCCTGCCACCTTCCAAAGGTTGGTGAATCAAGTCCTTGCTGGCTTGGAGTCCTTTAGCACAGCTTATCTTGATGATATTGCTGTCTTTAGCTCCACCTGGCAGGATCACCTGGTCCACCTGAAGAAGGTTTTGAAGGCTCTGCAATCTGCAGGCCTCTCTATCAAGGCATCCAAATGCCAGATAGGGCAGGGAACTGTGGTTTACTTGGGCCACCTTGTAGGTGGAGGCCAAGTTCAGCCACTCCAACCCAAGATCCAGACTATTCTGGACTGGGTAGCTCCAAAAACCCAGACTCAAGTCAGGGCATTCCTTGGCTTGACTGGGTACTACAGGAGGTTTGTGAAGGGATATGGATCCATTGTGACAGCCCTCACTGAACTCACCTCCAAGAAAATGCCCAAGAAAGTGAACTGGACTGTGGAATGCCAACAGGCCTTTGACACCCTGAAACAAGCAATGTGCTCAGCACCAGTTCTAAAAGCTCCAGATTATTCTAAGCAGTTCATTGTGCAGACTGATGCCTCTGAACATGGGATAGGGGCAGTTTAGTCCCAAACAAATGATGATGGCCTTGACCAGCCTGTTGCTTTCATTAGCAGGAGGTTACTCCCCAGGGAGCAGCGTTGGAGTGCCATTGAGAGGGAGGCCTTTGCTGTGGTTTGGTCCCTGAAGAAGCTGAGACCATACCTCTTTGGGACTCACTTCCTAGTTCAAACTGACCACAGACCTCTCAAATGGCTGATGCAAATGAAAGGTGAAAATCCTAAACTGTTGAGGTGGTCCATCTCCCTACAGGGAATGGACTTTATAGTGGAACACAGACCTGGGACTGCCCATGCCAATGCAGATGGCCTTTCCAGGTTCTTCCACTTAGAAAATGAAGACTCTCTTGGGAAAGGTTAGTCTCATCCTCTTTCGTTTGGGGGGGGTTGTGTAAGGAAATGCCTCCTTGGCATGGTTGCCCCCTGACTTTTTGCCTTTGCTGATGCTATGTTTACAATTGAAAGTGTGCTGAGGCCTGCTAACCAGGCCCCAGCACCAGTGTTCTTTCCCTAACCTGTACTTTTGTATCCACAATTGGCAGACCCTGGCATCCAGATAAGTCCCTTGTAACTGGTACTTCTAGTACCAAGGGCCCTGATGCCAAGGAAGGTCTCTAAGGGCTGCAGCATGTCTTATGCCACCCTGGAGACCTCTCACTCAGCACAGACACACTGCTTGCCAGCTTGTGTGTGCTAGTGAGGACAAAACGAGTAAGTCGACATGGCACTCCCCTCAGGGTGCCATGCCAGCCTCTCACTGCCTATGCAGTATAGGTAAGACACCCCTCTAGCAGGCCTTACAGCCCTAAGGCAGGGTGCACTATACCATAGGTGAGGGTACCAGTGCATGAGCATGGTACCCCTACAGTGTCTAAACAAAACCTTAGACATTGTAAGTGCAGGGTAGCCATAAGAGTATATGGTCTGGGAGTTTGTCAAACACGAACTCCACAGCACCATAATGGCTACACTGAAAACTGGGAAGTTTGGTATCAAACTCCTCAGCACAATAAACGCACACTGATGCCAGTGTACATTTTATTGTAAAATACACCCCAGAGGGCACCTTAGAGGTGCCCCCTGAAACTTAACCGACTATCTGTGTAGGCTGACTAGTTCCAGCAGCCTGCCACACTAGAGACATGTTGCTGGCCCCATGGGGAGAGTGCCTTTGTCACTCTGAGGCCAGTAACAAAGCCTGCACTGGGTGGAGATGCTAACACCTCCCCCAGGCAGGAGCTGTAACACCTGGCGGTGAGCCTCAAAGGCTCACCCCTTTGTCACAGCCCAGCAGGGCACTCCAGCTTAGTGGAGTTGCCCGCCCCCTCCGGCCACGGCCCCCACTTTTGGCGGCAAGGCTGGAGGGAACAAAGAAAGCAACAAGGAGGAGTCACTGGCCAGTCAGGACAGCCCCTAAGGTGTCCTGAGCTGAGGTGACTAACTTTTAGAAATCCTCCATCTTCCAGATGGAGGATTCCCCCAATAGGGTTAGGATTGTGACCCCCTCCCCTTGGGAGGAGGCACAAAGAGGGTGTACCCACCCTCAGGGCTAGTAGCCATTGGCTACTAACCCCCCAGACCTAAACACGCCCTTAAATTTAGTATTTAAGGGCTACCCTGAACCCTAGAAAATTAGATTCCTGCAACTACAAGAAGAAGGACTGCCTAGCTGAAAACCCCTGCAGAGGAAGACCAGAAGACGACAACTGCCTTGGCTCCAGAAACTCACCGGCCTGTCTCCTGCCTTCCAAAGATCCTGCTCCAGCGACGCCTTCCAAAGGGACCAGCGACCTCGACATCCTCTGAGGACTGCCCCTGCTTCGAAAAGACAAGAAACTCCCGAGGACAGCGGACCTGCTCCAAGAAAAGCTGCAACTTTGTTTCCAGCAGCTTTAAAGAACCCTGCAAGCTCCCCGCAAGAAGCGTGAGACTTGCAACACTGCACCCGGCGACCCCGACTCGGCTGGTGGCGATCCAACACCTCAGGAGGGACCCCAGGACTACTCTAAGACTGTGAGTACAAAAACCTGTCCCCCCTGAGCCCCCACAGCGCCGCCTGCAGAGGGAATCCCGAGGCTTCCCCTGACCGCGACTCTTTGAATCCTAAGTCCCGACACCTGGGAGAGACCCTGCACCCGCAGCCCCCAGGACCTGAAGGACCGGACTTTCACTGGAGGAGTGACCCCCAGGAGTCCCTCTCCCTTGACCAAGTGGAGGTTTCCCCGAGGAACCCCCCCTTGCCTGCCTGCAGCGCTGAAGAGATCCCTAGATCTCCCATTGACTTCCATTACAAACCCGACGCTTGTTTCTACACTGCACCCGGCCGCCCCCGCGCTGCTGAGGGTGAAATTTCTGTGTGGACTTGTGTCCCCCCCGGTGCCCTACAAAACCCCCCTGGTCTGCCCTCCGAAGACGCGGGTACTTACCTGCAAGCAGACCGGAACCGGGGCACCCCCTGCTCTCCATTCTAGCCTATGTGTTTTGGGCACCACTTTGAACTCTGCACCTGACCGGCCCTGAGCTGCTGGTGTGGTGACTTTGGGGTTGCTCTGAACCCCCAACGGTGGGCTACCTTGGACCAAGAACTGAACCCTGTAAGTGTCTTACTTACCTGGTAAAACTAACCAAAACTTACCTCCCCTAGGAACTGTGAAAATTGCACTGTGTCCACTTTTAAAACAGCTATTTGTCAATAACTTGAAAAGTATACATGCAATTTTTATGATTTAAAGTTCCTAAAGTACTTACCTGCAATACCTTTCGAATGAGATATTACATGTAGAATTTGAACCTGTGGTTCTTAAAATAAACTAAGAAAAGATATTTTTCTATACAAAAACCTATTGGCTGGATTTGTCTCTGAGTGTGTGTACCTCATTTATTGTCTATGTGTATGTACAACAAATGCTTAACACTACTCCTTGGATAAGCCTACTGCTCGACCACACTACCACAAAATAGAGCATTAGTATTATCTATTTTTACCACTATTTTACCTCTAAGGGGAACCCTTGGACTCTGTGCATGCTATTCCTTACTTTGAAATAGCACATACAGAGCCAACTTCCTACAACTTGTCAAATAAGACCGGCAATTTACGTGACAAAGAAAAACACTTTCCTGTCAGACAATAACAAAAAACACTGGAAATTATGAAATCAGTCAAATGGAGGTTTTGTCAAAAATTCCTCAGTGAGATTTTTGAAAGAAAAAAACAAAAAGGCCAAGTTCAGTACTCCAAGATCCTGTCACCAGGAGCCGGAAAAAGGAACAGAGGTAACTGCCACCACCTGGGCATGATGCGATACTGGTGGGATGTGAGCCCTTAAAGGCACAGACTCTCTTCATATCTGAAAGTTTAAGCCAATAAGCCTACGTTGTCCTCTTTTCAGATTTTTCCTTTAAAAAAGGTTAGTGAATGAGATTTATGAAGTCAAATAACGCAATTCCAGCCAATTTTCCTGTTTCTTTAAGCATATATTACCATGCAAATGCAAATTGAAGCAACTGACTAATATAGCCTCATTTATAGATTGCAAAAAAAATTTAATACCTTAAGTTCTTCTCCAGGCCTTAATGAAGAAAGGCGAACATTTACACTTAAGAAGATACATTGTAAAGAAGTGCTCCAGGATCCCCGCACGTCGGTGAAACTATTCAGTGCTTACTATTATCAAGGGAAATCCCCTGAGAGAGAGAAGCAGGAACCAGCGCCTGCGTAACAGTTGGTGCATAATATATTCTAGTGTCGCCTTGCCTAGAGATGCTGCTGATGCCCATAGGGTGCCATTGTGCAGGGCTCGAGTGATATTGCTGGGAAAACGTATTCTGAAAGAGTTTGAAGCCCGGAAAGTTAATTGATGAGAGGAATATGAAGGAAGATGTATTGATCAGAAAGGACTTTTCTGGGAATGCCCACTGATCCTACTCTAAGGGTATCAAGGAGAAACTCAGTAACATACTTGAGGAACATATCATACTTAAGCCACACTTCATCCTTCTGGGGGTCCCTCAGAGTATGGACCTTCCACAGGCCAAATTACTCTTTTGTGGCCTAGGCCTGGTGGTGGCAAAGACAACAGTAGCTCTGTATGGGGGTGTAAGTGAATGGCTGACGATACGGGAAAGGAGACAAGGTATGGATATTTTCAAGGCGGTAGAAAAAGTTACACATGCCAGTAGGGGCTGCCTCCGAAAGTTTCACAAGGTCTGGAGTGGTTGGATCAAGTATCATGCACTGGAGATGCTGGGAGAAGATGTGGGGCAGAATCATGAGGCATTGGTTGCTTGACTGCAGATGTTGTGATGGGTGTATATGTGATATGTGTATCTGGAATTCTGCTATGGGCTTATTTATTTCTTGTACTTTTGTAAGGTGCTGGCTGATTGATGTCTCGGGGAGGGTACGTAGTGGGGTGTGTGGTTTGGTTCTCAATGTTTTGTTTTATTTCTGGTTGCACGTCTGGTGTCCCTAGTGTTTGTTTGCTTTTTCCGTAAGAACTATAAAAATCATCACATTCATAGCCGTCTGTGTCAGCCGTAAAGCATACCAGTAAACCGGACTTAATCTATCATGGTCAAACCATCAACAACCAAAAAGGAAAACCAAGGTTACAAAGCAGAGCACTGGTGCTCATGCCCAAGTTCACTAGATGCAAATGTGAAGGCACAGCCCTTAGAAGCAGGGACATTAACCTTTGGATCCATTTTCCATTAGACATGAAAATAATAGCAGATCTGAATAGTTCTAGTAGCCACTTAAGACTTTACTCTTACTTTACCAATACTTTAACACAAGTAATTCCCAATGTCTGGCTTGTCTCAGACAACTCTGTCCCATCCTTACTTTGCTCTCCCCTCTCGTTGTTGATCCTCATAGCATCCAACATTCTTTCCTATTCATAGCCTCCTCTCTTCTCAGGTTATACAGCTTTGCTGTATCCTTTTGTGGTCATTCAATTGTTAGCCGCAGTTTATCAAAGGCATGCAACACTAAACAGAGAGAAAAACATTGGAATGTCATCAAAAGCCACTTACTTGCGCAAACTTAGTTTGATGGTGAAAGGACATCCTCTGGGGTCGACTTCAAATGCCGATGGCTTCCCACTCGCTGCAGGTTGGCAGCCATATTTACAGTGGATAAAAAGCTCCCCTATCTGTTCTGCCACAGCAATGTTATTGACCACCACTGTCAGCTTGGCATTGTCCACCGGGCACTTGTCTGGCAAGAAGGGGAAAAAAAAAAAAAGGTTGGGGGTTTGTCAGCTATGCTGCCAGGGAGGAAGATGAGAGAACCACAGGTGGATGCCAGAAAATAAGGGGGGCTGCCAGTCAAGTGTATGCCCACAGAAGGCCTTTTCCAAAAGAGGTTTGTAGGTGTGACATTCACCTATACACCATGCATTGCTCTCAGGGTCATCAAAGGTTGCCACATGTCAGGTTGCTTATCTTGTCCTAGGTTTGTCTTCTCATTTTGGTGCATGCTGTTTTGATTCTACATTAGCAGGAATACAAGTACCAAGTAGCCATGAAAAAAACAGTACTTGACAATGAGTGAAGTGTTACAACTCAATAGTTTTGAATGCTCTGTTATTTCACCACACACCTATTCTTCATACCCCTTCACTACTCTGGTGCTGGGATAAAGTACTACTCTGGCAAACCATTTTAGAAAGACCTGAAGAACCCCTAATCATTCTGATAATTTGACCACACAATGCTTCACCAATGCACTCCACTCCAGAATAACAGAATCCTTTACCTTTCTAGCACTAACGCCGCACGTTAAAGGTCACCAGCAGAAACTCTTAATTATTGCAGTACTAAGAAGATGCACCGCCCAGCCTAGTCCAATCAAGCAGATCCTGTAACTATTACAGTACCAGGACCACTAAAGGAGCTCAATCTAGGTCAACCTAGCTCACGCTCTGTCTGCAGAACACTTCCCTCTTCCAGAACTATGGCCACTCCCTTCTCTGACAATGCTCCTAAATCCCACTTTACACTACAATTTGTAACCCCAGTTACAGTATCACACCCTGCTCACAGAAAGCACTGTCAATCCCACACTATAGCTTCATGATGAATGTATTGCAGTAACAATAACTCAAAAACAGTACCAATTTAACTCAAAGCTAACATACAGAACCATTTGCTATTCTGATACTGAAACCTTGACCTGCATCATTCTTTGCTCTTGAAAAAAGGCATGCTGCCCAACTTTGCCAATCATAGAACTGCACTGCAGATCGGACTTGCTACCTCCCCCACTCTACTATTTCAGCAATGGGACCTACACTCTACTCTGCCAAGAAATTTCAAAACATAAGCTCATTATTGCAGTAAAGGGGCTTAGTCTGGTCTACAAAGCACAAGAATGTGATGTCCCAAATCCTTGCAATAATCTGAGCCACCGGTAATTAAGCCACATCCCAGTTCATGGTTTGTTGACTACTATGCCACTCTAGACTGAGATCAGTCATATGCAAATCAGTCTTAGGGCCTGATTTAGAACTCAGCAGACGGGTTATTCGTCACAACTGTGACGGATATCCAATCAGCCGAAATCTAAATCCCATAGAATAGAATGGGATTTAGATTTCGGCGGATGGGATATCCATCACCGTTGCGACGGAGTAACCCATCCGCTGAGTTCTAAATCAGGCCCTTAAGTCTTGCTCCAACATGTACAGTACAGTCCATACAACCAGACTAGGTCCCATCTTGGTAGCAACACAACCACCCTTAAACAGTTCTGGGGGGGCCTCTATTCCCTTTCAGGGATGACAGGGTGTTGCAGTTTAGCTGACCTGTTCCTGTTGGAGGAGGCCCAAGAGTAATTTACTTATGGTTGCTTCTGCCTGGAGTGGCACAGTGGCCAAAAAGAATGATGGACTGAAATACAGCCCCAGAGACTGTCAGTGGTTGAGACTTTTGAGAAAATTCCACCCATTATCTCTTGCTGTTTAATTTGGGACACCAGAAGCATGATGGTTACGTCCAGACATGTCCCAGTTACTTTTCACTAACAAGACCCGACAAATGGCTAAAACTGTCTGCAGTTACTTATGTTACCATTCAGAAAGGACATGGCTTAGCAATTTGTGTTGTGATGCTTCTATTGAAGCAGGAACTGGCTTACACATGGCTGCTCAGAGTCTGGAGTAGTGCAATGGGTAAAACACAATGGACTGGAATGAGGTCTTGAGTGGCAGACAGCGGCTGACTTTTGAAGGCATTTGACCCATCACCTTTTGTTTAACCTACCCTCCTCTGCCTAGGAATCTTGACCGGCAACACCCTCCTCCCCCATATACACAGAATAGAAATCCATCATTTAGCACATTTGCTATTTCAGTTCATGAAGGACAGTGCCAGTAATGGTACAAGTTTAAATGAAACAAGATCATTGTTAAAGGGAGAAGAAGCCGCAACTTAATTTTTTTATATTGTAACGTGCTGCAGTACACGTCTAGGAATTAAAATTCAATGAGGTTTCCTGTATCTTCTTCAAAACCCTCCCCTCCACCTTTTACAGAAACAAGAAGCACCTACCAGAAGTTAATGCACATCGCCGGCAAAATGTGTGCTGAGGAGAAGTGAAAAAAGAAATATGTTAAGACACATCAACTTGAGAATGTCAAGAGCACAGTATGATCGTCACAGCTGTTTAACAGTGACCCAATCAGTACTTGCAAGCAAATGAGTCTATATCAGTCTACTGGCTTACTAATATTACCACTGTTGTTGCATCTACAGGTAAAAAGAGTAGACACGAGAACTAGGGCAGTCTGACCTCACAGTGGATTCAAGTTTTTTAAATATTTAAAGTAAACAATAAAAACTTAAAGAATAAACAGGTTACCTGCTTCGTGTACAAGAGGAATCAAGAGGCCCTTCATTGCTGGGAATTCTGGTTACTTAGCCTTCTATAAAAGTATACAAACTACTTCAAAGAATGTGAATAGCATCTTAATGACGAACGATATTTCAATAGTTAGATGGATTTTTGCTAGTACCCTGGGTGAATTAAGTGAATTTGATCAGAGTTTGTGACCTCAAAGCCATGAAGTGGGCAGATGGACATAGTCATCAAGGGTGTAAGGAGTAGCTCACTTCCTTGCCTGCATATTCATTTAATTTAATGAATGTAAACCATTAAATAGCTGTTAAATAAGATTCCCCTTGACTTGCATCTACTGGTCATACTGCTCATTGTGGCTCCATTTTCATGTTATTTGCCTATGTTGACTCCCTGTCTCACCCCTAGTATTCCAGAATGTTCCTCAAAGTCATCAACTGTGCCTGAGGCACAGTGTATCATTCATATATAAATGCCTACACGTGTTGTGTTCAATTTCTTGTTGTCCTTAACCTGTCCCTGGTTTTATTTCTTTTGCTGTAGATACCAATTAGATTTTGTTTTGGTGTTTTTATTTTTTTACAATTTAGATGTTTCAATTGTGTGCAGTGATAGGTAGAAAACATGAATTATCTCAGTCACTGGTTCTCGCTCTGGTTTCATTCCAGTCATTTTTTCTATGCCATTACATACAGAGACAGACATACTCAAATCAGGCTTTATCGTGCCTTACGTGTAAGGCCAAGACAACTCAGAACAGGAATAAGAGAGACCCCCCACAATGGTTTGGAACACTTACAGGTGTAGCTTGAGTCCCAGGGCACGGCAATCTCAGGACCAAAGCCTGGGTACAACCCTTCTTCTAGGAGACTAACTTCACACAAAAAGTGATGACTGGAATTCTGTAAATAATCTCTGCCATTGGTAATCAATAGGTTAAGGGTCCAGTCTATTTTTTTAATTTTGTAAGCCATAAAAGGACCAGATCAAACCATTACAAATTAGGATTAGCTACATACCGAGAGGCAATCCACCCAGAACTGTTATACTGAGGTACTCTCTAAATGAGATTACAAGCAATTCCAGAGTGGTTAGAGTGAAGATTGGTTTGCATGTGTAAAACCTTTTCCAGCAGAACCAGTACATTGCAGACTAAGTGGTTACCATCATTACTGCCATTAGGCTATTGCATCATCTGTGCAGGATAGTAGACTATTATTTGGGTTGCTAGTTACACACTTAAAAGAATAATAACACTAACTTGTCAAGATGAGCCCCAAAGGCACTGAACTAACCTGAGCTCAAACCCCTGGTAGCTGTGGCAAAAAACAGTCTGGCTTAACTGAGGGTAATGTGTAAAGAATGTATGTAATATCAAAACAGTAATAAAGTCAAAACAAAAAATAATACAAATCCCAAAACAAGTTAGAAAATTATAGTACGTTTTTATAAACAAACTGTCACCAAAACAACAAAAAAACATTAAGCGAAACCGGAGATCTTTTTTTTTTTCTTTTTTACGTTTTAAGAAAAATAATGGCAAAAAGCACTAAGCACCAATGATAGGTCATAAAGTCCAGACATTGCCCTAGGTGTAATTTCTGTGCAACCACATTGGAGCGCGGGTCTAATACACCAAGAGGGTTCACCCCAGTCAAAGATTTAACCTTCTCACTTAGCCTTTTTATATGGCGCTCAAAGTCCTACAGTGGGGCAAACCTGAAGCTGTACCCGTCGAAGTTCCATAAAAATCAGTCACCTATGCCACAAGGTCACCCTGACAACTCTGGAGGTCTTGGAAGCCCAACAATATTTTAAGAATCAGCTTTTCGGGATTTCAGGAGCAGCTCCTCTAGGTCACTTCTAAGCCTCCTAGGACCTCGGGGACAGCACTGAGGGGGTAATATTTAGTTCAACAGAGGCCACCTACAATGTCCAGTCCAGCTGCAGTTGGTACTGATCAACCGATCACTTCGGGGAAAAAAAGAAAAAAAAAAAGAAAATCTTGCAGCTTATCCTTCCCCCCTATCTACACAGGAAGTCAACCAACTGAACCTTGGAATCCACTTCTTTGTCCTGGGTGAAAGATGGAGTAACTCCGGTCTTTCAGGGCTTCTTTTAGGTCCAATAGCAGATCCAGTCCTCTTCAGATCTTCTGCAGTTATAAAAAGTGTTCTGAGGAGGAAGCCTTGGGATACCTAAAATATGGCTGGCACTAACTAGAGGGTGGGGGGCAACTCATGGCTCTTTCCTAACCAATGCAGTAAAAATTATCAAGGAGCAACCGACTGACTTTTTCAGCATAATCCCAAGGGTCATTTCACTGTTAAAATCAAAGATGGGTAAACCCTTCCTCCCTTTGTAAAAAGTGCATATGTCCCCTTAGAGGTGTAGCTTGGGAAATGTCAGGTCCCCTCTCCGTGTCATTGTAGGAAAGTACCATCTTGCCTGGCATGTTACCCCCATATTTCACTGTATATATGTTGTTTTAGTGTATGTGTCACTGGGACCCTGCCAGCCAGGGACCCAGTGCTCATAAGTGTGCCCTGTATGTGTTCCCTGTGTGATGACTAACTGTCTCACTGAGGCTCTGCTAACCAGAACCTCAGTGGTTATGCTCTCTCTGCTTTCTAAATTGTCACTAGCAGGCCAGTGACCGATTTTACCAATTCACATTGGCATATTGGAACACCCTTATAATTCCCTACTATATGGTACTGAGGTACCCAGGGTATTGGGGTTTCAGGAGATCCCTATGGGCTGCAGCATTTCTTTTGCCACCCATAGGGAGCTCTGACAATTCTTACACAGGGCTGCCACTGCAGCCTGAGTGAAATAACGTCCATGTGGTGTCTGGTGAAGGTTGGGTGCTAAGTTACTTAGAGGGTCATTCTGACCCTGGCGGGAACCGCCAAATGGCCGCTCCGCGGTCAGAAGACTGCGGATGCCATTCTGGCTTTCCCACTGGGCCGGCGGGCGACCGCCAAAAGAGCACCCGCCGGCCCAGCGGGAAAGGCCCTGCAACAAGGAAGCCGGCTCCGAATGGAGCCGGCGGAGTTGCAGGGGTGCGACGGGTGCAGTTGCACCCGTCGCGATTTTCACTGTCTGCTAAGCAGACAGTGAAAATCTTTATGGGGCCCTGTTAGGGGGCCCCTGCACTGCCCATGCCAATTGCAAAAACCGCCAGAAACAGGATGGCGGGAAGGGGGTCGGAATCTCCATGGCGGCGCTGCTTGCAGCGCCGCCATGGAGATTCAGCCCATGCAGGGGAAATCCGGCGGGAAACCGCCGGATCCCCTTTTCTGACCGCGGCTTTACCGCCGCGGTCAGAATGGGCTGGGAAGCACCGCCAGCTTGTTGGCGGTGCTTCCGTGGTCCCCGGCCCTGGCGGTCTTGGACCGCCAAGGTCGGAATGACCCCCTTAGTGTGTGGGCACCCTGGCACTAGCCAAGGTGCCCCCACATCATTCAGGGCAAATTCCCCGGACTTTGTGAGTGCAGGGACACCATTACATGTGTGCACTATACATCGGTCACTACCTATATATATCGTCACAATGGTAACTCCGAACATGGCCATGTAACATGTCTAAGATCATGGAATTGTCACCCCAATGCCATTCTGGCATTGGGGAGACAATTACATGATCCCCGAGTCTCTAGCACAGACCCGGGTACTGCCAAACTGCCTTTCCCGGGGTTTCACTGCAGCTGCTGCCAACCCCTCAGACAGGTTTCTGCCCTCCTGGGGTCCAGCCAGGCCTAGCCCAGGAAGGCAGAACAAAGGACTTCCTCAGAGAGAGGGTGTTACACCCTCTCCCTTTGGAAAAAGGTGTCAGGGCTGGGGAGGAGTAGCCTCCCCCAGCCTCTGGAAATGCTTTGATGGGCACAGATGCTGCCCATCTCTGCATAAGCCAGTCTACACCGGTTCAGGGATCCCCCAGCCCTGCTCTGGCACGAAACTGGACAAAGGAAAGGGCAGTGACCACTCCCCTGACCTGCACCTCCCCTGGGAGGTGCCCAGAGCTCCTCCAGTGTGCTCCAGACCTCTGCCATCTTGGAAACAGAGGTGCTGCTGGCACACTGGACTGCTCTGAGTGGCCAGTGCCAGCAGGTGACGTCAGAGACTCCTTCTGATAGGCTCTTACCTGTGTTGCTAGCCTATCCTCCTTCCTAGGTAGCCAAACCTCCTTTTCTGGCTATTTAGGGTCTCTGCTTGGGGGAATTCTTTAGATAACGAATGCAAGAGCTCATCAGAGTTCCTCTGCATCTCTCTCTTCACCTTCTGCCAAAGGATCGACCACTGACTGCTCAGGACGCCTGCAAAACCGCAACAAAGTAGCAAAGACGACTACTGCAACCTTGTCTCGCTGATCCTGCCGCTTTATCGCCTGTGTCCTGGTGGGGAATGCTCTGGGGGTAGCCTGCCTCCTTCTTGCACCAGGAGCTCTGAAGAACTCTCCCGTGGGTCGACAGAATCTTCCCCCTGCAACCGCAGGCAACAAAAGACTGCATCACCGGTCCTCTGGGTCCCCTCTCAGCACGACGAGCGTGGTCCCTGGAACTCAGCAACTCTGTCTAAGTGACTCCCACAGTCCAGTGACTCTTCAGTCCAAGTTTGGTGGAGGTAAGTCCTTGCCTCCCCACGCTAGACTGCATTGCTGGGTACCGCGTGATTTGCAGCTGCTCCGGCTCCTGTGCACTCTTCCAGGATTTCCTTCGTGCACAGCCAAGCCTGGGTCCCCGACACTCTAACCTGCAGTGCACAACCTCCTGAGTTGTCCTCCGGCGTCGTGGGACTCCCTTTTGTGTCTTCGGGTAAGCTCCGGTTCACTCCTCTTCTAAGTGCTTGTTCCGGCACTTCTGCGGGTGCTGCCTGCTTCTGTGAGTTTTCCCTGACTTGCTGGGCGCCCCCTCTGTCTCCTCATCCAAGTGGCGACATCCTGGTCCCTCCTGGGCCACAGCAGCATCCAAAAACCCTAACGCGACCCTTGCAGCTAGCAAGGCTTATTTGCGGTCTTTCTGCGTGGGAACACCTCTGCAAGCTTCTTCACGACGTGGGACATCCATCCTCCAAAGGGGAAGTTTCTAGCCCTCTTCGTTCTTGCAGAATCCACAGCTTCTACCATCCGTTGGCAGCTTCCTTGCACCCTCAGCTGGCATTTCCTGGGCATCTGCCCACTCTCAACTTTGTCGCGACTCTTGGACTTGGTCCCCTTGTTCCACAGGTACTCTCGTCCGGAAATCCACTTTGGTTGCATTGCTGGTGTTGGTCTTCCTTGCAGAATTCCCCTATCACGACTTCTGTGCTCTCTGGGGAATATAGGTGCACTTTACACCTACTTTTCAGGGTCTTGGGGTGGGCTATTTTTCTAACCCTCACTGTTTTCTTACAGCCCCAGCGACCCTCTACAAGCTCACATAAGTTTGGGGTCCATTCGTGGTTCGCATTCCACTTTTGGAGTATATGTTTTGTGTTGCCCCTATACCTATGTGCTCCTATGTAACTTTACATTGCTTGCATTACTTCCTTTTGCTATTACTGCATATTTTTGGTATTGTGTACATATATCTTGTGTATATTTGGCATCCTCATACTGAGGATACTCACTGGGATACTTTTGGCATATTGTCATAAAAATAAAGTACCTTTATTTTTAGTATATATGTGTATTGTGTTTTCTTATGATATTGTGCATATGACACCAGTGGTATAGTAGGAGCTTTGCATGTCTCCTAGTTCAGCCTAAGCTGCTCTGCTATAGCTACCTTCTATCTGCCTAAGCTGCAAGAAACACCTCTTCCACACTAATAAGGGATAACTGGACCTGGTACAGAGTGTAAGTAACCCTTGGTACCCACTACAAGCCAGGCCAGCCTCCTACAGTCATTTCAAACTAATTCTGGAGGTAGCTTCCTTCAGCTGGTTGGGAGCCAGCCTGGCTAGTGTGGTCCTTGGAGACGAGGGCTTTCCCCGTCTTAATGTTTCTTCTTACACTAAACTATGAATGGTCAAGCCTCACCTCTGTCCCATTCAAGTTAATAACGTTCCTATATCAACCCCAACTGTCCTTCCTGGGATGATAGGGATCAAATGCCCCACAGCAAGTCTATATTGTAATCAGGCCCAAGCCATTGTTCTGCTGTGGGAGCTATGTTTGCACCTTATTAAGGTCAAGGACTTGCTGGGTAGGTGCTGGCAGACTAATGCAAATTAACCTTCAGGAAGGGAAAAGGTAAATCTATAAAATTAAGTTTACTAATACTTATGAAAACTCAAACTTTTCCAGTGAATTGGCCTTTTAATAGATCTGAAAAATAATCTGTGAACTATTTTAGTCTTGGCCAAAAGTTACAGGTTAACTTTTTAAAAGCAGAGTTTTCCACCTCCCAAAAAGGAATATTTTGGCAGGTTTGACAGCAGAGTTTTAGGCTACTACAATCAGGCTACACATGGTAGACCTGAAGACTTGCTTTATAGGCCAACCCTGTGGATTTGACCATAGGTGCTGCATTCCACAGATAGCATTTAACTTCCAGGCCCTGGGTGTAGTGCCTACACCATATACTAGGGACTTACAGGCACAGTAAATATGTTAATCAAGGGTAAGCCAATTAAACTATATTTAAAGGAAAGAAAGCACTCAATCAATCAGATAGTGTGGCTTATCACCCGGTGGGTCTCAAGGTGCTGGTGAATGATGCAGATCAGGCATAGAGCCATGTCTTGAGGTCCTTCCTGAAATGAGCCAGTGACGGGGATTGCCTAAGGTGAAGCGGCAGCGTGTTGCAGGTCTGCGGGGCGAGGTAGGAGAATGATCTTCCTCCATCTGTGTTCTTTCAGGTCCTAGGGGTGATGGTGAGGGCCAGTTGGGCAGATCGAAGCTGCCTGGGAGTGCATAGGAAAGGTGGTGGTTGAGGTAGTTAGGGCCTTGTAGGGATGTGTCAGGAGTTTGAAAGTGATGCGTTTGTTGACAGGGAGTCAGTGCAGGTATCTCAGGTGGGCAGAGATGTGGCTGTGGAAGTCCAGGATGAGTTTGGTTGTGGCGTTCTGTATTCTCTGGAGTCTTGTTTGGGGTTTCTTGATAATGCTGGCATACAGTGCACTGCCATAGCCGAGTTTGCTGCTGATGAGTGCATGGGTGACTGTTCGTCTCCCATCGATGTGGATCCACTTGAAAATCTTCTCGAGCAGGCAGTGTGTGTGGAAGCATGAGGATGAGACAGCACTGACTTAGCAGCCCATAGACAGCGAGGAGTTGAGAATGATGCAGAGGTTGTGTGCGTGGGAGTTCCGAGGGCAAGGGGCCACCAGGAGTCGTCCCAGGCGGTAGGGGACCAGAATGAGGATCTCTCTCTTATCAGAGTTCAGCTTGAGGCAGCTGTCTTTGATCCAGTCTGTGACTGCCTTTATTCCGTTGTGAAAGATGCTTTGGCTGTTGATGGATCATTGGTGAGGGAAAGTATTAGCTGTGTCTCATTGGCGTATAAGACGATGTTAAGCCTGTGATGTCGGACGATCTCGGTGAGCGGGTCATGTAGAGCACAGGTACTTTACTTCTGTTTAGCAGGGTAAAGTGCACATAGTTCTAAAACCAGCACAAATAGTGAGCAATATGGAATCACAATCCAGAAAAGGCAAATTTGCTATGCTGAGGAAAAGGAATCTGTAAGTCAGGCAGGATTACTCTATTGGTGCTATAAGTTAGTAACCCTGATATATCAGAATACAATAAATAAAACTCAGAGTCCGGCATGTCCAAAGAAAGCTGTATTGTTAGTTGTACAGTGACAATGATTACATGGCTGGGAATAAGTCACATCGCAATAAACATCCAAGGCAAAGATTAAAAAGATCCTTACTCCACATGTGGTAATGACTGGGTCCTTGAAGACATTACAGCACAGTTGGCAGCAGAGCTTTACTGATGGCTGTTCAGAAAACACCAAGGGCTCCTGGAAAAGAAACAAGGGGAGTGAATTGGAAAGACAGCACCTGAATAGTTCACTATCTTTAAGGACATCAAACATGGAGCACATAGACACTTACTGGCTCCTCCTCTTCCTCGTGCAGAGAGAATGTTGAGCGCAAAGACATGTTCGACTCGGAGTGCAAGGAACGAACTGAGATGGCAGAGTCTGACCGCCGGGGAGTGCTGATTGGAGGCTACAAAGGAGAGGAAAGAATAGTCACACAGAAGAATAGGCATCCGTCATAGCTACTAAAACAAATGCATCAGGCTGATCCATCAACACCATTTAGAGCCACCAAAATAAAAACTGCAGAAAGAGCTGCCAACACATGAGCCGCACACAGAGTAACGAAAGCATGAAACGTAGGTGGATCTACCAACAGATGAACTGTTGGCAGAGTTACCAACATAATTTTGCCAAAGTATTCTTGCTACAGACACCAACACAAGATCCAGATACAGTTATCAAATCAATGCATGAAAACAGGGTTGCCAACAAAACTACCTCAGGAGAATCTGCTAACAGGTGCATAGTCACCAATAAAAGGATGTAAAGCACAGATTTCTCAGACTCAGCTACTGACAAAGGGATCTTATGCAGAGTTACTAATGCAGGAATGCTGCAAACACAGCGATAACACACAGAGATGCTGACACAAAGACCTTTGCAGGTGCTCACATAATTGTATCAGGCACAGATATCAAAACATATGTCTAAGGGAGAGCTATTTAATCATGGGCCTAAGCTTCACTTGCGCAACCAAGGTTACAAACACATCTGGACGAATGCTGAGATAGAAACAAAGAGCAAACAAATTATGGATCCAAGCCAGACGACAGATGAAGACACAATGGCCTCAGGCAGTTATTGATACAGCAGTGCCTGGAAGAGTCATCAAAGTCCCACACACTATACTTTGTAACGAGCAGCACCAATTATGCTGCTGTGCTATAAAATGAGTAAGTTAGTAAAATGCACCCCAAAGAAAATGCCCTCCATCCCTCCCTCGTACAAATATATATTTTTTTAATAATAATAACAATTTGTGAGAAGCGTTCGACTGTGTTCTTAGCTCTTGAACATGAGCTTGGTAGTGGTATTTGTGCTAAAATATATACATTCTCCAGAATAACATCCCTGTATCCATCAGGACTGACTCGGTCAGTGGTGCTCCAATTTAGAGAGCAGTTGAAGACTCATCTCTTTAAAGAACACTTTATCTCAGCGCATTAAGCGTCTACAGCCCATCTTCCTCTCCTTTTACCCGTTGAGTTTATGCTTGTCTTTCCCCGTGTACAGCGCTCCGCAGACTTTTGGCTAGGTTCTCGCTGTAGAAATACCATATACATACATATACATCCTGTTGCTTACTCACTCATTGCTCAGGCTCTTTATTGGTCTACAGGTAAGGAAGTGCAGTACCTGGGAGAGGAAGGATGCTGTAAAGTGGAGCACTCGGGGATGAACCAGTGCCTGAAATGATGCTACTCCCAGAAAAAAAGCATCCATGTGATACAGTCAACAGATGAAAAATATTGTCGAAGCCTCCAAGCACAAGGATGACACCACAACATCTTAAAAGAATATCCACGAACCAAAATAAAACATTTGCTTTTCAAATTTACTGTTGTGTGGAGAGAAAAGGTTCAGCAACCACTTCGAATTTGGCAGTAGATGTCCTCTGATTATCACCTTTTAAAGAAGCTGCCACTATAACAACATCCATAACCCAGAGCTGGCACCCTATCGATTAAAGTGTCATCTGCTCCAGGGGATGAACTAATTGCTTGTGAGATAGACGGGGCCAGAGCGCAACAAGCGCTCAATTTGTCTGCGGCCTAGAAATGAATAATAAGCGAGATGTGAAAACAAGAGCACTGAAAGAATACTGATGGGCTCTGCAATCAGGGAGCCGGAATAATCAGCCTGGAAGTCAACAGGGCTCAGTTAATGACCAATTGGCTTGCAAACAATGTGGTTCACTATAGGATAATTAAATAGGTCTCAAGGAACGAGATCGGCCACCCTCTTTTTTGTGTGTTCAGTGGTCCATTGCGGATACTTATAACTGCAGGTAACAGAAGCAGAATAACTAATAATGACAGGAGCAAACAATAGGTCGGATAACAAAACGTGAGATTTGCAAACAGTGGCCTGGAGTTGGGATAAAGGGTTTAATGTGAAATGTGTGACCACTGGGCTGAGTGGAAGGTATCCAAAAGAGGCAACAATGGCACTTAATAAATGAGACATTTGCAAGCAGCAGGCCTCGAATGTGAATCAGAAATCTACGAGCTATGGTGCTCCAAGAATGACAGAAATGCAAACAATACAGCGCAAATTGCAATTGTGAGCCTGCAAACAACAGGCCCGGGTGAACTACTTAACTCTGCAAGTGTTAGGCCTCATTTGAAGAGGCCACAATACACAAGCAGTAAGGATGAATTGATAATAATAAGATTGCAAGGGTGGGTTCAATTAATATTAATAAAATCTGCAAACAGACATTATGCAATGAAATAATGATTAGAAGATCCACAATGGGGCTAAATACAAAATGAGTTTGTCATTCAGTTAATTTGTGTTCAGTCTGAGATCATCAAACGAGTAACAGAATGAATAATCGGGAATTCTGTAAACAGTGGCATTTAAAGAATACGATTATGTGAACAAGCAGTGGGAAGCACTGAAAACTAATGAGTTCTCAACGTAATGGGGCCTAGTGGAGAATAATAATATAGGCGAACAAAGGGGCTGGATGGCTAATGAGATCTGCATATAAGGGTTTTACCATAACAAAGACTTCTTAAATTGCAGAACAATGTGGCAGATGAATGAAAGGTGTGAAAACACTCGGGCAAATAAGACATGCAAAAATGGGGCTTAAGGAAAGGTTGTGAGAGATGTGAGCAACGAGGCTGAAGGGCTTATAATCAGATTTAGATGGCAAAAAACGAGGGTCAGTAGCTAATACTACTGTGCTGACCAGCAAACAGAGCCGAATAAATGATAATTCAATCTGAAAGCAATGGAACGGATAATTATGAAATCTAAAAACAGTTCCACTGAATGAATAATACGATCTGTCAACAATGTGACTGATGAATTCGACATTGGTAAACACCAGTGAAATTAGAAAAACAAAGGGACTGATGAATAAACTGAAATCGATATACTCTAAGGAAACTGGCCAAACAATGGGACTGATGAATAATCTGAAATCATTAGACATCAGTGAAAATAGCAAACAATGGGACTGATGAATAATCTAAGATCGGTAAACTCGAAGGAAACTGGCCAAACAATGGTATTTATGAATAATCTGAGATCAGTAAACACCAATCAAAATAGCTAAAAATGGGACAATTGATGAAGAATCTGAGATCGGTAATCACCAGTGAAATTAGCAAACAATAGGACTGATGAATAATCTAAGATCGGTAAACACTAGTGAAACTGGCAAACTGTGGGAATGAATGCCTAAAATGTAAATATTAAACCAATGTGGCTGAATGAGTGACTGTAAAATAAGCAATGCGGTTAGGCGAACAATGACGAGTTCTGCCAAAAATAGGACTCGACAGTGATTACGACGAGGCCCGCAAACTGCTCGCACACTGCAGGATGCAGATCTGAAACGGGCTGGAAGGAGTCCTGTGAAATCTATAAATCATGGCACTCCATAGCGATTTTTAAGCTATGTGAAGGATGACAATTTACAAAGGGGCACATCGCATTTCTATTCACCTATTTTGAATTAGAGAGCAACAGCACGCTATGAAACTTTGTTTAACTAAGTGGAATTAAAGGCTGCAAGTTACATTTAGTTCTGAGTGCGACACACCAGACCTGTCTATCGTACACGCAAAAGCTTTTACATACATTATTTGTCTGCACAATGTAAAGCTGCTTAAAGTTTCACACTTCTCTGTTTTCTTAGCCTAGCAAGGTACCAGAAATGTATGCCTGGCTCGGTGCAAAGCACGACAGAAGGCAGAGAAGGGCAGCACGGCCGCAAGACTCCCACCCACCTGTTACCGCGCAGGAGCCTGTCCCGGGGGCAGGAGTCCGGACTCCCAGCCCACAGAGTGCCTGGACACAACCGAGCCACTGGTGATGCTGGGACAGACATGTGACCAGCCTACAGGTAGACGCGGCACAAGGAAGGCCCTGGGCGGAATGGACAAGAATCCTGTGGGCTTACACAGCATCAGAAGCAGGGAACACAGGTGAAAGGGTCATTAGATGGTGCCTGGACCTCCGACAGCAGAGGGCAGGGCTTTAAGTGGGATGAAAAACCTGGGGAGCCTCTCAAAGGAGCGTGGCCTATATAAAAGGGTGACAAATGCAAAAACAACAGATGATGGACGGAATGCAGAACAAATCAAACATTCACCCCAGTCAGAGAACTGGGTTTG
This sequence comes from Pleurodeles waltl, assembly GCF_031143425.1. NCBI lineage: Eukaryota > Metazoa > Chordata > Amphibia > Caudata > Salamandridae > Pleurodeles > Pleurodeles waltl. Next base: position 73,153,043 of record NC_090449.1, read on the forward strand.
ATCCATCAGTATTTTTTGCTTGCCATGCCATTCCAGTTTGGACCCAGCCATATGCAAATCAGTCTTGACCCTGTTCCCCATGGGAACAGCCAGCCCGAACTGCCAGGCCAGGTTCTCTCTGGACCGGAAACAAGCATCCTGTGACTGGTTTCAGGGTATCACCCTTCTTTAGCCACACTAGCTTGATTCTGGTGGTAAAGCAAGCATGGGACCTACATCTGGGCATACGCTTCCCACTGGGGCGACAAATGCAAAAAACAACAGATGATGGACGGAATGCTGAACAAATCAAACATTCACACCCAGTCACAGATCTGGGTTTGATCCATCGTTTTTTTTGCTGCCCATGCCATTCCAGTTTGGACCCAGCCATATGCAAATCAGTCTTGACCCTGTTCCCCATGGCAACAGTCCATCCCGAACTGCCAGGCCAGGTTCTCCATGGACCGGAAACAAGCATCCTGGGACCGGTTTCAGGGTATCACCTCTCATCAGCCAGGCTAGCTTGAATCTGGTGGCATAGCAACCACGGGACCCACATCTGGACATATCGTTCCCACTTGGGGAAACAAATGCAAAAACAACAGATGCTGGACATGGGGTGGCATGGTGAGCAACAAAAAAAAACGATGGATTAAACCCAGATCATTGTGACTGGAGGTGAATGTTTGCATTGTTAGGCATTCCGTCCATCATCTGTTCTTTTTGCATTTGTTGTCCCAAGTGGGAAGGGTATGCCCACCCAGACGTGGGTCCCCTGCTTACTGCGTCACTGGATTCAAGCTAGCCTGGTTGATAAAGGCTGATATCCTGAAACCGGTCTCAGGATGCTTGTTTCCGGTCCAAGGAGGACCTGGCCTGGCAGTTCGGGCTGGACTGTTCCTCTGGGGAACAGGGTCAAGAGTGATCTGCATATGGCTGGGTCCAAACTGGGGAGGCGTGCTGAGAAAAGAAAAACCAATGGATTAAACCCAGATCTTTGTGACTGGGGGTGAGTGTTTGCATTGCTTAGCATTCCGTCCATCATCTGTTCTTTCTATGTAAAAGGGTGGCTTAAAATGCCTTAGTTAAAAATCTGTGCTTAGCATATTGTGCCGCTCGACTGGTTTCACTACTACCTTCTGTCATTGCATCGAGATATACAATACAAGTAACATTACACCTACAAGAAGCCAGGACTTTTGGCTTTGTCAATGGTTGTAAGATGTATAAGATAAATAAGCAACAACTATGGACTCGTGTACGATAATGAACACGCATTCGTTCTGAAACGATGAGACCGTGAAAGAACTCTGTCGAGTACCTTTGAAGATACACTGAGGGCAGCGCAGGGTGACGCTGCGGCCCAGTTAAGCTTTTCTTTTCGCCCAGAGGGTGAGGGCAGTAATACAGACCCCGATCGGAGCCGGCTCAGCACCTGATTTTCAGCAGGTCCCGGCCCACCTAGAGCCCCGGTAGGGGGGCTTAGAGATGAACTGGTGCAGCGCCCCGGTGTATCGACGCTTAACGGAAGTGATGCGAGAACCCCGTGGGTCAAGGGGACGGATTTGTTCTTCCTGAACCCGCTCCTTGGAGCTCAACAAGTGTCGGTGAGCACAGACGGGGTCCCTGGCACCAAACACAGGCTGCTCCAAGCATCAAAGACCTCCATACTGTGCGTCCCACACAAACAGCCCCTCTGATTTCCAGGCAGCTGTGTCGCTCCAAAAGTGGACGCAGCGTGAACTCCCCGTCTCAGCGGAAAGCAACAAAGTAAACCGGAAGTAAATACTAAAGACAACTGTGTATCCAAACCTCCAATCTCCTCCGGGAACCCGCTCCGACGGCCAACGAGGGGCATCACCTGAAACCCAAAGCATCACTGGATGAGCGCGAGCAGGCGCTCCCACGCCGCGCTGTGGCTGGGCAAAGCGCCTACATGCCGTGCCTGGTCTCTCGGCACCCAGTGCATTGACTGCCCCCAACCCCCAAGCAGGGCCGACCCCTGGCAGCCTCAGCAGAAGGCCCCGGCCAGTCCCCGCTCCAGCTGACTTCTGCCAATGTTCTTTCTGCGTAAATGTGCACACTTCCTCCTATTCAATTCCACCAGCGCTCAGCTGGGACGCTTCCTGTTCCACTTTTTTGGTGGGGGTGGGGGTAGACAAGAGGAACAGGGGGTGGGGGTTGGGGGAGTGGCGGAAGAAGTCACAGACACAGGAGTGCCTGGGAAATACGAGGGCAAAAGTGGCAGGTGTGAGCATTCTGCTCACTGGTCACTAACCTTCAAAGTGTCAAAGCAGCAAAAACAAAACTTATATGTTAAATAATTTTTATGAGGTTTCAGAAGAGTATTGTGGATGTTTAAATATATTGAAATCCCAACACTGGCATCTAAATAACTATAGACAGCAGGAGATATCCCTAGAAGTGATTTAAACTGTTCAACGGGACAAGAGAACTTGAGTTTCGATCTCCCAGTTCCACACCCATCTTTTGATCCCCCAACTAGACCTTTGCAAGACTGCCCACGAAACAGTGACCAGGGACACATCTCTGGCACACAAGTCTTTTAGCAGTTTCAGCTTGGAAGCTGGGCCCAGTCCCAAATCCTGCAACATCCCATACAGCTCCAACACACACTGAAAATTTAGAACATCGCTGACTCTTGCATATCATTTTTATCTTGTCCAGATAGTAGCTACTTTGCAATCAAGCACTGGCAAAGGCAATAGGTATGACCTACTAGAGATCTATCAGTTTTTTGGCTTTGGCAATGTATTTTAGCCACGTTGTACAGCAGCGCAGCTAAAAGTAAAACAACAAAAACAAAAACAAAAAAACACCGAGGCGGACGGATCATAGCGTTATTTTTCAAACTGCTAGTGGCACAGGAGGCAACACTGAAGGAGGGGGCAGGTGGGGGGGTGGGGGTAGAGGGTAATTTGCAGGGGAAAACCACTATGATGCAGCCAGCACCAGCTAAGTCAGAGATTTTTTGTTTGTTTATTGTGGGGTGGGAGGCAGAGGGAGGGCACAGGAGGCAACACAGGGGGAGGGCACAGAAGGAAACATGGAGGGAGGGCAAGCTGTGGGTAACAAGGACATAGGGGGGTAGGGAGGGGTTGAGAGCAAACACATGGACAAGGAAGAGTTAGGGCCAAGCTGACAGACAATAGAGGATGGAAGAGGCTATGGGCAAACAACGCGGACAACAGAAGGAGGAAGGGTAGGTGAGGGCAAGCAACAAGACAGACAACACCAGATCTAGGCAAGCAACATGGACAACAACAGAAGGGTAGGTGAGGGCTAGCAACAAGACAGATAACACCAGACATAGGCAAGCAACAACATGACCTAAGTAAGCAACAACATGGACAACAACAGAAGGAGGAAGGGTAGGTGAGGGCAAGCAACAAGACAGACAACACCAGACCTAAGCAAGCTACAACATGACCTAAGTAAGCAACAACATGGACAACAACAGAAGGAGGAAGGGTAGGTGAGGGCAAGCAACAAGACAGACAACACCAGATCTAGGCAAGCTACAACATGGACAACAACAGAAGGAGGGAGGGTAGGTGAGGGCAAGCAACAAGACAGACAACACCAGATCTAGGCAAGCAACATGGACAACAACAGAAGGGTAGGTGAGGGCTAGCAACAAGACAGATAACACCAGACATAGGCAAGCAACAACATGACCTAAGTAAGCAACAACATGGACAACAACAGAAGGAGGAAGGGTAGGTGAGGGCAAGCAACAAGACAGACAACACCAGACCTAAGCAAGCAACATGGACAACAACAGGAGGAGGAAGGGTAGGTGAGGGCTAACAACAAGACAGACAACACCAGACCTAGGCAAGCAACAACATGGCCTAAGTAAGCAACAACATGGACAACAACAGAAGGAGGTAGCGTAGGTGAGGGCAAGCAACAAGAGGGACAACACCAGACCTACGCAAGCAACAACATGGACAACAACAGAAGGGGGAAGGGTAGGTGAGGGCTAGCAACAAGACAGACAACACCACACCTAGGCAAGCAACAACATGACCTAGGTAAGCAACAAAATGGACAACAAAAGAAGAAGGAAGGGTAGGTGAGGGCAAGCAACAAGACAGACAACACCAGACCTAAGCAAGCAACATGGGCAACAACAGGAGGAAGGGTAGGTGAGGGCAAGCAACAAGACAGACGACACCAGACCTAGGCAAGCAACATGGACAACAACAGCAAGCAACATGGACAACAACAGGAGGAGGAAGGGTAGGTGAGGGCTAGCAACAAGACAGACAACACCAGACCTAGGCAAGCAACAACATGACCTAAGTAAGCAACAACATGGACAACAACAGAAGGAGGTAGCGTAGGTGAGGGCAAGCAAAAAGACAGACAACACCAGACCTAGGCAAGCAACATGGACAACAGCAGAAGGGGGGAGGGTAGGTGAGGGCAAGTAACAAGACGGACAACACCAGACCTAGGCAAGCAACAACATGGACGACAACAGAAGAAGGAAGGGTAGGTGAGGGCAAGCAACAAGACAGACAACACCTGACCTAGGCAAGCAACAACAAGGACCTAAGTAAGCAACAACATGGACAACAACAGAAGGAGGAAGGCAAGCAACAAAAAGGAGGGCGGGTGGGGGCAAGCAGCAACACAGAAAACCAAGGAGGGAGGGCGGGTAGCGGCAAGCAACATTCGTAGGAGGGAGAGACACAGGGACAGAAACAGTACACGTGGGAACCAGCTAGAAAAGACGCACTCCGGTAGAGTGCTTATAAACACAGAAAAAAATCAGCACCTGAAAAAATGAGCAGTGGAATAACACAATAAATACATCCATACCACAGGGGAGGGACAAACACACAAAGAGGAAGGGAGCCTATGGTAGCTGACCAATAAGAAGCAAGCGAGAGTGACAATGAAGAAAACCAACGGCAAGCAATGGTTGGCCTCTAAGTCCAACGTTAAAAAACAAAATGTCTCAGAGGCAAGACCTAAAACGAAAAAGCAGAGTTAGTGCATTTTCTGTATAAAAAGCTGCCATAAAAGTGTTTAGTTGTCACCCTGAAGATCCAAGCATAGTCCAGAATGCTCCAGTCAATGCAGTCTTTTACAGAGACAAAGAAAAGTGCATAGAATGTACACAAAATGCAGATTATTTGTTTCTGAGCACCGAAATTCCTTCAGAGAGATCATGAGCGGATTGGTTGTAGAGAGGAAAAACTTTTTTTTTTTTATACAGCACTAAGTAGTTATGCCGTTAAGAGATGCTGTAAATCACAGCTGTTACCATTGCTCAAGTTTATGATACTCATTTTACTGGCCTTGAAAGCTGAAGGAATGACTGACGACATTCAGATGTCAGCAGCGAGTGCTCAATTTAGAGAGCCTTCCAATGAAACGCATGCAGAATAAAAGAATAGCTTATATTGCATTCAAAATATTTATACTTAGATGCAGACTTGCCATATCTGAAGATGAGGTCTGAGACTTATTTAAAAGGGACAGAAAAGATCCTTCAATAAAGCAACTTATTTTGCGATGATTTTCACTTGATGCTGCTGCAGTTAAGGGAGGAAATCACCAGGCCTGGCTTGTCCATCTGCACCAACTTGGGCAGGTGTGCACGGTGGCAGTCTTTAGCCTGTGCCCTTGAACCCTTGGCATAATCCGCTCCACCACCTCCCTTCAAGAACTGGGCCAATTTGTGGCCATTTGTTGTAGGTCATTAGGTGGGAGTTGGAGGGGGGTTAACCTATGTAAGGTAAGAGTAGCAAGCGGCACATCACACCTGGTTTCAGGTGCCTCAACGGCTAGTGGTTTGAAGAGGCACTAGTGTGTGGAGCTAAAACAGCATCAGACTTAAGAAACAGTGATGTAAAACCACAGTATGTATATATAGTCTTTTTACAGCGAGTACCTAGCCAAAAGGCATGGAGTGCTATACATGGTCAAAGGCGAACATAAAGTCAATAAATAAGAAAAGGTGAATAAGGAAGGCATTCTCTACCCAAAAAACTATCGACTTTAATTCATTTATCACTAGCACATTTTGCTGCATCGTGAGGATGCTTAAAAAAGACTGACTCCATCTCGCAGTGACTAGGCATTTTCATGCTGGATTTCCAAATGGAGTCTGCCTCAAGTAGTACTTTTCCTTCTGCATCAAGAGAAACAACTTTAAAATGCTGCTACAAGATTGATTATTAGGACAGCTCCTTACGAACAAAGAAGTCTTGCAGGTTCTGGGCTTCAGTGAAATGCAGGGCCTAAGAGATGCCACTTTGTAGTTCATAGAGGTTATGGGTTTTGTCATAGTCTGTAATTACTAAATTCTGGCACTCTTCGGTACGCACCAACAGACCCCTATGTGTACTAGATTGCAGAAGACTATACCGGACATGCATCCATTCCCACAGAAGCTGAACAGTTGCAGCTCCCTTTCTCGGCCACTCTGTATCATTAACACCCCATCTTTCAGTAAAACACTGTAAACCCAAGCTTTTAGTTCAATACGAAGGTCTGAACATGGCTGGGAAATCTGGCACATAGACTTATGTCTCGCATTACGCTGGCACCATTTGAAATACTGACTGATCAAAGACTTGCTACATTTTCTGAAGGTGGAGTCGGGGATGATGTCACAGGAGACTGATTGCAGAGCGGGCCCCATCAGGATGGGAAACGCAGAGCAAGGGCAACAGAGTACTGTTAATTGTAAACTTAATATAATGTAAGTTTATGAAGGTGAGACTACCAAAAGGCATCCTGGCCCTGACAAAATCCATAACAAGCTATTGTGTGCCCACCAATTGTATAGCCAACTCCTAAGTGCTTTAAGAAATTGTCGATGATTGGTATTTGGGCAAGGCTTACTGCCCTCGGCTTCAGGATATTTAAATAAAGATTCTGCTCTTGAGGGGGCAGAGACGTCTTGTGGTAAGTGAGCGTCCCAAACTTTAAATGAGACATCCGGCACTAGATAATGATGTAGTCCCGGTGTACAGATCTTGACCTGCATACATGTTCTCCGTGCACTCCCACCAGATCAGGGCCTGTTTGATTCCTGGAGGTTTCCAAATGAGTTCGTCCCTTAGGCGTGAGATTTACTTGGATTGCAAATCCAACTGCTCCTGGAGTGGTCTCATTCTCACAGGACAGTGAGGTATTAACGGAATACCGGAATATATCATTTCGAACACTAGTTCAGATTTTCATACCATCGTGTGAGACTTCTCATAAACGTCTTGTGCCAGCTTCACCAATCTTTCCACTGGTTTCTTGGACAGGTATGTCTTCTGAATGTCTGCAATAAGTTTGTTTCAAGAATTTGCAGGAAACAGTCAGCACTGGTATTTATTCACTGAGTGTGGCCCAATGTTTGCAGAAGTCAAGAGTGTTGCACCAGCTGCTACTGATGTTTGGAGTAGAAAAGAGGCCTTCGTCAGCCAATCATTTAGGCAGGGACATGCAGGCACTGGAGCTAGACATTTCGTGATCACTTGCCGCAGACTTCAGGCTAAATAGAAGTGGTTCATACAGTTAGCGGCAGCCGTCTACCATAAAGTGCAGGTGTTTTCAGTGTTATGAATATATGGGCAGATGAAAATAGCATCTTCTAGCTCTACTGATGCTAAGCAATTTCAACCGCTGACCCACTGAAAAATGACCAGAAGTTACATCACTCTGATGCTTTGATTTTTAAAAATATGTTTAGTACCCTCAAATCCACTATGAAACACCACTTGCCAATTAAGAAAAATCTGGACTAAAAATATTGATGTTTTGGGCTTACAGTATTGGTTCTATAAAAGTGTTCTAAGTAGCTTAATGATTTCTAATAAAAAAACCTTTTTCCCATTATATTCAGGTGCTTACCCTCCTGGTCTGTAGGAACCATACATGAAACAGCTGCATTCCATGATCTTTGTGCCACCAAAGAGATCACTGAATCATTAATGATTTAATTCCTTAAGCAAGCTGCAGGCAAATCCAGGTCCTTATTCTTTGTCTGTAGGTGATTTATCATGTCAGTGCCTGCAACTGGATCCATGTAGGACAATTTCTGTACGAGGTGGTCTCCGATATTGGAATAGACATTATTGACTGATGTCAGTTGTCGCTCCCGAGGCTGTGACAAGATTACGTGTTTGTGATGCTCTTTCAATCAGTAAATGGAAACTATGGACATTTACCGATGGAGATTCCCTGGGTGCTGGTCCTGGGCTTGGACTTCAGTTGAGACATACAGATCCCTTTTTGGGGCCTGCGGATCATCATTTTTGTTGGATGGAGCCGTCATCATAAAGATCCCAGGCCGCTCCCTGTCCTGCATCAGGTGTAGATTGAGCAGCTGACGGAGGGACTATCTCTTCAGACAGAACTAGTGAGGGAGGCAGTGTTGAAACATTAGACGGAGGTCCCACCACTGAGGATAAGCCTGCAAATCCCGGAGGAGGGGTGTGGAGGGATGACAGGCTGAGCTGAGTAAAACCCGTTGTAAAGGTCCTGCATGAGCGGTTTAATGAAATCCATGAATTCCAAGGACACCTGCACCACAGGCATCTGTGGGAAGATAAGGACACCCCCCTTTCAATACTGAGGGAGATGAAATCACAGTGGAGTATGGTTTTGATCTGGGTTTTTGTGATACTGCACTACCTGATCCCTTAGTGGCAGGGACAGAGGGTCTTTTGGTGGGATGCTTCTGCAACTCTGCAGAATGATCTGTGCACAAGTCCTTGCAACTGGTCAGTTCCATCCTGTGCTTCTTTTCTCTTGAAGATAGATGTGCAGTTGCACTGTTCACTGAAACCTGTCCTGGGGGGTTAGCATTAAAGGCGTGCCCCCCAACATTCAGTGTTACTGCACCAAATGTCCCAAAGATAGTACAATCTTTGAGAATATGCCTAGGCATATGAAGACAGTAAATAACTTGTGTGTGTGGGTTTTCTGTAAAGATTTTCATTGCCCCATGCATCGTAGACGGCTCGAATAAAGATCTGGATTGATATGGAATCTCAGCTAGGGTAACTAGTAATGAGTCCAATAAATTCCAACAGTTCAGTTTCCCAGTCAAATAAGAAACAGAATATGCCTAACATGTATCTTACAGTAAAATGAAACTTCAAAACTGAAGGATCCATAAAAAATAGAGATCTGAGAAGCTCCTGTTGTCCTAAAGATGTACGGGAGAAAATCTTAACAGCTGGTACCTCTGAAGAGGCTTAGAACTCAGAGCCCTCCACCTTCTAAGACCTAGTTTAAGTCACATCATGAGGCGGGTTGTCTGCAAGCAGTCTATGGCTGTTTTTAATTTGTTTTCATATTGGAATACACCTTTGTTATTCTTGATGAAACAGGGTTCCCAACATAGCAACAATAATAATTCAAATAAGTGAATCTACGAAAGTCTGAAGAGCCAGGGCTGAACAAGTTTAAGGCCCAGGGGTTTCCACAGGAGCTTGCCATCTGCACTGTTGAATACCAAGACTTTCTAGTCTTCATGCCACCTCATGCCTCTTTTCTCCACCACCTGTCCTTTTAGATAACTCTTGTAGATTCTTTATCATCTCAGCTTTCTTTCTTTGTCACTGTTTCACTATATATCACTTCCTACTTCTTTTCCCCTTTTCTGTCTTTTACTCTATTGAGCTGGGTCAACATCTGAGGACGAAGAAGTAGTTATGGCTCCAGAAACCGAGTGCAAGTGCCCATCACCAACACAAACTAAGCACTGACGAGGACATGGATGAAAAAAGAGGAACAGCTATTGATGCCAAACCTTGAGAGTGGGCACTCGAAGAACCAGGAGTTGGCACTGGTACACTAATGCTTTCACACAGGAGCAATGTTGTATCAGACTAGCAAGGCACCCTCTAGCTTTGTGGAACTGAGAGAGCGTAGCTTATATAGTCTATATTAACATGAAATGTTTATGAACTAATGTATAATAATGCCGCATAGAAACTGTATTAACCTGTTTTGCCAAAACGTGCACTTGAAATGTGACCATGGGGAGTGGCTGCCAATGTATACGGGAACTAATGAAAATTACTAATGTTTATGAAATTTTGCATTTAAATTGTTTTATACTAATTATTAAAGAATATGTTATTAAAGATTTTGCTAATAAATTTCGTAGGCCTTAGTTAGCATGAGTCGAGGCCTAGCTGCCTGACTCTCATATTAAATGTATTTTTCTAACGTGCAGTGTGCTGACTTGCTAAAGGACATGAACTCTTGTTTTTTCAAAACTAGAAGCTGAATGCAACTATAGTAGATCCGTTCCCATGAAATTCATATTGCTTGTAGAAATGTATTAGCTAAAATGCAACAGTGTAGATTAATATAATGTACAAGGTCGCCCAAACTGGTACAGACAATGGAGCTACTGACCGAAGATGTGCAAAGAATTACAGAAGGATGAAACCATACCGGACGTTTTACCTCTGAAGACGTCAATCATATGGACCAATAAACTGCCTGAGAACTAATGCGGGGTAAAAGATGTAATGACCTAATCTGTTTTTAATTGGCTGAAGATAGTGGGGTGCAACATTCGTCCAATCAAATTTTAGGGGAATGTTCAACGGAAAAGGGATAAAAACCTATGACATGGGGAGCCAAAGAGAAAATGGTTAGGGAAATGCTATCGATTTATCCAGAAACTTTGTCACTCTGGTGATTTATTGGTTTTACTTAAACCATCCTCTTCCTTAGATTGTCCACTTACACTTTATCTCCTTAAGAGGAAAGTGCCCCGTTTTCCCCGTGAGCTGAGTCTCTGACTGATGGCCAATCAACTGATGTCCTGAAGACGAAGACTGAACCTGGGTGCTGACCCAAACCTTGGAGGGTAACTATGACAATGAAATTGTGATTAGTCTGTTTGCTTTTCCTTCCTAGGTACCAACTGCTTATTTTTGACAGAGACCATAGCTAGAAGTTTTCCTAATTGGTGTTCAAAATTGTTTTGCATGAAGCCCAACATGCTAATGTTAATCATAGGTTAGGACAAGGATTCACTATACTGACGCAAATAGACAAATGACTGAATCTATGCTTTGTTGAACTGACGCATTAATTGCACTCTGTTGAAATTGATTCATGTTGACGCTGTGTTATGTTCTAATAATTGCGTTCCTTGTTTTGATGAAGTCTTATTCTAGTTGCCAAATTATGACAATGACATTGAGTGTTTTGTTTCTGAAATTAACACACTTGCTCTTAGAATTTTAATCAATAGGGAATAAACCTCATAAAATTCTACTAAGCTGGTGTGTTTATTCATGTCTGCAAGGTCATGGTGGCGTCTTGTGTTGATTAATGTCTTTGACTAAAGTGAGATGCATTATTATAATAAATATTGATGACATTATTGACGTATTAATTGACATATTGATTAGCTATCTCGCCCTAAGGTGTCTCTCAACTGGGTCAAAAGATTCATTGGCCTAAAACGAGTCCTGATGGGTTATAAAATATCATAAAGGGACGCGTTAGCAGAACCACAGGTTACTGATGATTCCAGATATCATGAGCCTATAAAACTCTTAAAGAAGCTCATGAAGTTATGAGATACATATTATTCACTGTGTGGTGACAACAAAAGCGACATCCCTCTATGATGGCAGCAATGTGGCACTAACAAACAGAAACATGCCTTCAAGTAAGAGCTATGGAAACTATAAACCCGCCCAGACAATTTCAGCCAGTAGCTACCTCTTTTGTGTTTCACCAAGGGAACACACATAGTTCTGCCAATGAGGACCTGACTCTAGGTTATCAGATCTAGGTACGAATCGTGCATTAAACCACAACCCCACTTCCATCTGCTGTTACTAATACTGGAACCCAAACACTGATTCATTAATATACACAAGTCTTGAGTCGCCTGTCTAGAAAAATGCATATAAATTATGACCTGATTGGACAACAAAGCTTATATCATAGCCCTGTTAAATCTCTCAGTCCTAACTGAATCCAGCTCAGTTACCAGGCTCCAAGTATCCCAAGCTAGGCTCTGATACAGACGTGACATCAGCTCACTGAGGTAGCTGCCTGCTGTCCAATACCTACCATGACATCATCCTCATCCCTGGGCGAGAAGGTGAGCGTGCTGGAAGAAGAAGGAGTCCTGCGGTGCTGTTTGAATGCGTTTGTCCCATCAGCTGAGGAGAGACAGAAGAAAACAGTCGAGTAGTTTATTTAGTTACGATGTCAAACACTAAAAAGAAAACATAGCTGGAAAAGAAGATTCCTGGCGCCCCCAATGATATTCCTCTGCCCTTCCTGCATTGCCACTTTAGGTTAATGACCAGTTGTTACTGGTCTTGGTTGATCTGTTAATTTCTAATAAGATAAGCTTTGATTTCATAACATAATGGAAGTTGCACGACACCAATGCCTATGTTGATACTAATGACATCAGACTACCTCCAGACACAAGGAATCTTACTGGCACATGCATAAAGAACCACAGCCTTTACACCCCAAGGAGAGAGCACACAGATCTGAGATCTCTACGGAGAGGCGAGTAAACGTTAGATAAGACGTAGAGGAGAATAAATCCTACAGCCAGTTTTCCCTTTCTTCTCGGTGCTAGTTAGCACATTATAAAGCAGCTGGACAGACTTCTGCAATCAAACCTGGTGCATGTTCTCAACACATCATTTTAGGGTATGCCTATGGAGATGACATTTCTTTAAGACGCTCTGTTTTACAAAACCGACAAGTCTTACATGTAGTCAGGCTTCACTTCATAGAGCTCCAGAATATACATTTAAGACTAGGACTCATTAGGCAGCAAGTTAATACACCTGCTTCAGAAATCCACAAAACAAGTACATTTCCAGGGGGATAAGGAATGCCCACCTTATGGCTATATGGTACTATTAAAAAAAAGATATCATGAATTAGTCTTGAAATTAAAGCCCTCTGAGTGAGTTTAAACAACGGTGCTATCTTGTTCTTCCACATTTTCTGACAGTTCCATGATATTCCTTCATTTGTCTCAATAATCATGTGCTACTACTCGATCGGCTCCTTATCTTTTATAGTTTTGACTAACACCAGAGCTCAGCTCAGCTGCCAGGTGGACACACAAAGATGGGGACTGGAGTTCAGTCTGACTGCTGTGCCTGGTTTGTTATGCCAACAAGATGTTACATTGGGAAAATGTGTTGCAACATGAGGCAGCTTTAGGGCATACTACATGGTCCTGAGCTATAGAAAATAAAATGAAACAAGGATATTAGTGAGACAAGAAGTGGAAGTACGGATGGCCACGTTGTATGAAGAACAGCGATGCTGCATCCTCTCAGTTTGACAGCCTGGTCCATTTCAGTGGTTGAACTCTGGTGATGCAGAACCCATCTTCGGAAGCCCTTTTGTCAAGCTCCCTTTAAAAGTCAATCTGGTGAAATGTTACACTCTAACCCGGGATAAGGCGCTCCTATTGCAGGTGACCGCAAACCCGGAGTGGGATTATCTTCGTGGAGGTTGGAACATTTCACTTGTTGACAGTTCAATATTAACTTTAATACGGTGCTCACAATATAGCTCTTCTTGCCCCCCCCCCCTTAAATCTTCTACTGGTGGTGGGGAGTAGCATGGAAACATGGGCAACAGGTTGTGAGTCTAATCCTGCATCATTGCCATAATCCACAGCTCTTTGGAACAGAGGAAGGGGCAGTTGTGGCTTATGACCCATCCAGGACCCAGTAATTGTCAGATGCTCCAATGTGACAGAATGAAACAAAGAACAGGGGCGTTGATGGGGTCCGATCAGGCCTGGCCTTGAGATGCGCATGCCTGATGCGCCGCACACCGGACTGTATTGTATGAAACCATGTCTACAAGGCCGGGCACAGTCTGATCGAAAACACTGGCAATAGTGGTGGAGCTGGCTGCGGCAACAGCTGTGCTTGATGTTCCCGGTGCTGAGCACCGGCACTTATTTCTGAGGGCCAGTGCTTAGTTTTCTACCTCAAGCATTTACTGCGAGCAAAAGGCAGTGGGAAAGACAGAGGAAGAGAAAAACGAAAAAGCGTCAGAAAGGGGAAAAGCAGGAAGCTGACAGAGTGAGCTGAAAGGGCAGGGAGTGGCTTTAAATGGCGGCAAGGGCCAGAGGTGGCTTCAGGATTACGCTGCCTAAGTATTATGTGCTCGCAATTTTAATTGCGGCACCCGCGTGTTTAGGAGGAGAGCTTTGAGCACCAGCACATTTTTATTCACAAATTAGGCACTGGGCAACGGGATACCTGCAAACGGGTCAACCCTAACTGAAACTGAGCCTGGGGGCAGGTCACACCCTGCATCACTCCTGGGCCCCCGAAGTGAGGTGGGCGAGGCAGAAACCTCCTGACCATCCGCTGTGTGGACCGCGCCTCTGGAGCTGTGGGGGGAATCGGACATCGACCCTAACTGCTGGCACTGGGGAAGCCCTGCTGGACCGTGGTCTCCACAACAGGAAGATTCAGAGATACCAAGCATTTGCAATGCAATGAGTCTCGCATTGGCTCGAGTTAGAGCTAATAGAGCTGTAAATTCCTAACTGGACTTTTCTTGCCACACAAACTGAAAATAAAAAGTAAAACAGTTGACATAAGCGATTCAAAGTGCCGCCGTGAGCGCGAAGAGAGAGACAAAAGGAATAATAAGTTTGCTTGCAGTCAAAGTTATCGGCAAATGTGGAATTATCCATGTAACAGGGGCAATAGTCAAGGTGGTAACAAAACCGCCCCAAGGAGGGACAAACATAAAACATTTACCAACTGAAACAAAGGATTTTTGAAAGGCAAGCTCACGAACAAGTGATAGTGATCGGCGTGTGCGTGGTTAAAAGCCCAGATATATACAGACACGTCGGAAAAGCAGCGCTTGCCCGCTGCTATGCTCAATCTAAGAACTACGTCAGCAGCTGACATTTCTGGACCAGCTGCGTACCACTGACTCGTGTCAAGGCACTGGCTGGGACCTGCAGCGAACGGACACCCAGCGCAAAGTAGTAAACAAGCTGCCGCACAGCCCACAGGAGTATCATTGAAGCAGCCCCTGGTTGGCAAGGAAGGTAGGCCTACCTCCAATAATGTAAACTGTGCATGGTTGCCAGTAGACCTTCCCTCACTGCAGCCTGAGTGTTATAACTGGGACCAGTGTGTTGACAGACTGGGCCCATGCTCCTTTCCAGGGGTTACTGACTGGCACGGCATTGGGCTCCTCGAGCATCATCCCTGCAGACAAACTTGACCAGCAACACAGAGATGTACCTCTGCGCCACATTGGTGAGGGGGGGGGAGCCATGGCAGGGTAACAAGACCACATGCCATCACTTATGGGAGCTCTGACTAGTGGGCGCCATTTCAGCACCAATAACTGGCACGACTTGGTGCAACGTCAACAAGGTTAGACCTGGGTCCCTGTGAAAGCAAGCCAAGAGAGCAAGGAGACCCTAACCTTGCGGAATAACACGACACCTGAAGTCCTTCTCCCTTGACCTGTAATCTTATAGACTGTTGGCCATCCCCCATTCTCTGGTCCTGGAGAATCAGACTTCAACACTGGATCAACTTAATCTTCTGGTCCCTGCACAGGACGTGAAAAGGGAAATTATCTCTATACAAACTGCTGTGTCCTGTGAAACTAGAATCTGGTTATTGGGCACGCTCCTCCAAGCAACACTCTGAAACACATGTAAAGATAGAATGCAAAAGCCCATACGGCAAACACAATCACAAAAAATACTATACCGCGTCAGCCCACACACAGAGTAACACTGCAATATGGCAGTAATGATGCTGATGATGATGCTCCAGAAAACAAAATGAAACCCACCAGGTCGGAACTATTAGAAGCTATAAGGGCTCTGGCACAACACTAGAACATATAATCAAGGCTTTCTCCATCAATGTCAACTTCTTGAGAGAAGACTTATGGAAGATGGCCGGCAAAGGCAAAACTTTAAAGGAGAACAAAGGAAAGTCGCAACCCTCAAACATCAGATGGCTCAGATGACTACTGCTACAAATGACTTAGAACGGAGGGCTGATGATGCGGAGGGCCGTTCCTGGTGAAGTAACGTCCATATCCTGGTCCCTTGCTAACTGTGCCTCTGGATTCAAGCTAGCCTTGCTGATGAGGGGTGATACCACGAAGCCGGTCCCAGGGTGCTTGTTTCCAGCCCAGGGAGGACGTGGCCTGGCAGTTTGGGCTGGACTGTTCCCATAGGGAGCAGGGTTAAGACTAATTTGCATATTTCTAGGCCCAAACTGGGGTGGCATGGTGAGCATAAGACCAATCGATTTAACCCAGAGCTGAGACTGGGGGTGCATGTTTGAAAAGTTTCATCACTCCAGCCATCATCCTTATGGGCTGCATATCCTACACAAAACCGAACATCGGACCAAAGAGCTTGTACTTGTGTTGATGGACCTGGAAAGGACGTTTGACATTGTGGATTGGCACTATCTACTCCGGTAACTGCAGATCATGGAATTCGGTCCTAGGTTCCACAGATGGGTCTGGCTCCTTTATACACAACCAAGTGCGGGTGGGGCATCAGTGCTCTGCGGCGTGGACATTGGGTAGGGGTACATGGCAAGGGTGCCCGTTGTCCCCACTCATGTTCGCACTTGCAATAGAGCAATTAACCATATGGGCCCATTAAGAACTAAGGAACTAGGGCATACAAGTTGTCGAGACTCGACACGTCATCTCTCTATATGCCGAAGATGCTCTGTTCTATTTCTTCTCACCCAGAGTGCTTTACCAAGACTCTTACAGCTGCTTGATGACATCTGTAACATATCAGGACTTTGCCTAAAGTGTAACAAGTCCTTGGTATTTCCACTTACCTTACTAGTGGGCACACTTATGGCGTAAATGCCAACCTTGGGCCTGCGCTGGGAACCTGAGCAAGTTAGATACTATGGGATCCAAATGGCACTCACCAGAGCGTCACAACTATGCATGAATGCAGGAAGAGTGTTGGAGGCTTTGAGGGTAACCGTGGCCTTCTGAGACTCATTGCTTCTTTCTTTAATGTGTAGGATGGCCATAGCAAAAATTGTACTCCTTCACAGATGTCTGTACGTGTTACAAAACTCGCTTAGCCCACTGCCACCCAAGATCTTCAAGCAGCTGAACTCCATCCTCATCTCGCTCCTTTGGGAGGGCCAACACAGTAGAGTGGCTCTAACTATGCTGATAAAATGATTTGAGGATGGGGGTCAGGAAGTTCCATGCCTTGATCTATATTATTATGCAGCACACCTTAAACACACTCTCAGATGGTTAGATGTAGGCGAGAATTGGGAGAAACGACTGTTATTAGGTAGAGTTGAGCTCACACAACTACTTGCGTTATTGATGGAGGCTGCAGGGACGCCCAAGGACGTCCTGTACATGGTACAGCACACTGCTCGAATCTGGCAGCGCTTTGTAGAGTTTGTTCTGAAATGGGCCCCATTTCATAGGGGTATGGATATTGAAACCGCTTAGACAGTAAGAAATTGTGTCCTTCCATGCGTGGCAGGAGGGTGGTTACTCACAACAAGGTGACTTGTTCCCTAGGGAGCTGTTCATCCCATCTGAGGAGGCTTGACAAGCATTTGGACTTAGTCCTGGCCATTTCTTACAGCACACCTGATTGGCTGAAAATAGCCAAGGCCGCTTGGCTTACTTACCAGGCGGTTCCCACTTCCTCACAAAGGCTTGGGATACTGTTGACTTGTGGCTCTGGCCGTCACCTAATCACGCTATTGTACATGACCATGTGTGCAGACAAAGCTAGATTGTCTCCCCGGGTGTGCATCAAATGGAACCAAGATCTAGACCCTCCACTGGACAACAGAGACTGGATACGGGTCCTAACGCATACTGTTTCCTGCAATGCCCTTTTCAAGTTGGTTCATTATAATTTTCTCCATAGCACTTACCTCACCCCAAAGACCCCAAGAGCACATATCATTGCCCATGCTGTGGAGCGAGCGGCGGTGACTTCCTGCACTTAGCATGGTATTGCAGCTTGGTCCAAAACTTCTGGAGACAGGTGGTCACAGACACTGCTTGCATATAACCTTTGCTCTTTTAGGCAACATTAAATGAACAAAAAAGCCAGTAAAACCCAGTATAAGTTTTTACAACTCGTGTTGGTATTGACGAGACGCAGGGTAGCCATCACATGGATGGGTCAACGGGCGCCGGATATAGTGCACTGACAGAAAGAGGTTTCAGAATGGTCCCTGGCCGAGGAAACGCACATGAAACTTACTAGGGCGGATGACATGGTGAATGAAGATCCATCAGACTGGAGGTACTTATGCAACACTTTTTTTTGATCCAGAGTTGGGCACCAATACAACGGACATCGAATGAGCTACTGGAGGGTGGGGGGAATCCCCGACACAGGGGGGGCCTGGTTCAAACACATGCAGGGTCAGGTGTAGACTACTCCTACAACAGAATGATGACTATTTGCCATGGAGTGTTGTTATGCTCAGGAACTGTATAATGCAAAATTGTATATTAATAATGCGTACTCAGATCGCTATTATATGCACTACTGCTTGCTGACTTCTTATTCTTTTGCACTGCTTTCTGAAAATGAAAATAAAGATTATATTAAAAAAATCTCCTCCGGGGCCACTATCCTCTACCTTCTGACCACATAAAATCTGTGCTTCACCTTGTTGGGGCCATGGCAAAGCTAGCTCCACCATCAGTCTACCTTACCACTTGTATAAGCTGTAGATTAAATGTTGTGCACAAACAAGTGAGGAAAAACAGGGAGTTGCAGCCTTACCATGTTTTTCTGCACTTATCTGTAATTCATTACCACTGCTCTAAACTTGTGGAATTACATTTTTCTGTAAATCTGAAGGAAAAGGATAATAGAGAATTAAGCAATTCATTCACATTTTTCTCGCTTTCATAAGTTTAACTGAGAACGTATGTTTATCAGAACGATTACACAACAACACATCTGCTAATCCCACCCTCCACCACAAAGCACCGCCCAGCAGGCGAACGTGATGAACGTGGCTCGCGCGGAGCTCCAGAGCAGAACATACCTTTGGTGACAGTGGTGACCGCAGAGAACGCAGGGCCAAACGTGGTTTCCATTCTGGTCTGCAACAGAAATACGGAAGGAAATATGAGTGAAGGAAGATTTTGCTTACGACATTACATTTCCTTCTCTCTTTGCGCGTGTTGGTCTTCCTGCTGTTCATTCTGGAGATGTGTTGGAAAACAGGTTTCGGCAGACTGTGAATTTTGAAGTTGCGAAACTGCCCGCCTGCATTGATCAACAGAGCTAAAAAATCAGAAGTTTGAGTGGCTCAGGATGTGCTTGTGAACTTCAGCTCTCTGACAGTGTGATGACAATCCTTGGAACACACCCTCTGGGTGCATCGGGGAAACGTTCTGATGCCAGTCAACTCAGCTAAAGGTTCTAAACATAGTCTGAAATTAAAGTGGAACTAGAGTCTCGTTTTATTGTTCGGAATTCCCCTTTTTGTAGAATCCCAGTTTCCACTTTTTGTGTATATTCCTATTTTTGAGATGGTGAATGAGACCCTCAACGTCTACAGTGAGCTGCCATGTTCAAAGGGGCTCTAAAAAGGTTTTAAATGTACACTTTCTACAATGAAGGATCTCTTCCTCATCTGGTATCTGATGAGTTTGTGTCTTGTGCCTGTGGTCCAATGCTGTTTGTGTTAGTGAGAATCGGATTGTTGCTACATTTATTATACTGGCCATGGCCAGAATTACAGAAGGGCAAGCTTAAGTCTGCCTCAATTTCCCTTCACACATGACCTGTCATCTTCCAGTCTGAGGTTGCTAAGATGCAAGTGGTCGTGCTGTTAAGAGAACTCATATGTCCTTTTATATGCCCCATAATGGCTTGCTGGTATTAAGCGGCACGTTACAGTCATATCTCCTCTTGACTTACTGCAGGCATACCTGTGGGTAGGTGCATGCATCTTTTTACCTCTGCCTTCATCCACACTCCGGCACCTTTCTCAAGTGTTAACATCTTACAGGCATCTAAAGGAGACTTCCTTCACAGAGAAGTCTTCACATTTAAGCACCCTTCTTTTGATACAGCAGGTGAATAAATGAAAAGTGTAGATTGTGTGCACCAGGACAGAGTAAGAGATCCACCTTATGGATTTGATATGACCCCCATTAGATCTTTTTCAGCACTTGAAAGGCTGGAGTGATAAATGCCTAAAGCCCTTACTCCTTACAAGTATGCCACCAGTTAGAATAAGTTAAGGGAGCCATGTCCGTTCACTGCAAACGTAACAACTCAAGGATCACAAAATTGAGCAACTGGGATTTAAGATCAACAGAAAAAAGTGTGCAGCTCTAAATTGGACAAATGAATACATCTGAAGAAAAAAAAAACTTTTATTTTAACCAGAGCCTGTTTGGAAAGGAGGGAACAGTGACTTCTGCTTACACAATTATCTTCTGATGAAGAGAGGGATCGGATAAAATGATACCAGAAAAATAATCTAAAGAATAACAAAGTTTTTCTAAGATGCAGTGGCTGAATAAAGGAACAAAAGCACTGATAAAACCGCTATATGACCAACTTTACTACTCAGGCAATCTAACATCCAAACACTGAATTCACTTCAATGTAAAGTCTTCAATTCTGAACACGTGCTTGTAGGCCACCCAATGAGTATCCAAGCACTGCAGGAATTTGTAGTGCACCAGGCTGTAACTCTAATGTATGCTGTGCGGAGTTTGTGCTGCTCCTTTTCTTCCAAAGCTCTTGGCAGGGTCCCTTATGTTTCCACCTGCCCATTCTCTGCCTGGGCGTCAGCCCTTTGCTGTTGTTTGGGTATCCCGTTGGTTCAACACCACGTTACTCACACTACTGGTCAAGGGACTATGATTTATCTGGATCTTCAGCTCTTTGTAAATATTGGTGTGTGCAGCCCAAAATTAATGTAAAACCTACAGCATTACATAGTATTCTAGTAGCTGCTTGTGCTCATTCTCTCAGTTTAAAGTGACATTTGTGCTTTCCTCCTTGGTTAAAAAGGAGACAAACAGGAAGAAAAAAAAAACAGGAAAAAGAAAGTAAGAAGTAAGAAGACAAGGTATGAAAATTAGCTTGGGTAGAGTTAGGGTATACCTCTTTCAGGTTGTGTTAGGATGAGGGACATTTTGTAGGCAAGGGTGATGGATCAGTAGGAGGCCAGAGTAGTGGTTTAGGCATAGGTACGGAGTAGACGTATGGGTGTGATTTAGGAATAGGATGGGGGACAGAGTTAGCCTGAGATACAGTAATGGAAAGTCCTTGAGCTAAATTGGGGCAGGACATAATTTGGCGGCTAGAGTTAAACAATCTCTGCATTCCTCAATCTCTGATTGCATTGTATGTTTATGAATATTTGCAAATGTATGCATCATTTTCTTAATGTAGGCTGATGCAACACCTCTGACATTCACTGTTGCTTTGCAGTGAAAGACAAACAAAATATAGATAAGAATATGCAGCTTAGATATGAAAATGCATTTTTTACAAAACAAATACATTTATATGTCTATATCATATTTATATAGCTGTGTATCTATCTCTGCTTTTGCTGGAACATAGCTATATATCCAGTCAAGCATATGGTAGACAGGGTTAGGACATTTCATCCTGTGACAAACTGATGTCGCTGTACATTGTCTAGAATAATCAGACTCTCTGAGCTCAACGTTGGGAAGTATGGTTGCCTTAAGCTGATTGGTTGGGTGGTGCTATACAAAATGAATAAACTGGTGGTTTATCCATGGGCCTGTTCAACTGGAAATCAGCCTAATGGATTTGGGCATCGCACAGGCTGAGCAAGATTTCCGGGCTCAATGTTACTAATATGACCAGGCATGGGATCCACCAATAATCAGTGGACCCTAGCTCCTACTTATTCATGTGTGGGCACGCACCACTTATTAAATCTAGCCTCAGACGAGAAGATAATCAACCCCATGCAATCTTACTGGAGAGGTGTTTTCCGCAGGGCTGATACTCGCTGCTCCACCAGAGAAACAGTTGTAGCGCGTAGTCTTGCTCGAGCTCATAATCCTAGGTCAGCATCGGCACACAGTCTTGATTCTAGAGGACAAAGGGGGAATTCGATACAGTGTTTTTCGAGTTTCAACACCTAAGATCACAACTTATTTTGTTACACTTAATTCTATAAATTATAAGGTAAAGCGCCACACATATTTGTGATGGAAGGTTCCAGGCCCAGCAAGGCAGGATGGGTGAAAGTTGACCAAGAAACAAAGAGCCACTGACAGCACTCATCACTAATCACACAAACTAGCAGTGGATCTGCAGATGTGGAGTTCTAAGAGCTGAAGTGACTTCCCTTCCTCAAGATGCAGAAGAAACTTGAAAATGTGAAACAGCAATTTGGGAAAGAATGGTATTTTTGGTAGCATCCATCATTTTCTCCTTATTTTTTTTACCTACCAATATAAAATCATACACAATCATGCTACAGGTCTTTTTCAGTCCTGATGAAAAAGTGAGCAAGACGAATGAAGCACTGTTCGCAATCACCAACAGGTAGATTAAACCCATCGCAAGCTAAGCACCAACTAAGGAAATTACAGATAAACATGATCACGAGGGTTTTATAGTCTTTCACTCCGTTCCTTAACTTTCTGATGATGAAATTCTTTTAAGCCGAATGATATCTGCATCATATACACGTACTCTGACAATGCCACACACATCTATTTTCAAACACAGTCCATTGACATATCACGTCCATTTTTTCTGCAGATTTTCTCCATCTTTACAGTAAGGGGTGGGCTGAAAGAGTCAGCCCTGCCACTCTGCTATTCTTCAGGTGGGCTGCAGGTTAGGTGCTGGTATCAGGGCTGGATGGCTGCCAGGGACCACCCATGCCCTAACAGTCTCGTCAGAGTCCTGGCCTCCTGCAGTGTGGGCTGGATGAACTTTTTTGCCAAGGCCTATTTTGTTTCCATTCTGGTCTTGTTCGGAGGGGGAGGGGAGTTCGATTATTCAGAGGTGAGTATTAACAATGATATAAGAGGATACTGTGTACAGGGAGGCTGGGGTGGTGTGATAAGGAACTGGGAGAAAGAGAACACGAAGTAAGCAAGAGTAGAAGAATAGAAGAATGATCGGTTCGAGCAAGCCCATGAATAAAATTAATGCACTATAGGGGAATAGAAGAGGAGAAGGACTAACAGAAACAACAGGAGTTGGGCAAACAGGTAGAAGGAGAAAGATGAGCGATAAATCGGACTGACAGATTGACAACAGAGCTTAAAGAGGTAAGAAAGCAAGGACAGCATTCAAGACAGAGAAAATGAAGGATGTAAGGCCGCACTTAAGCCGCTTAGAAAGTACAAGCATTGGAAAAGCCAATATCACTCACCTACACATGAGCTATTGGCTTTGCCAATGAGTTTTGGCA
This sequence comes from Pleurodeles waltl, assembly GCF_031143425.1. NCBI lineage: Eukaryota > Metazoa > Chordata > Amphibia > Caudata > Salamandridae > Pleurodeles > Pleurodeles waltl. Next base: position 73,176,496 of record NC_090449.1, read on the forward strand.
ATGTTGTACACCAGCGTGGCTGCTGTTCAGCATGGGTAAAAGGTGGTGGCGTAGAGGAGAGTTGCACGGAATGTCAGAGTGGAGTTGCAAAGAGTGGAGTAGAGTGTTGTAGAATGGAGTGGCAAAGAGTGTCGTGTATTGGAGTGGCATACTGTGGAGTCACGTAGAGTGGCAGACACTGGAGTGACAGAGTGGACTGGTGTAAAGTGTTGCAGACTATAGTGGCGTAGAGTGCAGTGGCACTGAATTCAACAGTATACAATGAAGCTTCGTAGAAAGCAATGGCATAGATTAGAGTGGTAAACAGTAGAGTGCAGCGGCACAGAGAAGAATAGAGGAGAGTGGCGTAGAGTGCAGTGGCGTAGACTCCGTTATGAAAAACACACAGACAGAGCGTTGTTATATTTACAGCGACCAGTCCTCCTATTCTGGGCATACCTTTCTTGACACATTTCCTTGCATGTCTATTGTGAGCCTGGAATCTCAGTTTTATTATATATCCCTTCTAACCATCTTTAGGGAAAATCACTTTTCCTTTTCTGTATCTGTCCTATTTGGCTTAAGTGTGAATACATACCTCTGTTGCTGGGAGTAGTTGGATTTGTTCTGCTGAAGCCCAGCCTCTAATTCTTTAGAGGCGGTAGATCCCTTTACCGCGCTAGTGTTGAACTATTCTGCTTTTGCTATAAGGCCTTGTGCCCGTGGTCCCCTCCTCCCTTGCCCCCTCTTTTTAGCCTTTAGCAACCTGAAAAAGTTGGCCCCACATATTGGCTCACCCAAAAAGCAGGTTGGCGCTCTTGGATATGGAATGAAGACCAATAAACCACACTACCCATATTAATACAAAATAATCTATACTGTGTTATCTCCTTGAATTCTAATAAGGCAAGTGCTATATTCAACAGATTATTTTTCCAGTTGTTTAATACAGTAGAAATTGATCTTGTCATAACTATTCATTGTGCATAATGGGACCAGGGGAGTAGATAAAGCTATTTATACAGACTGAACAGTTCAACATACTAAGGATACCCGGTGTGCTTTTATCTCCAGCAGTGTTGGTTCTACAGGGGCAGGTGGTGTGTCATTTTTGTTTTTTGACAGTGGCTGGGTTTTACTGCTGTGTGCTTTGAGTTTAGAATGAATGAGGTATGATTGAGAAGATTGTGAATTGCAAATGAGTTTGGTAGAGATGGGGATACGGGGCTTTTTCTTTGCATCATGATGATATGTGACGCGATTGTTTCTCTATGCTATAATTCTTTGTTCAGTTAAAGTAATTCCTTATTGTTTAGCTCAGGTGGCAATTGATAAAAATATTTATGCATTATTGCTAAAAAGCAGTACAAAAGTGACTGAATTAATAAGTCCAAGTTTTGTACTATTGTGTGGCTTGAAATATTTCGGATATCAACTCTGGATGATTTTCACAAATACTAATTATTTGGGTGGCAGGTTTTTGTATTATTTTTGCAGTGTTGCAGAGTGCAGTGGCGCAGAGTAGAGTCGAGTAGCACAGAATGCAGTGGTGTACTGTGCAGAGTTGTGTCGAGCTCCACACAGTGCAGAGGCATAGAGCGGTGCAGAGAAGCATAGAGTGGGTGGTGTAGAAGAGTGCAGTGGGGAAGAGTGCAGTCGGGAAGAATGTAGTGGTGTAGAGTAGATTGACAAGAGTGCACTTTACATTGGCACATCTACGGCACTTCATAGCGTGAAGTGGCGTGGAGTGGTGCAGTGGTGTGGAGTTATGTAAAGTGGAGTGGTGCAGAGAGTTCAGTGGAATGGGGTGGCGCAGAATGGATTACCCCACTTCATAGCGTGAAGTGGCGTAGAGTGGTGGGGTGCAGTGGTGTGGAGTTATGTAAAGTGGAGTGGTGCAGAGAGTTCAGTGGAATGGGGTGGCACAGAATGGATTATTTATGGTGTGGTAGCACACTGCCATCACAGACAATTTCAACTGAAATGACCATTACATTTGCACAGATATGCAGTTCTACTAATAAAACTATACAGTGCACATATGAAAATATGTGGAAATTGAATCACTTAGTCTAATGATTTGTTTTGATCAAATTTAAGTATTTGTTTCAATCACTATTTAGAAATAAAGAATGTGCATCATTTGTGTTCCTAATTCGGATATATTCTGAAATACTTACACAGTTCATGTAAATGTTGTTGTGTGCTAGAAACAATTCTCTTACCCACAGTATCTAGAAAGATTGGCGTAAAAATCCTCTCACTTTGAAGTCAGAGAAAGAAAAGCATACAAGCTCCTTCGGAAGACAGCACCTGACACTTGACCTCAGTCTTTGAATGCACATCAAATGTGAAAAGGTAACAAGAGTTACATGCTTTTTACAGAAAAGGAGCACTAAAAGGATACTGTAAATAAGGTTTGGGCAAGGAAAGTTATGAACTCAAGGTGGATAGCCCAAAACAAAGCCAAGAAACGGAAAGCAAGAAACTGAGTTACAAATCACAAAGCCAATGGCAAGAAAAGGGCAGAATGAATTCCTAGGTTAACTTTCAGAATGCACCCCAAGATGTCTTTAGCAAACCAGCTGTCTGGTATGCTGCGATGTAAAAAAAAAAAAGGGTTGTACTTTCCACAGCTGTGGTAGCTGGAAACAGAATGTGGCGGCAGTAGAGGCAATGTGTTTATAGAATGAGGACTCAGTAATGAAACCAGGATTAGTTCTTGAAAACCGAGAATTGGGAGGGAATACTATAGATGGTGGTGGAGAGCAGGGAAAAAAAAAGGTGCGGGAAAGAGGGTCATTCTATTGGTTATGGTGGAACATGTGAGAGAACAGCCCAGACTGGAACAAGGACAAACACCTAGATAAGGTGTTGCCAGGAGAGGAGTCAAATTAGAAGAAATAACAAATCAATCCTTATCTGGGGTTACTACTACCAGGAAGGCCCTGCCGCTGAATATCATGAAGAAGCCCTCCCCCGCCCGCTACTTACTAACAAAAATCATCTAAAACCCATCTCTTCTGACAGCTCCTAATTCAATTGTGTCCCCTTTCTGTAACTGGGGTACAAATCTCAACATTCGACTGTTTCTATTTCGCCTTGCAATTGCCTAAAAATTATCGCATAGTTCAATGTACTTTTTAGGGTCGAGCCTGCAAATTGTAAATTTAAATATCCAGGATCACAAGCCATATCGGAGGGAGTGTGAAAGTGGAAGGGGCCGCATGATGACAGACAGGAGAATGAAATGATGGAAGAGGGCCAGAGGGAGCAAGGAATTGGGAACACAGTTAACTAGTACAGAGTGAACTACTCATGAGAATAATAAGAGGGCGAGCTGGGGATATATGCAGATTTTGTGTCATTAGATTGTCATTCATAGATCGATATTCTAAAACACATTTTATCAATTTTAGTTAACTGGCTTTGACTGACATTTTTTCATAATATTTGTTGCATGAACAAGACGACTAAGTGAGTGCGTTAGGCGAGTGTGAATAAGAGTGGCAGGTAAACGAGAGTGACATGATGGACGGGGGGGGTCAGAGGAAGCAGGGCTTTTGGAACGAAATAAAATAGTTCAGAGTTAGATAATAAAAAATTGGTTCGGAGCAGCTGAATGAGAGCAAAGGAGGGAAACAGTTGAGAGCAGCGTAAGATCAAAGATTATCAATTCTGGAGGAGAAGGACGTAGCAAAGTGAGAAGCCATCAGGGCAGAGGAAGTGGCATGACCTGTCACCAAAATGAAAGAAGCTACTTGAAAGAGAGGAAAAAGATGCATTTGCATTGGAAGAACAGCTGTATAGTTGGAAGAGCCAAGTCTGAGGAGTAAAAGAGAAATAAGGAACAAGAGCACTGGGTGAGCGCTCAGAGAAAAGAATAGAGTTGCCCACAGTGCAGGCTACGTGTCAGCAATGCTTAGCCTCGTCAACACAAATGGCACTTTTGCGGATACGTTTGACTGCGAGCGAACTTCTTTTTCCTTTTGTGTGCTGCTTCACGCTGATGCCGTGGCGCTGTAAATCGGCTCGCTTATGTGAAACTGTTTTACTTTTCATTTTCAGTTTATGTGGCAAGAAAAGTCCGGTTAGGGGTTTACAGCACTAATAGCGCTAACTCGAGCAAATGCGAGACCCGCTGCATTGCAAATGCTTGTTAGTCTAGCTGCTTTTAACATTTTTGGGGCATATTCAAAATTGACAGCTATAGCTTAGTGCGATTAACATTGTCAAACGCTAACGACAGGTCCATAAAACACTAGGGACAAAAAGCTGCGATGGTGACTCTCCGATATGATTTAAGTTTATGTACTGATGCAACGTACCTAGCTTCTCCCTAAAACCCTCCTGGCATGGCCATGGGTCAATGATAACAGTGAGCTTCACCCGGTCCAGTACTCAATTATAGAGTACTCTGCCAACGACCTTAGCTGTGCTGTCAATTAGTGAAATGGGCAGGTAGCAGCTCGGTTCCAATCGATTCCCCTTTCTGAAAATAGGTACATTAACAGAAGTGGCACATGAGCTGGGAAGTTTAACTGTTATAGAAGTATTGTTAACAACAGAGGGCAGAGCAGTCCACAAATGTAGTCTGCATTTCACTAAATCAATGGGCACCCAGTCAGATCCATGGAGCTTTCCCTGCGGAACTCTGGGATTTGGGATTAGCCACTTCGTCTACTTTAAAAACAAGTTCCCCTCTCAAATCCAACCATTTTTTAATCAAGAGTTCCAATAAGTCTCTGTGAGACGGTGGGCTGGAGATTGCTTTAAAATTAGAAACCCACTGAGTACCAGTAAAATGACTGCTCAGCATAATGTGTCCACTGTAGAACGTTTCAATAGCATTTACTGTGGATCAAAAAAGACCTAGGCTGCTGGCTTCTCGTGTTCTTGGCAAGAGTCAAACGATCCCAAGTAACACTATTAATCTCTGCCTCTCTTCCTTACAGTATCTGCTCATACGGAGAGCGGGAGATTCTAACCTCCTCAGTATCCTAAGGTGTAGTTAACAGAGCTTGAGGCAAACATGCACAAGAACATGCGCGGTCGAACCATCTTGGGCCAGCTTTAATTTTATGCAATCCTTTCAAAAGAGCTTGATGTATTTTATGACATACACCCTCAACAGCAATGAAACCACAAAGCCCAGTGCCAGCTTCAGACAGACAAGTAAAAAACAAACTGTTTAAGAATATTTTTGCCTATATGAGCAAGTAATTCTTCAGCACTGGAAGCTCAGTCCACTGTGCTGCAGTTTGAGGCATGTGATGGATTTGTTGAGGCATGTGATGGATTTTCTAAGGCATTCGTATGTGGACAGAGGGAAAGCACATCTGGTAGCTAGGGACTGTGATCCCCTAAGCTAACATCGAAAATTCCCCCAGACAGAAGGTTAATTCAATAAACCATGTGACAAGAAAACATAATCAATCAACGAGGCGCAGGCCCTCCCATTATATGACAGAATCTTTCTTGGCCCATACTGCGCAAATTGAGCATATTTATTCAATCATGAGAAGAAATATCGTTAGCAAGTTTTAAACCCCAATGATGACCACAACCATCGATCAAACTGACAGCAATAGAGACCAAACAAGAAGCATTGGTAGACAATCTGGCATCAACGACCCCGCAGAGGGTGGCATTAAACTGCTGTGTGGCCAGACAAGGCTTCCTCCTAACCTCATCGATAAGACTAAGCAGAACAGCATATTTAGGACGGACACAGTTCACAAAGGCATTATTATACAAAATGAAAAAGTAAAAGTGAAAGTGAAAATGCTATTGCCCCCTTTAGAGGCGGAGCCTGTAACTCATTACTCTTAGTCTCCATGACACTCAATGATCATTTCAGCGATAACTTAATCCAAATTGACAATACACTACTGGCCCATCCAGAATGTGAAGAGGGACTGGGAGTATAACAACATGCAAAACCAATACATGATAATGAAGAAAAAGACAAGGTTTCCTGGAAAAGAATGATATTGTACATATCAATCAATGGTGGCCAATCAGAATGAAACATTAATCCCTGCGATATTCCAACTCAGCAGGGCAATGAACAGCAGGCTCTTAGCTCTACAAGGGTTCACTCCAATTTAGTTGACATGACTGTGTTCGTTCTTCCCGCTAATAGCGAACCGGCTGCATAGGATGTCTCCAGTCAGTCACTTCTAGGTGCTTCATAACTGTTGCTTCAGCCTTGGCATAAGGAACCCCCTTTGGATCTGACTGTGCTGGTGGTGTACAACACAATACTACTACTGGGTGCTTGTGAGAGGGGGTGGTTTATAGAAAAATCCCAAATGGAGAGATGTTATCCCCCGGTTAATATTCGCACAGAAAGCTGGTGATAGAAAAATTCTGACATAAATGGGACCCTGACAATGTAACTACAACACAATTCTTGGTGGGCAATCCAACCCAGTCTAGCCTCCTTGTCGTGAGGATTTGATTATTGTTAACTGTGTTACATCCTTGTTTAGTGAAAAGCCGGTGAATGGCTTTGATGGTTAATTGTTTCCTCGTGGTTACGTTTGAGGGGTGGTGCACTTGCTTAAATTAATACAAAAGGGCAGGTGGAAGGTGGCAGATGTAGCTGAACACTGCTTGGCAGTGCTGTAAAGGTGACAACCTCTGTGACACCATCTCACCCACTGAAGTCACATTAGAGACTATGGCAGGGCCAGTTGGTAAAGGAGCTCCACCTATACCTCCTTGTATTCATTCATTTGGACTCAGGAATGATTCAGCTGGAGGGGACGTATCACACAATAGTGGCGATAAACTGGGCTGCGCCAAAGGGTCGCTTATGCTATTAGTAGAAGATATTGCTGATGGCATATTGACTGGCGGATGATGTATTAGGGCAAATGTTTTTTTGGAGCGCCAGCAGCTAATCTATACGACTCGACACATCCTAAACACTCTACAAATCTGTAGCAATCCATCTTTTCAGAATTATGCTAAATCTGTCACAACATTATTCCATAAAATGCAAGCCTGTAGAATCAAAACAGTACCATTAGAGGTAACTATCTGAAGATTTAATTCCAATGGATATCTCGAGTCGGGTTCCCCTTGATGTCCTTTTCGCTGCCGGGGCAGTGGGGGATGTAGTCTCAGCTGTGCAGGAAGACTGATGCTGCACAATAATCTAGTTCTCATCTGCAAGTGCTAGGGATTGCCTCGGATGAGTCAAAAACAGCAGACTGATGTGCAGTGTCCATAAACTCTTAACAACTGTCTCCTCCCAGTGAGAATCATTTGTTTAGTGACAACACATACAGCTCTCTCAATAGCAGTAAAAGTATTGCTACCGTGAAGGTTAGAATGGCTTCATGGTATTAGCTTGTGCTTACCCATGATGGCTGAGAGAGGAAAAAGCAATCAAGCAACAGTCGGAGAAGGGCTAAGGAGGGGTGGCTCAGACCAGCCGCTGACGGGTGCAAACAGGCCTGCTCTTGTCCTGCCCGGGCTGTGACCAGGCGCACCCTGGTAGGCACTTTTAAACTCCTCAGGTGTTTGGAGGGGGGAGACCACCACCATCTCTGCTCTCTCAAGCCTACTGGCACTGATGATCATGGGACAGGTAGTCACTGCTGGTGCCCGCCCAAGAAAGCATCCTACGCTGTGGGATCAGGTAGGCATTCAATCGCTTCAGGTGAAAGGAGGTGGGACACTCCACTTCCTCCGCCCTCTCTCTCCTGCTGGTATTGGTGATTACGGGACAGGTAGTCCTTGCTGACGTCCAGGCAACTCTCTTATTTACAATGTGAAAAAGGAAAAATTACAAGTCCCCGATTGCTTCAGTGGTGTAGGGTAAAATGCCCAATCTGGCTGAAGGTGCCGCACGTGATCTGGTGCCATTTGGCAGTTTTGCTATACCTGCTTCCCAGTCTTCCATCCTCGCTGCATGCCCTTCCCACATCGCAGCAAGCATTTATCACCCAGTCCACTAGCAAGGCAACTTCTACCATTATCTGGGCGCACTTCTCTGAGCTAATGAGCCTTCCACGCCTGAAGATCAAGAATGACCTGAAAATTAAGCTCTTCGAAGGATACTTTTGAGTAAGCTCAGACTCTTAGGCCATGTTCTTCCTGTACTCCTTCTACATGGCACGCTGAACATCTCATCAGGACACACCCCTGGCTTCTATCCCCTCCATTTCTTATGTGCTCCCTACATGCCTCCTAACATTTTTCACTCACCCAAACCTGGCTTGCCTCCACTCCCCAACTACCTTAAACTTCTCACGAGCTTTCCACATCACAATATCCCCTGGGACTAATTAAGTTTTTCTGCTAACCATATGCATCAGTATTTGGCTTTACGTCTACTGTATTTTGCTCCCCTTGCGTTCCTCAAAAGGATTTTGTGTATTTGCTCTATTTGTCACATTGGTTGCTTCACTCTCTCATGTTGTTTCCATTGTCATCTTTTTGGCTATTCTGTTTTTCATGTAATTAAATTATTCTCTTGTAATTTACCCTTTCCAATGTACTGTGTATGAAATTCATTTTTAGGTCAAAGCCAACCACTCAGCGCAGCTGCCTAGTTGCAAACACATATTAGGGACTTGCTACAAGCTTCCCTAGCAATGTCTTCCACCCACTGGTTGCCATTGGCTCTGTGTACTGGAACCCACATTTGCTCTCTATATGCTGGCTTTGTTTTAGGTTGTCCAGCATGTATTTGCCCCTCTCATGGACCACAGCCTGTTTATCACCTCTCTGACTGGCTATTTGTATTCTTCCATAAGTGTTCACTTTCTGGGAACTCTTTTTTTTTTTTTTTTGTGAAGCACTCCACGAGAGCCATTTGTTTTTAGTTTTGTCCCTTATGTGCTAGTTCAGTGTTTCCCAACCTTTTTACTTCTGTGGACCACCACTTTATCCTTACTAGAACCCAGGGATCCCCACTGAATCCATACTGAATCCTGAATTTATAACTGAAAGCTGGAGACCTAATCTGTTAATATTATATAATTTTCTAAACAGTCGCGGACCCCCTGAGGAGGCTTTGCGGACCCCCAGGGGTCCCCGGACCACAGGTTGGGAACCACTGTGCTAGTTCACATGTATTTTGTTGAAAAGGTTCTTGCCCACTACTTTTCTGCTTGACTGATTTTATCAGTTCATCAATCTTGCATGTCTGAGAGGAACAATGTTCTGTCTTTGAGCTTGTTTATTGTGGCCAATGCTCTTTACCAACAGCGTAACTTAAAAAATTATCATCCTCATTTTCATGCCCATGCATGGGCACTGGATGTAAGAGGGTGCGGGCGCTGAAGCACCCCCAATATAAACATGCTGGAGCTCAGAAGTCAAATGAGCAATAAGGAGGCCTTGACAATTTGTTTTCATCTTGTCATAATTGCAGTGCATACAAAGACAGAGGCCAAATGTTCTGCCTTCCAGCAAATTGCTGTTTGTGTTTAAAGAGAGCTTGGTGTTTACATTTCTTTCACTGACTGCAAAGTGAAATGATTTATGTAACAATCTTGCTGGGCACTGGGAGTGTGAAAAGGCTGCAGGATTTTTTTTTTCTTTCTAGTGCACAACAAAATTGAAATGCCCGCAAATGAACTGTACAATTATTTCAGAATATATCAGCATTAGGTAAACACAAATGAAGCACCGTTTTTTTTGGTAATTCTGAAGTGTGGTAGAAACAAAGATGTTAATATTATCAGAACACTCAGTGATGCCTATTTCCACACATTTTTGTTGTTGGCTGCATAGTTTGATCAGTAAAACGTTATGTCTTGGTAAATGTAATTGTCATTTCATTGGAAAATATGTTGTTTGTAATGTCGGTGCACTACCACATTATACTGTAGCTATATATTTGCATAGGTGTACTCCAAAATGTACCGCCTGCTACATACTACATCCTTTCCGCTCTCCTGCTGGATACATCGGCTACACTTGTTTTTGTGTGACACGTGAATTTTTCACAATCTCTGGGACTTTAGTGATGCAACAGTAATTTCAGCACCACTGTTGCATGCAGATTGCAAAAAGTCCATTCACGCATGAAACCTTGCAGTGACTCTTCTTTTCAACTATCCTGTATCTAAGCAGAGTCCCGCAGTTAAATGTAATTTGCTCAAATATCTGGTGCACATTTCTCAGCTTTTACTTCAGTGATGAGTGTTAACACACAAGTGCTGAAAAAGGATAGTCTTCATCAACGAAGCATATTTACAGATTCATGTATTATTTGTAATTCACATATCAACAAAACACTATAAAAGATTTTAATAAGATCAACTAAACCAATGCAGGTAGACACTCAGAGGACTTTTCATAAGAATCTAAAACTACACAGTGATATAATCAAGAGCAATAAAGTAAGAATCTGCGCAGATATCACTAGTGGCTATTAGAAGAACAAGCCAATGTGCTCCTTTTGTCAGTAACTTTTGTAGGAGAACTTTCAACAAAGCAGGGGGTGGGCTGTCATAGGGTTTTATGGCACTTGCTACCTTACCCGAGTCCGTTTCTAAGCATTCCTAATTCCTTAATGCTTACAGATGAGGGGCCAAAGGAACATGAATATTGTGAGGCCTAAGAGTCTATTTCATTGAAATGCAATAGCCAAGCTACTTTCTATGAATACCTGACTCACTAAAGGCACCGGTAGCAAGCAGAGAACACTTGCCCCAGGGTGTGGTAGAGTGACAGCGACTCAGGTACAGCACAGCACACTACTGTCAATCTGTCTACTTTATAGAGATGAGGGACATAATTCAGATGTCAGTATGGAATGAATCCCTCAAAATAACTCCATGGCTCACAGTCCGCATGACGTACATCCTTCACTCCACCTACCTTCATCCACCTGCCCCTCACCCCACCCTGCACGCATCATGCAGCCCTCTGCTGCAGCACAAACCATAGTTTTTGACCCCTGGAAAAATGTCAGCACGCACGGAGTACAGTGTCACTAAAAACCAGTGGCAAAGCCAGAGTTCACAAAGGTGATGCCCAGTGGCTTTGCCAATGCTGGTTATTCGTATGTTACTTTCCACTAATAATGTAAAGCGCTCTCAGGCTACCGAGGAATGTCATCATAATTTAAATTTGCACAAAGAAACAGCAAACATAAATACATAAAGTCCATCTATCCTCATCCCGCCATCTCCACCTCCTAAGCTATTGCTGTCCCTTTGCACTAATCCTCGGGTAGTCCAGTGCTTAATTTGGGCCGGTGATTGCCGATGCTGGCACCGGCACTTAATTGTCAGCACCGGCACTTATGGCTGCTGCAGCATAGTGGTGCTGTCCGCGTAATTAAGGGATGAGCAGAACAACAGCTGTTTATTGGTTCATTATATTATAGATTAAAAACAACTAATATCACCGCCTAAGCCATTCTCATACCTTTGGGGGCCTCGAACAGTCTGAATCGTCACACTTGTCGGAGTGTGATGGTTAGGAGTTGTGTGGGTACCGCCACTGGCAGCCCTGGCAGGGTCAGTGGGGGGAGCAGCTGCGGAGGTCTCCCGAAGAGGGCCCTGGCACAAACTAAGCACCGAGGCAGTGCCAGCTCCCGCGATGGTCTCACTCCAGCGCCAATCACAGCCTGTCCTCCTCTCCGGCGTCCACATGTCCTCGTCCTGCTGACTGCCCCGTGTTCAGCTGCCTCCGCCGCTCGTCTCCCAGCATCTGTGGGGCACCTCACTCCTGAAAGCATCTCTCCATCACAAGGCTCTCACCTGCAGCAGGGTGAGCGTGCCTCCCTCCCTCCCACTCCTGTAAGTGTCTCTCCATCACAAGGCTCTCACCTGCAGCAGGGTGAGCGTGCCTCCCTCCCACTCCTGTAAGTGTCTCTCCATCACAAGGCTCTCACCTGCAGCAGGGTGAGCGCACCTCCCTCCTAAGCGTGACCACCTCTCACTCCTGTAAGTGTCTCTCCATCACAAGGCTCTCACCTGCAGCAGGGTGAGCGTGCCTCCCTCCTAAGCGTGACCACCTCTCACTCCTGTAAGTATCTCTCCATCACAAGCCTGTCACCTGCAGCAGGGTGAGCGTGCCTCCCTCCTAAGCGTGACCACCTCTCACTCCTGTAAGTATCTCTCCATCACAAGCCTGTCACCTGCAGCAGGGTGAGCGTGCCTCCCTCCTACACGTGACCGCCTCTCACTCCTGAAAGCGTCTCTCCATCACAAGGCTCTCACCTGCAGCAGGGTGAGCGTGCCTCCCTCCCTCCCACTCCTGTAAGTGTCTCTCCATCACAAGGCTCTCACCTGCCGCAGGGTGAGCGTGCCTCCCTCCTAAGCGTGACCACCTCTCACTCCTGTAAGTATCTCTCCATCACAAGCCTGTCACCTGCAGCAGGGTGAGCGTGCCTCCCTCCTACACGTGACCGCCTCTCACTCCTGAAAGCGTCTCTCCATCACAAGGCTCTCACCTGCAGCAGGGTGAGCGCACCTCCCTCCTAAGCGTGACCGCCTCTCACTCCTGAAAGCGTCTCTCCATCACAAGTCTCTCACCTGCAGCAGGGTGAGCGTGCCTCCCTCCTAAGCGTGACCACCTCTCACTCCTGTAAGTGTCTCTCCATCACAAGGCTCTCACCTGCAGCAGGGTGAGCGTGCCTCCCTCCCTCCCACTCCTGTAAGTGTCTCTCCATCACAAGGCTCTCACCTGCCGCAGGGTGAGCGTGCCTCCCTCCTAAGCGTGACCACCTCTCACTCCTGTGAGTGTCGCTCCATCACAAGTCTCTCACCTGCAGCAGGGTGAGCGTGCCTCCCTCCTAAGCGTGACCGCCTCTCACTCCTGTGAGTGTCTCTCCATCACGTCTCACCTGCAGCAGGGTGAGCGTGCCTCCCTCCTAAGCGTGACCGCCTCTCACTCCTGTGAGTGTCTCTCCATCACGTCTCACCTGCCGCAGGGTGAGCGTGCCTCCCTCCTAAGCGTGACCGCCTCTCACTCCTGTGAGTGTCTCTCCATCACAAGGCTCTCACCTGCAGCAGGGTGAGCGTGCCTCCCTCCTACACGTGACCGCCTCTCACTCCTGAAAGCGTCTCTCCATCACAAGCCTGTCACCTGCAGCAGGGTGAGCGCAACTCCCTCCTAAGCGTGACCGCCTCTCACTCCTGTGAGTGTCTCTCCATCACGTCTCACCTGCAGCAGGGTGAGTGTGCCTCCCTCCTAAGCGTGACCGCCTCTCACTCCTGTGAGTGTCTCTCCATCACAAGGCTCTCACCTGCAGCAGGGTGAGCGTGCCTCCCTCCTAAGCGTGACCGCCTCTCACTCCTGTGAGTGTCGCTCCATCACAAGTCTCTCACCTGCCGCAGGGTGAGCGCACCTCCCTCCTAAGCGTGACCACCTCTCACTCCTGTAAGTATCTCTCCATCACAAGGCTCTCACCTGCCGCAGGGTGAGCGTGCCTCCCTCCTAAGCGTGACCACCTCTCACTCCTGTAAGTATCTCTCCATCACAAGCCTGTCACCTGCAGCAGGGTGAGCGTGCCTCCCTCCTACACGTGACCGCCTCTCACTCCTGAAAGCGTCTCTCCATCACAAGGCTCTCACCTGCAGCAGGGTGAGCGTGCCTCCCTCCTAAGCGTGACCACCTCTCACTCCTGTAAGTATCTCTCCATCACAAGCCTGTCACCTGCAGCAGGGTGAGCGTGCCTCCCTCCTACACGTGACCGCCTCTCACTCCTGAAAGCGTCTCTCCATCACAAGGCTCTCACCTGCAGCAGGGTGAGCGCACCTCCCTCCTAAGCGTGACCACCTCTCACTCCTGTGTCTCTCCATCACAAGCCTGTCACCTGCAGCAGGGTGAGCGGAACTCCCTCCTAAGCGTGACCGCCTCTCACTCCTGTGAGTGTCTCTCCATCACGTCTCACCTGCAGCAGGGTGAGTGTGCCTCCCTCCTAAGCGTGACCGCCTCTCACTCCTGTAAGTATCTCTCCATCACAAGCCTGTCACCTGCAGCAGGGTGAGCGTGCCTCCCTCCTACACGTGACCGCCTCTCACTCCTGAAAGCGTCTCTCCATCACAAGGCTCTCACCTGCAGCAGGGTGAGCGTGCCTCCCTCCTAAGCGTGACCGCCTCTCACTCCTGTGAGTGTCTCTCCATCACGTCTCACCTGCAGCAGGGTGAGCGCACCTCCCTCCTAAGCGTGACCACCTCTCACTCCTGAAAGCGTCTCTCCATCACAAGGCTCTCACCTGCAGCAGGGTGAGCGGAACTCCCTCCTAAGCGTGACCGCCTCTCACTCCTGTGAGTGTCTCTCCATCACGTCTCACCTGCAGCAGGGTGAGTGTGCCTCCCTCCTAAGCGTGACCGCCTCTCACTCCTGTAAGTATCTCTCCATCACAAGCCTGTCACCTGCAGCAGGGTGAGCGTGCCTCCCTCCTACACGTGACCGCCTCTCACTCCTGAAAGCGTCTCTCCATCACAAGGCTCTCACCTGCAGCAGGGTGAGCGTGCCTCCCTCCTAAGCGTGACCGCCTCTCACTCCTGTGAGTGTCTCTCCATCACGTCTCACCTGCAGCAGGGTGAGCGCACCTCCCTCCTAAGCGTGACCACCTCTCACTCCTGAAAGCGTCTCTCCATCACAAGGCTCTCACCTGCAGCAGGGTGAGCGTGCCTCCCTCCTAAGCGTGACCGCCTCTCACTCCTGTGAGTGTCTCTCCATCACGTCTCACCTGCAGCAGGGTGAGCGTGCCTCCCTCCTAAGCGTGACCGCCTCTCACTCCTGTGAGTGTCGCTCCATCACAAGTCTCTCACCTGCAGCAGGGTGAGCGCACCTCCCTCCTAAGCGTGACCGCCTCTCACTCCTGTGAGTGTCGCTCCATCACAAGTCTCTCACCTGCAGCAGGGTGAGCGTGCCTCCCTCCTACACGTGACCGCCTCTCACTCCTGAAAGCGTCTCTCCATCACAAGGCTCTCACCTGCAGCAGGGTGAGCGTGCCTCCCTCCTACACGTGACCGCCTCTCACTCCTGTGTCTCTCCATCACAAGCCTGTCACCTGCAGCAGGGTGAGTGCACCTCCCTCCTAAGCGTGACCACCTCTCACTCCTGTGTCTCTCCATCACAAGCCTGTCACCTGCAGCAGGGTGAGCGCAACTCCCTCCTAAGCGTGACCGCCTCTCACTCCTGTGAGTGTCTCTCCATCACGTCTCACCTGCAGCAGGGTGAGCGTGCCTCCCTCCTAAGCGTGACCGCCTCTCACTCCTGTGAGTGTCGCTCCATCACAAGCCTGTCACCTGCAGCAGGGTGAGCGCAACTCCCTCCTAAGCGTGACCACCTCTCACTCCTGTGAGTGTCTCTCCATCACGTCTCACCTGCAGCAGGGTGAGCGTGCCTCCCTCCTAAGCGTGACCGCCTCTCACTCCTGTGAGTGTCTCTCCATCACGTCTCACCTGCAGCAGGGTGAGCGTGCCTCCCTCCTAAGCGTGACCGCCTCTCACTCCTGTGAGTGTCGCTCCATCACAAGTCTCTCACCTGCCGCAGGGTGAGCGCACCTCCCTCCTAAGCGTGACCACCTCTCACTCCGTCTTGAAACCTCTCATCATCGAACTTTTCTTCTCTCTCAGTAACAATGTACCCCTTTCTTCTTCGTCCCAGTGTCGCATCTCCCTCCGTTTCAGTGTCTTGCTCCCACGTCCTCCCCTGGATCACTTCCTCTCTCTCTTCGCCCTCCTCCTCGGCGCCCTCCCTCTGTCTCTGCTGGGATGCGCCTCTCTTTGACTCGGCGCTCCCCCTCCGAGACTGATGCACACGGAGAGGCACGCAGAGCGGCGGCTGAGAAGTAAACAGGGCCGGGGAATCCCCGCACTGGCCACATCCGGGGCCACCCACCCGGCAGCACCCCACCTCCCTTTAAAGGAGGATCGCAGGGCGGGGCGCCCCACCCGCAGCTCTGCGGGACCCCAGCTAGTACGGGGGACGCAAGCTTTGCACAAAAGGGATAACAACGTACCGCGGTAAAGAACACAAATAAATAAAAACACAGACGCGGGATCTCCAGCCACAAAAGTTCTGACATCTTTGCGGGTGACCTTTTATCACTTTTAACATTTAATCGTTTACTTTCTAAAAGCCTCTTAACAGTCCCTGTGACACCCCACGCTGCGATCTGTGACTTTGCTTCCGGGGTAGACCAGTGCTTGACACGCCAGCAGTTGGACACCCTGGGGGGTTTCCTCGCCTTTTTCTTGGGGTCAGCACCGGCTTACCAGAAACACTTGGCAGGTAAGTACAGGAGAGAGCGTTCAACCTACAACCCGCTGCAAACAACCCCCCCCCCCCCCCCCCCCCGGCAGCGGAAGAGCCCCTGACTGCAACAGTTTCTCGGGTAGTCTCGCCAGGGTCACACCAGACCCCAACCGTCTAGGGGCTCGCCATTCAGCCCAAGTCCAGTGAATGTCTGTGATACGGTGAACTTAGGGACCCCTGTTCATACGCTCCAGAGGGCCCCGTCACTTTGCGTTACGCCCCTGGCCTTCACATCAGTATTTCTAGCTGGCGACTGACCCACCCACCCACACCAGCCACAGCATCAGTTGTGGGGGGACAATTCTCAGAGTGGGGTGCTGAAATCCATGCAATGTCAGAATTCGTAGGGATTGGGAAAAATCCAACTGTTGCACAAATTGTAGGATATTTGCAGAATAATGGTGGGTGAACAGTGTGCACCCAGGTTGTCCTAAATAAATAAATGAATAAATCCTGTTGTGCTAGGATACTGCCTTTCCATTAAGCACATTTCCACTGAAACCATTACATGTGCATCCGTCATTCAGTTTTGCTGCTGGCTCATGAACAACAACATGACAATCTGAGTATATTTTCATTGACTCATTACATAAATAAAGTGTCTTGGTTCGATGGGTTGGTTTTGATGTATTGAAACTACATGCCTCATGTAAAGGTTCCTTGCTGCTAATATAGTTTGAAATATGCCTTAATTTCGTTTACAAGTATTTACATTTTGTTTTCTGTTAGAAAACACTTCACATCCTGCAGCCTATCCTTTCACATTTCCTATCAGCAGAAAGACTGTCTCTTGGTTCACATTACGAAATTCCACCACTTTGCAGTAAAAGAAAGGAAATGTAAACACCAATCTTCTTGCTAAACAAGAAGCTGGCACCTGATCTGTGTCTTGGAACAGACAGCAAATGAACATAAACGGAGAGGGTTGCTGCAGCACCACCCGAACCCCTACTCCCAGCCAGTGTGATATGCTTTCAGTGGCGACACACTGAGCTCCCACCAGGTGAGGAGCTGAAATGGAGTCAACCTCCCACAGCCTTTCTAACCCCCCACAACTTTATTAACCCCAAAGCCTTACTAACCTCCCGCCGCCGCAGCCTCAGCCACCTCCCGCCGCCGCAGCCTCAGCCACCTCCCGCCGCCGCAGCCTCAGCCACCTCCCGCCGCCGCAGCCTCAGCCACCTCCCGCCGCCGCAGCCTCAGCCACCTCCCGCCGCCGCAGCCTCAGCCACCTCCCGCCGCCGCAGCCTCAGCCACCTCCCGCCGCCGCAGCCTCAGCCACCTCCCGCCGCCTCAGCCTCAGCCACCTCCCGCCGCCTCAGCCTCAGCCACCTCCCGCCGCCTCAGCCACCTCCCGCCGCCTCAGCCTCAGCCACCGCCTCAGCCACCTCCCGCAGCCTCAGCCACCTCCCGCAGCCTCAGCCACCTCCCGCAGCCTCAGCCTCAGCCACCTCCCGCAGCCTCAGCCTCAGCCACCTCCCGCAGCCTCAGCCTCAGCCACCTCCCGCAGCCTCAGCCTCAGCCACCTCCCGCAGCCTCAGCCTCAGCCACCTCCCGCAGCCTCAGCAACCTCCCGCAGCCTCAGCAACCTCCCGCAGCCTCAGCAACCTCCCGCAGCCTCAGCAACCTCCCGCAGCCTCCCGCAGCCTCAGCAACCTCCCGCAGCCTCAGCAACCTCCCGCAGCCTCAGCAACCTCCCGCAGCCTCAGCAACCTCCCGCAGCCTCAGCAACCTCCCGCAGCCTCAGCAACCTCCCGCAGCCTCAGCCTTACTAACCTCCCACATCCACATTAAGCTTCGCTATCTTGTTTTTCAGGTGTTGTCGAATTCAAATTTTAACAATTTGAAATATTAATAAAAATAACTACAATCCCAAACTGCTGTTTTCCAAGGTACCCAAATTTTTGAACCTTACACCTGCCCAATATCATAATCTGAGCTTTTTCACCCTTTTTTTAAATATCCGCTATACACGGTTGGACTGTAATCAATGTACTGCAATTAGTAGTCTTCAGTGGGCTGGTAAAAGACCGGTCCAATATAACTGATCACTGCCGTACACCACATCACAAGGCAGGGGCTGCTAAACTTCGGGGTAAACCACTGTCCCTCAGAAAGACCAGCTGCAAAAACATTAACAACCATTGGCAAGGCAGAAGGCCTCACGTTTGTGACCAATTGGTTCTGACAACGCTTTTTGGCGATGCTGTGCACACACACAGCGCACTCATGTCATAATGCGCCCACACCATTCAGTAGGCGAGCGCAATATTCTTTCTTTAAAAAAAGAAATCTCTCATTACCCATCCATAATGGCAGAAGCCACATTAAAAAAAATTAAAATAAACTTGAATTGTGCTGAAGCACGTTTCAGGAAGCTCAGCGCCACTGTAGCAAATGGTGGTGGCCAGACCCTCCAGGAAATGTTTTAAACATCAAAAAAATAGTAAGCAAGGGTAGAAAGAGGACTAAGGGTTTGGCAGAGGAGAGCAACAAAAAAGCACGGGACAGGTATTTTGCAAGGAAGAAAAACAAGGAAGCGAGTAGGAAAACGCCCACTTACATAGAGTGCTTAACGAACAAGCATATGACAATATGCCAAAAGTATCTCAGTGAGTATCCTCAGTATGAGGATAGCAAATATACACAAGATATATGTACACAATACCAAAATTATGCAGTAATAGCAATAGAAAGCAATGCAAGCAATGTACAGTCACAATAGATTGCAATGAGAGCACATAGGTATAGGGGCAACACAAACCATATACTCTAGAAGTGGAATGCGAACCACAAATGGACCCCAAACCTATGTGAGCTTGTAGAGGGTCGCTGGGACTGTAAGAAAACAGTGAGGGTTAGAAAAATAGCCCACCCCAAGACCCTGAAAAGTAGGTGTAAAGTGCACCTAAGTTCCCCAGAGAGCACAGAAGTCGTGATAGGGGAATTCTGCAAGGAAGACCAACACCAGCAATGCAACAACAATGGATTTCCGGACGAGAGTACCTGTGGAACAAGGGGACCAAGTCCAAGAGTCACACTCAAGTCGGGAGTGGGCAGATGCCCAAGAAATGCTAGCTGAGGTTGCAAAGAAGCTGCCACCGGATGGTAGAAGCTGTGGATTCTGCAAGAACGAAGAGGACTAGCAACTTCCCCTTTGGAGGATGGATGTCCCACGTCGTGAAGAAGCTTGCAGAGGTGTTCCCGTGCAGAAAGACCGCAAACAAGCCTTGCTAGCTGCAAGAGTCACGGTTAGGGTTTTTGGATGCTGCTGTGGCCCAGGAGGGACCAGGATGTCGCCAATTGCGTGAGGAGACAGAGGGGGCATCCAGCAAGACAAAGAGCCCACTCAGAAGCAAGCAGCACCAGCAGAAGTGCCGGAACAGGCACTACGAAGAAGAGTGAACCGGAGCTCACCCGAAGTCACAAAAGAAGGTCCCACGACGCCGGAGGACAACTCAGGAGGTCGTGCACTGCAGGTTAGAGTGTCGGGGACCCAGGCTTGGCTGTGCACAAAGGAAATCCTGGAAGAGTGCACAGGAGCCGGAGCAGCTGCAAATCACACGGTACCCAGCAATGCAATCTAGCGTGGGGAGGCAAGGACTTACCTCCACCAAACTTGGACTTGAGAGTCACTGGACTGTGGGAGTCACTTGGACAGAGTTGCTGAGTTCCAGGGACCACGCTCGTCGTGCTGAGAGGGGACCCAGAGGACCGGTGATGCAGTCTTTTGGTGCCTGCGGTTGCAGGGGGAAGATTCCGTCGACCCACGGGAGATTTCTTCTGAGCTTCTAGTGCAGAGAGGAGGCAGGCTACCCCCACAGTATGCACCACCAGGAAAACAGTTGAGAAGGCGGCCGGATCAGCGATACAAGGTTGCAGTAGTCGTCTTTGCTACTTTGTTGCAGTTTTGCAGGCGTCCAGAGCAGTCAGCGGTCGATTCCTTGGCAGAAGGTGAAGAAAGAGATGCAGAGGAACTCTGATGAGCTCTTGCATTCGTTATCTAAAGAATTCCCCAAAGCAGAGACCCTAAATAGCCAGAAAAGGAGGTTTGGCTACTTAGGAAGGAGGATAGGCTAGCAACACAGGTAAGAGCCTATCAGAAGGAGTCTCTGACGTCACCTGCTGGCACTGGCCACTCAGAGCAGTCCAGTGTGCCAGCAGCACCTCTGTTTGCAAGATGGCAGAGGTCTGGAGCACACTGGAGGAGCTCTGGGCACCTCCCAGGGGAGGTGCAGGTCAGGGGAGTGGTCACTCCCCTTTCCTTTGTCCAGTTTCGCACCAGAGCAGGGCTGGGGGATCCCTGAACCGGTGTAGACTGGCTTATGCAGGGATGGGCACCATCTGTGCCCATCAAAGCATTTCCAGAGGCTGGGGGAGGCTACTCCTCCCCAGCCCTGGCACCTTTTTCCAAAGGGAGAGGGTGTAACACCCTCTCTCTGAGGAAGTCCTTTGTTCTGCCTTCCTGGGCCAAGCCTGGCCAGGAGGGCAGAAACCTGTCTGAGGGGTTTGCAGCAGCAGCAGCAGCAGCTGCAGTGAAACCCCGGGAAAGGTAGTTTGGCAGTCTGTGCTAGAGACTCGGGGATCATGGAATTGTCTCCCCAATGCCAGAATGGCATTGGGGTGACAATTCCATGATCTTAGACATGTTACATGGCCATGTTCGGAGCTACCATTGTGACGCTATACATATGTAGTGACCTATGTATAGTGCACGCGTGTAATGGTGTCCCCGCACTCACAAAGTCCGGGGAATTTGCCCTAAACAATGTGGGGGCACCTTGGCTAGTGCCAGGGTGCCCACACACTAAGTAACTTAGCACCCAACCTTTACCAGGTAAAGGTTAGACATATAGGTGACTTATAAGTTACTTAAGTGCAGTGGTAAAAGGCTGTGAAATAACGTGGACGTTATTTCACTCAGGCTGCAATGGCAGGCCTGTGTAAGAATTGTCAGAGCTCCCTATGGGTGGCAAAAGAAATGCTGCAGCCCATAGGGATCTCCTGGAACCCAAATACCCTGGGTACCTCAGTACCATATACTAGGGAATTATAAGGGTGTTCCAGTATGCCAATATAAATTGGTGAAATTGGTCACTAGCCTGTTAGTGACAATTTGGAAAGAAATGAGAGAGCATAACCACTGAGGTTCTGGTTAGTAGAGCCTCAGTGAGACAGTTAGTCATCACACAGGGAACACATACAGGGCACACTTATGAGCACTGGGGCCCTGGCTGGCAGGGTCCCAGTGACACATAAAACTAAAACAACATATATACAGTGAAATATGGGGGTAACATGCCAGGCAAGATGGTTCTTTCCTACAGAATGTTACAGTAACAACAGTGTGTTCTACTGCAGCACATTTTTCGGCATACGCTCATCAACAATGGGGGATGAAACTGTAATCCATTTATTACATGATACACTCAGTAGGCACTGAATTTGGAACCATGCGCCCTACACTGGTCACCATAAACCCTGCCATTTACCGACTTCTCTGCCCATCTGCTCCCCTTTCACCATAAAAAGAAAAGCGGTGAGCAAGCCCTCGTATCCATAGGGACAGCCAGAGCAGTGCAGAGCTGACCCAGGACCTGGCTTGGCTCTTGCGCCAAAGCACGAGCCGAGCCATCCAAAAATGACCTGGAAACATCGAAGTACAAACCTGGTCCCCATCCACAAGCGCGAAGGGGCGGCGCACGAAGAATTCAGCCTCCAATGTTGCGCCCCGAAGCTGCCCAGGGCCAGCGGTGGTTATTAGCCAGGGATCCCGAATTTAAGGGCTCATTGTTAATATTTGTTTTCAAAGTTTGTACGGATAAGAGCTAACGTGGGGCTTTTTGAGGTGTGCCGGGTGGCAACCCCAGACCCCAGTGATAAAACAAGCCGGTTTGCAAATATCGTCCTGCGTCCAATTCTGAGATTATTTGCATGGCTAATTCTCGTGGGGGGACTCTGCCCTTAAAGTGGGTTTGGGGTGGGTGTGTAACATTTCAATTTGTGTGGTTCCATTATTATGTCTGTGCCGCACGTGCGAGCCCCTAAACCCGATATTCTTATGGCTGTAACCTACTCCATAAAG
The DNA here is from genome assembly GCF_031143425.1 of Pleurodeles waltl. Lineage (NCBI taxonomy): Eukaryota > Metazoa > Chordata > Amphibia > Caudata > Salamandridae > Pleurodeles > Pleurodeles waltl. Next base: position 73,198,808 of record NC_090449.1, read on the forward strand.
ACCCCACAGCCTTCTCGGCGCTCAACTGACCTTTCAATTGGGGTGCAGGGGGTGTTTGTAGTAGCGCTCACGTATGCCCCCGAATCTTCCCATGCGCCTTCACTCTCGACAGGCAGCCTTGTTAATGACCGACAGCACCTTACAGAACTACAAGCTATCGGCTGCGCGACTAACTGAAGGTTTCTTGCCAACACTGCGAGAATGCAATGTAGGGGCCTGAAAATAGGCCGGGCGCCTAATGCACACGTCCTTTCTTATCTAATCGGAGCACTCAATGGCCCACACCGACTAATAGGGCAGGTCTGAAAACCCGCCATGGCTGCTGTGTAGGTGTTCACCAGATGCACAAGGGTTCGCAAACCTCTGAAGGATGATTAGTAGTATCACAGAGACGATTCCAGGCACGGACAAAGTGGGCTCTGGCCCAGGGCCTCAGCCTCCCGGAAAGGGGGAGGGGGGGGGGGGGGGGAAATGATATAGCCACCTCTGTTCCGCAGTCTTGCCTTGATGATCTCAAATACCTCAAACTCATTGCTTTAAATGTATTCCTATAATGTATTCTTAACTTGGGTGATGTGTGAGTCTATAACAGACATTTGCAGAGAAATGTTGCGTCTATGTTTCTTGCAACTTCCATAAATAAGTTCCTTTTAGATCAAAACCGGACCTCACATATGAGAACATGGAGGGTGTCACAGAGATTATTTGCAGTAAGTTTAGTGAGTACAATATTGAAGAAAAAAAACACACATCTTTATCCCTGCATACTAAGTGTAAACATATTTAGAATGTAGACGAGTGTCTGTGCACTGTGAGTGACCTGGCCAAAGCGGGCATGAAAGAGCTGAAACTGGGTCATAAAACCCTAGCTGTTCAGATCAGGGCCCCCCAAAATACTTTTGGCTCAGGGCCCCTAGAATCCTTAAAATGTCTCCGAGGTATCAAGCAACTCGAAATTTGGGTCTGCTAGTGACCGGTTAACATGAATAACCACCCGGGGCCTGTATTTCCATATGCCTGACCGAGCAGTGGTGATGTACTCCTGCACGGGAGGTAAGGCCAGCGCAGACAGCTGAGCACTTAACCGGAAGTTTATGTATCGAGAGTTTGACCTGACTGCATCAGGGCGCTTTACACGAGCGCTCATAGCCTAATGGAAGGCACGTCACTAGTAGCGGGTGATTAAGTAGTTGTGCCCAGTGGTCTGACGCTGAGGTTCAAAGTTGTTCCCCTGTTCACCATCGACAGCAGTGGCCATAGTGCCACGTCCCCTCACATTAAAGAAGGGACGCGAACCCCCCAACCTTTGGACCTGACCCCTGGGAGGCAGCCCCGATTGGCCATTTTAAGCATCTAGCAGGGAAAGTACATAGCAAAGCAGCGCACGAGTGAAAGCACGCAGTGCTTAATTTGTGCTGGCAGTTTCCGGTACGTGGTACCAGCACAATTTTTTTCTGTCTCAAGCATTTTCTGCCAGCAAAAAACACATATGGAAAATACGGAGGAAGAGAAAAAGCGTCACAAAGGGATAAAGCTGCAAGAGTGAGCCGAAATGGGCAGGGAGTGGCTATAAATGGATTAAAGAGGCCCGAGATGGCTTCAGAATTACACTGCCTCAGTATTCTGTGCTCGCACATTTAATTGCAGCAGCCGCGTGTTTCAGAGGAGGGCTTTTGGGCACCGGCACGTTTTTATTTACAAACTAAGCACTGACAGCGCATTATCACAGCAGGACGCATATGCAGTTTTGTGACTACCAGCCAAGACAAGTTGGCAAAGGAGTGTGCTGCCTGCCCGGTGCCAGTAATCTGGCACCTAACATATAAGATAGCCCCCTCCCTCCCCTAGCGGAGAGGTCTTCAAAATGTTGATGCCGGAACACCCTCTCAAAAAGTTTTAGGTGTAAGGACCCCCTCCTGACAAAAGCTTATAGAACCTGGTACTCCTCATCATCGACAATAATAAATATCCCCATTTCCCACAGCAAATCATTTTTATGGTGAAGAAATAATATTAATATTAAACAGTGTTTAGCAAACCAAAGGTCAGTGAGTGTGGGGGTGTGGTCAAAGGTGTAGCTACAAACAAAGTTCCTCATTTAGGAGGATTTGGCATAGGACAGTGCCACAAGTCTTCTTGCTACACTGCACTACGCCAATACAAAAGGGCAGAAATGAACCGTACTTATGAAATACAGTGAATTTTTGTCTTTTCCCCCTGCGCTGGCGCACAAATAGCTGCCTAGCGCCAACAAAGGCAGGATTGTTTTTGTGCAGGAAGGGGCACAATCCTGCACAAAACAATCCAGAGAGACATTGTACCTCTTTCTATATGTGCGGCAGATAGCAACAAGTGTGGAAAGAGGAAAAACAAGAAGAAATTAAAACATTTCTCCTCATTATGCCTGCTCTGGGGAGGCCTAAGGTTTTGGCACTGCTCCAGTTTACGTGATTTGTTAATCTGGTGTAGCGTCAAAATCCATGGGTGCTGCGTGGGAACACCCACTGAAATGACCATGGAACGCCTCCTTGATGCAAATTAAAGCAATGCAGTGGCTTGCGCTGCCTTGTTCTATATCTATGAGGCCATTCAAAGCCACATAGGGTGGCTTTGAATCACCTCATACGCATGATTGAGAGGCTTATGCTCTGGCAGCACAAACCTCTCATAAACAAACCCCCAAATATTCTAAGTTGTCTTTAACCCCTTCGCTGCCAGGCCTTTTCCTACTCCTGTGCCAGGCCTTTTTTTGCCTATTTGGGGCAGTTTGCGCTTAGGCCCTCATAACTTTTTGTCCACATAAGCTAACCAAGCCAAATTTGCGTCCTTTTTTTCCAACATCCTAGGGATTCTAGAGGTACCCAGACTTTGTGGGTTCCCCTGAAGGAGGCCAATAAATTAGCCAAAATACAGTGAAAAAGTCGTTTTTTTAAAAAAAATTGGAAAAAGTGGCTGCAGAAGAAGGCTTGTGGTTTTTCCCCTGAAAATGGCATCAACAAAGGGTTTGCGGTGCTAAACTCAGCAGCTTCCCAGCTTTCAGGAACAGGCAGACTCGAATCAGAAAACCCAATTTTTCAACACAATTTTGGCATTTTACTGGGACATACCCCATTTTTGCAATTTTTTGTGCTTTCAGACTCCTTCCAGTCAGTGACAGAAATGGGCATGAAACCAATGCTGGATCCCAGAAACCTAAACATTTCTGAAAAGTACACAAAATTCTGAATTCAGCAAGGTGTCATTTGTGTAGATCCTACAAGGGTCTCCTACAGAAAATAACAACTGAAAAAGAAAAATATTGAAATTGAGGTGAAAAAACATCAATTTTTCTCTACGTTTTACTCTGTAACTTTTCCCTGCAATGTCAGATTATCGAAAGCAATATACCATTACGTCTGCTGGACTCCT